>NC_059338.1:54990183-56190183 GCF_018350155.1 Leopardus geoffroyi | reverse complement strand
GGACAGAGAGAGACAGAGCATGAACGGGGGAGGGGCAGAGAGAGAGAGGGAGACACAGAATCGGAAACAGGCTCCAGGCTCTGAGCCATCAGCCCAGAGCCCGATGCGGGGCTCGAACTCACGGACCGCGAGATCGTGACCTGGCTGAAGTCAGACGCTTAACCGACTGCGCCACCCAGGCGCCCCATTCTCACCACTTTTATTCAACACAGTACTGGAAGTAAGTCCTACCCACAGCAACCAGACAACAGAAAGAAATAAAAGGCATCCAAAATGATGAGGAAGAAGTGAACTTTTTCCTACTTGCAGATGACATGCTACTGTATACAGAAAACCTAAAAACTCTACCAAAAAACTGCTACAACTGATCCACGAATTCAGTGAAGTCAGAGGATACAAAATCAATACCCAGATGTTGTATGGAAACCAATTTGACAATAAACTTCATATATTGAAAAAAATAAAAAAAATCAATACCCAGACATCTATTTGCATTTCTACACACCTATAATGAAGCAGCAGAAAGAGAAATTAACAATCCCACTTACAATTGCACCAAAAATAATAAGATACCTAGGAATAAACCTAACCAAAGAGGTGAAAGACCTGTACTCTGAAAACTATAGAACACTGATGAAAGAAATTGAAGACGACACAAAGAAATGGAAAGACATTCCATGTTCATGGGTTGGAAGAACAAGTATTTTTAAAATGTCTACACTACCCAAAGGAATCTACAGATTTAATGCAGTCCTTATCAAAATACCACCAGCATTTTTCACAGAACTAGAACAAAGAATCTTAAAATTTGTATGGAAGCACAAAAGACCCCAAATGGCCAAAGCAATCTTGAAAGAAAAAAACAAAGCTGGAGGGATCACAATGTTGGGCTTCAACTTATATTACAAAGCGGTAGTAATCAAAACATTATGGTACGGGCACAAAAACAGACACATATATCAATAGAACAGAATACAAAACCCAGAAATAAACCCACATTTACATGGTCAATTAATCTTCAAGAAAGCAGGAAAAAAATATTGAGTGGGGGAGAAAACAGTATCTTTAATAAATGGTATTGGAAAAACTGGACAGCTATATGCAAAAAATGAAACTGACCCCTTCTTACACCATGCACAATAACAACTTACTGTATGGGAGAAAATATTTGCAAATGACATATCTGATAAAGAGTTAGTATCCAAAATACAAAGAGCTTATAAAACTCAACACCCAAAAAACAAATAATCCAATTAAAGATGAGCAGAAGACATAAATAGACATTTCTCCAAAGGAGACCTCCAGATGGCCAACAGACATATGAAAATATGCTCATCATCACTTACCATCAGTGAAATGTAAATTCATACGATGAGATATCGCCTCCAACATCTCAGAATGGCTAAATCAAAAACATAAGAAACAACACATGTTGGCAAGGATGTGGAAGAGAAGGAACCCTCTGGCACTGTTGGTGGGAATGTGAACTGGTGCAACCACTGTGGAAAACAGAATGGAGATTCCTCAAAAAGTTAAAAACAGAACTGCTCTGTGATCCAGAAATTGCACTACTAGGTATTTACCCAAAGAATACAAAAACACTAATTCAAAGAGATACATGCACCCCATGTTTATAGCAGCATTATTTACATAGCCAAGATATGGAAGCAGCCTAAATGTCCATCAACTGATGAATGGATAAAGAAGTGGTATCTATACACACACACACACACACACACACACACACACACACACACAATGAAATATTGCTCAGCCATAAAAAAGAATGAAATCACACTGTTTGCCATGATGTAGATGGAGCTAGAGAGTATAAGACTAAATAGAAAAAGTCAGAGAAGGACAAATACCATATGACTTTAATCATATGTGGAATTTAAGAAACAAAACAAATGGGCAAAGGGAAAAAGAGAGAGAGAGACAAACTAAGAAACAGACTCTTAACTGTAGAGAATGAACTGATGGTTACCGAAGGGGGAGTGGGGAGAGGCATGGATTAAATAGGTGATGGAGATTAAGGAGTGCACTTGTGATGATGAACACCGGGTAATGTATGGAAGTGTTGAATCACATTGTACACCTGAAAGTAATATAACCAACCCTGTATATTAGCTACCTGGAATTAAATTTTAAAATAAATAAATAAAAGATGAGTGGAGGATTTCCAGTCAAAGCTAACAGATTATCTGCATGCTTTTCTCTCCTCTCCCTCTAAAGCCCTCACAAATTGGAAGTGATGAAATTTGTCAAATTAGTAAAAAGTTTTAGGTGGGCTAGATGTCAACAGGATGATAGAAAAGATAGAAAATGGTAACTGACAAAGCCTCACAAAGGAAGCTGAAAGACAGGTGCACGTGAACATTAGGATGGGGTACAGCTTTTTAGGAAGCAGTTTGCCCTATGCAACTCTGGAGAAGCTGGAGCTTGGAGGTCCAAGTAATGATGAAGGGTGAGAAGCAAAACAGGGTTGAAAATACATGCATTAACTGAAAGGATTCACTGAAAGTTTATACAGAAGACTCTATTGCCTTCCATCCCCCTTTACACGTGTACTATATTCCACAGGGACCTGGGTCCACTGGCAGATAAAATTTGAGGACTTCTTCCTCAAAATGGCTAGAAAATCCCCTGAGAGAATTATCCTGATTGTTCAGAAATATTTCAGTGTAACCCCAGCGTCCCCACCTAACCACTCTAAAGCAAAGCCCACCTGTTGATGAGCCTTGCTCACATACATAAATTCTGCCAAGAAGCATTGCATTTGTAAGTATGACTAGATAACCAAGATTTGTCAGACATTTGGATTAACCCCTCCCAATACCAGAGTCAGCCCAAGATAAATAGAGAAACATGATTATCAAAATAAAGAGTCAATTCAGGTCACAGGTGAGAATTTAGCCTTGAAAAGAGTAGAGAAAACATATTTATATGCCAAAAGAAAATATAATTAAAGTAAAAATGGCCTATGCATTAAACAATTTTACTTAATCATAATAATAAGACCACATTATTGATTTTCAACTTTTAGGATCAATCACAGAAAACTCAAATAAGTTATCGAATCCCATCAAATGCTATAAACTTAACAATGCAAAAGCAAAAACGCAGGGAAGAGTTTAGTGGTTCTTCCACAAGTTAAATACACAATTACCATATGACCCAGCAATCCTAGGTATATACCCAAAAGAATTTGAAAGAGCTGGTCAAACAAAAACTTTTACACAAATGTTCATTGCAGCATAATTCGCAATAGCCAAGATGTGGAAACAACCTAAATGTCCATCAACAAAGTGAATGGACAAATAAAATGTGGTATATTCATACAATGGAATATTACTCCACCAAAAAGAGAAATGAAGTCGGATATATACTGCAACATTAATAAAACTGGAAAACATTACACTAAGTGAAAGAAATTAGACCTAAAAGCCTACATGTTCTATGAAATTTACATGAAATGGCAGAATAGGCAAATCCACAGAGACAGAAATCAGCTTTGTGGTTGACAGGGACTGTGGTTACCAAAGAATAAAGACTGACTGGTTAGCGGTTTTCACTTGAGGTGATGAAAAAGATTTAGAGCCAGAGAGAGGTGGTGGTGGTTCCACATTGTGAATGTGATTTATGCTACTGAATTGGGTACTTTAAAAGGGTTAAAATGGTAAATTGTAGGTTATGTATATTTTTTGCCACAATAAATAAATGCACGATAAAGTACAGGCAAAAGTAGTAAGAAAGTAGAAGACATAGTAGAAAAAAGTTGAAGGGAAATACAAGTGCTCCCAAACACTTACTCTATAAAGCAGAAGATCAACAAGGTATTTGTATACTATGAAACAAGAAATAAAAGTACTGCCATATTATGAAAACAGAAAAGGGAAGGACTACAAATAGTAATGTGCCATAATGAGTAACAAGCTATATAGAGAGGATGGTGGTAAAACAGAAAGATGTGATAACCCCTAATTTATCACAGCAGGAATAGATAGGCAATGTCCCAAACTGATATTAGAACAGAAATGGGAGTCCATTATTTAGAGATAAAAAGGTGACCTCCGGAAGAAGCAGCTAAAAACACTTAGGAGTGGTTGCCTATGGAATTTAGTTCCTAAACTACCATTATTGTTAAGACAAGGAACTGGAGAGGCCACATCTACAAAGAAGGAATCCAGTAAGAAAGGGTCAGAAAAGTGAGCAAAAATACTCCAGCTTAGGGATGGATTCTGAGAAGTTTTTTTTTTTTTTTTTCTCCAGATCTTAATGCTTATTTTCCTTTCAGCACTTGGATAGATTTTCTATAAAAGCAGGGCCATATTGTATTGGAAGTCCCAAAGTCTTGTGTTGGAGAGAGTGTAGCTATTGTTGGTACACTTCTGAAGGGCATAATCAGTGTGCTCCACAGTGCAGAGCCTTTCTCCTGTCATGTTCCCCATCCTCCTCAAACGTGCCATGCAATCTAGAAACAGCCACACCTACAATAGAGACAGAAATTAGACAGACCCAACCTGGCAAACAGAATAGATAGACCACTGATAGCTTCATTTACAAAAACACCTGGTAATTGCACATCCACAAGTTCTTGAGGAGGCATAATCAGAAAAGCCATTTGAGGCAAATAAGACTTTAGGGGCAATCCCTTGTAAATGGTTCCCAACTTCTGTGAACTAAGCTGAGAGGACTACTCCCCCATCGGGCCCGATAGAGAAGTACTACTCAGTCCCACAGTGTGATGGTGGTTCTCAAAATCTTGCATTAGATGGAAAAAGAAACCTGGGCTGCAATTCCAAAGAAAAGAGCACCCAGGGAAGGAAAACATGTCTCCCTAGAGCCCAGTGTAATGTCTGTACTGTCTGCTTCTAGATTCTCCTAACTCATAGGACTCCTAGAGTAGAGGGACCCCAAGGCCAGCCTTACAAAGAATCCACAGAAGTAAAGGATTATCTCTCCTTCTTCTGCTGAGACCATCGTTCCCAGTATCCTTGTTCAGTTATGCCCTTGACCCATGACCCAGTTTACTTCACATTCCTCTTTAGAAATGACTGTGTGTGTGTGTGTGTGTGTGTGTGTGTGTGTTTAAGATTGAGAGAAAGGGGTGGGTCAAGCAACATGAGAGGCAGGGCTAAGCAGACATATGAGAGAGGTAGAAAGAAAGAGAAACAGGCCCTGGGATCCTCCCAGAGGGTTGACTTGGTTCTAACTTTTACCACCAAAATTTGCTCTAATCCTCGAAACATCTATTTAAGAAAAACAATCACCTGTCTTAGAAACAAGAAGGCCTACTAGTTTACCAAACCTACCTGTGAACAGAGCCCCCTTTGTTTACAAAATAATTGGTAATGGTACTCAAACCTTCACAAAACCAGAATGTCCCTTCCACCTCTCCTTTCTTCTTGACTAGTCAATCAAGATGAAAATCTATTTGAACAGCCTGTGTCACAGGACATTGTAGGAAGAAATACATAAATGTTGTGATAGTAGCTTTGACATCAAAAGTAAATGCTCTGAATTTTTAGAAAATGAATTTCTTTGGGAAGAATCAGAACAACTCCAGGAGGAAAAGTTACATTTCTCCAGTGGCTTGCAGAGGCATCTGAAGTGTGTCATACATAGACAAGAGCGCATGACAGTTTTTGGATATCCTCCCTCTGCCCCAATATCCTGGAATGTGCTGCCTGAAAATTGCTACCTGATTTACAGAATAGAAACTAACATTAGTTGAGTTCCCATTATTTCCAAACTTTGCTAAGAACTTGCTTTTTTGTCGTAAATAGTCCCCACGATAACTATTACAAGGCAGCATTTGTTATCTACGTTTCACAGAGGAGGAAACTGAGGTAGTAACAGATTTGAACATAGGTTTGGTAAATTTGGAAGCTCATCCTCTAACCCTAGTCCAATATAGATATTAGAGGATCAGATACCAACATTCGATATTGACAAGGCACAGAAAATGCATTTTTCTCCCTTGTTTTTTCCCATTAGGCAAGTGTTGATGCTCCATGTCTGGGTGTCCTGGCAGCAGAACTGTCTCTTCTGTGTTGCCATAATGACGTCTCAATCACACAACAAGCATCCTTGGGCATGCATCACCTCCTCTGCATTGCAAAGTGTCAGAACGGTAAGAATGATTTACCATCTCTTCTAAGGGGTACTACAAATTGTCCCTAACTGTTCTCCTTGTGGGTCCCAAGAAGGCTCTATGTCTGTAGATTTCTAAAGCCTGCCCCAACATCTATAGCTCCACTTTCTAACACGCCTTTCATAATCTTTTTAGAATGATCAAGATATGCCAATCATGGTTCTTCAAGATCTATAAAGTACTATACTTGGATTAGTGTTGGGTGTTAATGTTGGGGACAGGAATGCTGTGGGGAAGAAGAGGAGAAACAGAAGAAATGGTACCAATGGGACTTTTTTAAAAAGGATGTATATTTTCCCCCTCTAATGGGGCATCAAATGGAATATTCAGATTCTTGCTTCAGGGGTGGGGGAAAATTAGCCACCAGCAGTAAATGCTGCTGTGGCCTGCCTAACAAAGCATAAAAGCAAGTCCTGAAAGTATCATACTATTTCCAAATAACTTAGAGAAAAGATTTACCCTCCTGTAATACATGACTAAATGTATAAATATAAACATATATATACACATATATATGTGTATATATATATACATATACATATATATATATATACATATATATATATAATTGTGTGTAAGACATTGAACATCAGATAACAAAGGACAATGATTTATGACAGAGGGAAACAAATAAACAAAATGAGGTGGGGTCTACAGTTGCTTGAGCTTACCACCTAAAGTAAGTTTGTAGACTGCAACCCAATGGTGTCACCAAGAAGAGACAGAATTAGGGATCCAGAGAGGTCTTGATAGCTAGAGCTCACAGGTCTGAGGGCCAGAGAGGAGTGCACAAAGAAAGAGCTCCAGAGATTTGCACAGGGTTCTCCTTATTCAGGTATGTAGTGGTCAGAACACACATGTGAGAGGATGCATGGGTGGCTCAGTTAGTTGATTTCTGCTCAGGTCATGATCTCATAGTTTGTGGCTTTGAGCCCTGTGTCGGGCTCCACACTGACAACACAGAGCCTGCTTGGTATTCTCTCTCTCTCTCTCTCTCTCTCCCTCTCTCTCTCTCTCTCCCTCCCCTTCTCTTTCTGCCCCTCCCCCACTCATGCTCACTCTCTCAAAAGAAGTAAATAAACTTAACAACAACAACAAAAAAAAGAATACGAATGTGAAGGAAACTACCTGAGGCCAGGGGAGAATGTTTAGGGAGAAAAATCCAATGAACTCGCAAAGGCTGGGAATAGTGCCTATGACGATAAACCAACATTTAAAACTTCATAATGCACAAGTAATGAGGAAGAGTACTCAAAGGGTTTTGTTTCATTAGAAGGAAAAGACGATCTCTAAACTAAATTGTTTTAGTGCCACTTAACAGACCTTAAAAATAAGATCTAAAAAGATCAGGTTATCTCCAAATACTTTAAATGTTAATCAGAATGAAGCTCAAACCTACTCCTAGGAATACCAATATTCCAGCAGTCAACAAGTTAAAATTCACAGTGTCCAATAACAATTATTACACTTGCAAAGAATCAGACCACAGCACATAATGAGGAGAGAAATGAATCAAAACTGACCCAGAAATAACTCAGATGATATAATTCGTAGAAAGGGATGTTAAAACAATTGTTATAATATATTCCAATTATTTAAAGAGTCCAAGAAAAAGATGAACATGTTAAGTAGAGACATAGAAAAATTTCTAAAAGACCTCAATTGGACGTCTGGAGATTAAAAGCATAATATCTGAGGTGAAGAACACTCTGGCAAAAATTAACAGTGTAATTTTCAAGAGGGCCAGAGAAAATAAGACACGTTTCATTCACAGGAACAAAAGTAAATATGACAGTAAATTTCTTATCAGTAAAAGCCATAAACAATGGAGCAGCCTCTCAATGTACAGGGGGGGAAAAAGGCAATTTAGAATTCTTTAGCCAGCAAAAATTCTTTTAAAAACAAAAGTGAAATAAAGACATGTTTAGATATACAAGAGCTGCTAGAATTCATTGCCAGCAGATCTGCACTAAAAGAAATATTAAAGGAAATCCTTCAAGGAAAAACATCCAGGTGAAAATCTAGATCCGCATAAAGGAATGAAGAGTAATGGGTAGCAACTACGTAGGTAAATATTCTGTCCTCATTATTTAAAAAAATTTTTTTAATGTTTATTTAGTTGAGAGAGAGAGAGAGAGAGAGAGAGAGAGCGTGAGTGGGAAGAGGGGCAGAGAGTGAGGGAGACACAGAATCCGAAGTGGGCTCCAGGCTCTGAGCTGTCAGTACAGAGCCCGACATGGGGTTCGAACTCATGAACTGTGAGTTCATGATCTGAGCTAAAGTCGGATGCTTAAATGACTGAGCCACCCAGGCGCCCCTTCTCATTATTTAATCTTTTAAAATGATAATCAACTGTTCAAGGCAAAAAATAATAATGTAAAAGCTATATGACAACAATAGAGGCTTGAAAGAGGAAGTAGGATTACTTTTTAAGGGTCCTGCAAACAGAGTGTGACATGTCACTTAACGAGTAAACTGTGATAAGTTAAAGATGTGTAATATAAACCTTAAAGCAGCCTCCTAAATAATATAGCCAAGAGGTACATATAGTAAGCCAAATTGAGATGTAATGTTTTAAAAACTACTTTAAAAGAAGACAAAAAAGAGGAAAAATAGAAAGAACAGATGGGAAAAATAGAAAACAAATAGTGAAGACTTAAAGCCATCTAGAGTAAATGTAAATATTCTGAACACCTCCAGTGAAAAGGTGGAGATTATCAGATTGGATAAAAAGCAAGGCTCAACTATATGCTGCCCTATGAGAAACCCAGTTTAAATGCAAAGCCATAAATAGAATAAAAGTTAAAAGTTGGAAGATAACACAGTAACACTAGTCAAAAAGAAATTAGAGTGGCTGAGTCAATATCAAAAAATATATATTTCAGAGCAAAGAATGCTTCCAGGGAAAAAGAGGATCATTTCATAATGATAAAGGGGTCAATTAATTAATAAGACAACAATGCTAAACATGTATGTCCCTAAAATAAAAAATTTATAAAAATTAAAATACATTAAACAAAAATGGATAGAGCTAGGGGGCGCCTGGGTGGCTCAGTCGGTTAAGCGTCTGACTCTTGATTTCAGCTCAGGTCACCACCTCAGGGTCATGAGATTGAGCCCCGCAACACTCTCCATGCAGAGCAGGGAGCCTGCTTGAGCCACTTTCCCTTCCTCTCCCTCTGCCCCCACTCGCTTGTGCACATGCTCTCTCTAAAAATAATTTTTTAAAAAAGGCTAAAACTACAAGGAGCAGATGTACAATTATAGTCAGAGAATTCAGTATCTCTTTCTCAATAATTCATAATCACACAGAAAATTTTTAAGGATATAGACTTGAACTAACTTGACCTAATTAATATATAGAGAACACTCCACCAATAATGGAAAAATGAACATTCTCCTCAAGGGAAAAACAGAAAACTTACCAAAATAGACCACATTCAAGCCATGAATCAAATCTTAAGAAAGTATAAAGTCTTTAATTTGTCCAAAATGTATTCTCTGACCAAAATGGAATTAACCTAGAAATAAAACTAGAAAGATACCTGGAAAATTCAAAATATTTGGAAACCAGGTAATCCACTTCTAAGTAACCCATGAGTCAAAAAAAAGAAATAAAAGTAGAAATTGAAAGCATTTTGAACTAAATGAAAAAATACCTACAAAGAAAACGCCAGACTGTAATGTTCTAGCAAACACTTAAAGGTAGAAAGTATTCCAATCCTACCCAAATTCTTCCAGAAATGTGAGAATGAGGAAACATGCTAAATCATTCAAGGAGGCCAGCAACATTCTGATACCAAAACCACATAAAGACATGACAACAAAAACAAAAACAAAAAACTACAGACCAATGTTCCTCAAGAACATAAGTGCAAATGTTTTTAAATAGATCCGCACATATATGGTCAAATGATTTTTGATAAAGAGTCAAAGGCAATTCAATGGAGAAAGAGTAAACATCGATAAATGGTGTTGAAAAATTGGTTATGTATCTATGCCAAAGAAAAGAACTTCGATCTATATCTTATATGTAATGCAAAAGTTAATTCAAAATGGACCCATAAAACTAAAACTATGAAACAAGAAGTCCTTGTACCTTGAGTTTAGGCAAAGATGTCTTAAACACAACACCAAAAGCATGACCTATACATTTTAAAAGTGAAAAATTAAGTATTTCTGCTCTTTGAAAGACACTGCTAAGAGAACAGATAAGCCACAGACTGGGAGAAAATATTTGCAAGTTACATATCTGACAAAAGGCTCACACCCAGAATTTAAAAATGAACACTCCAAACTCTGTAAGAAAACAGACAACCAAATTAAAAAATGGTAAATTTGAATTTGAATTACTGAGTCATTTCCCCGAAGAGACACAGATGGCAAAGACACACATCAAAAGATGCTCAATATTTGGTCATAAAAGACGTGTAGCTTAAAAACTGCCCGAGATCCCACTACATATTCATTAGGATGTCTCAAATGGAAACTCTGACCATACCATATGTTATTAAAGATGTGAAGCAGCTGGGACTCTCACGTTGCCAGAGGGAGCGTGACATGGTATAACAACTTTGGCAAACAATTTGGCCGTTTATCCTAAAAAGATAAACACACATCGACCAAATGACCCAGTCATTCCATAACTTGGGATTTAGCTAAGAGAAGTGAAAGCAGATACCCAGAGCAAAACATGTACACAAATGTTGACAGCACCTTTATTTGGAAAAGACAAAACCCTGGAAACAACCCAAATGTCCATCAATAGGCAAATGGGTAAGCAGACGATGGAATAGTATTCATCAGTAAAACGGGAACGATAACCTATACCTATACCTATACCTATACCTATAACCACTTGGGTGAATCACAAAACAATTTCGCTGAGGGCAACATGCGACACAACAGAAGAGTGCATCCTATATGAATCCACTTATCTAAGATCAGAAAGTACACACTTGACAGAAAGCCAATGACGGAAAGCAGAACCGTGGATGTCTTTGGATCAGGGGTGGGTACAGGCGAGCAGGTGTGGTGGAGGCAATGAATATAATTGGTTTTTTTTTTAATTTTTCGTTTATTTATATTTTTTATTGCAGTAATGTTTTTGTGAGTATATAATATACATATATAAAAACTTACCAAATTGTACATTTTAGACAAACTGGATGTCAATTATATCCCTATGGAGCTGTTAACAAACAAACAAAAATCATTACAAGTTACCTTCTCTGGAACTAAAGACATCAGCACCTGAAGCTTTCACTGAGAGCTCCTGGCTTTCCTGCTATATGACTTCCCCAGCTCTTTGCAAAATGCCTCCAAGTCTGGTCTCCTATCAAGAAACCCTCCACCTTAGCGGCTTTTCCAGGGCGCTGAATGATGCATTTGATGGCCTAAATATATTCAATATCTGCTGAACCTATTAAAATGATCTATGTCTTTCATTCGTATTTCACAGAGGCCTCACTTAAACACTTTATAGACTCTGAGTCTGTGCTGTCGTAATATCTGATGTGATCAAACTGTCAGCAGAGAGTTAAATGTTCAGAACACTTTGTATCTCCAGAATCGGATAGGAAGGAGAAATTGGAAACAGCAATGTCATAGAAGGAACTGATGATCAACAAAAACCTTAAACTCTTTTTCTCAATACAGAGGACATTGAAAAAACTAAATCTACAAAGTATGAGAAGCATGGAAATCACTGCCTCCTGTCTCCGTCCTGTGATACAGAATTTGTACCCAAAGTCTTGCAACGAGACAGAGCTAAAATTGCCCAGGTAACTTACCCCCCGCTTTATCCAATGGCTTTTCTTTCATGTGTATTATTACTTTTAGTGACAACTTCTTTCTCCTTCCTTCCTTCCTTCCTTCCTTCCTTCCTTCCTTTCTTTCTTTCCTTCTTTCTTCTTATGTTTATTTATTTTTGAGACAGAGACAGAGGAGGGGCAGAGAGACTGGGAGACAGCTCAGAGCCTGACGCAGGGCTTGAACCCACCAGGAGTGAGATCATGACCTGAGCGGAAGTGGGACGCTTAATCGACTAAGCCACCCAGGAGTCCCTAGTGGCAACTGATTTCAACAGTTTCTATTTTTAATAAATTTTTCCATGTTTTTAAAGTTCAGTGAAGCACAGAGTAAATAATATGTAGAGTGTTTGCCTTCATGATTTGTATCTCTATGAGTAAGAATGATGCCAAATATTCCTGAATATAGCAATTTATATTATTTTTATGTAATCCTTATAGCATGCACATGAGGTATTTTCTAGTTTTATACTTCTTTTGTTTGATTAATAAATATGTCACTAAAGATGGGGAACTCTGGTTATTCACCAAAGTTAGTGGAGTCGTCAATCAACAGGCTTTTCAATAATATTATAATTTACTCAGCAAACATCAAAATAACTTGCTTTAGATTTTGTTTTAAAACACCTATTAGGGGTCCCTGGGTGGTTCCATTGGTTAAGCATCCAACTCTTAATTTGGGCTCAGGTCATGATCTCACAGTCGTGAGATCGAGCCCCACATTGGGCTCCACACTGAGTGTGGACCCTGCTTAATATTCTCTCTCTCTCTCTCTCTCTCTCTCTCTCTCTCTCTCTCTCTCTCTCTCTTTCCCCCTCAGCTCCTCTCCCCTGCTTGTACTCTCTCTCTAAAAAATAAAAACCTTATTAAAACAAATTTTAAGTTGAAGTGATAAACCTCAGTACCGCGTAAATAATTTTTATACTGACCCCAACCCTTGGGGAAACCTATGGGGCTCTGTATACTCCCTCGCTTTCTTCAACGTACATGGGCTTATCCACACACTTGCGAGGTCACCCAGCTCTGCAGCCTAGGTTGGGCTGTCTAATACCTGGCCCTCTAGCCACACACATGGAGCCAACAGCTCAGCACAGTTGCTGGGGACGCCCTTCAAGGCTAGCTCATCTCTGGAAGTGGGAGAGTCTTTTGGTTCCTGCTAAAAAGTACATACGTGAAGCAGTGTCTTCTCCTCCCATGGCCGAGGGGATAGAATCGTGTGAAGCTGAGATGTGGAAGTGATACACCTTACATAACATAGTCAAAAATACTGCATAGATGTCTTAAATATGCACCTTAAATTTGAATTTGAATTACTGAGTCATTTCACCAAAGAGACACAGATGATAGTGCATTTTTCCAGAATCAAACATTTATTCTCACCCACCCCACACCTCAAAAATCACGAGCCTGGTTGACTATGAAGTTATCCATTTACATGAAGAAACCAAGCATCTAAAATTTATTAGAGGGGCGTCTGGGTGGCTCAGTTGGTTGAGTGACCGACTTCGGCTCAGGTCATGATCTCACGGTGCATGGGTTCGAGCCCCGCATCGGGCTGTGTGCTGACAGCTCAGAGCCTGGATCCTGCTTCGGATTCTGTGTCTCCCCCTCTCTCTGCTCCTCCCCTGCTCATGCTCTGTCTGTCTGTCTCTCTCTTTCTCAATAATAAATAAACATTAAAAAAATTAGAATTTACTAGAAAGTTCTTCTACTTCCTTCCATCCTCCATCCAGTGCCCTGGACTCGGGACCCTGAGTGCCATGATTAGGCTAATGAGTGGATGGGCAGCCTCCTCTGAGCCTCTTGCAAGCGGTTCATAGTTTTTCATTTCTTCCTGGCCTGGCCCCACAGCTGACTTATCCAGATGAAAATATTTGAGCCGCTTTAAAAATCAGAAGAAAAAGAAAATAAATGCAATTCCACTTGAATTCTAGTCATCTCAATATCACCACACTTGTGAAATATGACTTTTAACATTTTTGAGTGAAGGAAGAGGGCTAGAACTGCAAAAATGCCTAAAGCCCCCCCCCCCCCCCCCCCCCCCCCCCGCCAAAACCATGTAGTGGTACCTGGCCCCTGGGCCTGGATCTTCAGCGGTCTTTCTTATGTTGTTGTTGGTCAGCCCTGAGGTCATGGCTCTCCTTTTGGTTTCAGAGTGTAGGACAAACTTTAATGCCGTCCTTGCTGACTGACTTTGTGTGGAGTCTCCTGATGACACTGTCTTCACCTAATTGTGTAACTGCATTCAAGGCGTCAACCATACTGAAACTGACTCTGGAGTATCATGCCCATAAGGTCACCATGGTAAGACACTTGACAATGAGTAGGGGGCACGGAGTTTATTCTCTAACTTTATTCTCTCGTTGCCTTTGTTATACGCTACTTCTTTTCCTATGTATTTCTTGTTATTGTTCAACATGTCGCTTTGATCAAATGAGGGTTTTTTGTGTGTGAAATATTTCAAGCATACGGAAAGTGTGGAAAACAATGGCATGAATGTTTACTTGCCAATCATACCAAATAATAACATTTTGCCACATTTGCGTCAGTTTTTTTAAAGAAATACATTAATAACTGTAGAATAATGCAGATATAATTGAAATCTCCTGCGTAGCCACTAAGGAAAGTTTTCAGGGACCCTTAGCTTGCTGCAGGGCTGGCTATATGATTTGTGGGGCCAAGTGCAAATAAACGTGGGGCTTCCTGTTCAAAACATGTGCTATTATTTAAAGTGCCATTAAATATACAATCATATGTCACTAAATTCTACTCCTGTAACCAATATTACACTATATGTTAACTAACTAGAATTTAAATGAAAACCTAAAATATATACACAGTCCTATGAAGTTTTTCCCCCCTTTCCTCCATGGTCTCTCTCTTTCTCTCAATTTGTCATAGCATTTTTATTTTCTACTTAATGTCTTTAAGTTAAAAAAAAAAAAAACCTAAAATTTTAAAGTAGCACAAATTTTACCAGCCATTTTTACATCGTGCCATGCCATTTACAGGTGAAAACACAGAAGTGTTTAACTCAAGAAAATAATGCAAGTGACAGCTCATACACGAATATGTTTTCATTCGCACCAAAAGAGTGGAAGCAATACACAAAACTAACTCGATTGTTTGTATTTCATTTCTGACATTCACACTTTCTATTAACGCCTTCTACCTTCAGCTTATTGATGAGTCATCATTTTCCATTTAAGTGGTTGAGGCTTCAATGAATGCTTATCTTATACGCGCTGTGATTTCCCACTGACTGCTACACATCTCGGGTCCACTGGAAGTCTGTGCACTTAGACTGTGCACGTTGCATGTGAACGGGACTGCACACGGGAGCCACAGCCACCAACTTCCCGGCTCACGTGCATGCTCTATGGTCCCATAGACTTCACTTCGAAAACACAAGCTCAAAAATAAAATTATTTCAATATTCGAGATGGCGACAGCAAAGCTCTGAACCTTCTAAGTGCGGAACCCTGTCAAATGCATAGGGCACATGCTCATGAAACCAGCCCTGATCGATGGTGACATGAGGGCTGAACTCTCAGTTTCTGGTGCTGACACATGGTGTTATTCGACTGAAAATAAACTGAGAGGGGAGCCTGGGTGGCTCAGTCCGTTGAGCATCCAGCTTCGGCTCAGGTCATGACCTCACGGCTCATGGGTTCAAACCCCATGTCAGGCTCTGTGCTGACAGAGCTTTGGCTTCTGTCTCCCTCTCACTCTGCCCTTCCCCCACGGGCGCTCGGTCTCTCCAAAATGAATCAATGTTTGAAAATGTTTGAAAAAAAAGAAAAAAGAAAATAAACTGAGAGCTCATACTCAAATTCAGCGAGCAGGAAAGGGGAAGTAAAGCTTTCTATAGAACTCCCAACATGGCTACATCCAGGAGCATTCCAGAAGGCAAGTAGGACCGAGGGGAAAGCTGGAGGGTGACAGTCCTTTCCTTGATAAAT
The DNA here is from genome assembly GCF_018350155.1 of Leopardus geoffroyi. Classification (NCBI taxonomy): domain Eukaryota; kingdom Metazoa; phylum Chordata; class Mammalia; order Carnivora; family Felidae; genus Leopardus; species Leopardus geoffroyi. The sequence goes on along the minus strand of NC_059338.1, from coordinate 56,174,254 downwards.
TAAGCTCTTCTCTCATGCGGTGAGAAAGAGAGGGTAGATAAAGCCATACCAAGGCCCTGGAGGGGAAGAGGAGCCCAACAGAAAACTAGACGTGTAAAACTAGCCTCCGCCGCAGTAAAATCATTAAACAGAGAGAAAGCAACTGAACAGAAATGGGGTTCAGCAATTCATCGCTCCACCCAAGCTCCCACAAACAATTCAAGTACTGAGTACAGTGGATTGTCATCTTAAACAGGGCTAGGTTCTAAAATCAGTTATAATGGGAAATTGTGCATAGTTAAAATTATCCCTGTAAACTCCACTGCACATGGAGTCTGCGGGTTTCCAGTCTCTAAACAACCGTAACACAGCAAGTCTTTTCTTGAGAATGAAAGCAGATCATTACAGCACACTTGAGCATACAGTGACATAGCTGGCTTGTCTTAGGGGGCGCGCTGCCTGGAAAGCAACGGGATGAGGAGAAAAGGGGATGAGAGCGCCTGCGCTCTCTCGCCGTCTCTCAAAAATAAATAAATGTTTTTAAAAATGTCTATGGAGAAGAGTAATGTTTAATTGTCTCCCACTTCGTGCTCCCCTTGGAGCATATATGGCGGAAGGAATATCCTGCACTCTTAACACTTCGCTTATTTTTTTTTTCTTTTGTTTGGAGTAGAGGGCTGTGCACAGATAACTAACTGAATTGTACATGAGGCAATCGCAATGGGATGTAAATTTACGTCAACCAACATCTCAGCTTATGATCTCTGAGGAGTATTTCCAAATAAAAAATGCAGGCATCCAGGAAGATGAAAATTGATGTTGAATCTACAACCATTAGCTTGAGACAAATTTCAGGTCTAACTAGAAATCTCCTTGTTTAGGAATGCATAAAAAGGGGAAAACATTGAACACACATAGGACTTATGAATAAAATTTGCAAGCTTATGACTCAGTGTTCACCATTCTGGGCCATTCTTCCAAACACAGTTTCCCCATTCCATATGCACATTCAAGTCTTCTTTAATTGCCAGAAAGTTTTTAAAGTATACAGTTCCATTGTTTTTCTGTTCCATTATTTTGACTTCCTTCCTTTTTTTCCATTTTTTTTAATGTTTATTCATTTTTTGAGAGAGAGAGAGACAGAGCATGAGTGGGGAAGGAGCAGAGAGAGAGAGAGAGAGGGAGACACAGAATCTGAAGCAGGCTCCAGGCTCTGAGCTGTCAGCCCACAGTCCAAGGCGGGGCTTGAACTCATGAGCCATGAGATCATGACCTGGCTGAAGTCGGACGCCCAACCAACTGAGCCACCCAGGCGCCCCTATTTTGACTTCCTTCTTAAAGGACTTGAATTATACACATGTTTTCTACACTGAGCCTACGTGTTTTATATAATGAAGCCTACCTTCCCCAAATAAACTTTTTAATGGGTATTTTGGGGTACCTGGGTGGTTCAGTCGGTTGAGCGTCCGACTCCGTCTCAGGTCATGATCTCGTGGTTTGTGAGTTCGAGCCCAGCTTCGGGCTCTGTGCTGACAGCTCAGAGCCTGGAGCCTGCCTTGGATTCTGTGTCTCCCCCTCTCTCTGCCCTTCCCCCGCTCATGCTCTGTCTCTCAAAAATAAACATTAAAAAATTTTAGTAAATAAATTAAAATTAAAAAAAAACAGGTATTTTTCCACTATAGTAAATAGACAGGCTTCTTCTCATCCAAATAAGTATTTTACATTGTGTAGTCACACACGTGAATATGCTTTCCTCTAGTGCGTATTTGTGTATAAATTGCTGCCGTGGCCATTCTGAAAAGGACCGAATTCTTACATCCAAGAAATGCCTTGGTTGACAGGTTGCCATGGAACAAGAGGCACTTGTTTGACCCTTGAAATTACTTTTCCAGGTGTCTAAGATTGTGGATGCTATTTATAAGAAACTGCGTGAAAACTCTTCTCATGTGATGAGGCAAGCTATGCTGCGGGTCACTACCTTGTTGACACGCACTTCACCAAAGAAGGTCATCTTTCAGCTTATGGATTATCCAGTTCCAGCGGACGAGTAAGGCCCCCTCACCCCTTCCTACAGTGCTTTGTTCCCAGTCTCCAGAATCAGACAGAGCTAGACTTGGGCTTCTTTTTTTTCTCAAAGAGGGTATCTATGTTTGTAACAGACGGGACGATCATAAAGCTTAAATAAGGTCATACGTGTTATTCACATTGTTGTACGATATCTACACAATACTATAGACCACTGACAAATGATCATCGTCACTATTTTTTATCTGAGGCTTTAAATTGTGTTCTGCTGCATATACCACGGGAACAAATCACTCCTCAGAGTGATGATGGACGTTTTCCCCATAAGTAATAAAACTTATAGTGCTTTTTTTCTCACTTAGGAAGAGCAGATGGAAGGCATCTCCACCTGCCAATAAAATAATGAAACATTAAAAATTCCCAGATATAATGGAGAGTCCCCTGTTACTTACATGTTTATCTGAAATTCATGATCCAGGATCACAGAAAATATTAAGGGGAAAAGAATACCAGTGTGAGCCTATGGGACAGTATGAGCCTAACACACATTAGATGAGCAGAGTAAAGGACATCACTCCATTTCCATCATTTGTACCTTGAGAAGGAAGGTAATACTTCTCTACTATTAGTGTAAAAGGCAGGAAGTCACATTACGAAAAAGATGCAGGCTTTGGAAACGAATCTGAATTCCTTCCCAGCCACACAAGTTTCTAAATTCCGTGATCAGATTTCCCTGTCTGTGAAATGAGGAAAATTCTTTTTTATCTGTAAATCAATTATTGTGGGTTAAATGAGTTAACATCTGTAAAAGGACATCAAAATTCACAAAATGCCAAACCAATTATATGACTGACTTTCTTTTTCCAACTGAAAGCTTGTATTTATTTAGCAGGTTTAAACTCACAAAGTATTTTACTACCTAGAAAATTCCTGGAAATTAAAAATCTTCATAAGACTCAGCGTTTTCTCATTCAGGAACTAAGCACCCCATTGTATGTAAAATATTACCAGCCTTCGAGCATTTTGTTGAAAATGGGTACAAGTTGCCAATGAACCCAGTACAAACAATATGAAATGAGGGAGTACAGAAAGCAAGCATAGAGTTAAGTGAACTTCATTAAAATAGTCACCAGCAGGGGCGCCTGGGTAGCTCAGTCTGTTAAGCATCTGACTTTGGCTCCAGTCACAGTCTCAAGGTTTGTGAGTTCGAGCCCTGCGTCGGGCTCTGTGCTGACAGCTCAGAGGCTGGAGCCTGCTTTGGATTCTGTGTCTCCCTCTCTCTCTGCTCCTCCCCGACTTGTGCGCTCTCTCTCTCAAAAATAAACCTTAAGACATTTTTTTTAAATAGTCATGAGCAGATCTTGTGTATCTAGGTGAGGGCTGAGGCAGAAAAGAGTGGGATTTAGAGTTGAGCTACATCAGACAAACAGAAGAAATGTCTGATCGGTTAGAAGGTATGATCTGAGAGGTAAGGGAATGAGACAGACCATGCGAAACTGATGTCCATGTGGGTCTAAGCTTGGTTGTAAGCTGAGCCCCAAAGGGAGGAACAGTTGAGTAACGGATTCTAAAGAGCTGGTATGTCTGTTCCAGGGGACCAGGCCCCCTATTAGGAACCTAAACTCAGAGAGACTGAGCAGTAGGATCCAGAACCCCGCATGGATTGACAAGGTATCAGGAATGTACCCACACAGAGATGTGTAGCAGTTTTTAAGATGAGCACTAGTAAAAATAATCTTGAAAAGTGGCTAGGTGTGCAGAGGGAGGGAGGGGACTGGAGGTAGAGAAGCCAGGGTGCTAGTGACACCTGTGCCACTAGAATGTGTGTGACCTTTCACTAAAGGGCCCACCCCCCTGAGCTCAATTTTTTAAATCTAATTTTCTAATATTTAAATTTATATAGTTAATCTTTTACTTAGTATTTCTACCTCTTTGGGTTTTTTTTTAAGTTGATATATTTATTTATATGTTAATTTGTATTTCCATACCAGTTTTTTAAATATTCTGTTATTCCTGGACAAACAAGGTCACAAGATGGGAGGACCAGAGTACGGAGTGGGGAAAGCTGATCAGTTCTTGATACTGAGCTGGACAGATATTTAAATATGGTAGAAAATCACGGCGCCTGGGTGGCTCAGTCAGTTAAGCGGCCGACTTCGGCTCAGGTCATGATCTCGCGGTCCTTGAGTTCGAGCCCCGCGTCGGGCTCTGTGCTGACAGCTCAGAGCCTGGAGCCTGTTTCGGATTCTGTGTCTCCCTCTCTCTGACCCTCCCCCGCTCATGCTCCATCTCTGTCTCTCAAAAATGAATAAACATTTTTAAAAAATTAAATGTGGTAGGAAATCAACTTGCAGACTTGCAGACTGTATTTTCCATAAGATCTCACGGACACTCTTCCTCTGTTTTCAAGGACAAGAGACTTAATGAGATCATTTGGAAATGAGCATACCAGTTTGGTTTAGACTTGTCTGTGATCTCTTTGGTATATAAACATGTAAAAGAAAAAAAAAAGACTTCGATTCATGACACTGTATTAAGCAGGAAATGAACAACCTGATTCTCATCGTGATGGTTGGGCGGGGGGTGGGGGCTGTGTTTGCAGCACTTTGATACTGATGTGGCACGCGGCAGGTTCTGAGTCAAGCGTGGCCCCTCATGTGCTGAAAACAATCTTATTGATACTGAAAGGAAAGCCTGGGGAAGTGCATGCTAGTCTCCCGGAAAGAAGACGTTTCTCTCTCGATACTACTAATATGATGCCTGTAGCGGTAAGTAATACTTAAGTATTAAGTACTAAGTGCTTCCTTGTCCTGGTGTTGTTTTTCTGATCATGAAAATCCCCATCTTCCCACGGACTCGGTCATACTTCTGGACACTGTCCTCTCCTTCATTCATTCATTCATTCACTCATCCAACACATATTTATTGAGCGCCTACTGTATGCCACACCTCAACCAGGAAGCATACATTCCGGTAAAAGACACAGACAATGAACAAAAAACTGTGTTATGTATCAGATGATATAGAGCTGAGAAAAGACATAAAGTGATGTGAGTAAAAGAAAGTGACAGGGAGTTTAGGAAGGCTGGTCAGGGGAGGGGCCTCTGCTGAGGTGACATCCAGTCAGAGAGTGAAGGAGTGATCCTTGCAAATACCTGGGCAAGAGCGAAGAATATCTAGACAGAAAGACAAAAGCCCTGTAGATGGGAGCTTGCCTAGTAAGTGAGTGACTCCAAGGAAACTGAAAGGAGAGAATGGAGCAAGGGCGGAAGTTTGCAGATGGTCTCAGAGACTAGCCACCGGCTAGACCGGATAGACTTTGATACGCATGTGAAGCCCTGATGTCATTTGCGCCCACCATTTTGTATCTCCCAAGGACTAAACTCACCACTCCTGGGAGTAAATTCTAGTCTTACAGAGACATAATGGGAAACAAAATGGGTAGCACTCCACAAATGTGAGGTGGTGGGATGTGTTTCTCTGATGTGGCAGGTGGGTGTTGCAGTGGTTCGTGGGCCCAATGACTGTTAGTGATCTGACCTGTCTCCTCTTAACCATCTCACTGGCCTGGATTGTTGAAGCACAGGAAGGACCTGGGTTATTGGTAGGACCATCCTTCATGGCCACATATGAAGGGGACACTGGGAAGTATACTGTCCTTGGGAACCAGCTTGCTTCCTCCAGTTTGGCACCTAGGGGGTTGTTGATAGTACTTTGAGAGTTCATTGCCATAGAATACTGGGCATAGTTCCATTCAAAATGGACTCCATAGCTGTTAGGGAATGAATGAATATGCATGCACACTCCAGGCTGCCTTCAGGGGGTTGCAGGAGGGATTGCGGTGTTCCTCCCTTCCCCCTCACTAAGGCTGACTGGGTTTAGAGGCAGATGGCTACGTTCTTGACTTCTTTTTCCTTCCCTTGTAGGCATCCCAGGCCCTGTGCACATTGCTGCCTGTTGGTTCGTACAAGAAAGCAGTGGCCCAGTTTTTCCCCCAGCTCCTGATGGCCCTCATGCTCCAAGTCTTCTACATCAGTGAACTGAGACTGGTGACAGAGGACAGGCCGTTGTGAGATTGCAGTGGTTATTTCAGAGTCAATAAGAAATAAGCTCCCAGCTGTCAACTATTTCTAGTCCCTCGGGTTCATGTGGAACTCCTTATAATCCTACGCAATGCATTCATTTATTACAGTTTTCTTTGTGAAACTACCCCGAGTACCTAGAAGTGAGCTAGCACCCTCCCTGAGTGTATGTGGCGTGTATAAAGAAGCACCCCCACTTTCTGCCACAGGCGGAGCGGGTTGGGGGGCACCAAGGGGAGAGAGAGCAGGTAGGAGCTTTAGAGCCAAATCCAGGCCCATGCTAGCTCTGCCATTTACTCCCTGAAAGTGATTTCTCGGGGTAATTGTACGTGTGAGATTAAAATAACGCGTGCAAATGTGCTTTATGAACTGTGAAGTTTTATGATTGGTGATGTGATGTGTGGGCTTAAGAGGGTACACATTCTGTCCATGTAAGATTCAGCTGTTCCCTTTCACCCAAGGCGGTACAGTTAGCTTTGCCCCAGGGAAATCTGGACCCACTGCCTGCTATTTGCCCACATCAGGGGTGGACTTCCAAGCCAGGCAAAACTGCGAAGCACAATGCATCCCATTAAGATATTTAACCCATTCCCTGTCTTTCAAGCAGACATGCACCAAATCATCCCACACAGATGAGAATGTATCTATTTATTTAAAGCATCTGAAGAAGAAACCCTGCGGACACTTCAGCAAATTATCACATCATTTAATATTTTGTGCTAATAACCTGTTAAGCTAACAAATGACTAAGCTGCTCCATGATTAATCCCAGATTTTACATGCCACCATTTCAATTGAACCCTCAATCCCATGTATTGTTAATCAGGAAAGACGGAGAGCACTGAAAGTTGGTTTCCTTTGAAACATCCCCTTTCCCCAAACCAGCATCCTGCCCCAGACAGAATGAAAAGGCAGGTCACATGAACTTCACTATGTGAAGGCCACTGTCAAGTGGTGACTCGGCTCTTCTTTGGGGCCTTAGCTATGCCCGGGATGCCCTGAGAGTTCTGCTGAATTGTTCTGGACTGCAGCAGGTGGATATTGCTCTAAAGAAAAAGAATTGCTGGAACCAGTTTTGCGAAGAGCTGTTTCACCATCAGGGGGTCTACCTTATTGCCAAGTAAGAACAGGGGCTCTGCACAGGGTTCTCTGTCTCTATCTCATCTTTCTGTCTCTGTCTCCATCTTTCTTCAGTGAAGCCACGTGTGAACGCCATCAATATCCACTCCGACTTCCCAGTCTCCTAAATTGCCCTGAATTGCCATTTGATTTCTAATTCTTCCCTTATTTTGAGGAGTTTATTACTTATTGGGATAGTTTTCCCTTTCCTTGTCCTCCTACTTGATGATAAAGATACCTAGTCATCCTCCCTCCAAAGAGCAGGTTTCTCTTTCAGATATGGAGAACGAGGTAAATTTACTTTTTCTTTCCTCTACTGTTAGCTGATTCCCGCTCTGCAGGCATCAGACAGTTATGGACGTGCTCCCACTTTAAAGAGGTTCAATAGAGGGGCGCCTGGGTGGCTCAGTCGGCTAAGTGTCCGACTTCGGCTCAGGTCATGATCTCGCGGTCCGTGAGTTCAAGCCCCACAATGGGCTCTGGGCTGACCGCTCAGAGCCTGGAGCCTGCTTCAGATTCTGTGTCTCCCTCTCTCTCTGCCCCTCCCCTGTTCATGCTCTGTCTCTCTCTGTCTCAAAAATAAATAAACATTAAAAAAAATTAAAAAAAATACTTAAAGAGGTTCAATAGAAATCTGTTCTCAATGAGACAAATTTGGAAAAGCAGGAAAGAGAAGTTTGATTTTTCTTGTACCAGAGGTTTTTTTTTTCCTTCTTTTTAGCTTCTTAGTGAATAGCACATTTCTGATTATAGGGATCAGATTTTCTGATCAAAAATCAAGATACATGGACTTGACCACATAATAGACCATTTGAAGTTGTAACAACTCAGAAAGTACAGGCTCTATGGTCTCTGGGCTTTTGCTGCATTTCACATGGCAAATTATTTGCACATAGATTTCAGGAACACGTCTTATTTTATAAAAGTATGATACATCTGCACCCCACAAGTGGCCACTAGTTAAGAACCACAATACCCTTAGTACTTTTGGATCTTCTTACTCAAAGTGTGGTCCACAGACCAGCAGCTACAGCAGCACCTGCAAGTTACAAATAGAAAGCAGAATGGGATCTCATAGGGCCCACTCCAGACCCAATGAACCAGAATCTGCTTTTTAGCAAGATCCCTGGGTAATTTGCATGCACGTTAAAGTTTGAGAAGCCCTGGTTTAGAATGCCAACCCAGAGTCTTCAAATGAAACCTGTCACGTCAACTTTCCCAGGCCTGCCACCACCCATCTGATCCAGACCGGTGTGTCAGGACAACCGTAAGCCTGGTCACTGTCCAGAATGGCTTAGTGAATCGGGACTTACCACCTCTCCTCCCGAGTAACACACGATAGTCCCAAACTCTCTTCTTCATTGTATCGTTCCAAGGAAGGACTTGGTCTAAAACCATGATGGTGACCTCTGCAGCCATCTTGGATTGCTAGGGTATTTATTTTGCGCTATTTGTTTTCTTTTGGTCAGGCAGGAAGGAGCTTGCGGTATTATAGGGCATTCTGTTACGTGGCACAGGAGGGGAAAGATAGGAAAAGGAGTGATGTTAAGGAAAGAGACATTGTCAGCGATCCAGGTATATATAATTCCCTGGAGTCTGCATAGAATTCAGAATGGGGATGCAGTTTGCCTTGGACTAGGGATTAGAAAAGATCTTTATTTTTACCTGGGAGTACAAAATATGAAGATAACGCTTCTCTCCAGCATACCAGTAGCATTTGCTGATGCAGGAAGAGTTTTCATCGTCTTTGCTAATTCAGTGCCTTATTCTCTTTTACAGAACCCTCAGTGAATACAACTTTCCACAGTTTCCAGAGACTTTGCAGTATCTCTACAAGCTCTCAGTGGAAGGTCCTAGACGGTCAGAAGACAGTGTCATCACAGTAATATTCTTCACTGAAGTGAGTTTTATTAGGAGACTGAACAACCGGGTCCTCTTTCCTTACGCAAACTTAAGGCAACACTCCAACCTTTTATCTCCCTCTCTGAATATTGGTTCTTATCAAGGGTTAAGACAGTGACGGATAACTTTAGTCGTTTCCTAGAAGATGTGGATTTGCAAAGACTCAATTATTTTTGTAGTCGTATATCTCTGCATGCTTGTGAAAGTATATCAAGGGATAATTGAGTTTACTTAAAGATAGCAGGTAGCATCTGGGAAATGAATGATACTCCAGACTGGGGGAAAAAAAAGGAACGGTCCAAATGACTGAGTAAAATGAAGATATAGAGCTACATTAATTTGTGTATAAATATCTACCATAGATTGTAATACTATACTAGAGTCAAGCAAATTGAGGAAGTCCTTTGATTTCTAAAAGGCAGGTAGAAAGTTGTATAAGTTGAAATTATCTGAGTCAAATATAATTTTTCCATAGAGGTAATATATAATGAAGTACTGGTCTAAGGCACCATATTAAATATTCTCAAAATTTTGATGTAATTTCAAACATCATAGTCAGCGAAACAGTTAATAAACTATAAAAGATTATCTACTACCTACTTCTAAAACTTTTAGAAATATATATAAATCAGTTGTTTTTTTTTAATTTTTTTTTTCAACGTTTATTTATTTTTGGGACAGAGAGAGACAGAGCATGAACGGGGGAGGGGCAGAGAGAGAGGGAAACACAGAATCGGAAACAGGCTCCAGGCTCTGAGCCATCAGCCCAGAGCCTGATGCGGGGCTCGAACTCACGGACCGCGAGATCGTGACCTGGCTGAAGTCGGACGCTTAACCGACTGCGCCACCCAGGCGCCCCTACATAAATCAGTTTAACTGAACATTGCAGTACCAAATCACCAATGGTTTCAAACTTGCTTGATCCATTTGAATCTCTCATTATTTTTATCATACGATTCATTATTTTCATTGTATTGTCCTTTAAGTATATACAAACATTAAATAGACCTAAATAGGACATACATAATTGCTCCTATAAAATGATACATTCAAAAGAAATTTACAAATGACCTAAGATTTATTTATATTTATAGACATAAGCGTTATTACTGTGACAGACGATAGCGAACCCTGATTGCCTGTCTAATCATGAATATAGTGCTTACTGCTATTGGGGATTGGCAGGCCTGTCCTTCCAGGAGCTGAGTAATGACCACATTCTTCTACTGCTTTCTCTAATTGAAGCTTCTGGGCAATCCTCAACTGTCCAGTTGACTGTGAGGTGACGTGGCCTTTAGCTGTTCTGAGCGCACAATCTATGTATTTTACCTTAGTTTAGTCTTGTCAGCCAGCAATATTTAACATGGTACTATTGATGCTTATGACATTTATTTATATATGTTATTTCTAATTTTCTACTGATCTAAGTAACCATAGAGTTAACATGTTTGTGCCTAAATCTTCTTTCTTTTAGTATTTTAGCTTACTTCCTTCTAATAGATTCCAAGTATTTGAAATGATAACAGAAGAGTGTAAGCATTCTCAAGGCCAAGGATTGTTATTGCTAGACTGATTTCTGGAAGACTCCCATGCAGTTTGTGGGTGCTCCCACTGCACTCTTGCCATTATTGATGAGTTTTCCAATTTCAGAGGAGGATGTGATTTGACTTGTCCTTAATTTTTAAATGTTTCGAGAGGTTGAACATTTTAAAACTATCGTCATTCAGAAATTAAATTTCCATAATCTGAACAATCCGATCTCTCCTTTGCCCGTTTGCCTACAAAAGTCTTAGTGTTTTTCTCAATGAATTGTGTGATCCTCTGTCGCTGTGTCTCTCCCTCTCTCTCACACAACACACACACACAGAAATTTGTGAAGGATATTAAGTATGTTATACATTTAATTATAATGCCTGTTGACAATCGGGGCCCAGTTTGTTGTTTGCCTTTTAATTTTGTTTATGAAACGTGATTTTTTTTTTTTAAATTAAGCATTAAAAATCTGTGGCTGAAGAATTGACAAATATTCGTTTATAATCTATTCACATTTATATAAATTTTTACATGTAATGTCGTTTCCCATGAAGTTTATATGGTATACCATGAAGTAGGATATAACTTTAGTTTTCAGTGAATAATTAACTTCTGATTCCAGCATCATTTAATTAATAAGCCTTAAATTCACTACTCACTGGTGATACTACCTTCATGAAAGCTATTATTAATTTCATGTACATAAACACATACACACAACACACACCCATAGTAGGGTCTACCCCGGATTACACTGTTAGGTTCCATTTATATTTTCACTCCTGTGGAAATATCACAATGGAATTATGGCAGTTTGCAATAAACTTAAAAAAATTTTTTTTTGTTTGTTTATTTTTGAGAGAGAGGGAGAGACAGAGCATGAGTGGGGAAGGGGCAGAGAGAGGGGGAGACACAGAATCTGAAGCAGGATCCAGGCTCTGAGCTGTCAGCACAGAGCCTGACGTGGGGCTTGAACCCACGAACCATGAGATCACGACCTGAACCAAAGTCAGACATTTAACCAGTCCTGAGCCACGCAGGGGCCCCTGCAGTAAACTTTAATATCTTGCAAAACGACTTTCCCTACACTCTCTTCAAAATGTCTTTAATCCTTCCTATGTATTTGCCCTTCTGGTTACATTTTAAAATAATTTTGTCAGGTTTAAAGGAAAAACACTTTCACTGAAACTATGCAGTTGAATTAAAGCTATGTGCTTCTTAGGAATCTTTACAATATTTCCACTTCTCTTTTTTTATTCAATATTTTGCTATTTTCATATAAATCTTACATATTAATTTTGGAATTCTTAAGTACTTTGTATTATTCTAAGCTGTTAGTGTAAATGTGGCTTCTTTGTTTTGGTTCTCAAATTTATCTTTATTAAGTATCACTTTGGGTACAGGTTTTCGGGTTTGTTTTGTGTTTTGAGATAGCTACCACCCAATATTACAGTAGGTTCAGGTGTACAACATAGCGATTCTACGACTCTACGCGTTATGCTATGATCACCACATGTGTAGCTTTCACCGCGCAACGCTATTACAATACCACTGACTGTATTCCCAGTGCTGTATCTTTTATTCCCGTGATTTATGCATTCCATAACTGGAAGCCTGTATCTCCCACTCTCTTCCACCATTTTGCCCGTCCCTCTCCCCCTCCCTCTTCTTTTTGGCAAACATCAGTTTGTTCTCTGTATTTATGAACCTGATTCTGCTTCTTATTTGTTTATTTGTTTGTTCTGTTTTTTAGGTTCCACATATGAGTGAAACCGTGTGGTATTTGTCTTTCTCTGTCTGAATTATTTCAGTCAGTGTGATACTCTCTAGGTCCGTCCGTGTTGTTGCAAATGCAACATCTCACCTTTTTAATGGCTGGATAATATTCCGCCGTGTGTGTGCCACATCTTTACCCATTCATCTATGGATGGACACTTGGGCTGCTTCCATATCTTGGCTAATGTAAATAATGCTGCAATAAACATAGGGGTGCATGTATCTTTTTGAATTCGTATTTTTGTTTTCTTTGGGAAAATACCCAATAGTGGAATTATTGGATCATATGGTATTTCTAGTTTTAATTTTTTGAGGAACCTCCATACTGTTTTCCCAAATGTGGCCTTTTTCATTCAATTTTCAAGCTCATTATTGCTGGGGATGTTCAGGAAAATTAGACTGTATTGTCTTAAATTCAGCTACTCTCCTGTGCCCTAACAGTAATTCTAATAATATTTTTGTTAATTCCCTTGGATTTTCTAGGTACATGATCCTGATGTATGAAGAATAAGGATACCATATTGTTACTTGTGTTCAAATTACTTTCCTGAATCATGTGTTTTTGCCTTGGCCTTTAAAGTTCCATTTTGTGAATTATCTGACCTCTCCCTTGCCCATTTACCCATTCCGATCTTGGTGTTTTTCCCAGTGAATGGTATGATTCTCTCTCTGTCTCTGTGTCTCTCCCTCAAATACACACATTTGTGAAGGATATAAAGTGATCTATGAACATGTACTTTGACAATAAATACATCCTTAGTGAAATATATTCTAAGGACAAAAAAAATTCTGTAAAGAAATATTCACTTTTATCCAGGAGGTTTATAGATACTGTATGTTGATGCTATAATTTTAAGACTATGGTATAAATTTTACAGCAGAAAGCAAGTAAGCAAATATATTAATACTGTTGGCACCAAGTTTTTCCAGGTGAGAGAAAGATGAGGCAAACATAAAGCCGTAAAAAGCTAATATAAAACTCTGTTTTATTAGATTTGAACTGAATATATCAACATTGTCCAAATGATCTCCTGACTAAAAAAAAAAGAATACATCAAGGTTCAGCATTGAGCTCTCTAATCTCAGGGCAGAGCCTGCTTCTAACCCTTTTCCTCCTTTTCCTCCTGTCCGCCCCCCCCCCCCCAACTTGTGCTCTCCCTCTCTCTCAAAAATAAATAAACATTAAGAAAGAAAGAAAGAAAGAAAGAAAGAAAGAAAGAAAGAAAGAAAGAAAGAAAGAAAGAAAGAAAGAAAGAGGGGCGCCTGGGTGGCTCAGTCGGTTAAGCGTCCAACTTCAGCTCAGGTCACGATCTCGTGGTCCGTGAGTTCAAGCCCCGCGTCGGGCTCTGGGCTGATGGCTCAGAGCCTGGAGCCTGCTTCCGATTCTGTGTCTCCCTCTCTCTCTGCCCCTCCCCCGTTCATGCTCTGTCTCTCTCTGTCCCAAAAATAAATAAAGGTTAAAAAAAAAAATTTAAAAAAAAAAGAAAGAAAGAGAAAAGAAAAGAAAAGAAAAGAAAAGCTGTCCCAGAAGATCCTAGTGTGCATCTTGGTTAGGAACCATTGACACAGAGAATATCCAATATTCTCTTTAAATTTCAATCTATGTCACACCCCTTTTCTCACTGCTCATTTTGTTTGTTCTTTTTAATATGATATTGGTCAAAATTTGTCTATTATAATGATTTTTTTCCCATAGCACAGCCATTAGATTGATTAATCCACTGTGTTTCTGATTCCCAAGTCCATAACCCCTGCTTCTCTCCTTGTTATTTTCTTACACCAATTTTCCTTAGCATGTTCTTATTTCTTGTGATATTTTATTTCTCATAATTTCAGGAAATAAATAATGTATTCATTTTTAACACTTCTTTTCAAGCAAAGTCAAGTTGTGCATTTACTTCCAACCACCGTATACACATCCATTTTATTTTTATTTTCATTGTTCTGCAGTAATCTTTGTTGTATGTTTGAGTTCCTCTGTGGTTTACCATTTTGATCCACAAAAGGGAGAATTCTCTTAAATTTCCAAGTGCTTATGGGCTTTTTTTCTTCCATTTAAACTTTCTTCTTGGTTTCTTCTTTTCTTACATACATCATGATTTTTTTAAGGTGCTTTTTAAATGATTTGTTTTAGGGAAGTTATTGATTTTTTTGATCTGATAATCAATTTCTGTGAAAGTTGTTTGGAATGTTGAAAAGAATATATGGTCTCTCCTTCCCTCTCACTTTTGCTCTCTTGCTCTCTATCTTTCTATGTACTTGACCTTAGTCATATTTTAAATTCTTGAAATGTTTTTTGTTAAACTGTCACTTGTGTTTCTAAGACATTTTTAAAATATGTATATTTTGGCTGCTAGTTACTAGATGTATAAAGGCTCGTGGTAATCACATCTTCATTTTGGGTATTAGCTATTAAATACTAAAACTCCATAAACTGGCCTCCCCATCCCTGCCCGCCCTCCAGCCTCACTACCTTTCAGTCTTCTCTTCCCTTCTCATACTATCACTCTGGCCTTCTTTCAGATGTTCAAACACACTCTGCTCATCTACCACAGGACCTTTGCACATAGGTTACCTTCCTTGGGGTTATCTTCTCCAAACACTTTATCTAGCTAATGCCAACTCTGCTTTCAAGTCCAAATCTAAATAACAATCCTCATTCTAATTTCAGTCTACAAATGCACAATCTAAATTCAGTTCTCCTTTAAATGTTTTTGTGGCACCTTGTAGCTTTTCTTGCTAGTACTGATCACAATTAGCAACTCTGTTTTCATTGGCATAGTATCCTATCTCTTATAGTGTAGTATAGCATTGTTGTACAGTGTCAGCCTTTCTTGCCAGCCATGACCACAAGGTCATAGATTGAGACTGTTTTGCTCACTACTGTTTCCCCATTTACTAGCATAGTGCCTGGCCCATGGTAGGCACGGCCTCCGAGTATATATAACCATTCTCTGTTAAGGAATTCACCTACTGAACTACAATCTGAGAGAAGGAGGTAATTTAAATTGAGTCACTAAGTTCCCGAGAATGGAGAGAAAAACTATATATATATATATATATATATATATATATATATATATATATATGTGTGTGTGTGTGTGTGTGTGTGTGTGTGTGTGTACACACACACACATATATACATTTAATTTCTAACAACATGGGAGTTGGAACACTGACCTCCATGCCATCAAAAATCCACATGTAACTTTGAGTCCCCCAAAAACCTAACCATTGATAGTCTACTGTTGATTGGAAGCCTTTCCAATGACATAAACCATCAATTAACACATATTCTGTATGTTATATGTATTATATACTGTATTCTAACAATAAAGTAAGCTAGAGAAAAGAAAATGCTATTTTAAAAAATCATAAGGAAAAGGAAATACATTTATAGTACTGTGGTGTAAAAAAATCTGCATATAAGTGGACCCACAGAGTTCAAACCTGTGTTGATCAAAGGTCAACTATAGACATATACAGATATAGATACAGATGATATATAGATATGTTTGCATGTATTTCCTATTATGACTGCTACTTCTCCTTCCAGAGAACTCAGAAATTATGAACACAGAAATGTGTGTAGCGATACATATACGCATTTGGAATTTTAGTGACATTCATGCTACGGTTTTACCGAGAATGTCTTGATTTTTATGACTGAAGCAGAAATCATGCATTGGCCTTTATTCTGCTTATGATCTTGTTGACTGTTTTCTTGCAGCTTCTGAATAACTTCTTCAAGGACCCATTCCCAGAAGAATTTTTGGTTCTCTTCAGAAACTGGGTCAATGACTCCAATCCTGCAGTTAGCAAACTGAGCCTCCAGAAAATTGCCAACATGGCGCCAGTTATCAATGAGGTACGCGCGAGTGTGTGTGTGTGTGTGTGTGCACGCGCGCGTGTGTGGGGAGGGGGGTGGGTGTGGTTTGTGAATGCCATCACCATCAAAGTTAACCTGAGATTTTATATTGCTCAATATCTTTACTGATAAAACATTGATATTTCTCAGTTTCTAACAGCTAAACCAGTATCAAAGCCTGATGTTTTATCGGCAAGAAAATTGGGTTGAGTAGATGGCATAAGTAAATTCAGGAGCGTAATGACCTTGTTTACATTTTCCCCACAAAATCATTCATTGCCCTCGGAATTGAGCAGCATCGTCCTACACAAACTCTTTTCTTTCAGTCGAAACCACGCACACGTTAAGTTAATTTCCCCTTCAATACACACAGGTGCTGACACATTAATTCCGATCTTGGGGCCCTCGCTCAAGGTTTTTCTTCCACACCTCACAACACGTTCCTCCTTCACCCATACATATTCACATTTGTCTCCTTTTTCAGCTCAAGTCAAATTCCGCGGAATATTCTGACCTGGCAGCCTCGTTCTTCTCAGAGCCACACCAACTGTCAGCACTCGCTTATACAATACTTTATATCAAAAATTCTCTATGGGGCACCTGGGTGGTTCAGTCAGTTACGCGTCTGACTCTCATAATCTCACACGGTTTGTGGGTTCGAGCCCCGAGTCAGGCTCTGTGCAGACAGCGGAGAGCCTGCCCGGGATTCTCTCTCTCCCTCGCTCTCTGCCCCTCCCCCACTCTCTTGCTCTGTCTCAAAATAAATAAATAAACTTAAAAAAAAAATCCTCTATGTGTGATGCTTGGGCCAGCCATGTCAGCATCTCCCAGAAAACTTGTTAGAAATGCAAATTGTCAGGCCCCACCCCAGGCCTGTGGAATCAGGAATCCTGGGGTGGGGGTAGGGGGGACACCAACCTGTGTTTTTGTAAGTCTTCCAAGTGATTCTAACACAGTTTAAACCTGAGAATCACTATCTTACACTGTTTCCTACTGAATCATGTGAACACTTCTTGCTTTCCAGGAAGATTGAATCTAAGCATACCCTTATGTTTTGTAATTCTCTTATAAATTCCTTTTTCCTTAGTTGTTTTTTGAATTCCAGTTAGTTAACATACGGTGTAATATTAGTTTCATATGTACAATTTAGTAGCACTTACATGCAATACCCAGTGCTCATCACAAGTGCACTCCTTAATCCCCATCACCTACTTCACCCATCCCAAAGTATCTCGCATAATGGCATTATGCTGATTCCATAACCCATTGTTGGTTTAATAATAAATCCTTGTTTATCTATGAAGCATAGTCTCTGAATGCTCAAAGCCGGTCAGTGGGCACCCACTTTTGCACTTAGAGAGACATGAGCCATGGTCTGTTTGCTTTAAATAAATCACACATGTCAGTGTATATTCTGTTAGTAATCAGAGTTATTTATTGCCTTGTCTGGCACTCTTCCCAATGTTATTAATAACTGAAAGGAAGATTCTATGTCAAGGTTAGTTAGGAGAGAAAGAGAGAAACAGTGGAGAGGGAGCTGGGTTGAGATCACATACTATCTATTGGTAAAGACAACTTTCTAGCCAGATGCAAGGCCTCTGGCTATTTTTTTGGTAAATGGTCTCTGTTTCTTTTGCTTCTTTTCTTTTCAGCCTTTGTTTCTCTTCTTTGAGAAGAGAAGGTGTCTCCTTTTTGCCTTTTTCCTTGCTTTATAATCTGCTGTCTCTGACTCCCAGGCCTTGGCTCAGCAGCTTGGTGTCTCTCACGTCCACACAAGTCACTGGCACCCGGTTTAGAGGTCACACTGTTCGTGATGTGCTGGTGAATGCTTAACGGTCACCTCTCTGGAAATAACACCAATTTCTCTGGTGTAGGTACTCTTAATGCGGCTAATTTCAAGCTGTCAAAGGGGCGTCATTAAACAAAGAATTGGGGAGAGATACACAGTAGCACATCACAATTTAACATTCCTGCCATACAGATAGGATACGTGTATCATATGCCCTCAATGGCATATAAGAGTAAACTGGAGGCAAAGAAATAGGAAGTGATAAGTTTTGAGTATTTATTACCTTTGTTTTATTTCTTTACAGATTTACCAAACTTGGTTTTTAATAGTGACTTTTTAAATTTTGATTCCAGTGTAGTTAACATGCTGTGTTATATTAGTTTCAGGTGTGCAATAGAGTGATTCAACAACTCTATACGTCACCCATGGGGTGTTCATTGTGATAAGTGTACTCTTGATCCCCTTCACCTATTTCACCCTCTGCCCACCCCCCTCCCCTCTGGCAGCCATCAGTTTGTTGTCTAGAGTTGAGAGTCTGTTTTAACAATCAGCTTACAAAATTTTTGACAATGTGACAGTTGACCGTCTGGGGGCAACCCCCCCACACCCCCGAATGCTGCCCAAACTCTGGTGTGTTTGGTACCAAATGCTACCTCAAGTCTCCTTCTAGCTCCAAAACCCAACCATTTTCCTCTTGTATCTATAGATAGAAAATGTCTGCAGCTTACTAATATCCATCTTGGATGCCTTCCTCTCAAAAGAAAAGACTGTTATAATTCGGGCCTTACTCACCCTTCGAAGACTTTTAGGCAAACTGGACAAGGTGACCTACTCTTCTTTGTGTGTTAGGATTGCTTCCAGCTACTGCCCTCTGATGGATCACGTGAGTTACAGTTACATATGTGACATCATTCGGTTTTATAGATAAGCCGAAGGCCCAGAAGATAGTCATTTTGTGCAGAAGCACCATCTTTTCCAGAGATAACAATATGAGTCAAAGAAGTACAATCTCTCTCTATATAGTTATATACATATAAAACTAACCCGTGAGGACCTGGAAAAGTCAGTCCATAAGAAAAGAGAAGCAAAAAATAGCCTCTGTCTTTGCATGAAAGAGGAATTGTAGCTCAGTAGCTGTATCTTGGCTAACCCTGGGTCTGGATTCCCTGGGTTCAAATCCCTGTTCTGCCTCTTATGAGCTGTGAAATGTTGAGCAGGTGATTTAGTCTCTTAATGTTCCAGCCTCTCCACCTATAATACAGAGAGAGTGGCACGTGTATTATGGGCATTAGAGATGATGGGTACAATGCCCCAAATGTGTTAGTTATTATCATATAAAACTCTAAGTAAAAGGTCTTTCATCAAAAAGTTGTGCATTTTGAAAATTCTCATTTTGTATAGTAAATGTGTTCCAGAAAAGTTGGGTGAAAGCAAGATATTTTAATAAGCAACAACACTTTGGTATGCCATGGAGAATCTGTTTATTTTTAAAATTTTTTTTCAACGTTTATTTATTTTTGGGACAGAGAGAGACAGAGCATGAACGGGGGGAGGGGCAGAGAGAGAGGGAGACACAGAATCGGAAACAGGCTCCAGGCTCTGAGACATTGGCCCAGAGCCCGACGCGGGGCTCGAACTCACGGACCACGAGATCGTGACCTGGCTGAAGTCGGACGCTTAACCGACTGAGCCACCCAGGCGCCCCACTATGTGTCTCCATTTTAAAAGAAAAGAATAATTTGCTCAAGCTTAATCTATGGGGAATAAAAACAGGATTTCATCAGGTGTGGGGCACTAAAAGCTCTTTCCACTGGTCCAGATAGGCTTTCAATGGTCAGCATATCTTCCTGTAGACTAAGGATACAACAGGTAACCCACAGATGAATGCACTTTGTGGGTGTGTTACATTTGGCTGTCATTTTATGTCATTGGTGTTACATTTAGACTGTTGTCTGAGTCCATTATTTTTAAACTGGGAGATTTCTCACAGAAATCTGAATTGTAAATGAAATACCAGAAGATTTGAGAATACTGGAGCCCACAAACCCATTTGGCAACAGTCTGCAGGAGCTGGGTGCCCTCTCTGAGAGAGGCCCGAGCCCTCTGCTTCAAGCCCCCCTCCTCTCCCTGCTACCTGCTTTGCTTGTTTACATCAGCTTCCTAGCCCCAAGGACATGACTTGATGACCATTGCTTTAGGTTTGAGCTTTGATCCACATTTGTTACCTCCGGGAAGGAACATACAAAGCCACATTAGCCATTTGTATTTTGCTGGGAATATATCTAATATATTTCTGAAAACAGAAAGGAAAAGCAATTAATGAAATCATGAACAAAAACTGGGAAGTGATACAATATTTTTAAAGATTAACCTCTTCTCTGACTTGCAGTTTTTCTCTCCTAGCTTTTTATAATCCCAAAACCTTCCTATTTGGCATAAGCAAGCTCTTAGAAACCTGGTTCTTATGCCAATATGCAAAGAGTTCCCATTGGTATTCACCAGTAATCTGCAAAGGCCTCCAGCCTTTGAATGCACCATGGTTACTTTAAGTACCTTTATAGAAATTACTTCCAGGTTATACAGATTATTCCAATTTATGTTTTTAGAACGTTCTTAAATACCGTCTTCCTGAATTTAAGAAACACTTTTCACAGGGAATTTTCATAACGCATCTGAATTTGAGTAAGCGAATATTTATTTTCCAATCAGAAAAAAGCTGACTACTTAGACTGAGATGAATCTTTTCTAAAAATAAATTATAATTATATATATGTATGTATGTACATATATCTACATGGTATATATACACATATAGTATATATACATGTAAATATATTTAAACATATATACACAAGTGTGAGACATGTATCTCCCACTGCTTAAAGAAAAAAGCCTTAGTAATATCCTCAGATGTGACCTTTCTCTGTTGTGCATATTGTAGAGTAATGAAGGCATTCGGAGTATGGCCATTCGACACTTTGGTGAATTACTCAGGGACATGAGTCATTACATGTGGATGCTAAATGATGTGGTTCTTGGAGGCTTGGTGCCCCTGATCCTGTTTTTGGAGGACACAGATATCAGTGTAGTTAAAGTAAGTCCTGTGATCTCGTTTTTCCTAGTTTTGCAGAGAATCATAGTGTTTTTGGTAACATCAGACGAGCAGATCCTCAGTGACCTTTTTCTGCTTCACAGGCATGTAGACATACATTAACAATCTGTACCTCAGAATTAAACTGGTCAACATCTTATTTGCTCAAAGACAAATATTACAATTTTGAGCTGGTGGTGCTCAACATCTGTAACAATCTTGTAAGTAACCCCACAATGTTTACTACCTTAGGAGTTCTAGAAATAACTTGAAAGGAGACCCAAAGTGATGAAAGGTGTGGCAGGGACAGGAGTGGACCCTGGAGAAGGAATGTGAAGAAAAGATAAGACATGAATAGTTACAAGCTAGGGCTTAAGACCAGAAAAAAATTAAATTTTCCGCTTCTTCCCCAACATGGATCGCCTCTGATTATCTTTCTCCAACCCACCTACTTTGAGCTACAGATGGTGATAAAGGTAGGAACAGCATTTCAGATCACCAGAAGCAAAACTGGAGTTACTTTGTCATCATCTTAATGAGCTGGTGTTCTGGAAACCAGCATGAATTGCAGCAATAGACAAGCGGGCTGGAAGAATGCTACGCAAAAGTTGGAAACACAAAGTTGGGCTTAGGAATCATATAATAAACTGAATAACATCTCCAAACAAAAGGGTAAAGTGTATACATAGAAATCTCCAAGGTTTAAATTGGTCCTAATTTGGTATAAGCAACAAGCTTATAGAGAAAAAACAAGCTCTTTTTTCTGGAAGCCTCTCTAGAAGAAACGTGCTTTTGCCAATGACTGAGGTTTTTGCCCCCCCCCCATTTTATTTTCAGCTTGTTTCTCATGAGAACTACATTACAGATTTGATATCTGACACCTTGGGGTTCCTGAGAAGCTCCAGAATATATCTGAGGAAAGCATCAGTTATTTTAATTGGTAAATAAAATTCAATTCTCATTTTTTAATTTGCCTTACAAGGTACAGAATGGGGTAGCAGCTGGAAGTCTTTCTTAAAAAAATACAAATTTTCTTGATTTATGAGGGGCAGCACCTGCCATGGTGGTATCTATTAATCAAAGTTAGATATGTGATGAGAATAGAGTTCTATTTGCTAACACAGTAAGTATTATTATACAAAGTGCATTCAACAGGATGAATTTCAGATTTTAAGATGGTGGCAAACCATTGCTAATTCTTCCCCTTCACTGCCTAAAAATCACTACCCAAAGAGCAAGAAGAATATAAAAAATACAAATACCATCTTCAATAAAACAGGACAACTGTAACTACAAATTACAGATGAGGAAATGCTACTGAATCCAATTCTTTCAAAAGTGTTGTTGGGGGGAGGGGAGGTGCAGGAAGATTCTAACAGAGGACAACTAAAGTTTTTGATCTTGTACAAACCTGACCAAACAGGGGTTTTGTCCCCCCTCACTAGTTTGTTACCATAAAGATCAAAATTAATAAACCTTTATTTGGAATGACAGGAGGTGAGTTCCCTGTTTGGTAGAGGGATCTTCCCTTGACCCTATTTAGCATCATGGAGTAGCAGGGGCACCCAGGACTGAGGAAATAGTCATGTCAGTCGGACTTGTAGAGAGGAGTCTGTCAGTCAGCGAAGGTAGAAGACAAATCAAACCAGGCTCATCACTAGAGCTCACGATCTCCCTGGGGCTTAGAGGAGCAATGCAACCCAAACGTGCAGAAAATCCTGTGTCATAAGAACTTTATTTCAAACTGGAAAGAGCTCCTATCCTGAATTCTACCCTGGAACTTTCTGCAAACAGTCCTCTATAACTAATATTGCAAGATCCCAAAATAAATAATTGAAAAAGGCATTATCTTTCTACAGAGGTATTTCCATGGGGAAAATGGAGGACAAAAAAAAATTAGAAAATGTTTCTACAGACCAGATACAACCCATGATATATATTTCTGTGAACCCAAAACTTTGTTATGTAAAGATCTAAGGTATAATATCAACACACAGGCAGTGTATGATAGGAGAACGGGAGCACAGGAAAAATCAGCTTTCAAAGAATGGGGGGGAAAGCGTAAGAAAAAAACTATATAACCATTAGTACACTATAACCAGCAGAAGAGAAAATATAGATTGTTGAGAACCTTAGGAAGGAAGGAACAACAGGTACAGGGTTGAGAAATGCTAGCAAGAGGAATGAAAACCGGCAAGAAACAGTTTGAAAAGCTAAGGGACAATGAGCAATCCAGAAGATACATAAAAGATATGCAACTATGCATAAATATCCCTGAAGAAGAAAAATGATTAGGGGCGCCTGGGTGGCTCAGGCAGTTAAACGTCCAACTTCGGCTCAGGTTATGTTCTCATGGCTGGTGAGTTTGAGCCCCGTGACAGGCTCTCTGTGGTCAGCTCAGAGTCTGGAGCCTGCTTTGGATTCTGTGTCTCCCTCTCTGTCTGCCCCACCCCGACTCGCATTCTGTCTCTGTCTCTGTCTCTCTCTCTCTCAAAAATAAATAAATATTAAAAAAATTTAAAAAAATTTTTAAAAGAAAATGATTAGAGCAAAAAGGCATTCATTCCAAAGGTATAACTTAAGGGGCTCCTGGGTGGCTCAGTCAGTTAAGCATCCAACTCTCGGTTTTGGCTGAGGTCATGATCTCATGGTTTGGTTAAGTTTGAGCCCCATGTCAGGCTCTGCCTTGACAGTGCAGAGCCTGCTTGGGATTCTCTCTCTCTCCCTCTGTCTCTGCCTCTCCCCTGCTCATGCTGTCTCTCTCAAAATAAATAAACTTTAAAAAAAGGTATAATTTAAGAAATAAAAGAATTAAATAAACAGGTTTGATAAAATGTTTTCCAAGAAACATTTTATACAGAATGCAGCATTAAGACATTTCCTAATAAAGTTATGGAACTTCACAGTTAAAGAATTCTTTGAGCATTTAGGGGGGGAAATGTCATCTATAAGTTACAAAATAAGTAAATCTGGCCTTAGATTTCTCCACTTCGGTATTCAACCCTAAAATAAAGTAGAATAGTGCCTACAAAATCCTAAATGGAATGAAAAGAAGAGAGAGGAAAGAAGAAGGAAGGGAAAAGGAGAGAGCAGCAAAGAGGGGGGAAAGGAAGAAAAGAAAAAGAAATAAGAGTCCCGGGGGGCGGGTGGGAGATGAGTGAGGGAGGAAGGAATGAAAGAAGTGTGGACAGACGAAAGGAAGGAAGGGAGATGGAAAAAGAAACTACAATGTGTGCAATCTTTCTATGGAAAAAAAAAAAACTTGCAAGTATTACTGAAAGACACAAAGAAGATCTGAAAAAATAGAAGGGTATAAACCAAATTTTGGGAAAGAAAGAATCAAATTTTAAAATGTGCCAGTTCTGGGGTGCCTGGGTGGCTCAGTCCATTGAGCGTCCAACTCTTGATTTCAGCTCAGTTCATGACCTCAGAGTGGTGAATCCAAGCCCCGCATCGGGCTCCACAGAGCCTGCTTGGGATTCGCTCTCTCCCTTTCTCCCTGTCCCCTCCCCCCTCTCTAAAATAAATAAATAAACTTAAAAACAAAAAAAACAAAAAAAATAAAATGTGCCAATTCTTTCCTACATGGATCTATGCATGGAATGAACTGCCAATTCGAATATCAGTATGGCTTTCTTTTTGCAAAACTGACATGTTGATTCTAAAAATAATGTGGAAAGTTAGCATACAAGAATATCCAGGAAATTCTGACCAAGAGAAAAAAAAAAGATGGGGCCAGGGGTGGGGGTGGGGGACTAGCTCTATCAGATATTAATACAGCTACAGTACTTAAAATCACATGGAATAAATAGACAAACAAGTAGAACAAAGTACCATCCAGAAATAACTATCAAAACATGCAGTGTTTTAAAGTGAATCATTGGCTTTAACTAACAGTGATGAGAATATAGAATCTTCCTTAAATAGCTTCGGGACACCTGGTGAGCCATCTGGAATTTCAAAAATTATTTCATTCCTATCTTACTTACTTACTTCAAATAAATTCCAGATAGTCAAAGGCTCATATGCTAAAAATGAAACCATAATGATAAATAAAGTAGAATAGTATGGAAAAATTTATTGTATAGTCATGGGGTGGGCAAGACCTTTCTAAAGTAAAGGTCAAAATCTAGGAACCATGAGGAAAAGATTGATAAACTATGAAAAAAAGTAAATACTTCTGCAGGGCAAAACCACTATAAACAGTCAGAACCCAAATTGAGATGAGACCACAAATGAAGGGTGAGTTCTCACTGTCCGAAGATTCTTTATAAATCCATAAGAAAAGACAAGAAATTCCTTAAAATTCCCATTATCGGCATAGAATTCTGTACAAAATAGCTGACATTTAATAAAATAAAATTTAAAAAAAACAGACATATAGAAAGAATTTTTAATGCAAGAAAAAAACCAAACAATGGAAATAGAATCCAGGATATACAATTCTTTTTTTTTTTTTAATTTTTTTTCAATGTTTATTTATTTTTGGGGGGACAGAGAGAGACAGAGCATGAACGGGGGAGGGGCAGAGAGAGAGGGAGACACAGAATCGGAAACAGGCTCCAGGCTCTGAGCCATCAGCCCAGAGCCCGACGCGGGGCTCGAACTCACGGACCGCGAGATCGTGACCTGGCTGAAGTCGGATGCTTAACCGACTGCGCCACCCAGGCGCCCCAAACACAGTGTTTTTTTTTTTTTTTTCAACGTTTTTTTTTTTTTTTTTTTTATTTATTTTGGGGACAGAGAGAGACAGAGCATGAACGGGGGAGGGGCAGAGAGAGAGGGAGACACAGAACGAAACAGGCTCCAGGCTCTGAGCCATCAGCCCAGAGCCCGACGCGGGGCTCGAACTCACGGACCGCGAGATCGTGACCTGGCTGAAGTCAGATGCTTAACCGACTGCGCCACCCAGGCGCCCCCAGGATATACAATTCTTGAAGTAGGTATGAGCTTTAAAATAGAAATTATAAATGTGTTTAAAAGATTAATAAAATGGAATGCATAATTCAGTGGGTAAAATTAACAGCAGATTAGAAAGACCCGAAAAGAGACTTTGAGAATTAGATCTGTCAGAACAAAATATTCAGCTTCAAGATCAAAGTTTGAAGAGATAAGAGTAGAAAATAGGAAAAGAGCATAAGAGTATGAGACATGGTGAAAAGGTGAGAAATACACATCCATAAGGAGAGAGGAAGAAGAATGAGACAAAAATGTTTGAAGGGTAAAGGCCAAGAATTTTCCAAAACTGAAATAAGGTAGTAACAAGAAATAACACATCTAGGTTTGGACAAAGGAAAATAAAACTTTTAAAATATGTAGATAAATAATTATATTTAAAAATATTTAGAACACTGGAAGGAATTCAGAAAAACCGTTTGAATTAACACATAAATTTAGCAAGCTTTCTAGACACAGCATCAAAATACAAAGATCAATTGGATTTCTATATACTAAGAATAAACCATCGGGAAATCAAATTTTTGAAAATGCCTAATACCATAGCACCAAAAAATCCTGAAATAACTCAAAATAAAACTACAGAAAGATGCCCAAGATGGGTACACAGAAAACCAGAAAACCCTGAGACAATTTTTAGAAACTTAGATATATAATGTTGGTGGACTAAAGGATCAGAGAGTATGGTTGTTTCAACTCTTCCCCAAACTGATCTGTAAATTCAGTGCAATCCCAAACAAAATCCCACCAGGGGCTCTGAGTGTGAGTGTGTGTGTGTGTGTGTGTGTGTGTGTGTGTGTGTGTGTGTGTCTGCGTGTGAAATGAGACAAGCTGATTCTAAATTTTACATGAAAATGTAATGGTTTGAGAATAGCCAAGATGATTTAAGGAAGAACCACAACGTTGAAAACTTATACTACTGGGTAGATATCAGGACACAGTATACATTAAGGTAATGTGGCAGTGGCATTGTGATCGAATGAAGTCAAGACACTACCCCCCACCCCCCACCCCTGCCACACACACAATTATGATACAAGTGACCCTGCACAGCAATAGGGAAAGGACAGTGTTTGCTTTAACGGTTCTGGGTTAATCACACAGGGATATGAAAAATATCTTGACTCCTATTTTATGCAATATAATTACAGTTGGATCTACAATCCAAAAGTGTAAGAGGTAACACAATAAAGCTTCTAGAAGTAAATACTGAGTTGTAGGAAATCAGGATGACCTTGAGACAGCAAAGATTTCTTATAAGGACCCCAAAATTCACTAACCATAAATAAAAAGATGGTGAACTAGACTACATTAAAATTAAAGACTTCTGTTTATTTAAAAAAAAAAATGGAAAAGTTTAGCCCCAAAGCAGGAAAAGAATTTGTAAGGCATGTAACATTTAAAAAGATTAGTACCCAGAATAAAAACGCCTACAAATATATAAGTAAAAGACAACTCGATATAAAAACAGGCAAGGGACTTGTCAGAACAGGCATTTTACAAAAGAAATATAAAAGTGGCCAATAAACACTATATAAAATTCTTATTAATCATGACCAAAACAGCAAAGAAAATCACAGTGTGATGCCACCAAATCCATGAGAATAACTGAAAGGAAAAAGACTAACAATGTCAAGTGGTAGGAGGCAAAGCAATGGAAATGTTCATAGTTACGGGTGGGAGTGAAAATTGATACAACCACTTTGGAAACTGTTTAACAGTAACGATTAAAGGGGAAGATAAGCATATCCCTTAGCCAATAAGTCTTCTGCTAGCTACATACCAAACATTAATGCATACCAAAATTCATGTCCAAGAATGCCCACGATAATATCATTATTCATATAGCCTCACATTGTTCAGCAGCAGCAGAATGGATTTTTTTAAATGCTGCATTCATAAGATGGAGTATCATATAACAGCGTTCAGCAAACTTTTTCTGTAAAGGAGCAGATAGTAATTGTTTTAAACTATGAGTACTGTCTGGTCTCTGTCAAAACTACTCAGCTCTGCCATAAAAGTAGAATGGATAAAAGTAGCAATGGATAATACATAAATATATGAGCCAATGAGCTTGGCTTTGTTCCAAGAAAACTTTATTTGCCAACTCCTGATATGTAGCAGTGGAAATGAATGAACTATTGCTTCATTAAAGAAGTTGGATGAATCTCCCAATAATGCTCAACAACAAGTTGAGCTAAAGAATAGTCTAAGGGGTGGGGGAGGAGATTGGGAAGGGCATGCCAGAGACTTCTGGAATGGTAGCAGTTGTTCTATTTAATGACCTAAGTGGAGCTAGAAATGTTCGCAGTGATCATGCACTGAGCTGTGCCAATATGATTTATGCACATTGATACACATAAATATATCTCCATAAAAAGTATCATTAAATAATAATTATTTGAAAGCACTAAAAGGTGTTCCAAGGATAATCTAAGACATGGTTTGCTTTGAGGAAAGCTATGGAGGCAGCTAGATTAGAGGATGCATTTCCACAATGTATTTTGGGGTCACTCTAATACTACTTTGTGCGTAGGGTACTTGGCAAAATCAGGTGGCCATTTACTGCTCAGAGATGAAATCGAAGTCATGCTTGAAGGTAAGTGTTGAAGTTATAATGAAATCTGTATGTATGAGTTATGTATAAGTCTAAATGAATTCACTGTCTGTGATTCAATTCACATATGTGTTCTATAATGGTGCCAGGGACGGGAGGAGGGTGGTAGGGAGGAATCAATGGAAAAACTAGGTTAAAGGGTATCTTTTTTCTTTTCTTTTCTCTTCTCTTCTTTTATTTCTTTTCTTTTCTTTTTTCTTTTCTTTTCTCTTCTTTTCTTTTTCTTTTCTTTTTTTCTCTTCTCTTCTCTTCTTCTCTTCTCTTCTCTTTTCTTCTCTTTTCTTTTCTTCCTTTCCCTTTTCTGCTTCCCTTTCCTTCCTTCCATTCCCTCCCCTTTCTCCACTTGCACCGGAGAGAATTAAGGAACAGTGTTTGCTCTCAAGATGTCCGAACTTTGGTATCTCTCTCTTAGCCTCCATTTCCTCATCTGGATCAGATTTACAAACAGGTGGGATAGAAAATAGAGTGGCAGCTTCCCTCCCTTCCGTGTGTGTGTGTGTGTGTGTGTGTGTGTGTGTGTGTGTAATAGACTTTATTTTTTAAAGCAGTTTTAGATTTACAGCAAAATTGACAGGAAGGTACAGAGATTTCCTATATACCTCCTGCCCTCACAATGTTGCACAGCCTCCCCCACCATCAACGTCTCCCCCACTCCAGATGTTTGTTACAACTGATAAACCGACATCGACACATTATGATCTTCCTTTTTTATTCCCTCATTCCCCCCATTCACTCATTTCTTCAATACCTATCTGTGGACAACTTGCAAATGCTAAGCCCTGTAATTCTGTCTCCGTGTCCTCAGAATCTTCTTTCTCTCCCCCTTCTCTTCCTGCTCCTCCTCCCTTTTCCACATCTGTCCTCCCCTCCCCCCCCTCCCATTTCTTCTTGTTAAGAAGAAAATAACTCGGGGCGCCTGGGTGGCGCAGTCGGTTAAGCGTCCGACTTCAGCCAGGTCACGATCTCGCGGTCCGTGAGTTCGAGCCCCGCGTCGGGCTCTGGGCTGATGGCTCGGAGCCTGGACCCTGTTTCCGATTCTGTGTCTCCCTCTCTCTCTGCCCCTCCCCCGTTCATGCTCTGTCTCTCTCTGTCCCAAAAATAAATAAACGTTGAAAAAAAAAATTTAAAAAAAAAAAAAAAGAAGAAGAAAATAACTCCCACAAGCCTGGTGTCTGGATATAATGACATTAGCCTTTTGGTGTATGTATTGTCTCAGATATTTTTAAAGAATATAAGCTATTATATATTTATTTTTTAAATTATCAAAAAGTTGTGTAACTTTCTCATTTCCTCATATATTCATGCCAATATTCATATATTCATGCCAAGAAACAGGGGTTTGCATCATCGTGGTAATATGTGTGTGCCATTTCATTTTATGATATGGCGGATTTTTACGTGGTTCTCGATGAATGTTTAGACAGATTCCAACTTTTCTCAT
Organism: Leopardus geoffroyi; assembly: GCF_018350155.1. Classification (NCBI taxonomy): domain Eukaryota; kingdom Metazoa; phylum Chordata; class Mammalia; order Carnivora; family Felidae; genus Leopardus; species Leopardus geoffroyi. The sequence goes on along the minus strand of NC_059338.1, from coordinate 56,144,076 downwards.
TATTATGAGTACTACTGAGCCTCTTGGTGAATATATATTTATGCCATGTAGCAGAATGCTTAGCACATGACAGGCACTCGGTCAATGTTTAGTGAGAATTCCTATTTTTCTTTTAATGAGGTCTGGTGGGGATAGCAGATAAAACTTCCTGGCTGCTTCTAGCCAAAATAGCGAAATTTAAGGGTGGAGAGGAGAGAAGGAGAGACTCTGTGAGACATGGTGTTTGTTCAGGGTTAGAGCTTCTCGACCACGAAAGAGATGTCTTGAATTAAAGGTTCTTCTGCTCTTAACAGCTATTGACAGAGTGCTTTGGGATGAAGATCCCATCATCAGGCAGTTGGCAGAAATCACCCACGAAATTTTTAAGGAAATAGCCCATAGACTGACGTCCTCACATGTTAAACAAACCTTCCGAAGATTATTTCACTTCATCTATATAAAAAAATTGAAGCCTCTTTACAATTATAACTGGCCCAACAACCTGGCCAGCAGTCCTATGAAGATTAAGGAAACCGATGGTGACAAGGAAGGACTTACCGATGAGAATTATGTATACATGTTTGTAAAGAATGAGACTTGAAGAACTTCCCAGAAGAGGAATGATTTTCCTTTCCCACCTGATAACTTGAGTCTATAGGTACGTGCTTTTCTGAAGGATGCTGGAAGACTTTCCTGTCGCTTCTTAACTCTCTATTCAAATAGAGAATTCTATTGCTTCTTTATGTTTGATGCTGAGCAGAGAGTTCACCTCATCAAATCCGCTAATAAAATTGAAAAATCATATAAGCAAAGGATTTGATGAGAAGCTCTTGATTTTGATCAAATCAACCTGCGTCTACCGAACACCTTCCAAGTACCAGGCACGATGCTAGGCGGTGGGGACATCTGGATGATATAAACAGGGTTTCTGTTCTCAGGAGAGTCACAGCATGGCTGTTTCCATCCTGCTTGGGCAAATGCTGCCCAGGGCAGTTTCAAAAAGGAAGGAACGGAACTTGCACTGCAAGACCAAGGGGAGCCCCTGTATTCTTGCATTCTTGTTGGAGACACTGAGGCAAGAAGAGTGTTGGGGGAGAGCTAGAGACTTTGTTAAGGACACAGGTGGGCAAGGAAAGAATGGGGAGAGCTGAGGCCTGAGGGGAAGATGATGCTGTGCCCATCACTTTAAACTTTTTGAAATGAAAATAGGATAACCCGTCCTAGTTAGTGGTGACCATTGCCCTCAGGATCTGGTGTCCCGCCATCCTGACCCATCAGAAAGTCCTCAATGGTCTTGCCTGACCTGTTGCTTGGGCTCATCTTTCATTCCCCTCACCGTACCTCCCTCCCACCCTGTGCTCCCTCTCTGGCATCAACCCCTCCAGGCACAGGAAACTACCGGTAACCCCTATGGTTCAGGTGTTGTGTCTTTGTAATGTGTCAACTCGCAACGCTCGCACATTTCCACTGCTTCGTGGGCCCACCGCACTGGTGTCGGGTAGCAGTCACTGCATCTGCCCTGGGGTCCTCCTTCCACCTCTCTGACTTCTGAGCCAGTGGGTTTAGTTCCGTTGACAAAGGACACCAGCTTCTCCTGTGGGACAGCCATGGACGGTAGAAGCCATAGGAGACTACCGCCGCTCCAAGACTGTGGGTTCTACCCCGTCCTTGCTGTCCTACTTTACACCCCCCCCCCTTCCCTTCCCAACCGCATTGAGCTTGAGACTTCAAGCTTGGCATCAATGTGAAGACGACAGTCTTGCAGAGACTACGTCCCCCATGGTTGCTTGCAGTCACATCCTTGGTTGTGCCTCTCTAATTCAACCCTGACCTGTGTATGGGAGATGCACTTTCCAGGACCCTTTGGAGTGTTGCTCCTGTGTTTTGCCTTAATGCTCTGTGTGCTCTCGTTGCATTTACCAGCTTGTAGTGAAATTATTGCTTTTTTTCTCTTCCTGCCCCACAACATTGAAGTTTCTTAAAGGTAAATGCTGTATCTTATGCCTGGTGGAGTACTCTAGAGCCCCGTGGTGCCTGGCACCGGATGAATGCTCAGTGAACGCATGCCAATGAATGAAGTGCTAACAGGACATGTTGCCCTCACGCTTCAGTAAGAATTTTCAGATATTAATAAGCGTTGGTTAATATTAAACATAATGAAAGAATGGATACTTTTAATTTACTCCTTAGTCCATATTACTTCATTCTTACCCAGATGTTCCAGACCTCACTTCTCAAAATCAAAGCAACTTCCTTTCCCACCTTTAAGCGAGCAGGATACCTAGTGTGGTAGGCTACATAATAACCCTCCTAATGATATCCAATTCCTGATCCCCAGAATCCGAGAATATTTTACCTTCCGTGGCAAAAGGAGCTTTACAAACATGATCAATTAAAGGATCTTGAGGTGAGGAGATTAGCCTGGATTATCCAGGTAGGCCAAATATAATTATAGGTTCTTTATAAGAACAAAACGGGAGGCCAGAGAGGAAAGAGATTTTTGGAGATGCAACACCCTTGCTTTGAAGCTGGAGGTAGGGACCAGAAACCAAGGAAGGCAACTCTAGAAGCTTAAAAAGGCAAGGGAATGGATTCCCTCCCAGAGCCTCCAGAGGGAGCACAATGCTACCAACACCTTGATTTTGTTCCCAGTGAAACACATTTTGGACATCTGAACCCCCAAACTGTAAGACAATAAGTTGATGCTGTTTTAAGCCACTACATTTGGTAGAGCAGAAATAGGAAACTAAGATACCTAGATTTCTACGAAACAAAGCAAACCAAAGTAAACTCTAACTCTCCCCACTCAAACACACACGCACACACACACACGGATGCACGCACACAGACAGCAATGAATATAATGGACCTTACGCAAATGTCAAGGTTTCTGTAAAATATCTGATATTCTGTGCTATTTATACATTAGACATGCTCTTCAAAGTCCATTAGGCCACCCCATCCTCACACCCAACTGACACTATAGCCTCTTCATCATCTCCCGGCTCTCTCTCCACTTTCTCCCTCCCATCTCTTCTCCCCACCCCGCCGCCCACCGCCCTGAATTCCTTGATTTCCCAGGAACCATGAGCTCTTTTCACTTTGTTGTAAAACAGTTGGCTCTCCACAGGTTCCAACTCTAGCCTGAACTTCCATATGCTCTGAAGACATAAAGGCCTTCTTGCAAAACGTCCTATCTTCCTGAGGTCCAATTGTGATTCTAAATAAATAGCACATTCCCTGCTGGCACATGTCTGTGTTACTGCCATTTTCAAAAATTTTAATAATTCTTGCAGGCTTCCCCATGGCAATCATGAATGTGACCTTTGGTGCTGTGCAGAACATGGCCACCGTCCTGGAATACTCACCCCTCACTCTCTGCTCTCCAGGGCCAATGGCTTTCTCATCTCTGTGTGACCCATGCATTAGGGCCTGCGCTCATGCTCTTCCTGTGCCTGAAACAACATCATCACCCAGCCAGTTAGTACCCATCTTTCTTTCTTTTTTTTAATGTTTATTTATTTTTGAGGGAGAGAGAGAGAAGAGGAAGGGCAGAGAGAGAGAGGGAGACAGAGGATCTGAATCAGGCTCTGCAGTGACAGCAGAGAGCCCAAAGCAGGGCTCCAACTCATGAACCATGAGATCATGACCCGAGCCAAAGCTGGACGCTTAATCGTCTGAGCCACCCAGATGCCCCCCTACCCATCTTGCAAACGTCAACTCAAAATTCATGTTCACAGAACCCTCTATATGCCTCTGTAGCACTAACCACAATTACTAGAATAACTAGGGTAATAACTAGGATAATTACGGAACAAATTAATGGAAAAAGTAATTTATTTTACAATGAGTTGCCTATGCCCTGATCCCATTGCTAAAACGTCAGCTCTATAAGGTCATGCACCGTGTCTGCTTGGTCGCCCCTGTATCCGCCAGGGGCCTGGCACAGTGCCTTATGCATAATAATATTTAATATATATTTATCACATGAATGGATGAATGAATGAACAAATGAACACATAACCAGGTTTTCTGATACTAAGAGGCTAGATGTGTTGGTAATAATAATAATGGGAAGACTCAGCCAAAGCTTGATTAGGTACATTGTTGTGGCCCCTGGTATAAGGAATGGGCTACCATTTGTTGGATACCTACTATGTGGTCAGCATTTGTCTTATGATTATCTTAATTCATTTTCACAATAACCCTGGAAAAGAGATATTTTTTGCCCCACTGTGCAGATGAGGCACTACTGTATACTCTATTAGCTTTGATGTCCATGGAGCTGGAGAGAATGTAAGTGGTCCCTGGTGAGGTCACTGTTCCAGAAAAGACCACTGGCCTCTCTTCTATGCAACAAAATGATGGTGGCACCCGGTCAGGGAAGGAAATAGCCTCCCACTGAGATACCCTCTCTAACTCTCAGTATGTTCCTGTTGCACATTCTGCCCACTTCCTTTGAACAAAATAGCGACAGAAATTGATAAAACTGAGTGGCAACTATATGCCAGACACTATACAAAGTGCTCTATTGTATGATCCAAATTTATTCTTCCAAATATCTCAGCAGTTGACTCTTATTACTGTTTCCATTTTACCCATTAGGAATCCAAGTCTCAGAAAGGTCGTGTAAATCGTCACCATCTTAGGGAGAGGAAGATAGAATATTTAGCCTCAGGGATTCCAGACCCAGGGATCTCAATCACTACCACATTGTATTTGCCTTTTAGGGATCGATTTTTCCCACTGGCTATAAAACCTTGTTATATATACTGGAATCACTTGGACAGTTGTTTGTTTTTAAAATTTTTTTTTAACATTTATTTATTTTTGAGAGACAGAGTATGAGCAGGGGAGCAGCAGAGAGAGAGGGAGACACAGAATTCGAAGCAGGCTCCAGGCTCTGAGCTGTCAGCATAGGGTGGGGCTCTAACTCACAAACCGCGAGATCATGACCTGAGCCGAAGACGGACGCTTAACCGACTGAGCCACCCAGGTGCCCCATGTTCGTTTGTTTTTTAAATAACAGCAAGCTGACTTTAATCTAGACCATTTACATCAGAATCTTCCGGTCTGAGGCCTGGGCATCAATGTTTTTTAAGATTCCAGCTGGATGGGGTGCCTGGGTGGCCCAGTTTGTTAAGCGTCTGACTCTTGATTTGGGCTCAGGTCGTGATCTCATGCCTCATGAGACCGAACCTCACACCAGGCTCTGTGCTTGGGATTCTCTCTCTCTCTCTCCCTCTCTCTCTCTCTCTGCCCCTTGCCTGCTTTCTCTCTCTCTCTCTTTCAAAATAAGCATTAAAAAAAGGATCCAGGTGATCTAGAGGGAAGACAATACTATAAATCAATGTTAATCAGTTTATCCAGGAGACTGGATTTAGACATTTGTGTATCCCCAGCATCCAGCACTGTGTCTGACATGTGAAGAAAAACCTTATAAAATGTATCTATGATTTATTGCGCCATAGGAACCAATTAGACAGGAACCAATCATTTATAAACAAACATTTGTTAAGTGTCTAGTGTAAGCAAGGCACTGTCCTGGGGAATAAGGATATAAATTAAGCATTTCCAGATACACGATTCTAATAAGATATTGCCAGTCAGTTCTTCTACAGCGCGGTGAGCAGCAGGAAAAGAGAGTCTATTTCTCTGTAAAAAGAAAAAGTACCTAAATTCTAAGCAGAGCTCCTGTGTGGACTAGGATAGTCAGGATTCTAAACACAGACGAAGTAAAAATTAGATGTTTACTACACTTATATCAATTTGCTTACTTTCCAGCAGATTTTGCTTTCTTTGCAATATCTAAATAGACATCGATGTCGAGTTAATAGAAGGCAAATTACGCGCATGGTGTTGAGGTGGAGGCAAAGATCACGTGGGCAGACAGGAAGGCACGTCTGGTAAAGAACGGAGTGTTTTGGGCAAGGAAGTATTGTGGTGGTCTTAAAACCTGACGGCATTCAAAGTGAACCACTACTCCAAGGTCTCCCTCTCGGAATAATGATAGAAGAATCTAGACTCGCATTGAGGAGTCGTGGGGTTGAGTCTTGCGCTCTCCGCTTACTAGCTCGAAGCCTTAGGTAATGCACTTCATTTCAGGTTCTCTTGCTGTGAAATGGAGTTAATATTCCCCAGGAAACAGGATTATTATGAAGCTTTCACGGTGTAATTCTAGATGAACGCCTTAGAACGGATTGTGTTAACATAAGGCGTTGGGTCAGTAAAGGCCAAATCCCTAGTGCAGGTTTTTCCCCTTATTTGGATCCCTGAGAGTGGTGGTTATTCCTGGAAGCCTCTCAGCTGGGAGAGACGTTCTCTCCATGCACCTTCCCTCTGTTCACACCCCTCCCTCCATCCTCAGCTATTCAGGCTGCAGGGACTAAGAGAACGTATAGCTGGGTGATCTTTCGCAGCCGAGCTCCCTCCCTGGATTGTGCGCTGTCTGTTGGCCTCTCACTGATTTGGGGGTCACCACTAGAAGTCTTGCTCCTTTTGTCGGATCCCCCAGAGAAAACCCAGGCACGTCATTCTCCTGAGAAGTCTTCAGTGAGTCCTTGTTCTCAGCGTGAAATTCTAACTCCTGAGTTGGGCAAACCTTCCCTCTCCTGGCCCTGCTTATCTTCTCTAGCCTCGTTACGTCCCGACCTCCTCCTATTATCTATGCTGCTGTCTTAAGGGACCACATGCAGCTGTCCCCACACAGCGACTGGAAGCCAAAACTTTAGAATCTGTCGGCCTGGATCCCACCACGTGCGAGCTCTGCATGGGTGCGGGCAGGAATGCTGACACTTTTGTGTCTCAGCTTCCTCCTCCATAAAATGGGGATATGGATTGTACCCAACTCTTTTTTTTTTTTAACGTTTGTTTATTTTTGAGACAGAGAGAGACAGAGCATAAACGGGGGAGGAGCAGAGAGAGAGGGAGACACAGAATCCGAAACAGGCTCCAGGCTCTGAGCTGTCAGCACAGAGCCTGACGTGGGGCTCAGACTCATGGACCTTGAGATCATGACCTGAGCTGAAGTGGGACGCCCAACCAACTGAGCCACCCAGGTGCCCCGGACTGTACCCAACTCTTAAAGTGTGATGACACTCATCTAACTTGTCCTAAGATAGTACGCAAAGACCACTTAAGTACACTGTCTAATATTTAATCATTCATAAACATTACAACCATTGTTATTACTAATTTTATTATTGTTCCTGCCCTTACAACCCTCTTCTTCCTCTTTCCCTTTAAAATAATAGAATCAAGGGCTCCCATTTATCACAAGGCTACGAATTTCAAGGTACTGCCCCCAGGAATTTTAAACATAGTGTTTTTATGTTTCACTTATCACAAGAACTCTAATATGGCCCTCACTTTACAGACATAACAACTGAGGCTCAGAAAGGTCAAATGATTTCAGCCTGCTTCATCCGAATCGTGTTTTTACTTCATTAATTCCCACTTGATTTGGGGATTTGGCTAATTCTTCACCCCCTCCTGGTGCCTTTCCTTGGCTTCCTAAGACTAGCGGCGGTGTCCCTCTGTGCTCCCCGCCAGAGTCACAATATCTATGATAGCAGATTTTAACTGCTGCATTCAGGGGCACCTGGGTGGCTCGGTCGGTTAAGCATCCGACTTCGGCTCAGGTGATGATCTCGCGGTCCGTGGGTTCGAGCCCCGCGTTGGGCTCTGTGCTGACAGCTCAGAGCCTGGAGCCTGTTTCAGATTCTGTGTCTCCCTCTCTCTCTGACCCTCCCCCGTTCATGCTCTGTCTCTCTCTAGAGTCTCAAAAATAAATAAACGTTAAAAAAAAAAAAATTCAACTGCTGCATTCAGATGTTTCGTCCACTAGATGGGAGTCTTTTGAGAAAGAGTCTTCTGTGTTCATGCCCATGCACCTGGTAGAGTGCCAGATTCAATGAAAGAGCCAGCGCAGAATAAAGCAATGAGACAACCCTTAGGGCCCGAGGAGAGGGTGCTACCAAAGGAATAGGAATTTGTGAGTAGCCGATGCTGCCCTGAAATCGAAAGGAAGCTTTAGCTGACTTGACACCAGCAAGGGCCACCAGCCTGATGCCCCTGGGCTGGGCCCGAGGGCCTGCCATTGACATCTGGGATCAGGGATGTATATCACAGTGATCGCAACACATCTTCGGTCTTCACAGCCCATCTCCTCTGAAACATATCCGAAGCCCTTTACACATTTGCAGGGAACTGACAAGCACAAAGCGTGCCCATCCGCGTACAAGTTACCTCATATACATTTCACCTCCTGCAATCCTCACGGTAACAATTTAAGGCGAACTTTATTATCCCAGGCTTGCCAATGAAGAAAATCTCTAAGATTTGACTAAGGCTAGAGACACCAGATTCGCACACAGCTCTGCAGGATTCCACAGAGCCGGCTTCTCCCAGGATGTGGCTGGAGGTCCTCTGGCCTCCTCCTCTGGCCATGTGACAGGTTGTTCCCAAGAGCCAAAACGCCAAAGCACCTGGTGTGTTAGTTAACAAGTCAATGGTACCTGAACACTGGGATTCTCAGGGAAAAAAAATTACATAACAGTGTGTGTGTCAAAAGTAGAAGGAAAAAAGGTGGAAACAAACCAAATGCCCATCAACAGATAAATGGGCATACAAAACATGGTTTATTCGTACAATGGAATATTATCCAGCCATAAAAAGGAATGGAGTGCTGATACATATTACAACATGGATGAATCTTAAAAACATTATGCCAAGTGAAAGAAGCCGGCCACACAAGACCACATACTGTATGATTCAATTTATACAAAATTTCAGAACAGATAATTCGAGAACCAGAATGCAGATTAGTGGGGCCACAGCAGGGAACAGGAAGAAATGAGGAGTAACTGTTTAATATATAGGGTTTCCTTTTGGAGTGATGAAAATGTCCTAGAACTAGGCAGAGGTGGGATGCCTGGGTGGCTCAGTCGGTTAAATGTCCAACTCTTGGTCGTAATCTCATGGTCGTGGGTTCGAACCCCACATCAGGTTCCACACTGACAGCAGGGAACCTACTTGGTATTCTCTCCCTCCCTCTCTCTCTGCCCATCCCCTGCTCATTCTCTCTCTCTCAAAATAAATTAAAAGAAAAGAAAACTTTAAAAAAAGAAAGAACTAAATAGAGGTGATGGTTGTACAAAATTATGAATGTACTAAATGTCATGAATTTGTACACTTTTAAATTACTTTAGATTGTGTGAATCTTACCCCATATTTTTTTAAGAAGACCGATAGAAAATGGCTCCACTCTCCCTGAGCACTGAGAACACAGACCCAACATCCCGACCAAGACCACTACCCTCCCTGAACCACGGTCTGCACACATAGTGATGCTTTTTGCCTCTACTACAATGTACATGACTCCCCCCTGCCCATGATGGCATGGCCTGGGAGGAATCTCTCTCAAATCTCCCTCCTGCTATGCGACCTTAGGTGCATTTCGCCTAGAGGGCAAGCATCTGGAATCAGAGCCTCAGTGTGTCCTTACGAGGCCCACAGATCAGCCAATGAATGTATTTGGCGAGTGAGGCCAGTCTGCAAGTGAAGGTTTCAAAGCCTAAACCCAAAGACAAGCTACTTTCTACGGTTGTGGACACACTGCAGGGGATGGTTTGCCTATATTCGGTCTGTGCCTATCATGGCAACTAAGATATCTTCTTCCTTTTGAAAAGAAGGGAGACAATGTATGACTTCTGAATAGGGAGTTCTCTGGTGAGGAAGGTCTTCGGAAGTGATTTCAAAGCAGAGGAAAGCCCTCCACGGCAGAGTCTGCTGAATGTCCCCACATAGATACTTAGCTTCTCAAGCAGAGACCAGTCCCTTTAAGACTAGAGGTGGCCAAATTTCACGCCAATGGAAGGCGAGTAGAAGCAAAGTTTACAACTTTGGCATCACTTGCTTAAGAGGAAATCCCACAGCCTGGTCATCGGCTTTGTGTCTTTCGGCTGGCTGCATGTGGAGGTGGAACTCAGCTTCAACCCTGCAGACAGTAACACGCTCTTTGGACTAGGGCAGAGCCCCCACTAGCCTGGGCATCTGGATGGCTTCTCAGTAGACCCTGCCCATCCCATACTTTTATACGACACAGAAATAAACAACTATCTTCACTCCGATGAATATAGCCCCACTCTGAACACCCAGCTCAAACAGCCCGAAGTTATACTTTAAAATCTTTCACCCTTCGCCATAAAAACCTCTCCTTTGAGATGTCAGTGCTGTCCTTAAGGATTATCCTAATGAAATAGTACTCATCAATTGTGTCTTCAAATAAGTGAGTTTAAAGGATTCTTTCTGGAGGAGAATGAAGAACATAACACAAGTCTCCCATTCCGTCAGAACGTACCCTTTCCCCCAAGAAAGACAGTAGTTTCATCCAGTTAATGCTCTCTGCTCAAATCTGGTGACTTCTGGGTGACACGGCCACTCCTCAGTGGACGTGGCTTCCCGTAGCCTGATCTGATATACAACGCGCTACTCTTCATTGGACAGACAACAGTAGAGCTGTTTTCTGATCCTTTTTTTTTTTTTTTTTGCATAGTGCAGAAAGTGGACAAGTCTATAAGAGCTTGGATTTTATTAGCATAATCAGTTTAATAATAGAGTTTGTAGCAGAGTGATGTGATCAATAGCAAGTCCTTGACCCTTTCTAGTACATAGGAAGAGGGACATTTCCCAGAGTCCTTTGCAGTTAGGTTGGCAAGTGCCGGTCAAATACGAGTGAGTGACGAGTGTCACTTCTGTGTTGAGGTGTGAGCACTAGATATGCTTGCTCTTCCCTTTCTGCATCAAAGGTCATTTGTGAAAGATGATGGCAATACATCATGAAAGGTCCTTGGATCCTTGAGTCTCCATTTGGAGGATAACGTCCCAGAGAAAGTGTCCAACCCACATTATGTGAGTAAAAAAATATGCTTTTAATGTTAAACCATTGGATTTCCAAGTCTGTGTATTCCCAAAGTTTATCCTAATTATCTTGACTAACATAGCATCTCGTGTGGAATTCAGATATATGGGCAAATGTTCACATATGATGGCTGTCTACAAATCAAATGATAGATGAGTTGAGACATACGGTCTTCAAAACATTTTTATGTAAAACTTTCATATTTCTCTATCATTACATTTTACCCTCAGTTTACACATTCAGTGTTTCCTTAAAGTCTTACGTTTCAAATTATCTGTTTACCATTTTGAGTATTCCCTTTAATATCTCAGCAACTGTCAGGGCACCTGAGTGGCTCAGTGGGTGAAGCGTCCGACTTCGGCTCAGGTCATGATCTCGTGGTTGGTGGGTTCAAACCCCATGTTGGACTCTGTGCTGACAGCTCGGAACCTAGAGTCTGCTTCAGATTCTGTATCTCCCTCTCTCTCTGCCCCTCCTCTCTCTCTCAAAAATAAATAAATATTTTTAAAAATTTTTTAAATAATAAATCAGGAACTGTCTTTCAAAAGTATCTTTCAAAAGCATATTTTCAAAAAGTATGTAAAGTGAGAATTCTCAAACCTTAAAAACATTACTTATTATCTTAACAAAACTCTTGCTATGGGCAAGCAAAAAACCTTCAGTATTTTTCAGAGTAATAGTCCTATGAGGTTATCCCTTAAGTAGTTTTAACCGATCACAATGACTTATGTCTTTAATTCATCGATCCATAATTGAAACACTTTATTCAAACATCATCTAGACTAGTTTTTATCTCCCAGCGTGCTACACATACATCTATGTCTACTTTCAGTATTTTCTGAAAATGGTCATTTTTATTTTTATTTCATTTGATTGAACAGTCCCCAGCATTCATATGAAGGGAGGTTGATGGGGGCTGGGTCTGTTGTCCAGAATAGCTACCGTGACTTTCCTATGTGGCTTGGGCTTTCTCACAGTCCTAGGAGTGAGCCTTCTAAGAGAATGGAAGGAAGCCATATCACTTTTATGACCAAAATGTCACTTCTACAGTAGCCACAAGCAACCGGGATGCTTAAGGAAGGAGCTTAGAACCCATCATTCAATAGGAGTGTCACAGTAAGATTGTAAGAAGAACATGGGGGATTGGGAATAATGTACCCATTCTGGGACAGCACAGCCTACCACAGTTCCATAGTTTGTAGCCTTGCAGAGTTAAGAAAGCCAACTGCTACCCTACTTCAAACAGAAGGCATTATAAGTACAGGCTTAGGAGAGAAAATCAGTGCTACTTTCATAAAAGAGCAGAAAGCTTCTGGTGTGATCGAATTTGCCATTTTCTCAAATTTCCTCACAGCAGGAGCCATCTGAAAAGGTAGCACAGAAGCCAGTGGGGAAAAGGTCAGAATTGTCACATGTAAAAAGCATGTCTTCACAAGATCTTTGGCTGTTGTTTCTGATGTGTGGAAATGACTGGAAGCAAACAGACAGCAGGCTTGCAAAATCTAAATAGAATAAAGTGGTCAAAGGTGCCTTAAACCTGGCCTGTAAAAGCTTTTAGGTGCTAGAATAATCTCAGTGCACTCAAACTGCCACCAGAATAAGTGGGTTTCAAAAGCTGGGCAAACTCCTAGAAGTGCATCCATTATAATCCTCACCTCGGAGAGGAAAGATCGAGGTCCACAGAGGACAATGCACAAGGAAGATTCTCCCAGAAAGCAGACTCGGGAGTTGCCAGCTTGTGTAACCAATGAGCTTCCCCTGTGCTAAGGCCCAGAGTCCTCACCACGTCTGCCAGGCAGAATTTGATGATAGCTATGGACCAGTGACCACCACATGTTTCCCATCATCCCCTTTCCTGAATGGTAGTTTTTGTTTATTACGTTTACCTGTTCCTTCTCCGCTGCTGCATATTGAGTGGTTAGAGGCAGATGACATCTTTCTTCCTGCCTGGAATGTGGTCACTCTATTGGGAAGAAAAGAGCCACCAAGTGTGACCGCCATGAGAAGCAGAAAGACAAAAGGAGTTTGAACCCTGGGGGGTTATTAAAGCCATGCATGTACTCTGCATTCTCAACTCCTGAACTTCTTATTAGGTAAGGACAAATTACATTCCTTTTTTAGCTATTGTTTTTAATCTCTGTTACTCGTAGTCTAATGTAATTAATGCAATCCTGACTGGCTCAGTATTGTATTCTTGTAGTCAAGTCCTGTACTATTAAAATACCATATTTTATTGACTCAACCCTAAGACTCACCCTGATTTTATGTACCAAAAAGAAAAGAATAGAAGAAAAATATTCTGCCCATCAGAAATATAAGATGATATTGATTGTAAGACACATACCTATTGCAATGGTGTTAAATATGACTCAGTTAAATACATTGTGTAGAGTTAGAGCTTGATCCATTTGCTTAAAAATAAAATAGTCCTGCATTTGGCATAAGCATAGAACATCTTGGAAACACAAAAAGTCATTAATGATGATTACCTTTGGGAAGTAGAAATGAAAGATATAGGGTAGGAAAGTTAATTTTTGCATTTTCCTTTCTATAGTTCTGAGATGTAGTATTTTTAGGAGTCATCTAAGCCAGAATGAGAGCACTAAGAGGGTGAACATTTAATTTCATCCACCACTGTTACCCCAAGTCCTGGTCCTATCGTTTCATAGACACTCAATGGAAACCAATTTGACAATAAATTTCATATCTAAAAAAATAGACACTCAAATATATGTTGATCAGGTGAATGATTTTTTAAATAAGCCAGTGTCATTGAAAAAGTAAATGAAGAAATTGCTATAGCATGAATGTTAGTGTTCCCCCCAAATTCATATATTAAATCCTAGCCCCCAATGTGATGGTGTTAGGAGGTGGAGTCTTTGGAGGTGATGAGGTCATGAGTGTGGAGCCCTTCTAGAAGAGATTCCACAGCGCTCACTAGTCCCTGCTGCCATGTGAAGATACAGTAAGAAGTCTTCAAGCTGACCAGGTGCCAGCACCCTGAAACTGGACTTCCAACCTCCAGAACGGTGAGAAATAAATGTCTGTTGTTCATAAGCCACCAACCGTGCGGTACTTTGTTATGGCGGCCTGAACAGACCAAGACAGAAATTGTCTGCTTTCTCCTCATTGGTCTACAAGTTCCTCTGCAATTAGGGCTGTGCCATATTTCTCATTGAATCCCGAGCGCTTTGTGCAATGCCTGGTCCATATTAGGAACAGGGTAAATATTTGGGGAATTAAAAAAATGTTTTGCAGAGACATTTAAGCTCATTCTGGGGAGGGTGCCATTGCAATGTGGGGCAGAACTGTGATTTAATCAGACTCTCAGGAAAAGCATTCTTTTGGTGGCAATCTGTTGGAGATGGAAGAAGCAAAGGTAGAGAGTCAGGAAAGTGAGTCACTCCGACAGATGAGGTCGTGTGAGGGCTTCTGTCCAGGCTGACATGGGGAACAAGAGATGGAACTTTACATTTTCCTTTCACTTTGAATATTTCAAAACTCAGCATCACACTTATCACAAAAGGCAGTATCCCTCTCTATTCCTCCCAACCCAGTGAGTTGGGTAGACGCAAAAAAGTAGACGCAAAAAGTACAGCCTCAAAACATTAAGCCAGCTTCCTTCAGCCACCCCCTGATCAGTCACAGAGCCGGGCTAGAACTCATAAGTTTGCTTCTAATGCTCTGGTTTCACTAGACTCTGCTGATTCCTTTTCTAGGAAACCTTCTCTCTGGCCCTCTTCCCCCACCACCTCACCACGACATAGAGAAAAAGTCGAGAACTGCGAATCTATAGTTTGGAAGGAGAATGCTAAAAAATATTCTTTTTTGGAGATCCTTCATCAAGAAACACGGGAACCACAATTCTATAATCATATATTGATTGGAACTGGACCGCTCCTTAGAAGTATGTTTTCGAGGCCAGAAGCACTAAGCTAGCCCACAGTGTCGGAGACTTTAATCCCTGGTATTTTGATGTCCTATTTCTTTACAGCTTGATTTCAGTTAATGCCTTTCTCTCTTTTATTTTCCCTTTCACCACCTACAGATATGGAATATGTCCCAGCATAGTTTCCTTCACCAACTGTCAAGCTATAGAGGAAGGTATTCCATTAAGGGGTTATAACTATAGTCAAGAGTAGCAAAAAACAGGAAGAATAGGAAAGTGGAGGAACAGCCCCAAGTAATAGGGGTTATCTGGACCAACAGTGGCTAATGACCATGATGTTCATTGCAGTAAATAAGCTAGGAAAGGCTATTTCACAGTGTTCTTTTTTTGTTTGTTTTTAATGTCTATGTATTTATTTTGAGGGAGAGAGAGGGAGAGCAAGAGAGAGAGAGCAAACAAGGCAGTGAAGGGGCAGAGAGAGGGGGAGAGAGAGAGAATCCCAAGTCTGCACTGTCAGCACAGAGTCCCATGCAGGACTCAATCCCACAAACCGTGAGATCATGACCTGAGCCAAAATTAAGAATTGGATGCTTAACTGACTGAGCCACTCAGGTGCTCCCACTGTGTTCTTTACGAAGATACAGAGGGGTGCCTGGGTGGCTCAGTTGGTTGAGCCTTTGACTCTTGATTTTGACTCAGGTCATGATCCCAGGGTCATGGGATTGAGCCTAGCAGCGGGCTCCAAGCTGAGTGTGGAGCCTGCTTAAGTCTCTCTCTCCCTCTCCCTCTGCCCCTCTCCTCCTTTGCTAAAGCTCTCTCTCTCTCAAAAAAAAAAAAAAAAAAAAAAAAAAAAAAAAAAAAAAAAGATATAGAGACCATAAGTCAATAAGGCCTAATATACATGCAATATTAGTAATTGCAAAAGCCATTGAATAATATATTGAAGTTTGAGATCATTTTAGGTCATTCCTTACTCATAAAGTGTCTATCACTTTACAGATGTGTTTAGTGACAAAAAAATTCATAAGCTAATCCCAGCAATGAAATATTCTCTACTTCAGAAAAGTTTAAAATAAGCATAATCATGCATTCAGAGGATATTACAGGTATTTTAAACTCTTAAGGCTTTACTAAATGAAAGAGTTATAAAAAATACTATTCTCTTGAAGCATAAACATTGACTTCTAAACTTTCTTTGCGATTTTTTAATTTGTTAAGCCAGAATCACAAAATAACAGACACCTGCTTGGTTCTGTCATTTCCATGGGTTTCCCATACCTGTTCCCTGAAGTATGCTTTTGTGTCTAAACAGGTCGTAGTAAACTTGTACAGGGCTCTTCCGTTAAAAAAAAGAAACAACAAGTTCCAAATGGAGTCATTGGCTCCCCAGGACAGCAAACCAAGAACTACAGTTTCAACCTATTTCAGGAATGTGATCCTTTAACAGTCAATCTCGAAATTTCCTGATCAGTGCTAGAAGCAATCTGCATGGTAAAAAAACAAACAAACAAACAAAAAAACCCAACCAACTCTGTCAAATGAAATATCACCTTGAAATCACCACAGTGAACTATTACCTTACACCTGTCAGAATGGCTAGTCTTAAAAAGACAAGAAATAACAAGTGTTGGGGAAGATGTGGGGAGAAGAAACCGTCACACCCTGCTGGTGGGAATGTAAACTGATGCAGTCCCTGTCCAAAACAATATGGAGGTTCCTCATAAAAGTTAAAAATAAAGCCACCATATGATCCAGTAATTCCACTTCTGGATATTTCCCTGAAGAAAACAAAAACTCTAATTCGAAGATATATGCACCCCTATGTTTATTGCAGCATCATTTGCAATAGCCAAGATATGGAAGCAGCCCCAATGTCCATCAAGAGATGAACTGGTAAAGATGTATATAATGGAATATTACCAAATCACACACACAAAAAATGAGATCTTGCCATCTGTGGCAACATAGATGTACCTAGATGGTACTGTGCTGGGTGAGATAAGTCAGAGAAAGACAAATACCACAGGACTCCGCTTATATGTGGAACCTAGAAGGCAAATGAATAAAAAAACAAAAAGCAGAACCTGACCCACAAATACTGAGAACAAACTGATGGTTGCGGGAAGCGAGAGGGAGGGGATAAAGGGGAGAGGAAGGCACATTCTTCCAGACATGGAATGAATACATCACGGGGATTAAAGGTACAGCAGAGGGAATACAGTCAATAGTATTCTAGTAGGTTGTTTGGTGGCAGGTGATAACTACACCTGTGATGTACATAGCATATCTCATAGACTTGTTGAAAAACTATGTCGTATACCTGAAACTAATGTAGCATTCTGTGTCAAATGTGTCCCACTTAAACAAACAAACAAACAAACCCTGCCTTTCCCTTCCCTGCCAAAAGAAGATGTAGCAAATCTTTCTTTTCTTTTGCTAATCAGCTTCCTTGCTCCAACCTCTTTCCTGTAAAAACCTTTCATCTTGTACAATTCCTCGCAGCACCTCTCTACTTGCTGGACGGCAAGCTTCCTAATTCATGAATTGCTCAAGGAAGCCAATTAGATCTTCAAAATTGCTGGTTGAATTTTGTTTTATTTTTAACACCCCCTAAGAGCCAAGCACTTTATATGTGTTATTTCATCTTTATATCGGCCTTCTGAAGGTAAGGAATTTTTTATTCCTTTTTTTTTTTTTTTAACGTTTATTTATTTTTGAGACAGAGATAGAAAGAACATGAACAGGGGAGGGTCAGAGAGAGAGGGAGACACAGAATCCGAAACAGGCTCCCGGCTCTGAGCTGTCAGCACAGAGCCCGACGCGGGGCTCGAACTCACGGACCGTGAGATCGTGACCTGAGCCGAAGTCGGACGCTTAACCGACTGAGCCACCCAGGCGCCCCTATTCCTTTTTTATAGATAAAGAAACCAAGGCACAGAGACAGTAATTTGCCCAAGGATACATAACCAGAAAGCAAAGTTCAAATATTCAAACCCAAATTTTCTGACTCTCGCCTACCCAACTTTTGAGTGTTAAGCTCTGCTATTTCCAATCGTTTTAGGCTCATGACATGAGGGCATCACACTTTGGTTACAGTATCTTACATTCATCTAAAGATCCTAATTATTATAAACCTTAATGTGGTGCCTAAATGGTGTCTCTGAATTCGATGGGGACCTCCAAATGTGGGGCAACCATCAGGTGGATGCCAGTGGCATGGGAGGTGAAAGAATTCACCCGAGGCAGAACAAAGGAGATAGAAGTTTATGGAATACACCACAGGGGGGTGTCGCAGGACAGCAGAGGAGAGGCAGTCTGCCAGGAGGCAGAGGGTGGGGGCCGCTTTCAAGGAGGGAAAGTGAGGAGGTATGGTGACGTACAGAATTTCCCTTTTTGGGTAAGCGTGCCTAGCTGCAGGTCGCCCGCTGGTCAGCTAGAGCCTATGGATATTTCAGGGTGAGTTGCCCGAAGGGCCTGTCTGTATTCAGCCAGGTGGTCACCAGGCCCTTTCTGTACCCCATCGCTCGAGCCTGTTTGCCTAAAAGCGGCCTCCACACTTTACACATCTGTCACCTTCACAACACAGTTATTTGTTGTAGCAAGGATCTACAGTAAAACCTTGGTTCGCGAGCATAATTCGCTCCGGAAACATGCTTGTAAGGCAGAGCACTTGTCTATCAAAGCGAATTTCAAGAATTATTGGCTCAGTTGCGGTCATGTGACTTTTGGCATGACGCACTACTCATATGGCAAGATATCGCTCATTTATCAAGTCAAAATTTATTAGAAACGTTTGCTCATCTTGGGGAACACTCGCTGACAAGTTACTTGCAATGCAAGGTTTTACTGTATCGCTACTTAAAATTTTGAAAATTACCTTTCTTATGACCTGGTCGCAGACTAAGCTACCTTTAGGTATACGGAGCAGAAGTGAGCCCAGGGCTTCAGAAGGACACCCACCTTCTTTTCCAAAGCCAAGCCTGGGTACACACACTCCCTACAATTCTTTCATTTGCACTGAGTTAGTAGTAAGTTCATGAAGTTTACGATCTACTAGAGAGGTGATATTAGACATATAAATGTACAAATTAGCATACGATTATAAAATGTATGCTGTAAGATATAACAGGCGCTGAGATCATGTCCTAAAGGACCCAATATAAAATGGGGATTTGAGAGGTTTCTTTATGCACAGACGGATTCTATAGGAATGTAGTATCTGGAAGAGTTGGGGATCATCCAGGCAGAGGGGACATCATGTATGAAGGCACAGAGGCAGCATCAGTTGTCATTAAAATAGGGGAGTCACTTAGGAAACAATGGATTTCACTGGACATTGTTTTATATTAACACTGAAACCCTGGTTAACTATCCCACAAAGAAAGCTCCCCGGTGACTCAGAGGCTAGGAGTTGGCCTGGGAGTGGGGGGCAGAAGGGTGCATCCAGGAAGCTTGGAGGGCCATGGGGGGGGGGGGGAGGTGAGACGTGCGGAGGCCTGGGGCCAACTTCATTCTGCTTGCCTATTTGTGTGTTCAGCTGGGCTCTGGGCTGGATCTCTGGAGGGAAATGGGCTTGTGGTCCGGGGAGGCATGAAGTTCTGCCTTAGATGAAAGGGTGCTAGCCGTGTGACTCTTTTCTACCCCTGTGATGTGCTAAAGTGATGGAGACTGGGCTGTGTTACAGATAGATCATTTTTGCGTTGTTGTTACAACAGGCAAACGAAAACACAGAGAAAACAGAGTCCAAGTTAACGTAGTTTATTTCTGCATTGTGAATGCTGAGAAATGTGTCATGCAAACAAAAAGTACCGTTATCAATTGCAGGTTAACGGCTCTTGAGGTAAAATAAGGCACTGGAGGAGCAAGTTTCCGTGACTCGGCAACAAAAGTGAACAGAGCCAACGAGGATTTCTTGTTTAATTCTCTTCCAACTCTACAGACGTAATTCTGCTTTCAACTTCATGACACCTTCATGTGGTTTTAGCAGGGGATAAACCTCCTCTTCTAAGAATCTCTGCACCTGTTGGGATGCACGACCTGTAAAAGAAGGATCCAATAGATGGTCCGACTGGGAGTGAATGGGACTGAAAGAGGCAACATCCTGGCTTCGCTCTATGAGGTCATTGTCACCCGCTTCCTTCCTGCTTGACCACAGCAGCTGCCTGTTAGGAAAGCACTCTTATTTTCTCGTGGCGATCCTGGAAACTAGCCCCAGCTTTCACCATGGCCGTGATGACGTTCTCCGTGGCCATGAAAGGCAGCTCTTGCTGAATGCACTGCTCAATTACTTTGGGGTATACCGCCAATCCTTCAGAAATGTTCTGCAGCGTATTCAGTGTAACATCTGCAGCGAGAAGTGCCTCAGCCAAACAGATACATAGATCGACACTGTCATCTGCTGTGCCCTCAAACCAATGCACAGATGCTGCAGCACCGCTCTGAGCACACAGGGTTCCGCTTGTGTGGCATTGCACTTGGGTCAGTCTGCTGTCTCTCAGAGGGTTCCCTTATCTCCCTGAGGTGTGCCAGGAGTCATATGTCCGTACAAATTTTATGCGTGAATGCCCCCAACCTAGCCAGCACCTGAATAGCCACTTTTCGTATATAGGTCTGATGTGGTTTGAAGTGTTGAGGTTCGGAGCCGACAGCCAAGAAAGAATTCTGGAGACATCTTTGTTGCAGAAAAAAAGTGGTTTTATTAAAGCATGGGGACAGGACCCATGGGCAGAAAGAGCTGCATTGTAAGTGTAAGGAGTGACTGATTATATACGAATTTTCCATCCTATGGAGGGGAGGATGACATCAGGGTCCCAAGAAGTTGAATCAACAGGTTTCTGGAAGTTTGCTATGGATAAAATTGCTTTTTACCTTAGGGGCGCCTAGGTGGCTCAGTCATTAAGTGTCTGACTTCAGCTCAGGTCATGATCTCACTGTTTGTGAGTTCGAGCCCTGCATCGGGCTCCGTGCTGACAGCTCGGAGCCTGGAGCCTGCTTCGGATTCTGTGTCTCCCTCTCTCTCTCAGCCCCTCCCCTGCTTGCTCGCTCTCTCTCTCTTAAAAATAAATGAACATTAAAAAAGTTTTTTTGATTGCTTTTTGCCTTGTAATCATTAAGATAGTTACAAACTGATGGAAACTCTGTCCTGCATGACTGGGATCTCTATCAGTGAACCATTAGTTTTTTCTCTTTCCTTGGTTCTTGGGCAGCCAGGAGTGCCCGAGGGATGTCACACTCATCCCACCTGACCTGGGAGGTTCCTCCCCCCCACCCCAGGTGGTTGTTAGCTTGTGCTTTGACCTCAGCTTGCCTCGGTTTCCCCACATCATTCGCCACCCTGAACAATTTTAACCTCTAAATCTTTAAGGTTGCTGAGAGTGGAAGGTCTTGTCTTCTGTAACTTCTTCCTGCTGAATAGGGGCATGGGGATGTCCCTAACTATGGGTCAACACTGTCAGTGGGGGGCTTTTGTAAGTAGGAGTTATGAAAGGAGAAGCAGCGAGTCCAAGGGGGGGGGCACACGTGTGGAGTGGAAAGGATCACCTGCAGCTTGAAGTTATGGCAGGGAAGGAGTCTTGGCACCAAGTAGTGAGTTATTAAGAAAGCAACACACTACGATGAGTGTGGCTATAAGAATGAGAAGTCCAGGGGCACCCGGGTGGCTCAGTTGGTTGAGCATCCGACCTCGGCTCGGGTCATGATCTCACAGTTCGTGGGTTCGAGCCCCCATCGGGCTCTGTGCTGACCTCTTGCTCAGAACCTGGAGCCTGCTTCTGATTCTGTGTCTCCTTCTCTCTCTCCCCCTCCCCTGCTCACGCTTTGTCTCACTCTGTTTCTCAAAAATAAATAAATGTGAAAAAAAAAAAAAAAAGAATGAGAAGTCCAATGAAAAGATCCCTAATTGTTGACCATAACCCTCCCCAGGCCAGGAATGTAACCAATCATTGAAAGAGAGAGAAGGATTTTGGGGTGGCTTAGTCAGTTAAGCGTCCAGCTCTCGATGTCAGCTCAGGTCATGATCTCACGGTTCGTGAGTTCAAGCCCCACATGGGGCTCTGCCCTCGCACCACTGACAGTGTGAAGCCTGTGTGGGATTCTCTCTCTCCCTCTCTCTCTGCCCCTACCCCACTTAAAAAATAAATTAAAAAAAAATTTTTTTAATGTTTATTTATTTTTGAGACAGAGAGACAGAGCATGAACAGGGGAGGGGCAGAGAGAGAGGGAGACACAGAATCTGAAACAGGCTCCAGGCTCTGAGCTGTCAGCACAGAGCCCGACGCGGGGCTCGAACTCACGGACTGTGAGATCATGACCTGAGCCGAAGTCAGACGCTTAACCGACCGAGCCACCCAGGTACCCCAAAAATAAATTTTTTAAAAAACGAGAGAGAAAGACTTTGTAGAGCCCCAATTTGTATATTCACATTTTTTAGTAACCCTGTGACATTTCTGTGATAACCTGGGGTGTGAACACAGAATTCTGTTTCAATAATGCCCTATGTGCCACCTTGTGCTGTGGTTAGAGCATCTGAAGCCACTCTATTTTGTAGAACTGCTTTGCTCATCTGTGCAACTTCAGTATTAAGTAAGGAAATACTGTTCTGTGAATCACTGAGTGCCTTTATGGTGTATTTACTGAGGACTTCCATGTGCCAAATTATACTTTCTAACCTTACAGATGGAGAAAAATGGATGCCAAATGATCATACCATTGAAAACCAGATCGTGTCCATCTTTGTTGTTTTTAAAAATTTTTTTAATGTTTTTATTTATTTTTGAGAGAGAGAAACAGAGACAGAGGGCAAGTGGGAGAGGGGCAGAGAGAGAGGGAGACACAGACCCTGAAGCAGGCTCCAGGCTCTGAGCTGTCAGCACACAGCTCAACGCGGGCGGGGCTCGAACCCACAAACCACAAGATCGTGACCTGAGCTGAAGTCGGACACTTAACCAACTGAGCCATCCGGGTGCCCCCACCTGTGTTTTAAATTGGGAAGATTAGTCAGGGTAGAGATGGTTTTGTTAATGTGCCCGTGAATCCAGGCAAAACTTAGGGTGCAACAACCTATCCACTCCGGAGGAAGCCAGGGCCATAGGTTAGTGCCACATAACCAGTGGGTTCTGTTTGGAGCTGGCCATCTGATTCCAGGTCACCTTATCCAATCAGTAGCAAACTTGTCAGTATCCTGGAGCACAATGGTTTGGGAACTTGTTTCTAATGATAGCCATCCTAAACGCCCAGATGTTGGCTATTTTCCCAGGTATCATATGTATGATTTCTTTGTCCCCAGCATAAAAGTGCCTTTTGACTGAGCTGTCCAGTCGTGGGTGTGAGCCATAAATATACATCCCAAATTTGATATATGCCATTCTCAGCATAGTGATAAGTAGGGTTTCATAACTATGGCACTTGTTGGCAGGCAGCAATTTGTGGGTTTGTAAAATCAGTTAAGATTTTAATAGTTTGAGGGCATGAAAAATTCTGGTTATGTCCCGGTAAATTCCATATCCTATCGATCATGGGCCAGGAAGAAACATCCTAATTAGTGATAGGTTTATCACAAGACATTGCATCATTATATATCATCACTGAAATATAAGAACAGAGAGAGAGCCAATCTGTGCCTTGTAAAGGGGAAACCCAGCAGGGTAACCCAGATGTACTTGACATGGGCAAAATTCCACATACGCAACTAGCTGTTTGATTTTGTAGTTTAGCATCATGTTGTACCCATTGTAGAAAGGAATTGTCAGCCAAGATAGGTGGACAGAAATCAAAGAGGAAATATACAACCTTCATCATCATTTGAAGAGGAGTTTGAGATCTTCTACAGGTTCACAGAATCGGAGGTGCATTTGTTTGCTCATGGGTCTCCTGTGAAGGAGGTACAGGTTTTATTCTAGATATATGAGCCCGTGAAGTGTCCCTCTAATTTTACTGCAGGGGGAGTACATAATATGACCCGATATGGACCTTTCCATTTTAGATTTAAGTCTCCGGCTGTATTTGACTTCCAATTCTTTCAATAAACTATATCTCCAGGACTTACATGGGGTGGACTTGCAGTTGTAGTTAAATCAGGTTTGGGGAGCATGTGATCAGTATACTTATTAAGTAATTTGTGAATTAAACTAGCCTCAAGTGAATAATTTAACAACGCATTACAATCTTCACCTAATAACAGGTCCACTGGAAGAAATGGCTTTCCATAAAATAACTCAAAAGGGTTGAGTCCTAGAGGTTGTTTTGAAGCAGTTCTTGCTCTGAGAAGTCCTATTGGTAAAAGAGTAACCCAATTTTCCTGGGTCTCTAAGACTAAGTTTAGTAAGGTGTCATTTTAAATTCCTGTTTTTTACATTTATTTATTTATTTTTGAGAGACAGAGAGAGACAGAGCCCAAGCGGGGAGATGGGCAGAGAGAGAAGGAGACACAGAATCCGAAGCAGGCTCCAGACTCCCAGCTGTCAGCACAGAGCCCGGTGCGGGGCTCGAACTCACAAACCGCGAGATCATGACTTGAGCTGAAGTCGGACGCTCAACCAACTGAGCCACCCAGGCGCCCCAGTAAGGTGTCATTTTAAAGTATGGTTAGCTTTTTCTACCTTCCCAGAGGATTGTGGACGCCAGACTGAACACAGAAAATACTTAGTTTTTAAAACTTGCGCTATTTGTTGAGTTGTTTCTGCAGTAAAAGAGGGACCATTGTCACTTTGAAGGGATCGTGGAAGGCCAAATGTGGGAATAATTTCTCACAACAAAACTTTGGTTACTTCTGTGGTTCTTTCGGTTTCACATGGAAAAACCTCGATCCATCCAGTGAAGGAATCAATAAACACTAGTAGAAACTTACAGCCTTTGCAAGGAGGCATTTGTGTGAAATCAGGCTGCCAGTCCTCTCCTGAGTATGATCCAAGTCTTTGGACTGGTTTAAAAGTGGGGGAGGGAGGACGGTGCCTTCTGGATTTACCTGCACACAAACAATACAGGATTGGTGGAACTGCTTTACTGAGGCTGTGAAGTTTACTCCATCAAATATATTTTTAATTAAATGTTTTAAAGCATTTTTGCCCAAATGAATAACCTGGTGTTTATAAACCCTGTGTTACCTTCCGTCGATTATTCTTGGGTATGAAGATTTTTCACTCTTGTGCATTTTTTGAATATCCTTGTTCCTGGGCTATATGAATTTCTTGGCCTGAATAGACTGGAGCTATGGACTTTATTGGAGTTAAGACTGGTATAAGATCAAATATTTGTTTATCCCACGCTGCCTGCTTGGCATGATGGTCTGATGAATTGTTTCTTTTAGATTTTAGATCATATCCTTTGGATATCCTTTGAGGTGAATTACAGGTACCTCCTTAGGTAGGTATACAGCCTCAAGAGGAGTAATAATTTCAGGCCCATATTTGATTGGGGAATTATGCCTTGAAACTAGTCCTCTTTCCTTCCAGACTTCTCCATGGATATGTAGCATCAGAAAAACATATTTGAAGCTCCAATCGAGGAGCATGGATAAGAGCTATCAATTCAGTCTTTTGAGCAGAAGTATTTATTGGAAGGGCTTTTGCCTCAATGGTCTTAATTAGACTAACTATAGCATATCCAGCTTTTCTCTCTCCCTCATCCATGAAGCTACTGCCATCAGTAAACTAATTATCATCTGCATTTTCAATAGAGGAATCTTTTAAATCTGATCTGCTAGAATGAACAAGATTGATAATCTGAGCAGTCATGTTCCAACATAGAAGTACGATGGTCAGGCCCAGGCATAAGGGTAGCTGGGTTTAAAATTTGACAGGTTTTTTTTTTAATTTTTTTAATCGTTTATTTATTATTGAGAGACACAAAGCATGAGCAGGGGAGGGGCCAAGAGATGGAGAGACACAGAATCTGAAACAGGCTCCATGCTCTGAGCTGTCAGCACAGAGCCCGACGCGGGGCTCAAACTCACAAACTATGAGATCATGACCTGAGCCGAAGTCAGACGCTCACCCAACTGAGCCACCCAGGTGCCCCAAAATTTGACAGGTTTTAAGTATTATTTCATGTATCTAAAAGCATAGCCTGGAATTTAGTAAGTCAGCCTCCCATTATCTATTGGTGGCCTTTGGTTTCTAAGACACTCTGGACCGGATGTGGAGTCATCACAGTCAGGGACCATCCCATACTAAGTTCTGAGGCTCCTTCTACCAGGAGGGCTGTTGCAGCCACTGCTCAGAGACAAGTTGGCCACCCTTGAGCTACATTATCAAGTGACTTTGAAAAATGGCCCACTGGTCTTGTTTCATTTCCTAATTTCTGGGTAAGAACCCCCAAAGCTTGTCCCTGTTTTCCTGCTGCATATAAAGTGAAAGATTTTTCTAAATTTGGTAAAGCCAAAGCTGGGGCTGATGAAAGCCTAGGTTTTATTGTTTGAAAGGCCATCCACTGAGCGTTAGTCCAGAGTAAAGATTCCTCATCAGGGCCCTTAACTGAATCATGCAGTGGTTTGGCCAAGAATCCAAATCCAGGAATCCATAGGTGGCAAAAACCTGCCATGCCTAGGAAAGTACAGAGTTGTTTTTTCGTAGCTGGGATTCCAAGATCTAATATAGCCTTTTTCTCTGTCCATAGACAGGGTCCTGGTGTTAGTTCATATTCCAAATATCATACTTTCTGTTTCAGTATTTCTACCTTTTTAGGGGAGATTCAATACCCTCTGTCTGCCAAGAAATTAAATAAAAATATAGAATTGTTATCAGACATTTCTTCTGTGGGACTACAGATTAGAATATCATCCACATATTGTACTATAGTCCCTTGAGGCAGGGAGATATCATGGAGGTCTTTACTAAGCACAGCCCCAAAGAAGTGAGGACTGTCTCTAAATCCCAGTGGTAAGACTGGCCAAGTTAATTGAGCAGCCCGTGGGCTTGAAGGTGAGGCCCATTCAAGGGCAAATAGTGGCTGCATTTCGTCACTGAGAGGGAACCAAAAGAAGGCATCTCCTAAGTCCAGTACTGTAAGCCAGTTGGTGTCACCAGGGACCTGGGTGAGAATAGTATATGGGGGCGCCTGGGGGGTTCAGTTGGTTGACTGTTGATTTAGGCTCAGGTCACGATCTCACGCTTCATACAATCGAGCCCCACATGGGGTTCTGAACTGACGGTGCGGAGCCTGCTTGGGTTTCTCTTTCTACCTTTCTCTCTGTCCCTTCCCACCCTGTCTCTGAAAATAAATCAATAAACATTTAAAAAAAGAATAGTGTATGGACTCAGCACTATGGGATGAACAGGCACTATTGCTTCATTTATAGCTAAATCGTATACCGTTCGATAGTCTCCATTTGCCTTTTTTACTGGCAAAATTGGAGTGTTAGAAGGAGAGTGACAAGGCTTTGACCGTGTTTAAGAAATTTGTCTAGGGGCGCCTGGGTGGCGCAGTCGGTTAAGCGTCCGACTTCAGCCAGGTCACGATCTCGCGGTCCATGAGTTCGAGCCCCGCGTCGGGCTCTGGGCTGATGGCTCAGAGCCTGGAGCCTGTTTCCGATTCTGTGTCTCCCTCTCTCTCTGCCCCTCCCCCGTTCATGCTCTGTCTCTCTCTGTCCCAAAAATAAATAAATGTTGAAAAAAAATTTAAAAAAAAAAAAAAAAAAAAAGAAATTTGTCTATAAGTGGTTGTGACTTGGCCTTGGCCTCAAGTATTAAAGGGTATTGTTTTCTATGCGGTACAGTGGTTGGGACCTTTAAAGTCACTTTAATTGGTTGGGCTCTCAGAGCCCATCCTGGAACATCATAATCCCAAACCTGTAGATTTACTTCCTTCCAGATATTAGAAGGGGTATCAGGGTAAGGTTTTAACTCTCCAGGTGTTAAAGACAACGAGCTGTCTCCTTATTTAGTAACTGCTTCCCAGTTTATATGTTAAATCTCATCCCAGTGATGGAGTGGGACAAGATGGAAGGACTAAAAAAACACGATCCGCCGACTGACTTTTATATTTATAGGTTAAAGACATTACTTGATGGCACATTTTAGTTTTCCCCTCTATGCCAACAACTTTATGGTTAGAAAGACAAGTAGGGCCAGTGTGCTGAAAAAGAACAGAATAAGTGGCTCCTGTATCAATAAGAAAATTGACAAACTTACCTCCCACATCCAGGGCAACCCAGGGCTCAGTCATCTAGATGTCAAAGGGAGCCGGACCAGCCTCAGGGCCCTGTCATGCCAGTTCCTCTGGTTTTAACTCTTGGGCAGGGTAGTGAGTGCTTGACCTTCTCTCTCTCTCTGGACACAAGGACAGTCTCTCATCCGATGTCTTTGTTTTTACAAGCAGGGCATGACCCAGGGGGAGAGCCCTTGTTGGGACAATCTCTGCTCCAATATCCCATCTGGCCATGTCTGAAACATGGGATCTTATCTGACCTGTCATCTGGAGTCAGCCCTTAGCAAGGACTTCTGGCTAGTCTGGTGTTGTGGGAAGCTCGAGATAGCGGCAGCCAATATTTGAGCCGATTATCACACCCTGTAACTTAGCCCTCCGGTCCTTTTCTGGTATTAATGCCATGTCACTATTATTGAAAACTCCAAAAGCCACCTCTAAGAGGTGCTGAGTGGGAATTTGAGGGTCTAAAGTCATTTTTGTTAACTTTCAGCGGATGTGAAGTGCCCACTGATTTATAAAATGCATGTTTAAAATAGTCATTCCTTCAGGTATAGTTGGGTCCAGATTTGTATATTTAGGATTAGCGTTCTATTAAGCAACCCTGAAATAGAGCAGGATTTTAATCAACTCTTTGGGTGACTTCCTGATTTTTGTTAAAATTTACAGGTTTAGTAAATTCTTTTTTCATTCCTTCTGTCAAACCATACATCTCGTCTTTCCCTTTCCTGCCTATCCTGATAGTTTCAATGTGGTTCAGTATTTGGGACAGCAGCTCTCTCCGCAGATAATGTTTCCTGTCTCTTGTTGCCAGTTCATCAGCGAACTCTTGATCTCCTGCCCAGATGCAGTTCTTTTCCTCAAGGATTCAACAAAGGGTTAATATGATATCTACATATCCAGGTCATATCCTACATGATAGATATTTGTTGAAAGTCCTCAATAAACTGAGAGTATTTTCAGAATATCATCCTCATTGTTGTCTTATCTGAGCCAGGTCTGCCATGGAGACATGGACTCTCATTGTGCCCATTTCTCCATTGGCAACTTCCCTAAAAGGGCGGATTCCAAATTTAGGTGGATCTTCTGGAAGACAGGGAGTCCCACTCCAACTAAGTCCCAGCTGGGTTGGGAGCAGAGAGGTCTTGGGTTTATAAGGAGAAGGCAGAGCAACAGAGCCAGTATCTTCTTTGTCTGGACTGACTGGTGATTCCTCCACTAAGCCCAGCTTTATTAGGAGGAATGGGCCTATATAGACATCATCATCCAGTATGTCCAGAGGGATTTTATTAACCTGGTTGGTGGCTAGAAAAATTCTTCAAGAGGACCTCAGGTCTGGATCCTGATTTAGGGACATGAAGGCCTGAACATAGGGTACCACAGTCCATTTGCCCTGCTTCTGGCAGAAGACATCTGATAGATCGTACTGAAGCTTAATGTCCTGTTAATGGGCCATTTTTCCTCTTCTCCTAAGGAGTACTGAGACCAGGAAATGTTACAGAAGAAGATCAGTTCTTCTTTTTTCCTTAGATCTTGCAATCCAAATTGATTCCAGTGGTTTAAAAGGCATCCCAAGAAAGAATCCTTGGGGGCTGAAGAAGAAGTTCCTATGCTCCTAGAAAAGTAGAGAAGGTCCATTACCAAGAAAATCCCCCCTGCCTCCCAGGTAGTGTCCCACGAAGGATATGTAAGAGGTTTCTGGTGTCAAAGTGACCTGAAATCAAATCAAATTGCTATGATCACCGCCTGCCATTAAAGGCCCTGGAGGAGGGAGGCTAACATCCCCTCACGTCCCCATTGCATTCTAGACCGCGAAATGGGTGCCAAAATATGGACCAAGATACCATGCCATGCCTTGAAGGCCATGCCATAAAAGACCACGCCTTAGTTTACCTTGAAGAACCCGCTGTTTTTAACCTTATGGAAAACACTAGAAAAGTTTTACAAGGGGAAATTACCCAATTTTGTAGTTTAAGTAGTTAGTAGAGGACACTGACAGAGAACAGTAAAGATTGAAATCCATCATCGTCTAGGGACACCTGGGTGGCTCAGTCAGTTAAGAAATCCATCATGGTCTAAATGACATTCCAGCACATGTAGTCTTTACAGCCAACCTCCCTAGGAAAGGGTCCCCAGTTGGGCTTTAATTCAATCAAGTACTGGTTTCCACCAGCTCTGAGTGGAGGTCTCTAGGCCAGAAACAGTTAGACCAGAGATATAAAGGGGATCACATTAGACCAATGAGGAGGAAACCTCACACAGGAGTCTTAAGATCGGTAGCCATGCTAGTCACTTAGTTGACGGTCCCGTGTCTAAATAGACAACTTTGGATAAGGACAGGAATAAAGAGAGGGCATCAAGTTTGTGGCTCTTACTACCATTCTGGCCAAGGTACTAGCTTCCAGCCAAAAAGCAGGCTACTTTTTAGAGTGGCCACAGGCTGGAGGATTGCAGCCTGAGCAATCAACATGAAAGCGTTCAAATAAGACCATATTCATTGAAAAGCCCGTGAAATGAAAGTAAAGGGAGAGAAGAGGAAGTACTCATCACATGTGCACCAAGGCTCAGAGTCCAGATGAAAAGACTCAAAGCCCCATGTTGGACACCAAAACTATGTAATTTATAGTGTTGGGGTTCGGAGCCCACAGCCAAGAAAGAATTCTTGAGACATCTTTGGTACAAAAAAGGTGGCTTCATAAAAGCCTGAGGACAGGACCCATGGGCAGAAAGAGCTGCATTATAAGTGTAAGAAGTAACTGATTATATTAAGAATTTTCTATCCTATGGGGGGCAGGGTGACATCAAGATCCCAGGAAATTGAATCTATAGGTTTCTGGAAGTTTGGCTGTTGATAAAATTGCTTTTTTCCTTGTAAACCATTAAGACATTTGCAAACCAATGGAGACTCGGGCGTCCTGCATGACTGTGACCTCTATCAGTTAACCATTGTTTTTTCCCTTTCCTTTGTTCCTGGGCAGCCAGGAGTGCCTGAGGGATGTCACACATATCCCACCTGGGACAACTGTTAGCTTGTGCTTTGCCCTTGACTTGCCTTTGTTGCCCACATCAGGTCGGCAGTATGGTGATGAAAACCCTTAAATCCTGCCTTTTCCGACACCATCTTGTCAAGCTGCTGTATCCTCTGGTCACCTCCCTCGAAGAGCTGCAGGAAGCTAGCCTGAACACGGGTGGTGCCCTTCATTCCCCAGAAGCACAGGTCATCTCAGGCACACTTCAGGTTCTGGAGATCCAGGCAAAGATCCCGAATCCAGGGTTAATGGAACATAGTTGGGGGTGGGGGGTTGCACAGGATGATACTGGAATTATCGACAGGGGTGCAGGCTGCACCAAGAATTTTGGATTTTATTTTGAGTCCAGTGGGAAGCCAACGAAGCATTTTAGGCAGGAAAATGATGCCCAATGTGAGCTTTTTAAAAGGGTCATTTTGGCTGCTTTGTCAAGAAAGAAATCGAGGTGGAAAAGTGTGGAAGCAGGGAAACTAGTTGGGTCATTGCACAAGGCCAAGAAAGAAGTGGTAACAAATTATACCGAGACAGACCATACTAAACCATGATGTATGGCACTAAACAAGGTCAAATAATTTTACCATCACTTCATTCAGACCCATCCATATGTACCAAGAGAAGACCACAAATAACTCTGAACAGACCCATGTGTTCTATTAAAAAAAAAAACAAAAAAAAAAAAACAAAAAAAACAGAAACAAAATTAAAACAAAACAAAAAAACAAAACAAACAAACAAACAAAAAAAACCCAGAAACAAAAACAAAAACAAAAAACGGGCCCCAAATGGAGTCACTTATGGTAAACTCTACTAGATTTAATACCTAAGGTAACTGCAATGTCAGCCTCTCCCAGGAGTGGAATTTTAAAGCACTCAGTCTGGAATTTTCTGACCAGCACTAGTTAGGTAATCTGCACGGTAAAACACTCCCCCCACCCCCTCCTCCTACCACCTTCCTTTAAGGGAAGTTAATCTTGCCTGAAATAGTCCTTTCTTTTCATTGTTGCCTGACATAGTCCTTTCTTTTCATTTGCTAATAACCTCCTTGTCCCAACTGCTCTGTTCCAGTCTACAAAATCCTTCCATTTTGTACAACTCCTCAGCCTGCCCCTCCATTTACTAGAAGCAATCATGACCAGCGCATGAGTTGTTGAATAGAGCCAATTAGATCTTCAAATTTACTCCGTTGAATTTTTGTTCTTTAACAGATTCCAAGAGAAGACCAGCATCTCCTGCCAAGTTCACACATTCTAACCAAGACCTTGCTTGCCTTCTTCTGTCTTAAAACCTCCCTTTGATAACCCTAGCCTCCAGAATGTGTAGGTACCTTTCCTTAGCCCCCCCCCCCCCCTTTTAAGACACTGTCAAAGGTTGTCAAGGCAGTCCTCTCTCAGCTTTATACAGTCTGCCTGTTTTCTCCTGGTCTTTATACGTGGCAGCTTTGACCGTAACTTAGACTATGGTGGTACCAGGCAAAACAAAAAGTGGATGGAGTCCATGTGTATTTTGGATGTAGACGCCATAGGTCTTGGAAATTGAATATAAAGGATGAGAGAAACAAGATGATAAACATTAATTCCAAATTTCTGTCCTTTTATTTCACTCCAAGGAGATAAAGCCTGAAGACCCGATGCAAGGTACTGGCACAGTTCTTGGCATGTAGCAAACAATAAATGTTACCTGCTCTACTGAAGATGATTCACAAGCACGAATTCTAATATGTAAGACATTTAGTTGTCTATATTAATTGTATTTTCCTATAATAATTTTTGTTACAAGCCCCTTTTCTGCCTGGTAACAGAAGCCTCCTCAGTCAGTTCCGGTGTTGCCCCAGCTCCGTCCTGCAGGGGGAGGCTGAATGGCTCCCTAGCACCAAGCCATCAAGGTGCTCAGGGGACAGGAAGGTTGATGCAGCTGGTCCTTGCTCGACATCACCACAGTGATATCTGCTAACACTACCTCATGTCTGTCAGGTGTTCTGTCATTCATCCACTAAGTCATCCCTGGGCCCTGTTCGTTCCCACCTCAAGACCTCACGACACTCAGCTATCTCTGCCACGCGTGCCTCTCTGATCCATGAGAAAGACTGTTCCTTCTTCTAAACACCAACTATGAGAAATTAGATGGGGCTGCCTCAGGCACTTTGCCTTTTATATTCCACTGTCCCCATTTCATGCGGGACCAGGGAAGCCTGGGACTTTGGGGGGGTGGGGGGAGGGTGCTTATCAGCCTCCTGGTGTTTCCCTGGGTCTATAAGGGATGGGCAGGAGGCTCAGGTCCTTTCGGTCTCACACCTGCAGATCCCTGCAGTAACTTCTTCCCTCTCTCCCATCAAGAGAACTTAAGGGAGGGGAAGCCAACACCACAATTTCCAGTTCTATCTCCTCCAATGAGAAGATAAGCCCACCTGGCCCGGGGGTGAGATAAAATGGTATTCTTTCAAAGCTTTTGTTTATGCACAGAGCTTACTTTTTTTTTTTTTTTTTTTTTTTTTTTCCTGTGTTCTATGCCCCCGGAAGATACTAAATCACTGAGATTTGAAGGAGGGAAAGGGTTGTACAGTTCAGGAAATACTGAGAACAACAACTAAATTCTTTAATATATCAAAATACTGTCCCACTATATAGTTATTATCGCTGTTCATATTTACTGTGAATTCACTGATTTCAAGAGGCTCTGTAGAGAAGTAATTAAGCATTTAGACTCTGGAGGCTGAAGGCTTGGGTTCAAATCCCAGCTCTGCTAATTGTGCGCTAATTGCTAGCGGTATGACTTTGGGTGATTGTTTTTAGTGCCTCAATTTCTTCATTTGTGTCCTGGAGATGATCATAATACCTCCCTCACAGTATTGTTTTGGGCACTGAATGAGATCACTAATGTCAGAACATGTCATGTCAGAATAGTGCGCATCTTGCCTGCAGTGTGTTTGCTTTACGACTACTAAGCCTGTCGGGCCCTTCTAACACTTGGCAGAAATCCATCACTGGTTCCTGTAATTGTTGGAGAAAACAAACCACTGTGTTGCTTCCAGAAGAAAATGTTGTATGTGAGCCCATAAGATGACATTACAATCCCTACCCTTAACAGCATAAAAGGCAGATATGGAACATAAATTTAGAACTATGGAGCCATATACTGTTAGAAAAGACTCCCTATCTTCATTTATTCACTCATTTTCTTTTTATTCAATTAAGTATGTATCTACTAGCACGAGGCGCTGCTCTAGAAACTGGGGGCACAGTCTGGATTCCACGGCCCTCACACTCTGGTGGAGGAAGACAACAGAAATAAACTGAGAAAGAATAAACAGCTGCCCAAATGATACAAAGCCTGTGTTAAAATAATTAAGATTCATTCTCTGCTTGTTCTGGAAGACATTCAAGAATTTTTCGGCAATCCTGATAACAGTTACCAGGCAATGGAGAAAAATTCTCCAAACCCAGGAATATTATTCTGAGAACGCCCAGATTAAGGAGGGAGACACAGATAGATCATCATGCATATGTTGTCACAGTTTGCGATCCATGTTAAATGTTAAGCTAGCTGTGGGGGCACCTGGGTGGCTCAGTCAGTTAAGCGTCCGACTTCGGCTCAGATCATGATCACACAGTTCATGGGTTCGAGCCCCGTGTCAGGCTCTGTGCTGACAGCTCAGAGCCTGAAGCCTGCTTGGGATTCTGTGTCTCCTCTCTCTCTGCCCCTACCTCGCTTGCTCTCTGTCTCTCTCTCTCAAAAAAAAAAAAAAAAAAAAAAAAAAAAATGTTAAGCTATCTGTGGCTTAGTAGTATTGAGTCACATTAGGGTCAGCCCAGTTCATGTAAAATATCTGTGCTTAGTGTGTCAAGATTTAACATTAACTATGTGCCTTAGGAAGTCACTTAACCTCCTCTGAGCACTGGTGCTCATTTGTAAAATGGAAAAGGTCACGTCTATCTTATAGGACTCGATTAGAGGCAATACCTATACAATACGTGGTAGGAACTCAAAAATTGTTGCTCTACAATGGATGCTTAAGGGGAACTAGACACTATCACATAGACCTCATTGAATCTGCAGCACTTTGCTGTGATGTAGGTGTTATTATCATTAGTTTGCCCTGGAAGAAACCAAGACTGAGTGAAGTGACCCACCCACCCCACAGACACTTCTAATTTCCCACTATAGCTCTGACATGCTCACAGGTAGCTGTAGGAAGCGTATTGCTGTGTAAATGAAAACAGCTTCCGGTAGCCTTGTGGCCTGGATTTGCACAGCCTATTAACTAGTAGTCCTCTAAGAACTCCAAAAACCCTCACTTTGGGGTGCCTGGGTGGCTCAGTTAGTTAAGCGTCTGACTTCGGCTCAGGTCATGATCTCACGGTTTGGTGTTCGAGCCCCGCCTTGGGCTCTGTTCTGACAGTTCAAAACAGGGGCCTGCTTCCAATTCTGTGTCTCCCTCTCTCTCTGCCCCTCCTCCGCTCACTCCTGGTCTCTCTCTGTCTCTCAAAAACGAATAAACATTAAAAAAAATAATAAAATTAAAAAAACAAAAAACCAAAAATCCTCACTTGGTTTAACTCTTCCCTGGGCCCTAAGAAAATTAAAAAACCAGCTCCCAAACCAACTTCCTGGTGAATGGGTCAAACCCGGTGAATCGGTCAAAACTCTCAGGCAGAGTTGGGGCAAAGACAATCCATTTTACCGGCGTTTTCGACTCACATTATTACTAATGAGTGCTTGGCGGTGCGTCAGGCACTGTTCTAAGTGCTAAGGATACAGCAGCAAATAAAATCGAAAGGAGTCTTTGCCTTTATGAAGCTTATATCCAGCAGAAGGCAAGAATAGATAATAAACAAAACAAATAAATAAAGGTTAGATCATGGGAAGTTCTGTGGGGAACCATAAAGTAGGGGAAGGGGAGAAATGTGGGTGAGAGCAAGCTGTTCCAAGCAGCCTCTCCAACTCTGCACAAGTCCGGGGGGTAAAACCAGAAAAGGCCACCTCAGTGCTAGATGCTTCACAGCAGGGCTGGTTTGCTTTGTCCCTACCACTGGAGATCACGGTTACGAGTTACCCTTCTTGGAGTTGCTTGGACGAAGGACGCGAGCCTACCTGCTTTGAGAAAATCAGTGACATGGGGGCTTGTAGAAGTTCCAGGGAGGACTTCTCCTACGTGGGTTGGTGATATCCTGTTATTGCCAAGGTTGTTTTCTTGGGAGGTTCAGGCAATTGGGCAAGCTCACCACTAGAAGGAGGAATTGGATGGCTCTCCCTTTGCAGAAGTACTACCAGTTCAACAAACACACCATGTTGCATGCCAGGCTCTGGGCCGTCCCTGGGAACTGTGCACCTATATAACTTCATTGCCATATCAAACTGAGTTTATAGGGGAGGAAAAGTCATGGGGCGAAAGCATTTTGTAGGGCAGATAAATCAGATCATTCTTTAGAGAACATTTATTCTTTAACAGGCCTATATTCATGTATACCAAGCTTCGGAGATTTTATTTTATGGTTTGAAATAAAAAGCCACTTGCACATTGATTATCTCATGAGCATTTTTGTTAGAAAAGACATTTACAAAGCCTATTGTAAACGGATCCCTCAGTTGCCAACAACAGGTTGAATTTCTGTTTCTTATGACATTATGAAACTGGTCTTAAGTCATTTCCCTTTTATAGTGTGTGCTCTGCTCTCTTTGTATCTAGTAACCTTCACCTCCTCACCACTTAGGCCCTGTTCCCACAGCTACGCCCTGGACCCTGTCCTCACCAGGAATTACTCCACCACTCGTATCTTAAA
This sequence comes from Leopardus geoffroyi, assembly GCF_018350155.1. Taxonomy (NCBI): domain Eukaryota; kingdom Metazoa; phylum Chordata; class Mammalia; order Carnivora; family Felidae; genus Leopardus; species Leopardus geoffroyi. The sequence continues at coordinate 56,107,344 of NC_059338.1, read as the reverse complement.
TTCAAGCAATCCTGCTTTGGGACCTCCACCTCTTATATTTCCAGAACCCTGAACCTCCTATATTACTTTCGTAGGGCTGCCATAACAAATACCACAGATTAGGTGGCTAAAAACCCAGAAATTTATTTCTTCACAGCTCTGGAGGCTGGAAGTCCCAGATGAAGATGAGGATTTCTTCTGAGGCCTCTCCCTGCTGGATTAGTCAGGGTTCTCCAGAGAAACAGAACGAAGAGCCATTTGGAGACACATGTAACAGAGTATAGGAATTGGGTTCAGTAATTCTGGAGGCCACAAAGCCCCACTATCTGCCTTCTGCAAGCTGGAGAGCCAGGACTGAGAACCAGAAGCTCCAATATTCAAGGGCAGAAGGGGTTGCATGTCCCAGCTCCAAAAGGAAGAGACCAGATATACCCTTCCCCCATGTTTCTGTTCTGTTCAGGCCCCCAGTGGATTGGATGCTGCCCGGCCTCCTTGGTGAGGGGGATCTTCACTCACTTTACTGATGCAGTGCTAATCAGAAACTCTCACAGACACACCCAGAAACCATGTTTTACCAGCTCTCTGGGCATCACTTATGCCAGGCAAGTTGATGCCTAAAAATTGACCTACACGCCTGCTTTCTCTCTGTCTTCACACAGACTTTCTTCCGCATATGTCTGTGCTACAGTCTCATACTGGATTAGAGCCTATCCTAATGACCTCATTTAACCATAATTATCTTTTTTTTTACAAAAAAATTTTTTAATGTTTATTCATTTTTGAGAGAGACAGAGAGAGAGAGAGAGAGAGAGAGAGCACAAGCAGGAGAAGGGCAGAGAGAGAGACACACAGAATCCAAAGCAGGCTCCAGACTGAGCTGTCAGCACAGAGCCCGACGCAGGGCTTGAACCCACAGACCATGAGATCATGACCTGGGCCGAAGTCAGACGCTCAACCGACTGAGCCACTCAGGTGCCCCCCCGCCTTTTTTTTTAAGTTTTATTTATTTATTTTTAAGAAAAAGAGTGCATGCATGTATGTGCACAAGTGGGGGAGGAGGAGAGAGAGAGGGAGAGAGAGAGAGAGACAGAGAGAGAGAATCCCAAGCAGACTCCACCCTGTCAGTGCAGAGCCTGATACAAGGCTCGAACCCACAAATGGCAAGATCGTGACCTGAGCCGAAGTCAGACACTTAACCGACTGAGCCACCCAGGTGCCCCATAACCTTAATTGTCTTCAAATAGAGTCACATTCCGAGGTACTGGGGGTTAGGATTTTAACAAAGGAATTTGGGGGGGACATAGTTCACCCCATAACCATCATTCCTACCACACCAGGTCTCCCAATCTGTTGGGACATTCAGACTCTTGAGACCATCCTCTCACATCATTTCCTTCTCTGCAAGGCCAAGGACTCTTGTTTTCCACTTCAGCAACCTTCATAACAAAAGACACAATTCCACCACTCTTCTGCTGTCGACCCATCTAAAGAAAACACAAGTGTTGGATTAATTCACCTGTTGTGTAACTGAGCTAATTGTGAATTTGCTCCTCAGTGAGATACAGAAAGAGACCACACTAGCTGGAATCGTCACACAAAGGATACTTTATTAGATGCAAATAAGGAATCATGGGTAATAACTTCCAAAGCTGTGATGCTCTGAGTGGGGGGTGAGTGGGTTTCTTTTATTTAGGGGTAGGATAAACATTCAAGAGGGAAGTTTGGTCACCACACGTAAAGGTGGGTATAAGGTTGCTCACGTGTACTTAGGAAACATGCTTATACATGCATCAGATGCTACATCATTAATAAGGAGATTTGTGTTCCCCTTTGGGCAGAGATTTCAACATTATAACTGGATAGATTTAACCACCGGACACTCCATAATTCCTCTTTTTAATTTTTTTCCTTCAAAGACATGATTTTTTTTTATTCACTTTTCAACTTTTTTCTGTTTTGACAGTCTGGCTAAAAATGAAAGAACATTTCAGAAATTAAAATTTTTAGTGGTGAGCCTACCTACTTTTTATAATCCAACTTCATGAGCAAATTGGATCTGAATCAGGCTCTTCGCCTTCTCTGAAATAAGACATGTAATTCAGCGACCTCACACAATATTCTCCTGCCACTCATTGCTGATGGGGTAGCAAGTGTAGCCGCATCCGCTGGTCTGCATATCCCGGGTCCAATCTATTAGATTTAGTCATGTTTCACCAAATTCACATGAATTTAAACTTATTGGTCCTTATTTTATCTACAAATATGTATCTTTTAAGATTATTTCCATTATTTAAATGCTTTTCAAATATGTATTCAAATTAAATGATTAAAGAAATGAAGTTTGAAAGATGAAGATAGGACTTTGCAGAAGCCACAACCCAACTGTTGGAAGAGATTAAATACCCCCAACACCAGCACTACTCTGCATCTGATGCACTAAACTCTACTCGCCACAAACTCCTGCCTCTCCTCTCTGTCACTCTTTTTAGGATTTTGTCCTACGTCAATTAACACTTTTACTGAGTACTCTTTGTTTCAAGATTCTGTGCTAGGCATTGAGGATATCACCATGAGTATATGTATTCCCTTCCTTTGAAGATTTTAAAGGGTAATTGCAAAAACAAGACAAACAGGAAATTAAATAATAATGCAAAAGATAGTAATAACAGTGCAAAATAATAAGCAAGGCAGAACATAAGAGGTTGTCACAAGAAGGGTGCCTGGGTGGCTCAGGTGGCCGAGCATCCCACTCTTGATTTGGGTTCAGGTCATGATCCCAGGGTCATGGGATGAAGTCCCATGTTGGGCTCTGCATTCAGTGTGGATCCTGCTTAAGATTCTCTCTCTTTCTCCCTCTGCTACTCTCCCTGACTCCCTCTCTCCCTCTCTCTCTCTCTCAAATAAAAAATGTTTTTTAAAGTTGCTACAAGTTGGGGAAAGAGAGTCAGAGAGGGAACTGGTACTTTTAAGAACCTGTTGGGGCGCCTGGGTGGCTCGGTCGGTTAAGCGTCCGACTTGGGCTCAGGTCATGATCTCAAGGTCCATGAGTCTGAGCCCCACGTCAGGCTGTGTGCTGACAGCTCAGAGCCTGGAGCCTGTTTCGGATTCTGTGTCTCCCTCTCTCTCTGCCCCTCCCCTGTTCATGCTCTGTCTCTCTCTGTCTCAAAAATAAACATGAAAAAATAAATAAATAAAAATAAAAGAATCTGTTTTATGCCAGGCTCTGTACCAGGTGGTTTTACAGCCTAAGCATTTCTAGATGGCAACAAGCTTTGTTAATTAGCATTATATAACTAATGCTATTCCCCTGAGTTTCATCTGAGCCTTCAGAATCTTGATCATAATAGAAAATAGCCATTTAATGTAGGAATTTACTACTAAAACACAATTCTATCAAGTTTGCTGCTATTAATATCCCCATTCTATAAAAGAGAAAACAGAAGCTTGTAAACATTAAGTAATTTGCCCAAGGTCAAACATCCAGTAGCTAGAAGAAACAATTTTTTAATTCTAGACTTTATGCAAGTCACTCAAGAACTTCAGAGTATCTCAAACCCACATTCTGGAATAAGAACCAGATGGCCTTCCCTTAGCTAAGTTAAGCATAAATACAAGTAGCACTACCTTAAAAGACAGGAAGCAGGGTCTTTATGTGAATGGGCAGTTGCTCCCTGCTGAGGAGCTGGTCAAAGTAGCCTGTGTAACCAAGGGACCAAATCTAGTGTGGTCTGGTCTGGTCTGTATGATCCTTAAACTCAGCAGTTCTCATGCCCCGGGAAGAGTTTTGCTTTCTTTCCTTTCAGAGCCAGTGGGAGAGTAAGGCGTTACAAGGCGTGTGATTCATTCTTGGACTTCACCCTTTGCTTCTGACCCAGTAGGTTTGGGATGAAGCCTGGGCATGGCAATCTGCTTTCTTTTGTAATCCCTTCAAGTTCATTTTGGTGTTCACACATGTTTAAGAACCTTTAATGCCCTAAAGCATGTTTCAGGGCAAAACGGATTAGGTTTAGCTTCGGTGTAAGTGATGAAATAAAGGCCACTTTCAGCGATTCATCACTTGATTTCTCAAGCTGTTTGCTCATTTCCACTAAGACCTACAAAATGCACTGCCTTAACCGAAGAAAGCTCCTCTTAAACAGAAGAGTGTGTTTTTTGGTGCCTATATTTTCCTTACCAGCTGTGCTTTCTTCCAGAAAGATGCTTTGCTGCTCAATGAGTATGTGTGCAAAAATACTGTCTGCCAAGTAGCATATGCCTCTGTTTCATATACATCAGCTAATTTATCCCTGTGGCCACTTTTTGCAGTAGTGTCCGTTTTTACTTTACTGATTAAAAAAAAAAAAAAAAGATTTGGGAAAGAAATAACTTTCTCAAGGTCATGCAGCTAATATACGCTGGAGCTGAGTTTCAAACCAGATCTGTGTGATTCTAAATCACTCTCCTTTGATGTTTTCCTCTTGGTCTTCATTTTCTTTCCTGCCCATATCTTGAGCCCCATCGTATTACCCACAGGCGTCTCTGAGTCTTATTCCTGGTTCTGAAGACTAGGGAAGTTGAACCTTGGTGCCAGGTAGATTCCTACCTAGAATTTTCAGCTTATATATGAGCCTTTGGAGAATTCATTGGTTTGATGCACACTAAAAAGACGAACAAGTTTGCTGTTTGGTAACTTTGTCTTTCATTTTAGAGACTACGCATAAATATTATCTAATGTTTATTCATTCACCTTCTTCCTACCTAATTATGGCTCTGAGACCAATTCCCACATTTGTTGGGGGGAGGGGGTGCCCTACACCACCAAGCAATTCTCTGGACACCATCTGGGTATCCTACAATCCAATTCAATTCTGGTACTATCTCCCCAGAGATGGCCATCAGATCACACAGGTTATGAATTCAGTCCTACAAGACTGCCACCTCCCCACTTCAGAGGCTGGTCACAAGCCCAGGTTGTTACCTGTGCTTCTGTCCAACCGGCTACAGATTGGAGGTTCCCATGACTCCCGCCTTGGGTTCAATGTTTTACTAGAGCAGCCCACAAAACTGAGAGAAACGTTTTTCATACTAAATTACCAAAGAAGACTAAATTATAAAAGAATATAACCCAGGCAGACAGAAGAGATGCATCGGGCAAGATAGGGGACAGAGTGTGGAACTTTCATGCCACTCTTCACAATCTCCACTTATTTGCCAACCCAAAACTCTCTGAGCCAGTCCTTTTGGCTTTTTATGGAGGCTTCATTATATCATCGTAATTGATTAAGTCATTAGCCTTTGACAGGGGGCTCCAGCCCCTCTCCCCTCCCAGGAGGTAAGAGAACAAGAATTCCGACCCTCTAAGCACACGGTTGGCTCCTCCGGCAACTTGCTGCCATTTTTAGGTGGCCAAGGGGTTTCCAAAAGTCACTTCCTTAACATGACAAAAGACACTACCACTCTCACCTCTTAGCAAGTTCCAAGGGTCTTAGGAACTCTGTGCCAAGAATGAGGATGAAGATTAAATTATATATTTCTTATTATAAATCATAAATTTAAATGCTTGCTTTTTATTATAAACATTGATGTATTTCCCAGGAATACAAGGTCTCCAATTAGAAAGAAAATCTTTCTGTTACTGGACTTTTTTTTTTTTTCCAGGTCCAATCAAACCCCCTAGCAATAATGTCACCATGGATGATATTATCAAGAGAGAGAAGGACAGTGAGAAGAAGTACAATAATATTTGTCAAAGTTTCATAACTTTAAATGGGCTTGACTGTAAGGCAGACTGCTAAAGACCATAGTCTCTTCTGCTGTCCTGGGCTTCTGATTCTAAGATTGGACCTCATTTCTAAAACCTCAGACCATTCAGTAAATAACCTGGTGAGAATATACTATGCATTGGACATTGGGCTAAGAGTTGTGCTAAGATGAATCCAAGGAAGAATAGAAAACATGACTCCCACATTCTGCAATGAATTTTTAGAAATGAAATATCATTATGCAATGACAATGATAATGGTAACTAAGGCATAATTGTGTCAAAATAAAATAAGATGAAGGTCAGGCTTGAAGATCCCCTGAGCAGACAAAAACAGCTAAGCACTTAAGCAAAACTTAACCTAGCTTACTTCATGAAGTAAGGGCAACTGAACTTGGATTATTTCTTGTAAATGTCTCTACTAATCATAAATGAAACCTGTCATCTTCCTAAAATGGTATGTCAATCACTTTTAACCAATCCCCTGCCATCTGGAAACTTCTATTGTAATAATCATTGTAATGATCACTACCATCATCATCATTGTAAAGGTTAAACAACTTCCTTGCTCGCACTTTATAAATCACCCTGTAACAGCATACCTCTAAGCTTCAGGCCACTTTTGGGTTTGAAGTCTCCCTGTTCCAAGACTATTTTGTTTCTCACTCAATAAGATATTCATATCAGGTAAAGCTCTCTAGATTTTCTTTTGACAGTAGATAATCAGTACAGCGAAAGTTGAGATATCAAAATAAGCAGGTGCTTCTTTGAGCCTAAGTAAGTCCTTGCAAAGAAAAGGAAAAAAATCATTCTACTATCAAATAGCTATACTATAACAACTTTGACTTTTATCATGCCAGAAAGTGCTAAATTATGTGCTTAAACAGGGTTCTTTTTGTTGTCTGCTGATAAGATCAAAGACGGTTTGGATCTCTTGTAGAACCTTCAGAAGTTGAGCCAGCAAAACTAGTTTACAAGTACACTAGGTTTTGTGTAAGTAAATGCATGCTAATCTTCAAACCAACTTGATCCACAGATAAAATCCACAGTAATCACCACTATAACATTTTCATCACTATATGTAACATTTTCATAATCTTCAAGCTTTCAAAAGCAATTTCAATTTCTTTTTTTGTTTGTTTTCACATGATGACTTCTGTGAAAGTGGCTTCTGTGTTGCTTATGGGCCAGTACGTGTTGGGTCTCGTCTTGATGTGACCGGGTTTGGGAGGGATAGGGAAATGGAAGAGTATTTATTTGAAAACTTACCAATGATATCTTAAATTTTAAAGATATACCACTGATGGCAGTCAGTTAGGAGTAGAACTGGAAAGTAGCCACAAAGAAGATCACTTGAATAGAAATTGCATGAGGGAACGGATCCTTGATGCTCAGAACATTAGCTGGCGCACAGTAGGCGTTCATTTACTAGATTAATGACTGTGAAAAGTACACATGACTGTAGTTCAAGATACAAATGAAAGGCATCATTCTCCTTGGTTATAAGTTCCAACCAGCTCTGTGAACCTTACCTATTTGCTCTTCTGCCTATTTAATGTCATCCAACTCTGCACACTGAACAGTGTGCGTGTGTGTGTGTGTGTGTGTGTGTGTGTAAAAGTGAAATTACCTACTTATGTGTCTGCCTCCTCTGCTAGATTTTGTACCCGGTGTCACATAAATCTTTATATCTTTGGAGCACCTGGGTGGCTCTGTCTGTTAAGCATCCTACTCTGTATTTCAGCTCAGGTCATGATGTCATGGTTTGTGAAACTGAGCCCCGCATCAGACTCTGAGCTGACAGTGCAGAACCTGCTTGAGATTCTCTGTCTCTCCCTATTTCTCTGCCCCTCCCTGGCTCATCCTGTCTCTCTTTCTCCAAAATAAATAAATAAATATTAAAAACAAACAAACAAATAAATAAATCTTTATATCTTTAGCAACTAGCTCAGTGCCTGACATATAAGAGTCATGAATATTTGTTGAACTAGTCAACAACAGTTTGAATAAATCTTTTAACATCGTTCACATTTTTTTGGTCCAAAAATAAGGTAAGTGGGTTGATCTATAAGTGGTTCTCAGTGAACCACTATGTGGTAGGAGCATCTAGAAATGTACAGAGACAGCTTTTTTGTTTTCCTAATGCCACAGAGGTGTCACTGGCCCTTCTGACCAGGTCGCAGGCAAGTTAAATACACTGCAATCACTAGGCTAGTCCCACACACTGAAGAATTGCTCTGCCCAAAATATCGTAATGAGGCCATTCAGAATTTCATTCCCTAAAGTCTTTTCTAGTTCTGAAATTCTATGATTGTAATATTTTAAACATTACTGTTTCAAAATGCAGACACGAATATTGAGTTAACATCAGCTAATAAGGCTCCTGATTTGTTTCCTATTTGCCTTCAGGTATGTTCCTGCCTGGCACATTGCTCTCAGATACAGTATGTGGACTACATGAATGAAAAGGCCAGTTTTTCTAGTGTGAAACTGAACTACTGCCCCTGCTCCTCTGGGATCCCAGACTAGCCTGGGAAATCTTTTCTCGCCCTTGTATACTAACCTCATTCCAGTAGATAGGATCTGGGAAATGCAATAGGGCCAAAAGGATCTCTAATCCCTTCACCCCCAAATGTCGATCAAAGCCTCCAAGACAAGGAATCTTCCTCTCACGAGCCATAAAACTGATCTTCCTTATTCTGTAAGCCTCCTGCTCTAGAAGGCTCTGGTATTGCTGCCATTTTCCTGGTGATTTAACTTACTTGTAATTTGTGTAAGATAAGCTCTTCCTCACATAATCACAGCCCTTTGATTGTCTGGCTCCTAGGATAATAGTAGTTGCAGAATAATGACCTTGCCCTTTTGTAAAGGTAAACACCAGGGGGAGGGATCAACCCCTCAGAGCATGTGGGTAGATCTGCCTTTTAAGTCTGTGTTTCTCAACAGTTCATCCAAGAGTCGAAAATCACAGTGATTCACAGCCAAACTCCGTTTCACCCTCCTGTTCCAATGTTCACTTGCTTGTTAGCTCCAGGATGAAATGTACAGTCTTTTTCCTAAGTTTCAGAACACTTAATTTTTTTTCCTGATCAGAATATTTTCACTTTAGTTTCCTTTATTTTTTAAATTTCGTCTATTGATTGATTGATTTGGTCCTAGCTCTTTCATCCATTCACATATGATTACCTCACACAAAAAAGCGTATTACCAACTTGATATATATCCATTCATATTTCTCTCCTTAATCAAAATTCATTACAGATTACATGAGTGATTGTGTGTGTGTGTGTGTGTGTGTGTGTGTGTCCATACGTATACAGAATTGTTAAAAATCATGGTTTATCTTTCAAATTAGGATCATGTCATAAGTACTTTTCTATGTTTGGTTTTTGGGGTTTTTTTGTTTGTTTGCTTTGCTTTCTAATACTTTATGGGGTGTTTCTCTAAGTCATCTGTTATAGCTCTAACTCACACTTTTTAGTACCTGCAAAAAATTTCATGGAAGGGATAAAATAACTTATCCACTTCTCTAACAATAAGCATCTATTTTGTCCTCAGTTTTTTGACACTTTGACAATACAGAAATAAACTTCTTCATACAATATGTAGAAACGTGCTTGTGTTTTCACTTCTCTAAGATAGATGCCCGAGAATAAAATTGCTAGATCAAACACGATATATCTTTTTTTTAAAAAAAAGAAAAACTGGGAGCACTTTATCATCATGATTGAAGTTAACAAATGATAAACCCAATAAAGGAAATGTTTTATATAATTTTACATCACTGATCCAAGACCTACAGATACAGGAAACAGATAGAAAACAGAGGAAAACACATACATCTTTGGAAATGAACACAGTATTCCTGTGGAGGTGAAACTTAAAATACAGAACACTTCTTAAGTTTGTAGCTCAAGTGCAATGGATTGCCTCAGCCTAACTTCACACTGCCTGCACAAGATGTCCCTTCCTGACTTGAGATGTTAGCTTCAGAATATGTACACTGGAGAGGCTGCTGTCTCTGGAATGTTCCACAGGAGCACTAGGGATCCAGTCTGAATTTTCAAAGGCCATTGTCATTTCATACAAGCCTTTCATCCATTAAGGACGACATAGCGTCACCAGACTTACCCACCACATCTCTTGTGAGTCATTTAGAAGGCAAAAACAAAATGTCTTTGAAATACAGAGCAAATCCTACTTCTCTCTAAGGAAGTGTTAGAGAGATTGATAGGACCAGATACGCATCTCTGTGCACCAGTTGGCAGATGTAGATTTGATGATGGTATCTGCAACTCCAATGGAGCAGACAGCGCTCTCAGTATCCCTCTGACCCTCAGCAAGTTACAGCTCGGGACAAGCCGGCCAAGCCAGCCTGCGCGCTCCCCCCAGCACTGTGTCAGAAGACTTTAACACCTGAAGACATAAGCCACTGTAGTTTTTAGTAGGGCACTCCAGGGTTGTCATCCAAGTAGCAGTGTATAACATCGTTCAGTAGGGAAAATGTGTAGGACAATTTAACACAGTCTGACCCACTCACACAATCCTATCTACTCTCAGCAAACAAAGACATGTTTTAGCTCAAATCTGTTCCGTCCTAATCTTAGCCACTACGCTGAGACTTCATACAGCCAAACAGCAAAGCATAATATGATGACCTCTAAGTCAATGCTTATTCTGGATTCTAGTAGCAGACTTAAAACTAACGTGAATTGGAGGTCAACCTGTTGAGCATCCCTTTATTATTATTGGCCAACTAGCCACAATCTACATCTTCTTCTTATCCTTGTGACTATACCGCTTACAAGCTTAACCGGATGTAACCTTCTTAAATTACGAGTCCTTGTATATTTATTACTCCAGTCTTCCAAACCAGAAATGGAGACAAATTTCTCCCCACGGCCATCAAGCAAGGAGCCCTCAGCTCCACCATCAGCACCCGGAGTTGAAATTCTACTTAAACTATTCCTTGTATGGTTATATGTAAACAAGAAGCATTATTGTCATATTGTATGTTGATATTGAGGAAAAATATTAAAAATTCACCCACTATGTACATCATGCATTATGTGATCCACCACATACTATTTTATCAGCATATACATGTTTAATTATACATAATACTATATGTAATTGTACATTAAACTATCTGCCCCATTCACATAAGCATGTACATTAAACTATTTATCTTACATAATACATATCATACATAAAACCCCAGACAACATGAATAGCATATGCTACATATCACCATTCACATCACATAGGATATCACATTATTGAGCATCCAGAGCCAATTGAGTCAAATTAATCCTTGCCACCATGTTTATCATAGCTATTGTCTTAATCACCAAGTGTTGAGGAACTAGCAACCTACTCAGATTATACCCATTCCCTCTCTGGCCCCATAATATGTTGGGGTTTTTAATGGGAAACTATACCTGGCATCTGGTTCTTACTTCAGGACAATTCCACCCAAAATCGTCTATTCATTACCTTAAATAAGACATCCCAATGAACCAGTGACTAATCATCTCATGCTCACATAACTGTGGTGCCATACATTTGGTATTTTTTTAATTTGGGGAGGCTGTCAAAGGCCTCAACACAGTCAAGCAACTTGTAGCTGAGCTTAAATTGAATATTACTTACCAACATCATAACCCTATCGTTTTAATTAGTTAATGCTTGTAGGATATGTAAAAACTTAATTATAAATTTGTACACATATTATCATCAAACAAAATTAGCTTAGCAAACCTCCTCGTCCCCCAATAGACTTTTAACTATAAATAATATATAAGTTTATCTTGCCAAACTCCCAAAATAAGACTCTCTAACATACAAGGCCTAAATAATCTTAATTATTCCATAATTTGTATATTTTCTCCAATTATAGTCTCAACCAAAACATATTCTAGCCCAACTCCTAATTAAATAAAATTTTAAGACAAAAAAAATTTTCCAAATATTAGGCTTAATGAGCTAATTATTTTTTATTATTAAGTTTAATCTCACCCCTTTGAAAAACTGATACAGCAGTTAGTATTTTGAAAATAAAATAGGGGCGCCTGGGTGGCGCAGTCGGTTGAGCGTCCGACTTCAGCCAGGTCACGATCTCGCGGTCCGTGAGTTCAAGCCCCGCGTCGGGCTCTGGGCTGATGGCTCAGAGCCTGGAGCCTGTTTCCGATTCTGTGTCTCCCTCTCTCTCTGCCCCTCCCCCGTTCATGCTCTGTCTCTCTCTGTCCCCAAAATAAATAAACGTTGAAAAAAAAAATTAAAAAAAAAAAAAAAGAAAATAAAATATTTGGAAAGGAATTTTTCTAGATATGATTTAGTTAATGAATCTTAACAATTAAAGCCAGGCACTGAAAATGCCTAGATGAGTTTATAAAACTCCATAAACTCATAGGCTTTGTCCCACTATTTCTACTAATTTTGTATCAAATTACACAGGCAAGTATATGCATCCCAGTGAGAATGCCTTCCAGATCTGTGAAGACAAAGGAACAGGTCTCAAGGTCAATAACAAGGAGTTCATTATGCCTTGCTTAACCACACACCCATGAAACACAGCAGTGATAAAAATTGTTATAAGTGAAAGTTTGACTAATTTATATTAGCTTACTACTAGAGTTGGTAAATTTTGTGCCAGCCACCGCAGTCATACAATTAACCCAAATTAATAAAATTTGGGGGTAAAGCATGTTTAAGAAAATTTAATAATAAAGTTAAATTCTGATTAAACTACAAGAAGCTGCAACTAAAATCAAAACCTGCAGAAATGACTTTGATATTTCTGGTTACACAATAGCTAACTGAGATCCAAACTGGGATTAGATACTCCACAATGCTCAACCCTACACCCAGATAATTAATATAACAAATTACTCGCCAGAGCACTACTGGCAATGTCTTAAAACTCTAAGAACTTGGAAGCCTGTTCTATAATTTATAAACCCAGATAAACCTCACCACCTCTTGTTAATCTAGACCATGAACCACCTTCCTCAGCAAACCCTAAAAGGGAATGATAGTAGGCAAAAATAACAGCATAGAAATATAGGTCAAGCCATAGCTTACGAGGTGGAAAGAATGGGCCATTTACTCCACTTCGAGAAGATTAAATACCGTGCAAAAGCCTGTATGAAACTGAAGACTAAGGAGGAGTTAGTAGTAAATTAAGAACAGAGAGTTTCATTGAATTAGGCCATGAAGCAGGCGCACAATCATCCATCACCCTCCTCAAATGTTAATTTCATTTTTTAAGACTATTTATAATTATCTAACACATGAAAAAAGACAAGTGTGTTTGGACAAACCAAGGTGTAAATAAAGCACTTGGTTTACCCTCCGGAGATTTCATCTTAAAATGACCGCTTTGAACTAAAGCCAGCCAAAACTTAACTAAACCTAACAATTATATTTAAATGCAACAAGACATTTATTTACAAAGGCGAATATAGGGGAGAGGAATCTTAATGGGTGCTATGGAGAAGATAGCGCAAGAGAATGATGAAATAAGTATTTAAAGTAGTAAAGAGCAAAGTTTGCCCGTTTATCTTTTGCATCCTGAATTGACTAGAACAATTTTGACAAAGAGAGCTTAAGTCAAAACATCAGACTGCTACTTGCAGACACTTTAAGGAACAAACTCATCTATTTGGCAAAACAGTGACAAGATCTATAAACACAGGTAAAAAGCCTGATGAGCTGGGAGATAGCTGACTCTCCAGTTCAACTTCAATGTTACCCAGGGGCTTCTGGGTGGCTCGGTCAATAGAGCATCCGACTTCTGCTCGGGTCATGATCTCACAGTTTGAGAGTTTGAGCCCCATGTCCGGCTCTCTGCTGTCAGCGCAGAGCCCGCTGTGGATCCTCTGTCCCCCTCTCTATCTCTGCTCACGCTCTCTCTCTCTCTCTCTCTCTCTCTCTCTCAAAAATAAAAAAATAAAATAAAATTACCCAAATTAGTTCAACTTTACAATTACCCAAAAAAGTATGGGGCGCCTGGGTGACTCAGTCAGTTAAGTGTCCCACTTCAGCTCAGGTCATGATTTCATGGTTCATGAGTTCAAGTCCCTGGAGCCTGCTTTGGATTCTGCGTCTCCCTCTCTATCTCCCACTCCTTCACTCACAGTCTGTCTCTCTCTCTCAAAACTAAACATTTAAAATAAAATAATAAAATAAAATAAAATAAAATAAAATAAAATAAAATAAAATAAAATAAATAACCCAAAAAAGTATTAAGTCCTACATAAATTTAAATGTTAATTTAAAAAGGTACAGCTCTTAGGACATGGGAAATGACCTTCTTTAGAGGTTTTTACAATATTTACAATATTTTACAATATTTACAAATCCACAGTTGCCTTAAAAGGCAAATATTTAGAGTTCTTATTGACAATAAGGTGCCAATAAGGTGACAACCTCAATGCCAGACCAGAATATCCCAATGTTGTAACTACTATCAATGGTCCTTCTGTTCAATGATTAAAGTTTCATATGATTTGAGTTCAAACTAGAGCAATCCAGATTGATTTCTATTTCATATTTTCCCCCCAGGAAAAGACAAGAGAAATGAGGCCAACCTGAGAAAAGTGCCTTTGACCGAATATATGATATACTCTTCATCTAATTAATTTCTACCAGCCCTGCTCTTGGTCTGGGTAAGTAGAAGTCCAGTAACCTCATAAAACTTGAACCTTTATAACTAGGGGTTCAAATCTTCTTCTTCTTAACAGTACATTCATGGGGTGCCTGTGTGGCTCAGTCAGTTAAGCCTCCGAATGCAGCTCAGGTTATGATCTCACAGTTTGTGAGTTTGAGCCCCAAATCTGGCTCTGTACTGACAGTGTAGAACCTACTTGGATTCTCTCTCCCTCTCTCTCTGCCCCTTCCTGTCTCGCTCTCCCTCTCTCTCTCTCTCCCTCAAAATAAATAAAAATTTTAAAAAGGTATATTTATAATTAATCTTCTGTTAATTATTCTCCCCCCACTTTTTTTAATCTAAATTCAAAGTAGTTAACTTACAGTGTAGCCTTGGCTTTAGGAGTGATTCATCTCTTACATATGACACCGAGTGCTCATTCTGAAAAGTGCCCTCCTTAATGCCCATCACCCATTTAGTCCATCATCCCATCCACCCTCCCTCCAGCAATCCTTAGTTTGTTCTCTATATTTGAAAGTCTTTTATGGTTTGCCTCCCTCTCTGTTTCTATCTTATTTTTCCTTCCCTTCCTCTATGTTCATCGGTTGAGTTTCTCAAATTCCACATATGAAGACCTAAATGTGAGATAGGAAACCATCAAAATTCTAGAGGAGAAAACAGGGAGCGACCTCCTTGATCTACGCCGCAGCAACTTCTTACTTGACATGTCTCCAGAGGCAAGGGAAATGAAAGCAAAAATGAACTATTGGTACTTCATCAAGATAAAAAGCCTCTGCACTGCAAAGGAAAATCAACAAAACTAAAAGGCAACCGATGGAATGGGAAAAGATACTTGCAAATGACGTATTAGATAAAGGGATAGTATCCAAAATCTATAAAGAACTTACCAAACTCAACATCCAAAAAACAAATAATCCAGTGAAAAAGTGGGCAAAAGACATGAATAGACACTTTTCCAAAGAAGACATCTAGATGGCAAACAGACACATGAAAAGATGCTCGACATCACTCATCATCAGGGAAAAACAAATCAAAACCACAATGAGATACCACCTCACCCCTGTCAGAATGGCTAACATTAACAACTCAGGAAACAACAGATATTGGCAAGGATGTGGAGAAAGGGGAACTCTTTTGCACTGCCATTGGGAATGCAAACTGGTGCAGCCACTCTGGGAAACAGTATGTATGTTCCTCAAAAAATTAATAGTAGAACTACCTTATGACCCAGCAATTGCACTACTAGGAACTTATCCAAAGGATTAAAAAATTCAGTTTTGAAGGGGCACAAACACCCCAATGTTTATAGCAGCACTACCAACAACAGCCAAAGTATGAAAAGAAACCAAATGTTCATCAACTGATGAATGGATAAAGAAGATGTGGTATACATGTATATCATAGAATATTACTCAGTGATGAAAAAGAATGAAATCTTGCCATTTTGCAACAATGTGATGGAACTAGAGGGTGTTATACTCAAGAAATAAGTTAGCCTTCTGTTAACTATCCTTATTTTACTTGCTATAGTTCTTTTCATATTAACTGAACGAAAAGTATTAAGTTATGTAGAACTTCATAAAGGACGAAATATTGTTGGTCCTCATCATCTATTTAAACCCATCACCAGTGCCTTCAAATTCTTTATCAAAGAATATTTACAATCATTGACATCATCAATAATTATATCATAGCACCAATCCTAGCCCTTACAGTAGTCTTAACAATATGTATTTCGCTACCCATACTATATCCACTAATCAACATAAATCTAGGTGTATTATTCATATTAGCTGTAGCAAGTCTACCTGTTTATTCTATTCTCTGATTGGAATAAGCTTCAAATGCAAAATATGCCCTAATTGCTGTAGGCTGAGCAGTAGCACAATTTCATATGAAGTAACACCAGCAATTATTCTATTATCAGCACTACTAGTAAATGTATCATTTACATCATCAATCTTAATTATTACTCAAGAGTATTTTCTTTTTTTGAGAAAGAAAGAGAGAATGAGGGAGGGGCAGAGAGAGAGGGAGGCAGAAGATCCAAAGCAGGCTCTGTGCTGACAGCAGAGAACCCAATGAGGGGCTCAAACTCACAAACCATGAGATCTTAACCTGAACTGAGGTCAGAAGCTTAACCGACTGAGCCACCCAAGGGCCCTTCAAGAGTGTTTATGATTAATTTTTTTCTTATCATGACCACTAGACATAATATGATTCATTTCAGCTCTAGCAGAAACCAGCTGGGCCCCTTTGCCTTAAGAGAGAGAATCAGAATTTGTCTCTGGTTTCAGTGTAAATATGTAGCAGGCCCATTTGTTCTATTTTTTTTCTAGCAGAAATATGCCACCATTATCATAATAAATACTTTAACAATTCTTTTGCTAGCAGCATTTCACAATCCTTATATACCAGAAATGTATACAATTAACTTCGTTATCAAAAACTTTCTTCTTTCTGATATGACCAACTTACACATCTCATATGAAAAAAAAAATTTCTTATACTAATGTTAGCATTATGCATATGATATGTATCAACTCCCATTATTATAGCAAATGTCCCACCACAAACATTAAAAATATGTCTGAGGGGCATCTTGGTGGCTTGGTCAACTGAGCGTCTGACTCGATTTCGGCTCAATCATGATCTCAAGACCATGGGATTGAACCCCATATCAGGCTCCACGCTGAGCATGGAGCCTGCTTGGGATTCTGTCTCTCTCTCTTCTCTGCCCCCACCCCCCTCTTGTGCTCTGTCTCTAAAAATATATAATAATGATAAAATAAAATAAAATAAAATAAAATAAAATAAAATAAAATAAAATAAAATAAAAAAATTTTAAATAATAAAATGTCTGATAAAAGAATTGCTTTGATAGAGTAAATAACAGAGGCTTAAACCCCCTTATTTCTAGCATTATAGGGGTTGAACCTAATCCTAAGAATTCAAAACTCTCCATGTTACCATGATACATCATATTCTATGTTAAGGTCTGCTGAATAAACTATAGGGCCAATACCCCCAAAATTGTTTATATTCTTCCCATACTAATAAACTCTCTTATCTTTAGTATTATATTATTTACCATTATTACAAATACCATAATCATTATATTAAGCTCACACTAATTAATAATCTAAATTTGTTTCAAGATAAATATAATAAACCACATTCCAATTCTAATTAAAACTTATAGTCCATGATTCATAGAAGTATCCATTAAATATTTCCTAATAACAAACAAGCTACCACATCTCTACTTCTCATAATAGTTATCATTATTAAATTAATATATTCTGGTCAATGGACAATTACTAAAATTTTTATTCCACAGCATCCTTTATTATTACAGTAGCCTTTATTATAAAACTTGAACTTTCCCCATTCCACCCTTGAGTACCAGAACTTACACAAAGTATTCCATTAATAATCAGACTTAATCATCTTATCAGCATGACAAAAACTTACCTATCAGTTTTATATCACATTTCACCATCAATTAATCTATTATTAACAGATCATAAGTTTACTATATTACTATTTAGTATTACTATATTATTAACAGATTGTAAGTACCACTTCCTTTGATCCTGAAGGAGGAGGCGACCCAATTTTATCTCAATATCTATTCTGATTCTTCAGTTACCTGAAGTATATATTCTTATTTTACCTGGATTTGGGATAATTTCACATATTGTTGTATATTACTCAGGAAAAAAAAAAGGCTTTTGGATATGTAGGGATAGTATGAGTCATGTTATATTTGAGAATCAGAAGTTACTAAAGGATTTTCAACTGCACAGGAGGTCAATGCCCTTGATCCCGACATCGTTCAAGGGTCGACTATACTTGCAACACTGGTATTACACGTGGTACTTTGGCGAGAACAGTACACTCAAGTACCACCCACAAGTTAAGCAATAAAAGCAATATGTAGACATTTTATTCAGTAGTATTAATTTCCGAGAACCTCTCCCTTTCCTGATGGGCCCTTTCTGTTCTGTTTCATTTACATCTAGCTCAGAATCCTTGATTTTCCTCCTGTTGGGACCCATTCCTGCCTTTAGATTTGGTGGCTCATTTTGGCTTTGTTATCTTGATCTTTACTGATTTATACAGAGTTTGACTTGATTCTCTTTACTTCTTGACACATTAGGTAGGATACTCTTCCTTAGTTCTGACCCTTGTGACTGCAATCCCTTTTAGGCTAGGTGCTAGCCATATGTCACCTTGGTTTCCTCCTCAGGGTAATTCTGATAATTTACCATCTATGAGATGCACTTTTCTGTGTATGTGAAGTGTCAAACATTCATTTATTCAAGAAAAAAATTTTTTTCTACATTTGATCTTCAACAAACACTCTGACTCAGATCTAAATGTATCTAGAAACATAAATTTTTCTTTGCTCTTCTGTTTATTCACACGTTTAAATAAGAATACTCAGTGTTAGAAATCAATGATCTCTCATGAAGGAGGATTTCGTTTTCGGGTGTAAAACTCTTTTGAAGGAAATTTATATAACTGTGGGACTGGTTAGTTAAGGAGTTGCTTGACTTAGATTTGTCAGTATTTTGTTGGACTTTGAAACTTTCATTTTACATCATTCTTGGTCATTATTGTACCTCACTGGGATTTATGATCTCTGTATGTGAGCAGATGAATAAACAGATGGAAATGATAACTAAATGGTAGCCCTGGAGAATGGGTGTAGTTCTCAGACAAGCCTCCACTCACTGATGGTTAATTCTGGCTTTCCTGAGTTCTGAGGTGTGCGGGAATGTGGTGAGCACTTACTAGAGGGGGGATCCATCAGGGTGGGCAAATTGAATTTGCAAGAGGCATGTTCACTTGGAAATTCTCTTCCCTAGAAATTTCCTTAAAAACAGAACTATCTGTTCATACTTTGAAGCTTTTTAATAAGACCACCTCACAGAAGACCTGCAATACCTTGAACAATGATTCGCTAGAATAATGTTTCTCCAAAGAAGGGGCAGGCCTGTGGCCAAATCTGCCCCATTTGTTTTTGTATGACTTGCAAGCCAAGACAAGCTTTTACATTTTCCAACGGTTGGGGGGAAAAATCAAAAGAAGACTAATATTTCATAACATGTGAAAATTACATGAAACTCAAACTTCAGAGTCTACACATAAGTTTTATTAGAACACATCTGGGGTGCCTGGATGGCTCAGTCACTTAAACTTCCAACTCTTCATATCAGCTCAGGTCATGATCTCATGGTTCATGAGTTTGAGCTCCTCTGCCCTGACAGGGGCTCTACACGCACAGTAAAGAGCCTGCTAGGGGGGCGCCTGGGTGGCGCAGTCGGTTAAGCGTCCGACTTCAGCTAGGTCACTCACGATCTCGCGGTCCGTGAGTTCGAGCCCCGCGTCGGGCTCTGGGCTGATGGCTCAGAGCCTGGAGCCTGTTTCCGATTCTGTGTCTCCCTCTCTCTCTGCCCCTCCCCTGTTCATGCTCTGTCTCTCTCTGTCCCAAAAATAAATAAACGTTGAAAAAAAAAATTAAAAAATAAATAAATAAAAAAATAAAAATAAAAAAAAGAGCCTGCTAGGGATTCTCTCTCTCGCTCTCCCTCTGTCCCACCCCCCACCTCTTTCTCTCTCAAAAATAAATAAACATTAAAAACACACATACACACACACACACACACACACACACACATCCTTGCCCATTGATTTACATAGTGTCTATGGCTATTTTCAGCTACAACGGCAGAATTAAGTAGTTCCAACAGAGACTGACTGTATGGTTCACAAAGCTAAAACATCTGCTATCTGGCCCCTCGCAGATAAAGTTTGTCAGCCTCAACTCTAGACCTTATGTGAGGAAAGCAGGCACTGAATCCCCCTGGGTACATACAAAATGAACATCTTTATGCAGTTAAGGAGACTGAGCAAGTCAGGAAATAGAGAAAAGACGGTGAGCTGGTAGTCTCAGTGCTTAACTCAAACATTCCTTCAGGAAATCTCGGTTGTCAATCCTCTTCACTGAAGCACTCACATTCAAACTGCCACCTGGAAACCTGAAACTGTGGGTCTAGAACAGCCGTCAAAGCTAGTGCATTGGGAATGGAGCCAGGAATTAAGAGTAAACTGGGGACATACCCGATATGCGTCCCTCCATGGAGTGCCATACCCTGAGCTAAATTGCTCTATCAAATATTCTCTCTAGCTGGCCCCGTTCCAGAGAACAGGAAGGAAACAGCATTAAAGGTTTGGAAAAGAGGGGGCAATGAAGCAAGAAAAGCTAGGATGAGGTGCCCAGGAGAGACAGGGGGCAATAAACGTGTCCTCCACCGACAGAATATACACTCCTGCGAAGGGCAGAGAGGGGAAGAGTGGCCTTTTTCACCTCCTGGAGAAAGAAAACAACATCAGAGGCCAAGGTGGAATTGGGTGTGTCCCGCCCTTCCTTAGATGAATAAGGCTACCGGAACGTTCCTGAGAAAGAGATCCACAGTCTTTTCTTGCACTATATTTTATGTGGCATGAAAACTGAAAAGAGCTGTATGAGAAATGAGATAAAACCACGCGGTCCGAACTGTAGCCCTAAAAAATTTAGTGAACCCCATGATTTAAAGAAAAAAAAACTTACCAACAATCCACATTTACCATTTAGTAATTGCTAACTACATGCCACATATGTGTATATGTACAAATATATATACATCTATAAATATATATATACATAAATATACTGTAATCCTTGCAACAACTGAGCAATACAGATGGTAGTAGTGAAGTATCCCTATTTCATTAATGAAGAAATCAAGAATTAGAGGGGTTAAATGACTTGCTCAAAGCCAAACAGCTGTAAGAGACAGAATGAAGATCTGAAGTCTCTCCATCCAGTTAACCACGTTTACTTTACAGATGAGCACTGCTACCATCTTCAAAAGACATAAAAAAGCAGCTCCTCAAAAAATTAGATATATGCCAGTTTCTGCTAAGTATCACCTGCTCAATTAAGGGATTACCTGGGTAGAATAATTGAGGCGTCATAATTTTAGTTGATATAAGAAAATGCTCGATGGGGAACCAATTTTTAGCAATTTCACTGTATTTCATGAGTGGGAGTTAGCTTGCTTGGTCCTAGCCAATATAATTTTACCTGGTAGTAATGGATCAATTTATTAAACTTGATCTTTTCCAGGATGGCACACTGTCCCAGAATCAAAGAAATACAAATTTGTGAAATCCAAGCTTTTGACCACAAAGGTCAAAAGAGAGAATGGGAGGAAGGAGCAGAGAACACCCATTTTCACTGCTGGGATATCTCAATTAAGCAGCTAAGTTTCTACAGTGTTAGGGGGCGCTAGTATGAGATACCCCTCCACTAAAATTAGGACTGAGTAAAATAAGATAAACACAATAAAATAGAGCAGAAAACTGCGGTCACCTGGGAAAAAGTGTCTGACTCCCAGCAGAGTATCCAGGAGTGTAAGCGGTGGATTATATTTATCTTGACTAAAGGGAAAGCAGGTGCCAGGTGGCCAGGAGACTGGGCAGAGCCCAGCCCACCCAGGGAATTGGTAAGAGGGCCATTAAGTGAGTTCCTCTTTAAAAGCAGTTCCTCCCCCCAAATAAAAAAAAAAAAATTAAATAAATAAAAGCAGTTCCTCCCATTTGCCAATAGCTTCCATGGAGTGCTAGTTCAGGGAAAACATTTTTCCTTCCAAACTGCCCAAACACCTGGGACAGGACTGAAACACAGAGGAGAAGGGAAGGTAAAGAAAAAGGTGGAAAAGGGGAAAAGGAAGATATTATAGTGGGCAGAGAGAGAGGTGGGAGGGATGGGTAAATGGAGAAGGGAATCTATAGTTCATACCAAATGTGGCCAGAATGAGAATGACATCTAATTTGTGTAGATCTTTTTTTCCTAAGAATTAAGAATCATGATTCTTGTCATCCAAGTCTATGTCACTGCATATCTATGTGATTTTGTCTAAAAAGAAAAAAAAAATAGAAAGAAGTAATAGTAAGACCTAAAGATAGTGTCAGAATCAGGAAAAGATTAGGAAATCTAATTTTTAAAAAAGAGAATGGAGGTTGGGGGTGGCAGTTAATGGAAGGAAGTTGTTAGATAAGAGACCAGACTTTTTTTTTTTTTTAATTGAGAAGGTGAAGAACATTGTAGGGGGGAATGAGGTGACTGCCTGGCATACTAAACTATAAATATGCCCTGACTTTCTTCCTCATTCAGTCTTATGTCAAAGTAGAAAGAAATTAATGTGTGTGCATGTGCACATACACGTGCATATTTGTTTCTTCATTCATATATACATACATGTTTGTGGGTATTGATGTGTGCATATGTGTTTTAGTTGTGAATCTCCTTATCTTTCTCATGTTCACTGTCTCTGGTAGAAAATCAATGACAAAAGGGCAAAAGCAAAAAGGATAAATACATATACTACACCATCAGTCTCTTAATTTGGAGGAGTTGACTAAAAGCAAAGTGCTTCTTTTTTTGGAACAAAACATTGTCTTTAAAAATCAGAGAGAAATGCAAAATGTAGTTAGATTACTTAAAAAGGTTCTGATCTATTTTTTTTTAATATTGCTTTCTTAGTGCAAAACAAAGGTTCTTATTAGGCCAAAGAGTGATTAAAAAAAAAAAAAGTTTTCAGCAATACTGTTGCTAGAAATGTTCCCTGGGTCTTTGCATAGGCAACCATGGGAAAGAGAGTGGCCATCATCGGAGCTGGTGTCAGTGGCTTGGCCACCATCAGAAGCTGTCTGGAAGAAGGACTGGAGCCCACCTGCTTTGAGAAGAGTGAAGATATTGGGGGCTTGTGGAAATTCTCGGTGAGTGGGACATCACTGCAGCAGACCAGGAAGTGGGGTGGGAAGTGTGTGACAACACAATTGTGGAGAACAGGCCTCCAAACCAACTGCCCTGCAGTTAGAATCCCTCTTAGGTTGGAATCTACAAAACACAGCATTAGAAGCAGGTTGAAAAGTTTCTTGCTTACTTCAGAAGTAAATGAGATAATGGGCTAGCTTTGAGGATCTCTGTGTACAGAATTGACCCCTGATAAACCATTAATAACTGAGCCACTCAGAAATAAAATCTGAGGGCAAATATTGGTTAGATTTATGTAATATAATCACATGAGTTCCTCACTTAAAAAACAATGACTGTTCCCATTCTTTTGTTGAGGTTACCAAAGGTCCACTTAGTGATTCAGACCACAGATTTTAAGGTTTCAGGTGCCAACTCTGGCTTTGCCAAAACCGTATAATTAATGAGACAGTTATAGGAGAACCAAGAAAAGGATACACTGATTTGAAGTTCTTCAATATCCTTTTGTCTCTGTGCATTCATAATAAGGACTCTGCCAGCAGACATGCCTCTATGTAGCCATTAAATCACTTTCTGTGTCACCTAGCAACCATAACAGCAGGTGTGAGGGCCTTCCTGTGCCCCAGCTCCTTCACTGTCTCCAACTTAGGAACACTCACTAAGCCTACTCCATCTATCTTCTCCTTCTTCTCCTTCTCCTCCTCCTCCTCCTCCTCCTCCTCCTTCTTCTTCTTCTTCTTCTCCTTCTTCTTCTCCTTCTCCTCCTCCTCCTCCTTTTTCTTCTTCTTCTTCTTCTTCTTCTTCTTCTCCTTCTCCTTCTCCTCCTCCTTTTTCTTCTTCTTCGTCTTCGTCTTCATCTTCGTCTTCTTCTTCAATAAACCATTCATATGGTTTATATATATTATATATATATATAATATATATAAATATAATAAAATATTTATTTTTAAATAAATAAAATATAATAAAATATATTTAAATAAATTTAAATAAATTAAAATTATATATTTTATACCTCAATAAAAAAGTTTGCATTTAAGGAGACAGTGTCTATGACAACTCTTTAAATATTATAAGGATATGAAAATTATTCTTATTAATACAGATATTTTCTGCGCTGTAAAGAATTACTGAAACTGCTTAATCTTGTATAACGTTGTGGCACCTAATATATGTTGATGAAATGTGCTGACAGGGCTTCAGATTAGCATACCGTTGACTCTTAGGGCTATTTTATTGAGGACTTTCTATATGCCAAATGCTTTTTCCCATTTAATTCAATCTTTGCAATAACGCTATAAGGTAGGTATGAGTTTTTCCCTTTTATAAATGAATCTGAAGCTTAAAAAAAGGAAAGAAAAGAAAGGAAATGGCAAATGGCTGGTAAATGGCAGACAAGATCCTGATTCAAGCTGGTTGTCTCTCCAGACTGAGTGCTTAACCCCTCGGTAAACTGCGTGGCACAACGCTGCGTGCAGCATGTGGCCTATTGAGCTGGCAGGATTTCTACAGGAATCTTAACCAATCCTTGTATTCCAACTTACTTTGCAAAACATCGCTAAAGATAGACACTGATGGGGGCGCCTGGGTGGAGCAGTCGGTTAAGCATCTGACTTCAGCCAGGTCACGATCTCGCGGTCCGTGAGTTCGAGCCCCGCGTCAGGCTCTGGGCTGATGGCTCAGAGCCTGGAGCCTGTTTCCGATTCTGTGTCTCCCTCTCTCTCTGCCCCTCCCCCGTTCATGCTCTGTCTCTCTCTGTCCCAAAAATAAATAAACGTTGAAAAAAAATTAAAAAAAAAAAAATAGATAGACACTGGTGATATAGCCTTTGAGAGCAGCCACATCTCTTGCTGCTCAAGAAAGCCTTTAAAATTTTATCCTGCCATCATAGAATGATAAACTACTCAGCTACAAACATATGTTTCTCTTCAAGAAAAAGATGAAAATAACATTTAAAAAATTTTTTAAAAAAAGGGGGCACCTGGGTGGCTCAGTCGGTTAAGCATCCAACTTCGGCTCAGGTCATGATCTCACGGTTTGTGGGTTCAAGCCCCGCATCTGGCTCTGTGCTGACAGCTCAGAGTCTGGAGCCTATTTCAGATTCTGTGTCTCCCTCTCTCTCTGCCCCTCCCCTACTCATGCTCTGTCTCCCTCTGTCTCAAAAATAAATAAACATTAAAAGAAATTTTTTTTAAAAAAAGAAAAAGATGAAAACCTCAGAGGGTGACACTGCAGGCCCAGAGGTTGGAATCTTGAAACATAGAGGGTTATTCCCAGGTCTTGAAACCCAATAACATTGACCCTACTGGACTTCAAAATTGGAACTGGTAACTCCTTTCTTCCTCCCATTCTCTCCTTTTTGGAATGGGAACATCTATAACTGGTACCCAATGCCTGTTTCACTGCTGTACATTAGTAGAAGAGAACTTGTTTTCTAGTTCACAGGTCCACAGAGGGGAAGGCATTTTGCAGATGGATCATACCCAGAGTCTCATCCATATCTGATTGAGATCATTTAGATGATGCGATTTGGGACTTTTGAGCTGATGGTATATAGATAAGATTCAGGACGATTTAGTGCTCCAATGGATTGAGACTTTGGGGTGATGAGATGGGGTGAATGAATTTTGCATGTGGGATAGATATGAATCTTCATGGGCCAGTGGACTGTGGTAGGCTGAACAAGTGAACAATGGTGCCCCCAAAGACACCAGATCCGAATCCCTGGAACTTGCAAATGTCCCTAATAAGGAAAACTAAGATATGATTAAGTTAAGAATCTTGAGATGGTGATATTATTCTGGATTATCTGGGTGAGCTGAAAATGCCATAACATATATGCTGATAAGGGAGAAGCAGAGGAGATTTGACACCCAGAGACAGAAGGGAAAAGGTAATGTGATCACCTTGGCAGAAAGAGAGATTTCAAGATGTTATGCTGTGACTTCCACCTTCAAGATGGAGGAAGGGGCCATTAGCCAAGGAATTCAGGTGGCCTCTAGGCCCTGAAAAGGCCAAGGAAGGCTAGCATCTGCCAGAAGCTGGAAGGGGCAAGGAATGAGTCCTCCCCTAGAGCCCCTGG
Source organism: Leopardus geoffroyi (assembly GCF_018350155.1). Lineage (NCBI taxonomy): Eukaryota > Metazoa > Chordata > Mammalia > Carnivora > Felidae > Leopardus > Leopardus geoffroyi. The sequence continues at coordinate 56,081,042 of NC_059338.1, read as the reverse complement.
AATGAACAGAGCCCTATGGACACCTTGATTTCAGCCCAGTGATACTGATTTCTGACTCCTGGCCTCTAGAACTGTGAGAGAATAGATTCCTGCTATTGTAAGCCATCGAGTTTGTGGTAATTTATAACAGTACACAGGAAACTAATACATTGGTTATTCAGAGTTCCCTAATTACCTCTCTGAGAGGGCCCACATTGCAGATGACAACATCGCTTACCATGTTTCTCAAATACCACTAAAAGCCTTACAGCTGTATGCCTTGAACTCATATTATGGAATTATATCATAAAGTCATTTTAATTTTGTATTTTCATTACCTTTAGTTTCTAAAGTCAGCATTATATATTCTCTCAGCATTTTGTCTTCCTTTGAGAGGTATCCAAACATTTGTTAAGTGTGAAAAAATCATGGTACAGATCAGTCAAACTTTTGTAGCTGTTTCCTGGATCACTTCCCTAGGTCATTCTAAAGCCAGAGTAATGTCTTTCCTTCACCTGTTTTGATCACTGAGAAAATTAAGTACTTTAGGACTAGGCCACAGGTCTAGGGGAAATCTCTTTCTGTCTCAGGAGATACCCAAACAATACATCAGTAAATTGTCTGGATTTGGACCTGAGGTTTCATCAATAAAGGCTCTTTTTTTCTGGTCACACAACCCTTTGTTCACTTCCCCTGAATTTATTCTACTCTGGATCATTTTTTTTTTTTTTAATGTTTAGTCTCTCCTTGTGTTGAGACTACCCAGCTTTCTAACCTCACCAAAAGCTACAAATCACAAAATTACTAGACAAAAATCAATCATTTTTATATATTTTAGAGTTAGCAAACTGGCTGCTTTTATACTGCAGCTGATCTATTTTATTTTAGCTATACAGTTTTTAAGATTTTAATCTAATATTTTACATAAAAATCTAGAAATCTGTCTTCTTTTGAAAAGTCAGAAAATCAGGAAACACTGGATCTTCCCTTACTCATAGTAATAACTGGCCTCTTTTAGCCTAAATTTAAATTCTCTGTTTCGCCATATTCATTTTTGCCCATTTCACTCATCTCTTGTAATTTCCTCTACACCTATAAAATTTGTCATGACTTGATGCTATGTACAAACAGCAATCCTTTAAATTATGTGGAACAAAAGTCACCCCCATTTACAAAATTTTTCATCTCCTTCTTCATATAGTTTCATGATCCTTTTTGTTTAAGCAAACCTTCATGTGTATACTGTTATAATGGAAACATTGGTCATTGCTGAGCCACTTAGTGGATTCTGATTACATTTTCTTTCTTGAACACTTTTTGTTTTCACTGGAGTTAATAATCACCTGTATCCCTTGTTTAATTTTACAAATACTGTCTCTAATTCATCGCCCACGCTCTCCCACAGAATTATGATTCTCCTTCCAGTATGTTTAAACATATCAGCGAGTCCATCAGCTTAATTCTTCTCTCAACTATCAAGGATAGTTCTTCTGGCCATCTTCTTTCCCTCATCGAGGCCACCTTGCCATTACCTGGGCAACCCTGTTTCCCTTGTTGTGCTACTATTTAATTTATTCTCTCCTTTTAGTAGAGTACATCCTCCAGTAGTTCTCTGAGAAATCATACATGTGAAATAAAAGACTACCTTGAATGTCTTATAATATCATTATTGGACCTGGGTTCCCATTTGATTTGACCAAGGCTTAGCTTTTGGCTTTGTTAGGTTTCTTAAGTCAGTTGTCATCATTCATCTAAATTGTATCTTCCAAGATGTGATTGCTGGGTTTTGTTTGTTCTTAATTTTTTCTCTCTCTCTCTCTCTTTCCACCCCCCCCCCCCCCCCCCCCGTGAGTTCAGACCTCTGATACTTCTACAGTGCTTTTAGTAAAGTTTTGGGTGAAAGAAAAGTTAAATGTATCTACATAATCTGTCATGTTTAATCAGAAGCTTGAATTACTTTTGTAATAAGAAAAGAACAAATCTACTTCCATAAATAAGCAGGGTTTGGCTCGATGTTGACCACTCCCCCAAAAAAACCCTAGTATATTTAAATATGCAATTATTGACTCTGGAGCCATAAGAACTCTGGAAAGTTCTCATGAACTTTCTACCTGATCAACTTAAAATAATCAGTCTGTAAACACGAGCTCTGAGATGCACTTTATAACACTGAGTGGGAACAGTAAGGTATCCATCATTAAGTTTAAAAAAAAAAAGAGCAAGTCACAAATCACGTATTTAATTGATGTTGCAACTTCTTTCTCAGTAATCAGGGCTTTGGGGGAACCTAAGAAAAACTGAACACCAACCAGCTAAACATTTCCAGGAAGACTGATTATCTTGGGGCAGCCAAAGTTGCAAAAGCACCCCCAACCTGTCTCAAAGGTTTGCATTATTTTTATTCTATGAAACTCCTCCCTTAGTGTAACATTACCTAATGTTTCCCAACATTGGCTTGCTCCAGTACCTCACCTTTACTCTTGCATTAGCTTTCTATTGCTGTGTAACAAATTACTGCAAACTCATCAATTCAAAACAACACCCATTTATTATCCTCAATGATGTAGGTCAGAAGCACAGTATGCTGGATTCTCAGCTTAAGGTTTCACAAGGCCAAAACCAAGGTGTTGACTGGACTGGGCTCTTATCTAGAGGCACTGGAAAAGAACCTGCTTCCAAGTTCATACACGTTTGTGACTGAACTCAGGTTCGTGCTGATGTTAAGCGAAGGCCTTTGTTTCCTTGCGGGCTACGAATTGGGGATTCCTCTCAGCCCCTAAAGGCTGTCAGGCTCTTTGGTATGTGGCTACTTCCATCTTCAAAGGCAAGAACAGCAAGCTGAATTCTTTTCATGATCTGAACTGGCTTCTGCTACCAGCCAAATAAAATGTTCTGCTTTTAAAGAGATTATGTGTTTAGATGAAGCCTGCATGACAACGTAGTCATGGGAGTGATAAGATATTTATAGGTGTCACCCACACTCAAAGAGGAGAGGACTACACAGGGATGAGGGACACTGAGGGTCATTCTTAAAATTCTGCCTACCACATGATTTAGAAGTTGAGGGAACAATCGTAAGACTGTTGAGTGAAGCATATCACCAACCCTAAAACCCTTGCTCTGTCCTAGAAGATCTTCTCTCATCTTGGGAGTTTTTGAAATTTTGCATGTTTTATCCATAAGCACTAGTGGAGGTTATTAATGTTCGTTAATAGCCTAGACCGTAAGCATTAACTAGACTATTAATGCTCAGGTTACTTTTTTATATCTAGCATAAATAGGACAACAAACAAATATCCAAAATTTCATAGGGAGAAGCATAAAAGCATTCCAAGACAAAAGGAGTACCCCAAGTTTTCATAGCTCAATCTCCAGGTCTCTTTTGGATAATACTCAGTCTTTCAGATCATCCAAAACCTCTGGCTTTTTCCAAGATTGGATCTGGACTTAGGGAGAAAAAGGACTTATGTGACTTGGGGTGGAGGAAAGCCAAACTTTCTCAAATTCAAACACAAGTCCTGGGACTGTTCTCTGGCCCTTCTAGTCTCTTGGTGTTCCTGTTTTGCTTGGTTATCATTCATGCTTATCCTTTAGGAATCTTAAATTGAACACAGTAGTTAATGAACTTGGAGACTGGCCTCTCATAGCTTAGTCAGAGGCCAGTGGCCCTCCTTGCTGATTAAATCCCACTTGCCTGTGTTATGAGCACATCAAATGATCCTCCCTGAGTTCCAGTCTTCCCATTGAGTTTCTGACCCGAAGAGTCCACTCTATAGCTGTCTATTCATATTCCACTTAGCCCCCTCCATGGCAACTCTCTGGTAGACTATCCGCTAAGAGTCTCAGATAAATTCTGCATCTCTTTGGGAGCAAGTGGGAACTCCTATGTTCTGTTCAAACTGAATGGGCTTAAGGGCACTAAATTAAGATCCTACCTCTTCCTAATCACTGCTACTTGACTACTGTGTCAACCTCCCCTTATCAGATTGGTGCAGGCAGAGCCTTTAAACTAAGTGAAATCTCACCAAAATTTCAAATGTGAAAACAAAAGCCCCTCTGCCCTCAGTGTTCCCCTCAATTTTATCTGAGGTATACTAATCTTGGAATTTCAGCCCACAGAATAACCTTGAAGACCTAGGTGATTTACATCAACCTCTTTCCTGTCTCTATTCTCTTTTCTTCTACCCAATCTTCCAAATATCACCCTTCCATTTTTTTTAAACCACTGTTTTTCAGACTGGAAACTATGACCTGTTGGTGTGGTATGAAATAAAGATGAATCAGACTACATTTTTAAATGGAATGACTAGAAAATATCAGAATGCAATTCAAGTAGTTGGATATGATTTATTCATAAAACGTTTGGTGTGCGTGTGTGTGTGTGTGTGCGTGCTGTGTCGCAATATAAAATATATTGCTAATTACAGGTTGTGGTTAAAAACATTTGAAAACACTATTATAAACATAACCTAAGTTTTCTATGCCCTACATGCATGAGAAAATATTATGATCTAATTAACCAGAACTATCTCATGAAATGTTAAAGTGATATGTATTTTGATATGCATAGTTCTGTGGCATTAAGTTTATGCACATTGTTGTATGATCATACCATCACCCATGTTCAGAACTTTTTTTAATCTTCCCAAACTAAAAGTCTGTACCAGTTAAACAATCACTCCCCATTCTTCCTTCTTCCCAGCCCCAGACAACCACTATTCTTTCTGTCTTTATGAATTTGATAACTCTGGATATCTCATATAAGTGGAATCATACAGTATTTGTCCTTTTATGACTGACTCATTTCACTTAGCATAATGCCCTCAAAGTTAATGCATATCATAATGTATCAGAAATTCCCCTTCTTTGATTCTCATTATATATTCCTAAAAAGACATAATTAAATTTAAAATTTGTGTCCCTTAGAAAAGATGTTAAGAAATATATATTCTCCATATTGTAAGTTCCTTTGATTGATGTCAAATTGTTTAAATAAAGTTAATTTATTCCTCATCTTCCTGAATTTACTTGTGGGTAAAGGTGACTTAAAGGAGTGATAATTATTTGGAACTGGCCATGACCATGGTAAGTGTACCTATTTACAAACTCTCTTTCATTTGAAACTATACATTTACAGGACCATGCAGAGGAAGGCAGGGCCAGTATTTACCAGTCTGTCTTTACCAACTCTTCCAAAGAGATGATGTGTTTCCCAGACTTCCCATATCCCGATCACTTCCCTAACTTTATGCACAACAACAAGATCCAGGAATATATCACTGTATTTGCCAAGGAAAAGAACCTCCTGAAATACATACAATTTAAGGTAAGATGCTATCAAAAGATTAGATCGGGGCATAACTGTGAGGAATTCTATATTTATTATCAGATTCTTACTCGTTCTTTTCAGTATCTCCTTCTTAGTTGTCAACATTTAAAAAAAATTTTTTTATTTATTTTTGAGAGAGAGACAGAGCATGAGCAGGGGAGGGGCAGAGAGAGAGGGAGACACAGAATCTGAAGCAGACTCCAGGCTCTGGGCTGTCAGCACAGAGCCTGACGCAGGACTCGAACTCACCATGAGATCATGACCATCTCAAACCATGAGATAATGACCTGAGCTGAAGTCAGACTCTTAACCTACTGAGCCACCCAGGTGTCCCTTGGTTGTCAACATTTTTAAGAGTGTGGCCTCTCTGACCCCAGATTTAGAGAATACATTGGAAATTTACAAAATACCACATACCACATTTAGACTAAAATGCCATTAACTTAGATATCAGTAAAGGGAAAAATAAATGTAAAACAGCCGTGAATTTATAAATGAAAAACTCCTTTTTTTCTAAACAACTTATGGGTCAAGAAGAAATTAAAATAGAAATTTTAAGATATTTAGATCTGAATGATAACTTAAATTCTACATATCAACACTGTGGAAAGCGTAGAGACCAAAACTTTAATGAAAATTATAAGCTTAAATGATTATATTAGAAAATAAGAAAGTTGAAAAACTAACAAGATAAAGAAATTAGGAAAAGAAAAACAGAATAAGCCCAAAAGGACATAGAATGAACAAGGTAGTAAAGAGAACTTAATGAAATTTTAAAAACATCTTATGATGATTGAAAATTCATCCTTCGATGGGGCGCCTGGGTGGCGCAGTCGGTTAAGCGTCCGACTTCAGCCAGGTCACGATCTCACGGTCCGTGAGTTCGAGCCCCGCGTCGGGCTCTGGGCTGATGGCTCAGAGCCTGGAGCCTGTTTCCAATTCTGTGTCTCCCTCTCTCTCTGCCCTTCCCCCATTCATGCTGTGTCTCTCTCTGTCCCAAAAATAAATAAACGTTGAAAAAAAAAAAAAAAAAAAAAAAGAAAATTCATCCTTCGAAAAGCCAAAAAAAACAAACAAAATAAAGAAACAAACAAAAACAAATAGCTGACAGTTTGAGGAAAAAGGAACAAAGATACAAACAAATAATATTAGAAACAAAAACAATGGATAAAACTGATGCAGATGAAAAAAATATATAATAAGAAAACTATAAAAGCATTGCCAAATAATGTTTAAATTGGTTAAATTTTAAAATATTTTTTATTTTAAACTTTCCAAAACTCGCATAAAAAGAAGTAGAAAGTCTGAATAGTCCTTTGGTAACTTAGAGTTCTTTTGACTCAGAAACTAAAATTTTACCCATTAAAAAAATATTCTATAGGTAGTTCCAAATTTACAATGAAGAAACTATTTCAATATTTTATAAACTCTTCCAGAGACTAAAAAATAAAGTATGACTTCCAAACTTATCCCATGACATTATAACCATGACATCAAAAGCAGACAAGATTAATAGGAAATAGGAAAATTATAGGCATAGCTCCCCATGAAAATTGGTGGGAAAAAAACCTTCAAAAATGAATTCAGCAAAATATTTTTAAAAATTAACTATCTTCATTGAGATAAGTTTGGGCTAAGGATACAGAGAATTTTAATATCATGCAACATAAACATGTAATTTAGTATAAAACCCTGTTACAGGAAGAAAACCATACATTTACCAAATTCTGAAAAGTAAAATTTAACATCTATTTCTACCTAAAAGGAAGAAAAAGAGAAAAGCAAAGAAAAAAAGTTTCACCAGACTAAGATTAGAAAGGAATTTTCTTGACCCATGGAAACATACAAACATCTTAAATCTGCACTGTTCGGTATAGTAATCACTAGCCCAAAATTGAGATGTACTAGAAGCATAAAATAACACCCTGGATATCAAAGTCTTATTATGGAAAAGAATATAATATACCTATTAACAATGTTTACGTAGGTTACTTATTAAAACAACAAAACATCAGATAGATTGGATTAAATTATACATTTTTTCTATTTTAATGTGACTACTAGAAAATGTTTAATTACATATGTTGTTCGTGTTATATTGCTACTGGACAGTGCTGTGCTAAAAAGTGCAGAGTTGGAATCATTTCCTTTAAAATCCAGAACAAAACAAGGATTCTTATTATTACTACTTCTTTTCAATAGTCTTAAGAAATTTAAGAAACAGTACAGCAAGTAAAGAAAAATAAGTAAAAGGAATGACAACTAGAAAAAACCAGCATTCATCACAGATGATATGACTTTCTATATGGAAAACCCAAAAGAATCTAGAGATGAATTACTAGGTTTAATAGCAATTAATATAAAAATATTGGGCAAGGTGGTAGTATATAAGATCAATATATACAGATCAGTTGCATTTCTGTAAACCAGCTGCAACAAACAGAAGATATAACCCAAAAAGGAACCATAAATAAATTCATAATCCCAGAGTTATTCTAAACAAATGATATGCAAGACCTCATGAATTTATAAGTGCTTGTTTTCTTATATTTCATAAATAACAACGATATTATACAGATATGTGTAGACATATTGTTTAATATGAATGAGATGCTATACATAATAAAGTTGATAAGAACAATTCAACTCTTGATCTCAGGGTCATGAATTCTAGCCCCACAGTGGATGTGGAGCCGACTTTAAAAAAAAGAAAGAAAAAAGAACAATTCATATCAAATAGAGATTCTCTTTCCAATATAACCAGAAGAATTGAAAAAAAAAAATTTGAAGAGGAAACATACCAACCAACAGGCAGCCATTCAGCTGTGAATAAATATTTATTGATAATCTAATCCAGTGCGACTCAATGTATGGGCCAAATAGCATTAAGATCACCTGGGAACTTGTCAGAACATCAAATTTTCATGTCCTGTGCCAGACCTACTAATTCAGAATATCTAGGAATGTGGCCCAGGAGTCTGTACTTTGACAAGCTTTCCAGGGAATCCTTGTGCACACTAAAATTGAGAACTTATGCTATGAATATAGACAGTATCTTTCACTCCAAGACAACAATGATATTAAAAAATAAAATGGAAGAGGTATATTAGGAGGTAGTTGTTACTACAAAAACTATCATCCTGGGGCGCCTGGGTGGCTTAGTCGGTTGTCCGACTTCAGCTCAGGTCACGATCTCGCGGTCTGTGAGTTCGAGCCCCGTGTCGGGCTCTGGGCTGATGGCTCAGAGCCTGGAGCCTGCTTCTGATTCTGTGTCTCCCTCTCTCTCTGCCTCTCCCCCGTTCATGCTCTGTCTCTCTCTGTCTCAAAAATAAATAAAAAACGTTAAAAAAATAAAAAAAACAAAACAAAAACTATCATCCACTAGATTACTCAGTATGTGTGGTACATGCCAGTTGTAAGCTGTGATTAAATTCACATCATATCTCCAAGAGGGGAGTCACTCTGGTCTGCAGAATATATTGGTTATGCACAAGAAGCCATGTGAGGACAAAAATATGTATTTACCATTTAATGTTTGATTTTCTTGAATTTTAAATTCATAATATGGTGCTCGCTTCGGCAGCACATATACTAAAACTGGAACGATACAGAGAAGATTAGCATGGCCCCTGCGCAAGGATGACACGCAAATTCGTGAAGCGTTCCATAAAAATAAATAAATAAATAAATAAATAAATAAATAAATAAATAAATTCATAATATGTACCTTAAGAATGAATTAAGTATTTTTCCTAATCCAATGTTAACGATTTTTTTCCATACTATTCTATCAAGTTGGTGCCAAATCTAACTGTTAGCATAAAAAAGAAGTCTGTCTTTATTTCTTTTAGACACTCGTATCTAGTGTAAATAAACGTCCCGATTTCTCAGTCACCGGCCAATGGGATGTTACCACTGAAAGGGATGGTAAAAAAGAATCCACTGTCTTTGATGCTGTATTAATTTGTTCTGGACACCACGTGTACCCCAACCTACCAAAAGAGTCCTTTCCAGGTAAGGGTGAAATTTAGGCTGCCATCTATACATTTGGCACGAATGACTATCTTGATCATGTTTTTTAAATATATATATATATATATATATATATATATATATATATATATATGATTAAATTAACATATGCTTCTATTATATGTAATATTCCTGGAGTGTTGAAGTTCCATATCATTCTGACTGCATTCACCTACAAGCCTTTTATAGCGGATTTTTAAATGGAAACCAAATGACTCATATGTTTCCCACTTTTCACTCAGGACTAAAACTTTTTAAAGGCAAATGCTTCCACAGCAGGGAATATAAGGAACCAGGAATATTCAAGGGGAAGCGAGTCCTGGTGATTGGCCTGGGAAACTCGGGCTGTGATATTGCCACAGAACTCAGCCGCACAGCTAAACAGGTACTATTTCTCAGGTACTCGGGGAACTATCTTTAAAGGAACAGAAATAGTTACCACTGGAAAGACGTGTTAGGAAACCGGGGGCAGGGGAAGCAGCAGTGCACAGGGTTCTTGACAGGAAGACTAAGTAGCGTTTCTTTTATCTCACCTTCCCTCCACAACAGGTGAGGTTTTCAATAGTTTGGTCTGACAAAGGCAGATCATCAGCAGGGAGTGAGGTCATTCAACAGTCGTCTTCTTCAGGACGTTTGGTGTCTAACAGGTGTCTAATCAATTCCTCCAAAGCTAGTGTGGATGTAGGGTTAAGGTCATGACTCTGATACTCTTGGGTCAAGTCCTTCAATCCCTCCAAGTGTCGGTTTTCTCATAAAGATAAATAAAACAGATAAAAAGAATCTACTTTGCGATTTTGGTAAGGAGTCAAAGCATTTAATTCTTTAAAAGTGTTTATTTTTGAAAGAGAGACAGAGTGCCAGTGGGGGCAGGGGCAGAGAGAAGGAGACACAGAATTTGAAGCAGACTTCAGACTCTGAGCTGTCAGCACAGAGCCCGACATGTCAGCTCGAACCCACGAACCGTGAGATCATGACCTGAGCGAAGTCAGATGCCTGACTGCCTGAGCCACCCAAGCGCCGCAGGAGTTAAAGCATTTAAACATGATTTCAGCAATACCGAGTTCTATAGTCATTCATGCATACGGTCATCCCCATAGTTATTTGTTGAGGGCCTACTATGTGCCTCAACAAATGCTTAACCACGCACTGGCTTGGGTGCTGGAGAGAAAGTGGTGAACAAAACAGGCATGACACCCACCCCAGAACTGAGTCTAGGGTGGAAAACAGACATTAAAGAAGTAAATGCACAAATAATTTGAAAATTGTGAAAAGTGCTAGTAAAGAAAGAAAAAGCATGCTGTAAGAGTGGATAATCAGGGTGAGCTGCCTCAGACAAGAGTGGAAAGGCTCTTTTCAGCTGATGACATTGAAGCTGAGGACTAAAAGTTGAGGAAGGGGCTCAGTGTCAGAAGAGGACTCCAGGAACAGAAGACCAGGGGGGAGGGGAAGGGAAAAAAAAAAGAAAGTTACAGAGAGGGAAGGAGGCAAACCATAAGAGACCCTTAAATAGTGAGAACAAACTGAGGGTTGATGGGGGATGGGAGGGAGGGGAGGTGGGTGATGGGCATTGAGGAGGACACCTGTTGGGATGAGCACTGGGTGTTGTATGGAAACCAATCTGACAATAAATTTCACATAAAAAAAAAAAGAAGAAGAGGATTCCAGGAAGAAGGTCTTGAAGCAGGAAGAAGCTTAGAGTCTCAAGAAACTGAGGAAAGACCCCTTTGCTGCAACTCAGTGGGTCTGGAAAAGAATGGTAGGAGGAGAGGTTGGAGAGGAGATGGAGTAGAGGTGATATAGGGCCCATAAGGTCACAGGAAGGAGTTTGAACAAACATTGCCTACTAGCCTTGAAAGATTCTAGAAGCCCCCAGACAGGAATCTTTTTCTTTTTTTTTAAATGTTTATTTATTTTTGACAGGGAGAGACAGAGCATGAGCGGGGGAGGGGCAGAGAAAGAGGGAGACACAGAATCCGAAGCAGGCTCCAGGCTCTGAGCTGTCAGCACAGAGCCTGACGCAGGGCTCGAACTCACAGACTGTGAGATCATGACCTGAGCCAAGGTCGGACACTCAACCACCAAGCCACCCAGGCGCCCCCACAGACAGGAATCTTCTCTCTAGATGCTATGCCTACTGATGTGATAGCATCCTCAACATAAGTCTATTTTAAATGATGGTATTGCCATGAGTGAAGCAAGGAGGTCATGACAGGATAAATGGCATAAAAATATATTCCTATTTGCCTGCTCAAAGCACTATACTAGACAGCATAGAGACACAGAGAAGTCAACTTTGTGTCCCCTCTCCTCCAAGAACTTCAAATGTGCTTGGGAAAATAATACCTCGATAGGATATAAATTAAACATAACCTCAAGAGTTAAGTGGAAAGCCTAACAACCTAACAACAGCACAAGAGGCCACCAGGACAAAGGCTGCCCCGGTGATTCAGGAACTAACTGCTCTGATCATGGAACTGGAGGCCTCACCAAGTGGGCAGACCTACACCAGTCCTTGAAGGATACTTATGAGTCATATGGTTGATTAGGTAGCAAAGGGAGTTCTTGCAGGGCGCCTGGGTGGCTCGGTCAGTTAAGCAGCCAACTCTTAATTTCGGCTCAGGTCGCAATCTCATGGTTCATGAGATCAAGCCGCCTGTCGGGTTCTGCGCTGACAGGGAGAAGCCTGCTTGGGATTCTCTCTCTCTGCCCCTCCCCCACTCACACTCTGTCTCTGTCTCTGTCTCTCTCTCAAAAATAAACAAACATTTAAAAAAATTCTTTTTACGCATTGGATGCTTAACCAACGGAGCCACCCAGGTGCCCCGATAAAAAAAAAAATGCCTGAAAAACTATATCATTAGGGATGATCATGACAGAAGGGGAGGAAAGGAATACATCCTCCATGTCAGGCAATGGTGGTCGTACTGCATGGCTAGCACACTGCATTAGCTCTCCCACAGATCTGATGTGGCAGGTACCTATTATCTCCATCTTACAAATAAGGAAACTGAATATTAGAGAAGTTAAAGGAATTTGCCACAAATCACATTATTAGTAAGTAGGAGAGCCAAGATTTGAGCCTATGGTTTTCAGATGCCAGATGTCTTTCTTGCCTTCTTTCAGGATGGGGAAAGGCATTTGAAGTCGAAATGCCTATTCGGGGGTCATAATTGCTTGGTTGTAGACAATGGTTACCAGCTAAGCACTAGAGGAAATGGGATGAGAATTTAGGTATTGGGCACCTCCATCAGAGGAGATGACAGGGTGGTTGGTCCTGAGATGTAGACAAGACGCAGGAAATTTACTTGGGAGATGAGAGAGCCAAAGGAAGGATGCTTCCCTTTACACTACTCCAAAGCTACACTTCTGACTTGTCCCCAGTTGGGATGAGAGACCAGGTATCAAACAGTCACTGAAGCAAGAAATACAGAAAGGGCATAAGACTTTGGGTGAGGCCCTCTTTTCAACCAAAGCAATTCTCAAAGAGGGCTGACAGCCAAAAGCCATGAGACAACACTCACACTAGTTGCTGTGACAACTCCCCAACTCCCCTCAGACCCGAGGGACACACCACAATACCCACTACAAACAGTCACTACTCTAATGGTTAAAAATTGCTGTTTTTTTAAGGTCATCATCAGTTCCAGAAGTGGCTCCTGGGTGATAAGCCGGGTCTGGGATGATGGTTATCCATGGGACATGGTGTTTGTCAATCGATTTGAAACCTTCCTCAAGAACAACTTGCCAAAAGCCATCTCTGACTGGTGGTACAAGAAGAAAATGAATGCAAAATTCAAGCATGAGAACTATGGTTTGATGCCTTTAAATGGGTAAAGCAGAGTTAAATATGATATGCCTGTTACTTGCATTTCAGTGTCAACAATTCACAATGTGTGTTGTTGTAACTCCCAAACCAACCAAAATAATATTAGTGAAGCAATCATGTCTCACATTTCAGAGAATGAAGAACTGCAAACATTTGGAGTTATTTCCCATTTCACAATCCTCCCTCCCATATTTGCACAGCTGGAAAGTTATACACGTCCCTAGAGTCCCTAGAGAATTAGTCCCTAGAGTAACGATAATATTTGACATGTTTTAAGCACTTAATGCAGCCCAGCAAGGCTCTCATGTGCATTATCTCATTTTATCCTCACAACAATTACTACATCTCTATTATAATGCCCATTTTAAAGATGAGAAACTGAGGTTCAATGTAGTTACTAACTTTGCCAAAGTCCCATAGGCAGAAGGCAGAAGCAGTATTCAAAATGAGCCCAGATCTGCTGACTCCAGAGCTTCTCGCTCTCAGCCACCTTGCTCTCCTGCCTCTCACTTCATGGAAAAGTTCAGTTAAGCAAAGCAGGGCTTTCCCTGTGCTGTACTCTCATCACCCACCCTTAACGGAGTCCTCCCACTGCAATGTGGTCACAATGTCTGTGTCTTCAGCCTCCTCCTCACTCTTCCCTATCATATCCCCCTAGATATAACCCTCGGGCACATAAGAAATTACCTTGAGATGGAGTGAAAAATCCAAATTATAAACTGTTTACATCAAAGTTAACTTATTCAACAAATATTTATTGAGTTTATTGTGTGTCAGGTCCTATATTGAGCCCCGTGACTGTAGTTGTGAAAAGACACTCAAAATCCCTGTCTTCACGAGCTTACCTTTTGGCAGTGGGAAACAGACAGGAGATAGATAGCAGAAGACCATATGCTGATGTGTACTATGAAGAAAAGAACAAAGAAGGCAGAGGTGATGGGGAGAGCTGCCAGCATTCCCAGAGGAGGCCTCACTGAGGAGGGGACTTTTAAGTAAATCCCTGAAGGAGCTGAGGAACTGAGCCAGGGGAGTGTTTGGGGGAAAGTATTCCAGAGGAAACAGTTAGGGCATTGCCTCTTCAGGGCCATGACTGCCATGTTCAACAAACTGGCGTGTTCAATGGACTTCTCTCCATGAGGAAAAGAGGATGGGGAGAGTAAGAGTAGTAGGAAATAAAACGAAAAGACATCAAAATGGCCAGATGGCATTGCACCTTGTAAGCCATTGTAAAGACACTGGCTTCTACTCTAAATGCAATGGGAAGCCATAACAAGCATCTGACAAGATCCAAGTTAATTTGAAGAAATCACTCTGGACCTGTGGTCATCATTCAGTGTATAGAGGAAGGTCAAGGAAGGAAGCAAAAAGACTAGTTAAGACGCTATTGTCAAAAACCCAGATGACAGTGGCTGGTGGCTTAGACTAGGCTTGTTAGCAGCAAGTGCTCAGAAATGGTCAGATTTGGGATATACTTTAATGGTAAACCCAAATAGGATTTTCTGTTAGGTTGGCTAACAGATGTGAGAACAAGAAAAGAGTTCGGAGATGTATTCCAAACTCTTGAACTGAGCAAGGATGCGAGGGTGGAGTTGACAGTTTTTATGGGATGTGGAAGACCGTGGGAGAAGCAAAGTTTAGTTTGAAACATCTCAAAATTGAAAGGCCTATGAGTCATTGTGAGTCATCATTGTAGAAGAATGTTGAGCAGGCTTGCGATACACAAGACAAGAAAGACTCAAACCATAAGTTAAAAATGCAGATTCACCAGAGTATAGATAGTACTTTAAGAAATGAAGCCAGATGACATCTCTTGAAAGGTGAATGTAGATGAAGAAGACAAAAGGTCTGAAGGCTGAGTCCTGGGGCATGTCGTTGTTCAGAGAGAGGTCAGGAAGAGGAGAGTTCAGTGGGAGACACTAATAAAGAATAGCAGGTGGATAGAAAGGGAATTGAGAGAGTGATGACCTGGAAGCAAAATGAAGGCAGTGTTTCAAGAAGGAGGAAACCATCAACTGCGTCCAACGCCGCTGATAAGTTGAGTAAGATGACGAGTGACAATGGATCGTTGGATCTGGCAGTTTGAGGATCTTGGTGGCCTTGACAAGAGCAGGAGGCTCATACCTCACCCTCTATTAGAAACTCGGCCAGGATCTTTGTCTTATTTCCATCTCCCAATGACCCGAGGTGGGCATAACAGTTACTGCTGCTCCAGATGAGAAAGATGAAGCAAGATAAATTAAGAAACTTTCATTTGATCAAGGTTCACAGCTAATAAGAAGTGAAGAAAAAAATCCAAATACCCCCGGACTCTGATTTAGGATCTTTCCTGACAAAGCTTTCACAGGGGATAGGGCCCGGGTGATTAATTCTGAGATCTGGAGCTCTGTGGGAGAGAAAAGATCACAGGAAACAGAGAAAGGAGTGGCAAAAGGCAACTTTTCTTAATTCACAACATTGCCTTACTTCAGTTTCGTTCTTCAGTCATATTGGTGACACTCCATGGCACAAGAAAAAAATCTTAGGTAGTTTTCTCCTTCCTTCTTAATTGATTATTAATTAATTGTTATGGACCAATAAAACAAAGAGGTTCTAGTGGCTGTCTCTATTTTCCATACAGAACCCTGAGGAAAGAACCTGTGTTTAACGATGAGCTCCCAGCCTGCATTCTGTGTGGCACAGTGTCCATTAAGCCTAATGTCAAAGAATTCACAGAGACTTCGGCCATTTTTGAGGATGGGACAGTGTTTGAAGCCATCGACTGTGTCATTTTTGCAACAGGCTATGGTTATGCCTACCCCTTCTTTGATGAGTCTATCATTAAGAGCAGAAACAATGAGATCACCTTGTTTAAAGACATTTTCCCTCCTTCACTGGAGAAGCCAACCCTGGGAATAATTGGTTTGGTCCAGTCCCTTGGGGCTGCCATTCCCACAGTTGACCTGCAAGCTCGTTGGGCAGTAAAAGTTGTAAAAGGTAAGTAGACAGGGGCGCCTAGGTGCCTCAATTGGTTGAGCATCCGATTCTTGATATCAGCTCAGGTCTCAGTCTCATGGTCGTGAGTTCAGCCCCCATGTTGGGCTCTGTTCTGACAGAAAGGAGCCTGCTTAGGATTCTCTCTCCCTCTCCCTCTGCCCCTACCTGGCTCATGCTCTCTCTCTCTGTCTCTGTCTCTCTCTCAAAAATAAATAAATAAACTTTTTTTTTTTAAAAAGGTAAGTAGACAAACAAGGTCTTTAATGGGGATGATGGATGCCAATAAAAATGCCTTTGAGTCTTTGTGAAAACAATCATCCTAATAACAAGGGGAAAATTCTAGGTCCCATCTGGTTTTGAATCTATAATTCTATATTTTTAGTATTGTATTTTATAAGCAATTAAAAAATATTACATTGGATTATCATATGCAATAGTACAAGATATTATTCAGGGAGTATTTTGTGATTTATAACTCCTTAAAGTGGTTGACTTTCATTAAACTTAAGAACACCGGAGCTTTTGGTCTTAAATGCATGACAATTTTATAAAATTATGATTTCAAAACTCAATAGAATGACATTGCTTAAAAGGTTCATAAGAGATGTTTCCAAGCCAATATCCAGCCAGCTTCCAATATCCACACTCATGGAAGAAATTATGATTGCTGGAAAGGCAGTGTTTTTTTTGTTCTTTTTCCCTGCCGTGTGTCAGATAAGAACAAGCAATGGATCATTAGAAGCAGAAAGTCCTAGATGTAGTAGATGACCAGTCTCTAAGGTAGGGAAATACTGAGTTCCTGTATTAAAAAGTAATAATAACAACAACAAACTTGATTGGGGTCAGGTATGGAAAGCAGTCAGCATCCTCCAGCAGAAGATACAAGGATCAGATTCCCACTAAGGTTTAAATGCAGTCGTGCGAAGATTCAAATCATAAAACCAAAAGTCCATGGTTAAAGAAATTGAATGTGCAAAGTTTGTTTGGTCCTAGAGGTATAAAACTTCTGGAAAGAGATTTTAGCAGGCCTACTTCCTTTGAAGCCCTATGTAAGGCTTCCAGTCCTACTTGACATGCTGGAATTTAAATGTTCTTTTATACAGGAGGTTGGAACCTTCCACTAGGTATACTGAGACATCTTTCATCCCCCAGGCTGTCATCCACACCATCGCAGTCATGCATATCAGTGATCTCTTTAAATCTCCTTCACTCTTTCATCCAAGGCAGAAATATGTTGCAGTGTGAATGTTGCACCAGTGAGGCAGCAGCCAGGAAGGTGATGACAAGAAATCCCACTAGGAATAAAGTAAGCTTAAGGTTTAAGGTTCAAGGCTCAGGGAGACTGGCATTAGAGGGTAGGACACTTATTCTGTTAAGATAAGTTGTAATCTGGGCTCTGAAGAAAGGAGGCAATGATCCAAGGCAAACACTCAGCCTAAGGAGAAATGAATGATAAAGCAAATAATTCAATTTGGGGGAACCCAAGTACCAGGACAGAGGGGCCAGTTACAGGCAACCCAATGATAGTAGCTGGTGGGCTACTGAGCAGAAGCTCTTCCTTCTTGATCTTCCTTCTGCCCAAGGACAGAACACGTTCCAAGTTTTGGAACAAGGCCATACCTAAAGAGGCTGTTCAAGTGACCCTATCTGTAAGGTTTGCAGGAACAGGAAGTTAGGCAATCATGGTATGTTTCTGAGCAATCAGATCTGGGCATTCTAGTCTTGTTCAAGGTGATCCCAAAATTACCAAAGAAATCACCCTAAATTTGAAGTATCTCTGGGCACAAAAGAATGTTTTGGTATGGGTTTCAGAGAAGTGTGCTAACTATTCCAGAATGAGCCTGAAATCCTAGAGCAGTCCCAACTCGGATCTGGTCTCTAGGGGCTTGCCCATGTTCTTGGTGACTTGTGCATAATCCATATCCTCCATCTCACCTAGGAACTGTTGGCTCTTCAGAGAGAAACTTGGGGCTTGACTAAATTCTACATGTTATGTGTTGGAAATTCCTTTTTCTGACAAAGGAGGATAGTTTCCTATGAAGTTTTTTTTTCTTGTATCTTAAAAAAGAGATGCCAATTTACCTTTGGCTATAAACTATCAGATAACATTCTTTAAAAAATACTGCTGAGAGACTAGAATATAATCCTTGAAACTGATTTTAAACATCTTCTAACTTGTTTAACAGCAAAGATACAAAGATAAAATGCTATATGGCTCTTGGTTTTTAATTATGTGACACCTCAATTCTGAGAAGACTGGAAATGACTTGTGTATTTGTCTCAAAATGACCGCCTGTTGATTGGCTCAAGATTTTACTTTGCTAGACAATGACTCCCCCAAAAATGGAAATACTGATGTGATTCATAACCCATTATTAAGAAGAAAACATTGCAGGCTGATCTTATGCCAGACTTATTTAACTATTATCATATCTTTCCCTTTATCTTTTGTTTTAGGAACTTGCACTTTGCCTTCTATAACAGACATGATGAATGATATTGATAAAAAAATGAGGGAAAGGCTCAAATGGTAAGAGCATCTATTGTAAAGAGTGTCTATGGTTTCCATAGAAAAAAAATGTGAATAGTTGGAACTACTCTAGTCTTACATGGTCCAGAGTGAGGTCATTAGCGCGACAGCTATGAGTTAACTTCATCCATTCCACAACTATTTATGGAAGATTTCCTTTGCACCTGACATGGTACTCGGTCCTAATCCATCCCTCCATGGCTCCTGCAATATATCACAGAAAGAAGACCCAGAAAGGATTAGAAATCAGAAGAGTCTGGGAGTGCATGAATGTGGGCTCCTATTTTCCAGTCTATAAATCCTGTAAGATACAGAGGATGCCCTCCAAATGGATGGCTCTAATGAACACGAGTCAGCAAATGAGAATAATCAGGGTAATTGAGCTCTAGTCCTATCTCTGTCACTAATTAGCTCAGTGGCCATGCATGAACTTCATGAGCAAGAGACAATTTCCACTTATGAACAGGGATAAAAATGCCTTTCAGTTGCTGTGCAGTCTTGGGAAATGTCCAGTTGAGGTCGGTATGCAAGTCTCTTGGAAAGCTACCAAAGCACAGAATAAATGAGCAAGGTCCCCTTACCAACACAAGGGATTGACATTGAGTCCCTCTGATAAAAAGCTGTAAGGCATTTTCCCCTGTTCTTGTTACTGTGAGACGTCCTACATAGAGCTTCAGTATCCACAGACCTGTTTCCTCTCCCACCTCTAGGTTTGGCACCAGCAACACCTTGCTGACAGATTATATTAACTATATGGATGAGCTTGCCTCCTTCATTGGGGCAAAGCCCAACATCCCATGGCTGTTTCTCACAGATCCCAAATTGGCTGTGGAGGTTTTCTTTGGCCCTTGCAGCCCATACCAGTTTAGGCTGGTGGGCCCAGGGAAGTGGCCAGGAGCCAGGAATGCCATCCTGACCCAGTGGGACCGGACCCTGAAACCCATGAAGACAAGAGCGGTTGGAACCCCCGTGAAGCCTTGCTTGCTTTGCCGTTGGGTCAGGCTTCTTGCTCTTCCCATTCTGGTTGTTGCTATTTTCCTGGCTTGGATCCAATGATCATTCTCCCCAAGATGTTGAAAGTTACTGAGAATACCTGGGGCGGGGCGGGGGGGGGGGGACTTTTCTATTTAAAAATTAAGAATTTCACACCTCCTACTTCCCTATTCAGCAGGCATTAGTCAGTAAAGCAGTACTATTTCTAGGCTTTTAAATAAGCCTCTTTAAGAAGCATGCCATGACCTAAAGAGAGCATTAATCATTTCTTTTTAGGTTCCACTAACATTTCATAACCAGAACTATGGTCTTCATCTCTAACCTCAATTGTCTCCTGAAACATTTTGACATAGTTCCTCTTCTCCTTTACACAAGGTTTAAAATACATACTTCAAATCTAAACAAAAAGCAAATTCAGCAGAGTAGTTGTGATATTCTCAGGCCACCTCTACAAACCATTTGCAGGAGGCTCAAGTAGGGAATTTGGCTATTAATTCTATTTTTGTGTTATGCCAGATCCTCTAGGCAATATGTACTGTTCCTGGGCCTCCATAGCATGGAGACCTGGTTTATAATGAAAATTAACAAGAAGTAACTCATCATATTTATATTCTCAACAAGGACACAAACATAGCAGCAAAATAATACCAACAAGGAGTAGAACATCAAATATACCGTTAGCTGAATGAAAAGTCTTCAAATATTTAGCCAAAGTCATGACAAAAATTTAATACTGCCATTATAACATGAGCTTCTGGAGTATCAGCATAAATCTAAAGTTTTGCTTTTTAGGGGCATCTGGGTGGCTTAGTTGGTTAAGCATATGACTTCAGCTCAGGTCATGATTTCATGGTTTGTGAGTTGGAGCCCTGCTTCGGGCTCTGTGCTGACAGCTGGGAGCCTGGAGCCTACTTTGGATTCTGTGTCCCCCTCTCTCTCTGCCCCTCCCCCACTCATGCTTTTTCTCTCAAAAATAAATAACTAAATGTTAAAGTTTTATTTTTAAAAGTATTATTAGATTTCATAGTTAAAATTTTAATAGTTAAAAGTTTTAAGTTTGACATTATAGAGTAGATAAAATAATCTGGCAGTGTCATCAGTTACCAGAGGCCTCTATAGGTGGTTACACCACCTATTTCTTACTACATGTTCACTTCTGAGGCCAGTGGAATGGCAAGATAGTAGATATATGTTAGATAGATAGATGATAGATAGATAGATAGATAGATAGATTATACATTATAGATTATAGATAGATTATAGATTATAGATAGATAATAGATGATTGATAGATAGATGATAGATAATAGATAGATAGATAATTGATTAGATAGATAATAGATGATTGATAGATGATAGATACATAGATACATAGATGATAGACTGATGATAGATAGATAGATAGATGATAAATAATAGATAATTGATTAGGTAGATAGATAGATAGATGATATATTGATGATAGATAGGTGATAGATAATAGATGATTGATTAGATAGATAGATGATAGATTGATGATAGATAAATACATAGCTAGATGACAGATAATAGATGATAGATACATAATAGATAATAGATTATAGATAGATGATAGATAATAGATTAGAGATAGAGATAGAGATAGAGATGATAGAGATAGAAATAGAGATAGAAATAGATAGAGATAGTTAGAGATGATAGAGATAGATAGAGATAGAGATCTGTAAGAAAGGGGCAGGAGACCACATTTTTCTGTAATACTTTGTTCTTTTTATTTTTAATTCTCTTTATATGTTTATCTTTGGATCTAAGATTTATCATGGATGTACACAATTTTTTTATAGTATAATTTTACTTTTTTTGAATTCTACCATTTATTTTTTTAATATGAAATTTATTGTCAAATTGGTTTCCATACAACACCTAGTGCTCATCCCAACAGGTGCCCTCCTCAATGCCCATCACCCACCCACCCCCTCCCTTCCACCCCCATCAACCCTCAGTTTATTCTCAGTTTTTAAGAGTCTCTTACAGTTTGGCTCTCTCCCTCTCTAACTTTTTTTTTTCTTCCCCTCCCCTATGGTCTTCTGTTAAGTTTCTCAGGATCCACATAAAAGTGAAAACATATGGTATCTTTCTCTGTATGACTTATTTCACTTAGCATAACACTCTCCAGTTCCATCCAGTTGCTACAAAAGGCCATATTTCATTCTTTCTCATTGCCAAGTAGAAACTGATGAATGGATAAAGAAATTGTGGTTTATATACACAATGGAATACTACTTGGCAATGAGAAAGGAGGAACACAATTTTAAATATATCCCTTTCCCTAATTGTTTAAGGTAGCAAAGTAACATTCTGCTGTTAAGGTCTTCTCACAAGATGTGAAATATTCTCAAATGTTCCCAAGTGAAACAGAACTTTTCTTAAAACCGTGTGGCCTCAATAGAATCAAATAACTAAAAATTAAATATAGCCCATGGAGGGGTGCCTGGGTGGCTCAGTTGGTTAAGCATCTGACTTAGGCTCAGGTCATGAACTCCAGGTATGGTGAGCCCGAGCCCCACATCGGTCTGTCTGCTGTCAGCGCAGAGCCCGCTTCAGTCCTCTGTTTCCCTCCTCTGCCCCTGCTCCGCCTCTCACATGCTCTCTCTCTCTCTCTCACTCTCTCAAAAATAAATAACCATTTTTAAAAAATTAAATATAGCCCATAGAATTTATGTTATTTGGTGTTATTAATGCTATTACATGAAATAAATTGAAGATAAAATTGATATAATCCAACTTCTGTTATTCTTCCTCATATGATTATTTAAATTTATGTAAACATAGGGGCACCTGGGTGGCTCAGTCAGTTAAGCGTCCAACTTTGGCTCAGGACAAGGTCTCATGGTCTGTGAGTTCGAGCCCCGCGTTGGGCTCTGTGCTGACAGCTCAGAGCCTGGAGCCTGCTTCGGATTCTGTGTTTCCCTCTCTCTCTGTCCCTCCCCCACTCACAGTCTGTCCCTCTCTGTCTCTCAGAAATGAATAAACGTTAAAAAATTTTTTTTAATTTATGTAAACATCAAGGGCTCATAAAGAATACAATATTCTTCCTAAGCTAATGTAGCCAACACATTCCCTAAATGATGCTATTAACATCAATCGACTTCCGTACTAAATTGGACTATTGCCAATGTCTTGCTTCTATACATAACAGTAAGGATCTTCAATCATTCATTTTTGCATGCTTTACTGATAAAATTAAATATATATTTATACCTCAACAGACATACAATCTGAACATATGGAGCCAAAAGATCTTTTACTCCCAGTTGTATCTCAAATTTCTTACCAGGACTTAAAAGTGCATAGTCAGATATTAAAAATACAACCAGGGGTGCATGGGTGGCTCAGTTGGTTAAGCATCTGACTTGATTTTGGCTCAGGTCATGATTTCTGGGTTCATGGGACTGAGCCCCACATCAGGCTCTGTGCTGACAGCATGGAGCCTGCTTGGGATTCTCTCTCTCTCTCTCTCTCTCTCTCAAAAACAAATGCACTTAAAAAAATACAACCAGCTAAAAATTGTCTTTGTGCAGCTATGCTGCTCAGATCTGAAGCTAATCTGCATGATCACACCCAGTTTTCAGGATGGGAGGAAGGACTTTGAAGCAGACTTTTGGCTCTTCAGCCTTCTAGAGATTTCAAGCTTAGCCAAATACCGAGGCCAAAGCCAAACTTCAGTGTATACATCTGCCAATCTTCTCCTCAATTCCTCTGTTCCTTCCTTGCTCTTTCCTCTGTATCTTCCTCTTCTTTCTTGTTATTATTCTTACTTCTCTCTCCCTTTTTCTTCCTCTAACTTCTTTGTCTTCCTTTGTCCTCTTTGTTCTTTCTTTTGCCTTCTCCTCTAGCAGGAATGATCAGAGGTGGGAATATTCGCTTTGAAGGACTCTTGGATCTTCTGGGATGGTGTCCCAGATGCTACCCCAAGTGGTCTTTCAAAAAGTGAGCATATTCCCCCAGATGCAACTATCTAACCAAATTCAACATTACATGAGACCTAACCTCACCATTCATTCCAGTCACTGCTCAAATGCCAATCTGTATAAAAATAAAATCCTTTGTCACTCTCTGCCTCCTGTCCTGTGTTTTTCCTTGTGGCATCTGACACAGTCGCTTTGTGTTTGTGAGTGGTCTGTCCCCTCACTAGAAGCCAGCTCTGTGAGGGCAGAAACATTTTGTCCATGGCTGTTCCCCCAGTGCTTGGAACAGTATCTGGCACCTAGAAAGCAGCCAATAAATATTAGCTATTCTCTTTGAAAACAGGTGTTATTCAGTCTCAGTCAAAAGTTCCAGACACAAAGCATTTAAGGGTAAGGGGATAAGAAACTGTTTTGCTAGGGGTTGCTCCTTTAAAATGTTATTATTATTCAGGTACAGCAAAGCCAACAGATCAGGAGATGATGGGTTGTTAATAATCACAGATTCCAAGAACAGGAGGCATGCCACACTACATCAGTCTACACAGGGAGTCACCAGGGTCAGACAGGAGGCAGAGGGAAGGGAAAACATGGGTAAAAGGCTTTATTGGTTTTTTTTTTTTTTGTTTGTTTTCTTAGGTTTGTTTTTTTAACAAACATAAGTATTATTATTTCTGTGAGTATTATTTTTTCTGTGAGAAGGAGCAGGGGAGGCAAGGTAAGCAGGTTTAGGACTGGCTGGTTTGAGTAATGTGAACAGACTCTAGGCTGTGGGGGATACCCCCAGTTGTCTGGTACCTGGAGTGTGAGAGCCAGCAGAAGAAGGGTTGTGGGCATGGGCTCTGGATTGGTTGCTTTGCTTATGAAAGTCACGCTCCCTGGGCCAGGTGAGTTTTTGCTCTCTCTAAAGATTAGCTTGCCCTGGGAAAAGCAAGCTAGCCTGACACAGCTAGCAAGTCTCCAAGATTAAAAGCATCAGAGATACAGAATGGGGAGCAACTGGATGGCTCAGTCGGTTAAGCATCCAACTTCACCTCAGGTCATGATCTCACAGTTCATGAGTTCAAGCCTCACGTCGTGCTCTCTGCTGTCAGCACAGAGACCACTTTGGATCCTCTGTCTCCCTCTCTCTCTCTCTCTCTGCCCCTACCCTGATTACACACTTTCTCTCTCAAAAATAAGTAAACATTTTTTTAATACAAAATAAATAAATATTTTTTTAAAAATTTAAAAAGGGGCATCTGGGTGGCTCAGTTGGTTAAGCATCCAACTTCAGCTCAGGTCATGATCTCATGGCTTCTGAGTTCAAGCCCCATGTGGGGCTCTGTGCTGACAGCTCAGAGCCTGGAGTCTGCTTCAGATTCTGTGTCTCCCTCTCTCTTGGCTCTCCCCCGCTTGTGCTGTCTCTCTCTTTCTCTCTCTCTCTCTCAAAAAGAAATAAACATTAATTTTTTTAATAAAAAATAAAAATGAAAAAAAATACAGACTAAAAAGACATGATTAATACAATGGTCAAATCTGCCCTGGGTTGGAGCTGGAAGGGGGACGCAAGAGTCAGACCTAGAGAAGGGAGACCTAGAGAAGGAAAGACCTAGAGAAGGGAGAGCTAGACAAGGGGAGACCTAGAGAAGGGAGATCCAGAGAAGGAAAGACCTAGAGAAGGGAGAACTAGAGAAGGGAGAACTAGAGAAGGAAGAACTAGAGAAGGAAAGACCTAGAGAAGGGAGAACTAGAGAATGGGAGACCTAGAGAAGGGAGAACTAGAGAAGGGAGACCTAAAGAAGGAAAGACCTAGAAAAGGGAGACCTAGAGAAGGGAGACCTAGACAGGGGAGAGATAGAGAAGGGGAGACCTAGAGAAGGGAGACCAGGAGAAGGGAGATCCAGAGAAGGAAAGACCTAGAGAAGGGAGAACTAGAGAAGGAAGAACTAGAGAAGGAAAGACGTAGAGAAGGAAAGACCTAGATAAGGGAGAACTAGAGAAGGGAGACCTAGAGAAGGGAGAACTAGAGAAGGGAGACCTAAAGAAGGAAAGACCTAGAAAAGGGAGACCTAGAGAAGGGAGACCTAGACAGGGGAGAGATAGAGAAGGGGAGACCTAGAGAAGGGAGACCAGGAGAAGGGAGATCCAGAGAAGGAAAGACCTAGAGAAGGGAGAACTAGAGAAGGAAGAACTAGAGAAGGAAAGACGTAGAGAAGGAAAGACCTAGAGAAGGAAAGACCTAGAGAGGGGAGACCTAGAGAAGGGAGACCCAGAGAAGGGAGACCTAGAGAAGGGGAGACCTAGAGAAGGTAGACCCAGAGAAGGGAGACCTAGAGAAGGGGAGACCTAGAGAAGGGAGACCAGGAGAAGGGAGGCCCAGAGAAGGAAAGATCTAGAGAAAGAAAGACCTAGAGAAGGGAGACCTAGGGAAGGGAGACCTAGAGAAGTAAAGACCTAGAGAATGGAGACCTAGAGAAGGAAAGACCTAGAGAAGGGAGAGCTAGAGAAGGGGAGACCTAAAGAAGGAAAGACCTAAAGAAGGGAGACCTAGAGAAGGGAGACCCAGAGAAAGAAAGATCTAGAGAAAGAAAGACCTAGAGAAGGGAGACCTAGGGAAGGGAGACCTAGAGGAGGAAAGACCTAGAGAAGGGAGAACTAGAGGAGGGACACCTAAAGAAGGAAAGACCTAAAGAAGGGAGACCTAGAGAAGGGACAGCTAGAGAAGGGGAGACCTAGAGAAGGGAGACCAGGAGAAGGGAGACCCAGAGAAGGAAAGACCCGGAGAAGGGAGACCTAGGAAAGGGAGACCTAGAGAAGGAAAGACCTAGAGAAGGCAGACCTAAAGAAGGAAAGATGTAGAGAAGGGAGACCTAGAGAAGGGAGAGCTACAGAAGGGGAGAGCTAGAGAAGGGAGACCAGGAGAAGGGAGACCCAGAGAAGGAAAGACCTAGAGAAGGGAGAACAAAAGAAGGGAGACCTAGAGAAGGGAGACCAGGAGAAGGGAGACACAGAGAAGGAAAGATCTAGAGAAATAAAGACCTAGGGAAGGAAGACCCAGGGAAGGGAGACCTAGAGAAGGAAAGGATTCCTTTTAGCCAAATGACAGGGATTGAAGTGAAATGGCAGAGTCAGCTCCCTGGAGCCTAGGGTGGTGGCAGAGGCCATCAGAGGGCTGGAGCAGTTGATGACAAGAGTCTGGAAAACCCCTGATGTCTGTCTTAAAACTAGGAGATTTAGTAGAAATCCATCTGCTCTCAAGACAATTAGTTAAAAGGTAAACATCTAACATTGGCCTTTCACACATGGGTTATTTTGTTACTCCAAGTGAAAGGTCTTGCAAAACTATGTGTATTTAAGCATTTTTATCTATAAAATTAATTTTCATCTATTTGAATAAAATATATATACACAAAGTCCTTTCGTCAGGATATTTTCCCTGAGTGTTTTAATTCATTTCAATTAATTTTAATTCAATTTCAATTAATTTTACCTATTCTATAGTGCTTTTTTTAATGTTTATTTATTTTTGAGATGGGGAGGGGCAGGTGAAGCAGGCTCCACCCTGTCAGCACAGAGCCTGATGTGGGGCTCGAACTCACTAACCATGAAATCATGACCTGAACTGAAGTTGGATGCTTAACTGACTGAACCACCCAGGTGACCCTATTCTGTAGGGCTTACTAACAAATTGGAAACATCTCAATCGTCTATAATAAGGAATTAAGTGTCCTCTGTGTCCCCCACATCTCTGGGATACTGCATTCTGCCCTCCAAGTGACCACTTTATTACCATTGTTGCCTGCCAAGGCCAAAAAGAAGCCTCTGGTGGCCAAGCTTTGTACTTTAAAAACACATAAAAGTAATTTTTTTCAAGTCATGTGTGCCACATGCACTTAGGAAGCTCTTTGTGGGATAGGCCCTGTATTAGGTGATAAACGCTTTCTTGTTTTCATGGAATTTATAGCTGGGAGGTGAGAACAGACATTGACAAGTTTATATTTACATTTACTCCTTTTTAGGAGGCTTACACTTTTGAGCAATAAACATTTGTTATTTTTAGCTATTGTTTTATTTCTCTTAGAATAAATCTTCTGATTCTGCAGGCCTGTGCATTACTATGTGATAATCTAAAGATAGTCTTAATCAGATGTGACATTTTATTAAAATTTTTGAAAAGTCAGCTAGCTGTCATACCTAACAACAATGGCAGCAACAAGATTAACAATGTTTTGGTGCACCTGGGTGGCTCAGTTAGTTAAGTGTCCGACTTCAGCTCAGGGCATGATCTCGTGGTTCATGAGTTCGAGCCTCACGTCAGGCTCTGTGCTGACAGCTCAGAGTCTGGAGCCTGCTTCGGATTCTATATCTCCCTCTCTCTCTCTGCCCCTCCCTCATTCACACTGCGTCTCTCTCTTTCTCAGAAATAAATAAATGTTAATTTTTTTTAAATGACAATGTTTCATTAATAAATTCTCTTTTCCGGCCTCTTAGACCAGTTCCCCGAACATTAATTGGTAGCCTATTATGGCTGAGTCACCATGCTAGACATTAGGACAAAAAAGCAGAGTTAGGAATGGTCCCTGTTGGCTCAGTGGGTTGAGTGTCCCACTGTTGATTTTGGCTCAAGTCATGATCCCAGGGTCGTGGGATTGAGCCCCACCTTGGGCTCCATGCTGAGCATGGAGCCTACTTGGGATTTTCTCTCTCTCTCTCTTTCCTTTTGTCTGTTCCCCCACTCATGTGGTCTCTTTCTCTCTCTCTAATAAATAAAGTTCAATTAAAAAAAACAAAAACAAAAGAAAGAATGGTCCCTATCTTCAGTCAGTTACAGTCTGCAGTGTAACAGGGAACTGAAAAATATCTAACTTTGCTTTGAGTAAGCAATAACTTTTTCATAAAAATCCAGACTCTGCACCCTCAATTACCCAAGGTTTTTAGAAATTACTTGTACCTGTTACCATCTTCAATTTAATTAAAGTAATTAAGTAAGTAATTTAAATTAAGTATGAAGGCAGTGGATATTCGTGTGACATGGAAAATACTCTAGGAATAAATCTAACCAAAGAGGTCGAAAATCTATACACTGAAAATTATAGAAAGCTTATGAAAGACATTGAAGATGACACCAAAAAATGGAAAAAGATTCCATGCTCCTGGATAGGAAGAACAAATATTGTTAAAATGTCAATACTACCCAAAGCAATCTACATATTCAATGCAATCCCTATCAAAATAGCACCAGCATTCTTCACAGCGCTAGAACAAATAATCCTAAAATTTTTAGGGAACCAGAAAAGACCCCAAATAGCCAAAGCAATCTTGAAAAAGAAAACCAAAGCAGGAGGCATCACAATCACGGACTTCAAGCTATACTACAAAGTTGTAATCATCAAGACAGTATGGTACTGGCACAAAAACAGACACTCAGATCAATGGAACAGAATAGAGAACCCAGAAATGGACCCACAGACGTATGGCCAACTAATCTTGGACAAAGCAGGAAAGAATATCCAATGGAATAAAGACAGTCTCTTCGGCAAGTGGTGTTGGGAAAACTGGACAGCAACATGCAGAAGAATGAAATTAGACCACTTTCTTACACCAGTCACAAAAATAAACTCAAAATGGATGAAAGATCTAAACCTAAGACAGGAAGCCATCAAAATCCTGGAGGAGAAAGCAGGCAAAAGTCTCTTTCACCTCACCAGCAGCAACTTCTCACTCAACATGTCTCCAGAGGCAAGGGAAACAATAGCAAAAATGAACTACTGGGACCTCATCAAAATAAAAAAGCTTTTGCACAGTGAAAGAAACAATCAGCAAAACTAAAAAGCAACCGACAGAATGGGAGAAGATATTTGCAAATGACATATCAGATAAAGGGTTAGTATCCAAAATCTATAAAGTACTTATCAAACTCAACACCCAAAAAACAAATAATCCAGTGAAGAAATGGGCAAAAGACATGAATAGACACTTCTCCAAAGAAGACATCCAGATGGCCAACTGACACATGAAAAGATGCTCAACTTCACTCATCATCAGGGAAATAGAAATCAAAACCACAATGAGCTGCCACCTTACACCTGTCAGAATGGCTAACATTAACAACTCAGGCAACAACAGATGTTGGTGAGGATGCGGAGAAAGAGGATCTCTTTTGCATTGCTGGCAGGAATGCAAACTGGTGCAGCCACTCTGGAAAACAGTATGGAGGTTCCTCAAAAAACTAGAAATAGAACTACCCTACGTCCCAGCAATTGCACTATTTATCCAAGGGATTTATCCAAGGGATACAGGTATGCTGTTTCGAAGGGACACATGCACCCCCATGTTTATAGCAGCACTATCAACAATAGCCAAAGTATGGAAAGAGCCCAAATGTCCATCGGTGGATGAATGGATAAAGAATATGTGTATAATACACACACACACACACACACACACACACACACACACACACAATGGAGTATTACTCAGCAATCAAAAAGAATGAAATCTTGCCATTTGCAACCACGTGGATGGAACTGGAGGGTATTATGCTAAGTGAAATTAGTCAGTCAGAGAAAGACAAAAATCATATGACTTCTCTCATATGAGGACTTTGAGAGACAAAACAGATGAACATAAGGGAAGGGAAACAAAAATAATATAAAAACAGGGAGGGGGACAAAACAAAAGAGACTCATAAATATGGAGGACAAACTGAGGGTTACTGGAGGGGTTGTAGGAGGGGGGATAGGCTAAATGGGTCAGGGACATTAAGGAATCTACTCCTGAAATCATTGTTGCACTATATGCTAACTAATTTGGATGTAAATAAAAAAAAGAATATGTTGATACCATAATCTGATCACATTCCTCATTTTAAAAACTATATGACTTGTTAATTAATCTGAATTGATATGAACGGATTAACAGCTTCCAAGTGGAGATATTTCTGTGCTTTATACAAGGTGATGAATTCATTCTAAGTTTTTAAAGTCAAAAGAAATAACTCATAGTGCAATTAATAAAATGTGTGTCCCTATCATTTCTTTTATAAGAGCCTTAACATCCCTAACTATGTCAGGTTTTAAGACTGTAGTCTTTCCTGGGAACAGAGGAAACGGAGTGAAGAAATTAATATTTATAGAATACCTATTGTGTATCAAACACTATGGTGGGCACTTCCATTTTCTCATCGAATCTTCCTAACGACTCTCCAAGTCAAGTATTATTATCCCCACTTGAAAGATGGGAAAATTGCCGAAAAGAGATTAAGCAATTTTTCAAAGGTTTCATAGCAAGTGTTTGGGATCATGATGTAAACTCAGATCTGCAGTTTCCATTCAGCTCTAGCTCTCCACTGATGACATGGCGACACTGATTTTGAGCCTTGCTTTGTAATTGCACTTGTCAACAGAGATAATAAATCTTTGATTTTAAAAAAAAAAAAAGAACAGCATGTAAACCGGTCAGAACATTCTCCCCGCCCAGATTACAGACAAGGAAATATATACACAAAGAAGTAGTGGTATTTCCAGAGAACTTCCAATTCCCTGGCTAATTCTTATGGCAAAGCATAGAAGGGAAGCATGTATAATCTAGAAAAACATCTCTCTGTTGACAGTTCTCTCAGTTTAGGATAACGCTATTTACCAAAGGAAATTCTGACTATGCTTTCTAATCCTTAGAGGGTACCTACACTGCTCCAACCTTTTCCTAGCGTATTTCCTACTGTATTCACAACTGCTTCTCACAGACTTGGTTATAAGTTTAAGTATGATTGAGGCCCTGAAAATAAAGAGCTTGTTAAGTTGTAGACATAGATTGGTCGGGGTAATTGCCCACTTCTGATTACCAAAAGGATTAAGCTGTAATAATATAATGTTACCACATGGAAATATATAGCCTCCTGTGTGTTATGTAACTGGGTAGATGTCTGACAAATAGAGCTTTCAATTCTGTCTGTGTTGAGTTCATGACACAGGTATATAGAAAGCCCATGGCACTCCCTGACACTGGGAAAAAAAACTATGGCGGTAATGAGGTTTTACTTGGAAGTTCCTGGCTTTCCCTTTCTGCTTTTGTGCTCCTTAGAGTATTTTCCATGTCACACGAATATCCACTGCCTTCATATTTCTTCTGTTGTTCCATTAATCTCAATAAATGGATTGAGATTATAATTCACACTTAATAAGGATTACTGAAAACAGCTGAAAATGTAACCTCTCCTAGGGGGATCATATTTCAATATCTCTTTGAGATTATTGGTACTCTAGCTTTTGATATATGGGAAGCTAGGACATTGGCTACGGGCTGGTGTGAAGGGAACAAAGTCCCAAACCACGCAGGCCACAGGCTTATGTAACCAATCTGTTCATTCCGGGACTAAGACCCCAGAAAGGGGGCCAGCAGTAAAAATTCCAGTGTCCAACTTAGACCAACTCATAGTTGATATCCAAGAGGAGGACAAGTTGAGTGTTTGGTCTTAGCAACAATGATGACAAGGCAGTGAGTTTCTCACTGGTAGCGACAGTCACATTCTTTTTTTTTTTTTTTTTCTTTTTTGAGAGAGAGAGATACGAGAGGGGGAGGGGCAGAAACAGAGGAGGAGACACAGAATCTGAAGCAGGCTCCAGGCTCAAAGCTGTCAGCACAGAACCTGACACAGGACTCGAACCCACAAACCATGAGATCATGACCTGAGCCGAAGCCAGATGCTTAACCAATTGAGCCACCCAGGCACCCCTCAATAGTCACATTCTTGCAGATGGTTCTAGAAGAACATTGTGTTTCCAGATGGCCCACCATTAAATAAGAATCCCACCAGAAGCAGATGGCATGTGGGAAAGGCTCAGCATCTAACTGAAAGAGAAGAGAATATTGCTAAGAACCAGACAATATCAGAATCCCAATCAAGTGGCCTGGGGATCAGAATAAGAAGTTCAGTTCTGATTTAAAAGACAAAGAAGGTAAAAGACAAGTCATGCAGATGGGTGTGCGAGTCCATGGTTCTTCAAGAAGGTTATGCCAAGACCGGACTAACTGAGCCAGGATTTTATTAGGAGAAAGACGAGAGGGGTAACATGGAGGGAGCAGGGAGACAGGAACAACTGTCAGGGAGGCAGCTGAACAAAGCAAAGGTAAGAGGGGAGGAGGCCTGGGTTAAGAGTTCTACCTAGACTGCAGAGCCTCCTAAGAAAGGCGGCAAGGCCAGGCTTTGGGAGAACTGCAGATCCAAAGTTGGGCATCAGAAGAGTCCTGTATCCACAAGGAAAAGACTTGCTTAATGTCCCTGTCGCACTCAGTCATCGGCTGAGCACGGTCTCAGTTGAAAGGCAGTGAGTGAGCAAGGAACAGCTTGGGGCTTCAGTCAGTTATGCTTCCTGTAGTTAGAAATCTGTGCATTCTTGTGTCTGCCAGAGGGGCCGGTGCACGAGGATTCACCAAAAGGCTTGGTGAGGAGTCAAATGAAGAGTTTCTATCCGATGGTAATATTACTGAAGCGAGACTCATAACCCGCAGCTGGCCAGCGTGCACTTTCCACCCTGGGCGTATTAGCTCAAAGACTGGCAGCAAATTTAACAGACTGAAAATTCTCTGTGTGGAGGTGAACAGGTGCCTCTGTGTGAGAGCATAACTGCTCATTATTAATCCTCCTTTCCCAAATGTATGTAAATTAAGGAGGGACTCTAAACTATCAATGTAAGACCCGGAGCTTTCAAATAAGAAAATTATAACTTCTTGAAAAGTTTCCAGCAAGATAGTGGCAAACCCCTATCTAAATGTCACTGCATCCCTTGTCTGCTCTCAGATAACACTACTCCTGTCCAGTGTTTCACACTATTCCCCTGACCTCTTCTCAGTCTTCTTCCTGGAGAACAATAAACAGATAATACTGGGGGCAACGTAATTGGCTTCTTTCCCAGACTGCTGCTGTGCTGCAAAAAGCATTAAATGCCAATGCTTCCAGCTCCAAAATCGGGTTCTCCAGACCAAAAGGTTCAGTAAAAATGATAATAGTTAAGAACAAATAGAATTCATACTTTCCATCAACAGTTATTCAATGTTTATCACATGCTAGAGTCTATCCCAGGCCCTGGGGGTCTAACAGTGAATTAAATAGACATTGTCCCTACTCTTAAAAAGTTACCTTCTACTGGGTGAAAACAATCAATAAACAAATATGCATATTAATTTTTTAAATGTCGTAGCATAATAGAAAATAAAGAATATAACAAAGAGTTAAATATTTTATTATAGTTAATGTTACTATATTGTACAATAGTTGTAATTACATATTATATTTAATGTTATTTTAAATATAAATACAGTGGGGTGCCTGGGTGGTTCAGTCGGTAGAGCCTGGGTGGCTCAGTGGGGTGCCTGGGGGGCTCATCCAACTCTTGATCTCAGGGTTGTGAGTTCAAGCCCCACACTGGGTGTGGAGCCTACTTAAAAAATAACAATAATTAATAAAGAATAAAAGGGGCACGTGAGCGGCTCAGTTGTTTGAGTGTCCGACTTCAGCTCAGGTCATGATCTCGCCGTTCACGAGTTCAAGCCCCACATCAGGCTCAGCCTGCTTTGGATCCTCTGTCCCCTTCTCTCTGCGCCTGCCTCACTTGCACACTCTCTCTCTCAAAAATAAACATTAAAAATTTTTTTAAAAGAATGAAAGGAAGACTGGAAATCAAGAATGAAGGGCTTAAAAAGTGATCTGGTCCAGTCCTCTAACTTTAGACCAAAGTGACCCAGGAAACATACAGTGTTGATAGTTACCAACCTTGACAACCTGCTAGGGTGATGCCTGTACTCGTCTCAGTCTCTCCCTCCCCACTGTCATCCTCTACACACACACACACACACACACACACACAGGGGAGAGGATCCATGAATGCTGGAACAGTGCCTCATGTATCCATATCTCCTGTGATTTCTCAATAGAGAAATCATTGTCAAATTTATTCACTACTGGATCCCCAGTGCCTACCCCTGGACCTCGCACATAGTAGGCATATATATTTTTTAAGCTTATTTATTTATTTTAAGAGCCAGAGAAAGAGAGGGTCCCAAGCTGGCTCTGTGCTGGCAGGGCAGAGCCCCATGCAAGGTTTGATCCCACGACCCTGGGATTGTGACCTGAGCCAAAATCAAGAGGCGGATGCTTAACCCACTGAGCCACACAGGCACCCTGGCACATATATTTTAATGAATGGCTGAGTTAATGAGTGAATTTAACTGAATTGAATAGCAGGCTGGGGAAACCAGGCTTGTCTGACACCGGGGGTTTC
Organism: Leopardus geoffroyi; assembly: GCF_018350155.1. Classification (NCBI taxonomy): domain Eukaryota; kingdom Metazoa; phylum Chordata; class Mammalia; order Carnivora; family Felidae; genus Leopardus; species Leopardus geoffroyi. The sequence goes on along the minus strand of NC_059338.1, from coordinate 56,046,175 downwards.
TGAATCTGGGAATGCCTTGGTTAAGCAGTAAGCCACCTTTGTGGAGTGACTCACCTAATCTCAAAACTCAGGAAACTTCTCAGCATCTAACTCACCACCTTCCCCACTGCTCCCCTGACCATGTCAGAAAGGAGACGTATGCCAAAATCTCACGGCTTTAACTGGATCCAAAACCCGAAGCTAGTTTCACATAACACAATGAATGTAGAGAATGTGTTTTGCAACCAATTCTAATGACCAAAAAACCAACTTATGTGGCACAGACTTGCTTTGAAAGATAAATATAGCATATTTTATTCAAACCAAAGGAAGAATGGCTCCAAGCATTCCTGTGGAAAGAGATGAAGTCTGTTCCAAATCCTGCGGTGCCAGATAATACCCCGGCAGATGAAGTTAATCACTGTTCTGTGTCACTAAGAAAACTTAGACCGGGGTCATCAGGTGAAATCAACATTTACTTATGGAGCTCCTACTGGATACCCAGCTCTCCACTAGGTGTTGAGGAAGATAAAATTTTTTTTTCAAAATTTTTTAACATTTATTTATTTTTGAGACAGAGAGAGAGAGAGCATGAACAGGGGAGGGTCAGAGAAAGAGGGAGACACAGAATCCAAAGCAGGCTCCAGGCTCTGAGCTGTCAGCACAGAGCCCGACGCGGGGCTTGAACCCACGGACCGTGAGATCATGACCTGAGCCGAAGTCGGACGCTTAACCGACTGAGCCACCCAGGAGCCCCGAGGAAGATAAAATGTTAAAGTATACATGACAGTCTCTGATAGGAAATATGAAATCTGTCTACAGAGGTAATTAACATTCATGAGACAATTAGCAAACAATCCAGGAAAGTCTGCGGTGGGAAGCAGCTGGGACACAGTGATTGACCTCTGAAACTCAGCAGCAAAGTGTGAAGGTGCTAGGAAGCCTTCCTGGGGACAGTGAAGTCGGTTCAGGGTCTTGGCCCCATCTATAGGATTTGTACAGACAAAATGAAAGTGGAAGAGCCCCCGCTCCCAGAATCAGAGGCCTGTGGCAGGCAGAAAAAGGAGAAGGAATGTGGTATGCCTGGTGGGCATTAGGGTGCCAGACAGGCTGATGGGCAGCTTATGTGCAGGGCAATGATGACGGTGGTAAAAAGCAAGGCTGTGTGAATGCCAGCGGGGCGCGACCGTCAACCCCTAAAGAGGGGCTTGACATCACGGTGGATTAGGAAGATCAAGTTCCCGACACCCTTTGAAGCTCCAGCTTTAGAAGAAGGATCCCTAAGAAAGAGAAAGAGAAAGAGACTTACTGCTACAAGCAAAAGATCGCCACAGCTAGAACGGGGTTGAGCTAAAGTTCATTTGACAGGGCAGGGTGGTGTCAGGAAGAGGAAGCAGTCACTGGAGAAAGGAAAGGGGAGCCTGCCCTTCTGGCCCTTTGGCCTTCCTCACGTGGCCCAGAGCATCCTCCTGGCCAACGTGAGGGGTCACCACAAGGTGATGTGCTGTAATATCTTGTTATTGAAGGAGACTTCAGGAAAGGGAAGGCCAAATCTTTTCCCCCCGTCTCCCTCCTTCGATTCCTAGGATAAGACAGAACCAGCTAGGCCTGGGCCCAGACAAGGGTGCATAGGAGTATCTCTGTGGTAAGAACAGGCCTGCAGATGTGATCGGATAAAGCCAGGGATCTAGAAATTATAATAAATCAAGGCCTCCGGATACATTTGTAGATACCCCCATACTCCCTTAAATCCAGCAAAATATGATAATGAGAATTACAGGTTGTAACGTGATCTAGAAAATCTCCCCAGGGGCACCTGGGTGGCTCAGCCAGTTAAGAGGCTGACTTCGGCTCAGGTCTCCATCTCACGGTTCGTGGGTGTGAGCCCCGCATCCGCTCTATGCTGACAGCTTGGAGCCTGGAGCCTGCTTTGAATTTTAGGTCTCCCTTTCTCTCTGCCCCTCCCCCACTCACGCTCTGTCTCTGTCTCTCTCAAAAATAAATAAGACATTAAAAAAAATTTTTTTAAATCTCCCCAACTCCTCTCACATTCTGCATCAATCAGCTTTTGCGACAAGCACCAGGCTTCCCACACTCTCCAAATTCTCTCATCCCCTCCAAAATCCTAATCTGTTGCCCAGAAAAGCCAAATAACAGGTATACTGTGTGAACCGCTCCTGCTGGCTTGCTATCCAAACCATAAATCACTTACGGAATTTGAGAAATAGAGAACTGAAGTCAATACAAAATCCAAGAGCCTGACCAGGTAATTGTGCTGCCCCATCTTGTTGTGATATAGTCAATGTGAAGCAAAGGACAGAATTTACAACCCTCTTAAATTCCTTCCAACCCCTATGAAGAGATAGGGGTTTACTTCCAAAGCACACTTTGTTAATTAGCCATTTGATAAAAACACACTTACTGAACCCCTACTATGTGCTTAGCAGTGTCCTAGGAAGAGCGATGAGAAGACGAGTCAGTCATGGTCTTCGAGATAAAAAAGCTCACCACCTAATGGTTGAAACAGTGCACAAAGAACAGAAAGAAAACTAACAGATGATCAACAGCTACTGAAAAGATGCTCCACGTCACCCACCATCAAGGAAACGCAAATCAAAACCACAGTAAGATATCACATCACACCTGTCAGAATGGTTTATCAAAAAGTATTGGCAAGACTGTAGAGAAAAGGGAGCCCCTGTGCACTGTTGGTGAGCATTTACATTTGTGGCCACTATGGATAATGGTAGGGAGGTTCCTCAAAAAATGAAAAATAGAACTACTATATGATCTAGCAATGCATTTCTGGGTATTTCCCCAAAGAAAATGAAAACAGTAATTCCAAAAGATACATGAACCCCCGTGTTCGTTACAGCAGCATCTACAATGGCCAAGATATGGAAACAACCAAAAGTCCACTGACAAATGAATGGATAAATATATATATGGAGAGAGAGGGAGAGACATACACACACTGGCATATTACTCAGTTACGAAAAAGAATGAAATTTTGCCATTCGTGACAACATGGATTGAAACTGAGGGCATTATACTAGGTGACATAAGTCGGACAAAGAAAGACCAATACCATGATCTATCTCACTTATATGCGGAATCTTAAAAGAAAAAAAGAAACAAAAAACAAAAAACTCATAGATACAGAGAATAGATTGGTGTTTGCCAGAAATGAGGAATCAGGAGCAGGGAAAATGAGTGAAGGGGTCAAAAGGTACAAATTTCCAGTTATAAAATAAATAAGGTGGGGTGACTGGGTGGCTCAGTGGTTGGGGGTCTGACTGTTGATTTCATCTCAGGTCATGATACCAGGGTCATGGGATTGAACCTGTGTTGGATTCTGCTCTGAGTGTGAAGCCTGCTTAAGATTCTCTCTCTCCCTCTGCCCCCTCCATGCTCATGTTCTCTTTCTCTCTCTAAAATAAAATAATAATAATAAAAATAAAATAAAATAAAATAAATAAGTTTTGAGTATGTAATATACAGCATGGTGACTTTGGTTAATAATACTGTATTGTATATATGAAAGTTGCTGAAAGAGTAAATCTTACAAGTTCTCATTAAAAGAAAAAATTTTTGTAACTATATGTGGTGACAGATGTCAATCAGACTTATCGTGGTGGTCATTTTGCAATATATAAAAAGATTAAATCACATCATACACCTGAAACCAATATAATGTTGTATTTCCTGTTTTTAATATGAAATTTATTGTCAAATGGTTTCCATACAACACCCAGTGCTCATCCCAACGGGTGCCCTCCTCAATGCCCATCACCCACTCCCCTCCCTCCCACCCCCCATGAACCCTCAGTTTATTCTCAGTTTTTAAGAGTCCTATAATGTTGTATTTCAATTATACCTCCATTTAAAAAAGGAATAAAGTATACTTCTTACAGTAAATGAAAAACAATAGTTCGGAATGCTGTGAAACAGACTAGAGAAGTATTAGGGGGTCAGAAAAGGGAGAGCCTGGTGGAAACTGGAGTTTTGGGGACAGCCACTCACAGTGCATCACCACCTAGATGAGTGGAAACCCTAAACGCACTGGGAAACAAGCCCATTTGGAAGCATTTGCTCTGAGTCAGAACCTTGGGGAAACAATCAAGGGAAGATGTTCGCATTATTTAAGAAAAGGGTTCTCCTCGATAGACTTGTCTTCTTATAAAGGAGAACAGCTCAATAAGTAAGAGTCTTACAGAAGACTATCTTTCATTTACATTAAGAGGGTTCCAGAAAATAGACTCACGCCACACATCTAATCCAAGACAGTAGCCACCAGAGAGAGAGAGAGTTTGTGGTGTTTGTAGAGGCTGCAATGCGCATCGCTTTCCAATCAAACTAGATCACTTTTGAGAGTGAGAGAGGGCTCTATTCATAAAGATGCCAGCACAACTGATGTTCTGAGACTGTGTGAAGTAAACCAGGATGTACGGCCACTTGCTTATGAAAAAAACCATCCTCTCTACCAACCTGACCTTTTTCTAGTGGTTGATCTTCCACCGTTAGAAATATATTTCCTTGGTTTAAGACATTGCTCTCTCTTAAAAGCCAAATTCCCTGTTCATGATTTGCCACGTGACTGTCAGATCCCTTGCAAAGTGTCAGATCCCTTACAAAGAGGTGTGGCTACCTGGAGATATCCCTCCCTGGGACACACGCATTCCGCACCAGGCTCACCCTCCCTGTGCAGTCTCCCAGGTGTGTGCCTTGATCTTGTGGTCCCAGGGCTGACAGGTGTTTCCCCTCTCTCTAACCACACTTTTTTTCCTCCCATTCTTCAAGACCTCACTCAAACATTGATGCAACTGCAAATCCCTCTCTAGTCCCTTCCTGCAGGGCAAACTCCTCGCTCTTCTGAGTTCGAATGACCCTTTTGTAAGCCTCTGGTATTGTGCTAATCATCACCAAAATTGTATCATCGTCGGCAACGTGTGTGGCTTCCTGCCATCTTCGTGTTCCACCGCAGGGCCTGACACCTAATAAATACTCAGTGCACGTTCATTCCCTTCCCCCAACCTTTCTTCCGCCACGTGTTACCTGCGTGACCCTGTGCAGCTTAACCCCTCTGAATCTCAGTTTTTCACCTGTAAAATGGTGATAGTAATACTTGACGCCCAAGGCCCTTACAAAAATCACTGAGATAATGTGTCTAAAATGCATGCCTGGTACACAGCAAGTGAGCAGTCGACCCAAACAACAATCGTTATCATGAATGCTGTCCCCCAATGCCACCACGTCACTTCCGGAGTGCCAGGCGCAGTGTGAAGCATCCCACGTGCTGTATCCTGGAGTCCACACTAAACGCATTTCTAGGGGACAGTACTCTGCTGTTGTGGCATTCCAAGGTCTCAGACAATGCCTGGCACACTGTAAGCGCTCAATCAATATTTGTATTCTCATTACTCCCATTTTATAAGATATCGGAAAAAAGCATACACCATAAAGTCATAAATTTTTACTGGTTTCATTATTTTGAACAGCTCATTGTCTTCGTTAGTAAACTGAGAATCCTGATCCTAATTATCTTGCAAGGGAGTTAGGAGATAGTAAATGCAAAACATGTTCTAAATATTTGTTAGTATTCAGGGTGCCTGGGTGGCTCAGTCAGTTAAGTGTCCGACTTCCGCTCAAGGTCATGCTCTCGCAGTTTGGACTGCGAGCCCATGGCGGGCTCTGCGCTGACAGGTCAGAGCCTGGAGCCTGTTTCAAATTCTGTGTCTCCCTCTCTCTATGCCCCTCCCCCACTCATATTTTCTCTCTCTCAAAAATAAATATTAAAAAAATTTTTTTATAAATAAATAAATAAATATTTGTTAGTATTCTAGAATGTTCCTTAATCTCAATCTGATCTTCATCTGGCTCTTGGAAAAGCCTAGTGTGAACCCCGGGGTGCTGCCAGCCCCAGTGGTTTGAGCTTGGAGAGCTCCGGGCTGCAAAAAAATAGCATGGCACTTTGAGGACAGGGAGAGCTGGGACCAAGCAGGAGGTAGACTCCCAACTCATGGGGAGATGAAGGAGCCTGGTAATGACCGCCCTTCTCCCTGGCCTTAACATGTCTCTGCCTCCTGGTCCTCCATCATGCCCAAGATCAAAGCTGAAGAGGCAGCTCCAGGGCATGGCGGAAAACGTTCCCCCATTGCTTCTCCGTCTTGCCTTCTTTAATCTACCAAGTAACTCCGGGGATGTTCTCGCTCATCTGATTAAGTACCTGGAGTACCTCCACTTATCTCTCTAAAGATACTGTCAAGCTGTGGGAACTTACAGGGAAAGACCCACAAGCTCATGACTCTCCTGATCATTTTTGGGTAATAGACATTTCTGCAGTCTTGTTAAGTCACAACCACTGACTTAATTCAGAAAATGGAAGGTTCAGTCTCTCGTGTAATAATCAAAGCCTTGGACTTTATTTAAAGTTCTAATCTTCTCTCTAGTACTTCGCCCTGGGCCTGCCAGCAGGGGAGACCTAAGGTTTTGGAAGTGGGGCATGAAACCTTTCTTCTGTATCACCTGTGCGTCCACTCTTCCTCCCCATGATGTCGACAGGGAGGTTTCTGATTCTTTCAGAAAGTCCAGAAAAGGATCAGAAGACGAGAAGAGAAAGAGAGGTTAAAAAAAGGCGGAGGTGGGGGAGACATCTAACTTAATTGGTATTATCACATTCTGGCTTCCAGATCTCTGAGCCTGGTAGATGTTTAAAACTAGTTCTTACTTGTATGGATGTCTTTGCACCCCAAAACAATGGTGACCTCTCCCCAACAGTTCTCTTGACTCAGAAGAATGGACCCTATTCTGGCAGACACTTCCATAGCCCTAGTGGACAGGACCTAATATGACCCCATATTAGTTCTCTTGCGATGGCTCACATCCGTCCCTCAGGAAACCCTAACACATGCTTTGTCTCAATAAACTCGGGGAGTGCTGGCCAAACACAACATAAACACAACTCCCCTTCACAGCTAGCCAGCCCAAATCCCATCCTCTAGATTTTCCAGGAAAGGTCAGGTAGACAAAAATTCCACAGAGCACCCAACTGCTCCCCGAATGGTGGGATTGAGCCCCTCCCCTTATGCTTATCTCAAGAACCAGGTCTTTTGATTCCATTTCTTTGATGGGAAAATGGCACACACAACACACCAACAGCTCTTTCCGAAGAGGTCTACCCCAAAGATTCTCTCTCATGCTCTATGTTCTTGACTCTCTTAGATTCTCAATTCTATTAGCTGACACCTCCCATTGAACAAGTGGATCTCAGCAACAAATTAAATCGACTTGTTGACAGTGCGATACATAGAACAAGAAAAATCCTCTTAAGTAATTTCCATGCATTTGTGTCATCATTGGCTTACATTTTCTATTTCTGAAAAGGGTTGCTGAAGCCTAGTCTGTAAATTAAGAGATTCATGGAATGTTGAAAGGACTTTAGCAATTATCTAGTTCAATTTGCTCATTGTACAGTGGAGAGATCTGAAGTCCTGTAAGAATTATCAGAAAATATATAACCAAAAGGGTAAAGCACTGAGTGTTTACCGTATTGGTATCAGAGAAGAATAGGAGTATGTTTAGGATTCCTAAGAATGCAGGAGTGGCTTCCACTTAATACCATGTAACCCACGGTGCTAGATGCTGCCTAGGGACTCTTGGCATACCATCCCTCCCCCTTGGACTCCCTCCTGCATCACAAGGACTGGAAGCTAAAAACTACATTTCTAAGACTTCCTTGTAGTTAGGGCTTGAAGGCAATTTAGGTTTTTCCAGTGATTTAGATATCTGGGCTTGGAAGACAAAGGGAGGCAGAGGCTGAATTTTGGTGACTACATTGATCCATAAACATGTTCCAACAGGTATGTTTACATCAGCCAAACTCCACATCCCACCCTCTGGAAGTGTCTGTGGCAACCGCAGTGGTCCCTGCCCATTGGATGGTAGCTCTAGTCGTGTGTTCTTACAAGGCCCGGATTTTGGCAGGGAGAACCCTGGATGTTGCTCCTCCAGTCCTTCCCTCTATTACATGCACCTAATTCCTGTACTAAGTCCCTTTCTTTGTGAAACAGGATGGCCACTGCTTTCTATACTAAATCAAGAGTGATACAGGGGCACCTGGGTGGCTCAGTTGGTTAAGCCTCCGACTTCAGCTCAGGTCATGATCCCATGGTTTACGAGTTCGAGCCCCATGTCAGGCTCTGCGCTGACAGCTCAGAGCCTGGAGCCTGCTTCAGATTCTGTGTCTCACTCTTTCTCTGCCCCTCCCCTGCTCGCACTCTGTCTCTCTCTGTCAAAAATAAACATAAAAATTTTTTTTAATAAAAAAAGTGATATGCATGGGGCGCCTGGGTGGCACAGTCGGTTAAGCGTCCGACTTCAGCCAGGTCACGATCTCGCGGTCCGTGAGTTCGAGCCCCGCGTCAGGCTCTGGGCTGATGGCTCAGAGCCTGGAGCCTGTTTCCGATTCTGTGTCTCCCTCTCTCTCTGCCCCTCCCCCGTTCATGGTCTGTCTCTCTCTGTCCTAAAAATAAATAAACGTTGAAAAAAAAAAATAAAAAAATAAAAAAAGTGATATGCATACAAATCACAATATAAAATCTCAAAGACCTTCTTTGAGGCATCAAGTCTATAATCAGCCAACAAGTTCCTGAACATCTATATCCTATATATCTCTTATGTCTCTCTATTCTCCATTCCCCTGACACTTCTCTACTTTAGTCCCTCAGCATCTCTGTTCTAGACTATTGAAATTACATCCTGGTATCCCTGATCCTAGCCACTGTCCATATGAATCCAGCTGTCTGGCTAGCTTCCATATGAATCTGATCTTTTCTTACCTTGTCACTTCCTCGTTCAGAATTCTTGAGTGGATCACCATAACCTAGAGGATGGTATCCAAACCCTTGAGTGTGGCATTTCAAAGTCCTTCATAATCAGGGCCCTGCATGTTGAGTCTACCCTCTGCTATCCCCATCACCTCTGCTCAGCAACACTGAACTAATTGTAACTTGATCACTCAAGGCCTCTTTTCTGTGCATTTGCCCATTTTTTCCTCCATGCCCATCATGTGTTCCTTGCTCATTGACTACCTGGCAGGCATCTATTCTTCCTTCAACACTCAGTTTTTGGCTCCCTTCCTCTTGAATCCTCTTTTACTCTTCTCTCAGACAGACTCAGATGTTCCCACCTGAGGGCCAGCACTCACCGAATCAAATTTCCACGGTGACATTGATGGATCATCTCTCTCTCCATTAGACTATACACTTCTGGATGGAAAGCACTGGATCTTTTCACCTTTGAATCCCCAAGACATAAGGTAGGCACTCAGACAAAAGGAAGGAAGGGTGGGAAGGAAGAAGGGGAAGAAGGAGGTGTATAGAAGCAGGAAAGGCAGGAGGAAGTGGGAAAGAGCTGGAGACAAGACTCAAGTGACTTCACAATTCTGTCCTTGAGTTCACTAGTTTTTACAAACCCATCATCTCCAAGGGTTAGCTCAGCTCCTCAAATCATACCCTCCTAAGTTTAAAAAAAAAAATGAGGGTTTTTTTTTTCACCATTGGCATAACAAATAGTCCAGGTGCATAGTATTTGTTTATACATTCTGAAGTTCCAAAGCAAAAATAAATAAAAGAACCATTGTTCTGTTAATCTTCCAGAGGCTTCACTTTACAGCCTCCGTGATGGTATCAGTTACTATTTTATTTTTTGGAGCCTGGGCCAGAGACCTCATTCTTGCCCTTCCGCAAGCCCTTTCTTCCTCTACCCCCTCTCCCCCCTTCTGCTATCTCCACCACACTCAGTCCTCCTCTTTAGCAGGGTTCTACATCATGAAAAATTAAAAAAAAAAAAGGAATTTCTACTTTAAGACTAATAACTCCTCCCCCTTCCTCAATTTTTACATGAAAAGACAATGTTAAAAGCCATTTTTTTCTACATTTAAAGCACTGCCCGCTCGCTGAGGAAAGGAAGGCAGTGCATTAAGACTAAACCCCGTAGAGCCAAGCATTCAAAGTGAGTAGGGGTGATTTGGAACAGTGGATTTCATGCAGAAGGCTTCAGTTCTGACTCCAACTCCTTTGCTTGTTAGCTGCAAGATGTCAAAGAAACAATTTCTAATCTTCTAGGAGTGACTATTGCTGCATTTGTACTTGAGAGCATTAGACTGATGAACTTTAAGGTCCTTCCTGCTCCAGCATTCCCTGATTCTGCTATTTGGGGCATCTCGAATAAGCTGGAGAAGAAACCAGATTTGGTATCATACAATAGCAAGAGTGGTAAAAAATTAGTGAGTATAAATTGTTAATGTGCATTATGTCTTCTTGTCGTAAGGTGAGGATCCTGACCCATAAACCTTGGCTGGTTCTTCCTACCGAAAAATCCTAAGTATTCAGGGACACTCTTCTGAAGAAGCTATCTCCAGACCCTCCTCCTGGTGATCATGGGGAAGAGAGTGGCCATCGTCGGAGCTGGTGTCAGTGGCTTGGCCTCCATCCGGTGCTGCCTGGAAGAGGGGCTGGAACCCACCTGCTTTGAGAGGAGCAATGATATTGGAGGCCTGTGGAAATTCTTGGTGAGTGGGAAAGCCCTGGAATATCAACAGAAGGGAGATGGGTGGCTCTGCAAACCAAATCTGATCGGTTCTATTCAGACTTGGGAGGAAGGTCACAAAAGCTCCAGATCTGGAAAGTAAAATCTTCTCTCTCCCATCATGCTAATGTCCAATCACTCAAAACTACTTCATACCAGCTCATAAAACAATGTTACCTGTATAACAGAGTCCAGATCTCCAGTCTGTAAAGGGTGCTAATGTCGGTAATTTCTAACAAAAACAAAAACAAAAATGCACCACTGCCTCCCCCATGTAAATGAATGGAATCTATCCCTGTTCCCTATTGCTCAGAAATCCTAGGAACATAAAGGGGATTAAAAAAGAAAAGAAAAAGAAAAGGAGAAAGGTAGACCAAGATCAGAAGTTCTCAGTTAGTTTCAACTCTTAGGTTTTCCGGAAAGATTAATTTTCGGCAAGTCGCTTTTTTCTTTCTGGACCTCAAATGCTCATTTGTCAGATGTTGAGGTTGGAAATTAAGTTTCCTTTAATATGCCTTCCAACTGTAATGGGATGTGATTCTATAATTACCGCATGTCTATCAGGAAGACACTGTAAGTTATGATAAACAATGACTGTGTGTGTTGTGTGTGTGGTTATTGAATACTCCAACCAACTCCAAAACCAAAAAAAAAAAAAAAAAAAACTGATTTGTCTTTGCCATTCAGGCTCATGGTTGGACAAATGATATAATTAGTAAATATTCACTATACAAAACATGTTTAAATTTTGAAAATCACATTGGGGAAACTTCTATCCTTTCTGTCCTGAATGTCTCAGCCATTGTGATTGGATATAGATGATATATATTTGGCATGAAGATGTTATATCCACCTTATAGCCAAATTCACCTTATAGCCAAATTCCGTCTTGGTCTCAGTGCTTGCCCAACCTACAACAACAGGTTGCTCTAGTAGAATATACCAGTGCTAACTTAGGACATCTTTGTATTCATCTCAAGAGTCTTTTTTTTTTTTAATTTGTGAGGTCCAATAATCCTGAAAGTATTATATGAGATATAAGATCATCTCCATTAGGAAATGATCAAGAATTATTTTTTAAAAAAGATGTTTATTTATTTATTTTTGAGAGGGTGGGTGCAGAGAGAGAGGGGGACAGAGAATCCCAAGCAGCCTCCACACCATCAGGGCAGAGCCCAATATGGGGCTCGATCACAAGAACTGTGAAATCATGACCTGAGCGAAAATTGAGTCAGGTGCTTAACAGACTGAGCCACCCAGGCACCCCAAAAGTTATTTTTTTAAGGATTCAATTATCTTTATTTACATTTGCTTAGGGAGATGTGACCAGCTTAGCCTAAATCATGAAATGGTTCTCCATGATCTCATTAGCAACAATTAAATGCTGCTTGAATATCTATTTTGGCAGAGTTTTGTGCTAGGTACTGGGATGACAAATGCATGACATCATTACTTTACATAAATGGTTTCCAGTCCATTTGGTGAAACAAGCCGTAACACAGGTCCACAATCCTTTGATAGAAAGATTGGCAAAAATTCATTTAATGGCAAAACCTTTCCTGAAGTCATAAGATCAGAAAACATGAGCTGAATTGCCATTGGGCTAGTTATAATCTTTATTTGTCCCACTTTGTGTTTCACTGCAGAAATTTTCTTGTGTCTGATGATAGGGAGCTGTCCCACTTCTCACTAGAAGTGTTATGGAGAAAAATCCAAAAATCTACAGATTCCAAAATATATCTGGCCCTATGAATTTCAAATAAGAGATTATAATACTTTACAACAATGAGACAGCCCTTGGTGATGGTCAACTTAATGAACAAGTGCTTTGAGATTTAGGAGATGGGGTGGGGGGTGGCTACTGAAATGTTCTCAGGTCAAGGGACACTTCCTGCAGGGAGAGTACTTGGCTGAGACTTGAAGGGTGTTCTCAGGCAAGGAACGTAGAGGACCGCTATGTGACATAACTCCAGAGTGCCATTTCCACTGTAGTCTGTGAACAGCACCCCATGGACATGCGGTCACCATCAGTGTGCCAGTCGGGGAAACTTCTATCTTTCTGTCCTGAATTTCTCGGCCATTGTGATTGGATGTAGATGATACATACTTGGCATGAAGACATTATATCTGCACCATTTGCCTTATAGCCAAAAGGTGAACCCTTCTCTTCTTTTCCAAGAAAACCTGCTGGGTTCGATGCATGTTTAGAAAGGGATTTTTGAAAAATGTGTTACATAAGCTTTTATCTTGCAAGTCCTGTTAGGCAGAAGGTAATCTGGAAGAAAGGCACCTGATAATTCTGAACTTTTCACCACGTGCTTTTTCTGCAAAATGGAAACCAAATGAGACTTAAACACTCGCAGGCTGAATGCGAGCATGTTTTAGTTTCATATCCTCCAATATTAAGGCCTTGTGTCCTCAAAAGATTAATTAACAAGTTGTTCAACAAGCCGTGTACAATATGGGTATTATTTTGATCGCAAAAGGGGAAAACAATGGAACCAGAACTCCCTGGACTTTCGTTCCACTCATCCACTCATTTATTCAACAAGTACATTCAGAGTACACTATGGATAGGGTACAGTGTTAGGTACAGCTGCAGATAAGAGGTACAGCAGGCAGCCAGCTTTTTAAAATCAGAGAAAACAAGTCTCAGAATGACTGTAATATATGCGAATATGCGATTAGGGCAGTAAAGTCAATCAGAGCTTGGTAGAGGTAGGGATGACTTCAGGTTGGTAAGAGAGAGGCAAGGAAAGGCATGACGAAGGGGGCAACTTTGGAGCTGGACCTTGAGGGTATCTTTAGACAAGCAGAAGTGGGATTGACAGGCAGAGTCTGAAAGAAGATGAAGCCAGACTGCTTGACATGCATGCACAACATTCTCGAGTTAGCCTCTGACCTCGCCCCCCAGTTGGTTATGTTCTAGCGGGAAAGACGAGACACAGATGCAGTTATAACCCAACACAGGCTGTGACAACGTGACCGCAGCTGCTTGGATCTCTGGGTCTAGGGCAAGCCCTCTCAGCCAGAGGCAGAGTCTGAGCTTAACTTGCTCACCAGCCACTTAAACTATGCCACAAGCAGAAACTGGAAATACGAGCTCTCTGGAGCAATTGTCTGTTGTTATGTAACACAAGCATTTTCCTTTGTTTGTAGAACAGCCTGTCAGGGGAAATTCCAAGGAGCTGTTGGGTACATACTCTTCTCTCTGTTATGATCGGCTGGGGTCAGGAGGCGAAAGAGCAGAAATTCATTAATGATGGAAATAATCCAAGGTCTTATCCAGTCTGTTTCCCAGAGCGGAGTCTTACATTTTTTTAACCAGACCCCTGCCTGAAGCCCGCCTTCCCTCCCCTCACTCCTTCTGCTCACTTCTCCTTCTCACAACCAACCAAAGGTACGGCTGTGGGTGAACGGGAAAGACTCAAACCTGAAAATCCGCCAGGCACAAGCTGTCACCCTTTTTCTGATCATCGCAGAAATTTCAAAGTGAGGCTTAAGAACGTTAACATCTCCGAGCCTGGCTATTTATGAAAAACACAGCAACCGTGAATAGAGGAAGTTTTCATCCCAACCTAAAGCCAAACAGGGGCCTCAGGCAGCCCCCGTCCCCACCCCCACCCCCACCCCAGCCCCAGACCCAAGCCTCTCAACCATTCTAGCACTTTTGGTCTGTATCTTCCAGAGGTCAGTTTGGGGCTAGAGGATGATAGATGTCCTGAATCCAGCAGGAACATGTCATTCCATCCCGTTCCCACATTTCATGAAGGTTCCTTTGGGTTTGGGGGAAGCGGAGGCTGCCAGCTTTTTAATGTACTTTCAAGGCAGCACATTGTGTGAATTTTTATCCTGCCCTTACAACGGAGAGGAAATGCTTGTTTTCCATGTAGCCTTCAACTACTTCTCAAAAAGAAGCCAGTTTTCAATCACATAGCGGCTCCATAATGAAGTGGCAAGATTTGATACAAGTTCTGAGGCTCCTGGTTTCCTGTGTCTCTCCGGTGAGGAGCAGGTGCCACTAACTGGTGGTTAGGGAGGTCCACCAGCACGGAGTTCATCTACAAGAGAGCAGCGGTTCTCAAAGTGCGGTTCCCGGACCAGCGGCATCAGCATCGCCTGCAACTATCGGAAATGCCGATTCTCAGGCTCCCCGCTAGACACACTGAACCAGAAATCCTGGGGGGCGGGGATGAGGTGAACGAGGTGGCACGCAGGAATCTAAGGGGGCCTGATTATGCCAAATGAATAAACCCTCCACTTCAAGTGAAGTGTTCGAATCAAACAGCCGATCAAATAGACTAAAAACTGCACCCTCCTTTGGACCATTTAATTGTGTTCTTTTAACATGACCATGAGATCAGAACCAGCGCTGTGACTGGAAAAAGGAAGAAAACGCTACGGGACTATAAACACAGATGTAACGTGGGGGTAATTCGAGGAAGAGAACTAAGGTGTAGGGTCCCAGCTCTGCGCCAGGTGCTATGCTAAAGGCTTTCTTTGTTGCATCTCACAGAGAAGTGTGAATTGTTTTCATGTCTTTTTTTTATACACATGAAAACGGTTTCAGTCGACCAAAACTTGAATTTTCACTGAGGGAAACATCATCCTTGGCCTCCTTTTTAAGCTTTCTTCCTCTTCCTAGGACCATGCTGAAGAGGGCAGAGCCAGCATTTACCAGTCGGTATTCACCAACTCTTCCAAAGAGATGATGTGCTTTCCAGACTTCCCTTATCCTGATGATTACCCCAACTACATGCACCACAGCAAACTCCAGGAATACATAAAGACATTTGCTCAAAAGAAGAATCTTTTAAGATATATACAGTTTGAGGTAAGGGTCTTACACCTTGTGCTGTTGATCCCAGTATGTTTATCGGTTGGAAGGGGGTGGGAAGCAAGGATACAGACTTCCGTTACCGAAATCAGAGCTCCATGTTTGGACAGCTCACCAATCAAATGTTGGTTCGGATTATAAAGTATTCGTGCATTGTGCTTTCTCCCCCCTAAAAATGTCCTCCACTAGTGTCCGAGAACTTTTAGAATATCATCGCAAATACTGGAGAAGCCTATACTATCATAGCATATGTTCCACCCCATACACTGTCACGTGTTAGAAACAATCCCAGACTGTCTAGTCCATATTTAGATTTCTGTGGGTTCAAGGCCGATGAGTTGAGGTTCAAGAAAACATGCCATTCTTCAGAAGTTCTGCCATTATAAGGAGAGTAAAAAATGAATGAATAATACAGCCATTGTCCTCATCCTTCACCCACTTAGTTTCTTAGATGAGGAGACACAGCAGTTAAGGCAGAGATGTGCTCTCTGCAAATAACAATAATACTTCATATTTGCTCACAGGTCTTAACCTCGGTTCATGACTGTGAAATCCAAAGCACATACATGTAGTGAGAAAAATAATCAACCATATCATGAATTGTGATTACATTTAATACAATTTCACTTATCTATGATTATTTTATTTATTATGTTTAATTTAATATGATTTCACACTTACTTACATAAAGAGTCATACTATGGAAGTAGCTAATATTTCCAGGGGAGAGGGTACGTCACCACGGAGAAATAAGGATTGAACGCTGAGACATTCCCACATTTATGGAATTGATAGAAAATGAGGTCAGAGAGAAAGAGGCTATGAATTTCAGTAGAGGATGGTAGGAAGCAAATGACATGGCCTCTTTCACAAGATTCAGTGTAATTTACCCCAAATCTATTAACTAGATGTCACAAAAGTAAATAGGCCCCAGTGAGTGATTTTCCTTGGAAGATTTGAAGATTCACTGTGACTCCTTATTTTAATGTCCTCCCTATATTTCTCAACAATCAGGCAAGCTCATAACAATTACTTCCTCTGCAGAAACACTGCAAGAAAATTAAAACCCACAGAATTGTAAATAGAAGGAATTTCTTTCTGGTTTTCTTTAAGACCCTGGTTTCTAGCATAAAGAAATGTCCCAGCTTCTTAGTCACTGGACAATGGGAAGTTGTTTCAGAAAAGGATGGGAAACAGGAATCTACTATTTTTGATGCTATAATGATTTGTTCGGGACATCACGTATACCCCAATCTACCAACTGATTCCTTTCCTGGTAAGTTTGGAAAACGTATAATAGTCTGGGGATTTATACACAAGCACCAAGGGTTGAGCTAGATCTTTCCATAGATTGTCCATAATAATTATTCTTAAGGTTCCAAAGATTTCAAAACCAAATTTTTAAGTCTGATGATAAATACAGAAATCATTGTTCTCCTGAACCCTTATGCTAAAAGAATCAAGAAGCTGCAAGTCAGAGATCAGTTGACGATACAGGTCCTTAGGGAGGAAGGGTTTTTAAATATCATCTATATCCACATTTTGCAATTCACTTTAGAAATTTCAGTGAGTGTGTGTGTGTGTGTGTGTGTGTGTGTGTGTGTGTGTGTAGTGGCACACTCCATTAGTATGCAAAAGCACCAAACATCAAATAAATATAATACACAGGTAACCTCACTTTCTCCTTCCTTCCTCCTTCATTACAATAGGAACACAGGTCTACTCTAAAATATTAGAGTTCTGATCTCAAGGCATGATGTTCACAGGCCGAGATCATTAAAAGAGGCACCCAGAGGCACCTGGCTGGCCCAGTCAGTGGAGTGTGTGACGCTTGATCTCGGGGTTGTGGGTTCAAGCCCCACATTGGGTGTAGAGATTACTTTAAAATAAAATCTAGAAAATATTTATAAATAAATACATGAATAAGTAGAGATTCAGGGAGAATAGAAGATGGAAAGCATGAAGGTTAAGAGGCAGTATATTTAGGCTTAGAACACTTGGGCTCAACCTCTTATTCCACTAGTTCCTTAGCATATGATCTTGGACAAGTCACTTAACTTCTTTGTCTCAACTTCCTTATCTTTTAAAAGATAATGTTTCTCGCCATATAGAGATGTTATCAAGATTAAGTGTTTCTTTAAGCATATAGATCCTAACCCACAGTAAGCACTGAATAAGTATTAGTTATCATTATTATCAAAATAGAAGTTCCCATATCATAGGTTTTTAAGGCACTGTAAGTACTTATTTGGGGGGTTAGTGTCAAAAAGGATAAATGTGTTTCAACTAGGAAACTGTTTTTCAAAATTAAGACTGATAACAGGAGTCAAAAAAAATTGAAAAAGTGAGTCTTCACCATGTCTTCTGAAAATCAGCTCAAATCCCTCCTCATGTTCCACTTAGGCCTACACCAGTTTCAAGGCCACTATCTCCACAGCAGGGACTATAAAGACCCAGACGCCTTCAAGGGGAAGAAGGTCCTTGTCATCGGCCTGGGGAACTCAGGATCTGACATTGCTGTCGAGCTCAGCCGTCTGGCTACACAGGTACACTTCGGGAAACAAACTTAGGGTACGGGTGTGCTATTAAATCAACAGCTTGGGCGCTGAGGCTCGTGCTCACATGTCATACTACAAGGGATCCACCTGTGGCATATGCCCATTGAATCGAGGAGGACTAGAGACATGGTCCCTGTGAAGCAAGGTGACGTGGCCCATGCTAGCAAGGAAGCGCGTTCTACCAGAACCAGAGGTAAGAGTACGTGTGTAGACATACATGAGTGCATTGTTTTGTTTTAATTTTATGTTCTGCTCACCTCCAAGCAAACTGGTTGCTAGTCAGGATCTGCCTTTATTTATTTAGCAGTAGTTCTTATCACAGTTCTTACCATGCAAAAGGTGTTTTGCTTATCATTCTGGAGGTCTGAGATATAGAAGATTTTGTTCCCACTGTCTTCTATCCGTTTAATAGCCAGTGCTCAACAAATACTGGGCACATTTTATATGCCAGAACTATGTCAGACTAGCAATAAACACGGAAATAAGTCAGACTATTTCTGACTTCCAGGAGCTGTCAGTGGGCAGAGGTGGGAGGACAGGTACACAGACCTTCACGAACGGAGGTAATAAGCCTTCCGTGACATTAGGTGTGGCCGCACCACGAAAAGAGAACCTAACTTAGCCTGGATGAAGTCAAGGGAGGCTTCCCAGAGGACTCTATGCTGAATCATCCATGACCAACAGACCTTAAAGAGCTTAACCTATTGTTAAGGAAATAGGTCCTCAGTAAACAAATTCTTAAACGGAATAAAACCTAATGACATTTTTGGTGTCAAACTCCCTCGGGTTATCACAAAAGTGGCATAAGAGACAAGTAGCTCTCAGGGCTGAGGCAGCTGCCATGGTCTGAGTGTCCTGACGAGGTCATGAAGTGGGCACAGAAGGACTGGAAGAGAAAACTTCAGACAAAGAACAGAATTAACTTCTTGACATCTCCTCAGCCTAATTTCAGGTAGAGATTTAGCTATATTTCTCCCACCCAACCCAGCAACTACCCTCAACCACCCACCCCCACTGAGGCCCTGGATTGGCTGGTCCCCACCAGGCCTACCATCTATGTCTCTGAGTCTGTGAAGATTAAACCTGTCACAACTGAATACACAGCTCTCTTGTTCCAGGCTGTCAGGTTCTTATTATTTCAACAATTATGCACTTGCCCTCTTGGGTGGAGAGACAGAGTAGTTCCATCTCTACCTAGTTTCAGTCATAGGTGATTCATCCTGACCCAACTCTCTGAAATTGTTCTTCCAGGGGTGGCTAGGAGTCTCAGTCAGTTAAGCAGCTGACTCTTGGTTTCAGCTCAGATCATGACCTCAAGGTTCATGGGGCTGGGCTCTGTGCTGACAGTGAGGAGACTGCTTGGGATTCTCCCTCCCTCTCTCTCTGTCCCTACCCTATGTGCCTTCTCTTTCTCTGTCTCTCTCTCTTTGTGTATGTGTATGTGTGTGAATATACATATCACACACACACACACACACACACACACACACACACACACATATATATATATACTTTAAAAATATTTCTTTTTTTAAATGTTTATTTATAAAAAAAATAAATAAATGTTTATTTATTTTTGAGAAAGAGAGAAAGCACAAGTGGGAGAGGGGCAGAGAGAGAGGGAGACACAAAATCCGAAGCAGGCTCCAGGCTCTGAGCTGTCAGCACAGAACCCGAGGCGGGGCTCGAACTCATGAACCGCGAGATCATGACCTGAGCCAAAGTTGGACACTTGACCGATTGAGCCACCCAGGTGCCCCCAAAAATATTTTAAAAAAAAGTAAAAATGCTTCCACCTGGATACTGAGGGCAATGCACGGAGATGTCCATAAAACATATCCATTGTGTCATATCTGCTTGTTTCCTACAGTGTGACATTGAAGTCTATGTTGCCTTCCCCACCAGGTCGTTATCAGTACCAGAAGTGGCTCCTGGGTCATGAGCCGGGTTTGGGACAATGGCTACCCTTGGGACATGGTGTATGTTACCCGCTTTGCATCCTTTCTCCGGAATGCCCTGCCTTCATTTGTCTCTGACTGGTTATACGTGAAGAAGATGAACACGTGGTTTAAGCATGAGAACTTCGGCCTGATGCCTTTAAATGGGTACTACAAGTAACACGTATTTTATCACTTAAAAAAGCGGGGCACTAGCTTCAGTTGAATTCTTTCTCTCTAGATCTTACTTTAGCTGTCTCACTGAGGTTGTTGAGATGAAACCGAGGACTGCATGAGTGGCACAGTATACCCAGAGAGCATGTATGGGTTGAAAATCTTATTGAAATGTCTCTGGCGGGGAAAGAAATATGGGAGAATACAAAAGGCCAAGGAGCGGGGCACTAGATCCCCCTGACATGACAGATTCATTTATGGTAGCTCCAAGCTAAAGCATAGAATTTTGAGGGCAGAACCGTCTCATGAATTGTTCTTTTGAGAAATCCCTCATCCATGCTTGTAAGTGAATGGGGATCGCAATTTTAATACCTATTCCTCAAGACTATTGTGGTATGGAGCAAGATAAAAATATATAAGGCATTTTGTAAACTATAAAGCTTTACAGATATTGGTTCTTACTAGTCTCGGATATTCTAATACGCTTGTAAGGAGCAATTAACCAAGTGGTATTAATTGACATGTCTCAGAAAGTAGAAAATCTCAGAATGAAAGTACACACCTCTTCCACCATGGAAAGATTGGAATGTTAGCAGGACAGTCAGGAGGCATGGAACATGTAAAGCAGTGGAGATTCACAAAACTGATGTAGCCGGTAAAATTAACAAGCTTTGGTTTATTTATTTTTCTGTAGAGACAGAGCCTGACACCTGCTAATTAGAAAGGTGCTCTAAGTAGAAGAATCAGTACGTCCATAGAAAAATATTAGAGTGGCTAAGACAAGAAAGGACTCACTAAGAAATTTCATCTTGGCCCATGCTAGCAAAAATGTTTCATTGTGGGGGGCGCCTGGCTGGTGCAGTCAGCGAGCATGCTACTCTTGATCTCGGGGTTGTGAGTGGGAGCCCCGTGTTGGGTATAGAGATTACTTGAAAATAAAATCCTTAAAAACGTTTCAAAGAAACGTTTCATTGTGTTAGAGAATCGGGTAAGGCAAAGTAAGAGGAAACCGTAAATTAAAATAGGAAATGCCAGGTTTAAGAGTCAAATCCTCACTCCACAGCATTTATCCTACTTAGTCTGGCAGACTACTATATCCTTAAAGATAAAACCAACCAACCAACCAACCAACCAACTAACCAACAAAAAACGTTGATTTCATGCATTTAAACTTATGTTTAATGTAATAGACACTCCAAAGCCTGAGCTGATGAAGACTTTTGGTCTTGTAAGAGTAACTGCAAATCAGAGTCTGACTCTGCCCTTTAGACAACAAAACATAGGTTTGGAAATCCATTCATTCTAAGAATGAAGCTCCCTCTCAGAAAGGGTTCCAAGTACCCTAAGGTTTTGATAACACCTTCTCACTCCTTCCTCGAGTGGGGGGAATAAAAACAGGTTTTACTGAGACCTACTTTTTGTCACCTGGTAAGGTAAGAGACAAAGTTCCAGAATGATAGAGGCAGAGAAAGATATGGAAGTATACAGGCACATTCTAAGATTTATAAACTTTCTGAGTGTTTGAGATACTTGGAGTACATTCCAAAACGCCCCGAAAGGAAACGTGAGTCAAAATGAAGAATGTCGTCGCAAAGCACATCACTCCCAGAATTTTGGCAACCAAAGTGCAGTGTTAAAGTTGTTACACTTTCTTTTAGGACCACAGCTGTGGAAAGGAAGCCCCACGTGACAGTGTAACAGCTCGCCACAGCCAGTTTGATTTGCTCAAATCAAAGACCTTACTTATAATAATAGTTCACGTATAATAATGATGCTTGCATGAGGCAAAGGCACTGTTTTAAGTGCTTTATGGGTAATTGTTCGTTTAGTTCTAATCGTATGAGGTAGATTCTATCGCTATCCCCATTTTACACATAAGGAAACAAATACAGAGTAGTCACTAGTGAGAGATGGAGATTGATTATAAACCTTTCTATTATTTTTTTATCTTTATTCATTTTTGAAAGAGAGAGAGAGTGAGTGCAAACGGAGGAAGAACAAAGAGAGAGAGGGAGACACAGAATCCAAAGCAGGCTCCAGGCTCCAAGCAAGCTGTCAGCATGCAGCCCGACACAGGGCTCAAACTCATGAATCGTGAGATCATGACCTGAGCCGAAGTCAGACACTTAACTGACTGAGCCACCCAGGTGTCTCCCAGAGTCTGCATTCTTAACCACTGATTATGTCTAGGAATTAGTTTGATTGTCATCTATTTGGCCAATCTCCAAATAGTATAAGTACCCATAAGGGAATCTTCAAGTTTCAAAGGACCCAAAGAGGCAGCTCAGACAGAATTCTTAAGGATTGTTGCAGGCAATAGTAAAAAAAAGTTGCCACAAGAGAAGAGTTCAGAGGTCCTCATGCTAATATTTAGCTCTTCAAATCTGGTTCCAGTGCTATGGACTATTGCAGATATTTCTTGGAATTGGTACATTACAGCAAAAGTCTGTCTCTTGTTTCTGAACAGTTCCCTGCGAAAAGAGCCTGTGTTCAACGATGAGCTCCCATCCCGCATCCTGTGTGGCACTGTGTCCATCAAGCCCAATGTGAAGGAGTTCACAGAGACCTCGGCTGTGTTTGAGGATGGGACTGTGTTTGAGGCCATAGACTCCATCATCTTTGCAACAGGCTATGATTATGCCTACCCCTTCCTTGATGACTCCATCATCAAAAGCAGAAACAATGAGGTCACCTTGTTTAAAGGCATCTTCCCCCCACTAATGGAGAAGCCAACCTTGGCTGTGATTGGCCTTGTCCAGTCCCTTGGGGCTGCCATCCCCACAGCTGACCTCCAGGCTCGCTGGGCTGCTAAAGTGTTTGCAAGTAGGTCGACCATTCTGTCTTTTATCCATTTAGTCAGTGAACGTTTACTGAGCACCTTCTATATGCCACGTACTGTCCTAGGTGCTAAGGATCTAAAGGGAACAAGACACACTCCGTGACCTTAGATAGCCTAAAATAGAGCCAGGGGGATGCTAAAATAGGGGAAGTTTTAGGATGTTCTGTACAGGAATATAAATCAGAGGCAGGGAGTGGCAAGAAACAGAGAGATGGACTAGAACACAGATGGCCTTAAGACCTGTGTTAAAGAGCTCATAGGGAAATTGGAGGGACTATTGGAGGGAGTTTGCAAGGCTTTAAGCAAGAGAAAGACAGCAGTGGATAACTGCAATGTCAAGATACATTGTGAAGGTCAGAAGGGCCCTGGTGGATGTTGCGGGCACCCGATTGGCATCAAACTGTGTCAGAATAACAATGGCAGGCCACTCCTACTCTATGCACCATCTTCTCCTCCCCCTCCAATCCAGATCCTAGGGTCTACAAGTATGCTTATGTAAGGAAATCAAGAACATGAGGATTACATGGAGAAAGGCAATGTCTCAAATATATAGATTTAATTTACTTCAGTCATATTGATCATTATTAAAGTGTCTTTTTATTCAAGGGTCCGAAAACCTTGGCCAACACAGGTATACCTTACCTAACATACTGTCCGTAAAAACTTAGGTAATAAATTTACAGGTAATGAAGAAAACGTTACAATCCTAGAATGGATGTTTTCTAAAAATGTTGTGGGTAAGTAAGCTTCTATTTCAAATGTACACAAAGGATGATTGAAATAATCCCTGTTATGAAATCCTTTACAAGGTTGTTCCTCTGTAAAATACTTCCATTGTGTTTTCCTCTTAAAGGAACAACAGTGCCAAGTACCTGGGGTTTTACAAAAAAAAAAAAAAAAAAAAAAAAATGGCTACAGTTCATAAGCCCAAGAAATGTATATGAAACAAAAGGTGGTATTTATTCATTCAGCAAATATTTATTGAGCAACTACTATGTGCCAGGCTCCATCTTGGCACTTGGGACACAACATCAAAGCAGACAAAAGTTCTAGCAAACATCTGACCACAACCGTACCAGGAGAGGTAAGGTGCTAACAATGACTAGGAAGTATTCATGCACTGTGAATGTCATAATAGCTTTCTGCCATGGTGACAAAGGCAAAAGAGCTATAGTCAGCAATCAGATGACCCCTCCACTGATAACATATTGCAAAGCTCTAAAATTTTCTGATGCTTCCTGGCCGCAGGCTAATGCTGGAAAACCCATGCGTTCTTCCACTGTTCCATGTTAATAGGCATGTACCTTAGAGTGAAGATTATTTCTGGAAAGAATTCTTAATAAGAGGATGCAAATAAGAAGTAGGAAGAAGCTGTTATGATATTAATATACATAAAGTGTATCTAAGGCATGTTGGGGATTAGGTCCTCCAGGATGTTACAGAAATATGAGATTAGGTGATCTGAAGCTACAAACTTCTTTGTTGCCACTGTCTCACTGCAGGCCAGCCCTGCTATTCATAGAGGGGGGTTCATTGACTTCTCAAGCCTTTATCTCTATAAATTGTTATTCTACTAAAGATACCAAAGGCAGCTCCTCTTGATATAAAATCTTTTAGGGATACAGTTCATAAATACTACAAAAAAATCAGGGGTGCCTGGATGGCTCAGTCAGTTGGGTATCTGACTTCAGCTCAGGTCATGATCTCACTGCCTGTGAGTTCGAGCCCCACATCGGGCTCTGTGCTGACAGTCAGAGACTGGAGCCTGCTTCGGATTCTGTGTCTCCCTCTCTCTGCTGGCCACCCCCACTCACTCTCTCTCTCTCTCTCTCTCTCTCTCTCAAAAATAAATAAAAACATTAAAAAATAAAATAAAGAAATTTTAAAAAACACTATGAAAAAACCATCATGTGTCATTATATATTTCTGATTTTTTTAAATATTTTTTAATACTTCTTTCCCCATTTCTCTTCTAGACTCATGCACCTTGCCAACTACAAATGAAATGATGGATGACATTGATGAGAAAATGGGGAAAAAACTCAAGTGGTAAGAGATTGTACTTGCTAATGAAACAAACCATAAGATTTTCCTTTATATGTAGGAAAATGTTGATATATTTTACAATATTTTTACTAGTCAAAATTCACATTTTTGGAACACTTGCTATGATCAAGCAGTATGAGATAGGAAAATAATAGTCATTACACGTCACCTGTAGGATAGTACAAACGACACTCTAGAGTAGTTTCTCCCATGGGAGTGATTTTGATCCCCAGGGAACATTTGGCAAAGTCCAGAGACATTTTTGGTTGTCACAAGTGGGGAGGGCATGCTATTGGCATCTAATGTGTAGAAACTAAGGATGCTGCAAAGCATCCCACAATGCAGAGGACAGGCCTCCTAAACAAAATATTATCCAGCTCAAATGTCTCCAAGAAGTCCTTTCCCATCAGCCACATGTCTGCCAGCAAGTTAACTAGCTGGGAACTGAGCAATGGCAGCACTGTAATCAGAAAACCAAATGAAGAACCAAACTGAGTTCACCTGCCCTAGTATTTTCTTCTAAAAAGATATTCATTTCGGGGCACCTGGGTGGTTCAGTCGGTTGGATGTCTGACTTTGGCTTAGGTCATGATCTCACAGTTCATGGGTTCAAGCCCCGCATTGGGCTCTGCACTGACACATCGGAGCCTGGATCCTGCTTTGAATTCTGTCCGTCTGTCTGTCTATCTCTCTCTCTCTCTCTGTCCCTCCCCCATTTGTGCTCTCTCTCTCTCAAATAATAAAAAGAAAATAAAAAATAAAAGAACATTCCTTTCTGATTCATCCAAACATGTGTTCTCAAGTACACCATAAATGGGATTTGTAGAAAGTTCAAGTGGCTAGACATCACGTATTTAAATGTATTTTTTATGTTAGCTACTTCCATATAAATCAATTCTTTTCCAATTTTATATTAAAATCTGTTGGAAGAATAATTAGATAATGAATCCCATTCGGATGAAGAGGTGACTGTGTAAGAAGATTCTTTCTTCTTTCAAGCTCTAACACATCATTCCCTGAGCTCTGCCACACAGTTGCTGGCAAAGGACCCAGAGGAGAGGAGAGGTGGAAGCTTCAGACTCAACAAAATCTCTCCTGCATTTCATCCAGTTCACAGGGCGGCTCTGCGAAGTGGACGCGCCTATTCACCATTCACGCAGCTCACTCTCCTTACCAGCCTTTATATTACAGGCCAATAGGAATAAGAAGCAGGGAAAGGAGAAGCCCCAAAGTCAACCGCATTTCTTAAATGGTAGCCTGCTCTTCAGGGTTCCTAAAAGTAAATGAGGCCATGCCCCAGAAATCTAACACTGGGGCAGATCCCAAGCAAGGTCATGTAAAGAATAATCATGTGTTAAAGAATAAACTAAGTTGATCCGTCACCTTGGCATCCTGGGGTCCTTTCACTCCAGGCCACAGAAGACCAAATGACATCAAATTTAGATAGAGGTTAGGAAGGAGGAAAAAAAAAATGAATCGACACATTTATAGCCACAGAACAAATGATAAACTCATTGTTGTGGAAAAAGGGAGGAATGGGATAATCCTGAAGCTGCCGACTAAAATGCTATTTTCTGAGCTAGAAAAGAAGAAATTCGTGCTTTATTTACTGTGCCCCTCATTCCCATATGTTCTTTTCTTTCCTCAGGTTTGGCCAGAGCCAGACTTTGCAGACAGATTACATCACGTACATGGACGAGCTGGGCTCCTTCATAGGAGCCAAGCCTAACATACCATGGCTCTTCCTAACTGACCCCCAGCTGGCCTTGGAGGTGTACTTTGGTCCCTGCAGTCCATACCAGTTTCGACTGATGGGACCAGGGAAGTGGGATGGAGCCAGAAATGCCATCCTGACCCAATGGGACAGGACAGTAAAGCCAACCAGGATGAGAGCTGTAGGGAAAGCTCAGAGACCCCAGCACTTTTATAATTTGCTCAGAATTCTTTCATTCCCAGTGCTTTTGCTAGCCGTTTGGCTTACATTTTATTAATGAGAAAGTCCTTTACATCTCAGAGTTTAGCCTAGAAGTTTAATTATTCAGATATGTATGTAGCTTAATTATAGGTATATACACATATGCATACATAAAATCTCAGAGCTGCTCTTTGCTTTCCTGCAGATGTAAAAATTAATTCTGGCCCATTTGACTCAAAGGCTAAAAAAAAAAAAAAAAAAAAGGAAAATACTCGGGCTTTCCCTTTCTGATGAGAATCTATACTCTAAAAAGGCTTTTCACATGCTGAATGGGCAAATTTGGAGATGTTTGAGATGAAGAAGAAGGGGGATGAAGGAGAGTGAGCACAGGTTTGCAGGATGAACAAAGTTTAATAAATTTCTTAAGGGTGTTTCATCATAGGCAGAGATGACATCACAACAATGTTGAATCTTTCAACCCATGACATGGTATATCTTTCCATTTACTTAGATCTTTAATTGCACTCAGCAGTGTTTTGTAGTTTTTTGTATATAGATCTTACCCATCTTAGGTCAGATTTATCCTAAGTATTCCATATTTTTGGATGTTATGATAAATGGTAGCTTAACATTTTTTTAATTTCCTGTTGTTTATTGCTAACATATAGAAATGCGATCATTTGTTCTTTTGTTGAATCATCTGTAACTTTTTTGTAGATTCCATAATGCTTCCTACGTAAATAATCACGTTGTCTAAAAATAAAGATAGCTTTACTTCTCCAATTTCAACTTGGATGTCTTTTATCTTTTTCTTGACTTATTGCACTGAAACTCCCGTATAATATTGAATAGAAGTGGTGAGATGAGACATCCTTGCCTTGTTCCTGATCTTAGGAATAAAGCATTGAGTCTTTTACCACTAAGTATGATGTTAGCTATAGATATTTCACAAATACCCTTTATTAAGTTGAGGAAGCTTCCTTCTATTCCTAATTAGCCAACAGTCTTTATCAGGAATCGATGTTCGCTTTTGTTAAAATGCTTTTTCTGCTTCTTTTGAGATGGTTTGGGTTAAAATATGGTAAATCACATTGACTATTAAACCGACCTTGCATTGCTGAAATAAACCCCACTTGGTCATGATATATTATCCATTTTATACACTGTGGGATTATATTTGTTAAGGATTTTTGCATGATGGATATTTATCTGTATTTTTTTTTGTAATATTTTCTCTTGGTTTGTATCAATGTAATGACAGTCCCATAGAATGAATAGGAGAGTATTCTTCCTCTTACATTTTCTGGAAGAGTTTGTCTATCATTTGCATTATTGCTTTCTTAAATATTTGGTAAAATTCACCAGTGAAGCCATCTTGACCAAAAGTTCTTTGTGTAAAAGTTTTTAAACTACAAATTCAAGTTCTTTAATAGATATAGGGCTACTCAGGTCATGTGTTTCTTCTTGAGAGAGCTTTGGTAGTATGTGTCTTCTAAGTAATTAGTTCATTTTATCTAAGGGAATTCAATAAAGATACAATGGTCTTTTCAACAGATGGTACTAGAACAATTGGATATATATATATGAAAAAAATTCAATCAATACTTTGCATCCTATACAAAAATTAACTCAAAATGGATCCTAGAACTAAATGTAAACCCTAAAACTATTCGGGCACCTGAGTGGCTCAGTTGGTTAAGCATCTGACTCTTGATTTTGGCTCAGGTCATGATCTCACGGTTGTGAGATCGAACCCCATGTAGGGGTGTGGATGGAGCCTCCACACTCAGTGCAAAGCCTGCTTAAGACTCTCTTTCCCTCTCCCTCTGTCCCTCCCCGCCCCCAAAAGTAAAAATTAAAAATTAAATTAAATTTTAAAAACCTAAATCTTATGAAACTTCTAGAAGAAAACATAAGAGAAGATCTTTCAGTTAGGCAAAGAGGTCTTAGACAATATCAAATGCAAAATCCAAAAAAATGTATAAATTAGGCTTTATCAAAATTAAGAACTTCTATTCTTGAAAAGACAGCATTAAGAGAATGAAAAGACAAACTACAGGGTGAGTGGGTGGCTCAGTCTGTTAAGTGTCCAGGTCCTGATTTCAGGTCAGGTCATGATCTCACAGTTCCTGCCCTTGAGCCACACGTGGGGCTCTCTGCTGTCAACGTACAAGCTGCTTCAGATCCTCTGTCCCCTTCCCTCTCAGCCCCTCCCCCACTTGCATCCTCTCTCTCAAAAATAAACATTAAAAAAATAAAATAAAATGGAGTCATGGAGTCTGGAACAGGGAGCTCTCACATCCTACCACTCATTGCAGCCCTTCACAGACCTAGCCCTTCACAGACCCAACAGAAAAAAAGTCTACTTTGCAGGGTGCCTGAGTGGCTCAGTTGGTTAAGCGACCAACTTCGTTGGGCTCAGGTCATGATCTTACAGTCCGTGAGTTCGAGCCTCGTGTTGGACCCTGTGCTGACATCTCAGAGCCTGGAGCCTGCTTGGGGTTCTATGTCTCCCTCTCTCTCTGCTCCTCCCCTGCTCATGCTCTGTCTCTCTCTCTCTCCTTCAAAAAATAAATAAAAACATTTAAAAAGAAAAAAAAAAGAAAAAGTCTACTTTGCTACTAGGGGAGAAGGAAGAAAGGCTTTCCTCCTCCCCCAGTAACAACCCAGCCAAGGAGATACTCGCACAACTCAGCCAATGAAAAGCCACTACCCTTGGAACTCTCAGTTTGCTCCAATGGATTTCTTGTTTACAACAACTCCTCCCAACAACCCCCTCACTCTAAAAGAGAAGGTTCTCCTGCTTCCTTCTGCAGACTTGCCTTATGGCTTTTGCTATACCTGGCATGTTCCAAACTGCAGATCCTCTGCTATCTCTGAATAAACCCATTCTTCTAGTAAACTGACTGTTTTACTTTTAAGGTCAACAGAGCCATAGATATGGATTAAATCAGCTAGGAATGAGATGTAGGAGAATGAAAAGAAAATAAGGAGAGAACCCCAGCAAGAAAAGTAAAAGGAGACCAAAAAAAGAAATAACTGGAACCGTGGAAGACAAAACCGGGAGACAATAATATGCTGGAATACAGGAAAAAGAGTGTCAAGGAGTTAGTAAACCCAAAAATTGCTCATTAACATGACAGTTTCAAAATCTATCTGTAAGAATTCGTGAGAAAAAGGAGTCTAGAAAATTTCGAGGAAGACAAAAGTAGGGGGGGGAAATGCTTTGTCAGGTGTCTAAACATAGTATAAAGATACAATATTGTGAATGTGCTACGAGTATGAATGAACACACAGATTAATGGGTCAGAAGAAATGGTCCAGGAAAACATACAGTCCTCAGAAGAAAATCAGTAAAGGAAGTGAACAAAAAAAGGGTCACAGGAGGGAATAAAGGGAATCATCCCTACTGAGAGAGCCCTGTCTGCAAAGTTCTGGAGCTATGAACAAGCAGGGCACATTTGAAGAAGCGGCAGAAATCCTTCACGACTTCAGGGGGAGTTGGAGGGGAAAGGCAAGGGAGAGTCTGGAGAAGAAAACAGGACCCTCTAGTGGAAGAGAGATTCTCCTTCTGAAATCTAGCAAGTATCTGAGCTTTGAGTAGAAGATCTGGAATGAAGAGATCGAGTTACCAGCATGCTGCTACAGAGACCAAGAGCAGCCCTATGTACATGACATGCTGGGATGTGTCTACCAATTTCTTTAAAGAGATAAGACCACAACCTGGTAATATGATACCTTGCAAATCAACAAAGAATGCAATGAATGCAATGAATGCAATGTCCTAATGTGGCTTTTAGTAAAAAGAAAATAGTTGATGGCACAATAAATACTAAGGGGAGCATTTTTTAAAGCCACAAGGAAGTGATAACTGAAATCCTTGTGCAATTTAAAGTTTACCTCTTACATTGAACTACAGTGGCCCAAACTCATTCAACTGTCTTCTGCTTAGACTGACTACCCTTCCTTACCTTGTATAAAAAGAAGCATAACCAGATCCTTAATGTCTATGTTTGTGAATCACTCCATAGCAACTACCTTTGCACATTTCCACACGTCTCATAACTGTGCCCTGTCTGGGGAAATCAAAGGCAGTCTCAAAAGGTGAAAAGAGCCCCCAAAGAAGCATTTTTCAACTAAGAGAAATGGCACAACAAAGAGGAAAATTGTAGTCGCTTTTCCTTCTTTCTAAAGCTTACTGCCAGGAAGACCATGGTTAAGCTTGGATTTTGTTCTAAAATTTAGGGGTTTTCTCCACATTTCTTTTCTGGATATGTTATAATTCTGGGTCTCTGTTTATCTTAAAGCTCATAACTTATGGAGGTGTTTGCATTCCTTTTAAATATCTGGTTGTGACAAGGGGTGCCTGGGTGGCTCAGGCAGTTAAGCATCTGACTTTTGATTTCAGCTCAGGTTAATGATCTCATGGTTCCTGAGTTTGAGCTCCCCACCCCCATGCCCACCCCTGGCATTGGGCTCTGTGCTGACAGTGTGGAGCCTGCTTGGGATTCTCTCCCTCTCCTTCTGCCCCTCCCCTGCTCTCTCTCTCTCTCTCTCTCAAAATAAATATATAAACATTAAAAAAATAAATATCTGGTTGTGACAGGGCTTATTGTTGGTCAGATTCACTGTTTCATTTACATGTATATAATATTCCTTTGTTCTATAAATATGTTACACTTGACAAAATGCAATGGATCTAAAATATTTTTTTAAGACAGAGTGCATGCAAGTGGGAGAAAGGGACAGAGGGAGAGACAGACAGACAGAATCTCAAGCAGGCTCTGTGCTCAGCACAGAGCCCAATGCGGGGCTCAATCCCATGACCCTGAGATCATGACCTGAGCCAAAATCAAGAGTCGAATGCTCAACTGACTAAGCCACCCAGGTGACCCAGATCTAAAATACTTTTAACAAATATTAGAAGACTCAAAAAATTTAATGCCAGACCAGTGGGGGCTTTTAACCAGGGAAGTGGTATAAATTAAATTAACAATATGAGAAAATAATCTGGCATCAGGGTGGAGAATTTATTCTAAGTGGGCAAGAGTAGAAATACAAAGATGAGTTAAAAAGCATTGTGAAAATCTAGGCCTTATTTTCAACAGTTCTGAAGTTGTGATAATTTCAAAAAAGTTATGACTGAGGTGTCCCTTTATTTTATCTATAGAAGCAGAGTTTCATGAACTTTAATACTATCAACAAAATTATAACAGACAGCTTTAACTATTATAAAGTACAAAATGCTTTAATATTTGGAAGCAATCACATTCCCATGACAATGTGCTATTATAAACAATTTCTTGTTTGTTTAAGTACATTCTTGAAAGACTTTGTGCAACAATTTGTCCAATGGTACAAGTATGTGCAATACATGGTCCACACTCTGTACTCAATAAATATTTACTAAGTAAATAGACATATCATTTTTTTTAAATCATTTTTTTAAAAATAGCTCCTCATTCAGATGTTATACCAGTGGACGAGCTTTATGCCCCACCTTAATTTCTACCCATGAAATATTCTTAAGTATTCTACCCATGAAATATTCTCATAGGATAAAGTACAAGCTATAATCCCAGCTATAATCTCAGAATATTTAAGAACAGGCCAAAAATTATCTTTGACTTTTAAAGTTAAACTATATAACTTTAAATGACACAAATATAGTAGGATTAAGAGTTATGGATGTGTCTGCAGAAAAGATAACCAGCAAAAATTCAAGTATGTTTGTTTTCTTATTGGAGGTATTGTTGTTAACATGAAGGATTCAGTTCAACATACTAAAGAACTTCCTGATAGTGAGGACAGCTAAAAGAATGAGCACCAAAAAGAAATTCAGCACCTGCTTTTCTGAGAGGTTTTATAAAGGTAATAGTCCTCCATAAATCTCACTCAATCTCCATGTAGAATGCACAGTATCACAGAGTGTGAGCTAACATTGATTTGTGCCAATGATGACTTTCGTTTTTAAGTTTGAAAACCAAATGAATAAAGTGAACACTCTTTCAGTGAGGAACACTTACCCTAATTAAGAAAACAGACTAATCATGTGCTATTGCAACAAAAATCCTCAAAAATAAGAATTATGACAATTATAAATAATGATCTCTTTGCAAAGAAGTATCCCTGCTCCAAGGTTCTTGCCACCTATGGAAGTAATCATACTGCATTTATTTGAAAATTAATCGTTATTCTAACTTTTCATTAGTTTTCACTGAGACTAATGAAAGGCAATTACTAGTCAGCCTCTTTGCCTTAAATTCAAAACTAGTAGGAATATATCAACAACCCTTAAGGCATCCTAGTAGTTAAGAGACCATTTCATTGACTTTGAATAAGAGAACCATTTAGCAACTAGTACATGCAGAGCATTGTGCTAGGAAGGAAAAAAATAACTAGATCCTGTCTCCCAAGAATTTATTATCTAAATGAATACATATACACAAGTACATATATCAGCAAAAACTCTAGACTACTTGGGGACAGTGATGGCTGTACAGTGACCCATCCTGCTGGATCTCCTCATCAAATGATTTGAAACATGCTCCTCAGTATAACTTGAAGACAGAGTGCCAAAGCTGCAAAATAACTGGAATTAAAGAGAAAACTCACCAAATTACAGTGTATCGTCTCTCACTTGGCCACCCACCTCATTCTATTGCAAGATCGGGTAGAGGTTGGCCAAGAAAAACCTCATGGAAGAAAAGACAGGGAAGCTAGCAAAAGGGGCTACATACACTAGAAAATACTTAAAAAAAAAAAAAAAAAAGGCATCAAGGCAGGTCAGAGCACAGACTACTGGGAAGGAATTTCAAATCTAGGAGTTTGAAGAACCAGACACCATTTAAAAGGATTGGCACAATATGAGGTGGGGGGGGGGTTGGCATAAACGTACTGACTGCAGTCAATGAGACAGTCCTTGAAATGCATAGCTCTAGGGGAGAAAAGAAAAGAAGATAGGCACTTTGGAAAGTCCGTTGTAAAATAAAAAGAAGAAAAAAAGAAAAGGTAAAATGGAGAGTCCTGTAAGACAGAAAAGAACCACAAAATTTGGAGGACTCCTAACCCCTCTACCATAATTAAACAAACAAGCAAACTGTTAAATACCTGAACTTTTCTATTCCTTCAGAAGAGGACACCATTAAATGAGGAATCTAATAAGACATCTCAATATCATAAAAATAAAGAAGATGAAGGTTATGCTATGTCTAGATAGATGGATAGATAGGTAGATAGCTAGATAGGTGTGAGGAAGGGATTGAGGGAGGGAGGGAGGGAAGGAAGGGAAAAAGAGGAAGGAAGGAAGGAACAGAGAGGAAGGAGGGAAGAAGAGGAAAAAGGAAGGAAGGAAGGAAGGGATGAAGGAAGGACAACAAAATCCTTTCCCAGAGATCCACTGGAAAAGTTCTATTTATGTCTCCTTGGCCAGAATTGAAAATGCATGGTGACTCCTAAGTGCAAGGGCATCTGAAATAATCATCTTTCCCAGCCAAGGCAGAATGGGAAAAATGAACTTGGAAGCTCTTGGATAGCCATTAAACAGTGTATGTCATATCTCTCATGTGTCATCCTCACACTTGATTAGTAAGTAGTTCAGCTAAATATAAAATCACAAGCCTAAAATCAAATTATCTTAGGCTTTTGAAGTCATTGCCTCATTGCCTTCTACTATTGTATTATAAAAGCCCACTGTCATTTCCATTCTTTGTCCTTTAAACGTGACTTGTATTTCTTTTTCTAGAAGGTGATGGGGCTTTCTTTTTAATCCCTGCAGTTTTGAAATTTCATGGTGAAATGCCTGGTTTGGGGTCTTTTCAAATTTCCAGGTCTGGAACTTCATCAAGTCAATTTCTACAAAGATCAAACCTCCAGTTATCCATCCAAGATGAAGGAAGGTCAGTCTGGTGGTTGTGCAACATGGAAGTAAGAAATATCTGTTCCATAAACAAACTTTCAGCCACTCAAGTTGTGTCTTTTTACTGATACCTTTGCAGTTCCTGATGTCTCCAGTCCCTAAACCACCACCCCCTGACTTCATCTGGTGTAAATTCACCTTTACATGTTAGCATCCCCCTTGCAAGCTCAGTGTTAACTCTCATTTCTGATGACTCAGCAGCTCACTTCCTGTCTTCAGAAAATGTGCTGATATTTCTTCTCTACTTTAATCTCCTCTCTGATTTTCTATATCCTTTAAGTTTATGACTTTTTTATTTTTTATTCTCATTTGTGTGAGGTTTCAAAAGGTAGCAGAGAGAAAAAAATATATGTTTCAATCCACCATATTTAGCCTGGAGTTTTCTCAAGTACACCTGTAGTGTGAAGAATGAATCTGTAGGGGTGGGAGATGGCTAAGGTGGTTGCTGGGATGGGCTAAGACGGAGAGTAGGTGTAAGGAACAATCCAAATGACAGCCCTACCTTAGTTTAAAGCTAGGTTCTCTTTTCCGCTTATTATGGATCTTTGATACAATTGTTGAGAAGTCTGTTTTGCTTGCTGTTTACTATGAGCATTGTGAGACCTTTCCTGGAAGTAACCCGCTGTGTAGTAGAATGGGTTGTAAACCTTCCTAAACGTAGTCTGATATGTAATGAAATGAGTAATTGTACTTAAACCAACTGGCGTCTCTCGCTTCTGTAATCTTGCCTGTTTAACACATTCCTCACCTACCCCCTTCCCCTTTTTTTTTCTTTCTCTCCCCCACCACAAGTAACAGACAAAGGACGCCCAATCAGAAAACCACAAATGTCCTTACTTTAGAATTTACCTATCAGGACCCTCACTCACCTATGCTGTTTGTCCCTGTCTATAAAAACCCTATACCAACT
Source organism: Leopardus geoffroyi (assembly GCF_018350155.1). Taxonomy (NCBI): domain Eukaryota; kingdom Metazoa; phylum Chordata; class Mammalia; order Carnivora; family Felidae; genus Leopardus; species Leopardus geoffroyi. Next base: position 56,010,475 of record NC_059338.1, on the reverse strand, counting down.
CTGATCGGGGCCTCTGTGTGTCACCGGCAACGAGTGCGCAGAGGTCCAGGTTCGAACCTGCAATAAACGACCCTTGCCGCTTGGCTTTGACTCACGACTCTGGTGGTCTTTTGTGGGAGGTTTTAGAACATCGGGCATTACATTTGGAGGTCCCACCGAGATCTCCCCCGAGCTCACCAGACTTCTGATCAATGGGTCGTATCTGATTCCGATCGGTAAGTAAGCCGGCTCTAACGTTCTTCCTTTTCTCTCTAATCTGTGCTTCTTCTCTGGAGAACCGGTTCTGTCTGGAAGCTGGTGTGACCCTGGCGGACGCGCTATAGGGCACCCAGCCGGGGTCAGTTGGAGACGTCCACTGACATCTGGGGCTCCTTGGCCCATCTGGGGACCTGATTGGTCCATCTGGGGCTGTTTGGCCCATCTGGGGCTGTTCGGTCCATCTGGGGCTCCTTGGCCCATCTGGATTCTTTTCTGGGGGCTGCTTACGCCCAACGCGCCTGCGAACTAAATACTTTCATTTTCTTTATGAACCTCCAGAGTGCTAAAAATATCTCTAGGCGTCTAAAAAAAAGAAGAAAAACCATCTAGGCATGCCAATTATTACCGGTATTTTGATGTGATGTATGTCTGTGTGTCTGTCTGTTGAATGGAATGATTGTTGGGAGTCAGGGGCACGCGCCTGACTTACCCTATGTGTAGTCCCACAGCATAAGCTACGGGATTCGAGTGGGCTCTAACCCGATTTCCGCGGTGATCCTCATACGGCTTAAGGCGGTCAAAATCTTTTTGATCCGAGCAGGGGGTTTATACCTGCCCGCCCATGCTAAGAGGCACCTAAGTTCCCGCGAGGGACGCGGACGGGCGAGTACGCGAGTGCTTCTTTGTCAGTCTAAAGAGTGCTTCTTTGTCAGTCTAAATGTATTGTCACCCCGGGGCCCTTGTAAATACCGCCGTAACCCTCTCTGTCGGGCTAGCCAAGAAAGTTGGAACCGCTGCGAAAGATTTTTGTTAGTTCTTGTTTTTCTTTCATAGGTCGGATGTTTTATTGGAATTAAGTGTTTTCTCGGCTGATCAGAATTAATTATTCCATCCTTTGTTTCTCTCTCCTCCTTTCTCAGCTCCCTGCGGCTTTCCTTCCTGCCCCCTGGCCAGCGGCGCCCCCCCCCTTTTCTCCTCTCCTCTTCCTCAGAATTATAATATGGGCCAAACGCAGAGCACCCCTCTCTCCCTCCTCCTCGCCAATTTCAGGGACCTAAAAGCTAGAGGACACAGCTTAAGCCTAGACATTCACAAAAGGAAGTTAATTACCTATTGCCGCTCTGAATGGCCCACCTTTGGGGTTAATTGGCCTACAGAGGGAACCTTCTGCCTCCCTGTGGTCCTTAAAGTAAAATCAAAAATTTTCCTACCAGGGAAAGAAGGTCACTCGGATCAGATTCCCTATATTCTGGTGTGGCAAGATTTAGTAGAAAACCCTCCTCCTTGGATGGCCTCTTTCTTAATAGCAGAGTCATGCCAAATCCTAGCGGCTAAACCTATCAGCCCTCCCAAGTCGCCAACTCCAGCTGCACCCCCTGTTCTCCCCGACAGCCAAGATTTACCTTTTCTCGACCCTCCCCCTTACCAGGTTCCTCCTCGCATTCCGCAAGCTGCCCCTATCCCTGCTGCGCCGGCAGAGCCTCCCGTAGCCCAGCCCATAGGAGAACTGGAGAATAGGGAGGCTCAACCCGCGCCCATGCCTAATGGGGGCGAAGTCCAAGGGCCGGCCGGACATACCCGTAGGCGGGCCCCACGTGAGCCAGGACTCCGCCTTCCTGACTCCACCGTAGCTTTACCTTTACGGGAAATAGGGCCTCCCGATGATACGGGGAATCCCCGACTCCAATATTGGCCCTTCTCTACTAGTGACCTATATAACTGGAAAACCCAGAATGCCCGATTTTCTGACAACCCTAAAGATTTAATAAGTCTCTTAGACAGCGTTATGTTTACTCACCAACCCACCTGGGATGATTGTCAGCAGCTCCTCCGAATCCTGTTCACTACCGAGGAGCGAGAAAGAATTCAATTGGAAGCAAGAAAGCTGGTTCCTGGGGATGACGGCCAACCCACTGCTAACCTTGATCTCATTAACGCAGCTTTTCCCTTGACCCGACCCCCACAGGATGGCTGGGACTACAACACGGCAGAAGGTAGGGGACGGCTGCGCATTTATCGCCAGACTCTAATGGCGGGTCTCCGGGCTGCTGCACGCAAGCCCACTAATTTGGCAAAAGTGTATTCAATAATACAAGGTAAGACAGAGAGCCCTGCCGCTTATTTAGAAAGATTAATGGAAACCTTCAGACAGTATACCCCCATGAACCCCGAGGCCCCCGAAAATCAAGCTGCTGTTGTAATGGCCTTTGTAAATCAAGCAGCCACTGATATTAAAAAGAAACTCCAGAAGCTAGAGGACCTGGAGGGAAAACAGATTCAGGACTTACTCCACATTGCCCAGCGTGTCTATAGTAATAGAGAGACTCCAGAGGACAGGCAACTTAAAGCCACCGAGAAAATGACCAAAGTCCTGGCTACTGTTGTCCAAAAGCCCCTGGATAAACACAAGCCCCTAGATAAGGACCAATGCGCCTATTGCAAAGAAAAAGGCCACTGGGCCCGAGAATGCCCTAAAAAGAAAAAGCCACATTATGGTCAAAAACCGTGGCAGCCAAAAACCACACCCGCCCTCTTCACTCAAGATGCAGAATAGGGGGGACGGGGTTCGGATCCCCTCCCCGAACCTAGGGTAACGCTACAAGTGGAGGGGAACCCAGTTCAATTCTTAGTCGACACAGGGGCACAACATTCGGTCTTGATCAGACCCCATGGAAAAATCTCTGAAAAATCTTCCTGGGTCCAAGGGGCTACTGGAATAAGAAAATATCCCTGGACCACCCAGAGAACTGTGGACCTAGGAAATGGAAAGGTCACCCATTCCTTCCTAGTCATCCCTGACAGCCCGTGCCCCTTATTAGGAAGAGACTTACTCACTAAAATGGGGGCCCAGATTCATTTTACGCCAGAGGGCCCCCAAGTGACTGGCCCGCACAACCAACCCATTACCATACTTACTCTAAGATTAGAAGATGAATATCGACTCCATCAGGGGCCACCCTCACAAAGTCAAAACATAGAGCCCTGGCTCCAGCAGTTTCCAGAAGCATGGGCTGAAACCGGGGGTATGGGGTTGGCTAAACATCGCCCAGCTCTATTCATAGAGTTGAAACCGGGGGCAGATCCAGTTCGGGTCCGACAATACCCGATGTCAATGGAGGCCAAAAAGGGCATCACACCACATATCCGTCGCCTCCTAGACTTAGGCATCTTGCGTCCCTGCCATTCAGCCTGGAACACCCCCCTGCTGCCCGTACGAAAACCTAACAGTGCAGACTACCGTCCGGTACAAGACCTGAGAGAAGTTAACCGCCGAGTCATGGACATACACCCAACAGTACCCAACCCCTATACCCTCCTAAGTGCCCTCAGCCCAGAAAAACAATGGTATACGGTCCTTGATTTAAAAGATGCTTTTTTCAGCCTGCCTCTGGCCCCCAAAAGCCAGGAGCTCTTCGCCTTCGAGTGGTTCGACCCTGAGAGAGGCATAAATGGGCAACTCACCTGGACCCGGCTCCCCCAAGGATTTAAAAACTCACCCACCTTGTTCGATGAGGCACTCCACGAGGATCTGGGTGAGTACCGGAATCAAAACCCCGAAGTAACTCTCTTACAGTACGTTGACGATCTTTTAATCGCCGCTGAGACTGCCGAAGCTTGCTTGCAAGGCACCAAAAATCTCCTCCGGACACTTGGTGCCCTGGGGTACCGGGCTTCAGCAAAGAAAGCCCAAATTTGCAGATCCGAGGTAACCTACTTGGGGTATCTGTTAAGGGAAGGCCAACGATGGCTCACTGATGCACGGAAGGAAACCGTTCTCCGCATCCCCCGACCCACGACCCGAAGGCAGGTAAGAGAGTTCCTGGGATCAGCCGGGTTCTGCCGCTTGTGGATACCTCGGTTCGCCGAGATGGCTAAGCCTCTTTACTTGGTCACCCGAGAACGGGCGCCCTTTGAGTGGACAGAGGAAACTGAGCAGGCTTTCCAGCAAATTAAACTCTCCCTGCTGTCGGCACCAGCCTTAGGGCTCCCCGATGTCTCCAAACCTTTTCATCTCTTCGTAGATGAAAATAAAGGGGTAGCCAAAGCAGTGCTGACGCAACTCCTTGGCCCATGGCCCAGGCCTGTTGCCTATCTTTCAAAAAGACTGGACCCAGTAGCGGCTGGCTGGCCTCCTTGCCTCCGTATGATAGCTGCTACAGCTCTAATGGTAAAGGATGCTGATAAGTTAACTATGGGACAAGAGTTACATATCACAACCCCTCATGCCATCGAGGGAGTCCTCAAACAACCTCCTGACCGATGGATTAGCAATGCCCGACTGGTTCACTACCAGGGACTCTTATTAAATCCCCTCAGAATCATTTATGCTCCCACCAGAACACTAAACCCTGCCTCCCTGTTACCAGACCCGGACTTAGATACCCCTCTCCATGACTGCGCTGAGATATTGGCACAGGTTCATGGAGTTCGGGAAGATTTACAGGATCATCCACTGCCAGACGCCGAAGTTACCTGGTTCACTGACGGCAGCAGCTTTATACATCAAGGTCAAAGGTACGCGGGGGCAGCAGTCACAACTGAAACTGAGACTGTTTGGGCAGAGCCTTTGCCAGCTGGCACCTCTGCCCAACGGGCTGAACTTGTGGCCTTAACCAAGGCACTGACTTTGGGAAAAGACAAGAGACTAAACGTGTACACCGATAGCAGATATGCTTTTGCTACGGCCCACATACATGGAGGTATATACAGAGAGAGGGGACTGTTAACTGCAGAAGGGAAAACCATCAAAAACAAAGAAGAAATATTGGCTCTTTTAAAGGCACTCTGGCTGCCTAAACGACTAGCCATCATACATTGCCCAGGCCACCAAAAACCGATCACACCGGTGGCCAGAGGAAATAATCTGGCTGACCAGGTGGCCCGAGAGGTGGCCTTACAGGTGGACTGTGCTTTAATGACCACCCTACCAGACCCCGGTCCAGCTAGTTTACCAGAAAGTCCCACCTACACTAAAAAAGACCTAGACTGGATCCAAAAATTGCCTATGACTCAGTGCCTTAACGGATGGTGGAGAGCAGCAGACTGTAGCATAATCCTCCCAGAGGAAATGGGAAATAAAGTTTTATCCAAGATGCACCGAGCCACTCATATGGGCACGAGAAAAATGCAAGACTTAATAAGACATGCTAGGATCACCATCAAAGACTCTAGGACAAAAATCGAACAGATAGTTACTAGCTGTAAATCTTGCCAACTAACTAACGCCACCAACCACGGGAAAAACCCTGGCTCAAGAACTCGCGGAACCAGGCCGGGAGCCTATTGGGAAGTAGACTTCACCGAGGTAAAGCCTGGAAAATATGGATACAAATATCTGCTAGTGTTTATAGATACCTTTTCAGGATGGACAGAGGCCTTCCCCACCAAGCATGAGACTGCGCAGATAGTAGCAAAGAAAATGTTGGAAGACATCATGCCCAGGTACGGATTCCCTACCCTAATAGGATCAGACAATGGACCAGCATTCATTTCAAAGGTAATACAAGGGATAGCGCAGTTTATTGGGGCCGATTGGAAACTACATTGTGCATATAGACCCCAAAGTTCAGGACAGGTAGAAAGAATGAATAGAACCCTAAAAGAGACCCTAACCAAATTGACCATGGAGACTGGCGCTAACTGGGTAGTCTTACTCCCCTACGCTCTGTTCAGGGTGCGGAACTCCCCTTACAAACTTGGATTAACCCCCTTTGAAATCATGTATGGAGTGCCCCCCCCTATAATTCCCAACCTACAGTCTAATGTGTTAACTGAATTTGATGATCATGAACTTCTTATTTCCCTGAGGGAACTACAGCACACCCACCAGGAAGTTTGGCCCAGATTGAGAGCCATTTATGAGAACGGGCCCCCTCCTGAGCCGCATCACTACCGACCCGGAGATTGGGTATATGTGCGGAGACACCAGCAAGAGACCCTCCAACCACGGTGGAAGGGACCCTACATTGTGATCCTAACCACACCCACTGCTCTCAAAGTCGACGGGATTGCTACCTGGATCCATTACACCCACGCCCGACCAGCTGATACCTTTGCGGTTCAAAAAGACTTCGTGCCGGAAGCCAACACCGCCTGGACAGTTGACCAGAGTAAGACCCATCCTTTAAAATTGGCTCTGCGTCGAAAACCTGACCCCGAAAACCGGCTGAGACCAAAGGCCTGGGTGTCCCATACCAAGACTGTTGCTGCAGCTCCGGACCCACAATGATCGGAGGAACACTCATTAGCGTGCTCCTGCTCACCTCCTACGGACTGATAAGTATTGCGAGCAACCCCCATATACCCTATACTTTAACTTGGGAGATTTCTAATCTAGAAACTCAGGAAGTCTATAATACTACCACAATAGACGATACTCCCCTAAATGCCTGGTGGCCTGATCTATATTTTAACCTAGAGGACGTAGCCATAACTATGGGGGTACTTCCCCCCAACGGAAGCCGCCAGCGTCCTAATCCGTCATGGACCGGAACCCCAGAAAATGAAAAAAAGCGCATAAGATCTGGTGGGTTTTATGCATGTCCCGGGTTCAGAACAGGAGCAATGAAAAAAACCTGTGGAGGAGTCGAATCCCTCTACTGTAAGGCTTGGAGCTGTGTCACTATCAATGATGGAAGCTGGAAATGGGAGGTAAAACCCCATTATATTGACATGAAATTTGCCAGCCCCTGTCCCAAGCAGATCCGCGCCTGTAACCTTATTCGTATCAAATTCCTAGAGGACGGAAAAAAGGAGACGAGATGGATTACGGGGCTAAATTGGGGAATTCACCTGTATCGGGGACCGCCTTACTTTGCAACTGTTATTCAGATAAAACTAAAGGTACAACCCAAGGTTCCACCAGTGTTAGTAGGACCGAATCCAGTAATAGGGGCCACCAGTGAGCCTACTACTACTCCAGGGCCCACTAGTAAGCCTACTGACACCACGGGCATGGGTACTAGTTCTTCGACCACTCAGGTGACCCCGAAAAAACCCCAAAAAATTCAAATCCCATTCAAAGATGACCCCTTATGGGTAATGATAAATACTACTTATAAGGCCTTAAACCATACTAAACCCAATGAAACAGAAGCTTGTTGGCTGTGCTATTCCACAAAACCTCCATTTTACGAGTCAGTAGCAATAACAGGGAATTATAGCACTGCAAACAACTCAGACGCTTGCAGTTGGGGACAGAGAAGACCCGGCCTCACACTACCAGTGCTTACGGGAAATGGGACATGTATAGGAACAGTGCCAACAAAATATAGCCACTTATGCATAAGTAACAGGAATATATTCAATACTTCAGAGAACTGGATTATTCCACCAAATAACTCATGGTGGCTTTGTTCTCATGCGGGATTAACCCCTTGCCTCTATAAGGACATGTTCAATCAGTCGGAATTCTGTGTAATGGTAATTGTGTTCCCAAAAATCATATACCACACAGCTGAGTATGTAGACCAGATGTGGATAGCACCCAAAAGAGTGACTAAAAGAGAACTCATTACTGCAGGGGCTCTAACTCTGGCCACCATATTTGGACTCGGGGCCATCGGAACCGGGACAGGGATCTCGGCCTTAACTATACAAAACAAGGGATTTAGTATACTTAGAGAAGCGGTTGACAAAGATATAGAAAGAATAGAAACTGCCATCACTTCGCTTGAAAAGTCCCTAACCTCCCTCTCGGAAGTAGTTTTACAAAACAGGAGAGGATTAGACCTGCTGTTCCTACAGCAGGGTGGTCTCTGTGCAGCACTAGGAGAAGAATGTTGTTTCTATGCTGACCACACAGGAATAGTAAGAGATTCTATGGCCAAGGTCCGAGAAGGGCTAAATAAACGGAAAAAGGAAAGAGAACAAGAGGCTGGATGGTTTGAATCCTGGTTCAGTGCGTCCCCATGGTTAACTACCCTGCTCTCCGCCTTACTCGGGCCTCTGGCCATCCTACTGCTCGCTCTCACATTCGGCCCCTGTATCATAAACAGAATTATTAATTTTGTCCAAGACAGGTTCAATGCTGTACAATTAATGGTCTTACGAACTCAGTACCAACCGCTCGAAACATTACAAATAGAAAACTGAAGATCCAAGATTGGCTCTTTAGGCACAAGAAAAAGGGGGGAATGTAAGGAACAATCCAAATGACAGCCCTACCTTAGTTTAAAGCTAGGTTCTCTTTTCCGCTTATTATGGATCTTTGATACAATTGTTGAGAAGTCTGTTTTGCTTGCTGTTTACTATGAGCATTGTGAGACCTTTCCTGGAAGTAACCCGCTGTGTAGTAGAATGGGTTGTAAACCTTCCTAAACGTAGTCTGATATGTAATGAAATGAGTAATTGTACTTAAACCAACTGGCGTCTCTCGCTTCTGTAATCTTGCCTGTTTAACACATTCCTCACCTATCCCCTTCCCCTTTTTTTTTCTTTCTCTCCCCCACCACAAGTAACAGACAAAGGACGCCCAATCAGAAAACCACAAATGTCCTTACTTTAGAATTTACCTATCAGGACCCTCACTCACCTATGCTGTTTGTCCCTGTCTATAAAAACCCTATACCAACTCTGATCGGGGCCTCTGTGTGTCACCGGCAACGAGTGCGCAGAGGTCCAGGTTCGAACCTGCAATAAACGACCCTTGCCGCTTGGCTTTGACTCACGACTCTGGTGGTCTTTTGTGGGAGGTTTTAGAACATCGGGCATTACATAGGGAGACAATTGAGACTTTCAGTTTGAAGTGATGACAACCCAACTTATGATAGTAGCAGAAATAACGGAGATAAGAGGACAAGCTTGAGACAAACTAAATTGATAGAAACAGCTGGGGTTGGTGATTAGTTGTAAAGGAGCAGCGTAACAGGTACTGTATATCAGGTTGTGCAGGTTACACTTCAACGGTAGCAACAGTAAGTTCCAGCCTCTGGCTGGGATGATCAGCGAAGACCCCAAAGACGGGTAGGAGTTTGATAGATGGAAATGGAGGCTGGGCATTCCAAACGAGGTGATCAATGATTACCGTTTATTTGTAACAAGTGTTCTGCCAAGACTACAACTCGGACTATTTTGAAACTGAAAAAACTATCTATTTTGATAGATACAATCATCTTCTGTCTTCCTGAATGGGGACTATCATTTGCCTTTTGAGGCAAACACTCCCTCTCTGTTCCCTTAGGCTTTTACTTCATCACCCTATTGTTTCAGCAATGACCATGCAAGACAGGTGTTCACACCTTACTTAGGCAAGCCTGGAGGAAGTCACCCAAATGAAGATGTTGTTTTGATCATGGACTAATAACAAGTGTTGTGCTTGTGTGTGCTTATTTTGTTATAATAATTATATATTTTCATGGTTCAAAAACTTTAAAATAAAAAGTGAAAAATCTTATTTTCACCCATGACTTAAAATTTTCCCAGGTCCCGATTCCCTTCTTTTTAGTTCCCACCCTTTCCCTGGTCCCCTCAGGTAGTCACTTTTTTTAATGTCCTGAATAATTTTTCATAGTTTATTTATGAGAGTATGGAAAAATTAAAATGCACTTTCTTATTTGCCCTTGTTTTAGACAAAGTACAGCAAAATATATACACTGTTCTATACCTTGTTTTTGTACTTAATAATATACCTTGGCACTATGTATACAAAGAACCTTTTAAAAACGGCATACTATTCAATGTGATTTCTTGAATCAGTCTCCTATGGGCATTTTGATTGTCTTCAATGTTCTTCCATGCTTCTTCAATGAATAATTTTATACACAAATCATTTCACCTACTATTCAACTGTATTTGTAGTATTAAATGTTTTGTTTAGAAATAAAAATTGGGTGTTTTAGCAAAGCTATGACCCTTTGGAAATAGTGAAATGTTTAGCATTGGGGTTTGCTTTGCTTTGTTTTGATTTTTTTCATAAATCTGGAGCTAGACCAACCTAGGCTTACAACCAGCTGTTGGGCGATTATGTGACCTTCTGTTTATTTATGATTTGGTTTCCAGCATACAAATGTAGAAATGAGAATACAGCAAAAAGGAACATTCAGGCAGTCCTTCCCTGGGAGGAAAGAGTAAAATAGAAAGATACTGGTCTCAGTGGCACAATATACCCCAACTGTCAGGGTTGCCCACATGGTATCGAACTCCATAACTCCAGCTTTGGGATAGCTCTACCGCCATTCTAACAGTCTACTGTTATTTACTATATGGTCATCCTAGTATTATGGTTTGTTCAAATCGTGAAGATAGAAGATACCCTTCTTTATGGGCATGAATTTTCCAAGAATAGTATTAAGTTCTTATTGTCAGTTGTACTGAGAAAGGGATAATTCTCAGGAAGCAAATGAGTTGGGCAGTGGTGATTTTCTCTCTGGGTTTTGGAGGTGGCCAGTTCTGGACTCTGAGATTAGCCTCTGGTAGAAGCTAAGCAAAGAGTCAGTGTGGTGAGGGACTCTGAGATTGTTTGTCATAGAAAAAAATTGAAAAAAATATAAATATTCATCAGTGGAGAAGAATTAAATGAATTGCAATATATTTATATCAAGGAATTAAATAAAGGTTTTTAGATTTAGAAAACATAGATCTCACAAAGATAGTGTTGAGCAGAAACACAAGTTGCTCAAGCATTTACATGGCATGATACATTTTTCTGATAGTATAATGTTTGAGTTATGCATCTATAGCAAAAGTATAAAGAAATACACAAAAAAAGATAATAAATTCAAGAGCCTGGGTACCTTTGACAGGCATGGAAAGGGATAAAATCAAGCAGGGCACAAAGAAGGCTTCAACTGGGAGGTAAGTACATGAGTGTACTCATATTATACTTTTTATATGTCTTAAATATTTTGTAATGTATTTATCAGCATTAAAAAATTACATCTCCATCTTTGCAGTACAATTTAGGATTTAGGGCAAAGTGGTCTCAGAGTGAGGGCACATACAAAGTTGGGCAAAGAGGAAGAGCTATGCCAAGAAGGCATTCTCTCACAAGGCCTTCAGCAATAGAATGTTGGCAAGATGTAAAGAGCAGAAGAAACTAAATGATTTTTTTTTTCTGGACCTATATGAAATTTAGGAAACTATCAGAAATAGCTGAAATTCACTGAAGTCTGCCAGCTATGATTGATTAGCTTATACTAGGCCAGTCTTCCCACTAACAACTAGAAATACAGTATAAAACTTTTTTTTAAATATTTGTTTAAAAAGTATCAGGGAGCTATCAAGACAGCAAAAACCAAGACCTGGAAAAAAGGAGAGCTCACTGAGGGTGAGCCAGACAGTCAGCTTCACTGTGTGTTTGAGGCATGTACCATTTAGAAAGTAGAAACCGAGACGCTGGGGGCACCTGGGTGGCTCAGTGGGTTGAGCGTTCAACTCTTGGTTTTGACTCAGGTGATGATCTCATGGTTCACGAGTTCAAACTCCATATCAGTCTCCACAATGACAGTGCAGAGCCTGCTTAGGATTCTCTCTCCCTCTCTATGCCCCTCCCCCACTTTCTCTCTCTCTCTCTAAATAAATAAACAAATAAACTTTAAAAAAAATAAAAAGAAAGAGAGGCTGGATTTTTTAAAACTCCAAGGAGCTAAGGAGGTAAAAATTAAAGTTCCAAGAGGAAGGGAGACTGAAAATATCCAGGGTCTTTGAGACTAACCAAAAGATTTTAGTGAGCCAAACCCAGCTTAACTGCCTTCCAGAGCACCCAGAGAGATAATCTATGGACCTGGAAATAAAACTGATGAAAACCAAATACAAATAGAATATTTTAAGATCATCAACAGGCGAATCAAAAGGAGACTTCCCAATCAAAATGATGGAATTCAGAAAGCAATAGAATAATTTTTTCTAAGTGCTGGGAGGATGCTGATACTGCCAATCCAGAATTCTATACCTTTTGAAAATGTCCTTCAAAAATGAAAGTAAAATATGGGAATGCAAGCTGGTGTAGCCACTCTGAAAAACAGTATGGAGGTTCCTCAAAAATTAAAAATAGAACTACCCGACGACCCAGAAATTGCACTATTAGGTATTTATCCATGGAATACAGGTGTGCTGTTTTGAAGGTACACATGAGCCCCCATGTTTATAGCAGCACTATCAACAATAGCCAAAGTATGGAAAGAGCCCAAATGTCCATCGATGGATGAATGGATAAAGAAGATGTGGTATGTATATACAATGAAGTATATTCTGCAATCAAAAAGAATGAAATCTTGCTATTTGCAACTACGTGGATGGAACTGGAGGGTATAATGCTAAGTGAAATTAGTCAGTCAGAGAAAGACAAAAATCATATGACTTCACTCATATGAGGACTTTAAGAGACAAAACAGATGAGCATAAGGGAAGGGAAACAAAAATATATAAACATATATTGCATATTACATTCCATATTACAAAAATATAAAAGCATATAAATATAAAAACAGGGAGGGGGACAAAATGTAAGAAACTCTTAAATATGGAGAACAAACAGAGGGTTACTGGAGGGGTTGTGGGAGGGGGGATGGGCTAAATGGGTGAGGGGCACTAAGGAATCTACTCCTAAAATCACTGTTGCACTATATGCTAATTTGGATATAAATTTAAAAAATTTTTTAAATAAAATTTAAAAAAATGAAAGTAAAATAATTCATTAAAAAATAGAGAAAGAGGGGCGCCTGGGTGGCGCAGTCGGTTGAGCGTCCGACTTCAGCCAGGTCACGATCTCGCGGTCTGTGAGTCCGAGCCCCGCGTCGGGCTCTGGGCTGATGGCTCAGAGCCTGGAGCCTGTTTCCGATTCTGTGTCTCCCTCTCTCTCTGCCCCTCCCCCGTTCATGCTCTGTCTCTCTCTGTCCCAAAAATAAATAAACGTTGAAAAAAAAATTAAAAAAAAAAAAATAGAGAAAGAATCTGAGATAGTTACCAGCAGACCCACACGAACGGAAAATCAAAGTTCTTTGGGCAAATAAAAATGATCCCAGATTGAAGCATGGAAATACTAAGGAATGAATAGGTAAATATGTGTGTAACTTTAAATTAATATCGATGGCAGGAAGCCACAACCAAAATGTCTAATGAGGTATTACATATATGAAGAATTAAATATATATGACAATAGTACTACAAAAGGTATGAGGGTAGTAAATAAATTTAAGTATTATGTAGACCTTTCATTGTCTCGGATGTGGTAAGAATTCAAATATATTTTGAACTTTATGAAGCCCAGGATGTATACTGTGATCCCTAAGGAAACTCCTAACAGAATAGCAAAAGACAACTCAACAAATGAGTTAATGGGGGAAGAAGGATAAATACATTTCATTAATTGGAGAGTAAGCACAAGAGGACAAAAAGAAAAATAGAATAGGTGAGGCAAATAGAATACAAATGGTAAAATGGAAGACTTATAGATCAAATGAAATAGAGCATTCCAATTAAAATGTCAGAGTATGTTTTTCAGAAGAAATATCTGTGGGACTCTGCAAAAGGCTGTTTGAGGAAATGGCAAAAAGTTATGTGGGAATGAAGTCTAGGAAGAGTGCTGGGATACAATAGACTGTGAGAATAAACAGGCTTTTGATTTTTGCTCCATCAATTAGAATTAACCCTGAAGAAAATACCGCTGGTCCCAGGCTCAATGCTGGAAGGTGATCGGTAGAAACATGAAGAAGAACCAGCTCAGCTGTTACATAGGCTTTCATTGAATTAATTTCCTTGATCAATGCCCCACAATCTACTCCACTCCCCACACTGACCACAGCAGAGTTTAGGGCTTGTAGTTTGGTTCAGTGATCGAAAGAGGACTTAGATGGCCTGGATTCAAAGGCCTCTTTGTTGCATGATTTCCAGCATTTTAGTTAATTCTGTGTATCTGCTTTCTCTCTCATAAAATGCAGGTAACAGGATTTATTCACTCATAAGATTGTTGTAACAATGAAGCATTGCTTAACAAGGCTTGGTTATTAATAAACAATAGGTAGGATAGTGGTTTCATAGCCTTCATTGTTAAGGATACCTCCCATCCTTTTCCTGTGTGTTCTAGGCCATGGCTTCTACTCTGGCTTATCAAGATGATCCCATCCTAATTCCACCTTCCAGAAACTTCATCAAAATCTGGCCCAGAGATAAGCAAAGTCTTGCACATGAATGCATATAGCAGCAATATTCATGATAGCTAAAAAGTAAAAGCAACCTAAATGTCCATCAACAGATGAATGGATAAATAAATAAGCTGTGGTAACTATACAATGAAATATTATTCATCAATAAAAAGAAGTACTGATACATGCTAAAAACGGATGAACCTTGAAAATGTTATGCTAAAGTGAAAGAAGCCAGTCACACACACACACACACACACACACACACACACACACACACACACAAAACATACATGATTCCATTTTTATGGAATGTTCAGAGTTGGAAAATCTAAAGCAAGAGAAAGTAAAAACAAATTAGTGGTTGCCTGTGACCAAGGGTGTTTGAGTGATTGCTAATGGGTACAGTTCTTCGGGGACTGATAAAAATGTTCTAAATTTGCTCGAGGTAATGGTTACACAACTCTGTGAATATACTAAAAACTATTAATTTGCATATTTTAAATGGCTAAATTATATATCATATGAAACTATTTTTAAAAAATCTGATCCCAGGAGCGCCTGGGTAGCTCAGTCAGTTGAGCATCTGACTTTGGCCCAGGTCGTGATCTTACAGTTTGTGAGTTCGAGTCCCATGTCGGGCTCTGTGCTGACAGCTAGGAGCCTGGAACCTGCTTCGGAATCTGTGTCTCCCTGTCTCTCTGCCCCTCCCCCATTGTGCGTATGCATTATCACTTTCTCTCTCCCAAAAATAAGTAAACTTGAAAACAACAACAACAACAACAAAAATCTGATCCATGGAACACTTCCTTATTGGACCTGCCTCAGAAAATACAGAACACATAGAAGTGATGGGACTATATACATCACACAGTAGACACAGATGTGTTCACTCAGACAGAAAAAACTGAGTCATAGTCAAGGGACAATAAAACTAGTTTTGCTTGTCATTTGCCGAAGGTCTAGAGTCACTTAATGAGAGAACTTGTCCTCCTGGCTCAGTAATTGCTGTCCTCAAGGAGTGAGACATGGTTTAGTTTTTGTCTTTGTTTTTGCTTCATGAGTTAAAATAAACATAACATAAAATTTACCATCTTAGCTATTTTTAAGCGCACAGTTCAGTGCTATCAAGTACATTCACATCGTGTGGCCATCACCACCATCCATAACACTTTTCACTTTGTAAATATGAAATTCTATAACTCTTCATTCTCTCTTCCCTCCAGCCCCCAGCAACCCCCATTTATCTTCTGTCTTTATGATTTGACTGCTCTAAATACTTCATATAGCTGGACTCATATATGTCTTTTTGTGGCTGGTTTATTTCACCTAGCATAATGTCCTCAAGGTTCTTTCATATTGTAGCATATTGCAGAATTTCTTTCCTATTAAGACTAGATAATATTCCATCATATATATATATATATATATTATATTCCATTTTAATATTCCATTATATATTACATATATTATATTCCAGTTTAATATAATATATATTCCATTTTATATATGCATTAAAGATATACCTTATATCACTATATATATACACACTTTATATCCATATATATGTATATACATATATATACATCACATTTTGCTTATCCATTCATCATCCAACGGACACATGAGTTGCTTCCATGTTTTAGCTATTGTAAACAATGCTGCTGTGAACATGGGTGAACAAATATCTCTTCGAGACCCTACTTTCAAATCTTTGGGTTATATACCTAGAAGCAGAGTTACTAGGTTGTATGGTAATTCTATTTTAAATTTTTTGAGGAGGCTCCATACTGTTTTCCACAATGACTATACCATTTTACATTTCCACCAACAGTTCACAAGAGTTCCAATTTCTCCACATCCTCACCAACACTGGCTGTTTTCTGGGGTTTTTTGATAGTAGCCATCCTACTCATTGTGAGATGGTATCTCATCATAGTTTTGACTTGCATTTCCCTAATAATTACTGATGATGGGCTTTTTTTTATGTGCTTATCAGGCATCCATAGATTTTCTTTGGGAGAGTGTCTGATGAAGTCCTTCCCATTTTTTAATTAGGTTTTGTATGTTTTGTTGTTGAGTTTTAGGAGTCTCTATATATTCTGGATACTAATCCTTTATCAGATACAAGATTCGCAAATATTTTCTCTCATTCTGTGGGTTGCCTTTTTACTCTATAGACAGTATCTCCTGATATGCAAAAATTTTTCATTTTTATGAAGTCCAATTTGTCTATGTTTTCTTTCATTGCCTGTGCCTTTGGTGTCATATCCAAGAAATCATTGCCAACACCAATGTTGTGAAGATTTTGTCCTATGTTTTCATCTAAGAGTTTCATTGTTTTAGATCTTATGTATAATTCCTTGATCCATTTTGAGTTAATTTTTATATATGGTGTTAGATAAGGATCTAACTTGATTCTTTTGCATATGGATATCCAGTTTTCCCAACACCATTTGTTGAAAAGACTTTCCTTTCCCCCATTGAATGGACTTCACATCCTTGTCAAAATTCATGTGATCATATATTCAACGGTTTATTTCTGGACTCTCTCTTCTATTCCATTGGTCTGTATGTCTGTCTTTATGCCAATACCATGCTGCTTTGATTATTGTAGACTTGTAGTAGTTTTTAAATCAGGACATGTAAGTCCTCCAGTTTTGTTCTTTTTCAAGATTGTTTCAGCTATTCAGGATCACTTGAGATTCCATATAAATTTTAGGATGAATTTTTCTATTTCTGAAAAAAACACATTATTGGAATTTTTATAGTAATTGAAGTGAATCTTCAGATTGTTTGGGATAATATTGGAATTTACCAATATAAATCTTCCCAATCCATGAACATTGGATGTGTTTCCACTTATTTGTGTCTTCTTTAATTTCTCTCAGCAATGTGTTATAGTTTTCGTTGTACAAGTTTTTCATCTCCTTGGTTAATTCATTGTTTTATTCTTTTTGATGCTATTATAAAGTAAATTGTTTTTGTAATTTCCTTTTCAGATGGCTCACTGTATGTAGAAATACAATCTATTCTTGTGTGTTGACTTTGTATCCTGCTACTTGCTGAATTCATTTATTAGTTCTAACAGCTTCTCTATGGAGTCTTTAGGATTTTTTATATGTAAGATCATATCGTTTGCAAAGAGAAATAACTTTGCTTTTTTCCTATCAGATGCCTTTTATTTCTTTTTCTTGACTAATTGCCCTCACTAGGACTTCCAGTAGTAGATTAAATAGTAGTGGTGAAAACAGGCATCCTTTCCTTGTTCCTGATCTTATAGGAAAAGCTTTCAGTCTTTCACAATTGAGTATTATGTTTGTTGTAGGTTTTTCATATATGGCTTTTCTTATGAGGGGGTAGTTTCCTTTTTATTCCTATCTCATTGAGTGTTTTTATCATAAAACAGTGTTGAATTTTGTCAAATAATCTTTCTGCATCAACTGAAATGATCATGTGAGGGTTTTTTCCTTCACTTTTTTTGATGTGGTTTATTACACTGATCAATTTTCATATGTTGAACCATCCCTGCATTTCAGGAATAAATCCCACTTAATCATGGAGTATAATCCTTTTAATATGCTGCTAAATTCTGTTTGCTAGTATTTTATTGAGGATCTTTGCATCAATGTTCATAAAGGATATTTATCTATAGTTTTCTCTTTTTTGTAGTGTCTTTGACTTTGGTTTCAGGGTAATTCTGGCCTCATAGAATGAATTATGAAGTGCTCCCTCCTCTTCAATTTTTTGGGAAAGTTTGTGAAGGATTGGATTAGTTCTTTAAGTGTTTGGTAGAATTCACCAATGAAGCCACCAAGTTCCAGGCTTTTCTTTGTTGAGACATTTTCAGTTTTTTATTTAATCTCCTTGAATTAGATTTGGATTGTCTATTCTTTGTGATATAGTCTTGGTAGCTTTTTTGTTTCTAGGAATGTGTCCATTTCATCTAGGTTACCTCATTTTTTTGCATACAATTGTTCATAGTAGTACCTTACAATTTTCTATTTCTGCGGAATAGATAGTAACGTCCCCAGTTTCATTTTTGATTTTAGTAATTTGAGTTTTCTCTCTGTGTCTTTCTTTTTCTTTATGAGTCTATCTAGCTGTTAATTTTGTTGATCTTTTCAAAGAACCAAATTTTGTGTTCATTGGTTTTTCTCGGTTGTTTTATATTCTCATTTTTCATTTATAATTCATTTATCTCTGCTTAATCTTTATTATTTCCTTCCTTCCACTAACTTTGTTAGTTTGTTCTTTTTTAGTTTGTTCTTTTTTCTACTTCCTTAATTTGTAAAGTTAGGTTATTGATTCGAAATCTTTCTTGTTTGGTAACGTTAGTATCTATAGCTATAAATTTCCCCTTAGCACTGCTTCTGCTCTGTCCCATAAGTTTTGTTACATTGTGTTTTTATTTTCATTTGTCTGTAAGTATATTCAGTTTCCCTTGCTATTTCTTCTTTGAGCCATTGTTTAAACTGTGTTGTTTCAACAATTTTGTGAGTTTTCCACTGTTGTTTGCTATTGATTTCTAAATTCATTCTGTTCGAGCCCCGCGTCAGGCTCTGGGCTGATGGCTCAGAGCCTGGAGCCTGTTTCCGATTCTGTGTCTCCCTCTCTCTCTGCCCCTCCCCCGTTCATGCTCTGTCTCTCTCTGTCCCAAAAATAAATAAACGTTGAAAAAAAAAAAATTAAATTCATTCTGCTGTGGTTAGAGAAGATACTTTGTATCGTATCTACCTTCTTAAATCTATTGAGCCTTAATGGGTGCCTAACACATACTCTGTTCTGGAAAATATCCCATGTGCACTTGTAAAGAATACATATGCTGTTTTTTGTTGGGTAGAGTGTTCCGTATATGTCTGTTAGGTCCAGGTGGCTTATTGTGTTGCCTAAGAAGCATGGTTTTAAGAAGAAATTTTCAGTCGAAACATAAAACAGAAAGTTAAAATTGAAGGAGGAAGAGATACCACAGATGATATACACCTTGTTTTCATGGGAGTAACCATAATGAAGGGAGCTTGAACTCTTCTAGCAATATCTGAGGGGAGTGACTGCAAGGCCCAAACCATGTGGATGGGTGATGTAGTGCCAACAGCCTCAGTCATACTTGCAAATCCAATCTAAAGTCTTCTCAGGGCACCTGGGAGGTTTAGCCGGTTAGGCCTCATTCAGCTCAGGTCATGATCTCACGGTCTGTGAGTCCAAGCCCTGCATCAGGCTGTTTGCTCTCAGCACACAGTCCACTTTGGATCCTCTGTCCCCCCCTCTGCCCCTCTTCTGCTAGCATTCTCTCTCTCTCTCTCTCAAAAATAAATAAAACATGTTTTGAATTAAAAAAAAAAAAGTCTTCTCAACAACTTTGTACCTATAATAAAATTCTAATTGATAAAGATAAAATCTCACATCTCAGACCCGCGAATATTACAGTTAGTGCCAACCTTACTTCACTCTAATGCCCTGCCTTCATGAATCCTCCTATTGTCTTCCAACAAGCGGCTACCTAACTTCTGTTTGAATACTTGCCATGATAGGGAATTCGCTATTTTACAAAACAGTATGGTCCATATTTATACACCATCGTTAGCCAGAAGGTCTTCCTTATTCTGGGGCAAATCCACCTTTTCTGTAACATTCACATACTTGGTCCTAGATAGACTTCTATGTCCATCCAAAATAGACTTATATAAACATTTCCATATAACAGCCTTTTGCAGTCAATTATCATGTACATATACCCTCTAGGTTAAATATCAAAAGTTTCTTCAGTGGCTCCGTATGTGACAAGGTTTTATGCTCATTATCATCCTGGTTATTCCTAAACTTCCCAGTAGCCAAGCTAAGCCTGTTCCCATGTCCATAAAACAAGGATGGATGCGAATGCCTATAGTTCTAAACTAATCAAAATGAGTCAATCTGTGTGAAAGTTGTTTACACATTAAAATATTTTGTAAAGGTGAAATACTATTCAAGTGTATCTGCTTCTTGAAAGGCAACTTGGCAAAACATAGTAGATACTCGCAACTCAAATGTAATCCAAGGACTCGCAACATTGGCCTTACCTGGAAGCTTGTTAAAAATAATTTCAGGCCTATCCCATAGCTATTAAATCCATATCTTCACTTTTAAGAAGATCTCTAAGGGAAGGGAAGCAAAAATAATATAAAATCAGGGAGGGGGACAAAACATAAGAGACTCATAAATATAGAGAATAAACAGAAGGTTGCTGGAGGGGTTGTGGGAGGGGGGAAGGGCTAAATGGGTCAGGGGCATTAAGGAAGACACTTGTTGAGATGAGCACTGGGTGTTATACATAAGGGATGAATCACTAGAATCTACTCCTGAAATCAATGTTGCACTATTTGCTAACTACCTTGAATGTAAATAAACAAACAAATAAATAAATAAATAAATAAATAAATAAATAAATATTTTTAAAATGCTGCTATACGTATAAAGGTATTGCCATACTGAAAAGTGAAAAATCAAATTGGAAATTATACTTAGAGTGCCATTCCACTTTTGTGGAATGTGTGTATATGTGTATACATACAAACACCTGGAAAGATACACCAAAGTGTCCACGTTGGTTATAATTATTACCTCTATACAGAGGGCTTAGGGATAATTTTAACTGCTTTTAATTTATCCAGGTTTGCTACTTTGTTAATGACCGTTGGTCACATCCATTATAAAAAGGAATTTTATACTATGTGTATGATATGTGTAAGTATATAATGGTGTTACAGTGAAGATCATTGCCCTGGACCTCAAAATATAAGCCTCTTGCTTAATTTCAGAACTCCTAACAAAGTCCTGAGAGTTTCAGGTTGCAAAATGCTGAAGGAGTGAGAAGCTCCTCCCACTCCTCACAGCCTCTTCCAACTAGAACACTTCTGACTGCTTCCCAGCCCACAACCAACATGAAAAAAACCATTGTGTCAAGGAGACAGCACCAAAAGGCAAAACGAAGGTAAGGGTAATCACAGCTGGGGATAGTAGCTGAAAAGGAAAAGTTCAGCACGCTACGTTATGTCATGAAACTTGGCTCCTATACCTAGTGCTATATTATTAAATTGTTTGGCATTGTTAAATAGGTTGCTTTTAAATACTAGACAAACTCTGTAGCCAAGTCTGGGAAAACAACTTGGTTTCTTACCAGGAAGGGGACGAGGAGTCTGGGATTTGACTAATGAGGAATTTTATTCAATTAGTGCTGCTTAGTATATTGCCAGTGCTACCGCGTTATTGAAAGCTGATTACTGACCACACTGCAAGGACTCTCTTACCAGTGAAGCAGCATTGACTGATCAATTCCTCGACAGGAGACCATGGCAAAGAAGGTGGCAGTGATTGGAGCTGGAGTCAGCGGCCTGGTCTCACTGAAGTGCTGTGTGGATGAGGGACTGGAACCCACTTGCTTTGAGCGGACTGAAGATATTGGAGGGCTGTGGAGGTTCAAAGTAAGTGACATCTTTTTTTTTCTTCTTGAGCAGACTCTACTGCTTTTGCAGAGTAAATCACAGCTGCAGAGGGGCCTTGTTGAGGGATCTCCTAAGCGACTTTGATCAGACCTATTTCATGCAGCTACACAGGAGCTATAGAAATAGGCTGTCATCTCTCCCAGGTCATGACTCTCCTAACCCAGATGGCCAACCCAGGCACATAAAGGACCTTTTCTTATGGATCCTGCAACTGTCTCGCAGCCCACGTTCTAGTGATTCTCAAAGCAACATACTAATGTTGGAGGACATGTTACAAAATAGAAGTGACAGGAATTCTTTTCAAGAGGCCACGTCTATTCCAAACACTGAGCAAGTGCTTTTTCAGAGTGTGCTGACTTTCCTTTTCTCTGACAAATCATGTCTGTTTGCTTAGCATTACTGATGACACTCTAGGGTAACTTCTGGGAAACGCTTTAAAGGTATTATTAAACACATTCATTGAGTTCATTCTATTAGCCAAACCTAAATATTGATAATGCTCTCCACTCATCAGAATTTATATAAAATTTAAACAGATACATAGATAGACAACTGCAGAGATTCATAATTATCCCTTCCCACAGTGTTTTGATTTTAAATACTAGCTTGCCACCTCCTCAGTGTGAGATCTTGAGCCAGCTCTTGGCATCCCTGTGTCTTAGCCTTCTCAGCTGTATAATGGGGATAATAATATAAAAGTGTAATCACTCCACAGTGCTGTTTTGAAGATTAAGGGAGATAATTTATGTAAAGAAATTAGAGCACAATAAATGTCAGCTCCAATAGCTACATATTTTACATACAACCAAACAGAAACTGAGAGAGATTAAGTAACTTGATCATGGTCACATAGCTGGAATTGGCATTCAAACCCAGGTCTCTATGACTTCTAAACAGGCTAGCCCCCTACTTATAACCATGCCCTAACTTGCATTTTTTTCTCAGAAAATTTAAACAGAAGTGCTAGCTCAGAACTCCTGTGCAACAACTTTAGGATTGTGTATCAGGTGCATCTAAGTGAGGGAGTGAACAGTTGCGAACACTCTAAACAGAAGCAAAAGGTTTGAATACACTCAAAGCAGACTCCAAGGTGCAGTTGGGTGGCTCAGTCAGTTGAGCGACCAACTCTTGATTTTGGCTCAGGTCATGATCCCAGGGTCATGGGATCAAGCTCCACATCTGGCTCCATGCTGAGCATGGAGCCTGCTTAAAATTCTCTCTCTCTCGGGGTGCCTGGGTGGCGCAGTCGGTTAAGCGTCCGACTTTAGCCAGGTCACGATCTCGCGGTCCGTGAGTTCGAGCCCCGCGTCGGGCTCTGGGCGGATGGCTCAGAGCCTGGAGCCTGTTTCCGATTCTGTGTCTCCCTCTCTCTCTGCCCCTCCCCCGTTCATGCTCTGTCTCTCTCTCTCTGTCCCAAAAATAAATAACCGTTGAAAAAAAATTTTTTTTTTAAATTCTCTCTCTCTCTCTCTCTCTCTCTCTGTCTCTCTGCCCCTCTTTCCGGCTTGCTCTCTCTCTCTCAAATAAAAATAAATAAAAATAGGGGCACCTGGGTGTCTCAGCCGGTTTAGCGTCCGACTTCAGCTCAGGTCATGATCTCACGGTTTGTGAGTTCGAGCACCACGTTGGGCTCTGTGCTGACAGCTCAGAGCCTGGAGCCTGCTTCCGATTCTGTGTCTCCTCCTGTATCTGCCCCTCCCATGCTCATGCTCCATCTCTCCCTGTCTCTCAATAATAAATAAATGTTAAAATTTTTTTTGAAAAATAAAAGTAGACTCTGACATTAGCAGAGACCATCAAAAGGGTTCTGCCTACAAGCTGACCAATTAGGGGGAAGGCACAGACATCTAGCACATGTGCTTTGCAAGTTCGAACTGAATTTTATGCCAAAGTGGATTTTTTAACCTGGGGCTTCTCAAATGTGTATGACTATAAGACATACCTAGAGGGTTTTTTAAAGATACTTAACACCAACTCAGACTTATTAAACCAAAATCTTCTGAGGAGGGGAATCTGTTTTTAACAGGAGTCTCCAATGAATCTTACGATGAGACAAATTTAGCCAGCAAATTGCACAAATACCAAATAAAAATCTATTCATTCAACTATGCAAACATAATCAGAGCTAATGATGGAGATATTGATCCTTATATAGGACAGGTAACTTGCAGAGAGGAAACTGGAAAAACAGTTTGAATCACATTCATTTCTTACTAACAACTGGTCATTAGAAACAGCTTTTCCTGGGGCACCCGGCTGGCTCAGTTGGTTGAGCGCCAGACTCTTGATTTCGCTCAGGTCATGATCCCAGGGTCATGATCCAGGGTAATGGGATCGAGCCCCGTGTTGAGGCCCGTGTTGAGATCCATGCTGAACGTGGAGCCTGCTTAATATTCTGTCTCTCCATCCTTCTGCTGCTTTCCCCCCCAACTCTAAGATGATTAAAAAAAAAAAAAAAGAAGAAACATTATAGCTTTTCCTGAGAGGGTGATATAATAAGGTGGTCGTTCCTGTCTTAACCAAAGATGTATTATTTTTGTTGACTCTAGGTTTACTCTAGGTTCCATTTGGGTGCCCCGCCCCGGGAGATTTTTAATCTAAAGAATAAATGTGAAGTTATAACAAATTTATTATTAAATATAAATTTGTCAGTGTCTTATTACCTGATTTGGGACTTAATATCTAAAAGCCAAATGTCCAGGCGTGCCTGGGCAGCTCAGTCGGTTAAGTGATCGCCTCTTGCCTTTGGCTCAGGTAATGATTTCATGGGTTCGTGAGTTCAAGCCCTGCATCTTGTTCTGTGTCGATGGTGCAGAGCCTGCTTTGGATTCTGTCTCCTACTCTTTCTGCCCTTCCCCTGCTTGCTCGCTCTCTCTCTCTCTTTCTCTCAAAATAAACAAAAAATAAACTTTAAAAAAAATTAAAAAGCCAAATGTCCCTTATTTAATTATCATCAATTTGGTGATAGAAGCCGTAAGAGTTATTTTTACGTGGTCTGTCAAAAATATGACTTGATGAATTCCAGGAAGGTTTCTTCCTGCCCCCAAATACTTTTCCTGCTGTCCTAATCCCAGTTGCCAGTGTTTAACATTTCAGAATTAGAGATACCTTCCGATGGGTTAGAAAAGAAAAAGTAGATTAAAATTTGAGTTAATTAAACCTCATTAGATATAAAATGGTGAAGTATATAAGTTCCTGAAACCTTTAACAATATCACATTTCAAACGTCTCAAAACTATGTCCAATAGAGAAACAAACAATTTTCTCAACCCAAAGAAGACAAGTAATCTCCCTGCAGTGTTAAATATACAGTATGCAAAATATCCCAAGTGGCCAATGAGGCCGCCTGAGGGTCTTGATTACCAACAGACTGATTGCCAAAGGGAGGAGGCACCGAAAAGGATGCTGGGAGCTACCGCACCCACTCCCGAGGAAGCTTCACCTCTTCGCTACTCTACCATCAAGAATCAATTTTGAAAATAGTTTATTCATTAATTTCTATATTTACACATAGTCCTTCTAAGATAACCTAACATATTTAGTGCTGACAAGTTAAAACAAAATTTAAGAATCATTGCCCCATGCCCTGCTCAGAAGGTGCTGGATTTTTCCAGAAGGTTCTCCAGCACCCCTTAGTGGCAGCTTTGCAACATGGGCGGGGTGCGTCATGAACCTATTTTTAGCACTTTTCCAGCAATGGAAAAGTACTTTCCGTGCATCATCTTATTTTTTTTCTTCATAATACTCCTAAAAAGCAGTGTCAGGGAGCAAGAATTCCTGTCCCCTCAAAAGTCCTTCTAACTGGACTAAGCATCAAATTGACATAAGACAAACTATCAGGAGAAAATCAAAGTTAATAGATGTTCCTGAGGAATCCACATAGACACAGAAATTCCAAAGACAGGGAAAATGAGGTATATACGTCATTCTAAAATAAGGAGAAGCGGGTAGGTTCTGGGACTTTAAAGGAAAGGAATGTCCTTCACACGGCAATAAGAATGGATGCTTGCTCTGTGATTCAGATGGGTCACTCACATAAAATTTATCTCTGTTAATAACCCTTATTCTGGGAAAGACCCTCAGTTTACATTCTTGGGTACGGTAAAGGGAGGACAAAAGTTTCTCTTGAGCCCATAAGGTCTCAAGTTTCTTCAGTTCAAAATAATCCACATGCCCAAGTGGCAAGTTTTGGGGGGAAGAGGGTCTGTCCTGAGATCCTTCAGTAGGTATTATGATTATCCTTATCCTTATGGACATATCAAGAAGAAGCTGAGTTTTGGAATGAACAATTTCTCCAGGGGAACATAGGTAGTGGGAAAGGCACAAAAATGAAGGTCTATAAGATTTCTGAGCCTGCACATTTAATAATCTTACTGAGGTGTCAAGAGAGGAAAGCATGATCTGCCTTTAGCCACTAACCTTCTCTGCCTCCTTCATTGTTCCTAATACCAGCGTTCACAGGAAAGTTACCAACATATATCGCATTTTTGTTTGTTTGTTTGTTTTACATTTGGTTATAAATAGATCTTTTCCCAGCTACAAATACTCAATTGTTTTAATCTTCATATAATACTCTCTAAATGTCTCTCCATCCTTCCTCTAGATTCAATCTGAAATACCAGTTTCTCTCTTAAAATGTGATTCACACAAGATCCAATATTCCAAACCAATTTATTTTTCCAACATATATATATTTTCAGAACCAAAGGGGTGCTTGGCACTGCTTTAGACAATGGGGATAAATCCCCTTGAAGAATTTATAATCAATTGGTCCAACAATTGCCCAGCATGACTTATGTTTCAGTAGGCCTGGACGGTCTACCTTTGCTAAAACAATTTAATGCTGCATTAGCTTTTTCTGCATTTGCAAAATTAAAGCTATCATTCATATAATTATTTTGATAGGGATTATCTCATTTTATACTCACAATACTCTCCTACATTATTTGTTATTAATTTCAACTTAAATATAAGAAAACCAAGGGTAAGTGGCTTTCCCATAGTGACTAAATAAATAGTAGGTGTTAGATCTTAGAACTAGCCACAATATTGAGATTAAATACTTATAGGCTCTCCATCATGCTTTGTCTCACATAACTCCAATCATTTATACTGAGCTTAGGATCAATCAAAGTTCTGGATCTTTTCTATTTGAAGCACTGATGATCCAGGTCACTATTATTCTACCCTTATGAAACTGAATTGTCTTTTTTTTTATGTTTATTTATTTTTGAGAGAGAGAGAGAGAGAAAGATCATGAGTGGAAAGGGGCAGAGAGAGAAGAAGACACAGAATCCAAAGCAGACTCCAGGCTCTGAGCCGTCAGCACAGAGCCCGACGTAGGGCTTGAACTCATGAACCGTGAGGTCATGACCTAAGCCGAAGTCAGACACACAACCAACTGAGCCACCCAGGTGCCCCTGAAACTGAATTGTTAATTCTACTTACAGGAGTTCACATTTGGTCATGTCCAACTGCATTTAGTTGGTTTTATCTTTGGTCAAGAAATATTCATTTGAAATTTCAATTCTGTCTATTCTTACTCAGCTCTTTCGGTTCTCTACTTTGGGTATACGCAAATTTGATCACCTGTATTTGTCTCCGTCAATGTTTTTGACTTAAATGTTAAAAATAGGAAGATAAAAATATGAAACAGACACTTGGGACATCACCAAATGGAACTTCCCAGGTGGCGCCATCTATCTCTATACTGCACTCCTATCTTTCCTGTGCACCACAAACTCTCTTTTGTGTCGATTGGCTTATTCTTTTTAACAGCACATTCTGTGCACTTGAAGTTTAACATTATACAAGACTAATGTAGGGGCAGAAAAGTTTTCCCTTCTTCCCTTCTAGGTTCTTTGGCTGGTCTAATAATTTAATTGATCTATGACAGGGTAACAGGTCTAATAATTTAATTGCTATATGACAGAGTAACAGAGGGAAAAGAAACAAATATTTAATAACATGTATATATCTTGTATACCTGGGAGAGACTCAGGAAAACTGAGTAACTCCCCGAAATGGCCATCACCTTAAAGACCACCTTTAGCTAAAGACATGAGAAGATGTTGAGGGTAGGGAGTCAGTTCCAGGAGGTAACCCAGGAAAAGCAGTAAGAGTGAGGTTGTTGTGTAGATTTAAGCCATTGCCTTCTTCTTTGATAGGAGTTTCTAGAGACTGACTCATCCCCTTCATCTTGGCACAGCGAGAGAGACACCCTTATGCAAGCAAGAGATTTCCCTTATGCAAGTAAATACCTCTCACAGAAAGGTAACTTCTACTCAGTTTTCAAGGCCTACCTATGTCTGCTGTTTCTTAAAAAATAACCAGTTTAGGGGCGCCTGGGTGGCGCAGTCGGTTAAGCGTCCGACTTCAGCCAGGTCACGATCTCGCGGTCCGTGAGTTCGAGCCCCGCGTCGGGCTCTGGGCTGATGGCTCAGAGCCTGGAGCCTGTTTCCGATTCTGTGTCTCCCTCTCTCTCTGCCCCTCCCCCGTGCATGCTCTGTCTCTCTCTGTCCCAAAAATAAATAAACGTTGAAAAAAAAATAATAATAAAAAATAACCAGTTTAAAATAATCCCCCTGCCAAACAGACATAGTCGAGAGTGGCAAATTCTGCTCCTCTTTGCTGTTTTAGAACGAACAGCCATTTCCTCTCCAGAAGAGATAACCGCCTTCCCTTTGTTTCACTTCCAGGCATTCTCTTAGGTAAGCTTATCCCAAGAATGTATCGCAGCGTAATTCAATATAACTTAGGTTTTTGTACCTTGCTGCCCAATTAATGCAAATTTATTAATAACCAAATTTAACATGTTAGATATTTGTAACTCTCCAGGCAGTGAAATATAAAATACTATGGATGGGTCTCAATTAAGTCTGTTCACCAGTAGTTCAAGATACATATTGGTTAACTTGCCACAATGTTTTTAAAGTAATGTTTACATGTGAAGAAAGGAAAAAAGTTTACAGCGTACGACTAGCAAAACCAAGTACTCATTCCCACTATACCACTGACTGTCCATTTTACTATCATTAAGCCCTATTTGCAGTGATGGTAAAATGCTTCTAGTTAACATTGCATATTCTTTCATTCTTTCACCAAACCTATTAGCTCATCTTGCACCATGCATGTCCCCAGCATATACTAGGTACCGTTAACCTTAAAAACTGACAGTCATTTTACCAGCAAAAGACAGATTTATTGAGGAATAGAAGAGAATCGCAGTCTGGGACAAACAAGCTGTGGCAAAACTGTGCGCAATCCAGGGAACAAAGTAAAGGAATGCTTTTTAAAGGAGAAAACAGTAAGTTGGGAAGGCTGTTATAAACTAAAAGCCCATTGGAATAAACTTGGGGTTTGAGGTATGGTGGCTTCTCATTGGCTGAGCTGTTGTCCAGGATGGGGTGGGGGGGCGGGAGGGAGGTAAGGAAAGTGTCTCTTCCTCCAAATGGAAGAATAAAGTAGTGTCCATATGCAAGGTCAAATCCATCTCTTCCTGTTGGGTCTGCAATTGACTATGAGTGGTAGGGCCAAAACTTCCCAACTCCATTTTAGTGACGTTTACTGTTACTAATTTTCACAGAACTAAACAGGCACAAATGCACAGTCCCTGCAGGCTAAGGGCTCATAGTTCAGAAGAGGAAATACTAAAGCAAATCCATATCAGAGTGCAATTTTATAAGGGCCGTTACTCTAAGTGTTATGGAAAACACAGAACCTCATGCAGTAGAGAATAGGGCAAGCTTCCTACATGACGAGATGCTTTCATTTGTCTTGACAATAAGCAGAGATCAGGCCTGTGTTCTAGGCAGTGTTCTAGGCAGAGTAAATGGCATGTGCAAAGGAGCTTGAGAAACCTGACACACTTAGAGAAGATAAAGTCACATGATGCAGCTAGAACAAAGGAGGCAGGTGGGTGAATAGAAATTGATGAAGCTGGAGAGAATAGTCAGGGTCTCATCATGAAGAACATGTGTCCCATTCCAACAAGTATACTTTTTACCGTGAAGGCAGTAAAGAAAGTAGGCAATATTGGAGTCAGGGAGTTTAAATGGGGGTCACTATCAGTGAGCAAAACCAGAGATCTAGGGAGGTACCAACCTAATAGAGGGATAGCAGAATGCAGTAACAGTCTAATAAAGATGGTGGCTCCCAACATTCATGTGCATAAGAATCAGCTGGGGAGCACTTTTTTTATATAAGTTTATTTATTTTGAGACAGAGGGAGAGAGAGAGCATGAGCAGGGGAGAAGAGAGAGAGGGAGAGAATCCCAAGCAGGCTCCTTGCTGTCA
Organism: Leopardus geoffroyi; assembly: GCF_018350155.1. NCBI lineage: Eukaryota > Metazoa > Chordata > Mammalia > Carnivora > Felidae > Leopardus > Leopardus geoffroyi. The sequence continues at coordinate 55,980,420 of NC_059338.1, read as the reverse complement.
GCACAGAGCCCAACTTGGGGCTCCAACTCACAAACCATGAAGTCATGACCCTAGCAGAAACCAAGAGTCCAACACTTAAGGGACTGAGCCACCCAGGCACCCCAGCTGGGGAAGCATGTCTTAAATACACATGAGTGGACCCAAATCAGACCTGCTCAGAGTTTATGTTTTCCAAAGCTCTCCTGAAATCTTATCATGCAATAATCCATGAATGGCATTTGGGAACCACAATTTTTCCCCTAACTGTAGGACAAGAACATAAAAATAGTTTCAGTTGTACTTATTTCAAGCAATGGAACAGATAGCTATAAGTTCCTTCGGAAAGAGTGAAAATTTGGAGAGTGGTATAAATTTTTTAAGAAATACAATTTTATTATTTCCAACTGCTTAGAGCAACTAGCCAAGAGAACAAATATTTACTGGTCGAGGTCAATATGCTAATGTATCACAATGAAAATGACTAATTTATAAGTGTTTGTAACTCACATTTATAATAAGTTGAATCTATTTTCACTGTATAAGTTTGCTCCCTTTAGTAGATTAAATATTATCATTATAATCTTCCTTAAACTTAGTTTTTGCAACCTTTTTATTGTACACAGTGGAAGATAAACTTCAGTCTAATCTATGATCAAAATATCATAAATTCTAAATCAGTGCTCTCTGAACTAATTTTATTTTGCTATATAGTCTTCTGACATTCAGAAAATTCTACATTAGGAAAATACTTTATCATATGACCATTTCTCTTAAACAGGCAAATTGTAGCAAATTCTATCTGCTAGGAAATTCAGACTATCAGTATTTGTGCTTAAATATAATTTTTAGGTACTATTTCTATTTTAAATAAATAAGAGTTACATTTATATGTTTTGAAAGCTGTGTCTCCCTGTCTTTGTCTTGGCTGAGAGGAAAGCTTCTCATCTTATTCTGTCTCCATTCTTCCATCCTCAGAGCCCAAATGCCTTTATATATTTATATATATATATATATATATATATATATATATATATATATATATACACACACACACATATACACACACATACATATATATATGTATATGTATATATATATATGTAATTTTTTTAAATTTATATCCAAGTTAGTTGGCATATAGTGCAACAATGATTTGAGGAGTAGATTTCTTAATGTCCCTACCCACTTAGCCCATCGCCCCCTCACAACCTATCCAGCAACCTTCTGCTCCCTATATTTAAGAGTCTCTCATGTTTTGTCCCCCTCCCTGTTTTTGTATTATTTTTGCTTCCCTTCCCCTATGTGCATCTGTTTTGTATATATTAAAGTCCTCATATGAGTGAAGTCATATGATATTTGTCTTTCTCTAATTCAATTAGCATAATACCCTCTAGTTCCATCCATGTAGTTGCAAATGGCAAGATTTCATTCTTTTTGATTGCCGACTACTACTCCATTGTATATATATGCCACGTCTTCTTTATCCATTCATCTGTTGATGGACACTTGGGCTCTTGCCATACTTTGGCTATTGTCAATAGCACTGCTATAAACATTGCGGTGCATGTGCCCCTTCGAAACAGCACACCTGTGTCCTTTGGATAAATACCTAACAGTGCAATTGCTGGATCATAGGGTAATTCTATTTTTAATTTTTTGAGGAACCTCCATACTGTTTTCCAGAGTGGCTGTACCAGTTTGCATTCCCACCAGCAGCGCCAAAGAGATCCTCTTTCTCTGCATCCTCGCCAACATCTGTTATTGCCTGAGTTGTTAATGTTACCCACTCTGACAGGTGTGAGGTGGTATCTCATTGTGGTTTTAATTTCTATTTCCCTGATGATGAGTGAAGTTGAGCATCTTTTCATGTGTTGGCTGGCCATCTGAATGTCTTCTTTGGAGAAGTGTCTATTCATGTCGTTTGCCCATTTCTTCACTGGATTATTTGTTTTTTGGGTGTTGAGTTTCATAAGTTCTTTATTGATTTTGAATACTAACCCTTTATCTGATATGTCGTTTGCAAATATCTTCTCCCATTCTGTCAGTTGCCTTTTAGTTTTGCTGATTGTTTCCTTCACTGTGCAGAAGCTTTTTATTTTGATGAGGTCCCCATAGTTCATTTTTGCTTTTGTTTCCCTTGCCTCCGGAGATGTGTTGAGTAAGAAGTTGCTGCGGCAGAGGTCAAAGAGGTTTTTGCCACTTTCTCCTCCAGGATTTTGATGGCTTCCTGTCTTATGTTTAGGTCTTTCATCCATTTTGAGTTTATTTTGTGTATGGTTTAAGAAAGTGGTCCAGGTTCATTTTTCTGCATGTTGCTGTCCAGTTTTCCCAGCACCACTTGCTGAAGAGACTATCTTTATTCCACTGGATATTCTTTCCTGCTTTGTCCAAGATTATTAGTTGGCCATACGTTTGTGGGTCCATTTCTGGGTTCTCTATTCTGTTCCATTGATCTGATTGTCTGTTTTTGTGCCACCAAATGCCTTTTTATTCAATGTAATAACAAGCTCCCTGGAGACAGAAACTCTGTGTGCTGTTTGCATTTAGTCCCTAACTCAAAGCTCAGGGCCTGTGGACAGGAGAGATACTTGATATGTTATTTGTTTATTAATAAGAATCATTCTCCCTTCTCAACCATCAGCAAAGGGTTTTACCCAGATTCGTCTAAACACATAGACATCTGCCTCAGCCAACATAGGAGGAAGCCAACATAGAAACAAAGCTTTTTTTAACAGCTGTATACCAATCAACCATAATAAAGATTATTACTTGATCTTCAGGGAAAAACTTGTGATGTCCTCATCGATTGCTGACAATTGCTGACACCAGTAGAACTCCCAGAGGAGAGTCTTGCCCTGGCTCTGAAACTTCTGTAGTGGTTCAGACATCACAAGCAGTCCTTCTCATGACTCCAGAGCCCCTTAAAATTGACCTGACGGAGGAGCCAACCACATTTGAAAGCCACTGTATTGGCACATGAAAAAACCAGCATGTTGGCTACACTATAACAATCTTAGTTTAGCTTTTTCAAGAGTCAAACTAATCAAACTATGACTAGTTTAGTAAGATTAATCCTCATGACCTATAATAATAACAATCGAGGCAGACATGTGTTGGGCACTTATTTAGAGACAGGCATTGTGCTAAGCACTTTACCTAATCTCAGCCTGATAACAATTGATCAGTGTTGGAATTATTAATGAACCCCATTTTACAGGAGAAAATGAGGAAACTGACTTACGTAACTTGCCCATGGCTAAAAAGCCATTAAAGGTGGTAGAATCAGGCCATCAATCCAGTTTGACTTCAGAGCTCTCACATTTCCTCTGTGCCACTTATAAAATTATCTGATCTTGAGGAAAAAATAATTGGTATCTCTTTGCTTCATGAAATACAGTTGACCCTTGAACATCATGGGGATTGGGGCACTGACTCCCACACAGTCAAAAATCGGTGTATAAATTTTGGCTCCTCCTTTGAGGCACCTAGGTGGCTCAGTCAGTTAAGCATCCCACTCTTGATTTTGGCTCAGCTTATGATCTCACGGGTTCCTGAGTTCAAGCCCCACATCAGGCTCCTTGCACTGACAGTGCAGAGCCTACTCGGGATTCTCCTTCTCTCCTCTCTCTGCCCCTCCAGTATACACAGTCTCCCTTAAAATAAATAAATAAACTTTAAAACAAATTTTTTGGCTGCCCTAGAACATAACTACTAATAGCCTACTATTGACCAGAAGCCTTACTGATAACATAAACAGTCGATTAACACATATCTTGTATGTTGTATGTATTATATACTATATCCTTACACTAAAGCAAGCTAAAGAAAAGATTATTAAGAAAATTGTAAGTACCGTACTATAAAATACCTATGTATAAATGGAGCCATGCAGTTCAAACCTATGTTGTTCAAGGGTCAACTACATTTCCAAGTTTGAGAATTTGGCTGGATAAGAAAGTCAGACATTTAGTCTTACCAAGGACATTGTACTTGACCACGCTGAAACATCCAGAAATATCAGTTTGACCCTAGTCATATACAATTTGAAGCTAGTGTTTGAAAATTAAAATGATTTATTGATTCAGAGTTCAGGGTTGTTGTATCCTTGTGTATGAGGCAGAAACCACTTCATATTCTAATGCAAACTCCCTTGACATTCAAGCACTTACATACAGTTAACATCACACCAAACTGTAATCACCTAGAAAGCTGGCTGACCCTAAACTGACTAGCTTTTATCAAGCCATTTGAAACTGAAATGACGGTACAATCTGAGCCTTGATTCCAGACTAGGAAAGGTAAACACATTGTTCACATTCAAAAAGGCATTTGGCTCCTGACCTATAGTAGGGATGAATGGATGGATGGATGGATGGATGAGGAGAGATAGAAGGAATGCATGAGGGAGATGGATCCTCAGAAGCGTAGACTTAGTTAGCAAGTATGCTACATACCACTCTTAAATGACATGATCTGAGCACAAACATTGTTTTAGCTTTGATAATCCTGATATTGGTAATCCTGAAAACTGATAATCCTGAAATTAGGACACAGTGAGACCCAATGCATATAAAGAGCTTTGCTGATAAAAGAGGAAAGGTCCCACAGTTTATTCTTCTTTAAGTCTTTGAAATCAAATCCAACCTCTTGTGCAGAAAACTCAGGTGTGATGGTGAGTGTGCCTGTGTCGGTTATCTTGCTGCTAGAAAAGCTACCCTCAGTGCCTTTCATGTACTGCGGTGAATGGGGAGTTTTAACCAACAGCTTTGCTGAAGCTTGTAGCTTCCTTAATAACACAGACAATAACAACACTGTTGAGCATCCAGTAGCTGCCCATTTTATAGATGAGAAGACTGAACCTCACTGCACTGACTGGTCCGGGCCACACAGTCTAAAGAGAGACGGATTCAAAGCCGTGTCTAACTCCAACAACCAGATTCCTTCAGCTAGTCCCGGCTGCCTCTTTCAGTGCTGCCAAAGATTTAAGGAGGCTGGATCTAAAGGTTTGGCAGGAAAGTAACAATTCTTCATGAATAATGATGAGAGAGAAACATGCACAACTGAGTTATTATGGTGGCAGGATTAGAGTTCAATATTTACTTTCCTTTATTTACTATTCTGTGGAAACGACAGAGTGCTGTTGCTGTATCACTGAGTAATCTATTCCAATTAATTCACGAGTTCCTGCAACTTTTCCATTTCATTACATTGCACCCTAACGTTGCATCATAATAACAACTACTGTTTGCCTGAATTATGCCTTAGTCTGCAGAAGCATTAATTGAGGAGTTCCTGGGTGGCACCATTTAAATTTTCTTGAGCAAGCCTCTTTGATAACATGCCGATTTCAGGGACATTGAATCACCACACTTAGCTCTTACATAATTTAACATAAAGAACATTATCAGTATGCACAGCGCTTAGAGGAAACTATAAACTCAACCATAGCATGTGCTGTCTGAGGTTTTACCAAAGTATAGTGGCTAAGATTTAGATTCCAGTCGAAGATGTGATGGATGCTAATGCTGTTCACTTTTAGCACTTGAGGAAGGTTGGTTTCCATAAAGCATAAAATGAAGGTGGGGCATTCAAACTAAGATGTGAAAACTACCTGCTCCCAGAAGTATTCATTTTAGGTACAATTCTCCAGAATACTTCCTCACCAGTATCCCAGAGTTTGTTGGTTCCTAAAGAGGTGGAAGGTGGAGATAGGCTCTCCAGAGGGAGTTCCGGAATGGGGCTAATTGTCACAATGGCTGGCATTAAGCAGGTAGAGAGGTGCCCAATATCCTGCAATGTGCCAAAACGAGGGTTGTCCCCACTTCCTATCCACCAGGGGCAATAGCCCCTCCAGTGAACAACACTGGAGGACCCCAACGAGGCCCTCTCACACGGGATGATGGAATATATAAGCCGCACTTCAGCACCCAGACACTGTAGTCCCTCTACAGCAGTGAAAGACGATCACATAACCCAAGGGTTAGACTCGGAAAAAGAGTAAAACACCAAGGGATCGTTTTAAATGCAACATGATTATCACTTTTTTTTTATTTGCTTCTTTAGGAAAATGTTGAAGATGGCCGAGCGAGTATCTATCAATCTGTCATCAGCAACACCAGCAAAGAAATGTCCTGTTTCAGTGACTTTCCAATGCCTGAAGACTTTCCAAACTTCCTGCACAATTCTAAGCTCCTGGAATATTTCAGGATTTTTGCCAGAAAGTTTGATCTTCTAAAATATATTCAGTTCCAGGTATTGTATTTTGGGGGGAATGGTTTTCTCCACATGGGTTCAGCTCACATTTAAATAGAGAAGTTATTCTGGTAATTAAGAAAAAGTGAAGAAAACAAAACATTTCAATCCAATTCTTTGCTGAAAGATAAGAGCAAGATAGAAAGCCCAAAAGGTAGTGTCACTAACCCCGATATTATAGATTACATGCACATTAGCAGAAGAGAAAAATCACCTGTTAAAACTAAGGATTTGAATAATGATGATATTGACCATGAAGCTGCACTTAAGCTAATATCTATAACCCCTGCAGACTCCTAGCCTCATTTCCCTTGAAAGAATAGAAGAAGAAAATCAAACTGCTATTTCATTTTTGGATCTTCTCTGTAGAAATGGAATTGCTGAGAAATACATATGAAATAAACTCACAGCTCTCCATTCATTTCATAAGCCTGTAGAAACTATTTTTGGTCTTTTGCTGGGGGGGTGGGGGTGGGGAGGCATGGCACATTCTCTGGCAACATATGGCTGGTTGGATCATTTTTAGATACAATTAGAACCACCTTTCCAGTGCTCCCTCAAAAACAAATAATCAACAAGAACAATATTCTCACTATACATGCTGGATTTTTATCAATAACCTACACTCTGAAAACTAGTAACTGTGCTTAGGAAATTAAATTATACCTCTGGATAAATAACTGTGAGTGAGCTTATTTTCTTGTAACACAAGAAAAAAAATCTCATTTTCTCAGTAATTTCATTTTTGTTCCAGGTTTGCACTCTATTAATTTATAGTAGCTGATTGTGGTGGAAATCTATATTTGTAACTACCATGAAAATGTATCTGATGTAGTTTTCCCCAATGCCTGGCAGAACCATCCTATGAATAACAGATTTTTTTGTACCAGAAGCTTTAATAGGTCTTTGCCCATTTGACTATCAATTTATTTAACAGATATATTGCCCTCTTATGATATCATTTGTGTTATGTGTTCTTTGAAAGGTCACGTTAAAGTTGCAAGGGAGCTGTTTCTTTTGTTTATTGCATTACTGCTGTTGGATTCCTGGAGATTAGAGAGGGGTTAGGAACACTCATTTCCATTATTAGTCTCTTGGTACAAGTCATAAGATATTAGGGCTCCACTCGATCTATAAAAGCTCTGTAGCATTTCTAATAGCCTCCTGAGTTGCACTGAAGGTGTTAGTTCCCAAAGCACATTTTTAGTAGCAATAACTCACAGTGCTTTAGCTAATACACTACCCTAAACTGCAAATCTGAAATCTTTTCTCATAGCCAACAATGCCCAGACATTTTATAATACGTTCGCAAACTTTATACTAATAGTCTATATATTTTCTTAATTGGCACAGCTTCAAAAATTGCCAACCCAGCGTTTTTTTAAATATCTGAAAATTTGAAAAGCAGGCGTATGGGACTCAAATACTTGTAAGCAAGAGAAGCATGCCATGACTCTAGAAGTAAGAAAAACTAGGTTTCCACTTGACATTGTTTCTTAAACACCAAAGACGTATAACCTTTATGTGCATTTACAAATTCATAGACCTCCAGTGAGCTACATTAAAAAAAAAAATTAATGGGGGTGACTGAGTGGCTCGGTCGGGTTAAGCATCTGACTCTTGATTTCAGCTCAGGTCATGATCTCATGGCCTGTAAGTTCAAGCCCCGCATCAGGCTCTGTGCTGACAGTGCAGAACCTGCTAGGGATTCTCTCTCTCTCTCTCTCAAAAATAAACTTAAAAAAGGATTTCCTATTAAAAAATTAATGAACATAAATTATTTCATCCAAATGAGATCATGAACTATATTGCTAACATGATGTACTCTGTTTTAAAAATAATTAATATGAACAGCTACCATTCATGGGATGCTGACAATGTGCCAGGCTCCATGAAAAGTGCTTCACATGAGATGTCTTCTCTAGCACAGATTCTGCACAGAGGTGGACACATAAAAGTTTCTTAATCAATACTGACTGTGCGATCACTTGAATAATAAACATGTGTTTTGTATCTTGCCCAGAACTTATCTGTCTCTCTCAAGTCCTTATTCAGTCCTTAACAGACAGGTTCTCACTGCTGAGTCAGGCCTCTTGCACAAAGTACCATATCCTTGGTAGCTCCCTGCCAGATAAGAATGAGAATAACGAGAAGACTGCTTCGCAGTCTCTGTCTTCAGTGAGTTGAAATGGATTCAAATGGAACCGAGATGGAGTCTGCCCATCCCCACTCCCAGGGTACTACTGAATGAAGCCCCTGTCATGCCAGAGGAACGCTCAATGATGCCTTCTCTGTGTTCGTTCAAGACAACCGTCCTCAGTGTGAGAAAACACCCAGATTTCTCATCCTCTGGCCAATGGGAGGTTGTTACTGAGAGCAACGGCAAGAAGCGAAGCGCTGTCTTTGACGCAGTTATGGTTTGCAGCGGCCATCACATCCTCCCTCACATCCCACTGGACTCCTTTCCAGGTGAGGCCTGCGGGGATTCCCAGCTTTTTGGAGTAGGTCTTGTTGGGGAGGAAAAATTTTCCTCGACCCTTCCACATTCTTTTGGCTAGTCTCAGAGTTAAATTGACAAGACAGACTAAGAGGAAAAAGTTTAATTTAATTATGCATATAGAGACTCCGTAAGAATATGAGGCCCACAGGCAGTCAGGCAATTGAGGCTTGTATGCCATTCTGAGCTAAAGAGAAGGGGGCACGGGTTAAGGACTTCAAAGGGAAGGAAGTCAGTTCACAGGAAGGTGAAAAAGCCTTCTGTTTGATGGCCCATCCAGAAACAATGGGACACAGAGAGGAAGTTTAACAAACAGACTTTGCTAAGTTCCTCCCTGTCTACCTCCCCTAGTTCGTATTATACTGTAATTATCGACAGTGACAGCTCCCTCCCAGGAGCAGGTCCGCTGTCTAAATTCTTTTGGGCAGTCGGGGGAAGTCAAAGGTTTTTCTGTTTTAAGGAGGCTTCTGTTCCTTAAAAATTACTAGCTTAAAATAATTCACATGCCAAGGAGGCTCATTTCGAGGTGATGAATTTGGCTGCCCTACAGTGTCCAGGTATTTTATATGCAGATTGGATTGACAGGCAAAATTAGCTACTGCAATGGGACATAATATTAAGATCTGGATAGAGCCAGAAAGATGAAAAGCTCCACACGCCATCTTTGTTCCCATTGACCTCTTTGGGTCTTCATGACACAGGGACTTCGGCCAACTTCCTCCAAAGTCACTAAGTCTTCCCCAGGATTTCAGAGAACTTTCACCCAGATTGGTTCTCCATTGGCAAGGCCCTTATATCCATGTGCCTACCTTGGCCTTTATCTAGCCTACCAAACCCTGTGACTCTGTTATATCCTTGGAGACTTTTCCTCAGAGCCATGCCTACAGACAGGGATATTGAGGAGATTTCCTGGCAATAAGTGCTCCTACAGGACACTGATGGACACAGAGAGAGTGAAGGAGAGGGATGTAGCCAATGGAACCCCACATCCATCTCTCCTGGTACCTCACAGGCCCTTCTCTCAGAGAGCATACTTCCTTCTCAAGGCCCTCAGGGGAATGTCTAATACAGTGGTTCACAGTCCAGACCTCACACTCAAACCACCTGTGGAGTTTCTAACATCCTAATGACCCCCAAAAGTTCAAATGATATAAGGTAGGCCTAGATCAATTAATGGTTGCTCAAGTGATTTTAATATACAGCCAGGCATAAGATCTTCTACCCAAAGCAAACAGAATCACCTGGTGGGCTTTTAAAACCACAACTTGCTAGGCTCCACCTCTGGTATTTCCGACTCAGTAGATAAGGTGTCATGAGGCTGAGAATCTGCATTTCCAACAAGTTTCCAGGTTCCGGCTAATGATGCTGGCCAAAGGACCACACTTTGAAAACTAATGATCTAAAGGTTCTTTCAAGCAACCCACCATCAAAGACAAATACTTTAATAAAGTCATATTTTCCTGGGAAAGACAGAGAGAGGCTTGTCTTCAAAAAGGTTTGTCCAGTGAGTTACTGACTTACCACAATGTAGGAAGCGTCCTTCAATTTCTAGGTGCCTGTTTTTAGTTTATTTTCATTTTTGTTTGCTTTTGCAAAATAAGAATGATAAATATTATTCAATTATTACACAACTACAATAATAGAACTTCACAATATGTCAAATAACATTTAAAAGAATACATGTGTTAAGTGATATTAAAGTATCACTATACAATCCAAAATAGGATAGGGATGGCTCAGTCGATTGAGCGTCTGACTCTGACTCAGGTCATGATCTCACTGTTCATGGATTTGAGCCCTGCATCAGACTGCACTGACAGTGCAAAGCCTGCTTGGGATTCTCTGTCACCCTCTCTCTACCCCTACCCTGCTCTCTCTTTCCCCCTCTCTCCCTCTCAAAAATAAAAAAATAAACTTAAAAAAAATAGGATAATGGGTAGTGAGAAGACAGCATCTGACTCTGCTGTATTCATTGAAGCCATTTGTTTATTCTCTAATAAATATACAAGCTGCAGCCTCTGAAATCAGCTCTTTTGGTCCTGTGCCATATGCTAGCATTTCTTCTATACTTAATTCTTTGAGTCTGCCAATTGGTCTTGCCATTGCAACCCCCCTAAGAGGGGAAGAGGTAAAATAAATAACTGACCCCAGAAAAGAAAAGCTGAAAATGCACTTTTACTGAAATGTACGTGGTTCATGGATTTCTCTCTTCTTCCCCTGAAGGTATTGAGAAGTTCAAAGGCCAGTATTTCCATAGCCGCCAGTACAAGCACCCAGAGGGATTTGAGGGGAAACACATCCTGGTGATTGGACTAGGAAACTCGGCCTCAGATATTGCCGTTGAGCTGAGTAAGAAGGCTGCTCAGGTGGGATGCTCTCTGCTTATCTTGTACCATGGAGGAAGGGAGGAAGGGAGGACATATTGGAAAACCCCAGCCACGTAACCAAAAAGCTCCATTACTCATTAATTGGTTGGTTAGTTGGTTCCTACAGTGCGGTTTCATAAAAAAAAAAAACCTGGTAGTCAGGTAGCCAAGGTTTACCTCCCAGCCCTGCCATTAATCAGCCATGTAACCCAGAGTAAGTCTTCTTCTCTGAGCCATATATGTGATATATCACCTACACCGTAGATTCCTCCCACAAGGGACAATGCCCTGATTTCAACAGCATTCCTTTTTGCTTACCAGGTTTTTATCAGCACCAGACATGGTTCCTGGGTCATGAGCCGTATCTCCGAAGACGGCTATCCCTGGGACATGGTGTTGCACACCCGGTTTATCTCCATGCTCCGAAATGTCCTGTCACGATTCAAAATAATTCGAAAATGGATGATGGAACAGCAGATGAATCGGTGGTTCAACCATGCAAATTATGGCCTTCAGCCTCAAAACAAGTAAAGTCATTTTGCTTTTTCATGTTATACTCATTGATAAAGCAAGGGTGTTAGAGGTGCCTCTTGGTAAAGAGCCAAATTGCTAACACAGCATTTCAAACTACAACCTAATATTCCGTTGTGTACGTATACCACATCTTTTGTATCCATTCATCTGTCAATGGACAATTAGGTTGCTTCCATATTTTGGCTATTGTGAATAATACTGCAATGAACATTGGGTGCATATATTTTTTTTCAAATTAGTGTTTTCATTTTCTTTGGGTAAATACCCAGTAGTGGAATTACTGGATCACATGGTAATTTTATTTTTAATTTTTTGAGGAAATTCCATACTGTTTTCCACCATGGCTGCACCAATTTGCATTCCCACCAACACTGTATTAGGGTTCCTTTTTCTCCACATTCTCGCCAACACTTAGTATTTCTTGTGTTTTTTATTTTAGTCATTCTGACAGGTATAAAATGATATCTCATTGACGTTCTAATTTGTCTTATGATTAGTGATGTTGAGCATCTTTTCATGCAGCTGTTGGCCTTCTATGTCTTTTTTTGGAAAAACATCTTTTCGGGTCTTCTGCCAATTTTTAATTGGATTACTCGGCCATAAAAAAGAATGAAATCTTGGCATTTGCAACAGCATGGATGGACCTAGAGACTATAATGTTAAATGAAATAAGTTAGTCAGAGAAAGAAAAATACCATACGATTTCACCCAGGTGTGGAATTTAAGAAAGAAAAACCAAAAAAAAAAAAAAAAATAGACTCTTGAATGCAGAGAACAAACTGGTGGTTGCCAGAGGGGAGGTGAGTGGTGGGATGGATGTAATAGACCAAAGAGATTAAGAGTACACTTATCTTGATGAGCACTGAGAAATGTGTACAATTGTTGAATCGCTATATTACACATCTGAAACTAATGTAACACTGTATGTTAATTATACTTGGATAATAAATTAAAAAAAGAAAAGGAAATATTTTTTTTTAACATTTTTTTTTCAATGTTTATTTATTTTTGGGACAGAGAGAGACAGAGCATGAACGGGGGAGGGGCAGAGAGAGAGGGAGACACATTATCGGAAACAGGCTCCAGGCTCTGAGCCATCAGCCCAGAGCCCGACGCGGGGCTCGAACTCACGGACCGCGAGATCGTGACCTGGCTGAAGTCGGACGCTTAACCGACTGCGCCACCCAGGTGCCCCAAGAAAAGGAAATATTCAGAGCTGCTTCAGAAAGCAGAACTAGGATCATAGGAAGAACTTCCTAATACCCAGAGCTGTCCAACATTGGAAAAGGCTGCTTTTGTTGTTGTTGTTGTTTGTTGGCTTTTGTTTGGTTGGTTTGGTCTGAACCACAGACATTTATTTCTCATAGTACTGGTGGCTGGGAAGTCTAAGATCAAGGTGCCAGCAGATTCGGTTTCTGGTGAGAGCATTCTTCCTGTCTGGCAGACAGCTGCCTCCTCACTGTGTGCTCAAGTGAGGGGGAGAGAAAGAGAGCTGGTTCTTTTATGCCTCTTCTTATGAGGTCTCTAATCCTATTGGATCAGGGCCCCACCCTTATGATCTCATTTTACCTTAATTACCTTTTTTTTTCTTTTTTTGTTTTCAGGGGTAAACTTTAGTGATTCACCTCTTACATGTAACACCCAGTGCTCATCCCAACAAGTTCCCTCCTTAATGCCCATCTCCCATTGAGCCCATCCTCCCACCCACCCACTGCTCCTACAGCAATCCTCCCTTTGGTCTCTGTATCCAAGAGTCTCTCATGGTTTGCCTCCCTCTCTGTTTTTATCTTTTCTTTCCCTTCCCCTATGTTCATCTGTTTTCTTTCTTAAATTCCACATATAAGTGAAATCATATGATATTTTTCTTTCTCTGGCTGACTTATTTCACTTAGCATAATACATTCTAGTTCCATCCACATTGTTGCAAATGGCAAGATTTCATTCTTTCTGATTGTTGAGTAATATTCCATTCTGTATATATACCACATCTTCCTTATCCATTCATAAGTCAATGGACATTTGGGCTCCTTCCATAATTTGGCTATTGTTGATAGCACTGCTATAAACATTGTGGGGCATGTGCCCCTTTGAATCAATGTTTTGTATCCTTTGGATAAATACCTAGCAGTTCAGTCGTTGGATCATAGGGTAGTTCTATTTTTAATCTTTTGAGGAAACTCCAAACTGTTTTCCAGAGTGGCTGCACCAGTTTGCATTCCCACCAGCAGTGCAAAAGGGTTCCTCTTTCTCCACATCCTTGGCAACATCTGTCGTTTCCTGAGTTGTTAATTTTAGCCATTCTGACAGGTGTGAGGTGGTATCTCATCATGGTTTTGATTTGTATTTCTCTGATGATGAGTGATGTTGAACATCTTTTCATGTGTTTGTTAGCCATTTGGATGTCTTCTTTGGAAAAGTATCTGTGCCTTCTGCCCATTTCTTCACTGGATTATTTGGTTTTTTGGCTGTTAAGTTTGATAAATTCTTTGTAGATTTTGGATACTAACCCTTTATCCGATATGTCATTTGCAAATATCTTCTCCCATCCCATCAGTTGCCTTGGAAAAGCATCAGTTGCCTTCTCTAAGAGATTGTGACTTTCCTTTCAGAAGAGTATAGTGGGACATGTGTCCCAAATTCTCCATGTGAACTAATGCTTTGCTAACTCTGTACACCATAAGGGTTCTTCCTATGAGTGGCTTTTGAGAACATATTCACTATCTCTTTGCCAAAAAATAAATCTCTATTGAGCTCGAAGTTATATATCGCTGATCTTATAAACATAAGCAAACATTATGAATGTTTGTTTTTCTTTAGTGATAGCGGGCTCCTTCCCTTTAAAAAAAATACAAAAACAGAGGGTGCCTGGGTGGCTCTGTTGGTTAAGCATCCAATTCTTTTTTTTTTTTTTTAAGTTTATTTATTTGAGAGAGACAGAGAGAGAGTACAAGAAGGGGAGGGGCAAATAGGGAGGGGGACAGAGGATGTGAAGCAGGTTCTGTGCTAACAGCAGAGAGCCTGACATGGGGCTCGAACTCACAACCGACTGAGTCACCCAGGTGCCCCACATCCAGCTCTTGATCTCAGCTCTGATTTTAATCTCAGCTCTGATTTTAATCTCAGGGTTGTGAGTTCGAGCCCTGCATTGGGCTCCATGCTGGGTGTGAAGCTTACATAAAAATATATATATATATACACAAAACACAAGAGCTTTGGAATCTTTTAACAAACACCATATGACTGCTCAGCTCTGATATCTAATGCATGTAGCATGTATTTTCTTATATTAAAAAAAATGTTTCTCAAATCTACAAAAAAGGAATTCCGGAAATACAACCAGACTTTACCACCCATGCTATCACATACAGAGACTCCGTGGATATTTGGGATGAAAAAATATTCCCAAACTTCAGTTTATACATTAATTGTAATACTAATCCCTTAATAAAGTTTCAAAACGAATGGGGATTTAACTAAATTCTCCTTTCTTACTTTATGATCAGATAGAGATTAAATGGAACAGCATGATAATTAAAGGCAGATAACATAAAACAGTAGTGAAAATATCAATGGGATAATCATGACTGGAATATTCAGGGACTGACCCTGGTATTTTGGTTAAGTCCTTGGGAATGCCTCCTCTTTTGAAATGTCTTTTACCCACATCACTTACATGCCTTCCCTTCTTTGTTGAGGGAGAGATTTGTGATATAAGAATAAAGTCATCAAGATAGCAAGGTTCGGGGTAGACCAACTAGTTAAGTTAGAAAGATTTATGGATAGGGGCACCTGGGTGGCCCAGTCAGTTGAGCGTCTCACTCTTGATTTTGGCTCAGGTGGTGATCTCACAGTTGTGAGATCCAAACCCACATAGGGTCTGTGCTGGGTGTGGCGCCTGCTTCAGATTCTTTCACTTCCTCTCCCTCTGCCCCTCCCCCTCCTCTCTCTCTCTCTTTAAAAAAAAAAAAAGAAAGAAAGAAAGTTTTGTGGATATTTGAGAAACCTCATTCAAAGAGCCCAACCCCATAAAATATCAAGAGAGTTCCAGGACTCCTTATTAAATGTTCCTTCTAAGTATTTTCTTCTGGGTGTTTCAGACATCTCATGAAAGAACCTGTAGTAAATGATGATCTTCCAAGTCGTATACTCTATGGAGCCATCAAGGTGAAATCAAGAGTGATAGAGCTCACAGAAACTTCCGCCATCTTTGAAGATGGAACAGTGGAGGAGGATATTGATGTCATTGTCTTTGCAACGGGATATACTTTCTCTTTTCCCTTCCTGGAAGAGTCACTTGTTAAAGTAAAGGATAATACGGTCTCACTGTATAAGTACATGTTCCCTCCTCACCTGGAGAAGTCAACTCTGGCCTGCATTGGTTTCATCCAGCCCCTAGGCTCCATTTTCCCAACTGTTGAACTTCAAGCTCGTTGGGCAACCAGAGTTTTCAAAGGTACGTGAGGGGCCAAACGAGGGGCTAAGGGTTTTACACCTGATGGAGCTTGCTCAATAGTAAGTTTAGACACAGAAGTTGCCAGTAAGAATGTGGCCAAACTTGGGCTGCTCTCGTGAGATTAACATCATAAAAAGTTAGTGGAGAATTTTCAAAGTAGCAAATACAGAGATAAAATAATACTAAATATCTGCAATCATCCTTTTAAAATATTAGAAAGTTCATAGAATTTCAATTGTCATAAAGCTAAGTACATACTATCCTTTCCTGGAATCATGAGAGAATAGTTGAGAAAAAAAAGATCTATGACTCCCAGTTTTACCTAGATGATGTTTATAAGTTCCTCTGAATACATGCAAATCCAGGGACCCAGGGCCTTTCTGCATTAACTCCAAATTAACCCTTAGTATGTTTTTTAAATTTTTTTAATGTTTATTTATTTTTGAGAGAGAGAGTGAGACAGAGTGTGATCAGGGGAGGGGCAGAGAGAGAGGGAGACACAGAATCTAAAGCAGCACAGAGCCTGACGTGGGGCTCGAACCACAAACCGTGAGATCATGACCTGAACCGAAGTCAGAAGCTCAACCAACTGAGCCACCCAGGTGCCCCAGCCCTTAATATGTTAAGAAACTCAACCTCACAGGTCCTTACAAAGTCATAAAGCTATTGAAAGTTTTCTAAGTATCTGTACAGCCTTTTGCATTCCTCCCTGACCCCAGGGTTCAAATTCAGCTCAACCAAAACTCATTGAATACCTAGCCTTGTGCTGGAACCTGGTGGAATAGAGAGATTTTTTTTTTTTTTTTTTTTTTTTTTGAGAGAGAGAGAGCACACACAAGTGGGGGAGAGGGGCAGTGGGAGAGAGAATCTTAAGCAGGCTCAGTGCTCAGCATGAAGCCCATTGATCCCATGATCCTGGGATCATGACTGAGCCGAAATGAAGAGTCAGATGCTCAATTGAGCCACCCAGGCAACCCTAGAGAGAAATTTAAACAGATCATTTCCACATACTAAGAAAAATGCTTTGGTAGAAGAATGCAGGGAGGGTATAGGAAGAAGAGAAAGGATGCTTAGCAGCAGCAGAGTGGGGTAAAGGAGGGCATGTGGTCAAGGAAAACTTCCTAGATGACCAGGTTTCTCAGGTGCAAAAAAGGGAATCACTTGAGCCAAAGCACAGAGGCATGATGGATGTGGAGAATTACAAGCTGTCTGTTGTTCCCAGAACCTGACACATGAGGCAGAGAGGGGTGAGAGATTATTCTTTCTGGAGAAGGGGCCAGGACACAGGAGCCTTTGTAAGGCATGCTAAGAAGGTTACAATACAAAACTTAGGTCAGCGCTTTCCAAATCTGGCTACACATAAAAATCATCTGGTGGACCCTTAGGGACCCTGATTAAGTCTGGCTTGAGGACCTAGAATCTCCATTTTAGAAAGCTTTGCAGCCAGAGGACCCAATGAGAGGTTATAAGCAAAGAAGAGACATTATCAGATTTACATTTTCAATAGATTAGTTCAGCATTAGTGTGGAACATAGATTTGAAAGGAGAAAAGAATGAGGTCTTGGAGACCAGTGAGAAGGCTGGTCTGCAAGTCTCTACTGAAACACGATGCAGCTGAGCCAGGCAGAGAGAAAGTAGTGAAGGTGATAGAAATGTGAGAAATAATTAGGGATAAAATCCTCAGGACATAATGATCAGCTGAATGTAGAAAATCAGAGAGAGAGACAGGAATCACAGATGACTTTCAGATCTCTAGTATGGGAACTGGGGGGACAGCAGGGCTATGAATAGAGAGGACAGAAGAAGAAGAAGGGAAGAGAGAGGACGTGTGGAAGAAGATGTAAGTCTGACCAGGAGGGCTTTAATGACGCGCTTGGTTATGGACTCGTTGACTCTGGTATGTCTGATGACCAGCCATATCCAGGGGAGACTGACCATTTCAACATGCCCGAGAACACCTGTGGACAGAGATGTAATCACAAGCACGTAGCGATAACTCCTACATCAATCTACTTTCTCTGTCCCCACTGCTCGACCTTACCTCCACCAGGCTTACTTCAACAGCCTCTTAACTGGTCTCGCTGCCACTAAACTCACTTCCCTGGAGCCCATTTTCCAAAATTCAGCAGCTAGAAGAATCTTTCCAAAAGGCAAATCTGATCTTGTCACCACCTGCAGAAAATCCTCCCATGGCTTCCTATCACCTTCAGGATACAGTTCAAGCCACCTGGCATGGCTTCCAGCTCTTCAGGCTCACCTTCCTTCTCCAGCCACTTCTCATACTCCCTCCACCTCAGAGTTCACACAGTAGCCCATGCTCCCCTTATGGGCAGCATCACCTAGACCTCAAGAAGAGCAGCACACCCCAAAGTTCAACAACACAGCAGCCCTGACTGGCATAACAGGGGTCAGAGTTTAATGGTGGGAATCAAGTACTAGATAAAGCAAGGATACTGAACCAAACCCACTACTCAAACCAGCCTTTTATTTCTAGGCTTGTGTACCTTGCCCTCAGAGAGGACTATGATGGCGGACACTATCAAGAGGAATGAAAAAAGAATAGATCTGTAAGAATTTTTTTTCTAATTCTTTACACAGAGCAGTGTTTCTCAAAGCATAGTGATCTGACTACCCACAAGAACCACCTAGCTGTTTCTTAAACATTTCCTGGGTCACAACCCAGACCAACTGAATCAGAACCTCCAGATGAGACTAGAAACCTGTATTTTTATGTTCTCCCTAGGTGATTCTTATACATATTAGTTTAAGAACCAACTACGTAAAGCTACAAGTGTTACCAAATCAGGACATTTTTCCTGGACTTAATTTTATCCGGCTTTGTGTGATGCCTGCGTTCAATTCCATATCTTCTCAGGCTGCCCGCTCTCTGTGGTTGGAGAGGAAATTGGATGGGGCAGTGATGGTGACAATGGCCTGACTGTCTCTGGAAGGGATGGCTGGGGGATGTCCTATCAAACTAAATTATAAAAGGAGTTGATGTGAAGCGAAAGTTCAAAGAAGCATACTTTGTGATACGGTAGAATGGGGTTCAGTAGTGATCAAGCACCCTTGGACAGCTGACTTGGGGGCTTCATATATAGGGGTTTTCTCATGATTAAATTCTAATTAATCTAACATTTACTGAGCATCTATTACGTTCCAGCCACAGTGCCAAGTACTTTCATAATTTAGCAGGTAAATATTAAGTATCTTTTCTGTGCAAGACACTGAGCTCGGATTTCATCGGCATTCGCTCATGAATCTTTGCAGCAATCTTGATTAATTTGTACTTGCCTGGAGAATTGAAGCTACTCACTAAATACCAAGTAACAATCCTGGTTTTAAACCTTGTCACATTCCCAGAACTGCCATGAATTCATGACTATTTCTTTCACGGCCTACTCTCAATCTGAGATCTGGGCCTTCTAATGAGAGAAGCTCACACCTTCCACTGGCGATTTATTCAAAACTCATTTATTCATTCACTCAGCCCTTCTTTCTTTCAACAGCCCTCGAACACCTACTGTTCTTATGTGACTTATAACATTTTGTGAATCTGCCCTTTCTACATTCTTCATTAAGGTTTGGAAAGAGTCAGAGTCAGACACTGCAGACCGATTACATCAACTACTTGGATGAGCTCGCTTCAGAGATAGGTGCGAAGCCAGACCTCCTGTCTCTCCTGCTAAAAGATCCCAAACTGGCCATGAAGCTCTATTTCGGACCCTGTAACTCCTACCAGTACCGGCTCACTGGGCCTGGGCAGTGGAAGGGAGCCAGAAGTGCCATTGTCACTCAGAAAAAGAGGATACTGAAGCCTTTAAAGACACGGGCACCAACAACCTCATCTAATTTCCTAGTTTCCTTCCTGTTGAAAATCCTGGGGCTTCTTGCTATTTCTGTAGCCTTTTTTTTCCAGCTTCAGTGGTTCTAATCTGTCGGAGTAAGGCTTTTGACTTTAGTGTCAGTCAGCTCCTCTTTAAAAACAAAAAAGGCTAAAAGAAAAAATATTAAATCTAGATTCTGTTTCAGAGCTGATAGGAACAGAGAGGTGGTTGTAGAGAATTAGCAGAATTAGGTCCATGTAAAACACCACAATGGCGTCATGAAATTTCTTGGCCATTCCAACCTTTCCTCAAGTTCGCCAGATTCTCTAAAAGGACAAATAACATGGCCATGTACATAGTGCTGCCAGCCCTTACATAACACAGTTGTGTGGAAAAAAATAGAAATGCACAGAATGAAAAGCAGGCCCCATGGCTTAAAACATTGGGAAATTTCAACAGTGAGTAAATATCTAATCCCCTGCGTGATGCTCTTAATAGTCCCCTTACCCAGACTGTATTTGGTAACAAAGTCCTTGGGTGTTACGTCATGCTCCATTTGCTTAGTGGGGCATTGCTCAAAAGTCCTGGAGATAACAATGAGAGGATAGACTCAAAAAACGATGGCAATGATGTGACAGACTTCTAGTACCTCATGTTGAAAGCTGAGCCAATAGTCACGTTTCTGATACTTTGACATAAAACCACTGTAAAAATAAAAATAAACATGCCATAATAGCTATATACATATTTAGTACTTACCATTGACCAGACATTGTGCTAAGTGCACAGTATAGTATTAACTTCATTTAATTCTTGCGATAATTTTGTTAGATGGGTGTGGCTATCATACCCACTTGTCAGATGATGGAACTGAGACTCAGAGCATTTGGGTAACATGCCCAAGACCATACAGCTGGTCTTGTCGTGGAGCTGGGATTTGAACCCAGTTTTGCTTGACTCTAGAACTGCAGATCATAACCTTTCTGCAGAATCTACTTATTGACAAAAGCCTTTATTATTGATCAAGTACTTATTAACAGTTTATTTTCTTTATAATCATATATATGTTGCTTTGGGAGGAACTTAACACAGACAATAGCACTCTTCTTGCAAATATGATCAATTAAATTTTTTTTGAGTGAGAGAGAGAGAGTACATGAGTGGGGAAGAGGAGTAGAGGAACAAGGGGAGAGAGAATCCTAAGCAAGCTCCACACTTGGCGTGGAGTCCAAAGTGGGGCTTGATCTCACGACTGTGAGATCACGACCTGAGCTGAAATCAAGAGTCAGATATTCAACGAACCAAACTATCCAGGCACCCCCAATTAATTGATTCATAATATTTGGTTTATAGTCCAGCTAGATCTAAAAAGCATTTGAAGGGATTAACAGTGCGAGACACCTATACAAGAACATTTCAAATAGCCACTGACATTTTGAAAAAATAAGCACCAAGGAAGAAGTATATGTTCCAAGTAGATGAAAAGCATTATAATGATTGAGCCTTGTATATAGCTCTAACTTTATAATCAAGGCAAAGGCAAAACAATATGTAATCTCCGTCATCTGATGAAAGGAAGCATACCAGTTTTTTAGGAGACACATTTTCCTGGAACCGAAATCTAAAAAAAAGACACAAGCAATTCAATGTCAGTAAGCTTTGAGCAACATAATAAACATCCAGTTTATCTGTCCACTACAGCCATTCTTTCCATGAAGTGTGCTTTGGGAGATAAACTATGCCCTAAACCCAGACCAAGGCCTTCTGAAGAGGGAAAAGGTCAGAGGTTAGAGATTTAGACAAACGTCTCCTCTTACTTTTCCAAAGCCTTTGTGGACACTGTTCTTTACTTGGGCCTGGATTTGTTTCTGAAGTGCCTAGAGCAATGTAATGACAATCGCTATCAGTGGAAGCTTTATTTCTTTAGAGTCCATTGAAATAACACCACCATTTAAATGCAACATTTGTTTTCATTGCTCCTATAAGCAGTTTCCTTTGAAAAAATTGCAGATGGTATGTATACTTCTTAATTAAAAACTGATTATTTTGCTAATTATTAAAGATTATTTGCAAGCCTTTATATCATTAATAATAATAATAGAATTTATCAATCTTGTATAGCAAGAGAAGGCGAACTACTTCCTGTAGGTTAAGTTTTATTGGAACACAGTCACAACATACATTGACGGTCTGTGGCCGCTTGCAAGCTACAATGGTGGAGTTGAGCAGCTGTGATAGAAACAGTAGGACTCACAAAGCCTAAAATATTTTACTACCTGGCCCTTTACGGAGAAAGTTTGCCAATTTCTTTGTCGTCCCAGTTATTTTTCATAACTTGCTTCATTCATCATTACCACCACCAGGGAAGTAACTATGGTTATTATCCTACTTTTACAGTGGAACAAATTGAGAAACAAGGTTAGGTTGATACTGAATCAGTGGGGAAAACAGCTCCATTAGGACAAAATTATTATTAAATGTATAACCTTGAAAATTTTAGAAAGAGGATGATCTCTTGAAATCTTTCCAAGTATTCTGAAATCTTTTTAAAAACATAAATAGTTCATTTCCAGAGTCTGAGATTCACTAAGGAAGACTCATCCAAGTTTATGCTTCTGCCTCTATATACCCTGAAACAGGAAACTATCCCAGACAAACCACCTAGGATAGTTTGTTCCAAACTACAACCCACAGACTATCTCGGGGAGCTTCTAGAAGTGCAGATTCTTGGAGGAGGAATTAAGATGGCAGAGAAATAGAGGGACCCTAAGCTTGGTTCATCCCTTTAACATAGCTAGATAGTTATCAAAGCATGCTGAACACCCAAGAAATCGATCAGGCGTCTGAGAGAACAAAAACTGGTGGTCTACAAGTAGAAAAGCCACCACCTTTCGGAAGGCAGGAAGTGCTGAGCGTTGACTCAGGGGAGATATAACTGTGGGTACACCAGCGGGGAGGGAGCCCTGCTCATGGAGACTACCACAAAGTATTATAAGCAGCAGGGCACAAAGTCTGAGTCTTTAGAAGTCCACTACCATGGGACGTGCCTGACTTAAAGGTACTCGGGTGGCAAAGCAAGGCGGAGTCCCAGGAGTGACAGTATGGACTGAGGATCCCCTGGGTCGCAAGAAGAATGGGTGGCTCCCACATGCTGCACTGTTCCCAGACACAGGAGCAGGGTCTCTGGCTGAAGGCAGTGAGCCAGGGTGCCAGCTTTCTGCTCTATTTTGCTATAAACTCTGAACCACTGCATGATCATGTGATCACTTTCCTAGCACGGGCTGGCAAACACTTGTGCTGTTGCACAAGTATGGCAAGACCCTCCCCCAGAGGAACAGCACTGGTCCAGGCTGCAAAAGTTTCTAAAATTTGGAGTTTTGAAACTCAGTCACACGCCTGCGATAAAAGAAGCTCGGACACAGGCAGGGTGAACGCAGGGTCCTGACAGAAACCAGGGACACAAGAGGGATGACTGATTGCTCTTCTGTGAGGGTTCCCCCAAAGAGTGGGGGGGGGGGGCACAAACTTTCAGCTCCAGAGCTAAAGAATGTGGCACCACCATATTCATCCCACCCATCAGCGCTGAAAGTCTTCAAGGAGCAAATCAGCACCACCTAGTGGAGGCCTAAGCTACCTACACCAAGCCTCACCCACCCTGTGCCCTGGAGGTGTATTTCCACTGAACAAGACAGCAGGAGAATGAGCCCAGCATTCCCCTCCCCCAGAAGACCAACACAAACAACTCACTCACACAAAGTCTACTGATCATAGAGTGCTGCAAGCTTCAGCTCTAGGGGAAATAGGATCTCACTTCCTTTTTACTTATATTCTTTATTTTATTTTTTTCACTTATTTTCTTATTCTTTTCTATTCCTTATTTATTTATTATTATTTTAGTTTTTATTTATATATATATTTTTTTAATTTTTTGTTTGTTTTCATTTCATTTCATTTTATTTATCTATAATAAACAGTGCAGCATGTTGGAGCCACCCACTCTTCTTGTGACCCAGGGGATCCTCAGTCCATACGGTCACTCCTGGGACTCTGCCTTGCTTTTGGGTGGTTGGGGGAGCAATATAGATTGTTTTAAAAAGCAGACCAAAACACAGCCAGGATCTAGTTTGGGGGTTTTTTTAATTTTTTTTCCTTGTTTTTTTTTTGTGTGTGTTTGTTTTGTTTTGTTTTTGTTTTATTCCCTTATTTTTTTCCTAGACAAAATGATGAGATGGAAAATTCACCCCAAAAGAAAGAACAGGAAATAGATCTCATGTCCAGAGATTTAACCAATACAGATATAAGATGTCTGAACTATAATTTAAAATAATGATTATAAGGATTCACTGGGCTTGAGAAAAGCATAGAAGACACTAGAGAATCCCTCTCTTCAGAGATAAAAGAACTAAAATCTAGTCAGGCTGAAATTAAAAATGCTATAACTGAAAATGCAAACCCATAAGGAGGCCATAAAAATGAAGAGGGATAAAACAGAGGAGTGAATCAGTGACATAGAAGATAAAATTATGGAAAATACTGAAGCTGAAAAGAAGAAGAAAATAAAGGTAATGGATCATGAAGGCAGACTTAGGGAACTCGGCAACTTGTTAAATGGAATAACATTTGTATCATAGGAGTCCCAGAAGATGAAGAGAGAGAAAAAGGGGCAGAAGGTTTATTCAAACAAATTATCACTAAAACTTTCCTAATCTGGGAAAGGACACAGACATCAAAATCCAAGAAGCAGAGAGAACTCCCATGAAAGTCAACAAAACCCAACCATCACCAAGGCATATCCTAATCACATTCACAAAATACACAGACAAGGAAAGAATCCTGAAAGCAGCAAGGGAAAATAGTCCTTAACCTACAAGGGAAGATAGATCAGGTTCACTGCAGATCTGTCCACAGAAACTTGGCAGGCAAGAAAGGAATGGCAGGAATATTCAATGTGGTGAATGGGAAAAATGTGCAGCCAATAATTCTTTATCCAGCAAAGCTGTCATTCAGAATAGAGAGAGAGAGAAAGAGTTTCCCAGACCAAAAAAAAAAAAAAAAAAAAAAAAAGAAAAGAAAGAAAAAGAAAAAACTAAAGGAGTTTGTGACCACTAAACTAGTCACAAATTTTAAGGGGGACTCTGAGTAGAGAAAAAAAAAACCTAAAAGCAACAAGACTAGTCACTGATTCACCACTGTTGGCAGAGAAAGTAACCATTCCAAGTAAAATATTTGACCTTCAGTAGGCACGGTACCCTCTCCACCTGCCCTTTCTGTATTACTAGTCTGTGTTCTCAGAAAAAGAAAAAGAACAACCTCAATGTGAAAGGGACTTAGGGAGTTACCCACTCTTAGGAATATCAGTCAACCAATCACCATCAAGAAAGGCACCTGTGGAGCCTCTTGATGCTTTCTTCTGGGGGAGTGGGAGAGCTGAGGGGTAGGGACTTGTGGCTGTCTTTAATTTTTAGAGGGAGAAAGAAAAAATTGCACTGGGTGGGTCTAATTTACTAAAGCTAAGTAAATTCTACACTCTCTTTCAACTCCACTCCACATCAGAGCAGGGTGGGGGAGGGTGGAGAGACTTCAGAAGATAATTTAGAAATACAGTGAAGGAGCCAGAAACATCATTCTAGTGCATCCATCAATAGAAGCCAGGTATGGTGCACTAACAACCAATCCCCAAAGCTCAAAACCTTGCAATAAGACAAAGATCCTTCCTCTTTCACGTTATGTATCCACTGGAGGCTAGGCTCTGCTCATCAGAGTCACTCAGGCATCCAGGCTAATGGAACAGCCTGGTTGAAAGTCTGAAAGTAGCTATAGCCACCGTGAAGAAAAAGGAAGTGCTCTCTGGTCTTACACTGGTAATTAACAGCTCTGAGCCCAGAAAGGACAATATGTTACTTTGGCCCACAATTGACTGACCAGAACTAGTCACATGTTCCCAGCCAAGAGACCAAGAGACCAAGAAGCTCTATCCTACCATGCACCCAGAAGGCAGAAAGTCCAAAATACTTCCTAAAAAGCATGATTGTCTACCAATCTGGCTTCCTAGGGCTCAAAAAGGGCCTGGATAGCTTTCTCCATTCCATGGCCTCAAGCACAGCTAATTTACAATAGCCCTAAAAATAGCAGAAAGTAAAGGTGTCACTGAAAGCCAATCTTCTCATTTTTAATTACTACAAGTCTCTTGCTAATTAAGAAAAATGAGACGATCTGATCGATGATCATGTTTAGGCTCAAGCAACGTTTTAAGTTCTTTGTTTCTACTTATGTCAGCAGCATGCCTGGTAAGGCCTAGTGACCTTACTACTAGGCATGTGCCAAAGATGCATGTACATATCAAGGTAAGTGCCTATGCCAAGTGTCCATCAACTGATGAATGGATGAAGAAGATGTGGTATATATATATCCAATGAAATATTACTCAGCCATCAAACAGAGTGAAATCTTAGGGCACCTGGATGGCTCAGTTGGTGAAGCATCTGACTTCAACTCAGGTCATGATCTTACAGTTCGTGAGTTTAAGCCCTGCCTTGCTCTTTCTGCTGTCGGCACAGAGCTCGCTTTGGATCCTCTGTCCCCCTCTATCTGCCCCTTCTCCCCCTCCTCCCTCAAAAGTGAATAAACATTTTTTTTAAAAAAGAATGAAATCTTGCCGTTGTCAATGATGCGGATGGAGCTAGACAAATATCATATGATTTCACTCAAATGTGAAATTTAGGAAACAAAACAGAAGAACATATGAGTGGGGGGGAAGAGAGGGAAGCAAACCATAAGAGACTCTTAACAATAGAGAACAAACCAAGGATTGATGGAGAGAGGTGGGAGGGGGATGGGCTAAATGGGTGATGGGTATTAAGGAGGGCACTTGTTATGATGGGTGTTACATATGAGTGATGAATCACTAAATTCTACTCCTGAAACCAACATTACACTATATGTTGGTTAACTCGAATTTAACTAAACTTTGGGGTGGGGGAAGTAAATGCCTAAGTACTGGGGTTTGGGACACTAATTGTGGCCCTAGTTCTCAAGGTGTCCCTGACTTGACGTCAAAGATACTCTGGTTTTTAAAAACATGCTTGAACTAATACCACTTTTGAGGGCTCCCTTTCTGGGTAAAAACTAAGCTTTGAAATGATTCAAATATTGTCCTCATAGCTGCAGGAAGGCAGCTGAACTCCACACAGCTAACAGTGCTGTCTCTGTGCCAAGTCTTTTGCCAGAAGCAAGGTAAAAGGTAAGCCTAATGAGCCAGCAACAGACTGGGTGATACACAAGGCTGTCTAGATACAGAGCTGAAGGGTGTGGTTATACCATAATGAAAATCAAGAAAAAGATTTATTCTTCCAGAACCTTCTCCCTGCTTCAATCTTACCAATCGGTCCTGACGTTTACTCTGTGCCTGTGGGAGTCATTTCAATACCACAAGTCAATAACCAAGACACCTTATCTGTCCTGGCAATGACATCGTTATCACCTTCATTGCAGCCACTCAGTGTTTACTATGTAAAAAAATCTCTGCGTGGATTATCCCATCTAATCCCCACCACAACCATCTGAGTTAGGTATTATTATGTTTATTTTAATTGAATAAGCTGAAGCTTTAAAAAGTTATATAATTTTCCCAAGATTATTCTGGTAATAACTGGTGAAGAGAGTACTCAAACCCAGGACTTGTGACTCCAAAAGTCATGATCTACCCAGATGTTTGTTACATTTCCCAAATGTCTGGGCAATCATCTGTACTTAAAAAGTCTTTTAAAAATGAATTTAACAATGTGGGTGATGTATGGTTTAAAAATAATAATGTGAAGGGCACCCAAGTGGCTGTCAGCTAAGCGTCTGACTCTTGGTTTCGGTTCAGGTCATGATCTCATGGTTTGTGGGTTCAACATTCCCTCATTGGGCTCTGTGCTGACAGCACAGAGCCTGCTTGGGGTTCTCTCTCTCTCTCTCTCTCTCTCTGTGCCCCTCTCCTACTTGCTCCCTCTCTCTCAAAAATAAACATTAAAAAAAACAAATAAATAACAAATAAAAAAAACAAATAAATAAAAACAATGTTAAATGGATCAAAACTTTAAAAGTGAACCTTTGGTATAGCAGCTATTGACATGATCGTCTTATTTGCTCCCTTTGAACAGCAAAGTTGATGAACAGTTAAGATGCCGCTGTGACTCACTAGGTTAATTTCTATTCTGCAGGGTGAAGTGTGAGTCTAAAGGGCATATCACCCACCAGGCAATGTTTTTCTCTTAGCATGATTGTACCATTAATCAAGTTAAAATGTAAGCAAAGACTAACCTTAGGTCCCGAATTCTGCATAACATTCCTTATCTCTTAGACCCAGTTCATCCGGACCCAGGGCCTGCTAGGACAACATTGGCTTGTGCTCATCCATTTCAATTCCTGCTGGCTCCAGAGTCCAAACTATAGTGGGAACTGTGGGAATTCCAGGTACATTAAAGTAACTACAGAAAGTGACCAGATATAATCTCTGATTTCTTTGAATTAGGGAGGTGGGACCCAGATTTTTTCTGTTTTGTTATTGTGCTTCAGGACAGAATTACCTCCCATTTGGCACAAGTTGGGAAAGATAAGTAACCCCCCTTTGGCATCTGAGTTGTCCTTTTCCCGTTGTTAAAAGTGCTCCATTCTATGCATTGTGACAAAGTTTCTTGAGTTTCTATGGTCAGATCTCTCTTGTTAACCCCACTCCCAGATGAATTCACTATAACTCTCAAAGGTTTTGGAAATCTTTTATAGCTACCCAGTTTAATGTCTTCTCATTTACAGATGGTGAAACTGAGTCTCAGTCCTTCATTACTTCTTCATTTCTCCTCCAGCCTAGGGAAACTCTGTGGCCTTGTAACTGACAAGATAAATTTAAATCCTAGCAGAATTTTTCTTATGTGGTTAGGAATGGGCTTGAGCAGGCGAGGAACAGCTGCGGGAAGACAGGAATCACAAAGCACGGCCCTGCTCTGACCTCAGTTTCTTACCAGCTTGTGCTCATTTGTTCCCAGGGGCCAAGTAGGCACCTTCACCCCTCCCCCAACTGCCATCCATCCAGCTAAATCTACTGTCTCTTCTTAGTCTTGAAATGCATGGCCCACTTAAGGACATTATATCATGGGGCACCTGGGTGGCTCAGTCGGTTAAGGGTTGGACTTCAGCTTACGTCATGATCTCATGCTTCGTGAGTTTGAGCCCCACATCCGGCTGTTTGAGCCCTACATGGGGCTGTCTGCTGTCAGCACAGAGCCAGCTTCGGATCCTCTGTCCCCGGCTCTTTCTGCTGCTCATGCGCGCGTGCACACGCACTTGCACGCGCGTTCTCTCTCTCTCTCTCTCTCTCTCTCTCAAAAATAAAATAAACAGGGGCGCCTGGGTGGCGCAGTCGGTTAAGCGTCCGACTTCAGCCAGGTCACGATCTCGCGGTCCGTGAGTTCAAGCCCCGTGTCGGGCTCTGGGCTGATGGCTCAGAGCCTGGAGCCTGTTTCTGATTCTGTGTCTCCCTCTCTCTCTGCCCCTCCCCCGTTCATGCTCTGTCTCTCTCTGTCCCAAAAATAAATAAACGTTAAAAATAAATAAATAATAAATAAATAAATAAATAAATAAAATAAAATAAACATTAAGAAAAGGATATTGTATCATTGTGCACTCAGTGCTGGTATCCAAGCACTTTCTGTGTAGTACTTGCTTTTTTAACATTGCAACTGCCGAAAACCCAGCTTTGCAAAAATATGACATCATCTAACATAACACAGCCGTAACTGATATTAAAACTATCAACTACCCATCAGCTTTGCTCAGAATTCAACATACATGTGTTTTCCTGGATATTTTAAAATCATTCACAGCACCTCTGCACACCATTTGGGGAATGGCAGGTCCAGACTCGTGTTCTGATATTAGCTCCCAGTGAATATTCGCTCAGTTAATTTTTTTTTTTTAAAAAGGATATACTGTGGTGAATTCATTCATTTTACCCACCAGGAAGTCAACTCATTGCCAAGTGTTTATGCAACTACTAGCACAGACCAAGTGTGCCACTCACTATAGAAAATAAGACAAAGGGGGGCACCTGGGTGGCTCAGTCGGTTAAGCGTCCGACTTCGGCTCAGGTCATGATCTCAGAGTTTGTGAGTTCAAGCCCCATGTCACGTTCTGTACTGATGGTGTGGAGCCTGCTTGGGATTCTCTCTCTCCCTCTCTCTCTCTGCCCCTCCCACACTCACTCTCTCTCTCTCAAAATAAATAAACTTTTAAAAAAAGAGAGAGAGAGAGAGAGAGAAAGGGAAAATAAGAAACGAGTCAAAGGAAATGCCCCACTTTAGGCAAACATATAACCTTGAGCAGAGAGAAGATTAACAGACCTGATCCAGTGAATCAACACTGTGATAGTCTCCTCTTGTGGGGAACATGCTATTTCCTATAAGTTTCAAGCTCACTGGGGAGCTGGGCAGTCATAGAGGCATCCATCGACCGTCTCTGGCTGCTACTTTTGCTGCTCCCTGTCTCTAGAGCTCATTTGCTTCCCTCTTCTGCCCACTGGCGTTCTTTTCAAACTTCAAAACCTGAAGCAACTAGTATTCCTCAGTATTGCTTTCCTATCACTCCAAAGTCACAGTATGAGCCTCTTCCTTCATGCTCTTATTGCAAGGCGTACATAAGACGCGACTCTGTCTTAGCGCGTAACACAGAATACTGCAATGATCTATTTATCATCCTGACTTCCCCGCCAGAGGGATAGCTACTCTGAAGAAGGCATCACACCTTATTCATCTTTCGTACTCACAATACCTCACCCAGAGCTTCGGATCACAGAAGCCCCTCATTGAGTGTTTGACCGCTAGACTAATCCATGAATGAATCGTGGAATCTGAGTTAACAGAATCCTAAAGGGCATTTGATTCCACCCTCTACATTACCTACTACTCTCCTACTTACAATATTTCCAAAAAATAATCTTAC
The DNA here is from genome assembly GCF_018350155.1 of Leopardus geoffroyi. Lineage (NCBI taxonomy): Eukaryota > Metazoa > Chordata > Mammalia > Carnivora > Felidae > Leopardus > Leopardus geoffroyi. The sequence goes on along the minus strand of NC_059338.1, from coordinate 55,949,535 downwards.
AGACTCTGCACAAATATCAGAGCCTGAAATGCTGTAAAGTGCTTATATGGAACTAAAATTTGCCTTCATGTAAGTAACATCTTCAGTTCCACCATTTCCCATAAATCTAATCCTTCTGTTTGCAACGATCCTTCAAATGCTTAGGGGCAAATGTTTACAGTACTGGGTCAGGCCCTTGGACTAAGAGTTGATATGGTTATCCTTTTTTGCAAAGTGAGCCCAAGGCAGTTGATTTCCTTGCCCAAGGTCTCCACAGTTACCTCACAGGGAGCCAGGTCCCTGGCTGGCCCTCCCTCTGACCAGGCTAACAGCTGGAGTGGATGCATTTCTCCTTCTCCTTCTCCTTCTTTCCCCTCCTCCATCTCCTCTTTCTTCTCCTTCCAAAATTTATTATTGAAATATAATTGACATATAACGTGACGGGTGCCTTGTCTTCTTATAGAACCAGTTTGGTGCTTTCATTCAGCAACATGTACCTGAAGCTACAACATCCTAGTCAAGGAAACATACACACTGGTTCTTGCCATACCAGAAGCCCATTTTTCCTCCATGGGACACCACCCTGGAAACATGGCAGAATATACACTGACTAGCCTCTCTCCGGAGAAGTTCGATCTCTACCTGCTGACCTCTAGTCTCAGTGGAGCCATGCTAGGGAAATTTCCCCCACCTTCCTTCTCAATCCAGCTACTGCAAATGGCTCTGCCCTCTCCCCTTCCAAAAGGAAACTGCTTTGTTTCCTGGTCCCCTGCTGAGGGCATGAGTATCCCGTTATAATCAGACCTGCTGTCTTTACAGAGCCAGCATGCTTCTGCACACAGCTGCAGATATCATAGTGATACATGCAATTCCTCTCTTCATTCCGAGAGTCATCTTTCCCATAATACTCTTGGGGCTCCCTGAGTGGCTCAGTTGGTTGAGCATCCGACTCTTGATTTTGGCTCAGGTCATGATCTCACATTTCATGGGATCAAGTCCCCCGTATCAGGCTCCGTGCCAAGCATGGAGCCTGCCTCAGATTCTCTTTCTCTCCCTCTGCCCCAATTCCCCAACCCCCCCCCCCCCCGCCCTGCTTGTGTGCACACGCACTCTCTCTCTCTCAAATAAAAAAATAAAATCTGGTGGGTGGGGGATGGGTTTAATCAGAGAGGAGGTTGGTGAGGGACGGGTTAAATAGGTGATCAGGATTAAGGAGGGCACTTGTGATGAGCACTGGGTGTTTAAATGATGGATCACTAAATTCACCACCTGAAACTAATATTACACTGTATGTTAACTAATGAATTTAAATAAAAACTTGAAAAAGAAAAAAATAAAATAAAATCTTTTTTAAAAAAGTGGATATTCTTCATTGAATGTCTACTATGTCTCACAAAAATGAAGAGCATGATTTCCCATTTTACAAATGAGGAAAGTGAGGCCCAGAGGGGATATTTTCCTATGTGCCAAGCTGATAGAGCAGGGATTTGAAATAGATGTGTCTGGTCCCAACACCCATATTCATTTCATTACATCAGCTGTCTCTCTAAATGTAGGGTCATTTTATTTCTCTAGGACGCAAGGCAGGGAAAATTGTATGAGGTTGTGTTTCTATGGTATCCATTAGGATCTAGAGCGTGACTTCCCCTAAAGGGGACCTACCAGCTCTCTCCCAGTAAATCAGAGCTAGTAGCTTCGGGGAAGAAACTTTTACAAAACACCTGAAAATAAATGGGCCTTTCCATTTCATTCTAGAACTATTTATTGAGCACCCGTTGTATTCTGTTCCAAGGACTTCCCTGGCCACAGAGGCCCCAGCAGAGAGCAAAGCAGATGAAGTCTCTATAGTTGAGCTATTTCTCTCAAAAACGAAAGATGTATGTCCAGTTTTGTGGAAAAAGCTCATCTGTGCAACGAGAAAATAGCAAATGTTCAGGAAAACAATGCCTTCGGGGGCACTTCTTGCATTGACTCTGGGACCCATGCACTTTCAAAACTCACTAACGTCAGGAGATACAATTGTCACAAAAATGTATTAGGGAACAACTCTAAATCACATGATTCACTGTTAAATGTGGATGAACTGGCCAAAACGTATAGGAATTAAAAGAGCAGAAACTTACTAATGGGAAAGACAGAGGAGGACACCAATTTTGGGAAATGGTTTTATAGTTATAATAGCTTATATTTATTAAGCATTTGTTACATGCCAGGAACAGTTCTAAATCATCTGATGTGTTGACTCCCTTGATTCTCACCAAACACTACAAGGAAACTACCACTATTTCCTCAATTTTTATGATGCACAGAGGGGTTAAATAACTTGCCCAAGATCACACGGCAGTGACTGGCAGAACTGAGCTTTAACCCAGGCAATCTGGTCTAGAGCCTGGTTGCTTAACCAATACACTATATTGCCTCTCAGCATTCTTGCATGGCCTGGGGACAGATGACCCTCCGCCTGTGCCAGTGGGGACAGGGCCATGTTCCCTGAGCTGCATCAGTATCTGAAGGGGAGAGGAGGGATGAATATCCACACAAAGCCTTGCACCCTCACCCTTCCACTGGCAGCCATCCACTGGCCGCAGATAGGAGAAGGATGGGCAACCGAGCTGGGACCCTGCGGTATGCCAGGGGCTGGGACTCTCCCAGGGCTGCCGTGGCACCTGCAGTGGCCACAGTTCTTGGCTTCTAGTCCCAACTCCGCTCCACCACTGCCATGTGGCCTTGTCTCATGCCACCACGCTAATCTGACCTCCAGTTTCATATGTTTATTTAAAAAAACATGTTAGGGGCACCTGGGTGGCCAGTCAGTTAAGCTTCCAACTATCGATTTCAGCTCAGGTCATGATCTCACGATTTGTGAGATCGAGCCCCACATTGGGCTCTGCACTGACACTTGGGATTCTCTCTCTCTCTCCCTTCCCCGCTTGTGTGCTCACGCTTGCATGCTCTCTCTCTCTCTCTCTCAAAATAAATACATAAACTTAAAAAACAAAACATGTTTGACCAGGCGATTCTTTCTGGTCTACTACTCTATGCCATTCTGAGACCCATGAAGGGAGGCAGGAGGCAGCAGCCCCATCCTGAATGCAAAACTCTCCACGAGAGGGTCTAATTTCAGCCACTCTGCCAGATGCCACAGTCTTGGCAAGAAATGTGCTAACATCAGGCACGAGCTCCGAGTGTAGGCGCAGGGACTTACGAGCACAGGGTTAAACCTGGGACCTGAACATCTCTCTTTTTGCACTCACAACACCAGAGGCCAGCCACAGAGGGGTCAAATGGAGCAAATTTCTTAACCTCCCCAGTTCTTTTTCCTGGTTGGCTAGAGCAGCCAAGCTGGGGTGGGGCTTTCACTTGTGAATAAAAGGCTCAGTTTTGCTTTCCCCTGCACCAGGGAACATGGCCAAGCGAGTTGCGATTGTGGGAGCCGGGGTCAGTGGCCTGGCCTCCATCAAGTGCTGCCTGGAGGAAGGCCTGGAGCCCACATGCTTTGAGAGGAGTGACGACCTCGGGGGGCTGTGGAGGTTCACCGTAAGTAGGGGTCTCAGCAGCTGTGCGATGTGTCTAATGGATAAGGCTGGACGGTGTGAAAGCATTTCTCCCAAGGCTGCTCTGGGGCGGGGGGATGAGTTAAAAGCATCTGCTGAACAGGGGCCAGGAGGGTTAATGAAATTGTTAAAAGAAAGAAGCAGGACACAGCCTGAGCTTGGGTGGGGAGTGTGGAAGCAACCCTACAAACTTTATCTAAAGCCAAGAGGAAGGAAGATGCCCACAAAGGGTGGGAGAGAATGGAGTGGCTGGGACAGCCAGGAAAGCCCAGAACAAGGGGAGCAGAAGCCGGGGGGTGTGAAGTGAGGCCAGAGGCTGTAGTGTTTGGGGCAAGCATATGAACCCAGCAGCGCAGGGATGCTGGCCTCCACCTGCTGGGCAGAACTGCTCACCTTCTTTTCTCCCCAGTCCTGCTGCCCCTGACGTGAAACAGCGCAGGGCTCGCTGGATGATGAGTTCTATACTCAAGGTGCTGCTGTCCAAGCAATGCCAATCTATGCCAAGAACAACCAGAAGTAAAGAATGTGAGTTAGGCGCCTTTTTTCCCTGAGGCAAAGAAAGTAATATCCTCAAGTCTCAGCAGGGCTACCGTCCAGACTGGAGAGGAGAACAGGGTAAGGAAGGAGAAGAGGGGACTCTACAGCCCACCCTTGGCTGGCCTGGGCCAAAGGGGATCGCAGCGGCACTGCTGGGGCCACTGAAACCCTTTGAGTCCTGTGGCTGGGCAGGGAAGCATTTGCATTAGAGTTCCCAAGCCTCCTCCTGGCCCTCCTTCTCTAGAGCTTTAAACATGCTGATGAGAAAGCTGTCGGGAATAGTGAAAAGGAACAAGGTGTCAGACGTCCGGGCCTCAGAGCCCATAAGGGGCTAAGAGAAAGATGCGGCACTCCTCTACCCTAGAAGAATGGAATTTGGACCTGGAATAAAGGATTTCCTAACTCTGTGAGCAAAGCTCCCCAGAGGCCAAGGCTGCTGGTTAGTTGCAGTTCTCCTAGCATAGGTCCGCTTGCCCCACATAAAGAACTGCAGGTGTTGAAATGTGACCATCGATACATAGAAACCTCCTCCGAAGGCACTAAGTGAAAGAGTACATCTGTTCCCATGTTTCAAAGTGCATACTTTCCATTAGGACAGCAGAAACCTAACACCCCTGCTGTACCTCTCCCCTCCTGTGCCCACTGAAGACCTTGCTAGTCAAGCATGATACACTTCCCCTGATAAGCCTCAGAATCCTTCTTAACACATACTCAAGATAAATAGGACTAATCTATCACAGCTGGGAGTTGGCTTGCAAGATGAAAGTTCCCAGTTAAAAGGATAAATAGCAGAATTTCAGTCAAAGCAAAGGTGAGTCCAGAAAGAAAAAAAAAAAGCCCAGAGACCTGAGGATACTGGACAAAAAAAAAAAAAAAAGCACCTTATATAGGTCACAGACACTTAATTATTCACATGTAAAAATCACTGATCTAAGAATCAAGAGAAATGAGTTCCAGATCCAGCTGTGCCCAACTGGCCGTGTGACTTGGGCAGGTCAAACACCTATGCATGAGCACCGTGGGGGATACAGAAATGAGAATAATACATCAAACCCCCAGGCTGCTGCCAGGGTAATGAGAAGAGAGTAGGATCCTACAAATTAGACACAGTGCTGTGGGTATTTAAATGAGGTCAGGATTGGGGCGCCTGGGTGGCTCAGTCAGTTAAGCGTCCGACTTCAGCTCAGGTCACGATCCCACGGTCTGTGAGTTCGAGCCCCGCAACGGGCTCTGGGCTGATGGCTCGGAGCCTGGTGCCTGCTTCCGATTCTGTGTCTCCCTCTCTCTCTGCCCCTCCCCTGTTCATGCTCTGTCTCTCTCTGTCTCAAAAATAAATAAACGTTAAAAAAAATTTAAAAAAAAAACTTAAAAAAAAAAATAAATAAATAAATAAATAAATGAGGTCAGGATTGTATCCACTGGAGGAAAGTCAGGGAAGGCTTCATGGGGGAGATGGTGTGCGATGGAAAGATTTCAACAGGCAGACGAGACTGAGTGGGAGATTACAGGGAGGAAACCAGTAAAGAAAAGGTACTGAGCAGGCTTGGAAAATAAAAATAGCTCATTGGTGTATGTGGCGTGCGTAAGAAATAATGGGAGGGGATGAGGGTGGCTGAATTTTCTGGCAAGGTATTATTTAGAAAGCAATTGATAATGAGGAACGCAATAAAGGAGGTACTTTTTATTAGTGTATCGATTTGCTTATGTTGGCATGATGGGAAGACCCAGACATGTTTACAGGCAAAGAGAAGCTACCTGGACAGGGGAGGTAGGGGGGTGGGGGGGGACTATTGATTACTTGAGCCCAAACAGAACAAGATCCTACAGACAAGGGAAGGGGTGTTGTTGTAGGCCCAGCAGAAGGATTTGCCTCAGAAAGGTGGAGAGGCCTCGATCCCATCAGGAAAATACGGCCTCTGTGGAGGATAAAGGAGTGGGAGTGGGGAAGGGAGGGGGGAAGTAAGAAAAACAGAGAAGGTCGGGGAAACCTATCTCGAAGCACATGATAGGGCATCGACAGGATGGCAAAGAGGATAATACAGCAGAAGTAGCCCAAGTAACAAGTCCTTCCAGCCCCACTGCTTTCTGTCTTCAATGAGAACACAGAACCGATTTGAAATATAGATAAAAGCTCGGGTACTGGGAGCCAGGAAAACCACCCCACCTTCATTCAGCAGCCCTCTCTTGACACAGTGGCCTCTTGAGATAACTGTACCACCTTGAGATTTCTCGAAAGCCTGAGAGAAAATCCCTAAACTAAGGTGCCCTTAAAGGAACCTTTCAGCTCCAACATGCTATGAGCCTTCTGAGTCTTTCTAGAGGCATCCCACTCTCCTCCTACCTCAGCGCACGTGCACATCCGCACACAGGCTTGGTTACAGGGTGTCTCTGTCTCTGCACTCAAAGCAAGTGGCCAGCTCAAAACTTGCAGATTAAAGTGTCTGCTCCAGGGTGCTGGACTCTTGATTTCTGCTCAGGTCAGGATCCCAGGGTCGTGGGACTGAACCTCACGTCAGGCTCCACGCTTAGCATGGAGCCTGCTTGGGATTCTTTGTCTCTCTTCCTCTGCCCCTCTCCCCTGCTCTGTGTCTCTAAAATATAAATAAATAAATAAATAAATAAATAAATAAATAAATAAATAAAATTTTAAAATGAAAAAAATAAAGTGCTCGCCCAAGGGCTGTGCTTACCAGAAAACCCACAGGGGATCCTTAGTTCCCCTTCTGGGCATCAGGGATCACCGGGCAAAAATGGACAAGCCATCTGCAGAAACCCAAGACAACACATATGGAGACTGCCTCTATTTCCAAATAGGGAGACACCCCCAAAGATTATAGAGATTAGAAACCACTGTGCTTAATTTGACACTCAGACACCCATTTCTCTGGCCTCTTCCAGCTACCATAGCCTCAAGCAAAGAGGAAACAAAGGTTGCAATGGAAAAGAAATGGCATCATTCCTTGGGGTGGGAGAGAGGTGGTGATCTTTAATAAGAAATAAATTGGTAATAATTGGGATACGTTGGTAAAGAGCCCACTTCTGTCCACTAACTCAAGTGGGGGCAAGCGAGATGTATGGAAAGTCTATCTCACAACCAATTCTCTTAGGCTCCTAAGAGGGAAGGGAGGCTTAGGGCAGTAACACCATAGGTTGATTACTTCAATTATAAAGTAACATTGAAATAAAATGTGAGGAATTGTCCCATCACTCAAAATGAATTTTACTCAGAGAATTTTAGTATAGGAAGGGATCTTAAGGGATAGCCTTCCTGTAGAACCACACTGACATTATCTAGAGGAAATTATACTATACTGGTAGAAACACATTCGGCTTCATCCTTCGCATCCCTGAAACATATTCCAGGGCCTACTAACCCTCCCAGAATGATGTTCTGGCCTCCAGTGAGACTCCAACTCTTGCTAGGGAGAGGAGGAGACAAAGAAACATGGATTCTGGCTGCCCAAAGGAGAGGAAAAGAAGGCAGTAATTGTTCTTGGAGAGCAAGAGGTGTGAATGTCCTGTACAGAGAGAATGTCTCTATTTAGGAGTGACTTTTATTATCATTTTACATTTATTTTTAATATGAGACAGGAGAGACATCTGAACTGTCAAAGCTTTCTTCCCATCACCTATTATCCTCTCTGAAGGACACAAAGCTTCAGAAAGTAAATCTCCATAATAATCATGGAGGAATAATATGAGTAACAGTTAACATTTATTGAGAGCTTAGCAGACACTATCCTAAACACATTACAGCTATCTCAGTTTATCCTAGCGGATACACACTATTATTATAATACCTATTTATAGCTGAGGAAACTGACTCGATTTCAGCATAGGTCATGATCTCAAGGTTTGTGAGTTTCAGTTTGAGCCCCCCCAACTCCTCCCGGTTCTGCACTGACAGTGGGGAGCCTGCTTAGGATTCTCTTTCTCCATCTCTCTCTGCTCTTCCCCTGCTTCTGTGCGTGCTTTCTCTCTCTTTCTGTCTTTCTCTCTCTCTTTCTCAAAAATAAATAAACTTTAAAAAAGAAAATTCCCAAGAATCCCCAGATAAAACTGTAGAGCTTGAAGATGAACCTAGGCAGTCTGGGTCTGGGTCTGTGCTGTCGAGAACTGTTCTTCATGCATTTCCAGTGTCTGGCTCAAGAATGAGAACATGTAAATTCTGGACAGTTCAGGGAGTCCCACCCAAGTGTCTTAGCAGATGACTGTGACCTTTCCATTCATTACATTGCAGGACCAAAGTAGACCGGGAAGCCAGAACCGCTCAGTGCATGCTCTTAGACTTTGCTCTCTGTCCCCGTCCATCCGTCCTCCCCTTCCACTTTTCCCTTCAAAACAAAAACCTTTCCCCTACACGGCCCCACCAATTCATGAGGCATGTGACTTGGAGCACCAGGGCAATTGGCAGACCCACGCAGGGACGATGCCAAGAGGGTGTATAGCTGGAGGTCCCAACAGGACCTGGGAATCACTGGGGCAAACACAGGAGGGCAGGCGGCAGGAGCCGCATACAGAAGTACTCTCTGTATCTTTCTAGGAGGAACAATCAGTGGGAAGAAAGAAAAGAGCAAAGAGTTGGTCTTGGATTCCGCCCTAAGGGCTAAGTTTCCCTCTAAACTATAGCGCCTCCTTGGCTAATGTCTGTGATACGTTGTTTCAAGATAGGCCTCAGGTTTTCCAGGAAGACTCTCTTCTCCCTGCCTTTACAATTATCTCCCAGAGTTTTACAAAACAGCATTTTTTTCTATTTATATTTCTTTGTTCATCTGTTCTAAGGTCCCATTAATACATGGTTCCTGGCTTATGCAACTCCACTGAGCCCCATTACTCTCTGCTGTTTAAATGTGCCATTCCAACATACGGAAAAAATTTTTGAGCCATTTTTATGGAAATCTTTACAACATTTATTATGCACATCTCTTCCCCTATTAAAACAGTATATATTCCTAACTTACCCTTTTATTATTGTTAACTAGAAATTGCCAGTATTAACCAAGTATGATTCACTATGTGATGTTTTCAGATGCTAGAGAAAAGTGAGCAAGCTTTGGCCTAATTGACCCCAGAACATTCATAACTGATGTTTCTCTTATTATACTATAGCTTCTTCCCCTGCTGTTTGCTCTCACTGCTCCACATTACATCTCTTTATAGCTGTTCCTATTCTCTTTTTTTCCTGTAACCCAGAGGAAGCATCACTTTTAATTAAATAAAACCAACACTAAATTTTGTTCTAATAGCTGGCTTCAACTTTAAAGCTCTACTATTCAATAAAGTAGCCACTGTCTGCATGTAACTATGGAATCGGTTCATATTGGAATTGGTTCACTAAAAACTTGAATTTTTTATTTCACTTAATTGTAATTAATTTTAATTTTAAAACCAATACTCAGTTCAGTTACTGGAGTGTTTTTAAGCATATTTGCTAACAGTTTGGGTATGTGAATCCCCTTTTTCCAATAAAAAATTGGCATTTGAATTGAGAAGTATAAAATATACACTAAGGGGCACCTGGGCAGCTCAGGTGAGTTGAGCATCTGACTCTTGATTTTAGCTCAGGTCATGATCCCAGGTTCGTGGGAATGAGTCCTGCATAGAGAGCTCCACACTGAGCTTGGAGTCTGCTTGTGGTTCTCTCGTTCTCTCTCTCTCTCTCTCTCTCTCTCCCTCTCCCTCCCATGGCCTCTCTCCCCTGCTCATGCTCTCTCTCTCTCTAAAAATAACAAATCTTTTAAATGAATTCTTTAAAAAGAGAAAAATAAATTTTTAAACAAATAAATAAAATATACACTGATATTTGAAAGACTTGCTATGAGTAAAAGAATGTAATCTACTTCATTAGTAATATTTATAGTGATTACGTGTTGAAAGTATAAAATTTGACATATGTTGAGTTAAATAAAATATACTGTTAAAATTAATTTCACCTGGCTCTTTCTACCTTTTTAAATATGACTGCCAGAAAATTTTAAAGAGCATAAGTGGCCTCCACCAAATTCCACTTTGGTAGGACTGCTCCAAAGTGTTGTTACTCAAAGTATGGTCTGTGCCCAACAGCATCTGCAGGGGAATTTGTTAGAAATACAGAATCTCAAGTTCACCCAGACCTACTGAATCAGCATCTACATACGAGTAAGATTCCCCAGGTGATTCTTTTTTTTTTTTTTTTAATGTTTATTTATTTATTTTGAGAGAGAAAGAGAGAGAGGGAGAAGAGGAAGAGACAGAGAATCCCAAGCAGGCTCTCACAAGCCATGAGATCATAACCTGAGCCAAAATCAAGAGTCAGGCACTTAACCAACTGAGCCACCCAGGTGCCCCCAGTTATCTTTCAATGAAAGAAAATAATGACAAATTTTATGCATTTCTGGCTAACAGTTTTCAAACTCACCTTAAAACATCAGTGATCCATGACTCGCACACAGTTCGAACCCCAGGCCACTCATCACACGAGTTAAGGCAACACTGAGACTGATCTAAGTCCCATTCAACACATAGAAGCCCACGTGTTTGGATATTGAGCAATGGTGAAGTATTGCTAGTAAAGTTTCCAGATGCTTACTCTCAATTTCTGTACTTGTCATAGAGGATTAACAAAGAATCCAGTTCCATATTGCTCGCCGAGCAATACGTCTTTGAGTAACAGTGCTTTAGATCTGCCTGCAGAATAAAAGATCAGGATTTAAATAGTCATCTTTCTTAGAAGCCTTTAGATTCCAGGTTTCTAGATTTATGCTGTATAAATGAGACTGGCAGAGGTGAGGCCCCAGACAAACAAGATACAGCTTGCTCCTTAGTTGATGAGATCAGTAACATTATTTCAGACCACAAAGACATGTTTATAAGTTTATTCTCTGTGCTCACTATACCCTTCCCTTTGAGGGAACGAAGTGAGCGCTTCTCCATAGGTGAGGCTTACATTCGTCTTTCCACTTGTTCACACAAACAAAATAATTTTTGCTTCACAGAGGACAAAAAAAAACCAAAAAACTGTAGATATCCAAAATGGTAAATAATATTAAAATACTGGGGCGCCTGGGTGGCGCAGTCGGTTAAGCGTCCGACTTCGGCTCAGGTCACGATCTCACGGTCCGTGAGTTCGAGCCCCGCGTCGGGCTCTGGGCTGATGGCTCAGAGCCTGGAGCCTGTTTCTGATTCTGTGTCTCCCTCTCTCTCTGCCCCTCCCCCGTTCATGCTCTGTCTCTCTCTGTCCCAAAAATAAATAAACGTTGAAAAAAAAATTAAAAAAAAAAATACTAAGGACCACATTCCCATTAAAATCAGAACAATCCTCCATAATACATTCAAAACACAGAGGCAATGTATATTAAAGACTAAATATACCAAAAGTGCTTATTACTCAACCTGGTTGTAGTTGTCTGAGACACTCACATGTGCTAGTTATTCGTGTCAAAACTAGGAGTGGGAAATTAGTGTTTCACTAAGTGCACAGTTGTCCATTCTGAAAACCTTTGACGTGCTTCTTCTCCCAAGTCCTAAATCCAAACAGCTTCCCTATGCTGCGCATTCTGACTTACTGCTACCTCACAAATCTCGCCTCTCTGTGGCAACCGCCATTGCCTCTGCTCGGGCTGCCATTAGCAATCAAGTGGATTTGTGTTTTAGGCTCTTCACTGGCCTCCCTCCTTCTTTTCCAGACTTCCTATTTCTTTTGTGGAACTGGAATTATCTTTCCAAAATTTAATATGAATCATTTCCACATAAAAACTCAGAAGACTGCCATAACCTTCCTATAAAATGCAAATTCCTTAACTTTAGATGCAGAGTCCTTCAATAATCTGAACCCTCTTCTCCGTGATTCTTTCAACAATACCGTGGGAAACCAAACTACCTAGCAATTGTCCATCATCCAGATAGTACTTCCTGGCTCTGGTCTATTTCCATATTTTCCCACATTTTGAAGTGATGCCATATCAATCTGGACAAGGGAGTTCATCCTGGGTTTATTTGTTAACATGTAGTGAATGAAATAGTAATTCTGATCATAAAATTAAGTATTCAGTGTTCACCCTATCTCAAGTGCAGGGTAACAAATCCCATTAGGAAGGGTTACCTTGGGGGACTCCTGGGAGGGCTCAGTCGGTTAAGCGACCGACCCTCAATTTCGGCTCAGGTCCTGATCTCATGGTTCATGAGTTCCAGCCCCACCTCAGGCTTTGTGCTGACAGCACAGAACCTGCTTGAGATTCTGTCTCTCCCTCTCTCCTCTCTCTGCTCCTCTTCCCATCTCAAAATAAATAAATAAACTTAAAAACAAACAAAAAAAGAAATGGTAATCTTGGAGTGCCTGGGTGGCTCAGTTGGTTAAGCATCCTACTCTTGATCTCAGCTCAGGTCCTGATTTCAGGGTCATGAGTTCAAGCTCCATGCTTTAAATTAAAGAAAAAATAAGAAAGAAAGAAAGAAAGAAAGAAAGAAAGAAAGAAAGAAAGAAAGAAAGAAAGAGAGAGAGAGAGAGAGAGAGAGAGAGAAAGAAAGAAAGAAAGAAAGAAAGAAAGAAAGAAAGAAAGAAAGAAAGAAAAGGAAATAAAAAGATAAAGGGTAACCTTAATCTTTATCAATGTTTGAAATGTCTAAAAAATCAATATCCGTTTCATGTGTGTGCACACACATGCACGAATGCAGACACACTCATGTGCGTGTACCGTTTGTACAGGAACATGTTGAAGAAGGAAGAGCCAGCCTCTACAGGTCTGTGGTTTCCAACAGCTGCAAGGAGATGTCTTGTTACTCAGACTTTCCTTTCCCAGAAGATTATCCAAACTATGTGCCAAATTCTCAATTCCTGGAATATCTCAAAATGTATGCAAACCGGTTCAACCTTCTGAAACACATTCAGTTCAAGGTAAGACACAAAACATGAGTTAGTAGTCAGGAAGTATTTCCTACCAATTTCCTATTTCTCTCCATAGCCTAGCCCTTGGCTCTGCAGATGAGATCATGAACTGGCAAGATTGTTGACAGCTGGCTGGATTCCTTTTCCCCTTGTACTCATCCCCACCCACCCCCGCCGCCTTAAGTAAATCTGGAGGTGGAAATGGATACTTTCAGTAAGGATTCGCAGAATAAATTTTTAGTTTGCAATAATTTCACCCAAGTACCCAAAGGGACCTAAAAATATCAGGCCACATTCTCAGCTCGGAACAAATGCACATAGTGACACTGATGACTTCTACCCATACCTAGGCACTCTCCTCTGGACTATCCCTCTATAGGAATAAGCATGTGCAGGGGCCCACACATAAGAGAACCCCACGATCTGAAGGAAATCTTTTCTAGATATCCTTGGGAATAGAAAGATCTTTGAATATTGTTCTTTATAGAGGCCTTACCACCTCCCTTCCCATTTCCAAGAACAGAGACAGGAAGAAGGTAGAAGGATGGGGACAAATATATCTTCTTTTTTCCCCTCTCCAAGAAACATGAAAAATCCACATGTTTTCTTTCTCCTCTCTTCCCCTCTCCCTACTACAGATGGGGATAGTAAGGAATTCCTAGGGAATTGAAAACAACATGAATGACCAACACTAGTAGCAAATAAGATTCATATTCACAACCTTAAAAGCACTGATAAAAATGAAACCACTATCTTGAAGAGATATCTACACCACCATGTTCACTGCAGCATTATTTTCAATAGTCAAGACATGGAAACAACCTAAGTGTCCATCGATGGGCATATGCATAAAGAACGCATAAGGAAAATGTGGCACACACATACACACATACTGGAATGTTATTCAGCCATAAAAAAGAAGGAAATCCTGCCATTTGCAACAACATGGGTGGACCTATAGGGTATTATACTAAGTGAAATAAGTCAGACAAAGACACAGACTGTAGGATCTCACTTGTATGTGAAATCTTAAAAAAAAAAAAAAAAAAAAAAAAAAAGCAACTCATATAAACAGAATAGATTGGTGGTTACCAGGGGTGAAGAGTAGGGACTGGGGAAATGGGTTAAGGTGCTCTAAAGGTACAGACTTCCAGTTGTAAGGTAAATCCGTTCCGGGAATATAATGCACAGCATGCTGAATATAGTTAACTCTATTGTGTTGTATATTTGTAAGTTGCTAAGAGAGTAGATCTTACAAGTTGTCATCACAAGACAAAAAATTATAACTATGTGAGGTGATGGGTGTGAGCTAAACTTATTGTTTATTATAATTATTTTGCAGTATATACATATATCAGATCATTATGTTGTACACCTTAAACTTATACAATGTTATATGCCAATTATATCTCAAAAAAACTGGATAAAAATTTTTAAAAAACTTCTAAAGAGTATCTTTACTCACTCCCATATCTTTCAAGGGACACAGTAAAATTGAAACAGTACCATAGTGAACGGGCATAATCCACAGAAGTAGTTTTAATGCATCAGAGCTCCTGAATCTGAAGCATTTTCTTTACTAGGTGCTGCTCCAAGCCTGCTTTAAAATAATTGAAAAAAAATTTTTAACGTTTTATTATTTATTTTTAAGAGAGAGAGAGAGAGTACAAGAAGAGGAGGGGCAGAGAGACAGGGAGACACAGAATCCAAAGCAGGCTCCAGGCTCTGAGCTGTCAGCCCAGAGCCTGACGCAGGGTTCGAACTCAGGAATTGCGAGATCATGACCTGAGCCGAAGTTGGATGCTGACTTAACTGGGTGAGCCACCCAGGCCCACCTTGAAAAAAAAACTTTAAAGCTAGATGTTCACCAAAGTTTTAAGAGAGTACACACAAGCAGCTGTTTATAAGAGATTTCTTTCCTCTCTGTGCATTCCAAGTTTTTAATTATGAACATTTCTTATTTTTAAGTTGAAAGTAAATTCTACTTTGAAATTAATTTTTAATTAACTGAAAATTTATATTTAAAAAAGGAAGAGTTACTAATACAAATGTTGAAATCCAATAAGCACTTCAAATATTATAAACCAAATTGCGAACCCATGAGGTAAGACTTGAGACACCTGTCTTCTCTGAAAACTTAAAAGGAAAGAAAAGCAGCAAAGTCTCTTGGCCAGTGGAGCATTTATGCTTTTAAACTTGACTTGGGGGGCCGCTGGGTGACTAAGGTGGTTAAGCATCTGACTCTTGATTTCGGCTCAGATCATGACCTTATGGTTTGTGAAATCAAGCCCCACATCAGGCTCTGTACAGACAGCGTGGAGCTTGCTTGGGATTCTCTCTCCCTCTCTTTCTGCCCCTCCCCTGCGCACACTGTCTCTCTCTGAGTCTCTCAAAATAAATAAACTATAAATAAATAAGTAAATTAATAAATTTGTCTTGTAAATTTATTTTATGTATTTTGTGAATCAGAACCTAGCATGCATAAACATATACATACTCTATTGAAACAAAAAATAGACTGACATGTGGACCACTCCCATGGTCCATCAAGTTAGTACTTATCAGGCCATCAAGTTAGTACTTATCAGGCCATCAAGTTAGTACTTATCATTCAGGCCATCAAGTTAGTACTTATCAATAGCTATCAAGATCTGGGAAAACGTCAACAACATATTCTACAGGACCTTTCATAAGGTAAAATACTTGGGACCAAATTCATATTTCCAATTTATATCATCCATATTTTTATTAAAGCACAGCTTTATGAAAGACAGACGTAACAGAAAAAAAAAATGAAAAAGACTTCAGAAGACCGCGATGCTTGGTTCTATCACTTACTATGAGAATTTGAACAAATCACTCAAAATTTTTGGATCGCATCACTTCTCTTAAGTAACCCTCTACAACTCTTAGAATACATCCATCCAGGGGTGCCTGAGTGGCTCAGTCAGTTGAGCATCCAACTTCAGCTCAGGCCGTGATCTCACGGTTGGTGAATTCAAGCCCCACATCCAGCTCTCTGCTGTCAGGGTGGAGCCCGCTTTGGGTCCTCTGTGCCCCTTTCTCTCTGCCCCTCCCCCACTCATATTCTCTCCCTCTCTCTCTCTCCCTCTCTCAATCTCTCTCCCTCAAAAATAAATATTTTTTAAAAAGAATACATCCATCCAGAAAATTATGGTTAATCTGATAACTTGATTTTATTTCTAAGTTTATGCTTATTGATTATGTTTAGCCTATGCTCTAGAACATTTGAAATGTCAACTGGTATATCGGCCAGCAAGCCCTTACTAGAAGCTTGACAACAATTAATTGTGACTATGACTCTTTTTTTCAGACTAAAGTCTGCAGTGTAACAAAATGCCCAGACTTTACTGTCACTGGCCAATGGGAGGTGGTCACTCAGCATGAAGGAAAGCAAGAGTCTGCCATCTTTGATGCCGTCATGGTCTGCACTGGTTTTCTTACTGACCCATATTTGCCACTGGACTCTTTCCCAGGTACAGTTTTCTGAAACTGACCTTAATTCGTCTCATGGGAGCCGTCCTGATACTGGCTTGGTCCGGGAATGAATTTCTATGGTTCTTCCATTAAATAGTTAAAGTTGTAAGGTAACGGGGATTTTTTCTAACCACCATTTCTGGCCAATTTTTGACTTTCATTTGTTCCAAACAATTTATAAGTGCCAAAGAGTAGAACAAATTACTTGCAAGCAGTTTAATGCTTCACTGGGGTTCAATGTCCCTCCTTAAGCGATGGGCAACACTCAGAAAGTCTTCTAAGACACTGGGTGCTTACAAAGTTGTTAGCCTCAGCAGTAGCACACAACCAAAGCTGAGTTTAGAGTCCACAAAGGTCGATCAGTGAATAAATTTTTTAAAAAGTAGTGCGATTTTTGTTCGTTTGTTCCATAGAGGTTTAGCTAGATCAGACGTTTATAGCACTGGGTCAGTAGTCAACAGAGAAAAGAATCTTAGAAGGCAAGTTAAGTCATCTTTGAGTCCCAGTTTCCTTATCTGGTTTTTGCAAACATGATTCATGTTAATCTATGTCAAATTTCCATCGGATTACAATGCAGAGGGAATAAAAAACACAATGCTTTGGTTTATTTTATCCACAGTAAGTTTTCAAGAAATTAAAACTTTAGAAAATTTTTCTCTTCATCATCTAAATATGACTTGGAGTGATCTCAAGTCTCGTCTTACAATAAACTCACACACCTCCCATGCCCCAAGAGCTTATGCAAGTCCGACCAAGTTAGGACGAAGCACATCCTGAAAACTGCCGTGGAATTGAATCTTGAATCAAAAAGCCCCAAGTCCACGATATAAGGAACTATTCCCCAACATCCCTGAGAGAGGATCAATAGCCACCCCACCAGACAACCCAATCCTTTCTCAGCTCTTGTCCACAGAGAAAATCCCTAAGTAGGCAAGCCCCTCCAAACTCCTAGGAAGGAGTGCCTGGTACTAGATCACCCTAAGAATCCAGAAAGTTCCATGACATAGAGAATATGCTGAATTTATTTGGCACCAACAGTGCCAAATTGCACAAAGTGCTAAAAATACAGGGGTGGATGACAACATGTAGCCTGTCTGGAAGGAATGAAAAGAGTTTTATAGGAGTCCAGCAGAGGAATCACAGTCTACACATGACCTGCAAATGATACAAATGTTTATTTTACAACAACTCACGTACATCCATTGGTGCTGGGTCTGCCCTCCAGACGTCATTCAAGTCAGGTCAGATTAGGATAAGATGTACCCAGAAAGCAACTGAGCCAGTGTCCTCAATTTGAATAGGATGGGCTTGAGACCCAGGAGGTACAGATTCTAGGCTACACAGCTAACAAGCTATACAACCTTGGGCCTTCCGGTTAACCTTTCTAAGCCTCTGGGGTTTTGCCCATAAATTGACCACCTTATCCAACAGCATACATCACAAATCAAGCAAACAGAGCTCTATGGGACTTGCAGACCTTTTCAATATCTCACCGGCTACTACCAATTGGCCATTTGAAATCCCTGGGTAGGTAACCATTAAGGAGCTTTTGAGTTCTAAGGTTTTGTGACTTTAGATTTGAAAAAGAGTCCTCGAAATTTCACAAACTCTCTCTCTGCCTCACAACAGACTTACTTAGTCTGTACGTAATTCCTGGGGTCATCATTAACTATTAGAAAAATTCAGATTTACTGAAGACATTTGAAAACATGTGTCTGGAGGTACATTGTTCTTTTTTGTTTCTTTGTTTGTTTTGAGAGAGAGTGAGAGCACAAACAGGGAAGGGGCAGTGAGAGAGAGAGAATCCCAAGCAGGCTCCACGCCACCAGCGCAGAACCTGACGGGGGACTTGATCCTGCAAACCATGAGATCATGACCTGAGCCAAAATCAAGAGTCAGACGCTCAACAGACTGAGCCACTGAGGCACCCCTGGAGGCACATTGTCTGGAGTCAATTCCAAAGATGTTCCAAAAAGTCTTAGTAAAAATAATAGGTATCACAGAATAAATGCATAACTTCACAGAATAAATGTACAACTTCCCAAAATAACTACTTGTAATCAATCATTCAGATATACACACTCTGGTGTGTTTACTAACACAACCACATTCACCTAAAAAAAGTGCCTGCTCTATCCTCCTGTGATAAAAGGGGGGAAAATATTAGTGTGATAGGTGGCTCAGACACAGTCTCATTTTTGTTCATTTCTGATCCAAAAGACCCTGATCTGGAGAAAAATCTAAGGTAATTTAACATCCAGGGATAATAATTCTATGATTCTCCTTAAACTTGCCTAGCTCTCCCTTGTCAGCCATTCTCTGATCTGTGATGAGTCCTGTCTGAATTAATATTTGAACTTGGCTGCACGATTATTAAATTCTAAGTGCTCGGGATTGTGGTGGGTTTTACCTGAGATTCATGTCAGATTTCTAATGTTTCAAGGTGAACTAAGGGTGAACCAAACCTTGATAAGGCTGTTTGCCACAAGCATCGATATTTATCCCCTGAGAATCTAGGTGTCTTATCACTTTTCCTGGAAAAAAAAAAAAAAAGGTTCTTTGTACAGCACCTCTTAACTTTTGTGTTATGCAACCCTGAGAGTATTTTCCAAAACTCTCCATTCACATTTAATGTTTCAGTGAGACATTTGGCATCAACCGCCTGAGATATCCTTTCTGGTTAGAACAGTAGAGCTAAACCCAGCGTGGCGAACATGATCCCTTTTTCTGAGAGCCAACTCTTGCTGCCTAAGCAAACTCAGTCTGCATTATAGTCAGTCACCAAGGTGATCTATCGGTGAACTTCCCCAGCCAACATGGATCTTTTCGAATAGGAACCACATTTTGTTTATCTTATTTCTCTAATATCAACTTAGCCCAGGTCCAAGCACATAGATGCCAAAAACAGTTTGCTGAAAAGAGTGGAGGCGCTGACTCATAGTTCCCTTTAACTTCTCTGCTCTTGCTCCTTGCTTGGGAGAAGCTCTAGATAGTCAAATATTAGTAAATAGAACAAACTAATTCTATCACTGATTTCCATCAACTTTAAAATTGGTAATGATGGCTTGGGAATGCAAGCTGGTGCAGCCACTCTGGAAAACAGTATGGAGGTTCCTCAAAAAACTAAAAATAGAACTACCCTACTGCCCAGCAAAGGCACTACTAGGCATTTATCCACGGGATACAGGTGTGCTGTTTCGAAGGGACACATGCACCCCCATGTTTATAGCAGCACTATCAATAATAGCCAAAGTATGGAAAGAGCCCAAATGTCCATCGATGGATGAATGGATAAAGAGGATGTGGTATATACACACACACACACACACACACACACACACACACACACACACAAAATGGAGGATTCCTCGGCAATCAAAAAGAATGAAATCTTGCCATTTGCAACCACGTGGATGGAACTGGAGGGGATTATGCTAAGTGAAATTAGTCAGTCAGAGAAAGACAAAAGTCATATGACTTTACTCATATGAGGACTTTCAGAGACAAAACAGATGAACATAAGGGAAGGGAAACAAAAATAATACAAAAACAGGGAGGGGGACAAAACAGAAGAGACTCATAAATATGGAGAACAAACAGAGGGTTACTGGAGGGGT
This sequence comes from Leopardus geoffroyi, assembly GCF_018350155.1. Classification (NCBI taxonomy): domain Eukaryota; kingdom Metazoa; phylum Chordata; class Mammalia; order Carnivora; family Felidae; genus Leopardus; species Leopardus geoffroyi. The sequence continues at coordinate 55,929,487 of NC_059338.1, read as the reverse complement.
TGTGGGAGGGGGGATGGGCTAAATGGGTAAGGGGCACTAAGGAATGTACTCCTGAAATCACTGTTGCACTATATGCTAACTAATTTGGATGTAAATTTAAAAAAATAAAAAATTAAATTAAAAAAATAAATAGGGGCGCCTGGGTGGCTCAGTTGGTTAAGCCTCTGACTTCAGCTCAGGTCTTGATCTCACAGTTTATGAGTTCAAGCCCCGTGTCAGGCTCTGTGCTGATGGCTTAGAGCCTGGAGCCTGCTTTGGATTCTGTGTCTCCTCTCTCTCTGCCCCTGCCCTGCTCATGCTCTGTCTCTCTCTGTCTTAAAAATAAATTTAAAAAAAAAATTAAATGAATAAAATTGGTAATAATGGCTTAATTAATCTTTATGCCATGATATTTCAACTTAGTAGCAAATAAACCCAGAGGCCTATCTAGTGAGATGGAATAAGTACCTCCATTAAATAAATAATCACTCATTTCTGTGTCTTACAAAGTCATGTATTCACATTTTGGATTTTCTTAAAATTGAGCATTCTATTAAAAACAACCAAAATAATCCATCAAAAGGATTTTTTTTTTTTACGTTTATTTATTTTTGAGAGAGAGACAGAGACAGAGCACGAGTAGGGGAGGGGCAGAAAGAGAGGGAGACACAGAATCTGAAGGAGGCTCCAGGCTCTGAGCAGTCAGCACAGAGCCTAACGTGGGGCTCGAACCCATGAACAGTGAGATCATGACCTGAGCCAGTCAAATGCTCAACCGACTGAGCCACCCGGGCGCCCCAATCAAAGGGATATTATTAATGGAGCAATACATATGTTTCGTTTACTGATCCTATAAAATTCTTCATTTGACTTTTTTTTTTCTATAGGTATAAATACCTTTAAAGGCCAGTACTTTCACAGCCGACAGTATAAATACCCCAATATATTTAAGGACAAGAGAGTCCTTGTGATTGGAATGGGGAATTCGGGCACAGACATTGCTGTGGAGGCCAGCCACCTGGCAGAAAAGGTACCCTGATGTTACCTAATGAAAAACTGTAGCTTAAGATGCATGCCTCAGGCAAACAGTGACAAAAGATGAAAGAAATAAAAATGCCTAAAATACACACACATACAAAAAACACAGATTTTTTAATTTTATTTTTTAATGTTTATTTGTTTGTTTATTTGAGAGAGAGAGAGAGAGCAGGGGAGGGGCAGAGAGAGAGGGAGAGAGAGTCTCTGTGCTGTTAGCAGAGGAGGCAGATCTGAGAAAGCACAGGCCACGTTTAATCACTTTGTGAAACAACAGAAGCTAGAAAAGCTATTCTGGCTCCTCAATCCGGCCAAAATGCACGGGGAAACTCTTTTCAGGAAAACAATAAAGTAAAATAAAATAAAAGCAACAAAAGCGAAAATAATAATAATAATAAATTGCAGATGGATTAGCCCTGCTTTATAGAGTTCTCCTTAATCTGGTTCAAATGTGCCATTTCAACTTTATCTCCCACTACTCTGAGCCTTTTCCAATTCCTGTGTTTTTCCCCTTTGCTCATACCACACCCCTCCCTTCGGTGCTCTTTTCCCCTTTATTACAATCCACTTGTACCTCCCCAGCTATGTTGCCCCAACACAGTGATCTCTCCCTAGTAAAGTTTATGTAATAATTGTAATTAATGTTCCTCAGCTGGCACTTGTTAAAAACAAATACATATTAGTTGTTGGTTTCTGATGTGCCAAACGTTGTGCCAGGCACAGGGGGAATCACGGAAAAATACAATAAAAACAAGATTTCTGGGCACCTGGGTGGCTCAGTCAATTAAACATCTGACTTCGGCTCAGGTCATGATCTCAAGGTTCCTGAGTTTGAGTCCCGCATCGGGTGAGTGTGAGTCCCACTTCTCTCTCTCTCTCTCTTTCTCTCTCCCTCCCTCCCTCCCTCCCTCTCTCCCTCTCTCTTTTCCTCTCTCTCTGCCCCTCACTCACTTGAGCCCTCTCTCTCAAAAAAAAAGCAAGATTTCTGCCATAATGGAGCATAGAGTTGAGGCGGACACAGATTGGCCAACTAAATAAGTATAAATAATTAGGTCATGGATACCTGGATGGCTCAATTGGTTAAGTGTCCAACTCTTGATTTCAACTCGGGTCACGATCTCATGGTTTGTGAGTTCAAGCCCCATGTCGGGCTTAACACTGACACTGCAGACCCTGCTTAGGATTCTCTCTCTTTCCCTCCCTCTTTCTCTGCCCCTCTACCGCTTGTGCTCACACTTGGGTTGTGCACTCTCTCTCTCTTGTTCTTGCTCTATAAATGAATGAATGGATGAATGAATGAATGAATGAATGCAAGAGTGAGGAGTGCCTGGCCGGCTCAATCAGTAGGGCATGCAACTCTTGATCTTGGGGTTGTAGGCTCAAGATGCATGTCGGATATAGAGATTACTTAAAAATAAAATCTTTAAAAATAATAACTGCAAGAGCAAAAATAGCTATGAAAGAAAAGGATTGGGAATGTGATTTTGATATTCCCTTCGGGAACTTTCAAAAAAAGGATTGATTGGTTGATTGATTTGGAGAGACTTCACAGTTTGGTGGAGACATCCTGAGTGAAGAGAAAGGAGGTCCTGAAATAAAAATTAACACAGTCCCATCCACTCTGACCCCCACAAGAGACATGTGGGTAGCATATTCTATTTCCATTCATATTATTTCTATCTCTCTTACCATGTGGAAATTTCAAACTCAGTCAGCTGGTGAACTCAAACAGCTAACCTGTTAAAAAAAAAAAAGTGTTTTTTTTTTTTTAATTTTTTTTTTCAACGTTTATTTTTATTTTTGGGACAGAGAGAGACAGAGCATGAACGGGGGAGGGGCAGAGAGAGAGGGAGACACAGAATCGGAAACAGGCTCCAGGCTCTGAGCCATCAGCCCAGAGCCCGACGCGGGGCTCGAACTCACGGACCGCGAGATCGTGACCTGGCTGAAGTCGGACGCTTAACCGACTGCGCCACCCAGGCGCCCCAGAAGTGAATTGATTTAAAGTGAACTTAAGGGAAACTATTAAATGCAGAATAGTATAGAGGGTCTGTGACTATGGTACTAATGAGAAAGATGGAGGTAGACGAGGAGAACTTGAAAACTATGGCCAAAGGAGTAAGTGTGGGATCTGTCTGGAGTCAGGTCAAATTGTGGCCAGGTTCTTCAACGTTTATTTATTTTTGGGACAGAGAGAGACAGAGCATGAACAGGGGAGGGGCAGAGAGAGAGGGAGACACAGAATCGGAAACAGGCTCCAGGCTCTGAGCCATCAGCCCAGAGCCCGACGCGGGGCTTGAACTCCCGGACCGCGAGATCGTGACCTGGCTGAAGTCGGACGCCCAACCGACTGCGCCACCCAGGCGCCCCCCAAAAAAAAGTGTTTTTTAAGGAATTCACCAAAACCAACTGTGTTACTGAAATTTATTGTCAGTTCAAACAGTGGTTTCTATTGAAACTCTTTATAGACAAGATTCACCTGCTGCCACACCTTGTTCTTATGCCCTACAATTACTAGCATGCAAAACTGTACCCACCCGCTCGCTGCTTTTTCACACGAGACTTTGAGCTCGCCCTCGGTTGCCACAGTAGCTCACTCACTGAGGTGTCTGGCACTGTGTCTCGCAGATAATAAGTGCTCAGTTATACGTTCGAAGGCACTTTAATACTCTAAGTGCCCAAACTGTTATCTCAAATGAATAACTTTACAGCGGGAGCCGGAGGAGCCAAAACCATCTTGTGGAGGATGTATTTTGAGGGAGGGAGGCTTTCAGGCTCTATTCCAGTGATGAGACCTCTTGACTCTCTGGCGGAGCCAGCCGGGCTCACTGTGTCAAACTGAGTGGCTTCTTTGACTGCTTCCAGGTGTTCCTCAGCACCACCGGCGGGGCGTGGGTGATCAGTCGAGTCTTCGACTCAGGGTACCCGTGGGACATGGTGTTCATGACTCGGTTTCAGAACGTGTTCAGAAATTCTGTCCCAACTCCAATTGTGAACTGGCTGCTGGCAAGAAAGATGAACAGCTGGTTCCATCATGCAAATTATGGCTTGGTACCGGAAGACAGGTAAACGGAGGGTATCTGCTGAGGGCTGTGAGGAAGGAGGAGGCTCTGTGCCTCCACTGGCACAGCCAAACCAGGCAACAACACATCATATCGACCGAACGTGAAGGAAAATTTCATCCCAGTGTATTTCCTAATAGCTAGCTATTTTGAGTTCTTGGTAAGTGAAACTAGGTATTGCATCTTGTCAACAACCCTTTTTTAAAGTCTTACTTAATCTTCTTTTTACTTGGGCGAACCGAGGCTTGGCAAAGTTCAGCCACTTGCCCAAGCTCATGTAGTGATAAGTGAGCTCTATGACCTAGGCAGGTTACGTGGCCCTCAGCTGCAGCGCTCGAAAGACAATGACTTGTCTACGACTCTTTTGGTAGAAGCAACACGCTTGGCTTGTTTCCCTGTGTGGGAAGAATCAAATGTTGTAGTGGCCCCTGCCCATCTCTCCGGCAGCAGTGCCTTCTTGCCCTTGTCAAGACGACCTTGACTTCAGTCTGTACTTAACTCAGTCTGTATCTGAGTTACAGCCTACAATTTATCCCATTAAGAAGGATAGACGGTTTTACTCTCTCATTGAGTCGGTACAAGGATACTCCATTCCCGGTGTTGGCATCGTAGCCCAGAGATCTCATCTGATCTTCCTCCAGGTTCCACTCTGGGCCAACGTGGATCAGGTGTACCCAAGCCACCACTGAGGGCACACAGCTCCCTACCGAGTGCCACTCCTCCCAAGACTGGCACCTCCTGCCTGGCCAAGGGGAGAGTCCCAGAATGAGGAAGGGAAGGGAAGGAGGTGGAAGGGCCAGCCACACTGGTCACCGGCACATCTCTTCCCTGCCCATGTTTCTCTTTAGGACACAGCTGAGAGAGCCTGTGCTAAATGATGAACTCCCAGGCCGTATCATCACTGGGAAAGTGCTCATCAAGCCAAGCATAAAAGAGGTGAAGGAAAACTCTGTCATATTTAACAACACCCCAAAGGAAGAGCCCATTGATATCATTGTCTTTGCCACTGGATACACCTTTGCTTTCCCCTTCCTTGATGAGTCCGTAGTGAAAGTCGAAAATGGCCAGGCATCACTGTACAAGTACATCTTCCCTGCACATCTGCCAAAGCCAACCCTGGCTGTTATTGGCCTCATCAAACCCTTGGGCTCCATCATACCCACTGGAGAGACCCAAGCACGATGGGTTGTTCGAGTCCTAAAAGGTACGTGCATGAGAAATTTCAGGGCATATGTTTTCTGTTTACTATGTTATTTGGATACTAGAAATTTTGAGAGCGTCCCCAGCTCCTATCTCAAACAACAGAATCTTTAAAAGCAGGATTCATTCTATTCTTCATGGAATTACACTATCAGAATGAATTTGAGCCATTACCAGCACAAAAGATAAATCGGGGGTCAAAAAAATACAAGTTGTGTCTATCTGTTGTTTTCACTGAATTAACTGGTTCAATTAAAGTATAAAACTTCAATCAAGTGACAGAATTCAGTTCTGAGGTTATGTTGTATCAGATAACTAGTGAGATGACCAGATGCTTATAACTTTTCAGCTGGTAGCATTATTACCAAAAACTTACCATCAACCCTGTAGGCAGCTAATATTTTTAGGAGGAGAACAGATGAGTCGCTGGGTACCAGGAATAAAGATAAGCAGTAATAAAACATCTTCACCCACTAAGCAAGCAGGCCTGAAGTTAAACTGCCTTTTTTGTTTGTTTCACAGGTATAAATAAGTTACCACCGCAAAGTGTCATGATTGAGGAAGTCAATGCAAGAAAAGAAAACAAACCCAGTGGGTGAGTTAACTTAGTTAACTCCTTATGCAACCTTTTGAATCATGACTCAAATTGGCAAAACAATAGCAGAGAGACATGAGGCAGCGCCTGAGATTTGGGGGGGGGGGGGGGGGGGGGGGGGAGCTAGCATAGCCTGTTAAGGAGAGTGGGGAGAAGGGGAACTGAAAAGTTTAAAGGTCGCAAAATCATCACTTCAGACCATAATTATCTAGCGCCACATGGAGTCTGGATTCTAAACCAAATACAATTAACTCCCATCTACGAGATACATTATTCCACGCCTTTTCATAATCAGCAGGCAAAGAGTTGTGTTTATCCCCTCTGATGCTAGAAGGGTCTGTTTACTCATTCATTCAACCAATCTGTATTCAACTCTATTGTTTTATTTAGATTCTACTCTAGTCAGGATTCTGCAAACTATGTCCTGCAGGTCAAATCTGCCGACCACTTGAACTTTTATGTTTTTTAAGAGTTGGAATAAAAGAATATTTTGTGATATGTGAAAATTATATGAAATTTATTGTTTTAAAATTTTTTTTTGTTTACTTATTTTTTGAGAGAGAGAGTGAGCATGAGCAGGGGAGGGGCAGAGAAAGAGGGAGACACAGAATCCAAAGCAGGCTCCAGGCTCTGAACCACCAGCACAATGCCCCACATGGGGCTTGAACTCACGAACCATGAGATCATGACCCGAGCCGCAGTCAGACGCTTAACCAACTGAGCCACCTAGCTGCCTCATATGAAATTTAAATCACAGTAGCCATACATAAAATTTCATGAGAACCTAACCACACTCATTCATGTACATATTTACATGTAGATGCTTTTGAGTTGTTGAGATAGAGACCATAACATGGCCCTCAAAGCCTAAAGTACTTACCATCTGACCTTTTGCCAGAATAAGTTTGTTGACTCTGTTCCCTAGAGAAGTTTCCACTTATTCTCTGCTCTCTGGCTCACACTCAAGGACCAGGGATTACAGAAGGGAAGCAGCAAAAAAGAAAGGAGTGTTGGCCTCCCCCCCCAACCCCACCGACTCTCATCCTCACTCCTAACCCAACTAAAACATCTCTGGTTTTGTTTACTGTTAGTCTGTTTTGGGCTTTAATATAAATTATCACTTGAAAAATGCTTTCTGATACCAAAAGAAAGTTTTTAAATCACTGCATTTAGGGGCGCCTGGGTGGCTCAGTCGGTTAAGTGTCCAACTTCAGCTCGGGTCATGATCTCGCAATTCATGAGTTCAAGCCCCACGTCAGGCTCTGTGCTGATGGCTCAGAGCCTGGAGCCTGTTTCAGATTCTGTGTCTCCCTCTCTCTCTGACCCTCCCCCGTTCATGCTCTGTCTCTCTCTGTCTCAAAAATAAATAAACATTAAAAAAAATTTTTAAATAATAATAAATAAATCACCGCATTTAAACATTTTTATCACTGGGGCACATGGGTGGCTCAGTCAGTTGAGCGTCCAACTTCAACTCATGGTCTATGGGTTTGAGCCCTGCTTCAGGCTCTGTGCTGATGGCTCAGAGCCTAGAACCTGCTTTGGAATCTGTGTCTTCCTCTCTTTCTGCTCCTCCCCCAGTCATGGTCTGCCTCTGTCTCTCTCAAAAATAAACAAACATTAAAAAATAATTTTTATTTTTTTATTATTTTTATCACTTCTCTAATTTAAATATATTTCCAAACTTCATGTTGAGCTATCCTTGTCAAAGTGCTAAATCCCAAAATAACAAAAAAACATTTTAGATGCCTCTTTTTCACCCTCAACCTGGAATGTGATTTGATCTCCATTATGGAATTGTGCTATAACATAGATAATTAATTAGAGCTGCACAGTGGAAAAGCTTCTTGTCACATAGGTCAGCTGGTGGTTTTAGGACCAACACCAGAATTACAGGAAATTCCACCTTATTGATTCTTGTGGACTTTACATTATATAAATCTAGCAATAACTGAGTTTTAGAAAAATTTAGGAATAGTGAAATTATGTAAATAAATTTTTTTCTAGAAATTCCTAAATATTTGACAAAAGAAGCAGAGAAATACTAGATGCATTTTAAGCATTTGGAGCACCATACGCATAGAGTATCTTGTCAAGGAGCTCATCTTGTATTAAAAAAAAAAAAATGCAATGAGACCATTAGACAGCTATGGGCTTGGAGAGAATAATACAAAAACCATTTCAGGGGTGCCTAGGTGGCTCAATCAGTTGAGATCTGACTCGTGATTTCGGCTCAGGTCATGATCCCAGGTTCATAGCATCGAGCCCCACATCAGGCTCTGTGCTGAGCATGGAGCCTGCTTGGGATTCTCTCTCTCTCCCCCCCTCTGCCCCTCTCCCGGGCTCCTCTCTCTCTCTGTCTCTGTCTCTCTCTCTCTCTCAAATAAAAAAGAAAAGCAAAAGAGAACATTTCAAATTTTCTAGCATCATTGTTTACTTTTGGCACGTTGACTTGCTCTGGGTTATCATTATTTTATCTTTGTGTCTTTCTCTTTATCCCCCATTTTCCTTTTATAAAGATTCGGCTTGTGTTACTGCAAAGCTTTACAAGAAGATTATATCACATACATAGATGAACTCCTGACCTACATCAATGCAAAACCCAACCTATTCTCTATGCTCCTGACGGACCCACGCCTGGGCTTGACCATCTTCTTCGGCCCATCCACACCGTACCAGTTCCGCTTGACCGGCCCAGGGAAATGGGAAGGAGCCAGAAATGCCATCTTGACCCAGTGGGATCGAACATTCAAAGCCACCAAAACTCGAAGTGTACAAGAATCCCCATCTCCCTTTGCAAGCTTACTTAAACTCTTAAGCCTTCTGGCTTTGCTTATGGCCATTTTCCTAATTTTCCTATAAATAAAAGATTACCTAAATGGCTCGTCAGAAGCACACTGTAGATTTACAGTGCTCTGTTCTGCCATTGACACAACATTGCATTCACAGCCATAAGCCATGTGCAAGTGATGAAAGCCACTTCCTGTCCCCTCCTGCCTGTCTTCCTGGGCCTCTCGAGGCTCCACCTGCTTCCAGTGCTAGAGGCAGATAACCAAGATTTCTGTGCCTTTGAAGGCTGCTGGAAGGTTCCAGGTTCATTTTACAAGAGAGAGCTATTAAAGACAGCCCTCTGAGCCTTCCTATATCTTTCTCATATAAACTATTTTCACGGGCCTCAACTAAAACTCCCTACTTCATAAAAGATTTGGTTGTACTAAAATAATCCTCTTGTGATATCAGATGATTAAAAATAAAAAGAAAGGAAAAAAAAACAACAAAACTGATTGTTTCAAGTGGTCTTTTAACCTCTTTTTTATAAGTTGGGGTAAAGGTAGGGGGAAAGAGATAAGGGGATGAGGTGTCTATTCATAAAGACCATAAAAGAATTGGGGGTTCAGTAAACTCACTGGAATGTTTCTAAAAGAATGTAAAGAAGGTAGAGAAAAACAAATACCATACGATTTCACTTATATATAGAATCTAAAAAAACAAAATAAAGAACAAACAAAACAGCAACAAAATCCAGAAACAGACTCACTCATAAATACAGGTGGTTGCCAGAGGGACAGGGGGTTGGAGGAAGGGACAAAATAGGAGAAGGGGATTAAGAGGCACAAACCTCCAGTTATAAAATAAGTAGGTCATGGGGGTAAAAAGTACAGGATGGGGACTGTAGTCAGTAATATTATAACAACTTTGCTGACAGACGTAACTGTAACTACATTTATGGTGAGCATTTTGCAACGTATGTAATCATCGAATCACTATGTTGAAAGATAATTTCTTAATAAAAGTAAAGGGATGTTCCTGCTTGTAAGTGCTTATTCCCCTAAAATGCCCTATACAACAAAATGGGGTGCTCCAGCTGGCACAGTGACCATACAGATCAGATCTACCCCACAGAAAAATACCCCCTCCACCAGTGCAAGGAGCCAGCCTCCATGAAATGAAATTTCCATAAAACACCAAAACCATGGGGTTCAGAGAGCTTCCAGATTGGTGAACACAGAGAAGTTGGGGGGAAGTGATGTCCTCAGAGAATACATGAAGCTCTACACCCCTTCCCAATGTCTTTATTTATTTATTGTGAAAGAGAGAGAGAGAGAGCACACAAGTGGGGTAGGGGCAGAGAGAGAGAGAGAGAGAGAGAGAGAGAGAGAGAGAGAGAGAGAGAGAGAACCCCAAGCAGGCTCTGCATCGGGCTCAAACTCACAAACCATGAAATGATGACCTAAGCCAAAATCAAGAGCCAGATGCTTGAGGCGTCTGGATGGCTCAGTCAGTTGAGTATCTGACTTCAGCTCAGGTCATGATCTCACAGCTCATGGGTTTGAGCCCTGCCTCAGGATCTGTGCTGATAGCTCAGAGCCTGGAGTCTGCTTCGGATTGTGTCTCCCTCTCTGTCCCTCTTCCATCCACACTCTGCTCTCTCTGAAAATAAATTCATTAATTAAATAAAATTAAAATGTCTTTTAAAAAAAAGTCAGATGCTTGAGGCGCCTGGGTAGCTCAGTCGGTTAAAGGTCTGACTCTTGATTTCAGCTCAGGTCATGATCTCATGGTTTGTGAGTTTGAGCCCCGCATTGGGCTCTTCACTATGTGAGCACAGAGCCTCCTTGGAAGTCTCTCTCCCTCTCTCTCTGCCCCTACCCCATGTCCTCTCTCTCTCAAAATAAGTTTTTAAAAACTTAAAAAAATTAAAGAGTTGGATGTTCAACTGACTCAGCCACTCAGGCACCCCTCCTTCCCACATATCTTGTCCTATGCATCTCTTCCCATCTAGTTTTTCCTGAGTTATATCCTCTTATAATAACCTGATCATCTAGCAAGCAAAATGTTTCTCTGAGTCCTGTGAGCCACTGTAGCAAATTAATCAAACCGAAGGAGGGGTCACAGAACCTCCATCTATAGCTGGTCATCAGAAGCATGGGTGACACCCTGGGCAGGCAACTCAAGTAGAGGGGCACCTCGTAGGACTGAGCTCCTAACCTGTGCAATCAGATGCTGTCTCCAGGTAGGAAGGACCAGAATTGAGTTCAGTTGTAGGATACCCAACTGGTGTCCAAGAATTGCGTTGCAATGTAGGGAAAAAACCGCCCACACACTTTGGAATTGGGTACAAAACCCTTAAAATAGAAACATAACGAAAAAATGGTCCATTGAATACTCTCCCAATTTAGGAAGATTCCCACGGAAGCCATAGACAACAAAAAAACAACACCCTTCAGGGTTGTCCTGTCCTTAGTAAGATAGGATACATTATTTAAGAATAATTTACATTATTTAAGTCTAACTTCAGGGGCACCTGAGTGGCTCTCATTGCTGTGGGTTTGAGCCCCGCATCGGGCTCTGCACTGACAGCTCAGAGTCTGGAGCCTGCTTCAGATTCTGTGTCTCCCTCTCTCTCTGTTCCTCCCCTGCTGGCTCGCTCACTCGCTCTTTCCCTCTCTCAAATAGAAAAAAAAAAAGAAATAAACATTTAAAAATGTTTTAATAAAGTAAATAGCCTAACTCCAGAACATTTTGATTTTTAAAAAGTCTGCACTTAGTTCTTTCTCTACAAAAAAGAACTCGATTAGACATTTGAAAGCAAACCTAACAAGTTTAAGCTAAAAGGGAAAACATGAGATGATCAACTTGTTTCATTAGGATAAGACAATTGATCAAATTTCCCTACAAAGTAAAATTTATGCTATTTAAATATGCGATGTTGTTATTTGTGGCATCTGTTTCCATGAAAGTGCAAGCAGCCTTTATAAAGAGAGTGGCTGGAATTAGAGCTCCGGCCAGAAACAGCAGGGGCAACATGTGGCTGTGGAAGGAAGCTGAGTGCAAATGTCATCAGGGGAGAGAACGCATGTCCCCAAATGCTCTTCTGTAAATGGTCTTTATAAAGTCAGGACATAGAAGAAGGCAAAGGGAGATGTCACAAGACATCAAAGGAGGAGGATGGTGATTGTGGAATGAGAATGTTATTAAGTGCGTTTTGAGGCACCTTGGCAGTATTTACCAAAGTTTTAAATGTGCATATCCCTTGGGACAGCAATTACACATCTCAGAATCCATCCTGTAGAAACAGTCGTGCGTTCAAAGATACATACGTGAGGACAGTTATCTCATTGTTCACAACAACGGCAAAAAGACACTGCACTGAGACTAGCAGAATGGTTACATAATTTGTGGAACATCCCAACTGTAAGAAACAGAAACTCAACTGAAACTGACACAACAAGGAAAATCTGTGGCTCATGTAATCAGAGTCCAGCAGTGAGATGGGCTTCGGGGTGGACTGAATCCAGGAGTTTCAATGCCATCTCTCCATGGTTCCCTGATCCACTCTTATCCCTAGGCCAGCATCATCCTCAGCACGATAAGGGGATGGTGGCTCCAATTCCAGACTACCGCCTGTAGAAAAGGAGAAAAGTGCTTCCAGAATTCTTCCAGAAGCAGAAAATGGCAGACGGCAACTCGTATCCACAGAGTCTGCTTCCCTCCTCTTCCAGGTCATATGCCCACCTTGCCTTCCTCGCAGCTAGTGTGGCCATGTGATCAAGTTCTTGCAAACGGAATGTGAATGGAAACGATGTGTGTCATTTATCCCTGCTTTACTTGCAAGGGAACTGCTTACTCTGAGGACTTCGTCACTCCTTTCAGCAAGAGGGTGCCATGGAAATGGAGCACGAAGCAAACCAGCTTCAACCATACTCCTCAGAGATGACTAAGTAACAACATAGAAGCAACAAGGTTCCCTGCACCACCCAGGCAACAAAGGTGCCTTACCAGCCTAGAGTGATCTGATTGTTACATGACAGAGAAATAAAATGTTGTCTTACTCGTTCCACTGTGCGTAGGAGCCTGTTAGGTCAGCTTCCCATTCACACTACTAATAGGTATGTATCCTGAAGTCTCCAGCAGAGCTCTCCTCGTGTCTCAAGTCCTCACGGCCTGCATCGCATCGGGGACAGGATTCTCCTTTGACCAAACGACCCACACCTGGAGCTGGGGGAGGAGCCAGCATCCTCAGGCTCAGAGCTGCGTGGAAGCGTGAACAGATCTCTGACTCAGTGTCTCTTTCTTGACCCTTACTTCTCTCATAATTCTCAGTGATTTCAAAATCAAGGGTACGATCCTTCCCGGTCACGTTCTCTCTATTCCTTAACCCGGTTACCTCTAACGATCACACCCTCCACCTATCTCAGCCACTCACTACTATGTTCACACTCTAGACCAGTGCTGTCCAAGAAAAGAACTTTCCACCATCACAGAAATGTTTCACCTTCACTCTCCAATATGGTAGCCGCTAGCCTCACGTGGCTGTTAAAAACTTGAAAGGCAGCTAGTGCCAATAAGGAATTACATTTTTCATTTTATTTAATGTTCATTTAAGTCTCAGCTTCAACAGCTATAGATGGCGAATGGCTATTGTACTAGCCAGGGCAGGCCTTGGCTTTGTCACTCTCAGCAAGAGCCGCTGTCCACAGTCTGAATTACAAACATCCCGTCCTCCACCAATCGTGTCATGGTCTGCCAGCCAACCCCTTCTAATATAATATTCTCTTCAAACTGCTGGGACTTCTGATCCAAACATCCTGCCATCTTTCACTTTCCATCTCCCCTCATTTTCTCATTTCCTTCATCATCCAGCTTGGACTTCGTGATTCTATGGTGTCACATTTGTGTGTGCTCTCAACTCATTGCCACTTCTCATTCATTCATATTTGCATGGCAGAACTGCAATTCTGGTCAAAATCCAACTCTCTACCTACTTCAAACTTCTGCTTGAGCACTTGACCTGAGATGGAGGAAGAACACTCAGTAGTACCTAATGGATCACTCTTCAGTTCAAGCCTACACGACTGCCCCCAAATCCTGCTAGATTTCCCTAATTCCTTCACTCCCCAATCTGATCTCCTGGATGACTATTTTATATCATCTCCTCTCACCCCCAATCTCTACCACTTCCTTCTCGGTTCACTGTCAGACAAGAAAATAGTAACAATTCGAGGGGAACGTCATCAGATCTCCCTGCCACCAACTTCCTAACCCACTTGCCACTGTGCCCATGAACTCTCTTTCCTGTCACCAAGGGTGACTACCTATGCTCTGACGGGCAATTCCGGCTAGTGTTCTCAATTACATCCTTTCGTACTTACCCAAGAAGACCTCTCCCATAATTTGTCCAATTTCTCTCCCAAGTTGCTGATCTCTCTCTCGCTCTCCTGGACCATCCTTCACAATATAAAATATGGTACAATATTCCTGTTTTTTGAAAACCCTCCCTGACCACACATTCAGCAAATGCTTTTGTGTATTAGAGTGATATGATCTAATTTATGATTTTAAAAGAATAGATTTCTTTCTGGAGAATAGATTATAGGGGAGCAAATGAAAGTAAGGAGACTAATTAAAATGCTATTTCAGGGGTGCCTGGGTGGCTCAGTTGGTTGAGCGTCCGACTTCGGCTCAGGTCATGATCTCGTGGTCCGTGGGTTCGAGCCCCGCGTTGGGCTCTGTGCTGACTGCTCAGAGCCTGAAGCCTGTTTCAGATTCTGTGTCTCCCTCTTTCTCTGACCCTCCCCTGTTCATGCTCTCTCTCTCTCTCTCTGTCTCAAAAATAAATAAGATATTAAAAAAAAATTTTTTTTAATAAAATGCTATTTCAGAAAAATAGTTTCTGTGGTAGCAAACTAGATAATATTGGGCCATCTTAAATTGGGCCCTTTGGAGGCTGGAAGACTGCTACAGAATAGGACAAACTAAAGAGGCCTAACAGGTAAACGCAACTTGTAAACTTTGATTGGCTGTTTAATCAGGAAAAAATATAACTGTAAAGAGTGGTATATAGTTCAACATATGGAAATGAGTTAAAGTGATACACCATATTAACGAAATGAAGGATAAAGGTCGCATGGTCATCTCAGTAGATGCAGAGAGAGCATTTGAGAAAATTCAACACACGTTCGTGATTAAAACTCTCAACAAACTAAGTACAGAAGGAATTTCTCTTAATATAATAAAGGCCATATACGACAAGCCCATAGCTGACATCATACTCAATGGTGAAAAACTGAGAACATTGCCTTTAAGATCAGGAACAAGGCAAGGATGTTCACTATTGCCACTTACATTCAACATAGTACTGGAAGTCCTAGCCACAGCAGCTAGGCACCAAAAAGAAATAAAAAGCAGCCAAACTGGAAAGAAAGAAATAAAATAATACATTTGCAAATGACATGATCTGACATATAGAAAACACTAAAGATTCCAACAAGCAAAAACAAAAACCCTGTTAGAACTAAGAAACAAAACTACGGCAATTAAAAACAAGAGAGTACTGGCATAAAGACAGACATATAGACCAACAGAGCAGAATCGTGAGCCCGGAAATTAATCTTCAACAAGGCTGCCAAAAGCACACAATGGTGCTGGGAAAATTAGCTATCCACATACAAAGGAATGAAATCAGACCCTTACCTTACACCACACACACAAAATCAACTTAAAATGGATTAAAGACTTAAACATTAAAAAAAAAAAAACTTAAACATAAGACCGAAAATATAAAACCCCTAAAAGATAACATAGGGAAAAAGCCTCTCTTATTTATTTATTTATTTATTGGGGGGGGGGGAGGGAGAGAGAAAGAGAGAGAGGAAGAGAGAAAGAGAGAGAGGGAGAGGGAAAGAGAAAGAGAGAGGATGAGCAGGGGAGGAGCAGAGGGAAAGAGAGAGAGAATCCCAAGCAAGGTCCATGCTGTCAGCTCAGAGCCCCCATGTGGAGCTTGAACTCACAAACCTTGAGATCATGACCTGAGCCAAAATCAAGAGTCAGATGCTTAACCAACTGAGTCATCCAGGCACCCCAGGAAAAAGCCTCTTGACAATGGTCTTGGCAGTGATCACTTGGATATGACACCAAAGGCACAGAAAATAAAAACAAAAATAGACAAGTGGGATTTCATCAAACTAAAAACCTTCTTCACAGCAAAGAAACCAATTAACAGAATGAAAAGACAACCTACAGAATGGGAAGAAGATTTGTAAACCATATTCCCCATAAGGGGTTAATATCCAAAATATATGAGACTTCTACAATTAAAACAAAACAAAGCAAATAATCCTATTTAAAAATGGGCAACGTATTTGATTGTCTCTAAAAAAGACATACAAATGGCCAACCGATACATAAAAAGGTGAGGTGCTCAACATCACTAATCCTCAGGGAAATGCGAATCAAGAACACAATGAGATATCGACTCATACCTGATAGGATGGCTATTATCAAAAACAATAAAAGTAACAGGTTTGATGAGGATGTGAAGAAACTAATACCCTTGTACACTGTCGGTGGGAAAATAAAAGGGGGCACCTGCTATGGAAAGTGGTATGCAGGGTCCTCAAAAAATGAAAAGTAGCAATCCCACTCCTGGATATTTATCCAAAAGAATTAAAATCAGGATCTTGACAGATGAATACCTAAAATGTTCTATACACATACAACAGAATATTCAGTGTTAAAAAGAGAAAGAAAAGAAAAGAGAAGAGGAGAAAAGAAAAGAAAATCCTGCCATATGTGACAACATGGATGAACCTGGAGAGGACATTATGGTAGGTGAAATAAGCCAGTCACCGAAAAATCATATGATTCTTCTTCAAAATAGTTAAACTCAAAAAAGCAAAGAGTGGAATGGTGGTTGTCAGAGACTGGGGACAGGAGAAAATGGGGAGTTGTTCAATGTATATAAACTTTCAGTTCAGCAAGATGAATAAATTCTGACAGTCTGCTGTTCAACACAGTGCCTACAGTTAAAATACGAACAGTGCACATAAAAAAAATGTTAAAAGGGTAGATCTTACATCAAGTATTCTTACCAAAAACAAACAAATGAAAGGGTGTGAGGAAACTTAATGAAAGTGATGTGCATGTTTATTATCTTGATTGCAGTGATGGCCTCATAAGCATATTGCATACATCCACACTCGTCAAATTACCTTCATTAAATATATGTAGAATTTGTGTGTGTGCGTGTGTGTGTGTATATATAGATAGATATAGATATAGATATAGATATAGATATAGATATAGATATATAGATATATATAGATACATATAGATATATCTATCTATCTCTATATATATATATATATGCTGTTAAGTTAAAAAAAAAAAAAGGAAGAAAGGTGTGTCATTAAATTTTGTTTAACAACTAGCCAGGGGTAGGGAGGATCTCAGACTTCTAGTAATTGCCAATTTCCATGGTATGAATATTCCCACTACAACCAATGTCAAGCTACTGTGATATCACTGAACTTGAAGTTGGAAGAGATGCACACATTGTCACTGTACAAGCCAGCCTCAGCATGCCATTGGATAAGAACGTTTTGGAGACAACGGGAGAAATTTGAAAGTAGACTGGATGTGTTGGATAATATCACTGAATTTATACTGATTTTCTTAGATGTGGTAATGGTAATTTGATTGTGTGGGCAAATGCCCATATTCTTGTGAGATATATGCTAAAATATCCTGATGGCATCCTGATGTTTAAAGACTACACTCGTGTGTGTGTGTGCGCGCACACGTGCACGCGCACACGTGCACGCATGGACACGTTTGGGAGGGGGGAAAGGATATATTGGTCTTCATTAACAAAATTGTTCTTTCAACTTTTCTATGAGTTTAATATTTTTAAAAAAGGAAAAATTAACTTGTGGCCAACAGAAGATATCGTGTAAAAATCTGGATTTTTCGTTTTCTATTGAAAAAAGCCTAAAAATGCAATTTCAGACTCATGCTTTAAAAAAGCATCATTTACCTGAACCTAACAGACAGGAGATGTGCTTGCCGATCAGTCTTACCTGGCCCTCTTTCCTCCTCTGAGTTACCTTCTTGACCCCTGTGGGCATTTGCATTTGAGCTCTGGGTCCAGAAACGGGTTCAGCGAACTCAAGATGGCCTTTTATGCTAGCTAGCTTCCAAGCACTCAATGGAGAAGGAAAAAAAAAAAGAAAAACAAAAAGATGGTGCCTATTTAGTATTCTGTTCCTGCTTCTGGAATTATTGTTTTCATTGTGCCCTACGCTAAGATCTAAAACTAATTTTGTGCTTTCTCAAACTCATTTTACCAGCTTTCTCGGCTGACCCTTTCTGAAAGGATGACAGTATTTAAATTCCTTACAAGTTCTGGATTTTAAAATCATATTTCTCGGGTTAGAGACCTATAGACATGAAAGAATTTGGCGAGGTGATAGTCACCGAAATGACTTTGTCGTTTGGACGGCTCCTAGGATGGCTTCGGGGACTAAATGACACAGAAGAATCTAGCAAGCAGAATGCCTGTTTCACGCAGGGCTGTGATGTTGGCGGTGACTCTGGCGCCCTCTAAAGGCTACTGTGAGAAAAGCAGCCGCTTACCACGTGCTTTAAGTTTCGGGCTTGGCCGGAAGTGTGACGTTTGGGAGGGAGGGG
This sequence comes from Leopardus geoffroyi, assembly GCF_018350155.1. NCBI lineage: Eukaryota > Metazoa > Chordata > Mammalia > Carnivora > Felidae > Leopardus > Leopardus geoffroyi. The sequence goes on along the minus strand of NC_059338.1, from coordinate 55,911,148 downwards.
GGCAGAGGTCGTGTATGTTCTTCGAATCCAGAGCCAGTAATCTAACTCGTCATTTAGCCCTCCCTTCATATCACGGAAGTAGCAAGCCCTTGTCCCACACAACTTTTCATCCTCAGTGAGGACGATACTCTCTGCTGTCACCAGCAAGACTGGAAACAGAGAACTTGATCAAAGTCTGCATTCCTGTGTTGTTGTTTTTCTTTTAGAACAAAGAGTTTGAGATGCGAATTTTTTTTTAAGGCAAGCACTATCTTGTCTATTTGCTTTGAGAAATAAGTTGTCAGAGTATCTGCTCTGTGCCAATAAGGTAAGTGTGCTGGGCTATTCTTCATTGTCATTGTCTTTTTTTCTTTTCTTTTCTTTTTTTTAAATGGGGAAATGTTTCCAGAAACCGCTTTTGCAGAGGATGAATATTCCCCTTGCTGAGTGCCTTCCTTAAGGATGAATGTCTTCTTCAGGAGCCTCTTGATCAGGGTGAAAGCAACAGAATTAAGGAGAAAGTCAGCAAAGGAGCTGTTGTAAGGAAACAAAGTTACGTGGTCGGGAGCAACCATCTGAAAGAAAGCTGTCAGTGAGAATAACAGCATCCCAGGACTTTCTGTAATTCTCTTCTCCCCTCTGATGTCATCTTACGGATGACATAGGAGTGCCAAGCGTTGGGAAACATAAAATACTCCACAGGTGTTAGGAAATACTATAGCATTGGCGAGTGATAATAAGAAATATAAACAGATCAAATTCCAAACCCAAATGAATCATGATCGATCGCATGATTTGCAGATCACCCAAGTCTCTCCATATTTCAGAAATGATTCCTACATTTTCTGGTCTGGCAGGTCTGGATGGGGCTTTCGTGTCGTTCAAAAGTCCAGTTCAATAGATTAGGGCTCATTTACCAAAGAACTCTGATTAGAAGCAACCTTTGAGCTACAGAGGACCTTACAGTCATAACACACGTTATAGTTTAGAGAGAGCATACACACACCTTATGTCCCCCCACTCCCCCTGCCCTTCATGCCTGCGGAATCTCTCCTCCCTTTCAAATCACACCTATTTTGGTACCAATTACTTGGCATTCGGACATTAAAATCAATTCTCTTGGGCTGGAAGAGGACAAAGGGAAAACTACTAGAACCCTCTGTTTTACAAATGCAGGAACAATCTCACGGTGAAATAAAGAATTTTAAGTTCCTGCGGCCGGTCAGAGCCAGAGGCAGAACCAGAACCCAGATCTTCCTATTTCTAGTTCACTCACGAACTCCCCTCATTGACTCAAAGCATACTTTTTACATTTACGTATTTATTTTGAGAGCGATAAAACGAGACAGAGTATGTGGGTGTGCATGCGGGAGGAGAGGGGGCAGAGGGAGAGAGAGAGGATCTTAACCAGGCTCCTTGCCCAGCAAAGAGCCCGATGCGAGGCTGGATCCCACGACCCTGGGGTCATGACCTGAGCCAAAATCAAGAGCCAGACGCTAACCAACTGGGCCACCCAGGCGCTCCCCCCCCTTTTTTTTATTTAAACTTTTTTATTTGAAGCATATTTTTTTAAATGGCTGCCCCCACTCAGAAATTCATAATCTGCAAGTGTTGTGTAATTCCAAGCGGTGTAAATTCCTAATTTGTTTTTGCTGCCTGTACAGTTTCTTAAGTGGCTCTATAAAGGACAAGGTGTTTTGCCCTGGAAAAACACAGCCCACTCTGTGTCTCTAACCAACAGAGACATTGTTGCTCTGTGTTGTTCTGTGTTGCTGTGTTGTGTAGCCAAACAACCTAACAGGGCCTGCGAACATTGGTACCTGGAGCACACAACCGTTACAGGAACGCACCACATGATGTCATGTGTGTCCACATCTCTCCATATGGCAGCGTCTCCTGTTACGGGGTCTTTTCTTATTACTATTATTTAGTCACTGGGCCTTCATCATCTTTGGGTCCCCGCCCTTGGCTCTCTAACTGCACTTCGAGGTACCCGGGTGCATCCATCCATTCAACAGAATGGATTCATTTGCCGCTCGCCTGTTCACTGGAGCACGTTTTGCACTTTGCCAGTTCAATCAGCAACGATTTGTTTTGTGTTTTGATTGCAAAGACAGAACACAGTTGAGATCTACCGACTTCAGCCTTCTACCTAGTGGCCTAGAAATTCCAGTGTTCTCATTGGCAGAGGCCATTTACTTCTGTTTGAAAGCTGTCTAAAAATCCTACTCCTCACCCCAAAGGAAGCTACAGGTATGTATGCCTCCTTATTTCCAAACTCGCTGATTGCTTTTGTCTGTGTGAGCTCTTTTCTAGGGAAAAGAGAGGAAGTGAGGGAGATAATTAGGGAGGTAGGGAATGAACACTGATAAATATTTGGTGCTGGGCACTTTTGTGTGAGTAATGTCGCTTTGTTTAAAACTCAAACAATTCTACGTGGCTCTTTTTCTTATTTTATAAGCAATAAATCTTAAGGTGTTCAAGTAGGTTGTTTGGGGTCACATGGCCAATCAGTTGCAGACACAGGGTTCAAACCAGTTCTGCTGCCTCTAAGTCCATTCTGATTGCAGCCTACCTAGCTCTTTCAATTCAATAGAGACTCCCAAGTCAACCAAGAGTCTCAGGGGAAGAAGTGTCAGTTTTGTCGTAAATAATGGAAGCCAGACCTGGAGGTCTCAACCCTACAAAGGGCAGGTTGGCAAGTAAGATTTGGCAACAGCCCTAAGAAATCCCTCTGTATCAAACAGCCCTGGGGTGCCTGGGTGGCTCAGTCGGTTAAGCGTCCGACTTCGGCTCAGGTCATGATCTCACGGTCCGTGAGTTCGAGCCCCGCGTCGGGCTCTGGGCTGATGGCTCAGAGCCTGGAGCCTGCTTCCGATTCTGTGTCTCCCTCTCTCTCTGCCCCTCCCCCGTTCATGCTCTGTCTCTCTCTGTCTCAAAAATAAATAAACGTTAAAAAAAAAATTTTTTTTTTTAAAAAACAAACAGCCCTAAGAAATCCCTCTGTATCTCCTTGCAAGTCCCTGGATCTGCTCCAGGACCAGGTGAGTTCGAGGGTCTGAAGGGCTCAGAAGTCTTCCTCTGCCCCCTGTAAAGTTGATAAATACACTTTGTGCCTGGGGACTCTGATTTCATCTAGAAGGCAAGCTGCAAAGGCATACGACACATTCCCCCAAGTCCATCACAAAAATGTGACCACAAACCTGAGCACAGGTGAGGGAAGGGGCTTTCTAATGGGAACCACAGGACACCTTAGCCTCTCAGACCAACGAGACGTGCACATCCAACCTCAGAGTCAGAGATCTCGAGTCGCTGCAGACTCAGCCCCTTACTAGCAGCGTGGCCGCAAATTATGTCACACGATGACGCTCTTTGTTTTCTCATTTACTGGCGCTCAGGTCTCTTGGTTCCCCAAGGCAAATAGCACTAGAATAAGCGGCATCACACTACAAAGATCACATAAGGGTTACACAGCAAGATCTCCCCTCAAAAAAAGACCATGTCTCCAAAGGCAAAGCCAAATAAATTATACATATATATTTTTTAGAAAACAAATACTTTGACGTCTCGACGACTCTGTGTGTGTTTGGGACTGGCCAGGGGGCGCTGAGGGAAAGGCAGCACTGGCTACTGAATCCACCTGACATGTCGAGGGCCTCGGCGTGACATGTCTGATTTGCTGGAATCAACTGAGTGGTTCGCCCATCTGTCAAAGCAAAAGCTACGTTGGTGTTGACAGAAGCCCAAACTGTAGTACCAAGAAAAATTGGTTCTCAATCCCTATGACACTTACCTCCTCCAGTCTCTACTGACTGCCACGGACATCCCCATGTCCGGAAGACCTCATCCAGAATGCCCCATGTAGCTTTCCTTGGGGACTTTGTTCTGCGTTATGGTCAGCCAGTCTTGCCTCTGTGCGAGGTTAAGAACCCCCCACTCAATTCGTGTGATATCACCATTGCATGGTAGGGGATGACCCATGACCAGCCGTTCTTCAGGACTCTAGAGGCTATGAATAAAAACTAATCTTTTTTGCTAGCCGCAGTTCCTCGGGTCCAGAGAGACAAAGTGGAAGCAGAGGGTCCTTTTCATACTGAGGGGATCTAAAGTCCCAAGGGCATCAAGGTCCTGACTATACTAGTTAATAAGAACTAAATTTAAGTGAGCACTTACTATGTAGGAAACAGACTTCTACAATCCTTCCAACATATCAATCATTTAATCCCATAACAAATATTTAAGAGCTATTATTATTATTTCCGTCCCCACTGTACTAAAGAGAAAACCGAGGCCCGGAGACACACACACACACACACACACACACACACACACACACACACACACAAAAAGCTAGCCCAAGGTCACGCTGCTGCTAGTAAGTGACACAAAGAGTTAAACCAGAACAGTCCCAATTCCAAAGCCCTCATGTTTAACCACAATGTGAGTCTGCCCCAGCTCAAAGATGACAAGAGGGTGTTTATGCCACCATGAAAGTTGAATGCTACGACAGGAGGCTCCTTCCAGTTTTGTCACAGGAGGACACTCAGGCCACCCTTCTTCCAACAGGGTGCCATGGCCAGGCGAGTCGCAGTGATTGGGGCGGGTGTGAGCGGCCTGTCCTCCATCAAGTGCTGCTTGGATGAGGATCTGGAGCCCACCTGCTTTGAGAGAAGTAATGACATCGGGGGACTATGGAAGTTTACTGTGCGTAGCTCGTACCCTCCCACCTCTATCAATCATAATCCGGCTGTCGGCTTTGTCCCTGCTCAGGCATGGTGACTTCAGCCTATCTTGGGGACCACATAAGAAAGCAGCTCACTGGGTGGGGGTGGGCAGCCTGGGTGGCTCAGTCAGTTAAGCTGGCTGACTGTTGATTTTGGCTCAGGTCATGATCTCACAGTTTGTGAGATCGAGCCCTGTGTCAGGCTCTTGTTGACATTTAGCACAGAGCCTGCTTGGGATTCATTCTCTCTCTCTCTCTCTCTCTCTCTATCTCTCTCTCTCTCTCTCAAAATAAATAAATAAACATTAAAACAAAAAAAGAAAGCAGCTCACTACAGCAACACGGGATTGTGCACGTAAGGTGCCAATACTGTGCAGGATGCAGTCTGACAGGTGATGAACCCGGAGACTTAGCAGGGCAGGGCAGGGACAGTTGGAGGAGGGAAGAAAGAAGAGTTAAGTCCGCTACACATAGTATTGGAAGTTACAGTGGTTTCTGGACCACATTCTGAGGCAAAGGAACAAAGTGTCACATAGGTTAAACTGAATGGCATTGGTGAATATGGAGCTAAATAACACTTTTAGAAGGATGGAGGTTGGCCTCAGGGAGTGAAGCCCCAGCCCCCAGGCATTGTTCAGGTCTTTGGGAAGAGAACTGGCAAGAGTGAGGCAAGAATCCAGACCTTGTAGAGTTGGGGGTGGGTAGCTTTCACAGAGTATCAGAATAAAAAAGGTCGAGATGCTGATCAATCCTCCTAAGGAGAGGGGTAGTGCATCCTGGGGGGTTATGCTTAGGGTTAGGCCAGCTGTTAGGTGACTTGAGCAACAGAAGTAGGGGCTGGAAGTGGCTCAATACCACCTGCCTCTGGCTGGTCCTGGGCATCACAGGGCCTTCGGCAGGGACCTAGGGATCTGTCCCAGCAGTGAGGTATAAAATGTCAGAAGATAGGAGGCCTTGGGGGGAAGAGAAAAGCAACATTCAGTGGGAGCTCAGCATGGAGGAGAGTACCTCAAACTGGTATGAATGAGGGAGGCCTTCATGGAGGAGGTGGCATTTGCCATTCATCGACAGATGGTGAAGAAAACAGAATAAGCAAATGTATGTAAGCGGAAATGGTCACAGCCCTGTGATCATAGTGTACTAGGGGAGAAAAGTTTCTTTTGTTGTACCGTGAGCCTGATGGAACCAAATGGAGCCAAATGTCAATGTGGACAGAAAACACTGGGTCTGGTTTGTGTCCCTTCTGCTATTTGACCCCACAGTTTGTTTGGTTTTCTTCCCCTAAAGTAAGATAGATAGGGGAGCCCGGGTGGCTCAGTCAGTTAAGCATCCGACTCTTGATTTCCGCTCAGGTCGTGATCTCAGTCGTGAGATCGAGCCCCGCATTGGGCTCCGTGCTGAGTGTGGAGCCTGCTTGAGATTCTTTCTCCCTCTGGCCCACCCCATTTGTGTGTGCATGCGTGCACACACACGCTCTCTCTTTCTCTCTCTCTCTCTCTCAAAAAAATAAAGTAATATAGATAAATTTTAGAAAATAATACTGAGTTAAACAGAAAGAAAAGTACAAATTAAATATAATATCAATACCCATGAGAATTATATACCTGCACTATTAAAATTTCTCTGTATGCTGTACATCTAAAACTAATGTAACACTGTGTGTCAACTATACTCAAATTAAAATAATAATAATAATAATAAATTTCAATGTAATTTCTTTCAGTCATATATATACTATTTCTTTTTCAAAAATGCAGTGATAGTGTTAATGTTCACCCATTCACCAAGTACCTGAATACCTGTGCTTATAATGTCCCTCTACCAGGATGGGGACAAAATAGACAAGGATCCTGCCTTCCTTACAGTCTAGTAGGGAACAAAAACAGTAAAACACATTGTTACAGTGCAATGTGATTAGGGCTGTGTTGAGAGTGCAGGGTGCTATGCGGCCGGAACAGCTACCTTAGAGACGGTGTCTTATGGAAATTGACAGCTAAGAAAGATACTTAAAAGAGAAATAGAGATTAGCTTCAGCCATCAGAAGTTCATTGAGGCCTTATTTTTTAGAGAGAGAGAGAGAGAGAGAGAGAGATTGATAGAGCATGCAAGCTGGGGAGAGGGGCAGGGGAAGAGAGAGGGAGAGAGGGAGAGAGAGAGAATCCTAAGCAGGCTCCATGCCCGGCACAGAGGCCGACGTGAGGCTCCATCCCATGACCCTGGCATTATGACCTGAGGTGAAACCAAGAGTCAGATGCTCAACCAACTATGCCACCCAGGTGCCCCCATCGGTGCTTTTAATATGCATGTTTTTGTTTTGTTGGTACGTTTTTTGAGTGTGTGAGGTTGCAACAAGACAACAGTGAGTTGAAGAGTCGATGAGAAAACAGAGGCTGCCAGTATGTGATGATTTTTTTCATGAAGATTGATATAGGACACAGAGAAACAAGGCTGGAAAGGGAATAGATATAGGTTGAAAGGGAGTGTTGTTTTGTTTTTAAAAATTAGAGTCTTCAGTATTTTAAGTGCTGATGGGAAGGAGCCAATAAAGAGAGAGTGATTGAAAATATACATAGACGATAAATACGAAAATCAGCGAGGAGTTCTCTGAGAAAAGTCAAGAGAAAGAGGTCTAGGGCATGAGTTGAGGGAGTGAGGATGGCAAAGAAGGGGAAAAAAATAAGCAAGGGAGACCATAGGCCCCATGTTCATGGAATTGCTTAATGGCATTGTTAGTCTTGGAGAACCCTGTTAAATTTTGTTAACTTCTTTGTAGTTTGATAAAGATACTATGTTTAGTAAGTCCAATCCCAACAACGATTTCTGATAACTATAGCATAGAGACCCAGTGCTGCATTTCCGTGGAATTCTTTGGAATGGTGAGTGGAACACTGACTGCTAACGATCTCTTTTCTCTTCCTCCTGACTCCCCCACCCCATCATGCTAACTGTGCTCTCACCACAGGAAACTTCTAAAGATGGGATGACCAGGGTCTACAGGTCATTAGTGACAAACGTCTGCAAAGAGATGTCATGTTACAGCGACTTCCCCTTCCAAGAAGATTATCCAAATTACATGAACCATGGAAAATTTTGGGACTATCTCCAAGAATTTGCTGAGCACTTTGACCTTCTGAAATACATTCGGTTTAGGGTAAGACACCTTGGGTCATGGAAGGTTAATGAATGGGGGCTGCTCATTCGGCAATCTAATGGAAATGGGATATTTAAGTAAATTCATTCCTGATTTTATCTCTATATGAACAGGGAAGATAATAAAGACTCCTCGCTTCTCCTGCTTCTCATGTTTTACTCAAGGCATTAAAATACTGAATATCCTGGTTCCTCTTCTGAATCCAAATTCTTATTCAGGATGAAATTTAGAATGTTTTTCTTTTTGAGAGGAAAGGAAAAATAAATTTTGCTCTGAAACCCACTGGGAAGAAGTGACTAGGAATCTGGACCACAGAAATTATAATGAGCCAAAATTCATCTTCCTGTGTTTTCCCAAGTCATTCAGTGTTGTAACTCACCTCCTTCTCGTAGGGAGTAAAAACTGAATGTTTTTTCCTTCTAGTGAAGTCATTCAGATGTTTTGGGTCATGCTCTCTATGACTACTTTTGAGACTTTGTACAAGTTACTTAATTTTTTTTTTTTTTAACATTTATTTATTTAGAGAGAGAGCGCGTGAGAGCACAAATGAGGAGAGAACAGTCTCCACACTGTCAGCACAGAGCCCGAGACCGGGCTTGACCTCACGAACCATGAGATCATGACAGAAACCGAAACCAAGAGTAAGACACTCAATCGACTGAGCCACCCAGGTGCCCCAAGTTGCTTAATTTCTTTAGGGGGGGAGATAAACCAATATTGACAGACCTTCTATCCTGAGACTCACTCAGCCCGCTTGAAGTAACAAACATGGTTACCATACCAGTCATTACATGAAGTCTAAAGGTGATTGATAGAAAGTGAGTGTTTGGGGGTGCCTGGGTGACTCAGTTGGTTAGGCGGCCGACTTCAGCTCAGGTCATGATCTCATGGTGTGTGAGTTCGAGCCCCGCGTCGGGCTCTGTGCTGACGGCTCGGAGCCTGGAGCCCGCTTCGGAGTCTGTGTCTCCCTCTCTCTCTGTCTCTCTCTCAAAAATAAATAAACATTAAAAAAAAACATTTTTTTTAAGTGAGTGCGTGTCTTTTACTTTCAGACCACAGTATGCAGTGTCACGAAGCGTCCAGACTTCTCTGAAACTGGTCAGTGGGATGTTGTCACAGAAACAGAGGGAAAGCGGGACCGAGGTGTCTTTGATGCTGTCATGGTTTGCACTGGACATTTCCTGAATCCTCACTTGCCTCTGGAGTCCTTTCCTGGTGAGTCACTTCTACCCAAGATCATGCCTACTCTGCTGGGTTTTTCTAGAACAAAGTTGTTTATTTGCCATTGGAAATAATTCATGATGATTATAAGTGACTTGATGCTCAACCTCAGAAAAAGTGTGTACAAAATAACTTGGAAAGGTAGGAAGCTATGGAGGTGTCAGGCCTTATTACTTACTTATTAATATAAATGCTGTTGTTATTATTTAAGCTTTATCGTGCCTGATCTGATTCAAGTTCAGTGATCACATAACCCTATCAGATGTGTCATTAAAAAAAAAAAAAAAAAAAAAAGCCAAGCTTTTGAATTCTGTCATTAAATTACAGGTCATTTGAGTCAGGAGTAAACTGCAAATCAATAACTTAATTAATAGACAAACAAACAAACAAAGTGAGAGCATAAAGAAACTTGACAGATTTGTTTTTAAGAAAACATAGCAGTTGGGGCACCTGGGTGGCTCAGCTGGTTAAGTGTCCAACTTCGGCTCAGGTCATGATCTCACGGTTTGTGAGGTCAACCCCCGCATCAGGCTCTGCACTGACAGTGTGAGGCCTGCTTGGGCTTCTCTCACCGGCACCCCCCCCCCACCCCTCCCATGCTCTCTTTTTAAAAATAAATAAATAAACTTTAAATATATATATTTAAGAAAGAAAGAAAGAAAGAAAGAAAGGGAAAGAAAAAAGCAAGCAAGCTTTCAAGGAAGACTATGAAGAATAAAGCTTGCAAACCTGGGCCAATGAAGAAAATGAAATGTAAATCTTATAAACGTAATCTCATTATAATCAAATTAACAAAATATCGTATACAAAAAAATGTCTTAGAGACCCAGCAGGAGACCTCAATGCATACTATTGCAAAGAAGCAATATTGTAAATGATGGTCCAGCTTGCAGCTAGCCTGGGGGCTCAATCCAAAATGGCACAGCAGTAAAGAAATATAGAACCGCCTGTTATAGCAATGTATCTATGGGGAGATGTGTTACAAGATGTGATACTATGTTTTGGAATACAGTATCTTGTCAGGTTTGGGTTGGCTCGCCCTCAGTTGTACTTAGACTCTGACTAAAAGATGCTGTTGCAAAAGATCAACCAAGAGCTGAGAGGCGAGGATCCTTGCGGCAGTATTATGTACGTAATCTGGGAGAGCTGGTCCGAAGGAAAGAGACTGGGCAAACACAAAGGAGAATGACAAGGGAGTTTGGGATCAATACAAGAGCAAACATTTCTGCATACTTTAATGATCTCTGGGGCAGGGGGGTGCGGCTGACTGCAGTAGAAATATCGGTGTGCCCTTCTCTCTTGCCACAAAACCCAGATTATAGAGAAGGAAGAAATCCACACATACAGATGTCAGAGACTCCTCCTGAGGAGGTCTTAGTTTAAGACCAGACTTCAGAAGGATTTGTCACAGGAGGACACCAGGCCAAATATGCCAATGTCCTCTGTGTTCCTAGCATGGGGTATCTTGGTGAGTAGGCATGGTTTCAAGTTTCCAAAGAGTCCTGGTCTGCTACAGTTCCCCCGGGGACATTGGCCCTTGGTGATAAGTGGCATTTAACATAATAGTTATAAACAAAGTTCTTCATGCCCAGCCCAACATGGGGCTTTAACTCATAACCCTGAGATCAAAACCTGAGCAGAGATCAAGAGTCAGACATTTAATTGAGCCACCCGGGTGCCCCTAGGAGCAAAGGTCTAAAGTCTGGAAGCCCAGACCACATGCCAGCACTAGTTGCATAATCCTGGGCAAACTTAACCCAGTGATTCCATTTAGAGAGTGGTTTAAGAATTAAATGAGTTCAGGGCACCCAGATGGCTTAGCCAGGTAAGCGTCTGACCAGCTCAGGTTCGTGGGTTCGAGCCCCGCGTCGGGCTCTGTGCTGACAGCTCAGAGCCTGGAGCCTGCTTCCGATTCTGTGTCTCCCTCTCTCTCTGCCCCTCCCCCACTCACGCTCTATCTCTGTTTCTGTCTCTCTCTCTCTCTCTGTCTCTCTGTCTCTCAGAGCAGGCCTGCTCTGTGGGGCTTGCCCTTCCTCTCCCCCACCGCGCAATCTCGGGCCATTCCCACCGCTTTTCTGTCAGATCATGGCAAGCCCTCTCATCGCTTTAAAATCACCCAAGAAAATTCTCATTTTCCTAACGAAAACATCTTGCCTCGTGGAATAGTCAAAACTTGCAACCACATGTAACGGTGGGGCTTCCCCTCCCCCGGCTGGAGCCTGCTTTGGGCTGGACGCTCAGTGGGAACAGGAGGCACCCATGGCTTTCCCCCTTCCTCTCCCAGTGCCTCCTCTTGCCAAACCCGTCACCCACCAGCTACAGTCTCTAACCCTAGACACTTCCGGAATTAGAGTCACAGGGGGCAGGGAGGGTCTTTCTTGACTGGCACCAAGCAGGCGCTAGTTTTCTCTGGCCGCCGACGTGCCTAAGACTGACACTTTGCAGGGTGCTTTCTTGGTTCTGCTTCAGAGGGACATTCCATGAAGGGGGATCTCTCAGTGCAGCCCCTTAGCATGGGCCGCACCCTCTTGCTGACCACACACAGCTCCTTGAACCCTAGCTCCTCCCCCAGTCATCTCCACACAGACTGTCTTTAGGGTCTCATTGCCTGGGCAGATAGATGCCTGTCTTATGCAAAGTTCCTTTCAGTTAGCATCAGGGGCACCTGGGTGGCTCAGTCGGTTAAGTGTCTATTGATCTCAGCTCAGGTCTTGATCTCAGGGTCGTGAGTTCAAGCCCTGCGTTGGACTCCACCCTGGGCATGAAGCCTACTGAAACAAAAAATTGGGCTCCTGGGTGGCTCAGTCTGTTAATTCTTGATTTCGGCTCAGGTCACGATCTCACAGTTCGTGAGTTGGAGAGCCCTGCATCCGGCTCTGGGCTGATGGCTCGGAATCTGGAGCCTGCTTTGGATTCTGTGTCTCCCCTCTCTCTGTTCCTCCCCCACTCATGCTGTCTCTGTCTCTCTCTCTCAAAAATAAACATTAAAAAAAAAAAGTTGTTTTTAATAAATAAATAAATAAATAAATAAGTAAATGTTACTGAGTAAATGAATCAGTCAATCACTGTGATAGAAGATTGATATATTCTAGGAGACAGGTTTGTTTTTTTATATTAAAATTTCAAATGTACTTGAAGTATTGGGGTGAGTAGCTTTTAAACTCTCTAAACTGCAGGGTTTCCTTCCAGATTCTTCATCAGAGTTTCATCTCACTGATGGTCACTGTCCCCATCACTCTTGTTTCCTCTGCCACCTCATAATGCCCATTTCTGCAGCCACCGCTGGAAATACCTCTACTTCCGCTGTTGCGACCAGTCTTCATTTTTATGAATCCATGGCTTATGTCTTTTATTTTATACGTGCCAAGGAAATAATTACCAAAAATAAATCAAGAGAAGAAATATTTGGATACATGAGTCCTTCTCATGTATACAAATACCGTAAGAGTGATACTTGTATCAACAGTGTTCGGAACTTGAAAAACCAGTCAGTAACACGAATGTAAATAATGCAAGAATAGAGTATAAATAAGCATATGGTATAATAAAGCATTAAGCCTATAATAAAGAATAACGTAAAATAAGCATAGAGTATAAGTAGCAAACCTGAGCCACAAAAATCATTATGTATAAGAGAACTTGCCACAAAATTTCTTTTGTGGAAAATTATAATTGAATTAAAATTCACTTGTAAATGTGTTCTATACACAAACCATTTTCTTATAGAATATATCTGTTGGGTAAAATAACATGCATCGGCAATCTACTTCTTGCTTAGGATGTTCAGGGTCGTGCATGAGATGTTTCTTATGGTCTGCAGTGACCTTGATTTCCCCAAGTAATTGCTTTAAAAGGGAGCACTCATGTGGAATTTAAATTCTCCCGTATTTTTAAATCTCCTGCAGGTTGTACTAAAGCTATACCCAGGCTCAGAGAATCCAATGGGAGAAGAAACTGATACGTGGCTTCTATGTCCTGCAATTAGCAGCAGGAGCAAAAGGCTGACATATTTCTGGAATGTTCCTTTTCCTACAGACCCTATGCCTGCATACTGGGGAGTTATAAAACTTTAGATGCTTCTGATTTTCTGATCCCTCCCTCCCCTCAGGTATTCATAAATTTAAAGGCCAGATCCTGCACAGTCAGGAATATAAGAGCCCAGAAGGCTTTCAAGGCAAACGCGTGTTAGTGATCGGTCTTGGGAACACTGGAGGGGACGTGGCAGTGGAACTCAGTCGAACAGCAGCTCAGGTACACAAGGGTGAATCCACACCCCCACCCCATCATCATTTATGGTGGCTGGAGAGAGGGATACAAGACTATAAAGCACATTGGCCGATTGCTAAATCATGTGGACCCAACGTGAGTGAAAAAAAAAAAATCCACACATAACAGAATTGAAACATCTCCAAGAGGGGTAAAGGACACTGTGTGGATGCCAGACCACGAGGCATTTTTTCAGAGGCACTGTTTCAGGAACAAGACCAAATGAATAAATTACTCCACCCAGACCACTGGTCTGTTTTTACACTCTCTCTTCATAATTCTGGCGAAACCCCCATATAAAAATAGAAAATGGAAGTTATTTTCTGAACATGTCCAAATTTTCTATTAGAAGTCACATTTAGAATTTGTTTTCAGATAAAAACAGCCTTCGCTTTGCCCACGAAGTGTGCAGAATGACTTTAGAAAGTCCAAGCATAGATTCGCAAATTAGAAATCTGTTCCACTTTAACATATATTATAGGACATTATTAGATTTGGGAAAGAGATGTTGAAGATTTTTATTGAACTCAGTTAAAATTGCTTTCCCAAAACTCCACTTGACATTCTGTATTATTTATATGTAAAAGATTGCCAGGTCAACAGTGCGCATATCTACTAGCACTATAATTTTTATAGTGAACATGATAAAAATACTTAACAGATATATAGATCAGGTAAAAGTGACTTATAAAAACGAAAACAACAGAAACAGTCATTTGTAGTTCTATGTACAAACTTACCAGTTAAAAACAGAAGCTATGAAGGAAATCTTGCCATTTGCAACAACATGGATGGGGCCAGAGAGTATAACGCTAAGTGAAATAAGTCAGTCTGAGAAAGACAAATACCCTATGATTTCACTCACGTGTGGACCTTAAGAAACAAATGAGCAAAGGGAAAAAGAGGCAAACCAAGAAACACACTCTTACCCACAGAGAACAAAGCTGAGAGCACCGGAAGGGAGGGAGGTGGGGGGATGGGTGAAATAGGTGATGGGGACTAAAAGTGCACTTGCGCGATGAGCACCGGGTGATGTGTGCAGGGGTTGAATTACTGTTTTGTACACCTGAAACTAATGTAACACTGGATGTTAATTAACTGGAATTAAGATAAAAACTTCTTTAAAAAGGACAGATGTTATAAGAACATTTGAAGCACATCAAACAAACATACTACAAAATGATGTACATATGTTTATCCTTCCTTACTTTTTAGGTACTTCTCAGTACTAGAACCGGTGCCTGGGTTATCCACCGCTGTTCAAATGGGGGTTACCCCTATAATATGGTGATTGCAAGAAGATACCTTAATCTTATGGCGCAAGTTCTGCCCTCGTGTGTACTAAACTGGATTCAAGAGAGGCAAATGAATAAAAGATTTAACCATGAGAATTATGGATTAAGTATTACAAAGGGGTACTTAATTTTTTTATTTAATGGGAAAATTATTGAACCAATAATTTTAGGGCACCTGGGTGGCTCAGTCAGTTAAGTGTCCAACTCTTGATTTCGGCTTAGGTCATGATCCCAAGGTCATGAGATCAAGCCCCCAGTCAGGCTCTCCACTGACAGCATGGAGCCTGCTTGGGATTCTGTCTCGCCCTCTCTCTCTATGCCCCTCCCCCACTCTCTCAGGTGCATGCACGTGCTCGCTCTCTCTCTCTAAATAAACATATTTTTAAAAAGCAATAATTTTTAATTCTACTTTATTCAGAACTCAAATCTTCAGTAATTATCATGCTGCCTTTATTTATTCTGCTCTGGGCTTAGTTCCTTAAGACAATGTCCATCAGGTACCACAAATAGGAATATTCTCTGTCTGGTAACAAAAGTAGTAATTCATGAGGCTAGAATATAATGAAAGATAAAAACTTTTCATTTCTTGAAAAGTCAGGATGTTAGCTTGAAAGTCAGGACGTTAAAATTGGCTTTGAGGAGTCTTGAAATGGGCACCATCTACAAATGGAATATTTGCAGCATCTTGAGTACAGATGGCCAGCTCTTGCCAATGATTCTCTGGCTGAATGATTAGAGGATGAATTTCCAATAGGAGTTCCTAAAATTAAACATTTTAATATAACATGCATCTGTATGAAGCTGCACATGGCAAGGAAAAGAAAACTTTTGAAATGAATGTAAGGTCATTAAATGTGACTTCTATTTTATGCTTGACCCAAATATTTTTTTTTTTTTGGTAAGACAGCTCTCAACTTACAAAGAAAATTAACAGCAGTGGATGATTTGATATGTCAATTTTATAAAGACATTATATCTGCCATGATCAGATGGAATGATGTTCGTAATAAAAAATATTTTTCAGCATAACTTGGTTCATATTTTTTTATTTTTATCCAAAAAGTTTCTTGCTAATTTCCTCTTTGTCTAACATCAACCCTTTGAGGCCTGGGTGATGTGAGACCTGATTCTTAAATGGATTGCTGTATACTCGGTCCTAATTCTTCGAGAAAAGCATTGCTCCAGAAATGAATTTCAAGAGACAGAGAATTTTAAACCCCAGGCAGGAAAGAATAGGTTTAGCCATTTTCCACATGCCTTCTACTGGAAGCAGAAAAACAAAAGATGTTATTGAAACAGTAAGTTGGGCAGACAACTTTGAGCTAGACATTGGTCAATTCACTCCCTTGGCTTGGCAGATAATTCCCCTGAGCTGATCAAATAAATAATTTGCTCAACCGTCTCACAGATACAACTACAATGAATAATTTTCTCTTCTGTGTCAAAGGAGAAAACCAAAATTCATTGTGAATGATGAACTGCCAATCTGTATCCTCTGTGGGATGGTCACTATGAAAACCAGCGTGAAGGAGTTCACGGAAACCTCTGCTGTCTTTGAGGATGGAACAGTGGAGGAAAACCTCGACGTTGTGATCTTTACGACAGGATACACATTTTCTTTTCCCTTCCTTGAAGAGCCTCTCAAAAGCCTTTGTACAAAGAAGATATTCCTGTATAAGCAGGTCTTTCCTTCAAACCTAGAGAGGGCAACATTAGCTATCATTGGCCTCATCAGCCTTAAAGGATCCATCTTATCAGGCACAGAGCTCCAGGCACGTTGGGCCACAAGAGTATTCAAAGGTACCTTGACTCTATTTAAAGCCCTACGTGATCAACTGAGTTTCCAATTAGTGTCTTGTGATTCAGCCAAAATGGAACAGATGTGAGCTGAAGTACCATAAGATATTTCAGGTTTAGTAAATATTTAATTTCATATATGAGTAATATTGTCATGGGTGTGCTTATGTCACTAACATGACGGTGGAAAAAAGGTTTTGGTTGTGTGGATGGGATTAATTTGCACAGCAAGATATAATCATGTTTCTCAGATTAACTGAAATTGTTGGAAGCTTTGGGATCCTATATTCTGTTCTACTCTAGCTTATTTACTTCTAAATCTTTCTATTTATTTCTAGAAGTAGAACTCTATATCCCTTCCAAAGGAAGTTGCTGGAATAATGCAGACTGTGAATAAAGTTGAGTTCTGAGGAGATGGTAACCTTTGAGTAATGCCTATAAAAAAATATTTTAGACACTAGACACTAACTGCTGTCGGTTTTCACAGTAAGAGCACAGATGATGGAGTCGGGGTTACCAGGGTCTGATCCCGACTCTAAAACTCATTATCTTTGTGAGGACCTCTCTGAATCTCAGCCCCTTCGTCTGTAAAATGGGGATAATAAAACCTCTTTCACAACAGTTTTGTGAGATGGATAATGTCTGCCAACCACTTATCGTGGTACCTGGCACACAGTGAACTCTACTAATTGGTAACTGGCATTTTTACTCTTGCTGTTACTATCATACCTCTCCAAAGTAGGGCAGGTTTTAGATTAGTAAGCATTTTAAAGAATTGCATTTGCATGATTTTTTTTTTATTTTTTTAATGTTTATTTTATTTTATTTTATTTTATTTTGAGAGGGGGAGAGACAGAGCGTGAGCAGGGGAGGGGCAGAGAGAGAAGGAGACACAGAATGCGAAGCAGGCTCCAGGCTCTGAGCTGTCAGCACAGAGCCCGACGCGGGGCTCAAACTCACAAAGTGCGAGATCATGACCTGAGCCAAAGTCGGATGCTTAACTGACTGAGCCACCCAGGTGCCCCTGATTTTTTAACTATAAACAGCAATCACAATTGAGCCAACCAGGTGTTCTTTCGCAGAATTGTGTCATTAATGAATAAAAACAATCACCAGTAATTTATCAATAGTATATAACACAGTACTAAGTTGTGTCAACTTCATTCGCCCTCTACAAATGTAATAGACCTCAGATTCTGCACATTTTCATTAAATGATCACAAATATTTCTTTCTTTAAGTCCAATTAAAGTGCTTTCACAACATTATCTGGTTATATTAAAACCTCAGAAGACTCTTAAGTACGTGGTGTTTTGAGGTTTTTTTAATGTTTTGTAATGAGCTCAAAAATGCTCACCAGAATGATAGAGCTGACAAAACAAAACTCAATTAGATGACGCCACAGGAGGAATTGCATGCTTCTCCAGAGAGCCTCCAGACGCAATCTGAGAACCACTAGGTAAAGTCTTGCCCACTTTTTACAGGGTAAAGAGACTCTAGTGGCAAGCACACGACGGGGCTAAGTCAGACCTATCTCAAGCGGATACTAACCCCCCACCCTGGGGCCAGCACTTGGCTCCGGTCGGAAGAGCAGAGTCCAAGAGCTGAGACCGCCTAGGAGAGAGACCGAGAAGGAACACATGCCCACAACCACTCAAGAGGTCAGAGTCTAGTCTCTCTGTGAGGCTGAGGGACCACCAGGCGCTTCCACACGTGAGGCTTCCGGTGCAACAGGAGTGAAGACATGTCAAAGCAGGGCTATAAAAACAAGGTCATTTTAAGTAGTTACACTTAACCCACGAATAGCTTTAACGCACACATACAAATACAAACAGGGGTATACAAACAATAGAATACAAACAGTATATATGAATATATGTAATGTGCAAGCGGGTAAACGAGCTGGAGCAGGTACCGATGACTGATGGGTCAGCGCAGGCTGAGGGCTGGATGACAGGGGCGTCCCTCCTCATAATTCTGGCAGTAGAATGCCACAAACCCTGGTTAAGTGGGTTTGGAGGGGCATTATGCTTCCAGAAATTACCTCTAGTTCCAGTCTAAGCTTTGACTATTACACGTCCTAAGGATAGAGCAGTGGGGGGCCAGAAACCAGGGAGAAGAGAACGCAAAGGAAAAGGCACATGTGACATTAATGTTCTTTCCAATGTTTCTCACAGGACTCTGTAAGATACCTCCGTCTCCAAAATTGATGGCTGAGGCTATGAAAAAGGAGCAGCTCATAGAAAGGTATGACACGACGTGCAGCTTCTTCAGGAAAACCTACCAATGTATTTCCGTACCCACAAACCTGCATCGGAGCCAGAAGAATATGCTTTTAATCCCAACTGTTCCACCAACTAGATGTGTGGTCTCGGATGTGTTAGGTGGGGGTACCAGCTCCTCTCAGCAGAATACAGAGCCAGGGCCCCAACAGGTGGCAACCTTGAGCTCACTTGGCCCCCAGAACCCCCTTTTGTCTTTGTTCTTGTGTCTCTTAGGCTGCTCTTTCTCTGCAATTCCTGGTGTCACCTCTTCCTCGCTCCTAAAAATTGGTGAACCCCAACCTTAATCCTCAGATCCTTTCTCACTTCTACGAATACCCACTCCTAGGCGGCCTCACCCAGGCCTGTGGCTCTCAATTCCATCACATAGTCATGACTCCCAAGTCTCTCCCTCGAATTCCAACTCCTAATCCAAGTCCCTCTAGATATCTCCACTTGGATACCACTTAGATATCTCAAATTTAATACAGCTAAGAATGAACTCTAGCCCTCTAACACCTGCCCACTCATCCTGCACCCAGGCTGCTCTGAGACTTTTCTTCCCCTTCTCAGTCACTGGCTACTCACTCTGGGTGATCAGCCAGAACCCCTGAGTGATCCTTCTCTCCTCTTTTTCTCTCCATACCGCATATCAGCAAATACTGTCAGCTCCTACTTTCGAACAGAAGGTAGAAATCCAGACCCTTCTAGCTACCCCCACAGCCACCCCAGACCAGGCCACTGTCACCTCTCACTAGGACACTGGCTGTCACCACTTATCTGGTCTCCCGGCCTCGTCTCTGCTCTTCTACAGAGAGTGTCGAGTCTTGACACTGCGGCAGAAGTGAGGAGCACCACATTGTCCTTCTGGTCAAAACCCTCTGATTGCTTCCCATTTCACTCCCAGAAACTTCCCTGGGGCTCCCCAGTGCTCCAGAGCAACCAGCTATCTCTGTATCCTCACTGCCTACTGTCCTCCCACCTCACCCATACTGCTCCAGTCCGAGGCAGCCTCCTCCCTGGTCCTCAAACACCCCAAACCTAGCCCCCTCAGAACCTTTGCACTTACTCCAACCTCTGCCTGGAATGTTCTCCCCTCCCCTCCCCCCATACCTACAGGCTCACTCTGTCAACTATCGCCTCCTAAGAGAAGCCTTCTCTGACAACACTGTATAAATATGGCAGCCTACTCAATCCCTTCATTGCATCCCCCCCCCCTTTATATCTCTTCATAATACCTATTACCACCTGATTTATTATATATCTGCTTGGCTGAGGGTTTTTATAGCCTGTTAATTTCCTCACTAGAAGGTAAGCTTCTTGACAACACAGACTTTGTTTTATTCATTGTTAGACTCCTGGCAGCTAGCATGATGCCTCATGTGATATTTATTGAAGGAATGAATGAATGAATGTCATTAGGACATCATGAAAGTTTACTAACCACAGAAATAGATAGGAATAAAGCTTTCATATACATGATACCCACATCTGTGTCATGTTCAGGGCCCCATGTATGGCTCTCTCAACTCACAATTAATGTCAATAACAATAATTTAGGTGGCCATATATGTGATGCTTTCTGATCATGTTCATTCGTTCAACAAGTGCTGTATTGAGACTGGATGAGATTTTACCCTTATATCAAATTCAAGAACCTAAAACATTATCTAGAACTGCTCTTCCAATTGCTTCCTTTTACCATCTCCTTTAACAAAATTACCTTCCCAAATACCTTCTGTAGATAAACTCTTATTTTTTTTTGCTTTGCAACATAGAAAAACATTCCCAAACATGGCTCGACTGTGATAAAAAGAAACAAAATGGCGGGAGGAAGGGTGACTTATAACTTGAAACTGAAAAATGATCCATCTTTTTCCCCTGCAGGGGTGTGATGAAAGACATCAGTAAAGACAAACTTGAGTACATCACCTACATGGATGACATTGCCGCATGCATAGGCACAAAGCCCAGTGTCCCATTTCTGTTCCTCAAGGATCCCAGACTCGCTTGGGAAGTTTTCTTTGGACCGTGTACTCCTTATCAGTACCGCCTAAAGGGACCTGGGAAATGGGATGGAGCCAGAAATGCCATCCTGACCCAATGGGACAGGACACTGAAACCCTTAAAAACTCGAATCGTCCCTGATTCCACCAAGCCTGCCTCCATGTCACATTATTTAAAAGTTTGGGGGGTACCTATCCTACTTGCCTCTCTTCTGCTGATCTGTAAATCTTCACTTTTTCTGAGGTTGGTGCAAGAATTTCCTCTTACCAGTAAGTATTTGGTGAGGATGAATCTGATTGGTTACAAGGGTTGTCCCGAGCCATATTAATTCTATCTCCAAATATTTGTGCATCCCTCCTCTCCTCTCCATCATAACCACTATCTTTCAAATTCAAGTCCAGTCATCTCTTACCTGAATTATTATACTTACTGCCTTCCTCTCTAGTCTCAGTGCCTCCTTTCTTGCCTCCCTTTCCGATCCATACCCTACTCTGCTACCTAAGCAATTATGTAAAATAAAAATATTGTCATTGTTTCCATAAAAATGCTGATTGGAATAAGATGACACTCAAATTAGTTAATTTGGTGGAAATTTTAATATAGAGATTACTACAAAAGGTTTGGGCAGACTGTAAGGAAATCATAGGGATAATGAAATACTCCCAGACTAGTAACAATGAGATATTTTTACCATTCTGAGGCCTAATGAGGCAAGAGGAGAAAACAATTATAAATGAGACAGAGAGACTTCTTTGTGGAGAGGGCTACACCTCAAGAGTTACAGCCTTCAGCTGACAGATGAAGGCAGTCCATGGTGACCCCAAAAGTGCAAAGCTTGGGAATACATTCCCTAAGTTTATTTTCTTCCCTCCCTCTGATCCCCTGCCCATGCTCCCCAATGGCCTAACCCAGCCAAAACTCAAAGGGCAAGGTTACCAACTATTGTGGATTGAATTGTGCCCCTCAAAAAGTTATATGCAAGTCCTAACCCCTGGTACCTATACCTTGTTTGAAAATAGGATCTTTGTGAATGTAATCAATTTAAGATGAGATCATACTGAAGTAGGGTGAGCTAAATGCAATATGATTGGTGTCCTTATCAATGAGGATAAGACACACCAACAGAGACACGGGGGGAAATGTTGTGTGAAGACGAGCAGAGGTCGGAGTGATGCATCCACAAGCTAAGGATGGCCCAAACACTGGAAGCTAGGAGAGAAGCACGAACAGACTCTCCCCCAGAACCTCCCGAGGAAATCAATCCCGCTAACACCTGGGTTCCAGACTTCCAGCCTCCAGGACGGTGAATGAACAAGCCACCTGGTTTGTGGTATTTTGTGGTGGCAATCCTAGGAAACTAACATACCGACTGATGCCATCCACGGAAGTCGGCCTCCTAAAGTACAGATGGAGCAAAGACAATGGAGAGCATATATGGAAGGGCAGACAGAAAGGACCCAGTGCAGACTGTTTACTATCCTTCACAATTTCTCCTTTGATTAGAGATAATCGTCCAAATTACTGAACCTGGAAGAGGAGACCCTTTGTGATGTGACCGCATTTGCCCAGGTCGCCAGAGTCCTGTCCTACAGCTTCCCCCACTCCACTCTGGACCTACCATCCAACACTACCGAACTGTCAGCTGCGCCATACCTCCTCTCTTTGGCACAAGGCATTGCCTCCATTGGGAACTCGAATCCACCCCAACTCTCTTTCAAGAGAGAGGTCGATTGTCTCCCTCTGTGAAGCCTTCCCTGGATCCTTAAAGCAGAGTCGACCTCCCATTCGTAATGACTGCCCTTCATGTGCTGCTTTGTCATTGCCCTTTTCTTACTGTCATGTACAGTTGACCCTTGAACAATGCAGGTTTGAACTGCATGGGTCTACTTATATGCAAATTGTTTTCAATAAATACAGTTCAGTCCTATAAGTATGTTTTCTCTTACGATTTTCTTCATAACATTTTCTTTTCTCTATTACTTTATAGGAATACAGTCTATCATGCAAATAACACACAAAATATATGTTGATTGACTTTATGTTATCAGGATGGCTTCCGGTCAACAGTAGGTGATTAGTGTACTAGTAGAGTTAGATTTTGGGGGGAATGAGAAGTTATACAGATGTTTTACTGGGCAGTGCTGTGTTGTTTAAGGATCAACTGTAACATTCTTTTTGTGTCTGTCTCCTAACAAATGAGAAGTTACTGAGGGGAGTTGTGTCTTGTTCAGCTAAAACACTGCCTGATCCAAAATATTGCTAAATAAATATTTGGTGGCTTACCAGTTGCCTCACCAGCTGACATTTCTTGTCTGTGTTCTCCTACCCAGATTCTTTCTCCTGCCAACATGATAAACATCCTCAGGTTCCCTCAGCCATGCAAACGAACAAGAACAGTTCACCAACAGCAAGAAATCCATATGGCAAATACAGTCAATATGGCTATACAATAACTAGCAACCATGTGTCCTGGTTGAAAGCACTCTCTCTGACTTGGATTATAATCCCAGTTCTGCCATGAGCTGTGAGGGCTTGGCCAAGTGACTTAGCCTGGCTAAGCCTCAGTATCCTCATCTGGAAAACGAGGAGAAAGGTAATAATGGCATCTACCTTAAAAGCAAACAGTGAGACAATACAGGATGTTAGCTACCCAGTAAATTAACTATTAATAGCTCATGAGCCCGAGGACATTTTCAATTCTCTGACTTAAAGGATTTGAAACCTGTTGCCCGGCTCCTTTCCCTCTTGCCTAATCAGAAAGCATGGCCTTTGCTCTCCATGAATCCCCTGGTAGCACTTTCCAGCTAAGATCACTCTTTTGTCTTCGTGACCCCCACCAAATCACTGAGGCCCCTTGCCACCATCATGGCTGCCGTCATCACCACACACACCCCACTCCGGTGCCCCCCCCCCCAGAATGCAGAGGGAAACGTCAGCAAAGGAGGAATCATTCTCAATCATTAGGAGTGGAGCCCCTGACATAACTTGTTGTTATGTCTGGATTTTTACTAACAACATCACCTAGTAGAAGGGACACCGAATTCCAAATCTTCAAAGCTGACCAACAAGAGCAATGTCATATTTATCTATGCCCAAGTTCTTGAAGGAGAAAGCAGAACTGAGATGTCTTTATTATCTCATTACATGTAATGTTGCGACTTATTTTTCCATGTATTAATTTTTAGATGAGAAAGCAAACTCCGAGAAGTAATTTGCCCCGATTCACAGAGCAAGGGAGAGACAGAACAGAGATTTGAATCCAAACATATGCAACCCTAAGGCCTTGAGATTGAGTTGCCTTGAGAGAGAACTCCTCCAATTCACCCCTTACCACCTTGATTTGCTTATGGATGACGTTCCAAGCTGGACATTTCCTCCCTGAACCTTGAATAGACTTCTGAATATTCTACTTATCACATGCCATGGCCCTAGTGCCCCAAAAAAAAAAAAACAAAAACAAAAAAACAAAAAACGTATCATGAAAAGGCCACTGCAGGGGCAGTTGGTTATGCATCCTACTTCGGCTCAGGTCATGATCTCATGGTTCATGAGTTCATGCCCCACATCGGACCATCCAGGCACGGAGCCTGGAGCCTGCTTCAGATTTGGGGTTTCTCTCTCTCTCTCTGCCCCTCCCCCATTTGTGCTCCGTCTCTCTCTCTCAAAAATAAACAAACATTTAAATGAAAATTTTTGTATGAAATACAGCCAGATCAACACTAAACCATCCTGCACACCTAGAAAACTGATCTGAGGTTTAACACAACAATCTGCAATGCCTGAACCACAGAACTCAGCAGGTACACGGCGCGGAGAGGTGAACTGGGGGAGAGAGAAGCCGGGAGGACAGGATGCTGTTTTTCCGTGTGGAGAGGACAGAGACGGAGGAAAGGGAAATACAGGAAAAGCACCCCTCCCAAAGCAGCTGGAGAGAAGGTGGAAAAGTGGAAACAGCCGCAGGGACTTAACTAAAAAGGGAGAAAGGAGAGGGCTTAAATTCCATTAAAACTATAAACAGGGGGAGCTCAGAGGCTGAAACTCTGCAGCACAATACCTGGCGGAGCTCGGGTGGGTAGGGCGAATCTCCAGGAGCAGAGAGGAGTCCGGGGGTCTTCAGACTGAACGAGAGGTGGTTCCCAGGACAGCTGGTAGAGGCTGTGTGGATCCCCCAAAGGCAAGGCCCCAGTGGACCCAGGAGAACAACCTGGTGCTGGAACAAGGTCGCTTGGGGCGGAGCCCGGTGCCAGATGCGTGTTGTGATTTTCCATAATCCCTGAAACGCCACTGCTACACGATCGTGCGAACTTTCTCTGGGGCAGGCTGGCACCCGGCTGCAGTATCTGGGCATCGGCAGCAGCAACCAGCAAACGTTCCTGGGTGCAGCCGGCACCCGGCCACCGCTCAGTGAGACCCTCCCTCAGAGGAGCAGAACGGGTCAAAGCCGCAGTCCCTCAGAAGTAAGGGGTTGGGAAAAAACTCAGGAGGGAGGTGTTGCCTGGGGTTCAGTTGCAGATGGTGTAAAAGCGGGGAGTGGAGGGAAGCTGAAGACAAAGGACAGGTGCACAATTGCTAAACTAATCCCGGGGAATGGAGTTCCATACTAGAGACCAGGTATCTGGGCGACACCATTTTCACCACTCCCGCGCATGCGCATACGGACCTACAAGCGGCACGACAACCCACCCCAGTAAGCTAAGCAGCGCCATCTAGTGGAGAACGGAGCCGTTACACTAAGCCCCGCCAACTGGGCCAACCCCGCTCTTCAGGAACACAAGTTTCTCTGCCTGCTTACTTTATGGACTATAAAGTGCTTCATAGTTTGACTTCTGGGGGAAATTGAAGTAATTTCAGTTGTATTTCGGTATGTTCGCCGGTCCATCTATTCAATTTTCTTTTTTTTTCTTCTTTTCTCTTTTTCGTTTCTTTTCTTTTTCTTGAATACAGAAAGAGAAAAATTTTTATTTTTACTTTCATTTTTATTAAAAATATTTTTCTTGAATTTTTTTCTACCATATTTTTTACTTTTGTGTAAATTTTTTCAAATTCTATTTTACTTCCATCATTTCATTTTATTCTACTTCACTGCATTCATTTTTTCAAATTTTCAAAAGATTTCCTTTTTTTTCTTTTTGTTTTTTTTATTCCCCTTTTTTCTCTAATCTATCAAATCTCTTTCAACACCCAGACCAAAACACACCTAAGATCTAGCATCATTTACTCTATTTTGTGTGTGTGTGTCTGTGTGTGTGTGTTTAATTTTTTAAATTTTAATATTTTTTAATTTAATTTTTTAATTTTAATTTTTTTACCTCATTAATTCCTTTCCTCCCTTCAAAGTGACAAAATGAAGGAATTCACCCCCAAAAAAAGAGCAGAAAGAAACGACAGCCAGGGACTTAACCAATAGATACAAGCAAGATGTCTGACCAGAATTTAGAATTATGATAATAAGAATACTAGCTGGAGTTGGAAATAGATTTGAATCCCTTTCTGTGGAGATAAAAAAGTAAAAACTAGTCCAGATGAAATAAAAAATGCTGTAACTGAGCTGCAATATTGAATGGATGCCATGGCAGCAAGGATGAATGAGGCAGAGCAGAGAATCAATGTTATAAAGGACAAACTTATGGAGAATAATTAAGCAGAAAAAAAAAAGAGGGAGTCTAAGGCATAAAAGCACAATTTAAGAATTAGAGAAATCAGTGACTCATTAAAAAGGAACATCAGAATCATAGGGGTCCCAGAAGAGGAAGAGAGAGAAATAGGGGTAGAAGGGTTATGTGAGCAAATCATAGCAGAAAACTTTCCTAACATGGGGAAAGACACAAACATCAAAATCCAGGAAGCACAGGGGACTCCCATTAGATTCAACAAAAACCGACCATCAACAAGGCATCTCATAGTCAAATTCACAAAATACTCAGGCAAGGAGAGAATCATGAAAGCAGAAAGGGAAAAAAAGTCCTTAACCTACAAGGGAAGACAGATCAGGTTTGCAGCAGACTTATCCACAGAAACTTGGCAGGCCAGAAAGGAGTGGCAGGATATATTCAATGTGCTGAATCAGAAAAATATGCAGCCAAGAATTCTTTACCCAGAAAGGCTGTCATTCAAAATAGAAGGAGAGATGAAAAGTTTCCCAGACAAACAAAAATTAAATGAGTTTGTAACCACTAAACCAGCCCTGCAAGAGATTTTAAGGGGGACTCTCTGAGGGGAGAAAAGACAAAAAAAAAAAAAAAAAAACAAACAAACAAATAAATAAAGACCAAAAGCAACAAAGACTAGAAAGGACCATAGAACACTAACAGAATCTCCAACTCTACAAGCAACATAATGGCAATAAATTCATATCTTTCTGTACTCACTCTAAATGTCAATGGACTCAATGTTCCAATCAAAAGACATAGGGTAACAGAATGGATAACAAAACAAGATCCATCTATATGCTGTTTACAAGAGACCCACTTTAGACCTAAAGACACCTTCAGATTGAAAGGAAGCGGGTGGAGAACCAACTATCATGCTAATGGTCAACAAAAGAAAGCAGGAGTAGCCATACTTATATCAGACAATCTAGACTTTAAAATAAAGACTGTATCAAGAGATGAAGAAGGGCATTATATCATAATCAAGAGGTCTATCCACCGAGAAGACTTAACAATTGTAAACATTCATGTACCAAATGTGATAGCATCCAAATATATAAATCAATTAATCACAAACATAAAGAAACTTACTGATAATAATACCATAATAGTAGAGAAGTTCAACACCACACAGCAATGGACAGATCATCTAATCAAAACATCAACAGGGAAACAATGGTTTTAAATGACACACTGGACCAGATGGACTTAACACATATATTTAGAACATTTCATCCTAAAGCAGTAGAATATACATTCTTCTCCAGTGCACATGGAACGTTCTCCAGAATAGACCACACACTGGGACACAAATCAGCCCTCAACAAGTACAAAAGATAGAGATAATACAGTGCATATTTTCAGACCACAATGCTATGAAACTCAAACTCAACCACAAGAAAAAATTTGGAAAGGTAACAAATATTTGGAGACTGAAGAACATCCTACTAAAGTATGAATGGGCTAACCAAGAAGTTAAAGAGGAAATTAAAAAGTACATGGAAGCCAATGAATATAACACCACAGCCCAAAACCTCTGGGATGCAGCAAAGGTGGTCATAAGAAGAAAATATATAGCAATCCAGACCTTCGTAAAGAAGGAAGAAAGGTCTCAGACACACAACCTAACCTTACACCTTAAAGAGATGGAAAAAGAACAGCAAATAAAGCCCCAGACCAGCAGAAGACGGGAAATAATAAAGATTCGAGCAGAAATCAATGCTATCAAAACCAAAATAACTGTAGAACACATCAATGAAACCAGAAGCTGGTTCTTTGAAAGGATTAACAGAATTGATAAACCACTAGCCAGTTTGATCAAAAAGAAAAAGCAAAGGACCCATATAAATAAAATCAAGAATGAAAGAGGAGAGATCACAACCAACACTGCAGAAATAAAAACAATAATAACAGAATATTAGGAGCAATTATACACCAATAAAATGGGCAATCTGGAAGAAATGGACAAATTCCTAGACACATGTACACTATCAAAACTAAAACGGGAAGAAATAGAAAATTTGAACAGACCCATAACCAGTAAAGAAGTCGAATTAGTAATCAAAACTCTCCCATAAAACAAGAGTCCAGCACCAGATGGCTTTCCAGGGGAATTCTCCCAAACATTTAAGGAAGAGTTAACACCTACTCTCTTGAAGCTGTTCCAAAAAATAGAAATGGAAGGAAAACTTCCAAACTCTTTCTATTAGGCCAGCATTACCTTGGTTCCAAAACCATACAGAAACCCCACTAAAAGGAGAACTATAGACCGATTTCCCTGATGAACATGGATGCAAAAATCCTCAACAAGATATTAGCCAACCAGATCCAACAATACATTAAAAAAATTATTCACCATGACCAAGTGGGATTTATACCTGGGATAGAGGGCTGGTTCAATAGCCGCAAAACAATTCACGTGATTCATCACATTGATAAAAGAAAGGACAAGAACCATATGATCCTCTCAATAGATGCAGAGAAGGCATTTGACAAAATACAGCATCTTTTCTTGATAAAAACCCTCCAGAAAGTAGGGATAGAAGGATCATACCTCGAGATCATAAAAGCCATATACGAAAAACCCGATGCTAATATCATCCTCAATGGGGAAAAACTGAAAGCTTTCCCCCTAAGGTCAGGAACAAGACAGGGATGTCCACCCTCGCCACTGTTATTCAACATAGTATTGGAACTCTTAGCCTCTGCAATCAGACAACACAAAGAAATAAAAGGCATCCAAATCAGCCAGGAGGAGATCAAACTTTCACTTTTGGCAAATGACATGATACTCTATACGGAAAACCAAAAAGATTCCGCCAAAAAACTGCTAGAACTGATTCATGAATTCAGCAAAGTTGCAAAATGTAAAATCAATGCACAGAAATCGATTGCATTCCTATACACCAACAATGAAGCAACGGAAAGAGAAATCAAGGAATCCATCCCATTTATAATTGTGCCAAAAACCATAAAATACCCAGGAATAAATCTAACCAAAGAGGTGAAAAATCTATACACTGAAAACTATAGAAAGCTTATGAAAGACATTGAAGATGACACCAAAAAATGGAAAAAGATTCCATGCTCCTGGATAGGAAGAACAAATATTGTTAAAATGTCAATACTATCCAAAGCAATCTACATATTCAATGCAATTCCTATCAAAATAACACCAGCATTCGTCAGAGAGCTAGAACAAACAATCCTAAAATTTGTATGGAACCAGAAAAGACCCTGAATAGCCAAAGCAATCTTGAAAAAGAAAACCAAAACTGGAGGTATCACAATCCCAGACTTCAAGCTGTATTACAAAGCTGTGATCATCAAGAGAGTATGGTACTGGCACAAAAACAGACATTCAGATTAATGGAACAGAATAGAGAACCCAGAAATGGACCCACAAACGTATGACTGACTAATCTTGGACAAAGCAGGAAAGAATATCCAATCCAATGGAATAAAGACAGTCTCTTCAGCAAGTGGTGCTGGGGAAACTGGACATGCAGAAAAATGAACCTGGACCACTTTCTTACACCATACACAAAAATAAACTCAAAATGGATGAAAGACCTCAACGTAAGACAGGAAGCCATCAAAATCCTCGAGGAGAAAGCAGCCAAAACCCCTTTGACCTTAGCCGCAGCAACTTCTTACTCAACACGTCTCCGGAGGCAAGGGAAAGAAAAGCAAAAATGAACTCTTGGGACCTCATCAAAATAAAAAGCTTCTGCACAGCAAAGGAAACAATCAGCAAAACTAAAAGGCAACCAATGGAAATGGAGAAGATATCTGCAAACAACATATCAGGTAAAGGGTTAGTATCCAAAATTTATCCAAGGATTTATCCAAGGGATACAGGTATGCTGTTTCAAAGGGACACATGCACCCCCATGTTTATAGCAGCACTATCAACAATAGCCAAAGTATGGAAAGAGCCCAAATGTCCATCGATGGATGAATGGATAAAGAAAATGTGGTATATATATACAATGGAATATTACGCAGCAATCAAAAAGAATGAAAGCTTGCCATTTGCAACTATGTGGATGGAACTGGAGGGTATTATGCTAAGTGAAACTAGTCAGTCAGAGAAAGACAAATATCATATGACTTCACTCATATGAGGACTTTAAGACACAGAAATGAACATAAGGGAAGGGAAACAAAAATAATATAAAAACAGGGAGGGGGACAAAATAGAAGAGACTTAAATATGGAGAACAAACGGAGGGTTGCTGGAGGGTTTGGGGATGGGCTAGATGGCTAAGGGGCATTAAGGAATCTACTCCTGAAATCATTGTTGCACTATATGCTAACTAATTTGGATGTTAATTTTAAAAATTAAGTAAATAAATAAATAAATAAATAAATAATAAATTAAAAATTTTAAATTAAAAATAAATAAATAAATAAAAATTTAAAAAGTAAAAAAAAAAATTTAAGAAATAAAAGGCCACTGCAAGTGAATCATTTTAAACAGGAATCGAAATGTCATAGTAAATAGTTGGGGGAGGTAAGAATTTAGGTTTTATCAAGAGGTAAATTTGAGAAATAAAACCAGAAATTAGAGAAATAAATTTCTTAGCCTTGTATTTAACCAAATTTTATTATAATTGTAACTATGTACTAATAAGAATTGCCTAGTTATCTGACAATTTATAAAAGAGCAAGCTAGAACATCTTCCACCTCATTCGTTCTCTTAACATTTTTTACTTCATGTTTGACTTCCAAAGCAAAATTACAAGACTGGTCATTTTGTAAAAATTTCCAAAGTTTTCATTGATTTTACCAAGTAACTCTTTTTTTTCTTAATTTTTTAATGTTTATCTATCTTTCCAAGAAAGAGAAACAGACAGAGCACGCATGGGGGAGGGGGCAGAAAGAGAGGGAGACACAAAATCTAAAGCAGACTTCAGACTCTAAACCGTCAGCATAGAGCCTGATGCGGGGCTAGAACCCACGAACTGCAAGACCATGACCTGATCCGAAGTCAGATGCTTAACCGACTAAACCACCCAGACGCCCCTATCTTTTTTTTAATTTTTTACCATGTAACTCTTAATTCTTTGGCATTTAAATCATTCCCTTTTGAAACTCCTGTCTTGTCATTATGCTTGTGAGTTACCTCTATTTCAATCTCAAATTGTTTTACCTGACATAACTCTGCTAGATTTGCCAATGGCTTAGCAGTTCTCCCATATTGTCTTTATCAACTACATGAAGTCCTTCTTATTTTGAAGGTTCTGTCACTTCACTTGCTGTTACATATTTTGCATTTGTCTGGTATGCAATATCAGATGATCATTAGCGACTGACCACAAAGACATTCGTGAAAATGATACCCAGGGTAGACTCTCCTATTGAGTAAGTACATGTGTTTGAGAGAAAATAAACTTGTAAGTGGTCAGCTAATTCATGAATTCATTCAACAAACATTTATTGAGCACCTACTATGTTCCAAGCACTATTCTAGACCATGATGCTACTACGGAATTGACTAACGAGAAAGAAAACCCTTGGCTTCATGGAATTTATAATCAAGTATGAGAGGCAGAAAATGAACAAGAAAGTGGTGGATAGTGACAGGTGTGCCGTGAAGAAAAATAGAGTAAGTTTAAGAGACAGAGAGTGATGGGGGGTTAAACTGGGTGCTCAGACAAGACCTCTTTGAAGAAGTCACTCTTGAAATGTCCTTAGTAATACCTGCAAAAAGTAAGGATACCACCCATGTGAATATTTTGAAATATTTATTTTTTTTTAACATTTTATTTTGAGAGACAGAGACAGAGCATGAGTGGGGGAGGGGCAGAGAGAGGGAGACACAGAATCGGAAGCCGGTTCCAGGCTCTGAGCTGTCATCACAGAGCCTGACACAGGGCTCAAACCCACAAACCATGAGATCTACCTGAGCCAAAGTCAGATGCTTAACTGGCTGAGCCACCCAGGCGCCCCTACAGTTGAAATATTTAAAGACTGTAACACCTCCTTTTTTTCTTTCACTGATAATCATAACATTGAAAGGTTTTTGTATTATAAGAATAGATGCGAGTCCATTCCAATTTTTTCAAAACAAATAATTCGAAAAAAGACAGCTCAAATTGGGGTACCTGATTGGCTCAGTTGGTAGAGTATCCAACTCTTGATCTCAGGGTTGTCAGCCCGAGCCCCATGTTGGGTGTAGAGATTACTTAAAAAATATATTAAAAAAAAAAAAAAAACCATAGCTCAAATTAGTAGAAGGGGCATGCTTGATAAGAGCATTCACCCCACAGGCAGTTTGGAGGCAAAACCAAAAGAGCACATTTGGCCACAAATGCGCAGAATTAGCTGTTGCATGTAAAAGTAGGAATTTCAGCCCTCGGTTGGGAGCTGCACCTGCCAGGAACTCCCACCCCCCTCAACACCTCATCCACCATCACCGCTTTGATCGTTCACCCCACCAACTTCACTAGCAAGTCCACAGTCGCTTGTCCACGGCGAGCAATGGCAAACTCTACAGGCCCTGCTAAAGTAAACGCCCGACGGTTCAGCTCAAACGTAGCACCCTCGCACCACACTTGCCGCTAGAGGGGGACAAGGCAGAGCTTGCTGTCAGGCCGCTCTCGGTCTCAGCGTCCTGCACAGGCACTCCGGTTGCCCCTGTCTCACCTGGCCAAACGGGGGGCAGGGGGTGGGGTGGCTGATGAGATCAATTTCTTCAGCATAGTGGGCGGAAGCTTTGTGTTTAGCATACCCACAAGGAGAAAATGTGGCAAAGTGGAAGCGATGGGGAAAGAGAGTGAAAGGAAATGCACAGCAGTAGGAAAACATTCAGTGAATATTTTTGTACTATGACAATGTCACTTTCCTACATAGTCTTGTAACTTCTGAGATTCGGATAACAAATCCCCAGACAAGAAAAGACTTGTGATTATGTCTTCACATCCTTCCAAGTTATGCACTCTTTGAACAGAAAGTAGACTGATTGAAAGGCAATTCAGGGGCACCTGCACAGCTCAGTCAATTAAGCATCCGACTCTTGATTCCAGCTCGGGTCATGACCCCAGGATCGTGGGATCAAGCCCCACATCAGGCTCCAAGCTGAGCGAGGATCCTGCTTAAGATTCTCTCTCTCTCTCTCTCTCTCTCTCTCCCTCTGCCCCTCTCCCCCGTTTGCATGTATTCAATCTCCTTCTCTTTCTCTCTCTCTCTTTCTCTCTCTCTCTCAAAAATAAATAAATTCATTTTTTTTAATTTAAAAAAGAAAAAATAAGGGCAGTTCAATAAAGCAGTTCATTGAATTGAATTGGGCTTCCCTAGATTAACAAGGCTTCTCAATGTCTCACAGATTTATTTTCAGTAGGCTCTGGGAACAGTCTAAGGACTAGAGCACTGGGACTGAGGTCTTTGGGCCGTTAGCAATTTCAATGTCTGTACCTCTGGGTACAAGAAATGCATTATCAGTTCTCCTAGGTCAGCAGGAGAAAAGAGAGGTCAATGGTCAGTGTTCACTAAAAATAGCTTTCTTATACTCCCAAACTTCAAACTTACCCAGAAGAGGATAAGACTGAACTCGAACTTGACCAAACAGGGTCCAGGAGTTGACTCTGCTTGAAATACTGCTTATAGGGAGACAGAGAGTTGTGGTGGCCCACATGGGGGCCACCATCTCTGTAACTTCCCTGTATCACTCTCCTTTCAGATTCTGTATGTGCCCAGATACACTTCTTCCCCATTCCTAATGCTTCCTTCCTATGAAAGGACCTGAATTAGCATAGCCCTGGGCCTCTCTCCATCCCCTTAGTCATCCTGCTTATGGATCAGGGCAGGTACAATGACCTATCTGACAAATTCAGGGAGAACAACTGGTTCCCCATCAGCTCTGTGGGCATTCTGGTGGGAGTGAGCCTGCCCACAGAAAGCATATGTTCTGCTCTGCCCCAGGCATTGGGTGGGGAAGTCGCCTAATTCTGAAGTTCCGTTGATAGACCCATATAGTCCAGCTTAACCTCTGTCCATAACCAAATGAGCATTTTGGACTCAATCTTCACTCTTTGTTTTATTTTATAAATTGTCCAGAACCCAGGTGAAGAAATTAGGTGCTAGTTACGGGTGGAGACTCTGAGACCCCAATGCTGTACCTTAGCAAACTGCCTTTTAACTGTACCTCTAAGTCCCACTTCTGGCTTTTCTTTTGGAATTACATACTTTGCTAGGACATCATCAACATGCCAAATAAAACTCCCTTTACTATCACACTCCTTCCCTTCTATTTCTTGGCTTACTGTTCTATCAGCTTCCCACCTTAAAGGGTTGTCAACATACATTAGCCCAACAACGTCTTCTCCATCGACCCTACCTTGGAAACAGAGAGCAGCTGCTGGTAAAAGTTGACAGGGGAAGCCTAGATAGTCCCACCCTAATCCCAGACACCATCACCTTTTAATCCACTCAGCAACCTAGGAGGTAATTGCAATTATTCTGACACAGATGTGTCACAGAAGAGGAAATTGAGGAATTAAGAGAGGTTCCTTAATTCACCCAAAGCCACACAGCTAGTAAGGGATGGAACCAGGGCAGATTTCATTCTAGAGTCCCACACTTGACTACATATCACTGTGGAATAGGAAAAACTTAGAGTCCCTGGCAGAGCCTTAAAATTAAACTGACAAAGACAGGCTAGCAAGAGAGAAAGCATACAAATTTTGAATTTTTGCATGTGCACAAGAGCTTTTACAAGAGAATGAAGGCCTGCCAAAGTGACCAGAGCAAGAAGCTTTTATACCTTTTGGACAAAGAAACAGTAAATATGTAAAGAATTGAAAAGATGGAGAGGTTTGGGCTAGGAATAGCAAATGGTGAAGAAGTAGCTAGGAAGATAAGGTTTAGTTTAATAAGGTTTGTTTGTATAGATTTCTAAGCCCCAAATTCCCTGTCTCTGGTGATAACAATGTCTTCCTTCCTCCTGGTACAGAGAGGGTAACTTTCACATGGGAGGCTCATCACCTGTATCAGGGAAGGAGAAGGAGGTTAGAGAGAAGTCAGAGTAAGCTTCCTACACCTGCTGTTTTCTCAAATTGTTTCAGCTTAAGACATTCAATGTGCCTGGGTGCCACATTTTAGGGTCATGTGTCCCTAAAGTTAGATATCCAGGTTAGAATGAAAGTTACCTGTTCACATTTAAGAAAAATTATACAGGGGCTCCTGGGTGGCTCAGTTGGCTGGGCATCCAATTTTATTTCAGCTCAGGTCATGATCCCAGGGTCATGGGATCGAGCCCCACGTCAAGCCTCACATCAAACCCCACATCGGGCTCCATTGCTGAGCATAAAGCCTGCCTGGGATTCTCTCTCTCTCTCTCTCTCTCTCTCTCTCTCTCAAAGTTTTTAAAAAATTTTTAAAGAAAGAAAAATTCTTCAAAACACAGAAATAAAACCAAGAGAATGCCTGTGTGCCCTTGCAATGTCACACTGAAGCATTATTTGACAATCCTCTCAAGGATTATTTCATTTTCTGGAGGAGTTACCATTTTCTGACTTTTCTATTTACTACTAATTAGGGGCCCATATTCTGTGAAGTTATGTTAACTTGTAGATTTATGTCCAATAAAGATGCAAATGATTTCTCTCTAGTAGAAGAGATAATAATCCCAAAGGTTATGGTTTATTGCCCTGTAAAACATTAATCAGTTTTGTTTCTAACCCAGATAATTTTTTCTACAATTTCTTTATTAAAGTGCCTTAAACTTCCATAAAGGCTCTTTAAACTGGCTTGACCATTGTACTGGTTCCCTCACTAATTAATGAGATGACTAAATCTTTGACATAGATTCCCCTCTATGTTTGCAAAAAACAAAACAAAAAAAAAAGGTTACTTTTAACTCCTGCAAATTACACATCTGGGAGTGAGCCATTTACAAGGACTCTTCTAAAAAGTTCTTTTTTGTTTATTTAAAGCCCAGCAGACTTGGGTTCAAACATGACCTTGTTGACTTTCCAGCTCAACAATTTGAGGAAACTCACTTTCTTATTTTAAGTCCTACTCCATGTCCAGGAACTGAGGGTAAATATTCCTACAACACAGACTTAGTGTGAGCATTAAGTGAAGTGATATACCCAGTATCTTAGCACTTGAGTCTAGTGGGTGATTAGTATGAATGTCAGTTACATTCCCCTTCTCCCAGGGGGATGCCAACAAATGTCTCACAACTGGCTTTCCAAAAGAAAATCCCATTTGTAGTGCTTGCAGATTTTCATGATGCAAATATTCCCACCGTGACTGGCTGATTTCACCCCACCCACCAACCTGAATGTGGAATTTGGAGGAAATACCTACAATTGACCCATGCACAAGCCAGCTCACTCTCCTGTTCTTTACCTGGTAACTCCTTCTCTTTCATATCTCAGTTCAAACACCTCTTCATCAGGGGAGCTCCCCTGATCCCCAGACTAGGTCAAGTGTCCTACTATTTTTTTCACAGTACTGTGTGTCCTTGCTTCAGACCCTTCTCACAATTTGTGGTCATACATTTATGATTGTTAGTTACCTCTATCACACCCGTTAGATTGTAAGTGCCAGGATGACACAGACCATATCTGCTTTGCTCTCCATTATACCCCCAGCACCTAGCTCAATGCGTGGTACAAAGAAAGAGCTCAATAAATATGTGTTGGTTTAACCAAGCAAACAAGCAATTGAAGATGAATAGGTGCATGGATGCATGGATGGGTGGGACTGAGTTTTTGTTCCTCTTCCAAATTTTACACAGTCTCTGCCCTTCTAACTGGTGTTCAACCCTCCTCTGAACATTTGCAGTCATTCAAATCAGTCTTCTTTTTTTTTTTTTTTTAATTTTTTTTTTCAACGTTTATTTATTTTGGGGACAGAGAGAGACAGAGCATGAATGGGGGAGGTGCAGAGAGAGAGGGAGACACAGAATCGGAAACAGGTTCCAGGCTCCGAGCCATCAGCCCAGAGCCCGACGCGGGGCTCGAACTCACGGACCGCGAGATCGTGACCTGGATGAAGTCGGACGCTTAACCAACTGAACCACCCAGGCGCCCCTCAAATCAGTCTTCTTTAGACGCAAAACATTTTCTGACCACATACAGTGGCATACTTCCTTAATGGCAGTCACCTGACTGGTTGACACCCAAGGACTAAATGTCACTTAATTTCTTCAGGCTGAGTTCCATCAGTAAAATGGATACTCCATTGCCGGCCACTGCCTCTGTTGAGTATGAGCTTGCCACCCACCCACTGTGGATCAGTCTCTGTAATTGAGACCATTCTCCAGAGTCCACTTTGGAACTTGGGCCCATTCCCAATTTCCTTTCCTTCTACATATGTTTCTTACCACTACTCATACATAATGCTATCTATCTAAGTTACAGATCAAGATCAACATTTACTCAGCTTGACTCTTCCAGAGAAATGATTTTCGTTTGTAACTAGAAATATTTTCCCACAGTCAGAATGATCATTCCACTACTCTAGATATATATTTTTTTCTGCAAGTGGATTTTAAAAAATGAAATCAATTCGGGGCACCTGGGCAGCTCAGTAGGTTGAGCATCCAACTTTGGCTCAGGTCATGATCTCATGGTTTGTGGGTTCGAGCCCCACATCGGCCTCTGTCCTGACAGCTCGGAGCCTGGAGCCTGCTTCGGATTCTGTGTCTCCCTCTGTCTCTGCCCCTCCCCTGTTCATGCTCTGTCTCTGTCTCTGTCTCTCTCTCTCTCTCTCTCTCACAAATAAAATAAGCATTCAAAAAAAAATTTTTTTTAATGAAATCATTTCAAATATGTTAAAAATGACCAAAGAAGACAATTTAGGTGATACAAACTTTAATACATGAAGCAGATATTCTGTATTGGGAAAAGTCAAAACAAGGCAGAAGGTAGGAAGCTTTTCTAGGCTAAAGAATAGAGAACAAGGAAGAGAAAAATAGAAAACATCTGATTGGCTGGGCCTGGTAGTCAACTTTGTTTAGGATGAGTAGGAACAAGGAAATAAGTATAGCGCCCAGAGTCGCCTTGGTATTTGGGGTTTGGCCGACTGGGTATATTGTTTCCAGTCAAGTGGAACATTTACAAAAACATGAAGTTTACCTAAGTTTCAGTTTGCTAACATGGCAACCCAGCAGGAGTGGCCTAGCAATTTATTCCAAGGAGTGTAAGGACTTAGTACTATTTATTAATAACCTAAGAGCTCTCCCTATTTAGCCTTCTTTTTTTTTTTTTTTTTTTTCAACGTTTATTTATTTTTGGGACAGAGAGAGACAGAGCATGAACGGGGGAGGGGCAGAGAGAGAGGGAGACACAGAATCGGAAACAGGCTCCAGGCTCTGAGCCATCAGCCCAGAGCCCGACGCGGGGCTCGAACTCACGGACCGCGAGATCGTGACCTGGCTGAAGTCGGTCGCTTAACCGACTGCGCCACCCAGGCGCCCCTATTTAGCCTTCTTATACAGGCTTTAACATATACAAATTTGGGGGAGAAAAATCAAAATTTAAATAAAAATTATTTGTACGAACGGTCAATTAGAGACGTGTGATATTTTTTTGCCTTAAAAATGTTTATTTTCCAATTCTTTTTATGTTTTTTAAAAAATTTTATTTTTTAAAATTTATAGCCAAATTAGCATATAGTGCAACAATGATTTCAGGAGTAGATTCCTTAATGCCCTTACCCATTTAGCCCACCCCCCCACACACAACCCCTCCAGTAACCCTCAGTTTGTTCTCCATATTTATGAGTCTCTTCTGTTTTGTCCCTCCCCCTGTTTTTATATTCTTTGTTTCCCTTCCCTTATTTTCATCTGTTTTGTCTCTGCAAGTCCTCATATGAGTGAAGTCCTATGGTTTTTGTCTTTCTCTGACTAATTTCACTTAGCAGAATACCCTCCAGTTCCATCCACGTAGTTGCAAATGGCAAGATTTTATTCTTTTTGATTGCCAAGTAACACTCCATTGTATATATATACCACATCTTCTTTATCCATTCATCCATTGATGGACATTTGGGCTCTTTCCATACTTTGGCTATTGTTGATAGTGCTGCTCTAAACATGGGGGTGCATGTGTCCCTTGGCAGGACAGAGAAAACTTAACTTCAGGAGCTTCATTTCATGAGGAATTCTAAACAGAATTTGGGCTAAGGTAGTGAATTAGTTGGGCTCTAAATTTTCTATCTCTGGTGATAAGGATGTCTCTTTACCTCCTGGTACAGGGAGGGTACCTTTCACATGGGAGATTTATTTCTTGCTTTCTGGGGTCAAAGGGGAAATCAGAGGTCAGAGTGTTCTTTTCACATTGATTATTTCTTTTTTAAATTTTTTTTTCAACGTTTTTTTATTTTTTATTTTTGGGACAGAGAGAGACAGAGCATGAATGGGGGAGGGGCAGAGAGAGAGGGAGACACAGAATCGGAAACAGGCTCCAGGCTCTGAGCCATCAGCCCAGAGCCTGATGCGGGGCTCGAACTCATGGACCGCGAGATCATGACCTGGCTGAAGTCGGACGCTTAACCGACTGCGCCACCCAGGCGCCCCTCACATTGATTATTTCTTAAGTAACTTTTGTTTAAAATAATCAAATATGCCAGGGGCTCCTGGGTGGCTCAGTTGGTTAAGCGTCGGATTTGACTCAGGTTATTATCTCACCTTTGGTGAGTTCCAGCCCCACATTGGGCTCTGTGTTGACAGCTCAGAGCCTGGAGCCCGCCTCAGACTCTGCCTCCCTCTGTCTCTGCCCCTTCTGCTTGCACTCTGTCTCTCTCTCTCTCAAAGATAAATAAACATTAAAAAAAAATTTTTAAATAACCAATATGCCACAGTTACACATTTTGGGGGCAGCCTGTCCTTGGCCAATAAAATCCACACCTTGACCTATGCATCTCTTATATCTGGCTGTTCCTGAATTACATCCTCTTATAATAAATTGGCAATCTAGCAAGTAAACTGTTTTCTTGCGGTCTCTGAGTCATTGGAGTAAATTAACAGAACCTGAGGAGGGGGTATGGGACCCTCCCATCTATAGCTGATGGGTCAGAAGCACGGGTGACAACCTAGACTGGAGATTGGCCTCTGATATTGGGGGGTGGGGCGCAGGAGTCTTAGGTTCCAGAATTGCTTGATGTGTGGACAGCCAATGCACCTGGTGTCAGAAGTTAGGAAGTGTGGAAGAGCACTGAGAACAGGGGAGACCCAGAAGAGTGTTTTTCCTTTATAAGACACCCGCAACTCACCTAAGTAAACAGGTGGGGGTGAACCATTACCTTCATGAGACTTTGCAAACATTTCATCCGGCATTGCAAAATTCTTTCCGGCAGACGTTTGCAATTTATGAACAGAGCGTGTGACCTGCAGGCCATACTCTGGCAACCTAAGTTGGCAGTGCAGCTTGGAATCTAATTTGAGGAAGCCTTGAATCCTAACAGTGGAGAAACTGATTTTCCACTTAAAGAAATTCAGCCCAGGGGCACCTGGGTGGCCCAGGCAGTTGAGTGTCCGACTTCAGTTCGGGTCATGATCTCGCCCGCTCATGGGTTCGAGCCCCGCGTCGGGCTCTGCGCTGACAGCTCGGAGCCTGGAGCCTGCTTCGGATTCTGTGTCTCTCTTTCTCTCTGCCCCTCCCCCACTCACGCTCTCGCTCCTTCAAAAACAAACATTAAGAAGAAGAAGAAGCCCAGCCCTGGTCTGACTCTTGCTGATCAAGTATTCCTGATCAGATCTCACAGATGGGGAAAGACTCGCGAAGTGCCCGACCTGCTGTGTGTGCGGTGCGGGCAATTCCCTGGGAGACGCAACTGACAGATACAGTCTGGGACTGGACTTGATCCTTTCTAAGGGGTCATGGTTCCAGCTGATGCTGAAGCAGGTTTCCCCCAGAGCAGCAGCTATGGGTCTTTTCACTTCCTCAGTCAAGAATGGGGGGGGGGGGGGGCACCTGGGGGGCTCACTCAGTGAAGCCGACTTCGCTCAGGTCATGATCTCATGGTTTGCAGTTCAAGCCCCACATTGGGCTCTGCGCTGACAGCTCAGAGCCTGGAGCCTGCTTTGGGTTCTGTGTCTCCCTCTCTCTCTCTCTTTGCCCCTCCCCCACTCATGCTCTATCTCTCTCAAAAATAAGCAAACATTAAAAAATATTTTTTTAAAAGAATGAAACACAGCTTCCAGGGATGATCCATAATTCCATAACATTTTTAAAATATTATTATAGTCACTTTATCTTCTATCACTTATATAATTTATATTTTTAAATATAAAAGTATAATTTATGTGAAAGAATGTAATATTAAGAAACATTATGAGGCAAAGCACAGTTTGCAAGGTCATTCAAGGAAATTAAAAATAAACCTGCTGGGGCCACCTTGGTGGCTCAGTCATTTAAGTATCTGACTCTTGATTTTGGCTCAGGTCATGTTCTCATAGTTCATGAGATCGAGCCTCACTCTGGGCCCTGTGCATGGACCCTGTTTGGGATTCTCTCTCTGTCTTCCTGCCCCTCCCCAGCTTGCTCTCTAAATAAATAAATAAACAAACAAACAAACCTGCCGTAAAGGTCTCTTGCCCAATAATAAAATGTGTTCAGAGTTCAGCATTACAATCCAATACTTCTGTTAGGTAATTTATGAACATTTATCTCCCCAAAAGGAAATCCTTCAAGTGAAGGGGAAATCATTAAAAAAAAAAAAAAAAAAAAGGCTAAGCTTCAGAGACTGCATTTTCTAACTTAAAAGCAGTACATATACTAACTTAAGAGGAAATAAATAAAGCACTTAGTTTCTTGGACTACCCTAGGCACACAAGTTCGAACATCTTGACCCTCTCCAAGCTGAGCTCACTATAGCTCTTCAAGTCGACTCTTGAGAGTCATTGGCAAATTTGCCATTCGCTCTGCAAAACAGAAACAGAACTATATGCACACTCACGTATGCATAGAGCTCCTGTGACCTCCCTTCAGTCACACCAGGCCATCTGGTCTCCCTCTACCACCCTCAGTTAATTTCCAGGTGCCTATGGATGAACAACCGTCAACAAATCAGACGTAATCATTCCACTGGCGACAGCCAACACAATAATAGAAGCAAAAAATATATAAAATAAAATAGAGGGG
Source organism: Leopardus geoffroyi (assembly GCF_018350155.1). NCBI lineage: Eukaryota > Metazoa > Chordata > Mammalia > Carnivora > Felidae > Leopardus > Leopardus geoffroyi. Next base: position 55,868,700 of record NC_059338.1, on the reverse strand, counting down.
CGCCTGGGTGGCGCAGTCGGTTAAGCGTCCGACTTCAGCCAGGTCACGATCTCGCGGTCCGTGAGTTCGAGCCCCGCGTCGGGCTCTGGGCTGATGGCTCGGAGCCTGGAGCCTGTTTCCGATTCTGTGTCTCCCTCTCTCTCTGCCCCTCCCCCGTTCATGCTCTGTCTCTCTTTGTCCCAAAAATAAATAAACGTTGAAAAAAAAAATTTTTTTAAATAAAATAGAAATAGAAATGGACAAAAGCGAAGAAGAGGAATAACTAAGAAGGAAGACAGGGAGAGGCAGGAACTCCAACTCCAACGGTAGAGTACTCTAGAGTCGTGTGGGAGAATTAAACCATTTTCCACAACTTTGGGGAACACCGCTAACTTGAAAGAAAACCAGTCAACCACAATACCACAGCTTTCTGGAGCCATTGTGGCAGAGGGCACCCAAGCCTCTCTAATGATCTGGCGGCGGGGGGGGGGGGGGGGGGGGGGGAAGGGGAGGCTGAATAACAGCCTGGTCCTATAATCAAGACACATTAGACAGACTAAATCATCTTCTTCTGAGAGGAAATTTGGTTTCTGAAATTGGCTAAAAGTCAAGAACCCACCATTGGTGTAAAAGGTATAAAGACAAACTAAGAAATTTCCTTTCAATTAAAAATAAAATGTGGGGGTGCCTGGGTGGCTCAGTTGTTTAAGCATCTGACTTCAGCTTCTGTCACGATCTCACGGTTCATGAGTTCAAGCCCCGCATCGGGCTCTGTGCTGACAGCTCGGAGCCTGGACCCTGCTTCAGATGATTCTGTGTCTCCCTTTCTCTCTGCTCCTCCCCCACTCATGCTCTATCTCTCTCTGTCTCAAAAATAAATAAACATTAATAAAGAAATTTTTTAATAAAAAAAATTAAAATGTGATATAAATAATGAAACTCACTTGCTTTTGTGATTCCAAACAAAATGTCCAAAAACTAGAGAAAGGGTGCCATGGCTAACCTAAGGAGACTACCGCTCAAGGGAAGGAACCTTCATTTTGAAGTGTTTTCTAGGGTGTTGGATAAAAACCAGTCTTACTAAAACTTCTGGTTAAACATGGCAGATGGAACACATGTTACTATGTTTCTTTCATTTCCTTCAAACCCCACCAAAACAGCAGTAAATGAAAACAAAAACTAGTGGGAGACAAGAGCTAATGGACAATGTCATCACATTTTAAGTAGACGAAAAACAGATGGAAAAGTAATGACTAACAAAATGGAGGAAGTTTACAGCCTAAACTATCCCAGACACTGTCAACTTTAAGCAGAGCAGAGAGTAATTTTCTTCAAGTAAAAGTAATAACAATGAGTTTACTCAAGAACAACGGAAGAATTGCAGTTGGTGAACCATGGCAAGTCTGAAGAGACAAAGGGAAGTTCAGGTTTTATTAGGTTTTAGAAGGCAACTGGAGAGGATTGTCTTGAACAAAATTTATCGGAGAACAAGAGTTTGAGGTTCTGAGGGTTTCTCGGTTTCTCGTTGGCTGCAGTGGTGGTTAGTGCTTTGTTTCTGGGGAAGAGAGGGAAGGATTTTCCTTTCCTTTCTTAAAGGCAAGAGATAAAGTCCTATGTGAAAAGAGCCTTCCCTTGTCTAAATAATGATCTTCTCGCCCTGCTGATTATGCTGGCTGCAACAAGGTGTACATACATGCGAGCTCCCCCTTCAGGGCTTCCAACTCCATTTAAAAAAATTTTTTTAATGCTTGTTGATTTTTGAGAAAGTGAGAGAGAAAGAAAGAGTGCAAGCAGGGGAGGGGCAGGGAGAGAGAGGGAGACACAGAATCCGAAGCAGGCTCCAGGGTCTGAGCTGTCAGCACAGAGCCTGATGCAGAGCTCGAACCCATGAACCACGAGATCATAACCTGAGCTGAAGACAATCGCCTAAGGGACTGCGCCACCCAGGCACCCCCCCCCACTCCATTTTAAAGGAAGTTTTCTTTATTTTCACGAAAGACATATCACAAGAAGCCACAGCACCTTTGAAACGCTCAGGATCTAAGGACATCTGGGTAGCTCAGTCGGTTGAGGGTCTGGTCCTTGATCTCAGCGCAGGTCATGAACTCTCACAGTTTGTGGGATTGAGCCCCGGGTCAGGGTCCACTCTGATAGCACATAGCCTGCTTGGGATTCTCTCTCTCCTTCCCTCTCTTCACCTCCCCTGCACTCTCTCTCTCTGTCTCTGTCCTCTCTCTCTCTCTCAAAATAAATAAATAAACTTTTTAAAAAAATTTTTTAAAAGAAAAGCTCAGGATATAGAGGCACCCAGCATGGCAAAAGGCAGAGATGGGACAAGTAGATATAACCAGGTGTGTTAATTTAAAGTCTCCATTCTGCAGTAATCAAGAAACTCCCAACAAACCAAAGCACAGGACCAGATGGCTTCACAGGTGAATTCTACCAAATATTTTAAAGCAGAGTTAATACCTATTCTTCTCAAACTAAACCAAAAAATAGAAGAGAAAGGAAAACTTCCAAATTTATTCTGTGAGGCCAACATTACCCTAATACCAAAACCAGATAAAGACACTATAAAAATAGAGAACTACAGGCCAATGTCTGATGAACATAGATGTGAAAATCCTCAACAAACTGAATCCAATAATACTTTCAAAAAAAAAAAAAAAACATTCACCACAATCAAGTTTTATTTACTCCTGGTTTACAAGGTTGGTTCAATATTTGCAAATCAACCAACGTGATACATCACATCAAAATGAGAAAGGATACTGGGGCACCTGGGTGGGTCAGTCGGTTAAGCATCCGACTTTGGCTCAGGTCATGATCTCACAGTTTGTGAGTTCAAGCCCCACGTCAGATTCTGTGCTGACAGCTCAGAGCCTAGAACCTGCTTCGGATTCTGTGTCTCCCTCTCTCTCTGCCCCTCCTCCACTCACACTCTGTCTCTCTCTCCTTCAAAACTAAATAAACATTAAAAAAAATTTTTTTTAAGAGAGAAAGGATAAGAACCATATGATCATTTCAGTAGATGCAGAAAAAGCATCTGACACAGTACAACATCCATTCATGATAAAACCCTCAACAAAGTAGGTTTAGAGGGAACATACCTCAACATAATAAAGGCCATATATGAAAAACCCACAGTTTCCTTAATGGGGAAAAACTGAAGGCTTTCTCCCTAAGGTCAGGAACAAGACAAGGGTGTCCACTCACACCACTCTTATTCAACACAGTACTGGAAGTCCTAGCCACAGCAATCAGACAACAAAAAGAAACAAAGCACATCTAAACCGGTAAAGAAGAAGTAAAACTTTCACTATCTGCAGATGACCTGATACCAGATACAGAAAACCCTAAAGATTCCACCAAAAATTTATGAGAACTGATAAATGAATTCAGTTAAAGTCATAGGATACAAAATCAATGTGCAGAAATCTATCGCCTTTTTATACACCAGTAACAAAGCAGCAGAGAGAGAAATTAAGAAAACAATCTCATTTACAATTGTGCCAAAAATAAGATACCTAGAAATAAACCTAACCAAAGAGGTGAAAGACCTATACTCTGAAAAATATAAAACACTGATGAAAGAAACTGAAGATGACACAAAGAAATGGAAAGACATTCCATGTTCATGGATTGGAAGAACAGATATTGTTAAAATGTCTATATTACCCAAAGCAATCTACAGATTTAATGCAGTCTCTATCAAAATACCACCAGCATTTTCCACAGAACTAGACCAAAGAATCCTATAATTTGTATGGAACCATAAAAGACCCCAAATAGCCAAAGCAAACTTGAAAAACAAAAGCAAAGTTGGAGGCATCACAAAGCTGTAGTCATCAAACTGGTATGGTACTGGCACAAAAGTAGATACATAGATTAATGGAACAGAACAGAAAACCCAGAAATGAATCCACAATTATATGGTGAATTAATCTTCGACAAAGCAGGAAAGAATATCCAATGGTAAAAAGACAGTCTCTTCAACAACTTTTGTTGGCAAAAACTGGACAGCAACATGCAAAATTAATGAAAATGGACCACTTTCTTACACCATACACAAAAATTAATTCAAAATGAATTAAAGACCTAAATGTGAGACCTGAAACCATAAAAATCCTAGAGGAGAATATAGGCAGTAACCTCTTCAATATCAGCTGGAACAACTTCCTTCTAGATCTGTCTCCTGAAAGAAGGGAAACAAAAGCAAAAATAAACTATTGGGACTACACCAAAATAAAAAGCTTCTGCACAGCAAAGGAAACAAGCAGCAAAACAAAAAGGCAACCCACAGAATAGGAGAAGATATTTGCAAATGACATATCTGATAAAGGGTTAGTATTTAAAATATATAAAGAACTTAAAAACTCAACACCCAAAACCAAAAAACCCAACTTTTTTTTTTTTAATTTTTAATGTTTACTTATTTTTGAGGGGGTGGGGTAGGGGCAGAGAGAGAAGGAGACACAGAATCCAAAGCAGGTTCAAACCCACGACGCAGGGCTCAAACCCACAAACCGAGATCATGACCTGAGCCAAAGGCAGACAGTTAACCAACTGAGCCACCCAAGCGCCCCAATAATTTGCTTTAAAAATGAGCAGAAGATGGGACACCTGGGTGGCTCAGTCAGTTGAATGTCCGACTTTGGCTCAGGTCATGATCTCACGGTTCACGGGTTCAAGCCCCACATCGGGCTTGCTGCTGTCAGCACGGAACCTGCTTTGGATCCTCTGTCCCAGTTTCTCTCTGCTCCTCCCCTGCTCTTGCTCTCTCTCTCTCTCTCTCTCTCTCTCTCAAAAAGATATAAACATTTTTAAAAATGAACAGAAGACACAAATTGACATTTTTCCAAAGAAGACATCCAGATGGCCAACAGACACGTGAAAAGATGTTCAAAATCACCGATTATCAGGGAAACACAAATCAAAACTATAATGTGGTATCACCTTATACCTGTCAGAATGGCTAAAATCAACAACACAAGAAACAACAGGTATTGCTGAGGATGTGGAGAAAGGCACTGTTGGTAGAAATGCAAATTAATGCAGCCATTCTGGAAAACAGTATGGAGGTTCCTGAAAAAGTTAAAAATAGAACTACCCTACGGTCCAGCAAATGCACTACCGGGTGTTTACCAAAGAATACAAAAACACTACTTCAAAGGGACACACGCACCCCTAGGTTTATAGCAGCACTATTTACAATAGCCAAAGTATAGAAGCAGCCCAAGTGTCCATCAACTGATGCATGGATAAAGATGTGATGTATATACACACAATGGATTATTACTCAGCCATAAAAAAGAGTGAAATCTTTGGCACAAGAACAGACACTCGGATCAATGGAACAGAATAGAGAACCCAGAAATGGATCCACAAATGTATGGCCACCTAATCTTTGACAAAGTGGAAAAGAATATCCAATGAAATAAAGACAGTCTCTTCAGCAAGTGGTGCTGGGAAAACCGGACAGCAACATGCAGAAGAATGAACCTGGACCACTTTCTCACACCAGACACAAAAATAAACTCAAAATGGATGAAAGACCTAAATGTATGAGGAAGCCATCAAAATCCTCAAGGAGAAATTAGGCAAAAACCTCTCTGACCTTGCCCGCAGCTACTTCTTACTCAACACATCTCCAGAGGCGAGGGAAACAAAAGCAAAAATGAACTACTGGGATCTCATCGAAATAAAAAGAAGGAAACAATCAGTAAAACTAAAAGGCAACCGAAAGAATGGGAGAAGATATTTGCAAATGACATATCAGATAAAAGGTTAGTATCCAAAATCTATAAAGAACTTATCAAACTCAACACCCAAAAAACGAATAATCCAGTGAAGAAATGGGCAAAAGACATGTATAGACACTTCTCCAAGGAAGACATCCAGATGGCCAACCGACACATGAAAAAATGCTCCACATCACTCATCATCAGGGAAATACAAACCAAAACCACAATGAGATACCACCTCACCCCTGTCAGAATGGCTAACATTAACAACTCAGTCAACAACAGATGTTGGCGAGGATGCAGAGAAAGAGGATCTCTTTGGCACTGCTGGTGGGAATGCAAGCCACTGCAGCCACTCTGGAAAACAGCATGGAGATTCCTCAAAAAATTAAAAATAGAACTACCCTACGACCCAGCAATCACACTACTAGGCATTTCTCCATGGGATACAGGTGTGCTGTTTCGAAGGGACACATGCACCGCTGTGTTTATAGCCGCACTATCAACAATAGCCAAAGTATGGAAACAGCCCAAATGTCCATTGATGGATGAATGGATAAAGAATATGTGGTATATATAATATACAATGGAGTATTACTCAGTGATCAGAAAGAATGAAATCTTGCCATTTGCAACTATGTGGATGGAACTGGAGGGTATTCTGCTAAGTGAAATTAGTCAGTCAGAGAAAGACAAAAATCATAGGACTTCACTCATATGAGGACTTGCAGAGACAAAAAAAACGAACATAAGGGAAGGGAAACAAAAATAATATAAAAACAGGGAGGGGGACAAAACAGAAGAGACTCATAAATATGGAGAACAAACTGAGGGTTGCTGGAGGGGTTGTGGGAGGGGGGATGGGCTAAATGGGTAAGGGACACTAAGGAATCTACTCCCGAAATCATTGTTGCACTATATGCTAACTAATTTGGACGTAAATTTTAAAAAATAAAAAATAAAATTAAAAAAAAAGAATGAAATCTTGCCATTTGCAACACCATGGGTGGAGCTAAAAAGAATAATGCTAAGCAAAATAAGTCAGTCAGAGAAAGGGTGAATACCATGTGATTCTCTCATGTGTAAAATTTAAGAAACAAATGAGCAAAGGGAAAAAGAGAGAGAGAGAGAGAAACCGAGAAACAGACTCTTAATTACAGAGAATAAACTGATGGTTACCAAGGGGAACAGAGTGAGGGGGTGGGGGGTGATATAGGTGATGGGGGTTAAGGAGTGCACTTGTGATGAACGCTGGGTGATGTATGGAATTGCTGAATCACTAATATAATACTACGGGTTAGCTAACTAGAATTAAAATTAAAATTTTAAGAAAAAGATTAAACGTCTCCATTCTGAAGGATGAGCCCCAGACATCCCTTCTCGTGCCTTGCATCCAGAATTCCAGCAGACCGGAAGAAGACAGGCACTTTCCTCTCTAGAAAATCTGAAAGACTCTGAAGAAAAACTTCTGGATTCTAACTTTTAGAAGCTCCCCAGCAAAAAAAGTGGGGATCCTAACAATCCCAGCCTGATTACTCCATGACCCATCTCACCAGTTGAAAAGTCCTGCATAAGCCTATAGAGTCACAAATCAACGGTTTGGTTCTGAGCTCTGAAACATGAAGAGAAATCAAGGGCTGACACTCGTTTCAGAAAATCATCTAATAGAGAAGGCAGAGACCAAAACAGACACGGAAGAAAAGTAGTTGTAGGAAATGAAAAAAAATTCATGAGTTAACATCAGAAGAATTAGAATCCAGGTCCTCTGAGAGATAAAAGATAGTATTGACTCTATGAAACAATTAACACAATATTATTGTAAAAAGGAAAAATAGAGGGCATTCTGGCTGGCTCAGTCAGTGGAGCGTGTGACTCTCGATCTTGGGGGTTGTGAGTTCGGCCCCACGCTGGGTATGGAGATTACTTAAAAATAAAAAATTTTTTTAAAAAAAGGAAAAATAGAATAGGAATGGGCTTATAGAAGTTTAAAAATAAGAATGAAAGATAAAGATCAGGAATCCTCACAGAAAGTGGAACAAAAAAATAGAAAATTATGGATAATAAAAAAAACTAAGAAAATTTGAGGATGCACCTAGGAAACCTAACATCATGATAATAAGACTTTCAGAATCTTTTTTTTTTTAGTTTATTTATTCATTTATTTTGAGAGAGAGAGGGAGAGCGCACACACCCACGTGTACACACACAAGCAAGCGAGGGACAGAGGGGGAGAGAACCCCAAGCAGGCTCCATACTGTCAGCACAGAGCCCCATGCAGGGTTCGATCCCACACATCATGAGATCATGACCTGAGCCTAAACTGAGTCGGACACCCAACCAACTGAGCCATGCAGGCGCCCCAAGACTTTCAGAGCATCTTAATAACAATTCTTGTCATTACTTATTTCAAAGAAATAATACAATTTTCTTCCCCAAACTGAAGCCCCAGACCGGAAGGGCCCACTAAGCACCCAACACAATGAATGAAAAAACTCTCAAAGTGAAGCACAACAGAGTTCTGTGTAGATACACGAACTTTGAGCAGCTGTTACCAACACCAGTGAGAATATCACATAGAGGGTAGATATGAGAGTCGAGAGCTCCGGAGAGAAGTCAAGATTAGAGATGTAAATGGTGATTCATTAGCTTATAAAAGTACCTGAAGCCCTGACAGCAAATAGAATAATCTATAGAGAGTTCGATAGAAATGGGGAGAAGGAGAAGAAGAAACAAGACAAGAGGGAGAAGGACTGTGTTCAGAGCACAGTGCTGCAGAGGAGGTGGGTGATGTCCAGGTAAACATGACTTCTCAGGGAACCAAGAGGAGAAAGTACTTTGGAATGTGAATGAGGTCAACTTGTCAAAGGCTGCTAGGATGGACAGAAACAGGAATACAGAGATTTGGTGTTAGACTTAGTTGAGTGGGAGAACACTGGCGATCTTAGTAAGAATCATCCATCTTTCAGAAGCATTCATTTAACTCAAAGAGTAGAGTCGGGGTAGGGTGGGATGTGAGACGTGAAGCATAGTAATCAGTTAGGTGGCAAATAATATCAAACATTGTGGGTTTTTTTTTTAATGTGTATTTATTTTTAAGAGAGAGAGCTCGAGAGGGGCAGGGGCAAAGAGAGAGGGAGACAGAGGATCCAAAGTGGGCTCTGTGCTGACAACAGAGAACCCATGGTGGGGCTTGAATTCATGAACTAGGAGATCATGACCCTAGCTGAAGTCGGATGCTTCACCAACTGGGCCACCCAGGCGCCCCTCAAACAGTGTTTTAACAGTGACATAATCGTGAACAACTTATGGAACAAAATACAGTATTTGCATTAATGTTTGAGATGAATCAGAAGACTTCAAAGAAACTGGGCCATGTGGGGGCTCTGCTTCTATGTGCCCTTTCGCTCCCAACCCTCAGAAGTACTTTGCTGAGTGCCCAGGCCTTTAGTAGTTTAATGCATGAACAGTCGTGTAGGAAAGTTTGAGAAGCCCCGCCGGAAACACGGAAACATTAACGAACAGCTCCCCCTGCTGACCTCATCCTTAAAGAAGCTTTCAAAAGTCACCCTCCTGGAGGCGGGATTGATGGACACTTAGTGAATCGTCCTACAACACTGACTGGTCCAGCTTACACACTATATTACTCCTGGGCGGCCTCCTGTCACTGTAGGATGCATTAATATCTGCCATGCATTTGAGGAAATGTTCTCCTATATCTTCCTGAGGAGCCATTTACAGAGTCTATATTTCATTCAATGAATTGTGTGCCTCTGCGTTTTAGTGAGGGACATAATCCCAGATGGATCGATGGGACTAGATCAGTGGATTTTTGGCTCCCCTGTTACCTATTTCAGGGGAGCAAAGATACTTGAATGCAGGAAAAAAAAAAACTAAAGCATGGCTTAGCCACAACCCCACTCCCACTCCTGCTTTGTTAGGTTTTATATATTGGAGTACCCAGTGAGATTTTATTAAGGAAAATGATGCCCTGCTAAAAATTTGGAAGCCACTCATTCCTACTAATAGAAAAGAATTCTATGTGCAAATGTTACACTCAGTCATCTTGCTTACTCTCATCCCTGGGTCTGCATCCAAGCGGCGATGCCTCGTGGGTAGTTGGACAGTCATGTCTAGCGCTCCTGAGAGACAGTGTGTTCTCATAAGAAGAGCTCTGCTGATAAAGCACACTGCATTTCTGCAATAAAGTCAGCGGGAGTATTTCTGAAAATGTTGTTCTGTGTATTGACTGTAAAAGTAAAAGTCACTAAAAGCAATTCTGAGAGGGACCAAAATAGCCCAGTACAAATGAGCAAAGTACCTGATGTTTTGCAAAGACTACACATATTCTGTAGAAACCTTTGCAGAATATTATTCTTCCCAAATGAGCGTTTGGCAAAATTTCAACTCCCTACAGATATGTGTTCAATTAAAGGAGCGTCTGCACTTGGACAATCAATCCTGCCAACGTATATAGAAACAGTCGACAGCTATGAGGACCCAAATTTTTATACCATAGAGCTTGTCTATAATAACGTTAACCCGAAAAATAACCCGAGCTCATGTTGCCAACCACCCAAGTGGTAAAAAGGAAAAATAATAATAACAATAAGACTTCAATAAAGTGTTTCTATTTGAATCTTAGCAGTGTACTTTGCGATGAACCCTTCAAGATGTTCTAACTGCAATATGCAATCCTGGATAATTACATGAATTGACCTGCTTGTTTATTGTATGCGAACCAATTAAATGTTGGAGGACACCTCCTGAAAATGAGTATATAAAAGTGGTGTGGCCCCTGCCCTCTCAGAGCTTACATTCAAGTGCGAAGATGGAAATCAAACGAATCACCCCAAAATGAATATATCATTTCAGATGGTGAAAAACGCTTTGAAGGAACAGTCCAGGTCGAGAGAATGGCAGAGTGACCTAATTTCAGCTGTGAAGGGATGCGTTAAGGAAGCTCTCTGAGGAAGTGACCTTTAAACTGAGATGTAAAAAGCAGTAATAGCTCCCCACTGAAGAGTGAGGGATTAGGGGTATTTCAGGCAGAGGACAGGAAGTAAGGAGTCCCTGGGGCAGAAAAGAGTACTGTAGAGCATATTTCTGGGAGTAGGTCCTGTGGACTAGCTATCAGCGAGCAAGATGGGTAAAAAGGAGGATTCGGAAGAATCAAAGCCAATCAAGCCAAATAAATCAGGACCTTATCAGTCATGGGAAAGATGTCTGCTTTTACCTAAGTATTGCAAACAAGAAGTACTAGAGGGATTTTTATTGTAAACAGCCTTACTGAAGTATAATTGACCTACCATCCGGTTTATCCACTGTAAGCCTACAGTTTGATGAGTTTTGATAAATTTTATACAGTTGTGCAGCCATCATTACAATCACCCAAAAAAGTTTACTTTGCCCATTTTATACCTATTTATTCCCACCCCAGCCCAAGCCAACCGCCTCTCTGATGTCTGTTTCCATGGTCTTGTTTTTTCTAGAAATTTCATATAAATAGAATCATATGCTATGTAGGCTTTTGTGTCTGGCTTGTTTCATCGAGGACAACAATTTTGCGGTTCATTAGTGGCATTGTGGGTATTTGCAGTTTGTTATTTTTTTATTCCTTAGTAGTATTCCAAGGTGTGCATATAACATGTTTTATCCATTCACCAGCTGGTAGACGTTTGGATTGTTTCCAGGGGGTGTCTATTAAGAATGAGGCCACTGTGAGGGGCGCCTGGGTGGCACAGTCGGTTAAGCGTCCGACTTCAGCCAGGTCACGATCTCGCAGTCCGTGAGTTCGAGCCCCGCATCAGGCTCGGGGCTGATGGCTCAGAGCCTGGAGCCTGTTTCCGATTCTGTGTCTCCCTCTCTCTCTGCCCCTCCCCCGTTCATGCTCTGTCTCTCTCTGTCCCAAAAATAAATAAACGTTGAAAAAAAAAAAAATTAAAAAAAAAAAAAAAGAATGAGGCCACTGTGAACATTCATCTACCAGTCTTTGTATGGACATATGTTTTATTTCTATTGGGCAGATTCCTAGAAATGGCATTGTTAGGTTCTATGAAAAGTTCCTATCTAACTTTCTAGGAAACTGCCAAACTGTCTTCCCAAGTGGCCGTGTGGTTTTACATGCTGACCCAAAACACATGAGGCTTCCAATTTCTCTACATCCTCATCAATACTTGTTGTCTGACTTTTTCTCTTGGTCATTTTAGTGGGTGCGTAGTAATATCTCTTTGTGGTTTTAATTTGCATTTCTCTAATGGATGATAGTGTCAAATATCTTTTCTTTTCTGTGCTCATTTCCCTGTGTATAAAGTGTTTAGTGAAGAATTCATTCAACTCTTTTGCCTGTTTTTTAAATGGGGTTGAGGGCACATGAGTGGCTCAGTCACTTAAACATCTGGCTCTTGATCTCAGCTCAGGTCTTTATCTCAGGGTCATGAGTTCAAGCTCTCATGTTGCTCTCTGCACCAGGCATGAAGTCTACTAACAACAACAACAACAACAACAACAACAACAGCAACAGCAACAACAATTTTCATGGGGTTGTTTGTGTTATTATTGAGTTGTAAGAGTTCTTTATATATTTTGAATGTGAGGGTTTTTTTTTAATGTTTATTCATTTTTGAGAGACAGAGTACAAGCAGAGGAGGGGCAGAGAGAGAGGGAGACACAGAATCCGAAGCAGGCTCCAGGCTGTCAGCGCAGAGCCCATCGCGGGGCTCGAACCCACAAACTGCGAGATCATGACCTGGGCGGAAGTCGGACGCTTAACCGACTGAGCCATCCAGGCACCCCTTGAATATGAGTTTTTTAGATCAGTTATATGATTGTAAATATATTCTGCCACTCTGTGCCTCATCTCTTCATTTTCTTACTATATAGGAATTTTAAATAAATTGAATAAATGGGGATAACAGTATATAAGTTATGAAGCTATTGCTCTAATACAAGCAAAAGATGTTAGTCTTAATGGGGGCAGTGAAGGTGGAGATGAACTAACAGATTTCAGATATATTCTGAAGATAGAATCCATTGGACTTGGTGATAGATTGGACATTTGATATGAAGGAAATAATATCAAAGATACTCGTGACTTTTTGGCATGAAAATAGATTAGATAGAGGCACAATTTTCTGATATGAGGGTGATGGGATGCGAGTCCTATTTGAGAATGGAAACATCATGAGTTCAGTGTTAATAGGATGGGAGGTGTGCTTTTGAGATGTTTGTGAGACATCCAAATGGAGCTAGCCAATGATGAATTAGAAATGGAAATAGGAGGCGCATGGGTGTCTCCGTCGGTTGAGCATTCGACTCTCGATTTCAGCTCCGGTCATGATCCTAGGGTTGTGGGATCAAGCTGAGCAGGGAGCCTGCTTAGGATTCTCTCTCTCTCTCTCTTTCTTTCTCCCTCTGCCCCTCCCCCATTTGTGCGTGCGCGCGCACACACACACACGTGCATGCACTCCCTCTGTCTCTCAAAATAAAAAAAAAAATTTTTTTAATTAAAAAGAAATGGAAATAGGGGTCTAGAGCTCAAAGACAATGAATAATAATGAATAATATGAATAATAATTTATAGGATAGATTCCTAGAAATAGAATCGTTAGTTCGGTAGATAAAACAATAGATAATACTGTTAAAAAACAAAATTTGACTGAGTAAATTGTAAAGATCTTGTTGGCTTTATCAATGATTCATGAATCAGGCAGCATCCAATCTAGCAGAAAGGAGCTCCAAGGAGCTGTACAAAATGGACTTTTATAGGCAGAAGGGAGCAGGAACAAGGAAGTTATGCCGGACGGAAAAGCTGATCAGTTATTGCAAGGTCATTTTCCTTTAGAGAATGGCAGGGGTCTATCAGACAGATTGCCTAACTCATGCTGATCAAATGATTCCTGACTGACTGGTTTAAGATTCCATTTCCGGGAGATCTGAAACTGTAACTAAGGTAAGTCTCAGTTTAATGACATGGGCTTAGCGTACATGACTCCGTTTGGGGCCTGCTGTCTTGTTTGTAACATTGCCAAACACTGTTCAGTGTCCTTTCCTTCACACCCTTGCCAAACCTAGATAGTATCAATCTTAACAAAAAAAATTATAAGGAAAATACACATCCAAATGGAGTTGGCAGGTGGTGGGGCTGGAAGATGTGGAAAAACTTAAGTCCCCAAACACACTGCCCAAACATGGCTTCCTGCAGTGGAGGAGAGTGATTTGTCCCCTTCTCCAAACTGTCTTTTCTAATTCCAAGAAACTGCTCCCAGCAGGCCTTGACCCAGGGAGTGCCATGTTCCAATCTGCTCTCTTCCTAGGAATTTGGGACAGGTTGTATAGTTCTAGGCTTCCAAGATACAGAAGACAGTATAGAGAAGGGTAGGATGTTGCAGCCATTTGTTCCCGTGTGATGCCCAGTCCAGTCCCAGCCCTCGGTATTTGTTGATGTCAAAGACACGAACTCCGTGGAATTGGGGTAATTTAGGCAGTGCGACACTGGGCAGTGAGGCCATGTTGATGAGAAAATGAGCAGCATCACACGGGGGAGAAGCGGGGCAGGACGTAGCTGGCATTCAGGGCATCTCCCATATCTCCCCCTGGACTCACAGTACAGTCAGAGAGAGGCAAAGGAATTTGCAGGAAGAGGTGAACTACAGCCTGTACTTTACCTTCCCCCAGTATGTCAGTAGCCAAGACTTTTCCCTGGTCAGGAGTCTCAAGGGTGCCCTCCCACCTTATGCAAGAAAAGCCCACCAGCTTCAGAAGCCCATCCAGCTTGAGGCATGGCGCTCACTTCTACCAGTAACAGTCTTTTCTCTCAATTGGCCCCTCGTATAATTTCTATCTCCTATATTTTAATTTATAAATAAACATGAAAAGCCAAATCTTATTCTGATCTCATATCTACCTGATTCTTGGCTGAGCAACTGTGATATTATGATTTATAAGAAATATTTATATCTGGTCATTCAGACGACCAAATATATATATTTCTCATATATATTTGGTCTTATCCACAGTTCCTGGCTCACAGCTCCCAAAACCCTTGGAATTTCCTCAGCAGTAAGAGCAGTGGGAACATCTTTTGTCATAATATTTGGTCTCCTGCACTCAGTTGCTACAGAGCCATAAAAATGAGATGGGTGTCTTGTTCTTTATAAGATCCTTTCCACCACAACTGGGTTTCTGTTGATGAGGTGACTTCTGGAAAGCACCTAAGGTTGGGAGTTGCTAGGGGAACCTACTTGAATAGAAGGTTGGAATTTTCAGTTCCATTCCTTGACCTCCAGAGAAGGGAAAGGGGTGGAGGTTGAATCAATCGTGCCCATGTAATGAAACCTCTCTAAAAACCCAAAGGGAAAGGGTTTGGAAAGCTTCAAGGCTGGCGAACACATGGAGTTTTGGGGAGACTGGTATGCTCTGGTAGGGTGTGGAAGCTCCAGGCCCTTCCTACATACCTTGCCCTATGAATCTCTTCCTTCCGGCTATTCCCGAGTTACATCGTTTTATAATAAACCAGTGATCTAGTCAGTAAAATGATTCTGAGTTCTGTGAGCCACTCTAGCAAGTTAATCAAACCCAAGGAGGGGGACGTGGAAACCTCTGATTTACAACCAACAGATCAGAAGCACAGGCAACAACGTGGGACTGGTGACTGGCATCTGAAGCTGGGTGGAGGGGGGCAATCTTGCACCCTGAGCCCTTCGCCGGGGCGATCTGAGGCTGGCTCTTGGTAGATGCTGCCAGCATTGAGTTGAA
Source organism: Leopardus geoffroyi (assembly GCF_018350155.1). NCBI lineage: Eukaryota > Metazoa > Chordata > Mammalia > Carnivora > Felidae > Leopardus > Leopardus geoffroyi. The sequence continues at coordinate 55,853,224 of NC_059338.1, read as the reverse complement.
TTGTGGGACACCCAGCTGGTGTCAGAGAATTGCTGACGGTGGTGGTGTGGGAAAACCCTCTCTCCACACCCACTGGAATGGGATGCCGAACGTTTAGCAACTTTTTAAGCAAATGGTCCACTTGTATTTCTTCTTTTGTGGTTCCACAATTACCACTGTTTGGGTTTGTTTTGTTTTGTTTTGTTTTTAATTAACGATTACAGGAGCTCTTTTTGTTGTATAAATGTTAACTCTCTGCCTATTGTATATGTTGCACAGATTTTCTCCCTGTCTTCCTCTTATCTTTTACTTTGCTTATGGTCACTTTCATCATGAAACCACTTTTAATTTTACAGGGGTGTTTCTGGTTCTCTGTTTCTTTGGGGTTCCTAAGTTTGGTGTCTTACCTGTGCCTTCCCCTCACAAAAATTACTAAGAAAATCTTCGTTTTATTTTAACACATTATAGCATAGTTTCTTACGCTTAGGCCTCTAAACAATCTGGAATTTATTTCAGGGCACGCTGTGAGATATGAATAAACTTCTTTCTTTTTCTAAATAATGACTGATTTTCTCAATAGCATTTATCAAACACTCCATCATTCCTCTTGGCTTTGAAATGCCACCCTTAAGATGCTAAATTCCCATAAATCCACACACAAGTGTTACTGGATTCCTTAACGCTGATCTAAGACATTCTTTTTTACAGTAAGAGATTACAGTAATTCCTGATAATAAAAGCGTGGTATCAGCAGATGGGAGTGCTTATCTCCTTAGCAAGGGGCCATCCACCCAGCTCAGGGAGAGATGATGTCAAGCCATTACAGACGAGCTGCTTTAAAAGGAAGGTGTAGACTTCATCATATTACATTTTACTTCCAGCTGAATTAAATTTATCTATTGACCCAGATTTTCGTGATGCTATTAAAGTACAGGTTCTACATTAGCTTCAGTAGCTCTGGGGATTCTATGAAGTTAAACGGCTAAGTTCAGAATAGATTCCTGACCACAGAGGCAAAGGCCAAGGAAAGATCAATAAAAACTACAAATAACTGTGTGCTTAGGAAAGAGATTTCAGCACAAGGTGATGAATTAGATGGTGGCCAATAATGGGAAGAGCCATACCTAATTCTCCCCGGCTCGTCCTGTAAACCATTTGTCCAAGAGACCCCAGTTTGGAATTTGTCCAGGAGAAAACTGACTGGCCAGCATTTTAGATTTCACAACTAGTGAATTCAAGGTCTATAATCTGAGGAATGGAGAACGGACCTTTCGGAAATGGAATAGACCAAACTTTAAGTCCAACCAGATGGGACCCTTGTAATGGGGTTAAAATACAAGCACGTGCTGCAAATTAAAGCCACTATTCCACAAGTCGTGAACATCCTAGAGGCAGAAGATTTCCACTAGACAATTTGTTTACGGGGGCCATGCTGTGTGAGGGTGTTCTCAGTCAGAAAAAAGGTTTAGGGTGGATTTCCTTACTTGGTTTTCGTCTATTGTTCTATTCCTAAGAAAATAAGAAGGAGGATTTTGAGTTGAATCCATTTTTTCCAATGTTTTTATTCAAAAGCAGAGCAATTTATTAAATCCTTTCTTCTCAAATTCCATATCAAATTAGCTCCTGTATCACCGTCTCTCTTTTACAGATGAGGGAACTGAGGCTCAAAGAAGTTAAGTAACATAAAATTCGTGTATGGCATGCCATGATTGAAATCGAGGTCCAGCTGATGATTCCAAAGCTCATTCTCTTAACCATCACACCACACCAGTTCAAAGTAGGGAATGGCTGGGAGGGCTAGGGCCAGGGATGCTCACTAGGTAGGTTGTCATGCTCGTGTGGCAAAGAAACTGTTAAAAAAAATGGATTTCAGGAGAGCCCGGTTGGCTCAGTCGGGGGAGCATGCAATTCTTAATCTTGGGGTTGTGAGTTCAAGTCCCACGTTAAGCGTAGAGATTACTTAAAAATAAAATATTTTTGAAAAAAAAATGGATTTTCTCTAAATTCCTCTAGAAAGAAATCAGAGGAAGCAGTGTTTGTTTTCAATAAACCCAGGTGCATGAATCATCCTATAGCTGTAATGCTTAATTTACAAGGTACAAACAAAGAGGGAGGCAAACCATAAGAGACTCTTCCATACAGAGAACAAACTGAGGGTTGATGGCGGTGGGGGGTGGGGGGATGGGGAAAATGGGTGATGGGCATGGAGGAGGGCGCCTGTTGGGATGAGCACTGGGTGTTGTCGGTAAGTGATGGATCACAGGAATCTACTACTGAAGCCAAGACTGCCTTGTATGTTAGCTAACTTGACAATAAACTTAAAAAAAAAAATGCTAAAAGAAGTTGATACTTAGTAATTTAGATGAATTTTAATCTGTTGTTGCTGTTCGTCTACAACAAAAGGCAGACTCACTAAACCAGCCTAAGTTGCCAGTGATTTCATCAAAATTAATGTCTATTATTTACTGTTGGCACAGACCATATTAAATTCATTTTAAGCATGTTTTCTGATTTAATGTTATTAAAAACTTGGTTTTATGATCATACAAGCAGCAATTATGAGCAATAGACTTTAGCCAAATGTGCTGAATAGACCAGGTCAGTCTATGTGGGCCAGAGTAGGGTACAGGGATATACTCAGTGTATCTGATAAAAACTAAAAGTCCCAAGAGGTGGAAAAAGAAGTACTATGCTGAATGGGACAATGTGTAAGAGACAGAATGAAATCCAGGACTGTGTCACTGTTAACTTGTGGATAAAAATGCTAAGAGAGGGGTGCCTGGGTGGCTCAGTTGGTTAAGTGTCAGACTCTTGATCTCAGCTCCGGTCTTGATGTCAGGGTCGTGAGTCTGAGCCCCACATTGGGTGGGCATGGAGTCTATAAGAACAAACGAACAAATGAACCAATGAACGAAAAGAAGGAAAGAAAGAAAGAAAGAAAGAAAGAAAGAAAGAAAGAAAGAAAGAAAGAAAGAAAGAAAGAGGAAGGAAAAAAGAGGAAGGAAGAGAGAGAGAGAGAAAGAGAGAAAGAGGGAGAGAAAGAGGAAGGGAGGGAGGGAGAGAGGAAAATAAATTTTTTACAAATTAAATACTTGCCATTAGAATCTAGACTCCACTACCTCTCCATTTCATAACCATCCATCCACCTCCCGTTATTCACCCTCATTCTTTGAAGTTTTAAAGCTCCCAGTTTGCTATGTCCCTTGTTAACACAGCTGCTGTCACCAATCTTGGCGATTGCACAGCCAAGTATGCGAGCCAAGAAACAACTTGGTCTCTCAAGTCCTTGACCTCTCGATCTCCAATGACCACTTCCTGTCTCTGAAATCTTGCTCCAGACCTCCCATGCTCAGATCTCCACTTCCCAGATCTCCACATTTCCTGCTCCCCTCAGTCAGCCTTCAACCTCCCCAGAATCCACTGTATTGATGCCAGTATTTTCACTGTCCAGCATTACCCCCCCTCACCCATTTCTCTAGCTTGTACTCTTATGGTCCACCATGATACTCACTCCTCGCCAGCACCATCAACTGCCCTGCTCCTCTCTTCAATTTTCTTAGTTGGAGGCAAAACTTGGATCTGGTGAAAACCAAATCTCTACCTACCTAGCACCTGCACCCAGACGGCTGAAAGTGGCTCAAGTAACTAACACACAGTGGTGCTGACTGGTTCTAACTTGGAAATTAGGGTCACAGGTCTCAATGGGGCTCTTAGCTCTGTGGAGTGATCTCACTTGACACCGTAGTAAATTAACTTTCCCTCTCACTCAAATGTCTATTTCATACTTCTTTCTCTCCAATCCCTTCTTGGCATGTCTTTCTCTCCTTGAACATGGTTCAGTTCTGAGTCCCCTTCTCTCTGTACCTAAACTCTCCCCAAGACTTACCCAGACCATGGATGTAATGACCAACTGTACAGTGAGCACCAAGATTTATTTCTCCTCAAGGCCCCAGATTTGGACACTCAACCAACAGCTCCCCTTGAATGTCCAATACACATCTCAAATCCACCATAGCCAAAATCTATCTGTTTCCCACACCAAAACTCCTCTTCCCTTCCAGTTATTTCCATCTCATCTTCTGAGTTGCCCAAGCCAAAAACTTACAAGTCATCCTTGGTTCTTCTCTTTCACTCACTCCGCACATCCAATCTACCAACAAGATCTGTGTACTTCATAACTCATGAATGGCAACTGGCTTTTCAGTACCTTCACAGCTACCACGTGAGCCCAAGCCCCCACACTCCATCCCTCATCCGGACTAAGGCAAGAGCCTTGCTGCTTCCACTCTTGCCCTATTTTGACAAAGAGCAATAAAAACTGTGGGAAAGTGACAAGACAAAGAAAGCGGTTTGGGCTTCTAGGGCTGGTAAATTGCAGGAAGTTAAATACAGGGCGGAAGCAAATGGAAGATAAAGGCAATTTTAGTAAGAAATGTTATGCAGACTCAATCTCACATAGGCTTCAGGGGGATAAGAGTGTTTCTAGTGATTAGAGTTCTCTTTCTTCTTTCTGGTTTGGAATGGGGACGGGCACACCTTCACAAAGAGAAATGGATACCCTGTCTTAGCCACGAAGGGGCAGGATAGACAGCTTTTCTTGTATCTGCTCTTTCTCAGTTGCCTTCAGCTCAAAATAATCTTCATGCCAAAGTAGCATATTTCAGGGTAGCGTACTCTGATCGCCTTCACATGCCCAGCTTTTCCTATTCCTCACTATACTTACTGTTCTCACCAGTTGGAACACTCCCTAAGTTTTCTTGCCATGATGTTTTATATAAGTTAACCCTCCGCTGAAACTGTCACCTCCATAGAGGTCATTTCTCATCACTACATCTAAAACACCCCCATTGGGGCACCTGGCTGGCTCAGTGAGTAGAGCATCTGACTCTTGATCTCAAGGTGGAGAGTTCCAGCTCCACAGGGAGTGTGGAGATTGCTTTAAAAAAAAAAAAAAGACATTTTCCTCTCCTCCCAGGTTCCAAGTATGATTTATTCTTACATTAATACTTGGACATCCTGATCTCTTTTTCAGAATCTATATTTTTTTAGTGTCCAGACTGCTCAGAATTTAAATACATTTAAGTGGGTCCCTAGCCATGCTGGCTGGTCCTTTATATTTAGTTGCATTTAATTATATATGGTAAATGCTGCTATAGAAGTCTCATTAAAAATGAATTTTTAGTCAGAGCAAGATAAATATCATATGATTTCACTCATATGTGGTATTTAAGAAACAAAACAGATGAGCATAGGATATAGGAAGGAAAAATAAGATAAAAACAGACAGGGAGACCATAAGAGACCCTTAAATACAGAGAACAAACTAAGGGTTCCTGGTGGGGTGTTGGGTGGGGGTGGGGGATGGGCTAAATGGGTGATGGGCATTAAGGAGGCCACTTGTTGGGATGAGCACTGGGTGTTATGTGCAAGTGATGAATCACTAAACTCTACTCCTGAAACTATTATTACATTATATGTTAATTAATGTGGATTTAAATCAAATTAATAAATATAATAATAAAACAAAATAACATTTTTCTTTAAAAAATAAAAACAAAATAATAAAATGCCTATTTCTCAAAAAATTTTTTTCCTTTAAAGGCAATTTGCATAATATGTTTAGAAATAAGTACCCCTAGAATAATACCGTATATTTCCATGAGTTTATTTTTGTAAATATGCGTGTGAATGCATAAAGACCCAAAGGCCACATGCAAACTAAAAACAGTAATTGTGTAGAAGGAACCATCTTGGGAGTCAAAGATGACAACAGTTTATCAGGTACACTGTGAATACTTTAAAATAAAAACATAATTTTAGGGAGAGAAAGTTTTAAGCATGTTCAGGGCACAATGTTTTTAAACTCTTAAAACTATGTGACTACAAATACAGAAGCGTGACAGAAAGGTACTAAAGTTGGAAAGTTATGTGCTATACCATGATGACAGGATGACCAACCATAGTGGTTTGTCCAGGAAGATCGTCATCCTGCATGATGGGGCCCCTAGTAAGAACTGTTTCAGCCAAACTTTGGCAGAATAACTGCTAACATGTGCAGTAAATAAAGTTTTGGGGGGCTCAGGTGTCCATATAATGCTAGACATTGACAGTACAATCAGCCTATGTAACATTCATTCAGGGGGCGCCTGGGTGGCTCAGTGGGTTAAGCGTCCAAGTCATAATCTCACAGTTCGTGAGTTCGAGCCCCGCATCGGGCTCTGTACTGACAGCTCAGAGCCTGGAGCCTGCTTCAGATTCTGTGTCTCCCTCTCTCTCCGCCCCTCCCCTGCTCACACTCTGTCTCTGTCTCTCTCTCTCAAAAATAAAGATTAAAAAAAAATTCATTCATTTAACAAATATCAATTGATCACTTGCTGTGTACTACTAACATTGTGCTATTTCCTAAAGATCCTATAATAAGTGAGGCACAATTCTTGCTCTCACATACCTTAGCATACTAAAAGAAGACAGATGAGTAAACAGGTAACTCGAATACAGTATTAAGTGAAAGATAAATAGAAGTTGTGAGAGTATGTGGGTGGAACACCTAACCCAGCCTTACGATGGTCGGTAGCTTTCCTGGAGCCAAGTACAAAGGCTAAAGCAAACTTGTAAGTGATGGAGAGCATTACATCATTATATGACTGGAAGCGTTGCTTTCTCAAGGGTACATGAGATAATGATGCATCTTAATTTGGTGGCGTCTTAGATTCAATTAAACACAGTGTTTTTAAAAGGACTGATTTGGTTGCTCCGTTGAGTGAAACCAGCAAAGGCCGGTGGGAAGTAGGATCAACACTAGTTAGAAGCCGAGAGATGAGTTGGGATGCTATTGCAGAAGCAAAATGATGGCAACTAGGATCAAAGTCATAGCACGGGTGGAGGAAAGGTGGTCTGATTCTGGATATATTTTGAAGGTAGTTGATGAGGGACCATAAGATGTGCAGTGTGGAAGTAAGAGAAGAAAAAAGGTAAGAAAAGAAAAATATGTTTGACCAAGTGGAACAATTACATTTCCATGTCCGAAACAGTCATGTGCATGGCCACAACTTTTGCCACTAATACAATAACTTTAGACATGTCACTGCTCTTCCCTGGCCTCAATCCTCTCATTTGTACAGGGAGAGATTTAAACTAGATCGGAGGTCATCATACTGTGTTTGGTGTGTGTGCCTCTGTAGGCTGCTCAGGAGAGAGAAGAAAAGGCAGGCAAATTAAGTTGTGTTTGCTTCTGGGGCGCCTGTGCGGCTCAGTCGGTTAAGCGTCCAACTCTTGGTTTCAACTCAGGTCATGATCTCTCAGTTCACGAGCTCGAGCCCCACATCAGGCTCTGTGTTGACACTTCAGAGCCTGGAGCCTACTTCAGATTCTGGGTCTCCCTCTCTCGCTCTCTGCCCCTCCCCCACTCATGCTCTGTGTCTCTCTCTCTCTCAAAAATAAAATAAGCATTAAAAAAAATTGTGTTACCTTTTTATATTAGGAGTCCATTTAAAGTCTTATTTAAAAACAGGACTCCACCCCTAAAATTAAAAAAAGAAAAAAATTACCATCATTGATGTGGACTGAATGTTTTTGTCTCCCCAATATTCATATGTTGACATTCTCATCTCCAAAGTGATGCTATTTGGAGGTGAAGCCTTTGTGAGGCAATTAGATCATTGGGACACACAAAAAAGGGCCATCTGCAAACCAGGAAGAGGGTCCTCACTAAATCAGTGCCCAGAACTTCCCAGCCTCCAGAGCTGCAAGGTATAAATGTTTATCGCCTACACCACCCAGACTAAGGTCATTTGTTAGGGAAGCCTGAGGTGACTGAACCCATCATTTTGCCTAGATGACCCGTGAGACCCTGTCCATCCCAGCTCTAAAGTTGTAGCAACAAGTTCAAATTGTTGATTTATACAAGTGGCATCAGCCCAACCGGATCGCATCGCTGCAACGGTGGGCAGAAAGATCGAGTGGCTTGTGTCGGGACCTGTCACTTCGCTATCGGCACAGTAATGGTCACCCTGCCTGACAAACCCTGATGTGCACTGGGTGGGAGAGAATCCAGACGGCGTGGGATTGCTCTGACAGCATAGCGCTGGATTATTTGAACAGGATTTCCTTATCTCCTTCTCCCTGGAACAAAGCTTGAAGTTTTGGCAAACGGGATTTTCTTTTGAAGTCTCTTTCACATTTCAGTTTCTTTCATTCCCGACTTGAGCCTTCTGGCAATCCCAGAAAATTTCTGAGTTCTCAGAGTGACTCACCTCAGGTGAGTGAGAGCAAAGTGAAACAGGAAATAATTATGATATAAAGGCCAGGGTCACACCCATTGCTGATAAGACTGTGTTTGGAAACAAGCCAGTGTCTTTCCAGGACATTAATTTCTCCTAAAACTGCGACATAACTTTCGGGTTCATCCGGTATTTTAACACGATGTTTTATTTCAGCATGGACCATTCTTACTATGTGACTCAAGAATGTCTGAGTCCTCTGCTTTGTTCATGCAGTTTTCCATAAAAGGAAATGGGGCTCGCAATGCTGAAAGAACTCCACCCACATGGTTAAAGCAATATAGACTTGGACAACATGAAATTCACCTTAAAATAACTTGCTTGGGGCACCTGGGGGGCTCAGTCAGTTAAGCATCTGACTCCTGATCTCAACTCAGGTCTTGACCTCAGGGTTGTGAGTTCAAGCCCTATGTTGGGCTTCATGCTGGGCGTGAAGTCTACTTTAAAAAATTATAACAATAATAATAACTCGCTTGAACAAATACCCAGAAGGGGGCTTGCTCAATCATATGGTGGTTCTATTTTTAATTTTTTTTAGGACACTCCATGCTTTTTCCACATTGGCTGCACCGGTTTGCTTTCCCTCCAACAGTGAACAGGCTCGTTTCTCCACAGCCTTGCCAAGACTCGTCTTTTCGGGTTTTTTGATAATGGCCATCCTGAGAGGTGTGAGATGATATTTCATTGGGGAGGGGGGCGGTTCATGTGGTTTTGATTTGCATTTCTTTGATGAGTAGTGACGTTGAGCACTTTTTCATATGTTTTTTCATACCTTGGGCTATTGGCACCCCTATGTTCATTGTAACACTGTTTACAATTACCAAACTAAAAACAGCTTCAGTGTCCACTGACAGATAAATTGATTTTAAAATGTGGCATACACATACAATGAAATACTATTCAGCCTTGATAGTATAGTAAAAGAATGAAATCCTACAATATGCAACAACATGAAGGAGTTTTGAGGACATTACGCTAAGCAAAAGAAGACAGCCACACAAGGACAAATACTGCAGGATTTCACTTATATGAAGTATCCCAAATGGTCAAACTCATGGAAGCAAATAATAGAATTGTGGTTGGGGACACCTGGGTGGCTCAGTCAATTAAACATCCAAATCTTGATTTCGGCTCAGATCATGATCTCATGGTTCGTGAGTTCAAGCCCTGCATCAGGCTCTATGCTGACAGTGTGGAGCCTGCTTGGGATTCTCTCTCTCCCTCTCTCTCTCTCTCTCTCTGTCCCTTCTCCATTCATGCTCTCTCTCTCTCTCACTCTCATGCTTGCTGAAAATAAATAAATAAATAAACTTTAAAAGATCACATGTTAATGTTAAATGGCTTTACCACTATATTTAAACATGTATAATGTAGTATAATATATATTAATATATATTAAGTAATATATATGTATTTACATGTATTAAGTTATATATATATATATATATATATATATATATATATATATATATATATAAAACTTGCTAACTCTTGCTCAACACTGGTACATTGTTTGAATGACATAGTGGTCAAGAGTATTATCCATGGATCTTAGGCAAGTTACTGAGACTCTCTGTGCCTCTATTTCTTTACCCGCAAATGGGGAAATAATAGCACCTACTTCAGAAGGATGCAATGAGGATTCAATGAGTCAAGTGCTTGGAATAGTGAAGGCATGAAATAAAGAGCATACATGTGCATTAGCTTTTATTGTTCTTGTGATGTTTATCCTGAGGAGTCATCAATAAGATAGAGAAATTGTAAGAAGCAAGTGAGATAATTCATTTTCAAAAATACCAAATAAAAGCTGTGTTGTCTAGTTAACAAGAGGTTTACAACCTATTGGAAGTATGTATGACCCCCCCCCCAAAACAATGGAGTCCCAAACCCTAGACACTTCACTTCCTGGTTCTTCTTCCCCTCTCTGTTTTGCAGGCTTATTGTCACAGGCTTTGCAGTGAACATGTGCCACAGAATAAAGGGAGGAGGGACTGAAAGTCTCTGCATCACCCAGGGAATGTACGTTTGTTCCAATCAGACCACTTTTTGCCTTAGGTGGGCATAGGTGACCTCCAGGAAAGGCTATAACTCCGCAGTACTCAGCCAATGAGGAACCAGGGGAGGGACCTGCGTGCTAGGAGGTAAATTGCCTGCGGTAACTGCCCCGGATGTGCCTGTCCGTCAGACACCTGCTCTTACAAGAACATTGATTAAAGCCTCTCTTCACTGTACTCCAAGTCTCCGCATCCCTCCTTTGATTGGGTCAGTGGGCTTATTTCTCACAGAAACATCTCAAAACAAAAAATCAGGGCATCTGGGTGGCTAAGTCGGTTGAGCTTCTGACTCTTAATTTTGGCTCAGGTCATGATCCCAGGGTTGTGGGATCAAGCCCCACATCAGACTGCATGCTGAGTGTGGAGCCTGCTTAAGATTCTCCCTCCCTCTGCCCCTCTCCCCCACTTGTGCTCGCTCTCTTTCTCTCTCTCTCTCAAAATTAAATTAAATTAAGTTAAATTAAATGGTGATTTCATCATGTCATCCCCTGGCTTAAAATCCTCAATGACACCAAAACCATCACAGAAAAGACCATACTCGGCTTGCCGGGCACCTGACATTGGCAAATGCTTGCAGCCATCAGCCTTATCACCCCCAAGTCCTCAGCTCCTTGCAAGCAGTCCCCTTCATCTAAGCCCCTTGGCCTGTGTACTTTTGTTTTGCTTACTATCCCCCATTTCTTCTCCTTTCTCCACTCCCAGCACCTCCACTCTGCCTGGCTTGGCCTCTGCCCGGCTTGGCCTCTATCCAAATCATCTCTTGAGTCTCAGTGAAGACGTCAGTCAGGAAGCTTTCCTTGACCTTCTCAAACAGGGTTATGTGCACCTCTGCACACTCATGCAACCCTCCACAATACTCCACTGTGCTTGCTTACCACACTCTTACACTAAACTTTTCACAGACACAAAGACAATGATCCTTCCCTATTTATCTCTGTGTCCTAAGTATCTTACGTTGCCTGGAACCTAGTTATTCAATTTGCCAAATGGATGAGCAAGGACATTTTTCCCTGTGAAATTCTTCATTTACCAAGCTTCGGTCTGCACCAACCTAACATTTCTAAGAGATTAGGTGCACAACCATCAAAGGTCTTGACATGCACAAGACTCAGCGTCTAGACCCCCTCTCTGTGCTTGAGACCCAGGGACCATGCAACGCAGAGCTGAGCGGAGAAACACTATAGCCATTCGCTCATGCCAGGCATCACATGGGCTAAATTGGCCAGCAACCAAAATAAATTCCCTCCCAACACCTTCATCCCCATATTGCTTCTTTTCCTCCCATACCCATAGCTTCTCTGCATCCCTAATTCGTAGAACATTATCTCAATCCCTTAGTCATAATGAAGGTCTCGTTCTGGTCCAAGATGGCTGCAGCCTAGTTGTGGGGGTTAGCCATTTCCGGAGCCAATGTACCTAAAGGTAGGTGGGCAAGTTTAAGCTCTTCCTCATTCCCAGTAGCACCTCCAGGCCCTCTCTGTCCTTGAAGTATCACTATGCTTTTGAGAGTTATTCTATCTGTGACATCTGCTTACTTTCCGTGCTCTCATTCTCGGACTACTTGGTAAATGGGCATCATCTTGGAAGTCTTCAACGTCCATGTGGGTAACCTTTCTTACACTGTAGTTTTCTAGTTTCTTGAAACCCCAGCGATCACTATTTCCACTTCATTCAGCTACTCATTCTTGTGATCAGACCTGGACTCTGTTACCATCTGGAATTGTTCCATTGACTAAACTTGGAATTATAATAACTCATCTTTTGATTGTGGACCCCGCCTTGCAAGCACCATAATTATTTCTGAATCCTACAGGACAGTCTTCTAATTCTTGAACCTTTGGTTTTGCTCCATCAGCCTTTTCCTGACCCTTTTTTCCCTTCTGAACCCAGGGTACTCATGTGGTTGATCATATGCACATTTCTTTCATGAACACCGTCATCCCCAAGGCACACCTATCTTCACATTCCATATGGAGACTCTGATTCCCTTCTCTGCTCCTACATTGGGACAGTAAGCAAAATTGGATAGAGTGATAACACATCAGGGGCACCTGACTGGCTCAGTTAAGCATCCGACTCTTAATTTCGGCTCATGTCATGATCTCACAGTTTATGAGTTCAAGCCCCACATCTGGCTCTGTGCTGACAGTGCAGAGCCTGCTTGTGATTCTGTCTCCCTCTCTCTCTGCCCCTCTCCTGCTTGCTCTCTATCTCTCTCTCAAAATAAATAAAATCAACCTAAAAAAATTTTTTTAAAGAATGATGACACATTATGTACACAAAGCCACTAAAAATTACTGATCTTCAGATTCAGCTGTGCCTTTTTTTGTTTTCCCTATTTCCCCGTAAGTATTTTAAATTTAGCGTATTGTATCAATTCCCCTCCCCGCCTCGCTTCTAGTAATTGATCTTTATCAAATTGTAACCAAATGGCCATCTGCAATTTTACGTAGATTCACCCTAATTCTCACCAACCTCCCTCCTGTTTCAGAGGATGAGATATCCTTCTCTCTTAACTGTGTTCCATCTTTCCCCATGCACAACACTGCCCTTCAATCAGCTACCCTTCTCCCATATGACTAACCTCTCCATCCTTGCTGGGGGGGGGGGGGGGGGGGCAGCAAACTTCTTCTGTAAATGACCAGGTAGTAAATATTCAAGATTTTCCGGCCATACAGTCTCTGTCACAACTACTCGGCTGTGGTAGCATTAAGGCAGCCATAGACAATACAAAATGAAATAAGCATAGCTGTATTCCAATGAAACCTTTTCTTTGGGCAATAAAATTTGAATTTCTTATGTTGCATGCAACAAAATATGATTCTTTTTCAGATTTTTTTCAACCATTTAAAAATGTAAAACCCATTCTTGGGGCACCTGGGTGGCTCAGTCGGTTAAGCGGCCATCTTTGGCTCAGGTCATGATATTGTGGTTCGTGGGTTGGAGCCCCACATCGGGCTCTGTGCTAACAGCTCAGAGCCTGCAGCCTATTTTGGATTCTGGGTCTCCCTCTCTCTCTGCCCCTCCCGCATTCACGTTTCTCTCTCTCTCTCTCTCTCTCTCTCTCTCTCAAAAATAAAATAAAGCATGAAAAAAATTTTAATAAAAATAAAAATATAAAACCCATTCTTAACTCATGAGTGATAAAACACACATACACACACACACACACACACATACACACACACAATCAGTGGGCTATGTTTGCCAACCCCTGCCTTACTTAGCCTTTAACAGAGATTCTCAGAGTATGGGCCCAACAGTATCAGCACCATGTGGGAACTTGTTAAAAATACAAGTTTTCCTGCCCCACCCCAGACCTTCTAATTTGGAAACTTTGAGAGTGCAACCTGCAATCTGTGTTCTAACAAGCCTTCCAGGTGATTCTGATACTCAAGTTTGAGAACTACTGGCCTCCAAACAGAGCTCTCCTTGTTAAGTAAACACATTCCCCTTTCACAAAACAGAAGTGTGCTTTTTGCAGCTCAAATTCTTTCCTTCTCTTTCTTCCAAAACTTCCAAGTGATCAGCCGTTGCTGTCTCCATTTTCCTGCCACACATTTATAAAAGGAGAATAAGAACACCACGGGGAGTTGTAAGTATACAGGATGATTGGTAAGGGGCATTCCACACAGCCAAGGGGGGGAAGGTGGGGAGGATTTCAACTCCGCATCCCAGGAGGGAGACATGTGGAAGGAACGTTGTCTGCGTCCCCACACTCACCTCACTCCTCCACGTAGGAGAAGAGAATGAGCCGATGGGTGAGTCTGGGAGACGGAACAGAGCCTTCCCTTCTCCTGTGGACAGCTGGGCCTCCGTAGCTCCTTTCCACAAAGTCAAGAGAGACACTTGCACAGGGGAACACAGCTCTAGGGAGCAAAGCTCGGGACTTGGAAGGTGCCCTGTGCAAATCAGAATTAGACACACCTTCTCCAAGTGGATGGAGCCCAGGGCAAGGGCCACAGGGACATTGTTGAGCCCTGTTTTCTCACCCCTTGATGGAACCACTCTTTTTTGGCCTCTGAGTTATCAAGGTCTGTTAATTCCCTAATAAATAGCCCCTCAGCTTTAGTGAAGTCTATCAGACAATCTCTTTGATTAAAACTTTCGAGGAGACACTGACGATCTATCACCAGTGTGGTCCTATACGTTCTTTTCCTTAATTCCCTATCTGCTGACAATATCACAAGAGAAAAGTGTTGTGGGGTGTGTTGTTCTAAAATATACATGCTGAATTTCCATTTTTCCTGTCCATCACAACCAAACGTGCAGTAGTTAATGCAGACAACAATCATGCCTCCAGCTTTGCTTTGGGAAAAATGACTAAAAAGATAAGAATGCACCAAAAAACATGTCAAGTGTGAGCCATACTAGAAGTGCTGGAAGAATGTCAGAAAAAGTGGGAGGGTCCAAGAAGTCCTCACAGATGTGTAAGGAATAAGTAGCATTTTTATAGGTTATAGGAAGGGAAGAAATTCCAAATGACTGAACGGCATGAAGACAGTGAAAAAAGTCTGGCTTGCCTAGAGCATAGAAGACTGGAGACTCGGCACAGAAGGTGGGCCTGACAGCCAGGCAGACCCTAGGTGTATATATGCCATGCTGAGCCCCTTCGGGGCTGAGGCTATTTAACTCATCCCTTTGTCTTTAACGGCCCTAATAGAGTGCTTTGCATACAGCAGCAGACTATTAAATATTTGTTGCATGAAAAAGCAAATGTGTGAAATTACATTTATTCAGGCTTAGCTGAGTCAGGAGGCCTGACAAACTGGCCAGCAGATGGAGCAGGAAGGGGGTCAAACTGGGAAGTTTTCACATGACTTATTGTTTCTTGCTGGATGAGCTCATCAGATGAGTCAAAAACCATTTTCCCAATGTTCCTGTACAGTCAGATGGCAAATGCAAATCTTACTTGCTTCCAACAACTTTAAAAAAAAAAAAAAAAAAGGCACCTGGGTGGCTCAGTTTGTTGAGCATCTGACTCTTGATTTCTGCACAGGTCATGATCTCAGGAGATTGAACCCCACAGCTCAAAAGCGGATTCTCTTTCTCCTTCACTCTCGGCCCCTCCCCCACATGCTCTCTTTCACTCACTCTCTCTCTCTCTCTCTTTCAAAATAAATAAATAAACATTTAAAAATAATAAAGAAAAGAAAAGAAAAAAACAGTTATCACAAAAATAAAGCATGTTCATTTTAGAGAATTTGGAACCCAAAAGTATGTAATAAAGACAATTGAAGTCTATGTAATCTCGGTAATTAATAATGCAATATTATAGCAAGACTATTTTCTCATGTCATTAAGGATTCATTTAAAGTATGTTTTTTTATTTTTTTTAATTTGTTTCATCTTTATTTATTTTTGAGAGAGAGAGAGAGAGAAAGACAGAATGCGAGTGGGGGAGGAACAGAGAGAGGGAGACAGAATCCGAAGCAGGCTCCAGACTCCGAGCCTTCAGCACAGAGCCCGATGCAGAGCTTGAACTCACAAACCGTGACATCATGACCTGAGCAGAAGTCGGATGCTTAACTGACTGAGCCACCCAGGAGCCCCTAAGGTATGTTTTTTATTGATGCAATGTTTTATTAATGCATAATCAAACTATTGGCTATTTTTTAAATCGTTCCTTTATTATTGAACAGATAGTTTCCAAACATTCACTACACTCATATAAATGTCTCTTTAAATATATCTGTAGTGATTTCTATATTCGAGTCTTAAAAATCATCTTGCAAACCCTATTAAAGCATGAAAGAGGGCCAGAAAATATAGAATACCATATTCACATGGAATAGCTTACCAGTAGAAATCTATAATTCTGGGCATCTGGGTAGCTCAGTCGGTTAAGCAACTGACTCAGGTCATGACCTCACAGGCTCGTGACATTGAGCCCCACATCAGGCTCTGCACTGACAATGTAAAGCCTACTTGGGATCCTCTCTCTCCCTCTCTCTCTGCCCCTTTCCCGCTCGTGTGCACTCTCACTCTCTGTCTTTCAAAATAAATAAACAGTTAACAAAAACAAGAAACCTATAGATTCTTCTAAAAATAACATGCTTACTATACATTTTTCGTACAAATTCCAACACAATTTTGAGAGGAGTGTGACAAACTTGATTATAAAAATTATAAAGAATAGCTGAGACACAGGGGTGCCTGGGTGGCTCAACTGGTTAAGCGTACAACTTTGATTCAGGTCATGATCTCATGGCTCGTGGGTTTGGGTCCCACTTCAGGCTCTGTGCTGACAGCTCAGAGCCTGGAGCCTGTTTCAGAGTCTGTGTCTTCCTCTCTCTCTCTGCCCCTCCCCTGCTCACTCTCTTGTCTTGTCTCTCTCTCTAAAAATAAACATTAGAAAATTTTAAAATGAAAGAATAACTAAGACACAAGTACCTAACGCAATTTTGAAAAAGAAGAACAGGGGCGCCTGGGTGGCGCAGTCGGTTAAGCGTCCGACTTCAGCCAGGTCACGATCTCGCGGTCCGGGAGTTCGAGCCCCGCGTCAGGCTCTGGGCTGATGGCTCAGAGCCTGGAGCCTGTTTCCGATTCTGTGTCTCCCTCTCTCTCTGCCCCTCCCCCGTTCATACTCTGTCTCTCTCTGTCCCAAAAATAAATAAACGTTGGAAAAAAAAAAAATTAAAAAAAAAAAAAAGAAAAAAAGAAAAAGAAGAACAAAGATGGAGGACCTTTCTTACCAGATATTAAGATATGTCACAAAGCCACAGCCATGAAAGTAGTTTACTACTGGCCCAGGAATAGCACATCAATGGAATAAAATAGGGATCCAGAAGCACATCCACATGTACATGGAAATTTCATATACAATAGCATCTCTAAAAATGAAGAAAAGGTAGACCATTTACCCATTGATGCCGGAAGCACTGTCTTCTCCATGGAGAATAAGTCAGTTGGAGTTCTACCTGATACCGTATAGAAATGTTGACTGTAATAGATTAGATACCTTAATGTTTATTTATTTATTTTGAGACAGAGGAAATGTGAGCGGGGGAGGGACAGAGAGAGAGAGAGTGGGAGAGAGAGAGAATTTCAAGCAGATTCCATACTTTCAGCACAGAGCCCAATGTGGGGCTCAAACTCAAGAACCATGAGATCAGGACCTGAGCCAAAATCAAGAATCGTATGGTTAACTGACTGAGCCACCCCATGTGCCCCTAGATTACTTTTTTTTTATTTACATCCAAGTTAGTTAGCATATAGTGCAACAATAATTTCAGAAGTAGATTCCTTAATGCCCCTTACCCATTTAGCCCATCCCCCCTCCCACAACCCCTCCAGTAACCCTCTGTTTGTTCTCCATATTTAAGAGTCTCTTATGTTTTGTCCCCCTCCCTGTTTTTATATTATTTTTGCTTCCCTTCCCTTGTGTTCATCTGTTCTGTGTCTTAAAGTCCTCATATAAGTGAAGTCATATGATATTTGTCTTTCTCTGACTAATTTCACTTAGCATAATACCCTCTAGTTCCATCCACGTAGTTGCGAATGGCAAGATTTCATTCTTTTTGATTGCCAAGGAATACTCCATTGTGTATATATACCGCATCTTCTTTACCCATTCATCCATCAGTGGACATTTGGGCTCTTTTCATACTTTGGCTATTGTTGATAGTGCTGCTATAAACATTGGGGTGCGTGTGCCCCTTCAAAATAGCACACCTGTATCCCTTGGATAAATACCTAGTAGTGCAATTGCTGGGTCATAGGGTAGTTCTATTTTTAATTCTTTGAGGAACCTCCATACTGTTTTCCAGAGTGGCTGCACCAGTTTGCATTCCCACCAGCAGTGCCAAAGAGATCCTCTTTCTCTGCATCCTCACCAACATCTGTTGTTGACTGAGTTGTTAATGTTAGCCATTCCGACAGGTGTGAGGTGGTATCTCTTTGTGGTTTTGACTTGTATTTCCCTGATGATGAGTGATATTGAGCATTTTTTCATGTGTTTGTTGGCCATCTGGATGTCTTCTTTGGAGAAGTGTCTATTCATGTCTTTTGCCCATTTCTTCACTGGATTATTTGTTTTTTGGGTGTTGAGTTTCATAAGTTCTTTATAGATTTTGGATACTAACCTTTTATCTGATACGTCGTTTGCAAATATCTTCTCCCATTCCATCAGTTGCCTTTTAGTTTTGCTGATTGTTTCCTTCGCTGTGCACAAGCTTTTTATTTTGATGAGGTCCCAGTAGTTCATTTTTGGTTTTGTTTCCCTTGCCTCCAGAGACGTGTTGAGTAAGAAGTTGCTGTGGCCAAGATCAGAGAGGTTTTTGCCTACTTTCTCCTCCTTCCTATCTTACATTTAGGCCTTTCATCCATTTTGAGTTTATTTTTGTGTCTGGTGTAAGAAAGTGGTCCAGGTTCATTCTTCTGCATGTCGCTGTCCCGTTTTCCCAGCATCACTTGCCGAAGAGACTATCTTTATTCCATTGGATATTCTTTCCTGCTTTGTCCCAGATTAGTTGGCCCTACATTTGTGGGTCCATTTCTGGGTTCTCTAATCTGCTTCATTGATCTGAGTGTCTGTTTTTGTGCCAGAGATTAGATACTTTAATCTGAAATGGAAACCAATAAAGATAAGGAAAGTATAGAATATCTCTGTGACCATGAATTGGAGGAATTAGTAAGGAAATCCTCAAAACCACAACCATCAGAGGAGAAATATGTAGATTGAGTGTACAAAAATTGGGCTTCTTATGAAAGAAGGACATGATACACAAAATTAACAGACAAGTGACAACCTGGAAGAATATATTTGCCACCTCTAAAACTCAAGGAATTCATACGTAGAATATAGAGAGAACTTCTATGTATCAACAAGAGTTGATTGGAAATCCAATAGATTGATAGGAAATCCAATAGAAAAGTGGACAAAGAATTAGAATAGACAAATCACAGAAGGAAGAATGCCTAACAAATGTATGAAAAGATGCTTGAACTCCCTAGGAAGCAGATAGCGCGGTTACAATAACAATGAGATACTACTTTATAAAAATTTTAAAGTTTAATACCAAGAACTGGTAAGAATGCGGGGCAAGGGTTACCTCAAAGGCTCTTGGTTTGCGACAGTGAACGATGCAACCAGTAATTATGCAACTAAATATGTCCCAGCAATCACACTCCTGGGAATACACTCCGCAAAAACTTGCATGCAAGTCTTTATTGGAACCTGTATGAGGGTGTGCCTCTCAGTGCCATTTGCAGTGGCAGGGAGTAAGCTGGGGGCTGGTGGTCAGGGAAATAACTCTATCAAGTGGAATGTATGCAGTCAGTGCATAACTAAGCAGCAGCCAGAATTAATGAAGCAGATATACATTCAGCTATGTGGTCAGCTCTGAAGACATCATGTCAAGTGGAAAAGGTGTGATACACAAAATAAAATCGGTAGCACGGAGCCCATGTAAATTTAAAACACTCTAAATAATATATGTCTCAAGCCTACTGGCGGATGCCTATGAGGAATACCGGATCAGAAATAAAGAGGAAAAAGAGGGCCTTGTGCAGGCCTAGGGTGACAGGGTGATCAATGCTATTCTCCACTTGCTTAGGGGAAAAAAACAAACAAAACAAACTCAGAACTGTTACAGCAGTCACACGAGGTCACCAGACTGAGGGTGGCTCTGATGGTAGGCCTACATAAACAAACTGAAACCTAAACCAGAGTCAATCCTGCAGATGCCTCGAGGTTAAGAGGAACAACCAATCACAAACCGCCAACTAGGCTTTCCCAAGTAACGCACTCCTTAAGTTACAGCCAATGAAATCATTTCCTTGTTTTGCTTCTCTCCGAAAACCTTTCCCCTCGTTCCCACCAGTAGGGTGCTTCTAACTGCTTCCAGTCTGGCACTGCCTGATTCAAATCAATGTTAGCTCAAATAAACCCTTAACATTTTAATATACCTCAGTTTATTTTTGTTCTTGTTGCTGTTGTTGCCAGAAAGTAGGATCCATCAACCGGCATGAATAAGGAGGGGGCGGCACCGAGGTTGCCATGAGTGCGGGGCCCACCATTTGTCCTGGGGGCCACAATTAGGGATGTCTTTGAACCCATAGCCATCTGGGACGAGCTGCTTCTCCGCCACCATGTTTTCGAATTTCTCCTCACTTCTTGGAGATGTGGATCTTCCAGCAGCCGGGGAACCTGAACTTGGCCCTGCATAGGGCCGGCCTCAGTTACATGCTCCCTTTTCTGCAGCTTGACATGGATGGACGTGACGACTGCCAATGCGGACCCAGGCCACTGTGCCCTGGGGCTTTCCAAAGTCACCTCGCTTACCTGTCTAGAGCCCAGATTGGAGACAGCATGAGGCCAGACATGAATGTCCACTGCAAAGGGCTGTCTCCAAGGTCCCTTAGGGCAACCCCAACAAGCAACAGGCTGCATACACTACCCAGGAGGCTACTGTTTTTGGCCACGGCCCAGCAGGCCCCCGTGGGGAAAGAGCACAGTTGGCTTAACTAGCGCCAGACTCTCTTTATCCTCCATTCCTTCCTCTCATACCTCCATTCCAGTCCAGTAGTAAATCCCCTATCTTCCAAATATATGCAGAATTCAATCATTTCTCATCTTTCCTATCAATACCACCCCAGGGCTTGGTCACCTTCACCTCTTGGCTGTTTTGGCAACAGTCTCCCAGCCAGTCTGCTTTTGTGTCTTCCTGCCTTTGGTCTGCTTGCTTCTTTTTCTTTCTTTCTTTCTTTCTTTTCTTTTCTTTCTTTTTTTTTTTTTAGTCCTCAGGGTTCATTTATTGATTTATTTATATAAGTAAAATACACAGGTACAAGCTATGAAATGTGAGAACTCTTATGTGAACGAATTATGCCATTCTCTCACCAAGAAACGTTTTGTGGCTTGCCATAGACTTTAGAACAAAAATATGTCATCCCCAAAGACCTTAAAAGTAGTGCAAATCTGTACTTGTATCTCTTCAGTGTTTTTCTTGTCTTTGGAGTATTTCACCTAGTTTGCATCCTGATTATCATGTGAAGACTTTTCTGCTACTCCTGTTCATTATGACGGTTTCTGAATGTTTTTGAAATAAATTTATATTTAAAATATTATTGGATCAAAATTATGACAGACTTACCAGAAATGTAAATTAAATTTGACACTTTATTTGGGGAATTGGCAGAAGAGAAAAATATTTTGAAGTTTGAAATGAGAATACAAATATTAAAAGAGCATAAAATAGGGGCGCCTAGGTAGCTCAGTCAGTTGAGTGTCCGACTTCGGCTCAGGTCATGATCCCATGGCTCGTGAGTTCGAGCCCCGCGTCGGGCTCTGTGCTGACAGCTCAGAGCCCGGAGCCTGCTTCAGATTCTGTGTCTCCCTCTCTCTCTGCCCCTCCCTGCTCATACTCCCTCCCTCCCTCTCTCTCTCTCTCTCTCTCTCTCTCAAAAATAAACATTAAAAAAATTTTTTAATAAAAAAATAAAAGAATATAAAATATCTAAAAGAGTTAAAATATTATGACAAAATATTGGCATTTTGGTTTCCACGAAGAAACCATTGGAGAACAGAGATCGGATAGCAATTATAACTTGAAAGGATAAATGCATTTGAGACAGTCAATTAGAAGCGAGCATGGTGATGGGGCACCTGGGTGGCGGAGTCCGTGTAGCCTGAACTCTTGGTCTCAGTTCAGGTCTTGGTCTCAAGGTCGTGAGTTGAAGCCCTGCACTGCGCTCAATGCCCAGCGTGGAGACTGCTCAACCGTGGCTGGTTGTCTCGCAGCTTCGAAGAATGAAGAGGTGGACACAAAATGAGCAGCAGGCAAAATTTTATGAGAGGATGAGATTAGAAAATAAGAATAGTATGAAAGCTCTCTTTGCAGAGGCGACGTTCAAAAGTAAATGCCCATGGTCTGCTTTCAACACAGCACGTAAAAGGAGCCTATTAAACAGAAGTCAGATTACATCAATTTCTGCTCTAGATCTTCCAGCTCCTGTCTCACTCAGCATGAAAGCAAAATCTTGGCGTCCACCAGCCACAACAGCCATACCCCCTAGTCCCTCTGTTCTTACCTGCTCATCTCTCCCCTGGCCACTCACTCACGCCACACTGGCCTCTTGCCAGCCTAGAACATACCAAGTACACCCTTCATTCATGGCCCTTGCAGGGGTTTATACTTCTTCCTGGAACATTCTTTCCCTAGAGTTCCAAACAGCTTCCTCCCTCACCCTGTCAGATCTTCATTCAGAAGTCTCAATGAGACCTTCTCTGAACACACTATTTAAAACTGCAACCCCTCAGACAAAAGAGCTGAAGCAAACGGGCAAAAGATCTAAACGGACAACTTTGCAAAGGAGGTACGCCGATGGGAAGTACGCACAAGAGAAGATGCTCAGCATCATATGTCATTAAGAAAATGCAAATTGAAGGAAAGATGAGATCCCACTACACATCGACTAGAAGGGGCTAAAATTTCAAAAATTATGATAAGAACTGACAGCATCAAATGCTGGTGAGGATGGGAAGCAATAGGAACCCTCATTCATTGCTGGTGGGAATGCCACATGGTACGGCCAGGAGCACTGGAGGCGATGGCCCACACCTGTAGTCCCAGCTGCTTTGGAGACAGGAATTTCACTCGAGCCTAGGAGTCCCAGGCGGTGTAGCACACTGTGCCAATCCGGTATCTGCACCATGTTGGGCTTTAACACAGCGACCTCCCAGGAGCGAGGGGACCATCAAGTTGCTTAAGGAGGGCTGTGCTAGCCCAGGTCAGAAATGCAGGAGGTCAAAACTCCCATGCTCATTAAACCGGTACAGCCACTTGGGAAGGCAGTTTGGCAGTTTCTTACAAAGCTAAGCATAGACTTAGCATGCCAGCAATCGCACTCCTAGTTATTTACTCAAATGAGTTGAAAACTTTTGTCCACACAAAAATCTGCACGTGGATATTTATAGCAGCTTTCTTCACAGTTGTCGAAAATTGGAAGCAGCCAAGATATTCTTCAATAAGTGAGTGGATAAACAAACTGTGGTACATCTGTACAATGGAACAGTATTCAGGGATAAAAAGAAAGGAGCGATCAAGCCACAAAGAGACACATAGAAAACTTAAAGGCATATTTCTTTTTTTTTTTTTTTTTATTTTAGAAAGAGTGAGCAAGGGAGAGCAGCAGAGGGGGAGAGAGAGAGAGAGAGAGAGAGAGAGAAGCAGGCTCCACACTCAGCAGAGAGCCCAACACAGGGCTTGAGAGCCTGACACTCGGCTCGATCCCATGACCCTGGGACCATGACCTAAGCCAAAATCAAGAGTCAGATGTTCAACCAGCTGAGCCACCCAGGCTCCCCTAAATGCATATTTCGAAAGTGAAAGAAGCTATTTGAAAACGCTACATGTGGTATAATTAATTCCAAACCTCACATTCTGGAAAAGGCAAAAATGCAGAGATAGAAGGATCTGTGTTTGGCAAGGATTAAAGGGAATGGAGAGCTGAACAAGAGGAGAACAGGGAATTTTTAAGGCAATAAAACTATTCTATGTAATACAGTAATGGTGGATACATGACATTATGCATTTGGCAAAACCCATAAAACTGTACAATACAAAGAGCAAACCCTAAAATGTACATTATGGACTTCAGTTAATAATCGTGTGTTACTCCACGTGCCAACTAACTTGGATGTAAATCATAAAAAATAAATTATTAGATTAAAATAATAATAATAATGTGTTACTACTGGCTCATCAATTGTAGCAAATGTATCACATTAATGAAAGATGTTAATAAAAGAGAAATCGTTTGAAGGACACATATAGGAACTCTGTACTCTATGCTCAGTTGTTCAGTAAACCCAAAAATATATGCACAATATGCAGAAAAGACATGACGAATATATACTATATATTTAGGTATATATCCTGTGTTATATATATATTTTCTTTTTATGAAAGAGAGAAAGAGAGAGAGAGTAAGCAGGGAAGGGGGAAGGGAGGGAGAGAGAAAGAGAGAGAGAGAAAGAATCTTAAGTAGACTCCACACCCAGCCCAGAGCCCAAAGGGCTCGATCCCACAAACCATGAGATCGTGACCCTAGCCAAAATCAAGAGTTGGATGTTCAACCAACTGAGCCACACAGGTGCCCCTATATTTTCTATGTAATACAGCATATCTAATTGTAATAGATATTACAAATAGATACAAATTACAAATAGATACATATCTAATTGTAATTACCCAAATCTCAAAACGTAACAATTATACAACACTATTATCTAATTCACACAGTCCATATTCAAATAACATCAATTGTCCCAATAATGTTTTTTATAGCTTTTTTTTCCTAATCCAGGACCCGGTCCACTGCATTTAGTAATCTGGAAGAGGTCCTCAGTCTTTTGTTGGTGGTTGTGGTGGTCTTTCTTTACCTTGACATTTTTTAAGAGTTGAGGCCAGTTCTTTCGCAGATATCCCTCAACTTGTGTTTGTCTCTTTCCTCATGGTCAGATTCAGATTACGCATTTTGGGCAGGAATCTTACAGAAGTGGTGTGCCCTCAGAGCATCATATCAGGAGATATAAGACATTGGTCTGTCTCAGTGAGGGTGATATGACCTTGGATGCCCACATCCATCAGATTTCTCCCAAAAAGGGGAATTTTGTATATTTCGTTCACTGCCATATTCCCAGAGCCTAGAGTAGTACCTGATATAGGCACTGAAAAAGAACACGTTGAGTCAATGACTAAATGACTTCAAGTCTGTGGAGCTGAAAAGACAAAGGGGAGGAAGAAGAAAAAGAAGAAAGAGGAGAAAGTCGTAAGCTTGTAGAATAAATTATCAGTATGTACATTTTAGGTTCATAAATATTATTCAGGAGATTTCCAGGACATTTCTATCCAGAGCCATCATACTCCTGCCAGCATAAACTTATCTTCTAATGTGTTAATGATATAGACTTGACCTCAATGATAACTCATTTTAAGATGATCCTCATTTTGGGGGCCCCTGGGTGGCTCAATCGGTTGATCATCTGACTTCAGCTCAGGCCATGATCTCCTGGTTCATGAGCCCCACATTGGGCTCACTGCCGCCAGCGCAAATCCTGCTTCGGATCCTCTGTCTCCTCTCTCTGCCCCTCCTCCACCTGCAGTCTCTTAAAAATAAACATTAAAGGGGCGCCTGGGTGGCGCAGTCGGTTAAGCGTCCGACTTCAGCCAGGTCACGATCTCGCGGTCCGTGAGTTCGAGCCCCGCGTCAGGCTCTGGGCTGATGGCTCAGAGCCTGGAGCCTGTTTCCGATTCTGTGTCTCCCTCTCTCTCTGCCCCTCCCCCGTTCATGTTCTGTCTCTCTCTGTCCCAAAAATAAATAAACGTTGAAAAAAAAAATTAAAAATAAATAAATAAATAAATAAACATTAAAAAAAAAAAGATGATCCTCATTCTTAAAAGCTTTTTCAACTCTTTCAGAAGAAAATCTTCTGTGAAAGGAGCCTCAGAGGCCTGTTTCATAGATTATCAATTTTTATTATGGTATGCCTCAGTGGCAATGTGTGTCGTAGGTAAATATAATTTACTATTTACCTCAAGATATCTCTAATTTGGTTAATAGTCCCTTGCAATTATAAAGCAAGCAGTGTGAAAGGAAAAATGGTCACATATTCAAGCAATGTGCTAAGGAAAGGAAAGAAGGACATGAAAATATTATCATAAAAAATTTTAACATTATCGGGGCGCCTGGGTGGCTCAGTCAGTTGGGCGACTGACTTCACCTCGGGTCATGGTCTCACGGTTCGTGGGTTTGAGCCCCGCATCCGGCTCTGTGCTGACAACTCAGAGCCTGGAGCCTGCTTCTGATTCTGTGTCTCCCTCTCTCTGCACCTCCGCTGCACGTGCTCAGTCTCTCTGACTCCCAAAAAATAAATAAATGTTAATTTTTTTTAAAAAAAATTTGTTTTTAATTTTAACATTATCAACTAGACAAGCAAAAATCAATTCCAATTGGTTCGGTGTCCATCAACACAAGCCAGTGAAAAGGAAAACTCTGTGAAGCATTTTGTTTTCAATCATTTTTTTTTTTAATTTATTGTCAAATTGGTTTCCATACAACACCCAGTGCTCATCCCAAAAGGTGCCCTCTTCAATACCCATCACCCTCCCTCCCCTCCCTCCCACCCCCCATCAACCCTCAGTTTGTTCTCAGTTCTTAAGAGTCTCTTATGCTTTGGCTCTCTCCCTCTCTAACCTCTTTTTTTCTTCTTCTTCTTCTTCCCCTCCCCCCATGGGTTTCTGTTTCCAAACATATTTTAAAAGCGATGTGGAAAGCGAAATTTTTTAAGCTTGGTTTTTAACTATCACCATAATTAATCGTCAGACTTTATAAAGAAGGTGTTTTTTTTTTTTCTCTTTTGATTTTTAAACATTCTACTGAGACTTAAATTGTCTCTGCTGTTACCAGCCTTTTCCCAGCTCCCTACGATGGGGTGGGAGGAGCCTTTACAAACAGGTCTGTGACACACTGACATTTCAAAGCCAATCCTTCTTTTAAAAAAAGTCTTGGGGGGGGGGGGTGGCGCCAGGATGCCTCAGTCAGTTCCAAGCACCCGACTTGGGCTCAGGAGTTCGACCCCACATGGGGACTCTGCTCTCAGCGTGGAGCCCACTTTGGATCCTCTATCTCCCTCTCCCTGTCCATCCGCTGCTCTCACACACACCTGGGCGAGCTCTCTCTCTCTCTCTCTCAAAACTATCCAAACATAACAACAAAAAAGCCCCACCTCTCCAGGTTCATTGCTTCAGTAGAGCAGGGATAGAACATTTGTGTGCAGTCATTTCTCATCTTCATTTGGGAGTTCATTATATAAACAGATAATGACACACTCCCTGGAGAACACTTGACTGAATGCTACATGTGTCTTTTCTCATTTGTAAATTCGTTTGTAAGCAAAATGCAATTCTTTTTGCCTGACATAAATTGGAATGAGATCAAATCAAGTCCGTTTGCTAATTGTGTAAACTTTGGATATAGGTTCCTATTTCCTAAATGTTTCCTCATACTTCTTCAAGTTAATTAATGTTTGGCAGACAAACTTATTTGCCCCAATATGATTAGAAAGGGAGTAAGCTTACAAGTGACACACATAGCAAAAAAAAAATTTTTTTAATTCTAAAAATTTAGGGCTCCTGGGTGGCTCAGTCAGTCGAGAGTCCAATTCTTGATTTCAGCTCAGGTCATGATCCCAAGCTTGTGAGATCGAGCCCTGCATCGGACTCTGCACTGGACATGGAACCTGCTTGAGATTCTCTGTCTCTTGCTCTCTCTCTCTCTCTCTCTCTCTGCCACACTCTCTCTGTCTCTCTCTTTTTTTTAATGTTTATTTTTGAGAGAGAGAGAGAGAGAGATAGCAAGCATGAGTGGGGGAGGGGCAGAGAGAGAAGGGGACAAAGGATCTGATGTGGGCTCTGTACTGACAACAGAGAGCCTCACATGGAGCTTGAACTCCCAAACTGTGAGATCATGACCTGAGCCGAAGTTAAACGCTCAACCAACTGTGCTACCCAGGTGCCCCTCATTCTCTCTGTCTCAATAAAATAAAATAAAATAAAATAAAATATAAAATTCTAGGGGCGCCTGGGTGGCTCCGTTGGTTGGGAGCCTGACTTCGGCTCAGGTCATGGTCTTTCGGCTCCTGAGTTCGAGCCCCGCACTGGGCTCTGTGCTGACAGCTCAGAGCCTGGAGTCTGCTTCGGATTCTGCGTCTCCCTGTCTCTCTGGCCCTCCCCTGCTCGTGCTCTGTCTCTCTCTCTCAAAAATAAATAAACATTAAAAAAAATAAAATAAAATAAAATTCAAAAACTTTAGTGCAGGCATGATTAAAGGAGGATTCCATGCATATTTACATGTCATCTAGACAAAAAAAAATCACCTGTATAAGAATAATTCACATTCAATGGTGGCATGTCACTTAAATTAACGATTTTACTCCCACCAAATACTCTGCTCAATACCAATTTAATCTCCTATGCTTCTAACTCCTTACAGTTTCACTCTTGTGTGACATTTAGACAGCATTCCTTTTTCCGTCCTTGGTCATTCTTTCAACCTAAATATTTCAGGAAAGATAGTTGTGTGGTATATTATCAAAAGCAAATGAAACACATTCAGGCCCTAGCCCGCTCAAATCGAGCCAGAGTGACCACTGTTTCGTTTCTGATGGGGATTTTCATATCCCAGACCAAAGGCACCGTTTTCCACTTAGTCGCTGTGGACAATCAGTCAGGCACTCTAACACCTGGGATCTTTCCACATTTTCCTTAACAGCCACAACCACCAAACCCTCACCCCCTGCCATCCTGGTTAGAAACAACAAGCACGCTCCCAACCATCTCCCGGTGCCATTTTTATATACCGGCAGCCCACAGGGAACAGCACATAATAACCTCCGCCTCCTCTCACCTCCCACTCCCTCCGCTAAGGGACGGAACACCAAAGAAAGTGAACAAGTGGATAAGCCAATTTAAGAAATTGTGGGTGAAGTCTGAAATCTGTCTGAAGACGCAAAAGCTTCCACACTCAGACCCCAAAACCATGGAAACCCTCGGTTCCTATGCGAAATGCCGTGGCACTCTGAATCTATACTGCCAGTCTGCCCTTCACCATGTATTTTTTTTATTTTATTTTATCCGAGGGAGAGACCGCCCGCGCTCATGCGCAGTCAGGCACACGCCAGCCATGACGCGCGCGTGTGAGTGGTGACGCATGCGCGTGAGCGGGAGGGCGAGCGTCTGAAGCAGGCCCCGTGCCCCGCGCACCAGCGAGGAGCCCACGTGGGGCCCCATCCCGTGACCGAGAGATCACGACCTGAGCCAAAGTCAAGAGGGGGCCACTTCACCGACTGAGCCACCCAGGTGCCCCTTCGCGTAACCCCATTGTTAACTGATACTGTTGGTTCTCTTTACCCACGAGTCTCCATGTTTTCTCAGTCCTCAAGAAAGAGGAAGACCTTTGCAAAATAATTTCATGTCAGGAAGATTTGTTTGTAACTTGTATTTTTAGAGACAAAGCCGAATTGAAATCAGCCACTGGGCCTCAAAATCTAAAGCATTCTTGCAATACATTTAATCAATCACTATGAAGTACTTAATTAGGTCAACTTGGTACTGTGTATTCTGGAAAGATCTTGGTATTTGGTCGCTTGTTTATTTTCTGTTTCCCACACCAGAATGAAAGCTCAGTAACTTTAGGGACTTTTTAAAAAAATCTTTTCCTCTGCTTTATCTGCTACACCTAGAACACAATAGGAGCTCAATAAATATTTACTGAATGAATAAAAATGTGGCAGCCGCTGGCAAAATTCTTTTAAGCTTATTTATTTACTTAAGTCATCTCTGTATCCAACATGGGGCTCAAACTCGCAGTTCCCAGATCAAGAGTTGCTTGCTCTTCTCACTTAGCCAGCCATGTGCCCTGCAAAATGTTTTTCTTGCTCTAGAAAGCTACCCGAGTGTCTCTTTGCTGGCCATAAAATACCAAACTGTTTTACCTGAGTCGCTATGCCATTGCTTTATGGAGTTTGAACAACAGTGCACTAACAAACAGCCTCAAAGATATTCCCATGACTACAATTTGCTTATGTCACCGAGGTTATTCCTTGGGGTACTCACATAACTCCCTTGATGCAAATCTAAGACATGCACAAGAGGTGAGTTTAGACCAGCCAATAACTCTTGGAAACCTTTACAAGATTTTTTTTTTAATTTTTTATTTTATTTCGGAGAGAGAGAGAGTACATGCACAAGTGGGAGAGAGAGGCAGAGGCAGAGAGAGAGAGAGAGAGAGAATCTCAAGCAGTCTCCATGCTCAGCGCAGAGCCCAACACAGGGCTTGATCCCACGACCCTGGGATCACGACCTGAGCCGAAATCAAGAATCAGACGTTCAACTGACTGAGCCACCCAGGTGCCCCTACAAGCTTTAAAATTATGATGTTAAAACAGGAACTAACAGTTACTGTGACATGATTTGGGTTACCCCCCGTTCAAAATATGGGCATCAGCAGATGCACAGCGGAAGTGCTGAGCTAAGCTTGGCATTCTTGAAAGCGGAGCCAAATAGGGATTTTCTGTAGGTGCTGTCAGCCCAGAAATGGAATTAGGCAATTTTAACCCATCCATGCCACCCTCTCTCTGCCCGCATAGAGACCCATGGAAGCAGGACCAGCTCTGCCAGATGGTGGTTAATAGAACAATTGGTTCTTATGTATCTAACCTGTTTATACATGCCAATCCTCCCACTTCCTATCAATGCTTCTCCTCGGACCAACCTTACCCAGGTTTCTGGGTGCTTCTTCCCTTCTCAGAGACTATAGGATGCTATTTTCACTGGATTTTACTCAAATGGAAACGGGTCAAATTGTTTTCCAAACTTGGCTGACCCTAAGAATCTCTGGAATATTTATTTTAAAATGCAGCTTCCAAGGAATGTCCAGAATAATCACAGCTGTGCAGATCAGCATCTTAAACCTCCTGGAAAGCACACAAAGCAACTAGAAAAGCAACAATGAAACACAGAAACAAATACACAATTAGGATATGCCAATGTTTATAGCAGCATTATCCACAATAGCCAAAAGGTAGAAACAATGGAAATGCCCACTGAAAGGTGAATTGATGAACCAAATGTGGCATATATGTACAATGGAATATTATTTGGCCTTAAAAAGGAAAGCAATTCTGATACATGTTACAACGTGGATGATTCTTGAAAACATGCTAAGTGAAATAAACCAGACACGAGAGGACAAATACTGTATGATTCCACTTATATGATATAGCTAGAGTAGCCAAATCCATAAAGAGAGAAAGCAGAACAGGGGATACCAGGGGCTCGGGGGCAGGGTGGGACTCCCCAAAGAGTCACAAAAATAATCCTAATATGTGGGGGCAGTACGTTCTTGGGCTTATAAGCCCGCAAACACTACCCTAACCTGCCTGTCTTGCTGTGCAATAATCTGCAAACGATGGCTTGTGAAAATCTAACACATTCGTTGTTAGGCAGTAAAAAAAAAAGGTTCTATCACAGCACTGATACAAATGTACTTTTTCAAAATGTGAAGATAATTCCAAACTTATGAACCAGGGGGAAAACTAGCTACCAAGAAACAGGTGAGGGGTGCCGGGCTGCCTCAGTCTGAAGAGCACACAACTCTTGATCTTGGGGTCGTGAGTTCGAGCCCCACACTGGGTGCAGAGATGACTCAAATAAATAAATAAAAACCTAAAAAAAAAAAGAAATCGGTGAAAGTGGTAAGCATAGCATAACCTATAGACATGTTGAATCACTATGTTGTTCACCTGAAACTACCGTAACATTGTGTGTCAAACATACTCAAATTTAAGAACGAAATTGTTTTTAAAAAAGAGATATAGGGGCGCCTGGGTGGCGCAGTCGGTTAAGCGTCCGACTTCAGCCAGGTCACGATCTCGCGGTCCGGGAGTTCGAGCCCGCATCGGGCTCTGTGCTGACAGCTCAGAGCCTGGAGCCCATTTCCGATTCTGTGTCTCCCTCTCTCTCTGCCCCTCCCCCGTTCATGCTCTGTCTCTCTCTCTGTCCCAAAAATAAATAAACGTTGAAAAAAAAAATTAAAAAAAAAATTTTAATTTATAAAAAAAAAAAAGAGATATAACCAAAATTTTCACCAGGAAGTTAAGAAATATAAATGAAGTAATTGCATACCTGGAAGACATACGCAAAGCAGAAATACAAGAATTTTGGAAAGACTTGATGAGACAATCCTAGGAGATAAAATGTAAACTGAAAGAAGGACACGGAAAAAGTAAGGCCAACAAATGTGAGGATGAGGCAGCAGAAACATAGGGAGAACAGACACGGAAGAAAAATACAGTAAGTGTCCTAAAGTATAAAAAAATAAGAAAAGTGGAGCACCTGGGTGGCTCAGTTGGTAGAGCATCTGACTCTTGATTTCAGCTCAGGTCATGATCCCAGGGTTGTAGAATCGAGCCCTATGTTGGGCTCCATGCTGAGTGTAGAGCCTGCTGAAGATTCTCTCCTTTCCCCGATTGTGCACGCTCTCTCTCTCTCTCCCTGTCTAAATTTTTTTTTTAAATAAAAAAAGCGAAATAAAGATCTTACTTTTTTAAAATAAAGATTATAATGGAGACAGCATTATCTAGAACACAAGGAGTGTCAACATTTGTACAATTTAAGTCCTTGAAGAAGAAAACCAAAATAATGCAATAACAAATAGTTCCAAAAGATTCAAGAAAATGTTCCTGAAACAAATGAGGATGTGAGTGTACTTACTGGAAGGACTTACTAAGTACCAGGGAAAACTCATCCAAAAAGGCATATCCTAATAAAGTTATTGGACTGAAAAAATTAAATCATTCATACAGGAGAAAGTCAGGAGGCCTCATATTTCTCCCTATCAACATTCATTTCCAGAAGACATTGGGAATTTGACTGGATCCAAATTTCAGTCCTTAGGGTGCTGACTGGATTTGATAATTCACTGAGTAATTACTTAATTCAACAAACATTTTTTTTTCCTTCACCACCCATTTTTTTTAAAGAAATGCTCTTTAAAAAAAATTTTTTTTTTTAATTTTAGAGAGTGTGAGGAAGTGGGGCAGAGGGAGAGAGAGAGTGAGAAAGAGAGAGAATCCCAAGCAGGCTTCACACTCAGCTCAGAGCCCAACACAAGGCTCAATCCTACTACCCTGGGATCACAACCTGAGCCAAAACCGAGAGTCGGACCCTCAACTCCAGTCACCCCCAAACATGTAAACAAATTATCACAATACAATATGATAAGAGTCAAAGATGGAAACAATAGGAAAGGTATGTTCAGGAATGGCAAGAATTTCAGGGAGAGGTGGAAGACCTTGGGACAGTTTATTATGAAATTTGACTTAATTGTAGGTGACAGAAAGTCAGTGGAGGAAAGTTAGCTTTGGAAGTACTAAGGAGAAAGCATTTGTGTGCGTTGTCTGTGTGTACGGGGTGGGAGGGGGAATATGATTCTTGTTGGACCTCAGATGCACAAGGATGAGTTCATCATACTGAACAGGTCATGCATGGCCTATTATTATTTTTTTGTCCAGACAAAACTTTCTAATTTATTCTCTTTGTATCCTCATATTCCATCTTTTTCATGCCCCTTAACTCCTACTATATGCAATCACATAACATGCAATGATATTTTCGTTTATGTGTGTTTGTGTTCTTCTTTGTGTGTGTTCTTACAAAATGTGCATATCTTGGGGGCCTGGGTGGCTCAGTGGGTTAAGCGTCAGACTCTTGATTTTGGCTCAGGTCACGATCTCACAGATCTGTACGGTGCTGGCAGTGCAAGAGCCTGCTTGGGATTCTCTCTCTCCTTCTCTCTCTGCTCCTCCCTCACTCACGTGTGCTCACTTTCTCACTCTTTCTTTCTCTCCCTCTCAAAATAAATAAACTTTTTAATATTTTTATGTTTATTTATTTTTGAGAGAGAGGGACAGAGCACGAGCAGGGGAGGGACAGAGAGAGAGGGAGACACAGAATCCGAAGCAGGCTCCAGGCTCTGAGCGGTCAGCACAGAGCTCGACGTCGGGCTCGAACTGCGAGCTCATGACCTGAGCCGAAGTCGGACGCTCAACTGACCGAACCACCCAGGCGCCCCAAATAAACTTTTTTTTAAATGTGCTCATCTTTTATTTCTTATTTTAATTTCAGTATAGTTAAAATACAGTGTTATATTAGTTTCAGGTGTACAATATAGTGCTTCGACAATTATATACACTTCTCAATGCTCATTGTGATAAATGTTCTCTTAACCTCCATCATCTATTTCTCCTATTTCATTCTCCCCACTCTCCTTCTCTCTGGTAACCGTCAGTTTGTTCTGTATAGTTAAGAATCTGTTTCTTGGTCTGTCACTTTTTTTCTTTGTTTATTTGTTCTGTTTCTGTTTCTGTTTCTGTTCTGTTTAAATTACACATATGAGTGAAATCATATAGTATTTGTTTTTCTCCAACTAACTTATTTCACTTAGCATTATACTCTCTAGGTCCATCCACATTGTTGCAAATGGCAAGATTTCATTCTTTTATGGCCAAGTAACGTTCCATTGTATGCATATACCACATCTTTTTTATCCATTCATCTATAGATGGACACTTGGGCTGCTGCCATAATTTGACTACTGTAAATAATGCTGCAGTAAACACAAGGGTGCATATATCTTTTCAACTTCAGTGTTTTTGTATTCTTTGGGTAAATACCCAGTAGTGGAATTACCAGATCATATGGTAATTCTATTTTTAATATTTGAGGAAACTTCATACTGTTTTCCACAGTGGTTGCAACAGCTTGCATTCCCACCATTAGTGCACAAGAGTTCCTTTTTCTCTATATCTTGCCAGCACTCATGTCTTATGTTTTTGATCTGGGCCATTCTGTCTGGTGTGAGATGATATCTCATTGTGCTTTTCATTTGCATTTCCTTGATGATTGGTGATATTGAGCATTTTGTTCATGTGCCTTTGGCCATCTGTATGTCCTCTTTAGAGAAATGTCTGTTCGTATCTTCTGCCCATTTTTTCTTTTGTCTTCTGCCCATTTTTAGATTATTTGTGGGGTTTTTGGTGCTGAGTTGCATAAATCCTTTATATATTCTGGATAGGAACCCTATATCGAATAGAAACGTGCATGTATTTTTAATTAATGTAAATGGTAGGGTGTCACGTAACTCATTCTCTTTTACTTGTTTTTTTCTAAACATTATGATTTTAAAATGTATCCATATGGCAGTGTGTATAGCCAATCTGTTTATTGTAATTGCTATACCGTACTTAAGGGTATACATCCATCGGGGCACCTGGGTGGCTCAGTTGGTTTAGCTTCTTCTTTGGCTCAGGTCATGTGCCATCAGCACAGAGCCTGCTTTGGATCCTCTGTCCCCCTCTCTCTCTGCCCCTCCCCTGCTTTCTCTCTCTCTCTCTCAAAAATAAATAAACATTTTTTTAAAAGGGGGTGTATATCCATCACATTTTACTATCCATTCTCCCAGTGATGAACACCCAACTCCTCACTAATACATGGGGGGGAAGAAAGCTTCACAGAACATCTCTTATGTGTCCCGTTATACATCTGTATAACAATTCCTTTGGTATATATACTCAGGAGCAGAATTATGGTCACAGGGCCTGCTGATACTTAATTTGACTACACAGTGCCAGGTTGCCCTCCAAAACAGCCACCCCACTTCACACTTTCAACAGTAATGCAGGAGAGTAACTGAACTCCCTCACCCCACCTACGCTTTCTAATACCTGCTGGTCCCATCACTGTAAACTGACATTTCATTGCTGTTAAGTTTATTCATTTTGAGAGGGGTGGGGGGAGAGGGCGAGCAGGGGAGGGGCAGAGACAGAAGGAGAGAATCCCAAGCACGTTCTGCGCTGACAGAATGCGCCCCTTCGTTGCTGTTTTTATCTGCACCTCACTGATCACCGATGAGGAGCTTCTCTTCATATGCTTATTAGTTATTCGGGTTTCCTCTTCTGGAAACTTCTGTGGCCTACTTTTTAATCCTCAGTCCTTTTTTTCCCCCCATTAGGGTTGCTGCCTTTTACAGAAGTATCTTTAAGTATTCTATATATTAATCCTTAGGTAGGTTTAGATATTACAAATGCCTTTTCCTTATTGTTTCCTCTGTTAACATCTTTTACAGAAATACTCAGTTTTGATATAATCCCATTTGTCAATTTTGTTTCCTTATAGTTGAGGCTTTTGCTTTATTTTTTTTAAGTCCTCTCTGACCCCAAATCACAAAGTTATTCTCCTACATGTTCTTCTATTAACTTTGTCATTTTACCTTCTGCATGTAGATCCTCAAGCCATCCAGAATCCACTCTCCCGTGTGGTGTTAGGTGGGGATCCAATTTCTATTTTCTCTATATAGTGAGCCAATTTTCCCCAAATTACCTTTTTAACAGTGTGTCCTTTCTCTCTGCTGATTTGGGGGCAGTTTTTTTTTTTTTTTAAATTTAACCCATAGTTCTGCAAAGGAGAAAGCTTGGAAGTAGGGATACCAGGTAAGAGGTATTGCTATCGGGCAGAAAGAAATAAGAATTTGACCAAAGACAGTAGTTGGGGTGGGGGGAGCGAGGAGGAGGGAGGGCAGAGAGGAATATCAGGTTTGGGAGATATTTCTGAAGTTGGAAATGTGGGATGAGGAGGAGAAAGGAGAAACGACTTCAGTTTTGAACCCCACACATTCTGTGGCTAGAGATACCCCTACTGCCATATGAGCAGGAATGAACAGGTTTGAAGGGAAAAGATGAACACAGTTACAGAGGCGTTAAGGTTGAGGTGCCTGTAGACACGCTTTGTTTGGCCCTGACATTTGAAAAAACGTGTATGATTAAATAACGTCATTTGGTAACTGAGGGATTTCATTTAAAATCTGAATTCATAGGTGCCTGGGTGGCTCAGTAGGTCGAGGGTGTGACTCTTGATTTCAGCTCAGGTCGTGATCCCAGGGTCGTGGGATTGAACCCTGCATCAGGCTCCGTGGAACCTTCTTAAGATTTCTCTTTTTCTGCCCCTCTCCCCTGCTCACTCTCTCTAAAAAAAGTGAATGAATGAATGAATGAATGAATGAATAATAAAAAATAAAAATCTATATTCAGCTATTTACTTTCTTCTTTTTTAATGTTTTCATTATTTTTTTTTCATTTACATCCAAGTTAGTTAGCATATAATGCAATAATGATTTCAGCAGTAGAATCAGTGATTCATCCCCTACGTATAACACCCAGTGCTCATCCCAACAAGTGTCCTTAATGCCGCTTACCCATTTAGCCCATCCCACTTGCCCATTTAGCCCATCCCACTCACTCACAACACCTCCAGCAACCCTCAGTTTGTTCTATATTTAAAAGTCTCTTATGTTCTGTCCCTCTCCCTCTTTTTGTATTATTTTTTCTTCCCTTCTCTTTTGTTCATCTGTTTTGTATTTTAAATTCCTCCTATGAGTGAAGTCATATGATATTTGTCTTTCTCTAATTTTGCCTAGCATAATACCCCCTAGTTCCATCCACATTGTTGCAAATGGTTTTCTTTTTTAATTTTAGAGAGACAGCACAAGCAGGGGAGAGGGACAGAGGGGGAGAATCTCAAGCAGGCTCCACACTCAGCACAGAGCCTGACATGTGGCTTGATTTCACGAACTGTGAGATCATGACCTGAGCTGAAATCAAGAGTTGGACTTAACCAACTGGGCCACCCTGGCACCCCTCTATTTCCAATTTTTAATTATATTTTTTCTAGCTATCATTTGCTAACAATTACTGTGGAGCTTTACACGCATTTTCTCTTTAAACTCTCTTAAGAAACTCTTGTAAGACAGATACTCTGCCCACTTTGCAATAAGGAGATATAGGTCAGAATAGTTAAGTGGCCGAGCCAGGATTCAAATCAAGTCTGTTCCATGACAAACAGCTTGCGTTTTTACTACCTCATCACTCTATAGTACCAAGATCGCAATCCCAAATGTCTATAGAACTGAGGGGCCAGTGCAGACGGCAGGGCTCCCAGAAACTTGTGCTATCTGAAGTGTTGGGAACTGGTGATTGGCCCCACTAGGTGAAGCCAGGAGTTGTGATCTTTAGAAAGCAGCTGAATATAGGGGCTCCTGGGTGGCTCAATCAGTTGAGCCGCGGACTCTTGATTTCCACTCAGGTCATGATCCCATGATCATCTGACAGTGCAGAGCCTGCTTAGGATTCTCTCTCTCTCTCTCTCTCTCCCTCTCTCTGCCCCTCCCCACATGTTCTCTCTCTATCAAAATAAATACATAAACTTTTTTTTTTTTTTAATTGGAGGGGCCCCTGGGTGGCTCAGTCAGATGAGCCTCCGACTCAGGTCATGATCTTGCAGTTTGTGAGTTCAAGCCCCTCATCGGGCTCGCTGCTGTCAGCTTCTGATCTTCTGTCCTCTTCTCTCTCTGCCCCGTGTCAGGATCTGTGCTGTTTCTCGAGCCCTCTGTCAGGCTCTGTGCTGACAGCTTGGAGCCTGGAGCCTGCTTTGGATTCTGTGTCTCCCTCTCTGCCTCTCTCTCTCTCTTTCTCAAATTAATAACATTAAAGAAAAAATTGGAAATACAATTCCAGAGCTGAGGAGAGAATCAGAGCTCTGCCATGACTTGGCAAGAAAGTGGGGAATAGTTCTGTCCTAGAATTCAGGACTTTCTTGATGGTTGGTTGGAATGTCAGAACCTCTTCTCTTCCACATCCCAATCCCTGCTTCTCTAAATCCCTAAAAGTTCACACATAGAAAAACCTCAATGAATTTTTGTGGAAGGAAGGGAGGAAGAATGACTGAAGGAGATGGAGGTAAAAAACGGGCATTTTCTTTCATTTGTAAGACAGAAGAAAAAGGCAAGTTACCAACTTACCTAAGTTTGTAGGTAACTGCAAACGTAGCCCTGCCTTCTTGCCAATAAAAAAGTTTAAGGCATACAGTTGCAGTGCGTACTCCCAGTTCCCAAGAAAAGATTGCAAGAAAACACACACTCGTGTTGGCAAAATACATCTCTAAGCCTCCCTGAGCAAAATACTATTTGGACAGTATTTAATAGAAGTATTTGTGGGGCGCCTGGGTGGCTCAGTCGGTTGAGCATCTGACTTCGGCTCACTCAGGTCACGATCTCAAAGTTCGTGGGTTCGAGCCTTATGCCAGGTTCTGTGCTGACAGCTTGGATCCTGGAGCCTGCTTTGGATTCTGTGTCTCCCTCTCTCTGCCTCTTCCCTGCTCATGCTCTCTCTCTCTCTCTCTCTGTAAGAATAAATAAACATTAAAAAAAATTTTTTTTAAAGAAGTATTTGTTATATGTGATTTGTTATATGTAATTAATAATCCAACAAGAATCTACAAAAGAATCCAAAGATAAAACATTTTTGAATGTAAAAAGCTTTCAAGAAAAGATGGTTTTGTGGGAGTCTATCTTTTTCTGTCATAATATATATATATATATATATATATATATATATATGTAATTAACTTCTGAATTCTCCAGGGCAACATTCAACTCTGTAAACACATTTTTCTCCTGCTTCTGCTAAACACATTTTTAAAATAGCTACACTCACTTTAAATTCATTTCTTTAGAACAACCTGGTATTTGCTCTTTTCACAGGATGTCAAAATTGAGGTTTTAAGTCTTCCAATTTCCTAATAACTGAGTACCAGATGGCACTTGGCTTGTCCTGTCAAATGTGTTTCTGATTTCACTTACTCTTCATAGCTAAGGAAAATGACCATATTCAATTTGCAAATACATTAACTCACATTAAAAAAAAAAAAAGGGTGGGGGGCCTGGGTGGCTCAGTCAGTTAAGCATCAAACTTCAGCTCAGGTCATGATCTCTCGGTTTGTGAGTTAGAGCCCCGCGTCGGGCTCTGTGCTGACAGCTCAGAGCCTGGAGCCTGCTTCAGATTCTGTGTCTCCCTCTCTCTCTCTCTCTCTCTCTCTCTCTCTCTCTGCCCCTCCCCCACTTGTGCTCTCTTTCTCTCTCTCTCTCTCAAAAATAAATAAAATGTAAAAAAAAAAAAAATTAAAAAAAAAAAAACAAAACAAAACTCAGCAGAGTTACCAAAAATTTTTATGAGTATGTTATTGTAAAATACCATAAATTTTAGAAGGGTAAGTTCTGCAATGCAACTATTTGGCTGAAAATCCCAGATTGTTCTTGGAAAGAAACTAGCACCGGAAGAGAAAGTAAAAGGGAGTTGACAGGGAAGCAAAAGCCATGAAGAATGTCCTGTTATCACATGAAGGAACAGGCCTCTGGTTGAAAGTCACCTATTATTAAGTACACATGTATTTAAAGTCTAATCGTTTTATGCTGTCCTAACCAAAAGGTCATTATGGTTCTTATTCTCAAGAAACCAGACTCAAAGAGGCATAGAACTGGGAGGGGATTACTGAGGCCATCCAGTTTTGTTTCCTCATTTTCCAATAAGGAAACTGAAGGTCAGAAATGTGACTTGTTTTTGGTGACCAGATGATGTGCTGCTCCTTTGAATCCTTTTGCCTCAGCAGCAACTGCACCAAACATAGGTTATTCATTAAATGGGTGCTAAATTGTGTTTATGAACAAAGAATGGGAAGGGCCAGTCTCACTGTGTTCACATTCCAGATATAGAGTTTTGCCAAAAAAAATTAAAAAACTAAAAAGATTTCTAAAAAAAAAAATATATATATATATATATATATAAATTTTTTTTATATAATTTTTGTTACTGAGAAACCTTTTTCAAAACTTTTTATTGTGGATTTTTTTTTTAATGCATGGAAAGAGAACCTAATGAGCCCCCAACTGTCTATCACCTGCCTTAAACAATTATCAACATTCTGAAATTCGTTGTTTTTTTTTTTAAGTTTTTATTTTAACTCCAGTTAGGTAACATACAGTGCTATGTTAGTCTCGGGTGTACAATATAGAGTTTCAACAATTCTGTACAACACCCAGTGCTCATCACAAGTTCCCGGCTTAATCCCCATCACTTATTTCCCCAGTCCCCCGCCCCCACTAACCATCAGTTTGTTCTCCATAGTTAAGTCTGTTTCTTGGTTTATCTCTCTTTTTTTTCCCCTCGTTTATTTGTTTTGTTTCTTAAATTCCACGTGAGTGAGATCATATGGCATTTGTCTTTCTCTGACTGCCTCATTTTGTTTGGCATTCTACTCTCTAGTTCCAACCGTGTCATTGCAAATAGTAAGATTTCATTCTTTGTATGGCTGAGTAATAATCCATTGTACATATGTACCACATCTTCTTTATCCATTCATCTATGGATGGACACTTGGGCTGCTTCCATATCTTGGCTATTGTAAGCAATACTGTTATAAACATAGGGACGCATGTATCTCTTTGAATCAGAGCTTGTGTATTCTTTGGGTAAATACCCAATAGTGCAATTGCTGGATGGTAGGGTAGTTCTGTTTTTACCTTTCTCAGGAAACTCCATCCTGTTTTCCACAGTGGCTGCACCGGTTTGCATTCCCACCAACGATGCGCGAGGTTTCCTTTTTCTCCACATCCTTGCCAATACCTGTTTCTTGTGTTGTTGATTTTAGCCACTCTGACAGGTATGAAGAACATTCTGCCGTTCTTATTACATATACTTCTCCATTTTCTTCTTGCTTTGTTTTGTTTGGCCAGAATATTTTTTTTTAATTTTTTAAGTAAGCTCCACACCCAACATGGGACTTGAGCTCAGGACCCAAGATCAAGAGCCAGCCAGGAGCCCCTCGGCTGGAATATTTTTAAAGTGAAACCAAGGTGTATATCATTTTATCTATAAATATTTCTATCTATACTTCTAAGAGATGAGGGTTTTTAAACAACATAACCACAACAACATCATCACACCCTGTAAAATTAACAATGAATTCTTACATAGGCTAACATCTAGTCCAGGAGAAACCACTCTATTAGTATTCACTAATGGATCAAATTCTCAAGTGATAGTCTTTCCCCAAAGTTAAGAATGCAAAAGAAGAGAATTTCAAAACCAAATGTTCCAATCTCAGTGTTTCCTGTACTGCTCTGCAAATACAAATCTGGACACTCAGATTCCAGAAAAGGATAAAAATAGGCTATGAATCAAAACCATTAATCATATCCTGTTATTTTTAGTTATCCATTTCTTCCTGATATTTTAATTCAACATGAGCTTAATATATTTAATCATATTTTTTTCAGGGGAAAAAAAAAGCATTTTTAGGGCAATTATGGAAAATTTTACAAAAGATAAATTTAAAGCTAAAGTAGGGTGATTGTCAGACCCTGCCACATGACAAGCCATGAGAGGCTTACTTAGTTACTTCAAAAGCCCTATGTTAATAGTGTATCCTATGGGGGTGCCTGGGTGGCTCAGCCGGTTGAGCGTCCGACATTTGATTTCAGCTCAGGTCATGATCTTAGGGTCATAGGATGGGGCTCCACATCAGGCTCCACATTGGGTGTGGAACCTGTTTAGGATTCTCTCTCTCCCTCAGTCCCTCTTCTCATCTTGAGTGCACAATCTGTCCCTCTCTAATAAAAAGTGTATCCTATGACTCAACTATCTGTCACGCAGAGGTAGTACAAAACAGCCCCCAAAGACTCACGGCTAGAAATTCAAATATCACACACACACACACACACACACACACATCAACAGCAATTGGGTGACAGGCCACAATTACTCCCTTTTAAAAAAAATAAAATTCAACCAACTAAATTCCAAGACCTAATGGGTTTTGCTAAGCAGCTCCAGTGTGGGGAGCTTCTCACCTAGCAAGTAGCAGAGAGTTGTATCTGAAGAAGGTTTTTATAGGAAGGAAGGTGGGGCAGAGTTCTGAGAGTTCAGGTCTGTGCATCTTCCCTCAAGGAGAAGGGCAGGGGTCTTATCATGCAGATTACTTCATCTTCCTTTGGTAGGGGTGGGGTGGGGAGAGAGCACACGTGATAGATTACCTCATTGGTGCCGACCAGAAAAATTCCAGACTGATGGTCTTAAAACTCCACCCCTGGAGAGCTTGAAACTGCAATTAAGTCTTGGTTTGCTGTCCTGAGGGCAAGTGACTTCACCTTGGGCCGCAGTTCTCTTCTTAATACCTCCATGTCAAAGCAGACGCTAATCACAGGGATTTTGACATAGCTTGTAAAATGTTGGGCTCTAAGTAAACACAGTCAAAGCAACAGTGTTTTTCTTCTATTGGCATAAAGACCCTGCCATACACAGCAGGTACTCAGTAATATTTGATTGGTTTTAATGTTGGAACCAAACTTTTCCAACGTAGCAACCATGAAATTCCCGATTATGGAAAATGCAAGGGATACGTATTCTTCCACATCCTGGAACTGAGTAGGAGAAATGCTTTTTCTTACATGTACCTTCCTTCTGCACTCAGTGCATTTTCTGCTGTACCAAATCTATACGCTCCTATTCAGGGTTCATGCTGAATTTGTGTTTGTGTGGGTGAAGACATCCAGCACCCCTCCTTCGCTCCCATTACCAACTTTTGGGGAGCCGGAGGACAGGCCACAGGGTGGGTGAGAATGGGCACATTTCTGGTAATGGGGGCATTTTCTAGATATTGATAGAAAGACACTGATCAATATGTTTACACAGCAAAGTGCTGACTCTTCTAGATAGTTAGC
Source organism: Leopardus geoffroyi (assembly GCF_018350155.1). Taxonomy (NCBI): domain Eukaryota; kingdom Metazoa; phylum Chordata; class Mammalia; order Carnivora; family Felidae; genus Leopardus; species Leopardus geoffroyi. Next base: position 55,809,741 of record NC_059338.1, on the reverse strand, counting down.
CTGGTTGGTAAGGAGGTCCTCCCTCTTCAGATAATTCTATCTCATCTTTTCCTGGCCTGGAATGTACTAGACCTAAGTAGAGTTTATTTTATCATGTATGCTTCTAAATTCCTACCAACTTGTATGCTGGCTCATTCTATCAGCCCACACGTTCCAGTACATTTTCAACCCCAACAATGGTAACATGAATAAAACAATGTCGCTGGACCCTTTCTATGAAGACTTAGGCTAGATTGCAAGAGGGATGATATGGGCAAATAAATTCATATTACCCAGAACCAGAATCAAACCACCACCACCACCACCAACAAAACAAAACAAAAAAAAAACCGGATGTTGTCAGTGCGCCCTCTTGCTCCACCATAGACCCCAACAGTTAAAACCAGAAATAGACTAGACTGCTTAACTCATGCTTAACTACCTAAAACCCTTCGTGCTTATTTCTTATCGCACTTTCTTGAGGCATTGACGGAGATGTTTTGCAAGGCGCAGAACATTCCAGCTGCCAGACTAGAAAAGCCCTGATAGCCACAGGAGGCCTAGAAGACCACACCCCACCATCCCTCCCATTCCCTGAACACATCCCAACCCCCACCCGTGAGCTCATGCTCTTTGCCTGCTCTCTCGCACGTACCCCCGTGAACTCTCTGTCAAACCCTCAGATGTCCATCTTGCCGGTTAAGCCTTGAGCCTGCAGCCCTCCCCCTGCTGCTGGCCCCCGAAATAAATTTCTCCCATTCTCTTTCCCAAGCCCTCATCTCTTGAGTTACTGGCTTCTCTTTGTGACAAGTTTGTTCAGCAAGTGTTGGCGAACCCAGCCAGGGGCTGTGCTTTCGATTCGTCCAGCCCCGTCGGGATTCTCCGGGATGGAGCCGTTGGCCCCCGAAGCGCCCGCGGGCTTCACCCGTTTCCTGAGTTAGCTGCCAAGATGGATTGTTTGGTAACAATGTGACCGGATTAAGTTTTCCTCATTAACTATGTCCCTCCCCCAGGCTTCTTTGCAAATAGAAACAGTGCCTTCAGGGGGCGCTTGGGTGGCTCAGTCGTTAAGTTCCACTTGGGCTGAGGTCATGATCTCGAGGGTCCGTGATGAGTTCGAGCCCCGCGACCGGCTCTGTGCTGACAGCGTGGAGCCTGCTTGGGATTCTCTCTCACTCCTTCTCTCTCCCTGCCCCTCCCCACTGGTGCTCATGCTCTCTCTTAAATAAGTTAAGTTAAAAAAAAAAAAGAAGAAGAAGAAGAAGAAGAAACAGTGCCTTCACTATGTTTGCTTTCCCAGAACAGTGCGTGGGTATCACATCAAGAGTTTTTTGTTTGTTTGTTTAAGGGGGGAAGGGCAGAGAGAGAAAGAGAGATTGAGGATCTGAAGCAGGCTCTGTGCACAGATCCTGATGCAGGGCTTGAACCGACGAACCATGAGATCATGACCTGAGCCAAAGTCAGACGCTCAACTGACTGAGCCACCCAGGCACCCCCAAGAGTTTTTTTTTTAAAACACAGGTCCCCAGGACAATCCCAGACCTTTCTCAGAAACTCCAAGGGAAAAAAAAAAAAAAAAAAAAAAAAGAACTCCAAATGAGGGGCTTCTGGATGACTCAGTCGGTTAAGCATCTGACTCTTGTTTGAGCTCAGGTCATGATCTCAAGGCTTCATGGGCTCAAACCCTTTGTCAGGCTCTACACTGATGATGCAAAGCCTGCTTGAGATTCTGTCTCTCCCTGCCCTTCCCCCACTCACACTGTTTCTGTCTCTCTCAAAATAAAAAAAAAAAAGAAACCCCAAGTGAGACCCAAGAATCTGTATGTGTGTGTGTGTGTGTGTGTGTGTGTGTGTGTATCTTTTTTTTTTTTTTTTAAGTAGGCTGCGTGCCCAACATGGAGCTTGAACTCATGACCCTGAGATCAAGAATCACATGCTCTATTAACTGAGCCAGCCAGGTGTCCCAAAAACCTATAATCTTAACAATCCCTCAGGAGTTTATTCTGTGGCCAGCAAGTGTGTAAGAATCATTGCCCAGAGTACCTAGAGGGGCACTCCACATATAGTAGTTTCATATAATTGTTAGATTAATGAATGAATAAGTAAATGAGACCAAACTGGAAATTGGCAACTCTGTGAATTCTGACCCCACCCACCGTCTGTAGATCTCTGTATCTTTCATGTACCTTCTAAGGTCCAAACTGTGGAAATTGGCAACTCCATGAATTCTGACCCCTTCCACCCTCTACAGGTCTCTGTACCTTCCATGTACCTTGTACGTATCTTGCATTGTCTGGCCTAGATAGATGGAGAGTCACTCTGATCTCAATCCAATTCCACCCTGTGAACACAGCAACAATCTCACTCAACTGCGAAACAGTGACAGTGATGAGAAAACTTTGCTTTATTTACCCCTTGACTTGTGAAATAAGTAAACTAAAATCTTAAACCCCAGCTAGCTCCCAGAAATACCTCCTGGCATTCAATGTAACTACTTATCGGCTATCTACTGTATACTTTACTTATGCCACACACACAAAATGATGACAAGGTTTTATACTTGCACTTGAATACTTCGCATTCAAAGTTGGAAAGACAAAAGAACGTGTCACACCCTGCGGTGGGAACTTCTCGACATCATCTTATTCATTCCTGAGAACAATTCTGTAAGAGGGGAAAGTATTATCTTTGTTTCACGGGTGAAGAAATTGAGGTTCACAGAGGTTAAATACCAGCTCGTGGTCGTATATTGGCTGTGTTTAGACTTGAACTTCCCTTTTGACTCCGGAATCCAATCTTTCGCTGCTAAAATACTACACAAAGTGCAAGTGGAGATTTCTAGCCGTTGAGTAGTGCGTACTCAAGAGGTATGTAATAAGAAAAAAAAACTATGTAATAAACATCTACTATGCACCGGCATAGATGCATGCCACACATGGTCTCTGTCTTCATACAGCTTCCGGTTTAATTGGGAAACCAGACTTAAATAGTGAATGCAATGTATATTCTATAGGAAAACTGGAGGCTGTTTCCCAGGAGGCTGGAACCGGGAATTTATCTTGGTCTAAGGATTCAGCAGCAAATGAATCCTAAACTGAACAACTTCACTTCATACCTGCTTGATTTTGGGTGAGTCATAGTTCCTTACCTGCAAAATGAGGACAATAATACCAATTATAGGTTTTGTAAGGGTGAAGAGATACAATGTATACAAAGCATAGAACCTGACAAAAAGTAAGAATAACCATTTATTAGTAATTATTTAAAATATTCATTCACAGGGGCGCCTTGGTGGCTCAGTCGGTTGAACATCTGAGTTCAGCTCAGATCATGATCTCGCAGTTCTTGAGTTTGAGCCCCACCCGCATTGGGCTCTGTGCTGACAGCTAAGAGCCTGGAGCCTGCTTCAAATTCTGCATCTCCGTCTCTCTGTCCCTGCCCTGCTCGTGCCCTGTGTCTCTGTCTCTGTCTCTCTCTCTCTCAAAAATAAATACGCATTTAAAAATTTTTTTAGGGGCGCCTGGGTGGCGCAGTCGGTTAAGCGTCCGACTTCAGCCAGGTCACGATCTCGCAGTCCGTGAGTTCGAGCCCCGCGTCAGGCTCTGGGCTGATGGCTCAGAGCCTGGAGCCTGTTTCCGATTCTGTGTCTCCCTCTCTCTCTGCCCCTCCCCCGTTCATGCTCTGTCTCTCCCTGTCCCAAAAATAAATAAATGTTGAAAAAAAAAATTTTTTTTAAATAAAAATTTTTTTAATTAAAAAATAAATAAAATATTCATTCACAATGAAGAATATGTAAAAGCAGGGGTAAAAACAGAGAAAAGAGTAGTAGAAGGAAAGGACAAAGCATGGGCAAAGGCCCTGAAGAAGAGGGGCAAGGCAACACAAAACTTGGTGAAAATCCAATCCTCCCTGGCTAGAAATAGAAGCCAGCCAGAGGAAGCTGGAAAGGTGAGTGGGGGATCAAACCAAGCCTTCAGAGAAAGATTTTTGTCTTTATTCAAAGGCAGTTGGGGCACCTGGATGGCTCAGTTGGTTAAGCGTCCTACTCTTGACTTCAGCCCAGGTCATGATCTCTTGGTTCGTGAGATGGAGCTTCGGGTCGGGCTCTGTGCTGACAGCAAGGAACCTGCTTTAGATTCTCTGCCTCCCTCTCTCTCTGCCCCTCCTCCTCCTCCTCTCTCTCTCTCTCTCTCTCAAAAGCAAATAAACAATCAAAAAACATATAAAATAAAATAAAATAAAATAAAATAATGCAGACTTATGATACATGACATGATGTTTACAAATAGCAAATACACAATTTGAGTAATGCATTAAGAATTGCTATTCCAGGGGTGCCTGGGTGGCTCAGTCGGTTGAGGGTCCAAATTGGCTCAGGTCATGATCTCACAGTCTGTGGGTTCAAGCCCCGTGTAAGACTTTGTGCTGAGAGCTCAGAGCCTGGAACCTGCTTTGGATTCTGTGTCTCCCTCTCTCTCTTCCCCTACCCTGCTTGAGCTCTCTCTCTCTCTCTCTCTCTCTCTCAAAAATAAACATTAAAAAAAATTTTAAAAAGAATTGCTATTCCAGGGGTTCCTGAGCAGCTCAGTAGGTTAAGTGTCAGACTCTTGACTTCAGCTCAAGTCGTGATCTCACAGTTGTGAGATCTGAGCCCCACGTGGGACTCCTTGCTGGGTGTGGAGTCTGTTTAGGATTCTCTCTCTTCCTCTCCCTCTGCCCCTTCCCCACTCACGCTCCCTCTCTCTCTCAAAAAATAAAAAAAGCTTTGAAAAAGAATTCTTATTCCAAAAAAGAAAATAATTCCTATTCCATTTATTTTCTGTGATCCACTTAGAAAAAGGTGAACTCTTCCCTGTCACTAGGTCACTTCTGTGACCTAATAAATTTCTATGCAATGCTTACTTCTAAGATTGATGCCAATTCTTTTTTTTTTTTTTAAGGTTTATTCATTTTTCAGAGACAGAGAGACAGAGCATGGGGGAGGGGGGCAGTGGTGGGAGGGGCAGAGAGAGAGGGAGACACAGAATCTGAAAGCAGGCTCCAGGCTCTGAGCTGTCAGCACAGAGCCTGAGGCAGGGCTCAAACTCACAGACTGTGAGATCACGACCTGAGCTGAACTCGGACGCTCAACTGACTGAGCCACCCAGGTGCCCTTGATGCCAATTCTTTAAAAAATTTTTTACATTTATTTTTGAGAGACAGAGAGAGACAGAGCACAAGTGGGGTAGGGGCAGAGAGAGAATGAGACACAGCATCCAAAGCAGGCTCCAGGCTCTGAGCTCTCAGCACAGAACCCGACGTGGGGCTGGAACCCACCGACCTTGAGATCATGACCCCAGCTGAAGTTGGCACCCAGGTGCCCCATTGATGCCAATTCTTTAAAGCCAAATTCCTTCTAGGGTGACTTGAGAAAATTTTTTTCTAGTATAAGATGATAATAGTTATGATTTGTTAACAATGCCTTTCTTCCTACTAAGCTCTGAAAACCTCAACTGGTACCGGGGTCTGGCTGATTGGCTCAGAAGTCACACTGCTAGAGAAGACGCAGCAGGCTGCAGCTCACTAAAGATATCTTTTTCCCCTGTTTCTGGGAAAAGCTTACCTTTTGCAACTTGGGGTGCTGAAAAAAAAATCATGATGCTGAGACCAAATTTTCTCTTATCCTTTGACCTTGGATAAAGCTCAAAATGCCAAGCTAATAACTAGAATTTGTTTGCATGGTACTATGTAAGCTTCAATGCTTTCCCATTATGTCCTCATTTCACAGCACTGATAAAATTAGATAAATAATTAATGCCTTGCTGAATTGTCAATTCAACTGGAATTTTAAGAACAGTGACTTAGCTCACTTTCTAAATCAGTACTCTAGCAACAGGGTTTCTTGCCTTTGTTATTGATCTTGTACCAACGCGTAGTATTGGTTCATCCTTGTTCTTTTTGTGGTTTTTAAAGAATCACTTGAAATCACCCTCTGCCCCTGAGTAGAGGGAGATTCCACCAGCACCGGTCACGGAGTACGATGCTCCATGTGAAAGAGCCTGGTCTAGTCAACAGCATCAGTCACCAAACCTCCGGGTCATAGAGCAAGTGATGAAGAGATAGAGACCTTAAATGAAAGGTCAGAGAGAACATGCAGTTTTCAGGCAACGTGGGAGACGGCAGAGTGGATGAGGGCATCAGCTTTGTTCGAAGTTAGACCTCAGTACAAACACCAGCTCTGTGCTGATGGGCACCGGGAACTCAAAGCGAGCCATTTCACCTCTTGGAACTTCAGGTTTATAATCTGTATTGCAGTTTGCCAGGTTACATGTTGTGTGCAATGGAAAGGACTTAGCACGCGGCTGGCCCCCGTAAGCATTAGATAACTGGCAGCTGGAACAGGATAGAAAGAGTTAATGTACCCATGACAACCAGGTGAGCACCACAATGATGATGTGTCCACTTGTTGCCAGGGGGCTCTTCAGGACTAACTTCCGAGTTTTCTGCCACTTCACGAACCCCCAGGATTAAAAGAATCTTCTCTGGTCTCAGACAAGGCTCCATTCCTGTTAGTGGTCTCCAGTAAGGATATCTTCTCAGGCAGATAATAGGGACCCAACGGAGATTTCAATGTGGAAGAAGCTTGGAATTAAAATCCTTGTGTCCACTTCCTTGTAGCTAGCAGAAGGTGACCAACTGTCCTATTTGCCCCAGGCTGAGAAGTGTACTGGGTCATGGGATCTTCAGGACTAAAACCATGACAGTCTTGGGGCACATGGGTGGTCAGTTGGTTGAGCATCTGACTCTTGATTTTCGGCTCAGGTCATGATCTCACTGTTCGCAGGAGATCAAGCCCCACGTCAAATTCTGTGCTGACAGTGTGGATCCTGCTTGGGATTCTCTTTCTCCCTTTCTCTCTGCCTCTCCCTAGCTTGTGTTCTCTCTCTCTCTCAAAATAAATAAAAAATTTAAAAATGAATAAATAAAACCATGACAGTTTCATGTAAACTGGAATGATTGATTGCCTACCCTGTCAGCATCTTCTCTAAGTTGGACAAGTGTCCTGGTTACACGTAGCCTAAAAGGTAGCACAATTTTATTAATCATTATAATGATTAAGACTTTTGAATTAAAAATTTCACATGGGCAATACTGACTGAAATGAAGAGAGGTTCATTTCACTGCAATATACCCAGCCTGTTAAGTACTTTGGAAGCTTTTTCTCAATTCTTTCAATCACTGTTCCTCTTCTTTCTTCTTCCTATTATGACTCTTCCCTTAAGGTTAACTCCAATCCCTGGAGTATTGTACTATGAATTCCCACTTGAAGCAATCATCTCACTGAGACTCAGCAACTCAAATAATTCTGAAATCACCGTTTAATTAAACCCAGCAGAAATAAGAACGGAGAATACAAAGAAACAAACCCTGACCAAGGCATGGGTGGCAGATACTTTGTAACACATGGAAGTCTCTTTTCTGTAAGAAGCCTAAAAGTGAAGAATTACAATAGTCAAGATATGGAAGCAATCTAAGTGTCCATCGATAGATGAATGGAAAAGATGTGGGGGGGAGGGGTCTGCGTGTGTGTATACATACATATATACATACATACATACATACATATAATGGAATACTACTCAGCCATGTAAAAAGAATGAAATCTTGCCATCCATGACGCGGATGGACCTAGAGGGCATTATGTTAAATGAAATGAGTCAGACACAGAAAGACAAATACCATGTGATTTAACTTACGCATGGAATCCACAAAACTAACAAACAACCAGAAACAGACTCATAAATAGAACAAACTGGTGGTTGCCAGAGGGGAGGCGGGGTAGGGGGACGGGCAAAATAGATGAAGGGGATTAAGAGGTATAAACTTCCAGTTATAAAATAAGTAAATCACTGTGATGAAAAGTACAGCATTAGGAATAGAATAAATAATATTGTAATACTTGTGTATGGTGACAGGTAGCAACTCCACTTATCAAGGTGAGCATTTCATAATATATATGAATGTTGAATTGCTATATTGTACACCTGAAACTAATATAATATTGCGTGTGAAACTATGCGTCGATTAAAAATAAAGCAAACAAATACTTCGTCCCAGTGCTAACAAAGAAATGTACTATCCATATCACTTCTCTTAATTACTATGGAGCAATAAAACAGTTGAAACTGTGTGGTTTCATTTATACATTATAAACTTTGTTTAATGTCTATTTATTTTTGAGAGAGAGAGAGAGACAGAGTGTGAGCAGAGGAGGGGCAGAGAGGGACACACAATTCGAAGCAGGCTCCAGGCTCTGAGCTGTCAGCACAGAACCCGGTGCGGGGCTTTAACTCACAAACCACAAGATCATGGTCTGAACCAAGTCGGACACTTAATCGACTGAGCCACCCAGGAGCCCCTCATTTATACACTGTATATACAATTGGTTGGGCAGGGGAAAAAAGTGACTTATACTTTGAGAAATGCTACAAGCAGCTGCCAGTGTTACAATTTTAGAGGTAATTATTGAGCACTGTATATCCATCAGCAAGATGTCAAGTTTCTATTTTCTGGGCTAACAAGTTAAGACATCCCCTATTCTCTATCTTCAGTTGCCCCCTGGCTACTTTCCTTTTTAACCTTTTCTGCTCTACATTCCCTAGACCCACCCTCTTTCCCGTTTGTCTCTAGATTCTTGTCCCTTATCATTGCTCACTTCCTGACTTGGGTGAAATTCCAGCCTCAGGCAAAAGTGTGAGCTCGGCAGGTCTGTTCTCTCCATCTCCTTTCACTTTCCCTCCCTTCTTCCCTGTGCTCCCAAATATTGTTCTGTGTTCGTTAACAACACTATACCTTCCTGACGGGTCCACTGCTCCAAGAATTTAGTTTCTTCTCTTAGCTAAGAAAAATCTGGGGAAATTTCAGGTGGACAGCATGTTCCAGTTAATTCAAATTTCATTAACAAAGGACTTGTGATAAATGAATAACACTTTTAACCAGATTGTACTTTTATTCCATTATAAGAAGGGTTGGTTGAGCCAATTAATAATAATAAAAGACTGATAGGGGCGCCCGGCTGGCTCAGTCGTTAGAGCATGCAACTCTTGATCTTGGGATCATGAGTTTGAGCCCCATGTTGGATGTAGAGATTACTAAAAAAAAAAAAAGTAAATTAAAAAAAAAATAGACTGGGGTGCTTGGTTAGTTCAGTCAGTTGAGCATCTGACTTGATTTAGGCTCAGGTTGTGGTCTGAGTGTTATGAGATCGAGCCTCGTGTCAGGCTCCACAATGAGCATGGAGCCTGATTAAGATTCTCTCTCTCTCTCTCTCTCTCTCTCTCTCTTTTTTCCCTCTCCCTTTGCCCCACTCCCCTCAAAAAATAGACTGATAACAAAACAAAAATATTTATTCCAGTTTACATTTAATGCAATATTTTATATATGGCATATATACTATATTTAGCATATAACCTTTTACAAGTTGACAAAAGGTAATTTTTTGAGGCACTGGCAATATTTTTCTTTACTAACAAAGTTCAATATCTATTGAAGTTAAAAAAATGAGGGGCGCCTGGGTGGCGCAGTCGGTTAAGCGTCCGACTTCAGCCAGGTCACGATCTCGCAGTCCGTGAGTTCGAGCCCCACGTCAGGCTCTGGGCTGATGGCTCAGAGCCTGGAGCCTGTTTCTGATTCTGTGTCTCCCTCTCTCTCTGCCCCTCCCCCGTTCATGCTCTGTCTCTCTCTGTCCCAAAAATAAATAAACGTTGAAAAAAAAAATTAAAAAAAAAAATGAGATTACATTACTATAGCTTTCATTACATCAGGATTATAATGTTTCACAGTTTTACTAGATGATATGCTGGACCATTGGTGAAAAGAAACCAAAATTGTCATGTGCACGCAAAACTTTAGGAAACACTACTACTAATAAAGCATGATATGGTAATTGATTCTTTTATTTTTTACCAAACATCTCATAAATCTTCAGTGCCTCTAGGTTTATAGAATCAATCTCAATGACAAGGGTAGAAACTCAACAAAAACATTAGCAAATAAGACTTGGGCAATCACAAAGGAAATAGGTCACATTGTTTGGACAATTTGTTTTGAGTAAGAAACAGTTTGCTTGGTTGCATACCATCAATTGGCAATTTGATCATGTAGCCCCCAAATTAATTTTTACAAATCAAAACTGGAAATTAAATGACAAGTTTTCATTCAGTCTGTCATGAGAACATTTCCATTATGACAAATTTACCTACGCTGAAGGGGCGTTAGGAGAGATGTGAATAATTCAAAACAAAGTACATAAAAATTTTTTTCAATGTTTATTTTTGAGAGAGAGAGAGAGAGAGAGAGAGAGAGAGAGAGAGAGAAACAGAACGTGAGCAGGGGAAGGGGCAGAGAGAGGGTGACCCAGAATCTGAAGAAGGCTCCAGGCTCTGAGCCTTCAGCACAGAGCCCAACATGGGGCTCGAACTCATGAACTGTGAGATCATGACCTGAACCAAAGTCGGACACTTAACCAACTGAGCCACCCAGGCACTCCCAAAACAAAACACATTTTAAAAGAATATTATTTGGCTTTGGACATTGTACCAATACCTAGAGATTTCAGTCAGATTTTCCCCAAGATATTGGAAGTAAGAGACAGAAGACAGAAGACTCTTCCCCAAGATATTGGAAGTAAGAGACAGAAGACGGAAGAGACAGAAGAGACTGAGAGCTAAACTTTAAGATGACACACAATGGATAAGACCAGAAGTAAGCAAAGTCACCTTTAAAACACAAACTGGCCTGACCTGACTGTAACTTGATTTTTATTGAAAGAATGTTGCTAAGAGGTTTGAGTAGCCATTGAAACAGAAAAAGAAGCATCCAAGGCACTTCGGGGCCAGTGCCCATCCAAGTGCTGTCAAGGAGAGAAGCAGCTCAAATCAATAGCATGCCAGGATGTCCCTCCTGTATTGGAGATCAATGTAGAAAGTTGCAACCATTGGAAATTAAGTATTTCCATCTTTGGGACAAAATCATCCTGTCATGCAGATAGGTGAATCAAGAATAATCTATACGCATAACCCTACTTGTTCTGAATCTGTGCCCGTCAAGCAGCCTTCTGATTGATAATGCCTTAGGTTTCCTGAGTAGGTTTGTCTACATAGAAAATTCACTGGCTTTGCAGTCTTGAGTCTTCAGGTATATACATTGAAAATTAATAAATTAATATTCTGGATCTAGGTATCATTCTCATAACCTTGGTTAATGTAAATTCATCTGATGGCTGAAGCTGTTTTATGTTGCTGAAGAAACGTATTTCTGAGACTAAAGTACTCTAGGCCGGATCCTGGAGGTTTGGGAAAAATTCACCGAGGTAAGGCTTCCCTGTCCCCTCTTGGGGACAGTCAGTAGGCCTTCCCCCAGCAATGAGCATATTATCAGCCAAACTTTTCCATTTCAAAGACCGTTGATATCAATGGAGGGGTGGGTGTGCTTGTGATTTACCTCTGTTTATTATTTTATTCTAACATTGCTACAGTGACAATTCCTTGACCATATTGGTGGGGAAGACAGCTCAGACCAGGAGAAGTGGCAGGGAATTTTTGAATTTAAAAATATACCATATGTAATTCATAAAGTGGACACAAGTTTCCATTTACCACACACCCACTATATGTTCAAATTCAATATGATCACTTCCCTACATCATACTTGCCTAGTCAAACCCAGCATTGGTGAATCTATTTTCTCAGTAGCTATACCAAAGAGCTGAACAGAGAATTCTGATTCTCTCTCTTCCTGTCTCTCTGCCCCTCCCCCACTCGCGCTCTCTGTCTCAGAATGGGTAAATAAACTTAAAAACTTTTTTTTTTAATGTCTCTTTTTACTCCACATTCCCGCCAGTTATAGTTGTTTTTCTGTTATGGCGAAGTTCAAGTTCTGGAAATAATTGTTTGTCCGTAGTCTCCACTCTCTCAGCACCTATGTCCTTTTCAGCTCACTATCTTATGAGTTTCTGGCCTCATTACTCCACCAAAACTTCTTGTAAAAGATACCAGTAACCTCCATGTTGCCAAACCCAGTGGATACTTCTGGCTCCTTCTTCATATGAGTTGACTTCTCAGCAGCATTTAACATATGTGAGTGCTCACGCCATCTTGTAATCCTCTCCTCTCTTGGCTTCTGTGACATCATCATCTTCAGGTTTTCCAGTTCTCTGGCTTCTCCCCAGTTTTCTAAGTCCTCCGCCTCCACCTGACCTTTACATATTGCTGTTCCTTAGAGCTGGTCATTTTTCCTTCTTTCCCTACTCTCTCCCTAGGGGATCTGACTTGCTTCCACCACTTTAAACACATGTCTATGAAGTACATGTGTACACGTATGAAACACACGTCTGTGAGACTCAACTCTCTCTCTCCGATGCTGACTTCCCCCTGAGCTCTCTAGATATGCGTGTCAACTGCATATTTGATCCACAGTTGGACATTACATGAACACCTCAAATTTAATATGTCCAAAATTTAATCTTTCCCAATCTTTCTTTCTTTCTTTCTTTCTTTCTTTCTTTCTTTCTTTTTCTTTCTTTCTTTCTTTCTTTAATGTTTATTCATGTTTGAGTGTGAGAGAGTGAGAGCGACAGAGGGGCAGAGAGAGAGGGATACACAGAATCCAAAGCAGGCTCCGAGCTCCAAGCTGTCAGCACAGATCCCAATGCGGGGCCTGAACTCATGAACTGCAAGATCATGACCTGAGCTGAAGTTGGACACTTAACCGATTGAGCCACCCAGGTGCCCCTTTCCAATTTTTCTTTTTAAATTAAAAAAAAATTTTATTTATTTATTTATTTATTTATTTATTTATTTATTTTGAATGAGAGAAAGAGAGAGAGAGCATGTGTGTGCATGTGTGCATGTGCGTGCACTCATACACGCAAGCAGGGGAGGGGCAGAGAGAGAGGGAGACAATCTCTGGGATCAAGCTCCACCTGGAGCCTGATTTGGGGCTCCAACCCACAAACCGTGAGATCCTGACCTGAACTGAAATTAAGAGTCGAACACTTAACTGACTGAGCTACCTGGGCTCAGCCCCAGTTTTTCTTTTTAATATTGCTCTACCAGCCAAATGGTTTTCCTCCCCTCTTCCAACACCATAATCTCTATAGACACTGCTGTCATTCACCCAGTTGCTCAAGCCGTCAATCTGTTGTCATTGATTCTTTTCTTCTCTCCCTACACGGAGAAGTGATCGTTTCCCACAAGCGAGTATATTTTTGCTCCAAAATATGTGCCAAATCTGTCTACTTCTCTCCAAGTTCACAGCCTCCATCTTAGTCCAGACCACTATCATTCTTCGCCACTGTAGTTACTTCATTACTGCCTAGTAGAGCTCCTTGCTTCCCTTCTTGCCTCCCCACAATCTGTTTTTCACACTCTTCATTTCAGCAGTTACTGGTGATCTCCTTAAAATGTAAAATCAGATCCTGTGGCTCCTTTTCTTAAAACCTTCAAATGGCTTTTCACTGCTCCTAGGTGACATTCTTTCTGAACTCCCTAACCTAGCTTCCTCTGAATCTGGCTTTCGACTCTCCTTCCAGTCTCATCTTGTTTGTGTCACTCTCTTAACTAAGTTCCAGACATACTCCTCTCCTAGTTTCTAGAACATTCCAAACTCTTTCCCAGATCAGGGCATTTGCAATTGCAGTTCACTTGGTCCAGAGCACTTTTCCACCTACTCTTTGCATTACTACTTCTTCTTGTCATTCAGGTCCCAGTTTCAGTGGCCCCTTTTCAGAAAAGTACTCAAGGACCACACTTTCTAAAATAAATTCCCCCTGCCCTTCTTCCTGGTTATTCTTTATCTTGATATCTTGTTTGTTTCTTTTGTTGCACATATCCAAACCTATTATTTGATCTGTATCACTAGACTGTTGCCTAGGACCAAGGTCTTTTTTTTTTTTTTTTTTTTTTTTTTTTTAAGTAGGCTTCATGTCCAGCAAGGAACCCACACAGGACTTGAACTCACCACACTGAGATCAAGACCTGAGCTGAGATCAAGAATCGGTCGCTTAACTCACTGAGCCACCCAGGTGCCCCAGGGCCAATGTCTTAATTGTTCTATACCTTTATATCCCAGTACCTAGCATAGACAGTAGGTGCTCAATACATATTTGGTGAGTGAATAACACAAACTTGAGAAGCAGGTATTTTTATTTTTTGTGGAAGAAAATTTTTTTTAATTTTTAAAACATTTTATTGTGTTTTTTAATTGAAGTATAGTTGACATAGATAGAAGTAGGTATTACCTCCATTTTACACGAGAAAACTGAATCAAAGAGATATTAAGTAACTTACCCATATGACATAGCACTTAGCAAAACATGTTTTTGTTTTATTCTAAAACCTAAAAAAATATGTAATGCTTTATGAAACTTAACACAATACCATATACAGTTACACACACACTATATACACTATATGTGTGCACGTATTTATCATTTGTGTCTCATAACAATATTATGACTCACAAAGTTTTCATTACACATTAAAACTGATTTGTGATGATAAAATATGGAAATTATAGAAAGGCATACATAAAATCTTTTTTAAAAATCTGAATGCCCTAAGAAAACTACTGTTCACGTTGCCATTATTAACATCCAGAGTACATTTTTTATTCTTTTCAATGAATATGTGTATGTGTGTGTGTTTCTAGCATAGTTATGGCATAAATATATTAGGGCATAAGCATTTCCCTGATCATTAAGTATTAATCTGAATTTAATGACTTCAGAATAGTCCATTATATGGATGTATCATAATGCATTTATTTATCTCTTGTCAACGGACAGCTTTTGGTATTATGAATACTGTGTACTCATATTTCCGGAAAATATCAAGATACTGTCAAACACCAAGGTTAAAGATTATGCATAATGTACTGTTGATACGTAGCGCCAGACTGTCGGTTGAACCAATTCACACACCCATCCACCACTTACAAGGGTGCTGCCTTCCCTGAGGCCTATCAGTGTACAATCGTGGCCTCTTCCAGAATTCCTGGAGAGAGCTCCTGCAAATCCTTACCCCGCGGCGGGAACCCCGATTGCAGGAACTCCCTCCTTCCAGCAGGAGGCGCCGTCGCCTTCCGCCGGGGTTGGGCCGCCACGGAGGCCTCACGTGATCGGGCCGTCTCTGCGCCGGAGGGCGGTCTTGCGGAGATTTGCCTTACGTACGCCGCGGCATGACGTAGTACGTAGGGGCTGGCTAGCCGCCATCTTGCTTCTTTTTCTCGCTCGCTCTCTCCCTCTCGGGAAGCGGCGAAAGTGCTTTGGCGGTTTGTCCATCCGCAGCTTCGGCTTCCCGGGTCGGGTGGTCCTTCCATCCCCCCCCACCCCTCGCCTCCCCTTCCCCTTCCCTCGATCAGAGCGCGGCAGAGACTCTCGAAGTGCGCAGACACACTCCGCTTGACACTCGCCCTGGCCGGTAAGGAAAGCGAGGGCGTAGGAGCTGTGATCAAAGCGGGCCCCATCGGGGTGGGCTGGCGGGGGGCCGCCTGGGGCGTGGGAGCGCACCCCGGCCCTGGCGGGCAGAGACTGGGGAGCCGCTGGGAGACGGCCTGGGGTCGAGCCATCCCCCGCTTTCTCTTTGGTTCTCATCATGTCTGTGTCTGGGGGAAGTCTCGGCCTCCTGGTCGGGGAGCGGGAAACCGGAGTCAGACCCGCCCCATGTGGTCTGCAGCGGGAGTTCCGGAGCCGTCGGTCTCTCTCCCACCCGGTCCCCGCTCAGGCCCCGCGGGGGGATTACTCGCGTAGCCGGCTAAACGAAGGGGGTTCCCGTCCTTGGGATAATGGCTTTTTTCCTAATGTGTGGGAAGCGTCCCCCAAACAGCTCAAGGGCTCATCTGGGGCCTTTACTGCCTACTTCTTTTCCGTGTGTAGTTAGGGTGGAATTTGCAGCGAGCACTGTGTGAGAGAGACCGGGCTAAAGACCTGACTCGGTGAGAGGCGCTTGGGGGAATCTGGACCAACCCTACTTCCGCTAGGGACGTGCAGCCCCAACTCCAGACGACGATTTGGTAGTCATTTCGTTCCCCAGGCCTCGCCATCCCCTGACCTGCGTAGTGAATCCCACTCTGCAGCTCTCTCTCTTTGAGATAGCGTTAATGTTATTGGTGTTACGGTAAAGGCCCCACTTCAGGACTTGCAGAAAAGGGCATGGGGACCAATGGGAACGCTGATAAATTGTTCCTTTGCCCGAGAGGAATGCGTCTAGTTCCTTTAAAGGGGATGCATATTTGTTTTGACTTGATTTGAGATTTGTTTGAGATTTCCAACATGCCTGATGTTTGCTGGCTCCCGAAGCTGCCCGGATTTCTGCATTGGCTGATCTTCAGCCTAGGCTCGTAGATTCATACCTCGCTAGGGTCCTTGGAATTGTACGGTAGGCGGCTGTGCTGGAAGGTTTTCCTTTGGAATGCACCAGAAAAATCAGGATTCTTGATCCAGTGCTTGATAGCTTCCTCCTGCAAATAAACACGATGGCGTGATACTTAAGCGCCCACCGAGCCTAACTCCAGCATTTGTTAAAAAGTAGATTTAACCTCCTCTGGTGGTGATTAAGATGCTACTCCGACTGGAGCCATTTTTAGGTGTGTGTCAGATGCACTGCAGCATCGTTTCTGGCCCACCTCAAATGCATTGATCCTCTAAGAAAATTAGGAATGGATTGACTTTGAATTTTGTCTTTGGCGTATGGTCAAATAGTAATTTGATTTTTTATAGTGGGCTTGTCAGAATGCAGGCTTTTTACTTGTATATTTTGGTTTGGTGAGCTTACATATGTGGCTGTTTTCCCTCCACCATTAGTTGACCTTTTACTGTGTACTGAGCACAGTAACGAGCTCTTTACATACGTTATCTTTTCTCGTCTTACAGCCGGTACTTGAGGGAGGTGCTCTTATTATCATCCCCATTTTACAGATGAGATAAAATCAGAGATATTAATGTGACCAAGGTCACAGGCAGTTACCGTGTTGCAGTAGAGATTCAAACCCAGACTGTCTAAATCGAAAGGGGATGCTGTAAAGCCATCAAACTGCCTCCCTGTTTCTTGTAATTTTAGGAACTGTGGTAACTGAAGATGTAGCATTGTTAACCTAGTTTTTTCTTTTGCTTGATTTCAGTATAGAAACATTGTTGCACACAATGGTGAAAGTGTTGCAAGGTTAAAAAAAAAATGGTTGTAACTACTTTGGGGATGGGATAGAAGCTAATTTTTCTCCCCTTTTCTAGTAGAGGCCAGTTGGTTAAAACCCTTGACTAGGTAGTATGACATAATCTTAAAATTTTGAGATCTGGCCTATACTGTTGGTAGAATATTTCCTCATCTGTAAAATGGAGGTGATGTTAATAGTACTTCCCTCTAAGGTTTGCTGCAGGATTAACAAAGATCATGTGTGTAAAGGGCTTGTTACTGTGCTCAGGATACAGTAAAAGGCCAACTAATAGTAGACTGGCAGAATATTGGCATAAACAGTAAGTAATCTGTATATTCTTAGAATGGAGTATATATTCTTTGCGTATTTAAATAGTTTTTCTTTCTTTTTACACTTACGTGCTAGATTTTGTTCTTAAAGATTTCTTCATGCTCTACAGTCAGTAACCCTGGGTTCAGTATGTTGAGCACAGCTGAAAATACAGAAGTTCTGACTCATTCCCTCCCTTACCCTTAATGCCACCCCACCACCCGTATTGGTAAAATGTCTTTGAAGATTATATTATATCCCCCTCTTCCTCCAAGTGGTTTCCTCTTGCCCCCCCCCCCCACTTCAATTTGTAAGCCAGTTGAGTAACTTCTGTTTCAGACGCTGTTTATGCCAAATTTGTGTAAGACAAGGATTGATGATTGATAAAATGTTACACAAATTGGTACAAATCCTGTTCTTACAGTGAAGGAGATCCAGAAGTTGTGTCTCACTGAGTTATGACTAATACACTTTCAGCAAAGTGAGAATCAGTTTATGAATAGGGTAACGCAATGATAGCTTATCTCCGTCTATGTTAACTGTTAACTGTTGTTTAGAAGCTTGAGAATTAATGTTAGTTTTCTGAGTCATAACATTTTAAATTTCTCAATAAAGCCTTTGATGCGTCAGTCAGGACATCTTTGTGGGTGAAAATATTCTCGAGAGGGTAACTTCAGTGTATTTTCTGTAGTGTTTTTTCCCAGTCCCAGAAAGGTTAAATATAAACTGATCTTTTCACCAGTTACATTAGTCGTCATTTTGCTCTAGATTAACAGAATGCCAGTCATGTTTTAGGGCCTGTGTGTGTACACGTTTGCCCGCAAATCAGATCAAACAATTACTGAATTTCAACAGTTGTCTAGTTGGCAGACAAAAACCTTTACATGGTTAGTATACGTAGAGTCAACACAAGATAGCAATAAAATTATTACTGTCAATGTGATGTAATGTTCTCACCCGTAGGTGCTCTGCCTTAAGGGAGGATGAGATGTAGTTAACATTTGTGGAGCACATCCAGTATAAAAAAAAAACCACTTGGGTATTATTTACATAGCATATTATGTAGTAATTTTCTTTCTACCTGTCTGTGTTCCAGTATTAGTGTGTTTTCCTTTACTAGACTGTTTCCATATCTTCCACACCTTGTATGGTAGTTGGCATATACCTAGGTTTTATTATTGAGTGAATGAGATTAGAAAATAGAAGACTAGACCCACCAACTAAGATTCAACTGACAGATATCTTAGTAGAGCAAAATAGTACCCTGTCATTCCCTCCCCCCACCCCGCCCACCTCTCCATTAGAATAGCATAAGATGCTTTCACATAGCTTATGTTTATGTACTGTGCGTTGTGAGATTTGTTTGCATCCGATTTTCCTTTCTAAAATTTAGATTTATTCAACAAACGTTAAAGATTCTTTTAATTTTGTAAGGCATAGTGAGTCAGAGGAATATGGCTTTTGGTTCCTACTGCCAAGATGCTCACGGTTTTAAGGATTAATGTTAAAAGTTGACATGTGATCTTTGGATTTATACCAGAAGATAAAAATAAAGACATACAAGCAGAAAAGGGAAATTTGGGGCAGAAAATCCATATATGAACATTGTCTATAATATAGATCAGGTGCCTAGTTGATTACAAGTGAAGGCATGATGGCCAAGAGAGATCAAGAATAATTGCAATTACTGGGGTGCCTGGGTGGCTAAGTCGGTTGAGCGTCCAACTTCAGCTCAGGTCATGATCTCACTGTTCGTGAGTTTGAGCCCCATGTTGGGCCCTGTGCAGACAGCTCAGAGCCTGGATGGAGCCTGCTTTAGATTCTGTGTCTACCTCTCTCTTTGCTCCTCCTCCACTTGGACTCTGTCTCTCTAAAAAAAAAAAAAAAACAAAAACCAAATACTAAAAAAGAAACTAAAAAAAAAAAAAAGAATAATTGCAATTATTGATATTTGTTGAGCACTTTCCATGCTAAGCACTGAGCTAAGGTAATTTTGTAGATTATCTTTTTCGATCTATACAGTAAGCCTAGGAGGTAGATTATTTTGTCCTTGTTACACAACTAGTAAACTGGGATTTAAAGAGGTTTAAGTAATTCTTTCAAAGTTACTTAGTTAGTATATGGGATTCGAATCATTGACCCAGAGCCTAAGTGTGTAACTTCCATACAACGTGGATTTCCCAGTGGCCAGTATTTCCCAACCTTAAGACATTCATGTCTTTTAAGATCTTCAAACCTTCTGTTTTAATATTTTCTTTAATTCAAGTTACTGTCTTTTAAATAAGTGAATTTATTTTTTTAAGTGCACTTATTTTGAGAGAAACAGAGAGTGAGCAGGGGAGGGGCTGAATGAGAGGGGGACAGGATCCCAAGCAGGCTCTGTGCTGACAGCAGAGAGCCCAATGCGGGGCTCAGACTCACAAACTGAGATCATGACCTGAGCCGAAGTTGGACGCTCATCCAGCTGAGCCGCCCAGGCACCCCTAAGTAAGTGAATTTAAAAGAATATACATGATTACTTGGTGTTAGTTTTTTCCCCCCTTCAACATGTTTCAAAATAAACATTTTTTAAAGTTGATTTTTATTTATTCTTAATGTTTATTTATTTATTTTGAGAGCGAGAACAAGTGGGGAGCAGGGGAGGGGTGGAGAGAGAGAACCCCAAGCAGGCCCCACATTGAGCACGGAGCCCACCTCAGGGGTTGATTTTATGAACTGTGAGATCATGACATGAGCTGAAATCAAGAGGCGGATGCTTAACTGACTGAGCCACCCAGGTGCCCCCAAATAAACATAATTTTAAATATTCCTCTATGGACCATTTAAAATCATCCAATACACCATTAGTAGTCTTGTATTCCACTGTTCAGGACATAACCACAAAACTGAGCCTGGCTGGCTCAGTTGGTAGAGCTTGCAGTTCTTGATTGGGGTTGTGAGTTTGAGCCCCATGTTGGTGTAGAGAATACTTAAAAATCTTAAAAAAAAAAAAAAAGAACAAGAAATGAATGCTGGATAGGATTAGGCAACAGTTAGAAGTAATGAAGGCGAGAAGTGATGAAAGTCTAGGGTGGAATGGATTCATCACAGGGAATGGCAGCATTACAGGAGAAGAGATCTAAATTAGAGCCTTGACTATGTACTTGGGGCAACCATTTCCATTATAAACTGCAAAGTGGAGGTATTTGCTTAAGACTGAAATGTAGCAAGATACCGAAGACAATCTGTGGGAAGAGAAGGAAGGCAAGAATGAATAAGTGAGGAAGTCACCACAGAAATCAGGGTGGATTTAGAATAATCTAAAAAAGGGGATTATTACAGCCAAATGGAGCAGAGTTCAGAAAAATATAAGTGGCCTTTGGATTTGGCTGAGAGATCTTTGGTGACCCTAAAAGAATTTAGATCGAGTAATGAGGGTGAAAGGTTAAGCAGGGAGGAATAAGTAGTGAGACTTCTTGATTTTTAGGTGACTTGAATGCTCAATATGAGCTCTGTACTGTGAGTTAAAACACCTAGTTTTAGTCCTTTTGTCACCTACGTTTTGTCCTTTGTGCCTGCTGTTAACTTGAGAGACAAGTAACATGGCTTCTTCAAATTTTAGGTACAGGTATTCCCCGCTTTTTGGAAGTTTGTATTAGCCCACTTTGCTTTTATGAAAGACATACATTAGTACCCGCTTTTGCTAACCGGAAGAACTTTTTTTTACTTTTTTTATTTTTGAGAGAGACAGAGCAGAAGCGGGGAGGGGGGGGGGTCAGAGAGAGAGGGGGACACAGAATCTAAAGCATGCTCCAGGCTCTGAGCTGTCAGCACAGAGCCCGTCGCGGGGCTCAAACTCACTATGAGCTGTGAGATCATGACCTGAGCCGAGGTTGGACGTTTAACCAACTGGGCCACCCAGGCACCCTGAAAGAATTCTGAAGAAGATTTTCACTTTTACAGAAAGCAAAAAGTGACAATAGCATTCAGTGGTGAGCCATTATAGAGGCAGTGAGAGTGATGCCACCAATGTCCTTCGGGAACTACGTAGCATCGGGACATGGCTTTGAACTGTGTTTGTCAACATCTGTACTTTATTTTTGTGTGTGTGTGTGTGTGTGTGAATTTGTTAGCAGGATGGCTCCTAAGGGATCAGAAAAGCCTAAGAGAGGTTATTTGTTGGGTCTGGGAATGCTACAAAAATTTTTCCATATGAGTTAATGGTAATTGTTTCTTTGCTGTAGCCATTTCAGCTTACGCAAGGTTTCAGAGGAAAGCTTTGCTCTCTCATAGCAGGGGAAACCTGTATATTCATCTGTGAAATAAAGAAAATCTCCGTTTCACCTATCTCAGAGGATTGTTGCAAAGATCACATTAAATGTGTTTCCATGTGTCTTTTGAATTTAATATTCTTTCATATTACATGAGCATTCACCATACTTAAACAGAAAAGAGAACCATGAAAAATAGAAAGTTAAAAAAGGTAAAGGGAGGATAGGTTTTCTGATGTTGAGAGATCCCCTCCAAATATTTGAGTGTGCAAGGTAAGGGATGGATGCATATGTAGCTGGAGAATGGGTGGCTAGAGAAGTTAATAATTGATTTTTCTTCCCTCTTTCCTAGTGAATGATCTGAAAGTGTAGGGCTGCTTTATGTGGTTGTGCCGTTTGTGCACTGCACAAATGTGCTGGGCTGAAGCAGACAACAAGGACTGAAATCTGCTCCAGGCTCTGCTTTCAGAGTCCTGTGCTCTGGCTAGGCCTCCCAGGGGTAATCGTGCTTTCACTCCTCCCCTCTCTCCCCGTGCATCACCACCTCACCCAGAGGAGTACCTGTTTCTCCCCAGAAGCATATGTTTTTCTATTTGCACAAAGGCCCTGTGGAGGCCAGTGGATGCTCTGAAAAGGTCCTGGGGAGATCTATTCAGGATACATTTTTTTTTTTTTTTCAACGTTTATTTATTTTTGGGACAGAGAGAGACAGAGCATGAACGGGGGAGGGGCAGAGAGAGAGGGAGACACAGAATCAGAAACAGGCTCCAGGCTCTGAGCCATCATCCCAGAGCCCGACGCGGGGCTCGAACTCACGGACCGCGAGATCGTGACCTGGCTGAAGTCGGACGCTTAACCGACTGCGCCACCCAGGCGCCCCTCAGGATACATTTAGAACAGAATAAAAAACAATCGGGAGACTGGAGAAATGGTCACCAAGGAACAAAAAGCTTAGAACTTTTTAAGATGGGTTAAGTAGTTGGGCAAGTACTCATCCACTTTATCCAGTGTATTTTAAAGGTGAGTATTGTAGCTTATTAAATGTTTCCAGTAACTGGGAAACAGACTATATATATGGATTTTAACTGAAGAAGCCACAATGTAGGAACTTCTGAAGGTTAGGAAGATGAAAGAGTCCATTTACTTTAAAATTTAAAAATTTTATTAATGTTTGCTTTATTTATTTATTTACTTATTTATTTATTTATACATACATACATACATACATACATACCAAGCATGAGCACGAGTAGGAGAAGGACAGAGAGAGAGGGAGACACAGAATCAGAAACAGGCTCCAGGCTCTGAGCTGTCAGTGCAGAGCCCGACACAAGGCTTGAACTCATGAACCTTGAGATCATGACCTCAGCAGAAGTCAGACGCTTAACCGACTGAGCCACCCAAGTGCCCTGAGAAATTTTGTTTTTAAAGGAAAGAGGTGTTATTGAAATGAGGCTTTTGACAGAGTAGAGATTGGTTATATTGTTGTATAAATTTTTGAAATTCAGATAAAAATTGGATCTTTTGGTGTACCACTCTGTGAGTTTTAATATGTGTGGAGCCATGTAGCTTGCATCAAGAATTAGGATACAGAATGTAGAAAGATGAAATATCTCCCAACCCTAGATCCAGAGTCTTTGGACTCTTTGGATATTGGGGGGAGAGAAAGTATCTCTCCTGCTGAAGAAAGAGCTGTTGAATAAGGATTAAAAATTAGGCACCTCCAGCTGCCTCAGTTGGAAGAGCATGTGACTTAATACATGGGGTTGTGAATTGGAGCCCCACGATAGGTGTAGAGATTTTAAAGAAAGGAAGAGAGAGAGGAAGGAAGGGAGAAAGAGAAGAAGAGGAACAGAACAGAAAAGTCAGTAATAGCCTACAAGTGCTGATTGCTTGGTTTCCTGACCAGAAAATTTTTTTATTGTGTAGTTATATTTATGACAGATTGGAAACATGGGAAGAATAAAGTTAGTAGGAGAAAGATGCGTAGGCTTCCATGTCTCAAGATACACGTTTTAATGGTGGAGGAGTGGAGCCAGTGGTTGGCAGGGAGGGGTGCTAACTGGTTCTCTACACTTACAAATTTAAACTTGAAATTTCAACCCTTATGGTGCCATTTCGTTGAAGTTTAGGATAGTTCATGATGTCAAATGAACATCTTTAAGAGAATGCTTCTCTTTTTCTCCTATAACATCCAACAGACTTGCTTGCAAAAAAGTTAATTAAGAAGCTTTTATGCTTTGGTTTTTATTTGTAATGTGCAAGTTTTGAAAACACTGTTACCCATTTATTAAGTGCCAGACACCATTTTCAGAGCTTTATACACACTTTGTTAATTAAATCTCACAGTAGACTATAGAGGATATAGCCCACAGATGAGGAAATAAAGTTCAGAATTATATTTAATGACTAGGGAAATGCTTATCCAATAATATGCATATGCCACAGTTATGCTATGAAAACACCTAGCTACCAAATGTTAGAGTTGGGATTTAAACCAAATCAGTTTTGTTTTTTAACCAAATCAGTTTTAAGAGAAGTAGTTGTGTGATATGAGCACTTTAAAAATATTATAAGTTGTCAGAAAGAGTGATCTGGGAATCACTTCATTCAGTAAATGGTAGATGTGCAGACTTATAACTTTGCTAGAACAGTAATTTGTGGTACAGAAGATTCAATAGCTGCGTATCTTTTCTAATTCTTAGGGCATTCTGCCCTAGAAACTTAATTCACGTGTTTCAGTTTCTAAGAACAGCCTGAGCCCTTCTACCATTCTGATTAGAACTCCCAACAGATTTATTTACATTACACTTTGTTTTTAAAAATGACAATTTTTAATGCTGTAGTGCTATTTGTAGTAGAGGCACTCAACATATGGTAGTATTCTTAGCTTTTCTATGATAGCTGCAAATGTGATCTTAAAAATATTTGATGTCACTCTAACTTTAGGATCACTAAGTGGTTATAACAATTGGAGATGGAAATGAACTTAGAAGTTGACTAGTTCAACTTCTTACCCAGAGCAAGACCCTTTTATTTTAAGTGGAAAATTTAGTTTAAAATTTTATAGACAGAATGCTGTCTTCTGGAGTTAATACATCCCGTCTTTGTCAGCTCCAGCTGCCATGAGAAAATACCATAGACTAGATGGCTTAACAGGAATTTATCACATTTCTGGAGGCTGAAGACCAAGCATAATCAGGCTCTGATGAGGTCTTCCTTCCTGCCCCCCACACAGCCACCTTCTAGCTGTGTGTCTCCATGTGGCTGGGAGAGTGCCTTGGTGTCTCCTCCTGGAAGAGCTTAATTCCGTTATGAGGCCCCACCCTCATCACCTCAGCTAACCCTGATTATCTCCCACAGGCCCTGTATCTCCACATACCATCTGTCAAGTTGGGAGTTAGGGCTTCAATGTAAGAATTCTGAGAGGGGAAACAATTCTGTACAGAGTGCCCCCCCCCCCCTTATTTACGATCTTTTGTACACTGATTCTTAGACTTTTTACGTTATGTTATTATGCTTCAAAATGACATTTTTACAACAGATGGAATGTGTTTGTTGATAGTTATTACTGTATTTTGTTACTATAATTTTTTATCCTTGATATTTTATTCTGTACTGTAATGGAGTAAATTTGGAAATAAAAACTTGAGTCTTTAGAATCTCTTAGCCTAAAATAACATGTATCATTACATTTTAAAGGTTTGATGTTTATCTCTGTTATAATGAAAATTGAATTATGATTCTCACGTGGTGAGGTTATCTTGGGCATTGGCTTTTGGCATCAAGCTTCGACTTAATCTTGGCCCTATCTTTCCCCATCTAGGAGTTTTGGGTAGGTTATTTTTACTTGTTTAAAGTTGTTTCTTCATTGATAAATTTTGGTAACTTGAGCTCTGAGCTCTTATTCCCAATTTGGTGTTTTTACATCTCTAGAGCTCAGATTTAAAAAAAAAAAAAAAAAAAAAAAACTTCAAGAGACATTACTACATTAGAACATCTAGAACTTAACATCCCTCTTCGTGTTAGAAGTGGGAGATGTAAATATGAAAGATTACTCAGGTTTTTTTTTTTAATGTTTATTTTTGAGACAGACTGACAGAGCGTGAGGGGGAGGGGCAGAGAGACAGAGGAATTGAAGCGGGCTCCAGGCTCCAAGCTGTTAGCATAGAGCTCAACTTGGAGCTCGAATTCACGAACTTTGAGATCATGATCTGAGCTGAAGTCAGATGCTTAACCAGCTGAGCCACCCAGGTGCCCCGATTACTCAAGGTTTTAAATCTAGAGGTCAGGGAAAGTGGTTATGTGAAGTTGGGGAGAAGAACGTATTTGGGAGAGCAGATGAGCTTTTTTTGTTTTCCCTTTTTTCTTTTGGAATAATTTTAATCTCACAGAAAAGTTGTAAAAGTAGCATGAAGAATTCTGTATTCCTTCATTCCTATTCCCTGGTTATTTGCTGTTCTAAATCCTGTCATCACCTGAAACCTTAAATTCCAATCACAAGCTCTTAATGCTTTCTCACTCAGGTAGTACATTTTCTCCTCTTGTTTTTATTAAATGAACAAAGCAATGCTTGTAAGCTTGATTCAGTAAGCATTTAATAATTACTATTTGGGGGGCTTTTAATCAGTCGTTAAAATTGGCATTTCCTTCTGCTTTCCTCCTTATCCTCTTCCACCTTCTACTTCACTCTCTGGCTTAGACTTCCGTGAAATGTTACTCTGACCATTTTCCTGGCAGTGTCTTCCTCTCCCTTGCTTTTCTTTACACGTGTCTGGCACAGCTCTAGTTCCTTTTTGTTCCAGCTGCTGTGTGTTTCCCTCCACTTCCCACTCCTGGATGTGCTGCTGGACATTAATAATGAGAGTCTTCAAACTGCTCAGGCTTGGGAAGACCATTCTATAGCCCCAGTTGCCAGCTTTTCCTGGGGTGTCAGCACTGATTGTCACTGCATCGTTTGCCTGGTTGTCTGTCTTCGCTCCCAGTTCTTTGGAAGCCTTTTCCAACCCTCTTACGTTTCCTGTTATCTCCACTCAGTTGATGAGGACACCATGCCTTTTTCATTTGTTCCTAGTAGTGCCTGATAGTAGTACGTAGGCGCTGGGTAAATATTTGTATTAGTGAACAGGGGAATCAAGCATTTTGAGTTGTAGTTCTGTCAAGAAACTTAAGTAAAGACATTTGTTCTACAATTAAAAATGTGTGCGTGCAGATTGTAGTTTGTTTTGTAATTTTTAAAAATAATTTTTTTTAACATTTATTTTTTGAGAGACAGAGAGAGACTGAGCACGAGCAGGGGAGGTGCAGAGAGAGGGAGACACAGAATCGGAAGCAGGCTCCAGGCTCTGCGCTGTCAGCACAGAGCCCGACGCGGGGCTCGCACTCATGAACCGTGAGATCATGACCTGGGCCGAAGTTGGTCGCCCAAATGACTGAGCCACCCAGGTGCCCCTGTTTTGTAATTTTTAAGTAATCTCTACACCCAGTGTGGTGATCAAACTTAGAAGCCCAAGATCAAGAGTTGCCACACTCCATCCACCAACTGAGCCAGTCAGGCTCCTGCTAAAGATTGTAGTTTGAAGGAGAGTTTTGGTAATTATCCTTACCAAAGCAGTGAACAGTAGATGAGATGGCCAGCGGGAAAGCGCATAGAGAGAGCTGGTAAAGAGAGATGGCAAAAGCATGTTACCATTTATGTAGGGAAATAGGAAAAAGAGAGACAAAACTGTCAGTCATAGAGACCAAAGAAATTGGTTTATATAGAATCTTTTTACTTTTTATATTTGTATGTGATACCTATTACTTATTAGTAGAGATTCTTCCTTTATTTTTTTAATAAAACATATGTTGTGTGTATATAGTATGCTTATTTGGAAGTGGCTGCAGGTTCTTTTTAATGTTAACTATTTAAATCAGTGGGACATTGTACTTCATTTTCCAGAGGAACTAAATTCTCACCGTAAGATTAATGAGGAAAGAGAGGTAAACAGAGCTTGGATACTTAGAAGCCCATGGTGGTCAGAAAGATGATTGGCATTTAGTTGAATTTAACAAATTGGCAACTTGTGAAAGTATGGGTTTTTTCGAATATACTAGATTTTTAAAAATCATTATTTATTTATTTTGAGATGGGGGGGGGGTCAGGGCAGAGAGAGAAGGGGACAGAGGATCTGAAGCAAGCTCTGTGCTGACAGAGAACCTGATGCAGGGCTCGAACTCACAAACCATGAGATCATGACTTGAGCCAAAGTTGGACCCTTAACCCGCTGAGCCACCCAGGCGCCACTGAAATATGCTAGATTTTAAATGTCACTAAAAATAATGTTTTTTTGTATTGAATACTTGTAAATCCTTATGTAACGGTGAGTAGCCTTAGAATCTTACACTTTCTGAGACTGAAGGAATCTAAGGGATCATAGCTAATCTTGCCTTGATGTGGAAACCTTTTGCAGATTTTTTTTCAAATAATTTTCAACCTATGATGGTTGTCCTTCATAAAAACCATCTTTTTGTTACTAGTGTTGAGTGTCATCCTTTCATTTTGAAAGGTTGGTGTTTATATTGTGATAAACTACTGCCTTCCAAATTTCCCTTAGACCATTTGGAAGCAGTCTGTTTGCTTTTATTATATATGTATATTTGTAGGCTCCATGCTCAGCGTGAGGCTTGAACTCATGACCCCAATATCAAGAACTGCACGCTCTGGGGTGCCTGGGTGGCTTTCCTTGGCTTTCAGGTCTTGATCCCAGGGTGGTGGGATCAGCCCCGAGTCCCTGCGTAGGGCTCATGCTGTGTGTGGAGCGTTCTTGGAATTCATTCTCTCTCTCTCTCTCTCTCTGTCTCTGTCTGTCTCTGTCTCTGTCTCACATTAAAAAAAAGGGTACCTGGATGGCTCAGTTGATTAAGTGTCCAACTCTTGATGTTGGCTCAGATCATGATCTCATGGCTCAAAGTTTCAAGTCCTGTGTAGGGCTCTGTGCTGACCATGTAGCCTGCTTGAGAATCTGTCTCCCTCTCTCTGCCCCTCCTTCACTTGAGCACCCTTGCTCTCTCATAAGTAAACTTTAAAAAATAAAATTAAAATAATTTTTTGAAAAAGTAGCATGCTCTACTGACAAACAGCCAGGTGCCCCACAGTCTATTTGCTTTTGAAATACTAGCTTTTTTTCCTTCTTCACTTATTTCATCTTAACACTTTTTTGCAAAAAAAAAAAAAAAAAAAAAAAAAAAATTGTTTACAAGGTGATATGTATATTCATTGTTTAAATCTTGAAAATGTAAATGCACATGTTTTGGTGTATCTAATTTTGGTGAAAAATGTTAGTTTCTGACCATCATTGCTCAGAGTCCTAGAACCTTGAATTTAGAAATATGATCACTGGGGCGCCTGGGTGGCTCAGCTGGTTAAGTGTCCAACTCTTGGTACCAGCTCAGGTCATGATCTCACAATTCATGAGTTTGAGCCCTGCACTTTCCTTTGGTGCAGGGCCTGCTTGGGATTCTTTCTCTCACTCACTCTCTGCCCCTTCCCCACGCACGTGCATGTTCTCTCCCTCTCACTCTCTCTCAAACTAAAAAAATAAACTTAAAAAAAATAAGATTACTTTTTCTTCCCTTAAAGAGGGGTGTACTATTATTCAGTAGGTTTTTTTTTTAATATTTATTTATTATTGAGAAAGAGCGCAAGCGAGCCGTGGAGGGGAAGAGAGAGAGGGAGACACAGAATCCGAAGCAGGCTCCAGGCTCTGAGCTGTCAGCACAGAACCCGACGCGGAACTCGAACTCAGGAAGTGTGAGATCATGGCATGAGCCGAAGTTGGATGCTCAAGTGATTGAGCCACCCAGGCGCCCCTCATAGGCTTTGTTTTCGTAGACTGACCCTGAGTGATCGCTTGGGCAGCACATATACTAAAATTGGACCCATAACAGAGATCAGCCTGGCCCCTTGCAAGGATGATGTGTTGACTGACCCACAGGCCTTAATGATTCACTTTTATAGGTACATCGTAAGCAAGACAGTAATGTTAAAAAAAATACATTCTTAATGGCATGCAAATAACAAAAAGTTTTCTAAAACTAAAAAGACTATATAGTTCCTTTATAGAGGCTATAGTTCCTTTGTAACTGTGACAATATAGTTTTTGAAGTCAGAATCTGGCAGATTGAAAGGAAATGCACCTGTTGAGCTTACTGTTTCAAGGGTTTTTAAATTACTGATTGTGTAAATTGTATTGTTCTGTTACTGAAGGTGTGGATCTGCTGAATGCAGCCCTGGGTTTACTCAGCAGTTGAGATTTTTTATTAATTTTCCTCCAGTGGCTCTTCATGACATTTAGATTAAATTGGACAATAGTCCTATCCTAGTCTACTAGGCTCTGCAAAATCTGACTTCTGCTGCCTACTCTGACTTCTTCTCCTGCCTCTCTCCCTCAGACATGAACCCACTTATCCCAGATCAAAATTAGTTTTATCCCCCCAGTGGTTCTCAACTGTGGCTATACTTGAATACCTTGGGGATATTGTGGGTTCAGTTCCAGACCAGTGTAATAAGGTAAATACCTCAATAAAGCAAATTAAATGAAAAATTTTTTGGTTTCCCAGTGCATGTGAAAATTATGTTTATACTGTATTATAGTCTATTAAGTGTGCAATAGCGGTATGTTTTATAAAAACAGTGTATATACTTTAATGAAAAATTACTTTATTGATAAAAAAATGCTAACCATCATCTTAGCTTTCAGTGAGTCGTAATCTTTTTGCTCATGGAGGATCTTGCCTTGATGTTACTGACTGATGAAGGTGGTAGTAGCTGAAGGTTGGGGGGCTGTTGCAGTTTCTTAAAATAAGACAGCAGTGAAGTTTGCCACATCGATTGAATTGGTATTCTCTCTCTCTCTGCCCATCCCCGGATCATGTTCTCTCTCTCCCCAAATAAATAAATAAACTTAAAAAGAATTAGAGTCAGTCTTCTCAAACCCTGCCACTGTTTTATCAGCTAAGTTTATGTAATATTCTGAATCCTTTATTGTCGTTTCAGCATCTTCACCAGGAGTAGAATCCATCTCAAGAAACACTTTCTTTGCTCATCCCTAAGAAGCAACTTCTCATCCATTTAAGTTTGATGCGGAGATTGCAGCAATTTAGTTCCATCTTTGGGCTCCACTTCTCATTCAGTTCTCTTGCTGTTTCCACCACATCTGCAGTTACTTCCCCCGCTCAAGTCTTCAGCCCCTCAAGGTCATCCACAGGGGTTGGAATCAACTTCTTCCAAACTCCTTTTAGTGTTGATATTATGTGTGACCTCATGTATCTAGTCTCCAATTTTTAGCCACAGCTGCATCTTGTGCCTAGGCTGTTGCAGTCTATGATGTTTCCACCTTGTACCTTTGGCTCTACACAATCCATTCTCCACATTGTAGCCAGGATATTTTTAAAACCAAAGACACGTCTCTGTTCGGAATCAAATGGTTTCACATTACTTTAAAGATGACATTTAAAATTCTAATAGACTTTCTCATGCAAACTTCTCTTTCCCTTTCAACTCTCTTTCTCACTAGTTTGTACTTATTCAGCTTTTATGTTTTCAAACATGATAAGCATGTCAGGACCATAGGGCCTTTGTATTTGCTTTTTCTTCATCCTTGAAGCAGGCTCCTTCCCCGTTAGATCCAAATCAGAAGCGTTTCCCTCAGGGAGGCCTGTGGCGATCAACTAGTAGTTCCACTGTGTCTTACTTTCTCATATTATCCTGTGTGGTTTCATTCGTAGCATTTGTTATTGTCTGAAATGATCATATTTACCTATCCTTTCAGTCACCACAAAGACCCCTGAGAGCAGATTCTAATGTGCTGTCAAATAATTCTTTAACCCAGGGTTGCGAAGACTTTCTCCCTTGTTTTAAGTTTTTACATTTTGTCTATGCCCCCTTTTTTAAAAATTGGGATACAATTAACATATCACATTGTAGAAGTTTGAGGTATGTGTGTTGACTTGATTTCATGCATTTCTGTACTGCCAGATGATTATTACTGTAACATTAGTTGGTGTTCTTTTCATCACATAGTTATTTTTTTGTGTAGAGAGAACATTTAAATTCTTCTCTCTTACCAACTTTGGTGTATATAATGTATCATTTTGACTGTAACCGTAATGCTGTGCATTAGATCTCCAGAATGCTCATGTCTTCTAACTTCAGTTTGTACTCTTTGCTATGGTCCATTTTGAGTTGTTTGTATATGGTAGGAGGTATGGATTAGAATTCATTTTTTGTATATTTTGTATACCTAATTGCTCTACCACCACTCGTTGAGAAGATTGTACTTTATCCACTGCATTTTCTTCACATTTGTAAAAAATCAGATGCCTGTGTATATTTATATTTCTGCACTCTGTACTGTTTCATTGATCAGTCTTTTTTAGGCCAATACCACACTGTGTTCATGGCTGTTTGATAAGTACTGAAATCAGGTGACCAATGTCTTGGTCTTCCAACTTTCTTTTTAAAGCTCTTTTGATTATTCTAGGTCCTGTTTATTTCTTCATGAGTTTTAGAACCAGCTTGATAAATTCTACCACTCTCTCCCCCTGAAATTCCTTCTTTGATTTTGTTTGGGATTTCTTTGAATCTGTAGATCAATTTGGCAAGGAATCGCATCTCATATATATTGGGTCTTCTGATCCATGCACAGGGCATAGCATCATGTATCTAGGTCTTCTTCGATGATTTGTAGTTTTATCTTTTTAAAAAAAGATTTTTTTTTAATGTTGATTTTTTTTTGAGAGAGACAGAGACAGTGCGAGGAGGGAGGCGGGGCAGAGAGAGAGGTAGAGAAAGAATCCCAACCGGGCTACACACTGTCAACACAGAGGACTTGATTACAGGAACCCGAACCTGTGAGACAACCAGGGGGCCCTACAACAGATTTTTATATATTGATCTTGTGTCTTGTGTGCAACCTTGGTAGACTCTTTTAGTTCTAATAGCTTTTTCTAGAACCTGTTAGATTTTCTGCAAATATGATCAGTTCAGCAAAGTCAAGAGTTTTATTTCATCCCTCCCATTCTGAATTCCTTTTGTTTCTTTTTCTTCTTATTGCACTGGCTAGAACTTCTAGTACAGTGTTGGACAGAAGGAGAGAATTGATATCTTTGTCTTATTCCTGATCTTTGGGAGGACAGGAGTAAGCATTCAGTCTTTTACCATTAAGTATGATGTTGCTATAGGTTTTTGTATTTTACTAATAGACTTTATTTTTTTGTTGGTTTTCATACATGCCCTTTATCAAGATGAGCCCTAGTTTACTTAGAATTGTTATCAGGGATAGGTATTGGCTTTGTCATGTGCCTTTTGATATTGAGATAATCGTGTGCTTATCTATGGTGAAATGCATTGATTTTTGATTGTTAAACCAACCTTGCATTCCTGGGATAAAGATACTTAAATAATAAAAAAATCTCATATATTATTCCTTTAGTTCTCTTTCTGGTGTGGTTCATTCTTTTCTGTAGACCTAGATTCTGATGTTGCCATTTTTTTTCCTAGTTGAAGAACTTTAATATTTAATATTTCTTGTAGTGTAGGTCCTGCTAGTGATGAATTCTTTCAGGTTTCTTGTGTCTGAGAAAGCCCCAACCCCTTTTTTGTTCTTCAGTTTTTTGTTGTTTTTTTTTTTTAATTTTTTTTCAACGTTTATTTATTTTTGGGACAGAGAGAGACAGAGCATGAACGGGGGAGGGGCAGAGAGAGAGGGAGACACAGAATCGGAAACAGGCTCCAGGCTCTGAGCCATCAGCCCAGAGCCTGACGCGGGGCTCGAACTCACGGACCGCGAGATCGTGACCTGGCTGAAGTCGGACGCTTAACCAACTGCGCCACCCAGGCGCCCCTGTTCTTCAGTTTTGAAAGATATTTTTATTCAGTAGAGAACTCTAAGTTCATCAGGGTCTTTTTCTTTCAATACTTTTAGGCATGAGGCTGCAACATTTCTCACTTGCATCATTTCCAACAAGAGTTGTTTTTTTAAGTATCCTTAACAAAAATTTTTTAATGTTTACTTATTTTTGAGAGAGGGAGATCGCCAACAGGGGAGGTGCAGAGAGAGGGAGACAGAGGATCTGAGGTGGACTCTGCACTGACAGCACAAAGCCCAGTGTGACGCTCGAACTCGCATACTGTGAGATCATAACCTGAGCTGACCCAGGTGCCCCTGCTGTTGTTTTTTTTATGTTTGTTTCTCTTGTTGCTTTAAAAAAATATTTTTTTTATTTTTTACATTTATTTATTTTTGAGAGACAGGGAGACAGAGACAAGTGGGGGGACGGGCAGAGAGAGAAGGAGACCCGGAATGCAAAACAGGCTCCAGGCTCTGAGCTGTCAGGACTGAGCCTGATGCAGGGCTCGAACCTGTGAGATCATGACGACACTCAACTGACCAAGCCACCCAGGTGCCCCTCTTTTGTTGCTTTTAAAATTTTCTCCTTAGGGGGCGCCTGGGTGGCTCAGTCAGTTAAGTGTCTGACTCTTGATTTCTGGTCAGGTCATAATCATGGGTTTGATCCCTGTGTCAGGCTTTGTGCTGACAGCTCAGAACCTGGAGCCTGCTTCGGATTCCTGTCTCTTCTCTTCTCTTCTCTTCTCTTCTCTTCTCTTCTCTTCTCTTCTCTTCTCTTCTCTCTCTCTCTCTCTCTCTCTTTCCCCTTCCCTACCTGTGCTCTCTCTCTCTCTCAAAAATAAAATTTGGGAAAAAAAGATTTTCTCTTTATTGTTACAGATTTTTTTAAAAGACTTTTTTATTTTTAAGTAATCTCTACACCCAACATGGGGCTCAAACTCACAACCCTAAAATCAAGAGTTGTATATTTTATTGCCTGAGCCAGCCAGGTTCCCTTCTTTATTTTTAGTTTTGAACAATTTGATTATGATGTGCTTTTGGTGTGATTTTCCTTATATTTTTTATGCTTGGATTTGTTGAGTCCTTTGGACCTGGGTTTGTAGTTTTCATCAAATTTGTAACACTTGGTCATTATTTTTTCTCTCACCCTACTTAAGTGACTGCTATTACACAAAGATTAGGCTGCTTGAAGTCGTCTCAAGGCATACTGATACTTTTTTTTCTTAAGTTCTTTTTTTCGCATTGTCTTTTCATCTACTGATGACTTCCAAGTTCACTATTTTTTTTTTTATCAAAATGCCTAAAATGCTGCTAGTCCCATCCAGTGTGTTTTTCATTTCTATAAATTTTGATTTTTAATTTTTTTTTTTAATGTTTATTTATTTTTGAGACAGAGGGAGACAGAGCATGAACGGGGGAGGGTCAGAGAGAGGGAGACACAGAATCCGAAACAGGCTCCAGGCTCTGAGCTGTCAGCACAGATCCCGACGCGGGGCTCAAACTCACGGACCGCGAGATCGTGACCTGAGCTGAAGTCGGCCGCTTAACCGACTGAGCCACCCAGGCGCCCCTAAATTTTGATTTTTAAATATCTTTCATGTCTCTATTTGTAGTCAACCTTCTTGTTGAATATATAGAATGCAGTTATACTTTTAAAAAACTGGTTTAACAATGGTTTATGGCCACTGGGTCACCTGGGTTGGTTTCA
Organism: Leopardus geoffroyi; assembly: GCF_018350155.1. Lineage (NCBI taxonomy): Eukaryota > Metazoa > Chordata > Mammalia > Carnivora > Felidae > Leopardus > Leopardus geoffroyi. Next base: position 55,774,414 of record NC_059338.1, on the reverse strand, counting down.
ATTGATTGATTCTTTAATGTGGTTCATCTTTTCGTGCCTGTGTAATTTTTATTTGCATGCAACAGTGTAGATTTTACTCTCTTGGGTGTTGGATTTTCCTTCTTTTTTATATACATTCTTTAAATTTCTTTCAGACTTGGTTACTGGGGAACAACAGTTTGATCCTTTTGAGTGTTGCTTTAAGATTTCCAGATCAGTGTTTACTTTTACTTTGGGTACTATTTTTTTTTAACCACTGCTGAGATGAGGTGTTCGTTAATACTCTATCCAATACCCAGTGATTTAAGAGTTTCGTTGTTGTTTTTTAAGTCTGGCTGGTGAGAACAGACACTATTCCCCGCCCTTTGTGAATAGCATGTACTGTTCCTCTGATTAAAATGGTTCTTTCCTGGGGCAGCTGGGTGGCTCAATGGGTTAAGCTTCTGACAGGCTCAGGTCATGATCTTGTGGTTCCTGAGTTTGGGCTCTCTGCTGTCAGTGCAGAGCCAGCTTGGACCCTCTTGTCTCCCTCTCTCTCTCTCTCTCTGCCCCTTCCCCATGTGTTCTCTCTCTTTCAAAAATAAATAAATATTAAAAAAAAAAAAAAAGAAGAAGGTTCTTTCCTGGCTTTGGTAGCTTTCTAACACACATCTGCACACTGGTACTGTGCTGAATATTCAAGGGGGATCCTCTTCAGGTCTGTAGCATTTTCTCTGTATAACTCTCTTTCAAATATTCTGTCCTAGCACCCTGAGCTCAGCTTCATAGTTTTCCGCTCAGGCAGTCTGCCAGCTTCCACTTGAGTGCCATGACCTGGGAACTCTCTAGGCACTAAATTCAGGAAACCGTAGGTCTCAATTCACTTTTTTCTGTCTTTTGGGGATCACTGTACTTTCTTTCCTGATGTGCAGTATCTTAGGCTCTGGTGTTACTTACATATAAAAATTATACATATGCACATGTGTATATACAGATACACGTCTATATATACTGGATGGTATATATAAAAATGTGTTTTGTCCAGTTTTTGAGTTGAATTGTTTCAGTAGGGGAATGTAAATCTGATCCCTGTTACTTCATTTTAGCTGAAAGTGTACACCTGTCAGGCCCGATTATTACTTTCTTAGAAAATTCTTGTGTAGCTATGATTCTTTGATTTATTTTAGGCACCCAAACAGGAATTCCACTTAAAAAATATTTTTTAAGTACATTATACAAAGTGAAGGTAAATCTTGATCATGCTTAGGCTAGATTGGTTGGATTCTTTTGATACTTTGTCCTAAAAGTAATCTTAAATTTTGAACAAGTCACTGGCTTTTCTTTCAGATATATGTTAGCTAAGATTCAGTCTACTTGGGGCTTTTTCAGGGTATATCTTCTCAAGTCTTTCAGAAGGAACACCCCAAAAAGCAAGTAGGCTAAATTAAACTTTGGCCTTTAAAAGTTCTCATACCAACTGGCAAACCACTGTAGTAGAATCGACCTTTCTGATTTATACAGTTTTATTGCTTATGGCTCCAGTTCTTTGGTTTTTTAAAAAAAAATTTTAACATTTATTCATTTTTGAGAGACAGAGTATGAGTGGGGGAAGGTGCAGAGAGAGGGAGACACAGAATGTGAAGCAGGCTCCAGGCTCTGAGCTGTCAGCACAGAGCCTGACATGGGTCTCAAATTCACAAGCTGTGAGATGCTTAATCGACAGCTTACTAGGCACCCCGTCCAATTCTTTGGTTTTAAAAATGCATATTGTGGAGTGCTTGGGTGGCTTGGTTGAGTGTCCAACTCTTAATTTTGGCTCAGATCGTGATCTCATGATTCGTGGGATCCAGCCCTTTGTCGGGCCTTGTGCTGACAGTATGGAGACTGCTTAGGATTCTCTCTCTGCTCCCATCCCCCCCATCCCCTCTTTCTCTCACAAAATAAATAAATAAAAACTTCAAAAACCACCTGTTAAGCTGCATATTCTTTTATACCAGTTAGGTACATTAAGTGATAGTTTGTCCTTTTGATGGAATTATCATTCAATTCATTTATATACCATCTTGTGTATTTGATGTATATTTTTTTCTGGTGTAGTTGGTACTGTAAAACATAAAAACAAGAGCAGGTCATAAGCATATGAAAGCACATGTTTACTCTGTATTCTTGTGGCCTAATAAGTTGATTCTTTGTCCGTATTTCTCACTGCAGAGTACACCCAGTGTGTATTTTAATAACCTCTTTTGAGAAAAGAGTATGTACTGAAGGGCATATTTTATTTCACTTCTTTCTTTTTAAGGAATAGGAAGAAAGATACATCCCCTTTACTGCAGTGATTTTGAAGACTGCTTGCATATTAGAATCAGCTGAGGAATTTTTTCAAACAAAGGATTGATGCCCAGGCCCCACCTTGAAACCACAGATACTGACATATTTTAAGTCCCAGGTGATTCCAGTGTGCAGCAAGGATTAAGAACCATGGCTTAGAATATATCTGCTTTTAATAAATCAGCGAATCCTAAACTTGTGTGTGTCTCAGCATCGCCTGAGGACTGGGTAAAACTGAATGCTGGGCCCCATCCTCAGGGTTGGATTTGGCAGGTCTGGGTTGGGGCCTGAGAATTTGCATTTCTGGTAAGTTGTACATGATGGTTGAGAACCCCTGTGCCAGTAGTTGGAGACAGGGACGCTGTTGAGAAAGATGGATGTAGATGCAGGTGGGCTTGTAGGTTTGCCCCTGTGTTTCAGGAGTTTCTTTTTTTTATTTTATTTAAAAAAATTTTTTTTTTCAACGTTTATTTATTTTTGGGACAGAGAGAGACAGAGCATGAACGGGGGAGGGGCAGAGAGAGAGGGAGACACAGAATCGGAAACAGGCTCCAGGCTCTAGGCTCTGGGCCATCATCCCAGAGCCCGACGCGGGGCTCGAACTCACGGACCGCGAGATCGTGACCTGGCTGAAGTCGGACGCTTAACCGACTGCGCCACCCAGGCGCCCCGAGGAGTTTCTTAAAACGTTGTTTTGTCTATGATGTAGGCATGTGAGGGTCTCCACTAACAGAGTGTGGCAGGGAGTGGTTGAGAGGTTTAAGGTGTTAAACTGCCATTAAATGAGAGTGAAAGAACAAGTTGACTGTTTCTCTTTTTTTTCCTTTTTAAATTTATTATTACTATTATTTATTTATTTATTTATTTATTTTGAGAGAGAGAGAGAGCGCACACGCAGGGAAGGGGCAAAGGAAGGGACACATTGAGCTGAAATCAAGAGTCAAGACGCTCAACCCACTGAACCACCCAGTCGCCACTGACTTTTTTTCTTGATATATCAGTTACTTTTTCTTACCTGAAGAGAGATCTCTTTGAATCTTAATTTCATCATCTAGTAAATATGCACTGCCCCTTTTTTGTTTTTGTCATTGTAGATGAATGTATGTTTTCCCTACATCTTTGTTCATGGTATTGGTGAAAATATGTCAACACGATAGGTTCTGGGAGTACAGCTCTTTACACCATCATCATCATTAGCACCTTAGGAATGGAATGAATTGTATGCATTCTTACATATATGGTAGCAGATAGCAAGCTATTTATATATCATGTAGTTCTTTTGGTTGCCGGTGAGTCCTTTTCACAATTTATATCAAGGAGAGCTTGTTTGCTAAGTGTATACCTGGAGAGCTAACTGGTTATCTACAGTTACATGGGGAGGAGGTGGCATGATATAATGGACTGACCCAAAGGCCTTGATTTCAAATCCAATCCCATTTACCTGTGAACATCAGTTTCTTCATCTGTAAAATCAGGATACTAACTATAGTATACAGTTAGTTGTTAGCCTGAAATGAGATAATGTGAAAATTTTTGGTAAATTCTATAGAACTATACATATATTGAATGTGGTGGTTGATATACCTGTAACACCACACCTCTGCATGTGATGCCGATTCTACAGTTGACAAATGTAAAACCAGTAGGCAAAATGATCTTTATGATGTTAGAGTCTGCATAGGCATTCCTTGATTTGGAATACTTTTTGCATGATGTATGTATCTATTCTCTGTGCTTCAGTTCTCAGTGCTTTTAGCTATTGATGGGTGTAGGGTTTGGGGGTAGAATTGGCCATCTTATGCCCTACTTCCACCCTAACCACTTAAAGACATATTTAAATATAAAACAAAACCATAAGGTTGATATGTGTGAACTCCATGAAATGGAAGGAAAATAGTATAAGCTAATTTGTGTATTTTTCGTGTTTATTAATAGACTGGTTTTTAGTTAAGGCACACACAAGATTAGGATATATTAGCCCCAAAGATGAAATTCTTTTTGTTTGTATATGAGTGTTCATAAAAATACTATTTTCTTCTAATAACTTCTTTTATATAGAGAGACTTGTTTTGACAAGTTCACACCACTTCTTGAACATTAAATCCATACCCATGAAATAGAATACTGTTTTTATGTACCTTAGGTTTATGAGGAAATGTTTGCAGAGAAAATAGAATGTTTCTTTTATTCTAAATTGTTAAATTACTGTAGTTTTTTAAGACACGTACTGCCTGAAAACAGAGGCATGCAATTTAGAGGAATGATGGTAATCCTTGTATCATATTTACATTCCATATGTATGAACTGATGCCTGTCGTCTCAACCTATTAAATTGAATAGTTTTTGTTTATTAAATAGAAAGACAGTCTCCATAGATTTACTGTAGTTGAACTATTCATTTCAGTATGGATTAAAATTTTTCTTTTTCTTCTTCTTTTTTTTTTTTTTTTTTTTAAGTAGGCTCCATACCCAACATGGGGCTCGAACTCATGATCCTGAGATCGAGTAGCATGTGCTGTCAACTGAGCTAGCCGGGAGCCTCTGGATTAAAACTCTTATTCTGATACAGTTAAGTGGTTATAAACCACTAATGTGTTAACTGAAGGCAGGACAGTTTACTTTGATTGATACGGTTGTGTGTTCTTGGAATTTGACAGTAGTGAAGGAGTGTATGAAATTATTATTATTAAGTTTGTTCATTTCGAGAGAGCATGAGCACGCAGGAGGGGGAGAGAGAGTGAAAGAGAGAGAATCCCAAGCAGGCTACTTACTATCAGTGCAGAGCCCAGTGCAGGGCTTGATCTCATGAATCGTGAGATCGTGACCTGAGCTGAAACCAAGCTGGGTGCCTAACCAACTGAGCCAACCAACTGAGCCAACTGAGCTGGGTGCCTAACCAATTGAGCCAACCAGGTGTCCTGAAATTATTGTTGATATGAGTTATTGAAGATTGATTTCATTTCTCAGTGTTTTTATTTTTCAGAATTTCTGGGAACATTTGAATTTACTGAGAGTTTCTTAAAGTAAGCTAGCTAATAAATTCTAAAATTTTCCTCACTTTTCATTTTTATGTGTGTCTTAAAGGTTTGAAGGGGTGTGGCAGGAGGTTTTGGACTCGATGAGTTTCCACCGAAATGTCGGAGAAGTCAGGCCAGAGCACAAAAGCAAAGGATGGGAAAAAGTATGCAACACTCAGTTTATTTAATACTTACAAGGGTAAATCTTTAGAAACTCAGAAAACCACAGGTGAGTAAAAACAAGTGGCATATTTTTATGATTTTCATGGTTTTGTTTTATTACCGTGATTGGTATTCTGGAGCTATTCCTGTTAGGAGCTAGGACAAACCCATGGTTATGCAGCCCTCTGTACATTAGACTTTGTGTATGTGTTCATTTTTCAGGGGAAAAATTAAATAATCTTACAGCTGAAAATTTATAAGTGTTTTAAAATGTTTTTTATTTTCTTATTTGTTGTCAGCAGACAATAAGTAGAACTGTGTGGTTCCAAAGGGGAATCTCGTTCAATGAGATTGGTAGGCATAGAATTAGTGGGTATTTACCACCACTTTTAGTTACGGAATAAAGACAGTCCTGGGGTGTTTTGTTTGTTTCTTGATAACTTGAACCCAGTGTTTACAGTGAAAGGTGAAAACTGGACGTTACGTATGTATGGTACGTTAGCAGTATTCATTATGAATGAGAAGTTAGCATATTCTAAATATGTACTAAATTTGGGGTTTAAAATAGATTCCCTGAAAAGATTACAAGACATGTTTTCACCCATGTTTTTCCTTTTCATAGTAAATAGGGTTGGTTGTTAAACTGTTTAAATCATCTTTTTAGTAACTCGATAGTTTAATATTTCTACCGTGGGTTATGTTGCTGGCATGTGGCTTAGTTTTAAAATTCTTAGAGAAAGACAGATATCACATGATTTCACTCATATGTGGAATTTGAGGAACTTAACATGATCATAGAGGAAGGGAAGGAAAAATAAGACGTAAACAGAAAGAGGCAAACCATAGGAGACTCATTTTTAAAGGTTTTGTTTTGTTTTTAAAGTTTATTTATTTTGAGAGAGAGAGAGCACCAGTGCGAGAGGAGCAGGAGGAGGATTGGGGGGGGGGGGGGGGCGGGTGCAGAGGATTCAAAGCAGGCTCTGGGCTGAGAGCAGAGATAGTCCGATACAGGGCTAGAACTCAAAACCTTCGAGATCATGACCTGAGCTGAAGGCAGATACTATGTTTAACCAACTGAGCCACCCAGGCACCTCCAAACTATACAGTTTGGAGATGTATAGTACAGAGAACAAACTCAGAGATTGATGAGAGTGGGGAAAATGGGTGATGGGCATTAAGGAAGGCACTTTTGGGATGAGCACTGGGTGTCATATGTAAGTGACGAATCACTGGATTCTACTCCTGAAGCCAAGAGTACATGGTATGTTAACTAGAGAATGAATGAATGAATGAATGAATGAATAAAGTTCATATTTTAAAATATTAGGAAATAATAGTTCAAGATTTCATTAATTCCTGTTGTCTTTCTATATAGTTTTAAGAATAAATTGAGCGATAAAATAGATGTTGTAAGAAAGTTGATGTTATTGATCTTTAGTTGCAGCTCGACATGGATTACAGAGTCTCGGAAAAGTTGGTATTTCACGGCGTATGCCTCCACCTGCTAACCTCCCAAGTCTCAAAGCAGAAAACAAAGGCAATGACCCTAATGTGAACATTGTACCTAAAGATGGCACAGGATGGGCATCAAAACAAGAACAGCATGAAGAAGAAAAGTGAGTCAAACTCAACTAAAGAATGAAACTGTTCCCCTTTCTTTAGAGAACTTGTCTTGTCTTGTCTTGTCTTGTCTTGTCTTCTAAGATTTTATTTCTAAGTGATCTCCACACCCAGCATGGGTCTCAGACCCACAGCCCTGAGATCAAGAGTCGAATACTCCACCGACTCCAGCCAGCCAGGTGCCCTGGAGAGAGCTTCTATTTGCGTTCGTTCTGCGTGTTAGACGTTATGCTACATGTATTAGATACCTCATGCCATCTAAAATCTTTTACATAGTCAACTTTTGGTGAATTTGTTTTTTAAAGAAAGTTTTATTCATTTTTTAAAGTTTATTTATTTTGAGAGAGAGAGAGAACATGTGTGCACAGGTGAGGAAGGGGCAGAGAAAGGGGAGAGAGAGAATTCCCAGCGGGCTCCGAGCTGTCAGCCCAGAGCCCGATGCAGGGCTCTGTCACTGTGAGATCATGACCTGAGCCAAGATCAAGAGTTGGATGCTTAACCGACTCAACCACCCAGGCTCCCATGATGAATTTGTTTTTGTGAGAATATTTAGGGGCAGTGTTTCCATGTGTCAGTGTAGAACAACAGATGACAGAATTGCTAATCACAACTCTTATGTACCATGTCAGGCGCCCTCAAACCCCCACCATATCTGGCATTCTCCGAATATAATTAGGAGTTGATTCTGTTAAATAATTTCCATGCTACTAAGAATTCCTGTCTGCCTGGTTCACTGAAACTATACCTGATGCACATTTTTAAGTGCTCAAGTAATGTTATTTGAACGAATAAAGAATTAGCAAGAAGGCTATGATAGAATTAATAATGACCTTATTCAATGCATGTTTAGCATTCTGTGTTTCAGGGATTATGCAGGGCTCTTAAGTTTATTGAATGACCAAGTGAAGTAGTGGTAATTTGGAAAAATAATACAAGCAATTGGGTACTTGGTGCTTTTTGTCTGTATCTGTTATCAAATTTTTGTATTCCTATTTGGGGAACTTTATATAGTAAATTTGACTTTACTTGGATAAAGCTTGTCAAAGACATTGTTCTCTGTTTCTTAGTTGTAGAATTATTTTGTAGTAGCAAGTTAGTTACGGGTCTCAGTATACCAGAAATATATTGCATCTGTTAAGTTTCTTAACTACTATCTTTTTTATTTTCAAGCATTAACTCATTATAATTATTGAATAAAGCTGTAGGTTGTTTAAAGATACCTTTTACTCAAGGGGATGTACCAGGCAGGTTGCTGTTACCGCTTCCGGTAACATTAATAAGTACAGTGGTGAACCTGTTGACTGCCAGATGGAGAGTTTGCTTAGACTTAGCACTGGTGAAGTCCACCAGTCCAGACAGTATGTATGCTATAATGTTATTTCTAATTATATATAAATGTAGACTTTTTCAGAACAGACTTTTGGTAGCTATGCTCAATAATGAGTATTCTTTTTTTTTTTTTTTTTTTTTTTTTTTTTGCAAAATTAAAAACAAGCTGTCTTCTTGGGTTATTAAAAGATAGAAATGAAAGGGGATGAAAATAGCTATACTTTATTTAAAAGAATGCTGCAGAGGAAAAGCATTTGTGGGAAATGCACCTATGAGTAAATATGTAGCCAAAACCATCTATACACAGATTTACTATAAATACAATATTTATTTTATTTGAACATACAATATCTGAAATAATGGATTCATGTTTTTTTTAAGAACACCAGAAGTTCCACCAGCACAGCCAAAACCTGGGGTTGCAGCTCCCCCAGAAGTAGCACCTGCTCCCAAATCTTGGGCCAGTAACAAGCAAGGTGGGCAAGGAGATGGTAAGTGGACATTAGCTGAGGAAACTGGCTAGGTTTGATGGTTACTGAACAGCCATGCAGGAGATAAGGGGTGGATTATTATGTTTTGGCAGCGGTGGAGAACATTGTTGAAGGATATACTCTGGCCCTAAAAAGGGTCTTTTTTTCAGCTCTTGGGGTAGTTAAGTTTCAGTGCCAAAATCCATGTATGAGCCAATGATAGGAATTTAAAAGGGAGTCTTTAAAATCCCCTCTGTCCCACATTGTTTTATCTTTACCCTAGTACCTTTAGCTCTTTAAGGCATAAAAGGACCCAGACACTGTGTAGGTTGCTATAAACCATATTCATCACCACGTGTGCCCCATTACCTCTTCTATTTCAAACATGCTGCTCCCGATTCCATGGTAGAGAAGAGCTAGACAGTTTCCATAAAGCACAGTAACAGTAATACTCCCCCCACTTAGGAATGATGGACTCCCCAGAAAAATTTAAATTTTCCACTTGCAAACCAGGAAACATCTATAAAGCATTGTATGGGAACCTATCCAGGCCCTTAAACTAATACAATCAGATCTTTTAATTTATAGAAGTGTATAAATAGGCAAGCAGGCTGGTAGATAGGTGGATGGATGGGTGAATGGGTGACTAGGAAGGTTGCAACCAGTATCTCAGTTGTAAATTCAGTGAAGGCATTTTAGCCTCACAGTGAATAGTTGCAGTGTTTGTTTATATATTCTATTTCAGTAATATTATTTGAACTGATTCTTAGAGTTACTAGTAAAGGAATTTGACTTTTTGAAAATGTGAGGAGTCATAATGAAAGAGAAACAGGAGTGACACTGCTTACTCGTCGTCTTTAATGAGTTCTGAACAGTGTCTGGCAGAATCTTTTCTTAAATTTTTATCTCCTCATGGCTGTTCATTAACTTTCCAAGGGATTCTAATTCTAAATAAACTTTAACGTTTTATGGATATAAACAGTCATCATTGAAAAGTGGAATAATTTATCAGAGAAAAGCAGAGAACTCTACCCTGGGAGGGTGTTTCCATTATCTTGAGTATAAGTGTTACACTTAATGTTTTAAAAAATCTGTAGGAATCCAGGTGAATAGTCATTTTCAGCAAGAATTTCCCAGCCTACAGGCAGCTGGAGATCAGGAAAAAAAAGAAAAAGAAACGAATGATGACAACTACGGACCTGGACCCAGTTTACGTCCACCAAGTAAGAATACTTTCTATTTAATAAAAATGGTGAATGAGATTATATTTGTGTTTTATTTAATGATCTAATTTCCTGCCCAATATTATTGTTCTATGTGACTTGCCTATTTTGAAAGACAGTAACTGCTATCATTCCGGTGTGGTTTTCACATACACAGCACTTGTAAAACTCAAGACCTCAAGTTTGGGGGTGGGGGTGGGGAGAGAACTTAAGTTTGGAGATGTACATCTTGGGCCTCACACCCAACCCACTAAATCAAAAATCTGCATTTTAACAAGATGCCTGGATGAGTTCTTTGCACATTAATAATGGTCATTTTTACAGTAGTAAAAATTTTGGACCAACCTCCCTAATATGCAAATATTTATTTATAAATTATATCCATTTATTTACTACTCTATTAACATTCAAGGATCCCTTGTTTTCTGAACTCAAAGCAGAGAACCAAATAAATTTGGATAGTGAGAAATAGTTGTGTACATTATAAAGCAAAAACTAAAAATAGAAATATAAAATCCTTGAGATTTTTAAATGAATTGTGTTAGTTTCCGATTGTCATTACCAAATATATCAAAGAATTCTGTATACATGGGGAGGTTTTTCTTTTCACTGATGGTTACAAATCTATATTTCTGATAACCTGATATATTTCATATTTCTTATGGCTCATTTCTTGTCTGGTCGGGTAAATCATCTTATTTTTAATTGCTGTTATGTAATTGATGCATTTCTATTAGAAATAGATGTGTTAGCTTTAGTGTTTTCTTGTTCAGTTGATTTTCACCAGTTATCTGTTGCTGAATAATAAATCTGGCAGCTTGAAACAAGAAACTGAACTGGACTTAACTTCACACAGTATCTGAGGGTCAGGAATCCAGGAGCTGCTTAGCCAGGAGTTCTAGCTCAGGACCTCTGTCAAGAAAGTTGCAGTGAAGCTATCATCTGATGCTGACTTGACGTGGCTATTGTCCCAAGCTCGCTCACGATGCCTCTTTTGTATGTGGGCTGCTTAGAGTGTTGCTTCCCCGGATAAAGACAGATGTGACTATTCCCACTCAGGATGGAAGCCCAGTTTTTAATAACTTAATCTCATAAGAGACACATCATCACTTTTGCTTTATTCTGTAGGTGACACAGACCAGTCCTGGTACACTGTCAGGGAGGACTACACAGGGTGTGAATACCAGGAGATAGATATGCATTTTGGACATCTTGGAGGCTACCTACCAAACACTGTAGTCACTGAGTTCCTTGGGCACATGTAACTAGCCATAGTAGACTGAAAACAAATTTGAGCATTACTCTAACTATAGAACTCCCCTTCCCTCAGGGCACCTCAGATCCAACAATGATTTTAATCTCTATCTCACATATCTGTAAAGCTTAATAGAGAAGTTCTAGTATTTTCTTCCCCATCCCCAGTATTTGCTTTTGATGGCACCTTCTGAGGTACATCTGCTCTGCTTTGGAAGCCACTGTTTTTGAATACTAAACACCTTGAAAGCATTAGGGCCTAGATTAGATTTTCACTGCTCTTTTAGTGTGTCTTGTTACTTTATTAAATTTAGAAGTGTGCCTATTTTGATTTCACTGTGTTCCATTTTCAGGTTTTTTTCTTATTCCTTTTTTTTTTTTTCCTTTTAATTTCGGTGCTGAATTCCAAAGTGTTGTTTGTTTCTTTGTTCTAATTGAATTTCTTATCTCTCTCCATACCAGATGTTGCTTGTTGGAGAGATGGTGGGAAGTCTGCTGGCTCACCTTTAACATCTGACCAAGATGAAAAGCCCTCTGGGCAGGATGAAAGCACAGCTGGAACATCAGAACAAAGTGACATCCTCAAAGTGGTGGAAAAGAGGATAGCTTGTGGCCCTCCACAGGCTAAACTGAACGGGCAGCAGCCTGCTCTGGCTTCCCAGTACAGGGCTATGATGCCTCCTTACGTAAGTATCGTCGAAGAAGCAGGCCATTAAATTAGAGGCTTTTGATCTGGGTTCCAAGGAGAGAATTAAAATGGGGGAAAGTTTTGGTTTTTATTTGCATTAACATCTAACTAAAATTTAGCGTTTTCCTTGATTTATGAATGCAGGAAATAAATCACGGAGGTATCAGGAGTACCCTAGTTTTTCTCGTTAATAGGGATCATAGGTATTTTCATATCACATCATATTGTTTTGGATATAGCAAAATAATTATACTCAGCCACACTTAAAGGTAGTTAGTAGGGGCACCTGGATGGCTCAGTCGGTTAAGCCTCTGGCTTCAGCTCAGGTCATGATCTCATGGTTAGGGAGATCGAGCCCTGCATCCGGCTGTGCCTTGATGCTGTGGAGCCTGTTTAGGATTCTCTTTCTCTCCCTCTCTCTGCCCCTTTCCCTCTCCACTCAAAATAAATAAATAAACTTAAAAAAAAAATAAGTTATTAGACCACATGGGTAGACTCACTGGTTATGTAATGAATCACATACATTACCATATCTCAGATTGGTTTTTTAAACATTGTAGTAACATTTTAGTATAATTGTTTTCTTTCATAGTACTCTGTGTTTTAGATAATGCTTTTCAAACATTTCTATGAGAAGAAGTTCATAGGATTTATCAGACTGCCTACGGTGTTTGTCCATGGCACAAAAAAGTTAATATGTGCTTTGTTCTAAAGTTTTTATTGGTAAACATACTTTATATTTTTTAACTTTTTATTATAGAATATTTTGAACATATGCAAAAACAAATAATAGTACAGTGACCCTCCCCCTTATTCCATACCTCCTGTCCATCTTAAGTATTTATCAACTTGTGGTCTGTTTCACCTATTTCCCACCACCTCAGATTACTGAAGCAAATTCCAGATACTTCATTTCATCTATGTGTATTTTATGTTGGATTTTAAAACAGAAAGACCAGGAGGAAAATCCACAATGGCACTATCACAACTAAAAAGAAAGTTTCTAAAAACATCGAGTCAGTGTTCTAATTTCCCTGATTGTCTTATAATTACGATCTAGATAACATCTGTTCTTTGAAATTGGTTGATATTTTTCTTAGGAATCTTCTTATCTTTGGTTACTTCTTATCCTCCCTCTCTTAAGATTTTTTTTGGAGCTTATTTGTTACTATTTATTTGTTATCCTGTGGAGTTTTTATAGTCTGGATTCTGCCGATTCTATTTTTGTAGTTTTATTTAATATATACTTCTGATCCATATATTCCTATAAATTAAAATTTAGATTTGGTGCCTTTACACATTTGTTTGTTCTCAGCTTCCTATGAAATGTTATGGCAGTTTACATGTGCCCAAGTAAATAAACTAACATTTTTCAGGGGACCATTAGTCTCAAAAAGAATAATAGTCTGGTTTTTACATTTATTATTTTATATATATATAAAATGTTGGTTTATTTTTGAGAGAGACAGCGCAAGCAGGGGAGGAGCGGAGAGAGAGGGAGACACAAAATCTGAAACAGGCTCCAGGCTCTGAGCTGTCAGCATAGAGCCCGATGCAGGGCTTGAACTCACAAACTATGAGATCATGACCTGAGCCGAAGTCGGACACTTAACCAACTGAGCCACCTAGGCACCCTATATTTATTTTTATTATGACTTAATTCCTAAGTATTCATGTGCTAAGTATCCATATTTGTTCATATTTTCTGATTCTTTGTATTATGTAACCATTCTAGGAATGTCTAAATACAATTGCTTGTTAAATTAGTTTTTAATTTGCATGCATGATAAAAATGAGTCTCATATGCTGACCTGGCCTTGAAAAATTATTTACACCAGGCTACTTGTCTCCTGTAGTTTGTAAATTCTGCTTCCAGAGACCCCTGAATTTTCCGGCATGGGGGTAGAATGGGAGAAGGGAAAGTAAAAGGGGAGAGCATGTGGCCTTTGTGCCCAGTTTCATCAACCATTTTGTTTGAATAATGTCTTCCACTAATTAACAAAAACAAAAAGCTTTTAAAACCATAACTATAGGGGTGCCTGGGTGGCTCAGTTGTTTAAGCGTCCCAACTTCAAATCAGGTCATCATGTCGCAGTTCGTGAGTTCAAGCCCCACATCAGGCTCTGTGCTTACAGCTTGGAGCCTGGAGCCTGATTTGAGTTCGTTCTCTCTCTCTCTCTCTCTCTCTCTCTCTCTCTCTCTCTCTGCCCCTCCTTGCTTGTGCGTGCGCATGCTCGCTCCATCCCTCTCTCTCTCTCTCTCTCTCTCTCAAAAATAAACATTAAAAATAATTACTATATATTGAGAATTTAAAGATTGTTTATACAATTAATTTTGTGGCAAATTCCTAAATTTTAAACATTTAATACCACATGAAATTAATCTCTATGCCTAATTAGCAGAAGAGAGATCTAATAAAACTTTACCTATGAACATTTGCCTCCAGCAGTGTTTTCACTAACTTCAGTACAGGATGATGTAACTGAAAATTCTCCAGAGTATTCCCCAGACAAGAAGCTTTCCACTTGAGCTTCAGCTGCTGTGCTTAACTTAATTAACTTTGCTCTAACCCTACTTAGAAATTTCTTCTTTGGACAACATGATCATATAAACATAGCCTTTCTTCAAGTAATTTCTGCACCTTTTTTTTTTTTTTTTTTTAAGAAAAGCTAATATGTCTCAGAATATAGATTATATATTTTAAGGTAATACAGTCTGTTTGCCTGCCTCTCTCTTTATCTCTCTTCCTCTTTTCTTTCTTATAAATATTTTGACCTGGTTATAAGCACCCCTTGACATCTTATCTTCCTTTTCATATCATAAGATAAATCCCTCATGATGTATCTTCATAATCTATCTTATAACTTTTCCTAAACTTAGCTTTCAAATCCAAGTTCCCATAGAGAGCATCATCTTTGGGCCTCAGTTTGTGATGACTATCTATATAATAACTTAAATCAAAATTCACCTATGTCCTACCTATAGAAAATCTCCCAAGTAGCTCCCTACCCACCTCCTCCCTTACTCTCTTGGGTTGTGGATGATATTTTTATCTGAACGGAGTTTCCCTTTACCAAGAAATCTGCCTTCAATAAATCTACTCCTCCATTGCAGTGAAGTCTCACATTGTTTCCTTTCAAATATTTCAACTTGGTTAAGGCTTTGCAATTCTCTGGAGTGCATGCATGTTGTCTTTTTAGGTTTTTTGTGTCAGTATATAATTATTTATGTAATTTTGTTAATGGGATAACAGAAGCTCTTTGTAGGATATGTCCCTAGGTATTACCTTTATTTGTAAAGCCTTGGTGCAAGCAGTAGTCTTACAGATGGCTTATTGTTAAGGGTGAATGATGATTTATATACTAGCTGATAAAACTGATTTTTCACAGTATAGTTTATTTTAACCTTTCTTTCTATAAATTATAATCTCTGGTTTAGGTAGAGTGATCTTTATGTATATGTACGTATCTTTATGTACACACACATATATATAACTTGTTTAAAAAATTTATCAATTTTGTTTCCTTCATACAGATGTTTCAGCAGTATCCGAGGATGGCTTATCCTCCTCTTCATGGTCCTCTGAGGTTTCCGCCTTCTTTATCTGAAACGAACAAGTAAGGCTATTAAATGATTAAAGTTGCCAAGGCACATACGCTCATTAAGATTTTCTGTAGTTTGAGTGAGTTGTGATGATTGATTCATTATTTTGATCTCACAGTACAATTTCCAGGAACAAATAATTGACCTTTATAAGACAGAACACAAATGCTTTATTCTTCTAAAACGTTAATTGACATAAGATTCTGAAAACTGGAAATCATCACAAAGATGTGACACTTACATTTATCCCTTTTTCTTTCCATGATATTAATGACCTCCCATTTTCTCCACCCCCCTTTTTTTGCCAAGCGTAAGACTTGAGCATTTTTCTTAATGATGATTTTTCTTAAAATTCTTCATTTTGATATTAGTGTGTCTTAGCCATATTATTCTTTAACATATTTATTGTTTTTTGAATATTTTTGGTGATAAAAAGCCCACTGTCTAATATTAAATACTTACAAAAAAACTGTATCAAATATTGTCCTAAATTTACATATATACATTAGAAATTTCTCATACACATGCCCGGTGCAAAATATTTTGTGTATATCATGGTGTGGAAAACATTAATGTTGAATTAAAATGAAATTCCAGTCTTTTCATATTTACCTAATTTAGAAGCATTAAAACTTTGTATCCTTTCCCCTCATCACCTTTTGTTCATTAGAGGCCTTCGAGGAAGGGGCCCGCCTCCTTCATGGGCCTCTGAGCCTGAACGCCCCTCCATCCTTAGTGCATCAGAACTAAAGGAGCTTGATAAATTTGATAACCTCGATGCTGAAGCTGATGAAGGTTGGGCAGGTAAGAGGCAAAATTAATTAAGCATTTTTAGTTTTTAGATGTTTTTAAACAGTCAGTCTAAGTTTTCTTTAATTTAATAGGTGCTCAGATGGAAGTAGATTATACAGAACAGCTGAATTTCAGCGATGACGATGAGCAAGGAAGTAGTAGCCCTAAAGAAAATAGCAGGTAAGCTGTTGTGATACCTTCCGCAAGCAACAGTATGAATTCATTGATACAACATCCATTCACGCAGAGAGGCTTCATTAATAGGTATTTATTCTTTTTGTATAAGTTTTCTACATTTTACTCCAAGAATATACTGACTGGGAAGGTGACTAACAAGCCAAAAAATTTTTTTAAAGTACAGCTAATGAAGGAATTAAACTTTGATGTTTCTAAATAAAATACATATTTAGAAAAAAAAGATGTTTAGTCGGAGGTACTTAGAAAGACAGCATCAGGGACCATTTCCAACTTGTTACTTGCTTGAACTGATTCATATTTCCAGAATTGGAGAAAAATAATTTGGGTTACTACAGCTGCTTTAATCAAGTCTTTGATTTTTTTTTTTTTTTTTTTTTAATTTCAAGCAGCATTTCAGTTTAGACAATGAGAGCTTTTACTCTCTTCTCTAACATAGGGGCATCACAGTCAGAAATATATGGGTTATGTAACATAAAAATCAGGCTCTTAAAATATAAGGAGCTTGCATGCACATGTTGGTATAGTTTTTTGGCCATGGCATTATGATACACTCCTGTTTCATGATCAGTTGTGAGCTGCCTGGAACTTGTGATTTTAAAAAATGCCATAGTTTGACTTATCTCTTTCATTAAATCAGAGTAAACTAGAATACAGGTATTAATTAATTATAATATTTTTTGGTTACATTTATTTTTTTTTTTTAATTAAAAAAAAAAATGTTTATTTTGAGAGAGAGAGACATGGAGACACAGAATCTGAAGCAGGCTCCAGGCTCTGAGCTGTCAGCATAGAGCTGGACACAAGGCCCAGACTCACAAACTGAGAGATCATGACCTGAGCCAAAGTCGGACCCTTAACCAACTGAGCCACCCAGCCACCCCTGTTTGGTTGCATTTAGATGAGAGAGACTTTTGGGGTGGAGGTGATAGAAAATGGTGGGATTATAATTCATTTGCCAGGTTATATTTCAAGTTGTACGTGCATATTTGACAACTACTCTACTGTACTTTATACCTTGTGGTGATAAACTGGGCAAGCCCAGTTACTAACACATTAGAGATCTATTAAAGATACACGGTGTATGTTTACGGATTGAATGAATTAGCACCACCAGGTCACAAAACGATCTCATTTCTTTGATATACTCCCCCTGTCTCACACTAAAACCATAGGAAACCGTCTTTTTTATATAGATAAAATGCTTTTACTTATGGTATAGTCTATCCACTTAACTTTTTTATTTCATCTGGATTTTTGATTCCTCAGTGAGGATCAAGGTTCAAAAGCCTCTGAAAACACTGAAAACCGAAAAGAAGCAGATGAAGCTTGCAACACTAAATCGTCTTCTCAGATACCTGCCCAGCCGTCAGTATCAAAAGGTCCCTACGGGAAGGGACCCTCATTTAATCAGGTTTGTTGAACTCAGGATCCTTGTCACTGCATATGCTTTGGTTGAATTAATCTTGTAATTATGAAGTTGGAAGAAGAATTAGGAAAAGGAAACTAACTATATTTTGTCTTGAATAGTTTAGATCTAAACCATAATTTTTTTGCATTTTAACAGGAATTGTCAATATAGTAGCTAAAATTATCAAGTAGAAACTAAAGTTTAACTTCTTTTCCCTTATAACAGCTTGGCCATATCAAAGTGGAGGGATAAACTGTTTTTCCAAACTAACATTGCTAAGTGCTTTATGCTTTACTAAATACTTGGTAAATCCTAGTCAGTATTCATGTGAAATAGTATGCGGAATAGGGAAATAACACATAAGGAGTAGAGAATTCTATTAAGTGTGAGTCATTTTGAAGAACATTGTTAAAGGAAATATGTGGGTAAACAGATCCCACTTGATCCTACTTCGAGACATAGCAAAAAATGCATTGTAAGCTGGGAATAATAAAGGGCTATCATCCAGAGAGTCACTTAACTCATAATGTACTCAGCATGTATTTGTTGAATTCATATGCAACCTATGGAGGATCTGGTCCCGTCAAGGAGGTAGAAGTAGGTAGTTAACAGTCTCTGTAAAACAAAGAGAAAAGACATCAGACATTGGTTGCAATACAGTGTGATAAGTGGCATGACAGTGTACATAATGAGCTCTTAGAGAATTCTCTGGAAAAGATTTTGCAGAAGACTTGGTACTTGAAGTGAGAATTAGCCAGTAAACAAAGGGAAGAGAGACATTTCAAGCAATGGTAACATGTTCAGAGTAAAGGAGCATGAGAAAGCTTGGCACATTCTAGAAGTCCCCAGTAATTTGATACAGGAGGGGAGTTGGAGAGCTGTGTAACAGTTGATAAGTGTATGCTATACAAGGAAGCTTGAATTTTATTCTGCTTTAAATTAATTAGTTACAATTTTAATGTACATCCAACTTAGCATATAGTGCAACAGTGATTTTAGGAGTAGATTCCAGTGATTCATCCCCTGTGTATAACCAGTGCTCATCCCAACAGGTGTCTTTCTTAATGCCCCTTACCCATTTAGCCTGTCCTCCTGAATTTGATTCTTAAGGCAGTGGTTAGCCATTGGGGAGTAAATTTGTGAATTCTTAAAAAGGATTTTTCAAGTTTTTTTTTGTTCTGTTTCTAATAAAATTTGTGTTTTGTGTGATTTTTAACTTACTGGCTTAACATGGAGAGTGATAGTTGTAAGAATAGAGGAATGTCCTATGCCATATCTTGATGTCTTGATGTTTTGTGTGTGTTTGTGACACTGATGCATGTATTAGCAAGTGAATAGTCTGTGTATCATATTTAGTTCTGATATGTTTTAGATGTTTCTTTTCTTTAGGTAAATCGCATACATTTAGTTTGTCATTAGGAAAAAAATTCAGAAAAAGAAAAGGGCTAACATAAATAAAGTGATAAAATTGGAGGCATACTTCATAGCCACATCATTTGTGGTAGAATTTTAGAATTTATACACTAAAATTCTTCTTTCTGCAAAGTTCATTTGAGGTTCTAATCATATTAAAGTGGCAAAGTGATTTTATAGAATATAAAGTTATTTTTCAGTGAGTAGTGTATTTTTATTGAAAAAGAGAAAAGGATGAAAATGGCTTACTTTTTGCAATCTTGTAGTCCTGAAAAAATTGAGTATGTTCAGAAATATTTCCAGTAGATCTCTTTTATCTGATTAGTTTGTAATTGTCCTCTTCTTTATAATAGGAACGTGGACCGTCTTCACACCTGCCGCCACCTCCAAAATTGCTTGCACAACAGGTAATCTTAAACTCTTCTTAATGGTCTGTATGAATTATTTGATTTTACTTATTTTAATGGTAAGATTTCAGTGTATGTTTCTTATGTATAACTTTTATGAAACAGTTACAGATTTTACCTTGTTAGCTCTCACCGTATCTTCTTCCTCTTTTTTCCGCTACTCTTCATTCTCAACTAATAAACATGCTCCTAATTTCACTAAGAAATGAGAAGCAACCATTTCCCTTTTCAGTGCCCTTCCTGTCCTCACTACTAAGCACAGCCCTTCTACTTGTTCCCTTGATCCCCTCTTCTGTCACTTACTGGTAATATTGTCTCTCATCTTAAAAAAACTGTTAAGAAAATCACCCATCCTTTGACTCTCACTGCCCTCCATCTCCTTGTAGTTTCTACCCCATTTCCCTGTTTTCCTTCATGGCAAAATTGTCTTAGTGAGTAATTTACACTTAATATCTTCACTTTCTCATTAACCCTTAACAGTCAAGCTTTTTCATCTATCGCTATACCTTTGAAACTATTATTTTGAAGGTCGGTAATGATTTCCATCTTGCTGAATCCACTTCTCTTGTCTTCATTTTACTTAATCTCCGTAGCTCTTGACAAGGTTAACCTCTCCGTCCTTCTTGAAAGACTTTTTTTTTTTTTAAACTTTTGAGCCATCACACTATTTTGTTCTCTTCAATTTGTATTTCTTCTGGGCCTTTAGTACCTTTGGGTGTTGGAGGGTTAAGGGCTGTGTTCTCATTCCTTTCTCTAGCCATATCCTTTCCCTGGGGGATCTCATCTATGTGCTGGTGGTACTCAGATACATGTATCTATAGTCCTTAAAGCTCTACCCTAACTTTAAGAATCATGTATTTAGTGATCAATTCAGCATCACCACTTGGATTTCTGATAGGTATGTCCAAACTGTAACAACTGTAATAACACCTCCCACCCCCATATACACGTACGGCCCTGCTTCTTCCCTGGGCCTCCCATCTTAGGTAATGGCATCATCATTTACCCATTTGCTCAGGTTGAAACCTAGAAGTCACTCACAAATCGTCTTTCTTCTTTATCATACATCCAGCCTATATGTATCAGCAAATTATGGCATCCCTATCTTTGGAATATATTCCTACACTGAGTACTCACTACCGTCTGTTATATTTCATTTGAACTACCACAGTAGGTTCCTAATAGGTCTTATTTTCCACTCCTGTTGCCTGCTTACCTGCCACCCCCATCCTAAATTCTATAGTAGATATAATCCTTGAAAACTATATATGTTAGATCAGTGATTTCTTGCTTAGGTCCTTCCAGTGGTCTTTAAGGTCTCTGTCTACTCTCCTGATCTTACTTACTTTTCTCTCTGTTCTTGCCGCACACGGTTTATTGAAGCACCGAAAACATACATTTTATTTGCTGTTCCCTCTAACTAGAGGAATGTTTTCCAGAGGTTCTTCTTCTGACCAAAATCTTTGCGCAGGTGTGACCACTTTAGAGGCCTTCCGTGATCACCCTATGTGATAGGTATATCTACCACAACCGTCACCGTCATCTTCACCAGTCATTTTCCTTTGAACCACTGAATGCTCTTTATAGTATTTTCATATACACACAAGCTAAAACTAACCTCTAGAGGAAAATGTAGAAGAAAGTGTTTAAACTTGGGCCAACAAAGATGGTCTTAGATAAGATGCAGGATGCATGAATTAGAAAGAAAAAAATGTCAGACTTTGAAAAACATCTCTAAGACAATGAAAAAATATGTCCTACAAAGTATTAATAATACATTTGACCAAGAACGTGTACTGGGATATATTTAAAACAAAACAAAACCCTTTATAACTAATAATAAGACAAATAGCCCAACAAGATGATTCAAACGTTCACTTCACAAAACAAGATCTACAGATGGCCAATAGCCACATGAAAAGATGTTCAGTTTTTTTGGTTTTTTTGTTTTTTTTTTTCGTTTTGAGAGCGAGTGTGCAAGCAGGAGAGGGGCAAAGGAACAGAAAGAGAGACCGTCTTAAGAAGTCTCCACGCCCAACGCAGGGCTCGATCTTACAATCGTGAGATCATGACCTGAGCTGAAATCAAGGGTAGGATGCCTAACCAACTGAGCCACCCAGGCGCCTCAAGATGTTCAGTATCTTTTACCACCAGGGAAATGCAAATTAAAACCCCAGTGAGATTTTATTATGGATCCAAAATTTAAAAGGCTGGTGACATGAAATGTCGGTGAGGGTATAAAGCAGCTAGCACCCTCGTATGTTGCTGGCGGGGCTGTAAAACCTTGTAATCACTTTGAAAAACATTTTGATAGTATCTTATGTAGTGAAACACATACGTAACACGTGACTCTGGCAGATTCACTCCTTGGTATTTATCCAAGAGAAATGAAAACACATACATTTACACAAAGACTTAGGCATGAATGTCCATAGCTGTTTATTCATAGTTAAAAAGCTAGAAGCAGTCCACGTGTCCGTCCCACATGAAGTGATGTGCCTATGATGGAATACTGTCCAGCAATAGAATGGACCAAATTACTGATAGACACCTCAAAACTATCATCCTGAGCACAAGAAGCCAGACACAAAAGAAAATATAACTTGATATATCCGTATATATGAAACTCTAGGAAAGGTAAAACTGCTCTATGCTGCAAGAAGTAGACCAGTGGTTTTTTGGGGTCGGGCACTGTACTGACAGGAGTGAAGAAATGTTCTGTCTCTTTTTTTTTTTTAAGTGTTTATTTTATTTATTTTAATTTTTTAATGTTTGTTTATTTTTGAGAGAGCACAAGCAGGGGAGGGGCAGAGAGAGAGGGAGACGCAGAATCCGAAGCAGGCTCCAGGCTGTGAGTTGTCAGCACAGAGCCTGACGCGGGGCTCGAACTCACGAACTGTGAGATCATGACCTGAGCTGAAGTTGGACGCTCAACCCAGTGAGCCCCCCGAGGCGCCCCAGTGTTTATTTTTTAGAGAGTGTGTGTACAAGTGGGGGAGGGGCAGAGAGAGAGGGACAGAGGATCCGAAGCGGGCTCTATGCTGACAGCAAAGAGAGCCCAGTGTGAGGCTCGAACACTTAAACCGTGAGATCATGACCTGAGCTGAAGTCGGACACTTAACCAACTGAACCACCCATGCACCCCAGAAATGCTGTGTGTCTTGATCGGGACAGTAGTTACACAAGTGTATCATTTGTCCCTACTCCTCCGACCTGCATTTAAAATATGTGCCTCACATTTTATGTGAATTCTATTTCAATGAAGTTGCTTTTTAAAAAATGATTGTTCTTTAAGTTTACTGCATGAAGTAGGTACTTTTGTATAATTTTATGTTTGAAGCTTATCTCTGAGCTGGAGATGAAGTAACTAAACACCAGGAAGATAAAGTGGTTTGCCTAAGTCAGCACTGTTAGTAAATGATAGAGTCTGGATCATATTTTTTTATATAGCCCAGTGTTTTTGTCGTACTATTATTTTCTCGTTTGTGAGGATTCTGACTGGTTACATGGTTTTTAAGGTTTCTTTACCCTACTAGGTACTAAAATGAGTATTTTTAAGACAGTTTTTTTTTAGCTCCTTAATATTTCAGACCTTCAGGTGCTGTTTTTATTTTGCTTATTTCTGGATAGTTGCTGGCAGTGACTGTAGTGGTTTTAGAACACATCGATTGAAACGTAAATCATTAAAACATAAAAATCTCTCACGTGATCTCCCACATTTCACTATGGGTTCTAGGTATGCATTTCTAGATCTTTCAGTTTAAAGGTAGAAAATTCTATCTGTGCAGGCTGATTTCTAGGAATCTTCCCTCCTTTGACATGTCAGCAGTAGGGGGGGGTCTCCTTTTCTTCACCTAGCGTCTCTGGGTGTGTTTTTTCCCTGTAATGGTACCTTTATATTCTCAGGGCTCATGTGACACAGTTTTGCATCTTTATGGACTTTTCTCCCTCCGTAGGCATTCCATCTCTGACAGTTGGTGCTCTGAAAAGTGCTCACATTCTAAATTTCCTTTGTGTCTAAATTTAGATTTTGAAATTCATGTTGTGACAGCTTCTAATTTTATTCAACAAATTCTGAGTGAGCAGTAATGTCTGCCACAATAAATAGGTGCATGCGCAGTAAATGTTAGATGGCTAGATTAATTATTCTGGTCTTAGTTTGGGGAATTATCTGAATTTAATATTTTTCCCATGTTGCTTCTTGTTTGCATTTTAATGTGCGTGTCTTATCAGGAATAGTTGTGACATTTTGTGGAGTTTTTCCTGCCCCCTTCATGTCAGAAGTCCAGTGTTGGTCGGAAATAGATTTGTCATATTCACCTGATAATTTATCATAATGTTGCAGCATCCTCCTCCAGACCGACAGGCAGTACCTGGAAGACCAGGCCCTTTCCCCCCCAAGCAGCAAGTACCGGATGAAGATGAAATATGGAAGCAAAGAAGAAGACAGCAGTCAGAACTTTCTGCCGCAGTGGAACGTGCTCGGAAACGGCGCGAAGAGGAAGAGCGAAGAATGGAAGAGCAAAGGAAGGCAGCGTGTGCAGAGAAACTGAAACGGTTGGATGAAAAGCTTGGCATAGTGGACAAACAGCCATCTCCAGAGGAGATTAGAGAAAGGGAGCGAGAAAAAGAAAGAGAGCGCGAGAAAGAACTTGAAAAAGAACAGGAACGGGAGCGAGAGAAGGAGAGGGAAAAAGAAAGGGAGAGGCAACAGGAGAAGGAGAAAGAACTGGAGAGGGAGCAGGAAAAACAGAGAGAAATGGAAAAGGAAAGAAAGCAAGAAAAAGAGAAAGAACTGGAACGGCAGCAGGAAAAGGAAAAAGAACTGCAAAAGATCAAGGAACAGGAAAAAGAATGTGAGTCGGAGAAGAAAGAAAGGGACAAAGTGGAGGAGAAAATCGAACACAAAGAACCTACTTTAGAGCCTGTGGTAGAGAAACCAGAAAGTGAAAACACCTGTAGTAAAGGTATGCTAGTCTTGTTTGTTCTTATAGAAACTTACGAGGCTTCATATTACCTCTGGTGTGGATGTTTGTGTATTTTTTTTAAGTTTATTTATTTTGGAGACAGAATCCCAAGCAGGCTCCACACTGTCAGCTCAGAGCCTGGCATGGGACTTGAACTCATAAACATGGTCCGCAACTAAGAGTCAGATGTTTAACCACCTGAGCCACCCAGACACCCCTGTGTATTTTTAATACAGGTCTGTAATCCAGATGAGAGTGATTGAGTTTTTTTTTTAAATAGAAGTTGAATTGTATTGGATACTTTATTATCCTTTTTTCCTCAGTTTGTTTTATTATGGTAAAATATATGTAACATAAAATTTACCATCTTAACCATTTTTAGCTGTACAGTTTAGTGGTATTAAATACATTCATGGTGTTGTGCAGCCATCACCACCATCCATCCATCTCCAGAATTCTTTGCATCTTGTAAAACTGAAACCCTGTACTATTAAACAGCAGTTCCCTATTCACCTTTCTCTTCAGCCCCTGGCAACCCCTATTCTGATTTCTGTCTCTATGATGTTGACTGTTCTCAGTGCCTCAGATGCACAAAACCCTACAGTATTTGTCTTTTTTGTGATGGGCTTATTTCACTTAGCATAATGTCTTCAAGGTTCTTCCATATTAAAACTTGTTGCAGAATTTTCTTCCTCTTTAAGGCTATAATCTATTACCTATATATACCACATTTTGTTTATCTCTTTATCTGTTGATGGACACTTTGTTTGATCCCATATTTTACCTATTTTGAATACTCCTGTGAATATGAGTATACAAATACCTTGTTGAGACCCTGCTTTCATTTCTTTTGATTATATACTCAGAAGTGGAATTGCTGTATTATCTGGGAATTCTATTTTTAATTTTTGGAGGAACTACTATACTGTTTTTCACATCAAATGCACCATTTTATATTCCCACCAACAGTGTACAAGGGTTCCAGTTTCTCCATGTCCTTGCCAACATCTGTTACTTTCTGGGATTTTTTTGATAGTAGCCTTCTAATGAGTATGAGGTGGTATCTCATTGTAGTTTCGCCGTGCCTTTTCCCAGTTAGTGATGCCACGTATTATTATCTTTTCGTGTGTGTGTTGGCCAGTTGTATATCTTTGGAGAAATGTTCAAGTCATTTGTCCATTTTTGAATCAGATTGTTAAGTTTTAGGAGTTGGCTATACATTCTAGATGTTAATCCCTTATCAGATATGTGATATGGCAATATCATCTCCCTTTACATAGGTTGCCTTTTCACTCTGGATATTCTTTTCACGCAAAAACCTTTACAATTTTCATGAAATCCGTCTATTTTTTTGTTGTCTCTGCCTTTGGCGTGAAGTCTAAGAAGTCATGGCCAAATCTAATATGAAGCTTTTGCTGTGTTTTCTTCTAAGGGTTTTATAGCTTTGTCTTAAATTTACATCTTTGACCTATTTTGAGTTCAGTTTTGTACATTTTGTTAGGTAAGGGTACAGCTTTACTCATTTGCATGTGGATATTCAGTTTTCCCAGTACCATTTGCTGAAAAGACTATTCTTTCCCCCCATTGAATGGTCTTGGCAGCCTTTTCTAAAATCATTCAACCATGTATGCGATGGTTTATTTTGGGGTCTCAATTCTTTCCCATTGGCCTTTCTGCCTGACTTTATGCTAGTATCATACTGTTTTTACTATTGTATGCTTTTATTTTTATTTTATTTCAAAGAGAGAGAGAGAACATGTGAGCGGGAGAGAGGGGCAGAGGGAGGAAAGAGAAAATCTTAAGCAGGCTTCATGCTCAGGATGGAGTCCATCAAACCCATGACCCTGGGATCTTGACCTGAGCCAAAATCAAGAGTAAGACACTGGGGGCCCCTGGGTGGCTCAGTTGGTTAAGCATATGACACTTGATTTTAGCTCAGGTCATGATCTCACGATTTGTGGGGTTGAGCCCCATGTCATGCTGACAGCACAGAGCCTGCTTGGGATTCTCTCCCTCCCTCTGCCTTCCTCTCCCCTGCTCATGCTCACATGGGAGTGCTCTCTCTTTTCTCTCTTAAAATAAACAAACAAACATATAAAAAAGCAGTCAGACACTTACCTGACTGAGCCACCCAGGCACCCCTCTAGTATACTTTTAGATCCAGGTATGTGAGTGTTCCATCTTTGTTACCTTTTTTTTCATGATGGTTTTGGCTATCCTCGGTTCCCTGAGATTCTATGTGAATTTTAGGATGGGTGTTTCTACTTCTGTAAAGAATGCCATTAAGATTTTGAGAGTAGGTTGCTTTGGGTGGTATTGATAATGTTAACAATGTTAAGTCTTCCAATCTGTGAACATGGGATGTGTTTCCATTTATGTCTTCTTTAATTTCTTTAAGCAATATTTTGTAGTTTTCATTGTGCAAATCTTTCACCTCCATGCTTCATTCTTAAGCATTTTATATTTTTTGATGCTATTATAAATGGAATTGTTTTCGTAATTTCTTTTTTAGGTCATACGTTATTAGTATACTAGGGACTACAAAGTTTATGTTTTTAGGAATTTGTTCATTTCATCTTGGTTATCCTATTTTGGTATATAGCTGCCCATAATACTCTCATAATTCTTTCTGTTTCTGTACAATTGGTAGTAATGTCCCAGTTTCTATTTCTGATTTTAATAAGTTGAATCTTCCTAGTTAAAGGTTTATCAATTTTGTTGACCTTTTCAAAGAACCCACTATTTAGCTGCATTAATTTTCTCAATTTTTCTATTCTCATTGTTGTGGATGTCTGTGTTGATCCTTTATTTCCTTTCTTCTAGTAACCTTGTGTTTACTTTATTCTTATTGTCTTCCCTTACGTTGTAATGCTAGGTTTTGGATTGAAGATCTTTTTTTTAATGTAAGCATTTATACCGATCAATATCCCCCCTTTGCACCACTTTTGCCATGTCCTGTGTGCTTTGGTATGTTGTGGTTTTGTTTTCATTCATATCTTAAGTATTTTCTAATTTCCATTGTCATTTATTCTTCGACGTCTTAATTGATTAAGAGTGTGTTGTTTAGGGGCACTTGGCTGGCTCAGTTAGTAGAACATGGCAACTGTTTGTTGGTCTCAGGGTCATGAATTCGAGCCACATATTGGGCATGGAACCTACTTAAAAAAAAGTGTGTTGTCTAATTTCCACAAATTTGTGACTTTTCCTGTTTCACTTCTCTTTTTGATTTCTAACTTCATCTCATTGTAGTCAGAGAAAATACTTCATATGAGATTTATCATTTTAAGTCTTTCAACAGTTGATTGATTTGTGGCATAACATAGGGTCTATCTTGGAAAATGTCTTACGTGCACTTGAAAAGAATGTGTTGACTGTTAGAGTGTTATGTAGATCTGGTAGATCTGGTTGGTTTATTGTGTTTAGTCCTTGGTTTCCTAACTTGCCTTCTGTCTGGTTATTCTATTCATTATTGAGTGTCCAAATGTAAATGTAGAGCAGTCTGTTTATCCCTTCAACTATTTCAGTATTTTACTTCATATATTTTCATGGCCTGTTGTTAGAGACACACACATGTATTAAATATGTGTAAATATTTGTAATTGCTATATCTTGCTGCATTGAACCTTTGTATGTAATATCCTTTGTCTTGTAAAACTTATTTCAAAGCCAGTCTTGTCTGATACTAGTATAGCCACCTTGATCTTTTGGTTACTATTTCTGTGGAATATCTTTTTTCATACTTTCATTTTCAATCCCTTTTTGTCCTTGGATCTTAAGTGAGTTTCTTACAGATAACATATAGTTAGATCATGTATGTTTATCCTTTTTTGACAATCTCAGTCTTTTGATTGGAGTCCAATTCAGTCCATTTAAAGTAAATATTGATTAGAGGGGACTTATTTCTGACCTTTTGGTATTATTGGCTTTTTATATGCCTTCTTTCCATTTTTGCCCCTCCTTTTCTGTCATTTCATGTCTTTTGTGTTTAGTTGGTTTTATTGTATTGAAACATTTCGTTTCTTTATTTTTAAATATTTATTTTTGAGAGAGAGCGAGCGTGCATGCACATGTGCACACATACGCTCAGGGGAGGAGCAGAGAGAGAGGGAGATAGAGGATCTGAAGCAGGCTTTCCTAACAGCAGAGTGCCCAGTGCGGGGCATGAACTCTAGAATTGTGAGATTGTGACCTGATCTGAAGTCAGACACTTAACCAACTGAGCCACCCAGGCACCCCATCATTGGCATACTTTAATATTAATGGATGCTAAAAGAGAACAACCTCAGAGAATCTCATTAACAGATGATGAGAAAGGAGTATAGATTTGAAATAAGGAAATTCATATTTTAGTCCTTGTCCCGCCAGTGAATACATGTATTCACCCGATTGATTTAACTGTCAGTGAGGACTATACCGACACAAATTATTTATACTTTTCTTTTTAATCATTATTTAATGGCGTTTTTATTTTTATTCATATATATTCTCTGATGGCAATTTAATTTTTGCTAAGTTTTTCAGCGTGATGTACCCTTTTGGTTTTAAGCATTGAATCTACTTGGCTCTTTTTTTCTCTCCAATATTTTATTTTCCCTTTTACAACACTTAATGTCAAATGTATGCCAACAATAAAATGTGATTTGTGATTCTTTAGAGCATGATTTTTACACTGGCAAAATAAACTTTGTTTTAAAATTCATCCCTAGTTCTGTGAGAAAAGAATTCATAATGAACTTGGCTTTGTAATTGTGACAAATGGCATTCTCTAGAACAAATATGGCTCTGGTTTTCTTTAGAATGCAGAACTGTTATTTATTTAGTAAGTATGTGTATAGTTCTTTTTGGTATCATTCGTGATATATACTGTACATAGAATAATAATTTATATGTTTGAAGATAGCTGGTGATCACTCTGTTGTCAGACTTTGATTGGCTTCCTTTTTCCTAGTAGTCTGTTGATCAAAAAACTATTGTGTTGTTATTTAAGTTTAGGCCATTTGTGTTTTCACATAAGTCCTAGTGAGCCACAGGTAAATACTGACAGGATTGATATTTATTGAAACAATGGGAAATACGTCATATTTGAAATATTTTATTATCACAAAATATCAAATACAAATTTTTGCTTGGTAAAGCATTTGGGCCTGTTTTCTTTCTTAAGAATCTCTTTCTTATCTAGCTTTGAGGAAATGTAAGGTTTTGTTAACTTAATGTAAATCTCATTGATGGCTACCAGTATGAGAGTAGACGATAGTTTTCTGGACTGTTGAGGATGCTTTCTTCTTAACCTTTTTAATATATCAATCTAGTAATTTCACTCCAGCGCACACCTTTGTTAAGTCTCATAGATGAGTATAGTTATTTTTCACCTTTTCTTTGGACAGAGGATGACCCAGTTTTCATTAGACAAGACAGCAATCGCAGTGAAAAAGAGACCACACAAGTGGCACATGAAACAGAGCCAGAATCAGGGTCTCAGCCTCGGCCTGCTGTGTTATCTGGTTATTTTAAACAGTTTCAGAAGTCTTTACCGCCTCGATTCCAGCGACAGCAGGTAACAACAAAAACATTGTATCATGTATGTGTGATTGAAAAGGTTTATTGTTCAATACTCTGAGTATAACATGAAACCTAAAATACAAAAAGGACACAAATTTTCCCTGAAATTCTTTCCCTTTTTAATAAAGGTTTGTTGCTAATGGATATTACCGAAAACTTCTGTGTCATTTTCCCCCCTCTACTTCATTTATAGACCCCATCTTCCTTTCTAGGAAACAATTTCTGCAGTCTAATTAATGAGTGATTTCTTCCTTCCTGATTAATTTCTTAAGTTTAGGCAACGTGTCCTAACTTATCTTTGGTTCTTTTGTGTCACCACCTCCCTTTGT
The DNA here is from genome assembly GCF_018350155.1 of Leopardus geoffroyi. Taxonomy (NCBI): domain Eukaryota; kingdom Metazoa; phylum Chordata; class Mammalia; order Carnivora; family Felidae; genus Leopardus; species Leopardus geoffroyi. Next base: position 55,743,689 of record NC_059338.1, on the reverse strand, counting down.
TAAATGTCTTTCGAATTCTTTTCCCTGAAGAATTCAAAAAAAGCCCATTATTTTCTGATATGATTGATTATACTAATTTATCACATGGACCTAAAATCTGGATTTGTGATCCTGCTTTTTCAGGAACAGATGAAACAGCAGCAGTGGCAGCAGCAGCAGCAGCAGCAGCAGCAAGGTGTCCTTCCACAGGCAGTCCCTTCACAGCCATCTAGCGGTGCGGTCCCTCCCCCACCACACAGACCTCTTTACCAGCCCATGCAGCCTCACCCTCAGCATTTGGCTTCTATGGGTTTTGACCCAAGGTGGCTCATGATGCAGTCATACATGGATCCTCGAATGATATCAGGTAGACCTGCTATGGATATTCCACCCATTCATCCTGGTAAGTTGAAATTGAGGTTGTCTCATGGCTCACTTGTAGCTCTGCGAGACCAAAGGTTTTCATCTTCCTCCCATTTGTACCCTTAATTCCTTTAAGAGGTATAATGGAGTAAGAATTTAAAATAGGGTGCCTAGATTTTTAATCAAAATTTCTGTAACTTTGCACACAGATGAGTTAAAGGCAGACACTGTAGCAACGGTGTGATAAGGCCAAGACACTAGTTATTTTCAGTTTTGTAAATATTATTTAAACATTTTTTGAGTCTTAAATCATGCTTTCTGTTATTTGCTAAATTGTTTTCATTCTTTTGAGTGCTTAAACATTTGAATTTTGTCATATATTCTGTATTCCAGCTTTTCCATTTTCTCCACCTAACACTGGACTTTTCACATAAGTTAGCTGAAAACCAGTGAATTAGCAGTCTTGTGTGGAATCTATCAGAATAAATCCAGATAGTACATTACCAAAATGATACCGAGGAAGATTATGGGTATGATCATAGTATAAAAATATCAAGAGTCATGCCTTAATTTTAAAATATATACTGTAATTTTAAAATTTAATAATTGATAGCATTATTGATCAACTGAGTAAACTGTATTAATGGAATTTTCTATAGGAAATATTTGCTCTGGAAGTCTGTCACTGTTGGTGTAATCCTCTGTGTTTTTTATTTACATGCATAGAGGCATCATGTGTTACCTGATTTTTATAGGCTTTTTTTTCTTCCTTTAAAGTAAAAATAAGCTGCTATTGTGGTTTTGTTTCACTTCCTCAATTCTTAAATCTATTTAATAGTAACAATAAGAATCTCATTCACAGAAAAACTTGTGTAATTTTCACTGATCGTTTCTTGAGTTCATCACTTTAACTTGGCAAAAAGTATTTCTGTAGCTCAAGTATAGAGAGTCCCAATAGTAATTAATAACCCAGATTCTGTGTGTATAGTGATTGTTTTCCCCATCTTTTTCTGACCTTTTGTGAAGGAATGATTCCTCCCAAGCCATTAATGAGAAGAGAGCAAATGGAAGGATCACCAAACAGTTCTGAGTCATTTGAGCATATAGCACGATCTGCAAGAGATCATGCAGTCTCCCTCTCTGAACCTCGTGTGATGTGGGGGTCGGATCCCTATCCTCATACGGAGCCTCAACAGGCCACTGCTCCCAAGGCAACAGAAGAACCTGAGGATGCAAGGTAATGGTAGAAATTAACAGACTAAACTGAATATTGTGGTAAAATGAAAAGTAGGTAGTGTCCCTGAAGATCATCCTGGTTTAGGACTGAGCCACAAATCTGATTTCCTCCCATGTAGTGTATGTCATTTCATTTTTGGACATGCATTGTTTTTCTGTCATTTCTGTATTAGAGCATTTAGTCACCTAGTTCTGTACACTGAATTAAATACTGAAATTCAGTGTTGAATGTTAAAATTGGCAAGTTTCTACTGTTGATTAGATACTTGATACGTAGTCTAGCTAAAGTGTTGATATAGTTTTTCTACTGATGAGAAATGGTAGACGTTTGATTATCAGTATCTTGTGGAAGTTTTCTAATGCCGAGAGAAGGATAAATACTAATATACAAAGATCCTTTAGGGGAACCTGGGGATGCCTGGGTAGCACAGTTGGTTAGATGGCCAACTCATGATCTCACCTCAGGTTTTGATCTCAGGGTCATGAGTTCAAGCCCTGTGCTGTGCTCCATGCTGGGCGTGGAGCCTACCTAAAAAATAAACACTAAGATACTTTGAAGTAGCAGACAGTTGGTGATCTATAGTAATTGATAGCTATGAAGTTAGAACTTCTGCCTTTTTAAGGGAGTGTATTTTGTGATGCTTTATCATTCTGATTAATCGGGGAAGATAGACCTACTCTGGGATAGTCTTCGATTATAATTATAGGTGGAAATTCTTAGTCTTGGAATTCACGTCAGCATGGGACACGTGCATGGCTCAGTCAGTTAAGCATCCAACTTTGGCTCAAATCATGATCTCAGGGTTTGTGAGTTCGAGCCCTGCATTAGGCTCTCTGCTGTCAGTACAGAGCCTGTTCTGAATCCTCTCTCTCCCTGCTCCCCACCTCCCCCACTGCCTCTCCGCTGCTCGCTCATGCTCTCTCTCTTGCTCTCTCTCTCTAAAATTGAATAATCATTTAAATAAATAAATACTTCATATCAGCATAGCCTAAACTTCTTTTTTCTTATGAAGTTCATTTGTTTTCAAATGAGAGGGAAAAAACATACTGTATCTACCCTCAACAAAATTTTTAAGTGTTTGTACAATATTGTTAACTCTAAGTACAGTGTTAACAATATTGTACAGTGTTTTACAGCACCTTTGTAGAACTTTTGCATCTTATAGGAACTTTTGCATCTTACTGCCTCCTAGGCCCTGGCAGTCACCATTCTGTTTTATGATTGGATGAGTTTGATTATATTATATACTCATATAAGTGGAATCCTGCAGTGTTTGCCCTGCGATTGATTTATTTCACTTAACATAACATTCTTATCCATTTGGTAGCACAGAATATTCCATTGTATGTATACATATTCCGTGTATGTATATATATGTATATACTACATTTTCTTTTCACGGGGCTTGAACTCACAACTCTGAAATCAAGACCTGAGCTGAGATCAAGAGTTGGATGCTCAGCTGACTAAGACACCTGGCACGCTGACACCACATTTTCTTAATGCATTCATCTGTTAGTGGACATTTAAGGTTGTTTACACCTCTTGGCGATTATGAATAATGCTGCACTAAACTTTTAAAGGAGACAAAGATTAGGATCCTTTTTAAATGTTTTTTATGATTAGGATCCATTTACTTTTTTTTTTTTTTAAGGTTTATTTATTTTGAGACAGAGCTATGTGTGCGCAAGCCAGGGAGAGGTAGAGAGAAAGGGAGAGACAGAATTCCACCAGGCTGTATGCTGTCAGGGGAGCCCGGCTTTGGGCTCGATCTCATGAACCGTGAGATCATGACCTGTACCAAAACCAAGAGTTGGACGCTTAACAGACTGAGCCACCGAGGCGCCCCTCGTTTACATGTATAATTAGAGAGGTTGTTTTGCTGTACACTTATTTAAAAGAGTTTTTGCATTGATAGCGATGCCTCTGAATTCTCATTATTTTAGGCCTGAAGCCTCACTGGATCCGGAACCGATTACTGCTGCTTATCCTGTAGAACACAGTCAATTAGAGGCTCATCCAAAAGCAGACTTTGTCAGAGAATCAAATGAGACAGAAGTACAAAAGTTTTTAAGCAGATCTGTGGAAGACATTAGATCTCGCCATACTGACACAAATAATCAGTCTGCTTGTTTTGATGTTCCTGATCAAAAACCTGTATCCACTCCTCCAGAAGAGCGGATTTCGGCTGGAGCGGAAAGTCAGCCTGCCCGGAAAAGAAGTGTTTCCCATGGCTCTAACCATACTCAAAAGTCAGAGGAGCAAAGAAGTGAGCCATCCGTAAGCATTCCTAAAGTAACCAGCAGATGCACTGATCCAAAGGAACCAACAGAAAGGACTGAGGAAAAACCAAAGAAGGATGGCTTTATACGATCTTCTGAAGGACCAAAACCTGAAAAACTATATAAATCCAAATCGGAAACTCGTTGGGGCCCAAGGCCAAGCTCCAACAGAAGAGAAGAGGGTAGTGATAGGCCTGTGAGAAGATCGGGTCCCATTAAAAAACCAATACTTAGAGATATGAAAGAGGAACGAGAGCAACGGAAGGAGAAAGAAGGGGAAAAGGGAGAAAAGGTCCCTGAGAAACTTGTAAAACCCGAGAAGACGGAAAAGAAAGATCCTGTCCCTCCAGTCCCACTGCCTGCTGCGCCAACTCAGCCACAGTCAGCTCTACCACCACCTCAACCAGAACCAGAGAAATTCCCTTCAACAGAAACTTCAACTTTGGTTCAAAAGCCACCTCAAGATGCTGAGAAGCCCTCAGAACCTGTAAGTAGTGTTGAGGTAGAGCCTGTGGCTAAAACTGTAAACCCACAGATTGCCACAGCACCAACAGTCAAAGAAGAAAAACAACCTGAGAAAGTTGGTAGCAAAGACCTTGTAGAGAGGCCTCGACCAGATTCAAGACCAGCAGTTAAAAAAGAATCCACTTTACCCCCTAGGACCTATTGGAAAGAAGCGAGAGATAGAGATTGGTTTCCAGATCAAGGGTACAGAGGTCGAGGCCGAGGCGAATACTATTCCAGGGGCCGGAGCTATAGAGGTTCTTATGGAGGGCGTGGCCGTGGTGGGAGAGGGCACACTCGAGATTATCCTCAGTATAGAGACAGTAAGCCACGGACAGAGCATGTGCCCTCAGGACCTCTCAGACAACGAGAAGAAAGTGAAACACGAAGTGAGAGCTCCGATTTTGAAGTCGTTCCCAAAAGGAGACGACAGCGAGGTTCAGAGACTGACACAGACAGTGAAATTCATGAAAGTGCAAGTGACAAGGATAGTTTAAGCAAAGGTAAACTTCCCAAAAGAGAGGAGCGTTCTGAAAACAAAAAGCCCATGAAGCCTCAGTCTTCTTTCAAGCCTGAAAATCACATCCGAATAGATAATAGACCTCTAGAAAAACCTTATGTGAGGGATGATGATAAATCTAAACCAGGCTTCCTTCCTAAGGGAGAGCCTACACGGCGAGGCAGAGGGGGAACATTCCGACGCGGTGGAAGGGATCCTGCAGGTCGGCCATCACGCCCTTCCACCATCCGAAGACCTGCTTATCGGGACAATCAGTGGAACCCAAGGCAGGTAGAAGCTCCTAAGCCAGACGATGAAGAGCCACCAAGAAGGCATGAGCAGTTTCTTCCTATACCAGCAGATAAACGACCTCCAAAATTTGAGCGAAAATTTGACCCAGCTAGAGAGAGGCCCCGAAGACAACGTCCTACCCGGCCACCGAGACAAGACAAGCCACCTAGATTCAGACGTCTCAGAGAGAGGGAGGCTGCTTCAAAAACCAACGAGGTGGCAGTGCCCACAAATGGCCCAGTTAATAATGTCGTTCAAGAACCAGTTAATCCTGCTGGGGAGATTTCTGGAAACAAGACACCAGACTTATCTAATCAGAACTCTTCAGATCAGGCAAATGAGGAATGGGAAACAGCTTCTGAAAGCAGTGATTTCAATGAGAGGCGTGAAAGAGATGAAAAAAAAAATGCTGATTTGAATGCACAAGCAGTTGTAAAGACCGGAGAGAATGCTTTACCTCCAAAAAGGGAAATAGCAAAGAGAAGTTTTTCTAGCCAGAGACCTGGCGTAGATCGCCAGAATCGGCGCGGCAACAGCGGTCCACCCAAATCTGGAAGGAATTTCTCAGGTCCTAGAAATGAAAGGAGAAGTGGGCCGCCATCAAAAAGTGGGAAGCGAGGGTGAGTACTTTGGCTTCAGTGTAATCAACTTGTGTTCCTTTAAAGAAGCTGAAAGTTGAACTGAGCAGAGGAGCCAGTCTAGACAGAGGACCCAGACATTGTTCTCCCCCAGTTTTTTGGTCTGTTCTCAGAGCGTAAGGGTGCTTGAGCAAAAGAGGTTAATGGTCTCTGGAGTCTTTGCCTCCTAAGTTGTTATTTTCCAGAAGAGTCCTCTTAGGACTTTGTAGCTTTGGGAGGAGAGTCTTCACACTTAGAGAAGGGCCTGCACATTGTCTTCCTGTTGGTAAGTCATCTTCTAGATGACAAGCAGCCCTCCTTTCTTTTTGGGGTTTTCTTTGCAAAACTCTGGTGCTTGTAGGTGTCCTCTGCGATTTAAATGAATACGTTTTAACCATATGTTTTATCGCTCTGTACTGGTTGCTAGGAAGTGAATGTTGAACCTTAAGAATAAATTATATTTTCCTCTTGAGTTGCAAACCTACAATAAATAATCCAGCTATTGGATAAAGGCCCAGAAAGCAAAGTCCTGCCCAATCACCAAGGCCACCAATAACATAAATATCTTTGGATTTATTTTAAAACAGTTTTCCTAAACTGTGTTAAGTTTTTTCTGTTCTTTTAAATATTAAAATGTTTATAATAAATTATCAGTATATTTAATATTAGGAAAAATTACGGTAGCAGCATGCCTACCTTTATTGATCGAGTGATTGATTTCATTTATTTGCCTAGTTTTTTTTTTTTTTTTTTTTTTAATTTTTTTTTTTCAACGTTTATTTATTTTTGGGACAGAGAGAGACAGAGCATGAACGGGGGAGGGGCAGAGAGAGAGGGAGACACAGAATCAGAAACAGGCTCCAGGCTCTGAGCCATCAGCCCAGAGCCCGACGCGGGGCTCGAACTCACGGACCGCGAGATCGTGACCTGGCTGAAGTCGGACGCTTAACCGACTGCGCCACCCAGGCGCCCCTATTTGCCTAGTTTTAAATGTAGGTTTTGATACTTCCTGTATAAAACTCTCCTTCCTCTCCACTAAAATGGAAAGTAATAGTACTTACAAGCATTGGTAAACATTACAGACATAACATTTGTGAATTGCATAACATATCTGGTATATAGTAACCAACTATTATTATAGTATGTCCTGGTTTTTGACCAAATTCCTAGGTTTGGAGGCTGAGCTGATAAGAAATTTATTCAGATAATTACTATAGTCATCTGCATTGGTTAGTTACAATATGCTTAGCATTTCAGATTACTGCATCCGTCAATGAAAATATTTTTGCTTTCTGATAACTTAGAAAAATTTTAGGGAAATAGTACGACCAACTGTGTTTCCTGAGTACTTTCTTAACACAGAATTTGAACCTCCCTTTAAAAGGTCAAAAGAATTAGGATAACATACGTAGCCGCAGTTTAGTTACTGACTATAACCAAACTATTAGAGTTTTGAGTAATAATACTCAAGGGAAATCTTGATCTGGTTTTTGTGTAATGCAGATCTCAACAACTTAAGACTTTCGTGCCATGTAGATAGTAACAACTTTGAACGTGCAGATATAGCAGTTACTGGTTGGTTGTAGTTAAAGGCAGTATTTTCAACAAGTCCCGTTTATAAGAAACGATTTTCTTCTAATATTTGAGGTCATGCTTTGTGCCAAGCACTTGGTAAGCTTTTATCTCAAGTGATACCAATGGCTAAGATGAATTAGTGAACCCATTTTTTGTGGTGTATTTTCATAAATTTAAACAAACAAATCCAAGAATAAAATTTGATAGGAAACAAAAACTATAGAAATGCATTGGATTGTGAAATATTTCCAAATTAAAAGTGGTTTTTTATGTACTTACATTAATGTATAAGTCTGATTGAACTTTAAAAAAAATACACATAAGCAGTGCTTTTTAAAATTTTCATATGCTGCCCTCTTGTGGAGAAGATCCAGTAATGAATCCTCTGGACTAGTTTGTATCATAAATTTTCTGCTATAAACAATATTGACTAGCTTATTTATACCATGATAGACACAATAAGAACCTTCAGGGCACAATTGGGACTCTAGAGTTTAATTCCTGGAAGGAACTCATGGGAGCTAGTCCATCTCCTTTATTGGGAAGCTTAGTTTTAGTGACACTGTACTCAAGAAAAGTCACTAAGTCTTGCTGGTTTTAGAGTTAGAGTCTTCTGTCCCACTGTTTCTTCTTACATTAAACTTATAAACGGCCAGTAATCGTTTTTCATTTGTTCGGTTATGTGGAGGTGGTAATAACTCAAATTACTGTTTTATAGGCCATTTGATGACCAGTCTGCGGGCACAACTATTGTTGATCCCGTCAATGGCAGCTCTGCACACCACCAGGAAGGAGCACCAAATGGTACAGGACAGAAGAACTCCAAAGATTCGACAGGGAAAAAAAGAGAAGACCCCAAATCAGGCCCCAAAAAACCCAAAGAGAAAGCAGATGCACTGTCACAGTTTGATCTCAACAATTATGCAAGTATGTCTTAGGTTCCTTTTATTTATATATCATCTGCTACGTTTTAAGTGGACACTGTAATTAAAGGAGGCCAGAATTGGGCCTACAAGGTGGAGACAGAGGCTGATTATGAATCACTAATTGATAAAATGAACTAACGTAACACCAGGTTTTAGCACATCCTTGAGCACTTAACAAAGTTCTTGTTAAAGATAATCCACAGGGTTTCACTGTTCTTCATAAAAAAGGTTAATGGGAAAATTAACCACTCTACCTTGCCAAACAGGTATAGGAAAACATAGAAAACAAAGATCTTAATTCTGTTCTGTATGCTTTATAAATTTGGTTTCTAAGATATGTTGAATACAGAATAAATAATAGGATGGGAGGCAGTGTTGCTCTGGGTAAATACTTCCAGAAAGCCACGAAGTAAAAGGATATCAAGTGCGAAGAATAACACTAGTCATAAGAAAATATTTGGTGAGGAAGTTAACAAGGAATACACCTGTATTTTTACCATATTTGCCATTCATTCAGATGAGACTTAAGCAGGGAGTATTGTGTAAAATTGAGATCTGCTAAGACCACATAGTAATAATGGGAAAGTTAGGTACTATTATTCCAGTATTAAAAATAAAGACTAGACTTTTCTTCTATTTAATGGTCATTTAAACTGTGAAACTCTTTGGGCCCAGGCCCTTGGCATTATCGTTTCTAAATCAATAGCTCTCAACATATGGTCCCAGCATCACCTAGAAATTTGTGACAAGGGGCGCCTGGGTGGCGCAGTCGGTTAAGCGTCCGACTTCAGCCAGGTCACGATCTCGCGGTCCGTGAGTTCGAGCCCCGCGTCGGGCTCTGGGCTGATGGCTCAGAGCCTGGAGCCTGTTTCCGATTCTGTGTCTCCCTCTCTCTCTGCCCCTCCCCCGTTCATGCTCTGTCTCTCTGTCCCAAAAATAAATAAACGTCGAAAAAAAAAATTTAAAAAAAAAAAAAAAAAAAAAAAAAAGAAATTTGTGACAAATAGAAAATCTACCTCAGATGTACTGAATCAGAAATTCTTGGAGCAGTCTGTGTTTTAACAAGTTCTCCAGGTGATTCTGATGTAAGCAGATATTTGAGAATTACTGTTCTAGAGTACCATTTTAGGATTCACGCAGGAAAGAAAGAAACTTGGTTTAGTCGGTGTTTAAGAATTTTTAGTTAGATTACGGAAACCAATTTGACAATAAGTTATATTAAAAAAAATTTTTTTTAGTTAGATTATGTAAAGCAGTGGTTCTCAACAACAGTGATTTTTGTACCCCGGGGGATGTCTGGCAATCTCTGGAGAACATTTTGTCATAGCAGGGGGGCTGCATGCTACTGACATCTTAGTAGGTATAGGCCCAGGGTGCTGCTAAACTTCCCAGAGTGCACAGGACGGGCAGCTCAAAATGCTGATAGCACTCAAGTTAAAAAGCACTGATACAGAGAGAACAAAGTAGACCCGCAGGAAGTTTGGATGCCATAAGATGTTGGTGGTCCATAAGAGAGAGGAGAGCCTAAACACCGTATTTGCAAAATGACAAATGAAGTTATAAAAAGTCCACAAAACATGGCCGATTTATCTTCCCAAATACTTGTTTACCAGTTTTCCGTCTTCCAGAGAACTATTATATTATTGGCTTAAGACTTAAAAAGGTGAGAACTCTATTGTATTTCTGAATTGGTGGTTGGAAATTGAGCTATTCGTTTTTATTTTTCGAGAGAGAGCGCACACACGATCAAGGGGAGAGAAAGAGACTCTTAGGCAGCCTCCACTCCCAACACAGAGCCCAGTGTGAGACTCTGTCTCACGATTGTGAGATCATGACTTGAGCTGAAGTTAAGAGTTGGCTGCTTAACTGACTAAGCCACGAAGGCACCCAGGCTATTCATCTTTAAAACTCATTAAGATACACTCATCCTTAGGTTGTTTTCCTAATAACATTTAAGTAATTTCTCTTTAGCCCAAAATGTTACAAAGCACCAGGTAAGAACAGGGTGTTGAAAACAAAGTATTATTCAGATTTCTATAGATGTTGCCTGTAGTTGGGCAAACGAGCTCTTCAAAGGATTCTAAAAAAGCTCTTTGGCAAGAAAATTAAAGTAATGAGTGATGGCATGGCTATGAAGAAAAGCTTTACACATACACGATGTAGTCTAAGTGGGAGACTGAGATGAACTTACAATTGAAGGTCTCTTTACCACTGTGATGTAATGGAGTGCACGGCATCCAGTGACTTGTCTAAGACCTTTCATTGAAATGAGTGCTGTTCCATTTTAGAGTTAATCTTGTAAAGGACTTAAAACCCCACATAGTAGAAGTATCATGGATAAATCAGAGCCAATCAAGGTTTTATTAGAAAAGCAAAATAACGTGGGGTGCCAGTTTGGCTCAGTCAGTGGAGCATGCAACTCTTGACCTTGGTGTTGTGGGTTCAAACCACACGTTCGTTGGGTGTAGAGATTACTTACATTATTGTATTATTATTTTTTTAATGTTTATTTTTGAGAGAGAGAGCAAGTGAGCATGTGCAGGGGAGGGGCAGACAGAGAGGGAAAGACAGAATCCAAAGCACACTCCAGTCTCTGAACTGTCTACACACAGCCCTACACAGGGCTCAAACTCACAAACCCTGAGATCATGACCTGAGCCAAAATCAAAAGTCAGTCACACACTTAACTGACTAAGCCACCCAGGCGTCCCTGAGATTACTTAAAATTTTGTAAAAAAAGAAAAACAAGAACAGTAATAGGTTTTAAAAAGTGGGAGCCGGTCTTAGTATTTTTGTTTTCCTGTCACTATTCACATAAGTGGAAATTTTTAGCTATGTAAAGAGAATTGTTTGCAAGTGGATTCCCGACAAACCACTCCCTGATGATACCCTCTTGCCATCCCTCACAGGTTATCACCTTTCTGAGTTGTATATATATCATTCCCAAGCAAATTCATATTTTTGTTTTGTGTTCCCCAATTAAGATATATATTTTTTACAAATTAACATAACTTACTTGAATTGCCTTACCCTCCCCTTTTTTTAAATGTTTATTTTTGTGAGAGAGAGAACATGAGTGGGGGAAGAGCAGGGATGGGGATGGGGATGGGGACAGAGGCTCCAAAAGCGGGTTCAGGGCTTACAGCAGTCAGCCTGATGTGGGGCTTGAACTCCTGAATCATGAGATCATGACCTAAGCCGAAGTCGAATGCTTAACCGACTGAGCCACCCAGGCTTCCCAGCCTCACCCTTTTCTTATATTTTTTTGGAAACATACCTGCAACCACAAGTTGCATTGCCTGACCTATTTTAAGTTTTCTTTTAAATATTAAATTTAAGGGATCTTGGGGCGCCTGGCTGGCTCAGTCAGCCAAGCATCCGACTCTTGATTTCGCCTCAGGTTGTGATTTCAAGGTTACTTGAGCCCCATGTTGGAGCCTGCTTGAGATTTTCTTCCTCTCTCTTTCTCTGCCCCTCTCCCCCACTCGTGCTCTTTCCCTCTAAAATAATAAGTAAATAAACTTAAGAGATCTAGATTTCTTACACTTTCTAGGATGTATAGTTTTAAGAAGATAGCCCAAATAATTGTTAGTTGGACAATGAGTTGAAAATACATCTTGAATTACTAATCTGCAAGGTTATTATGACTTGGCATACATCTGTGCTACTTTACATTCACGTAGAACTTTCACATATATTTTGTTTGTTTTTAACCAACTACACGTTGTAGACAATGGTCTGCATAAAACAGGCATTAAGAGTCATAAGACCAGCTTGGCTATTCACCAGCTCACCTTTAGCATGTCAGCTTCTCGAGAGTTTATTCGTGTTTTGAAAAGGAGAAACAATAGTAATATCCACCTCTTAGAATGGTTAGATACAAGTAAAGTGCTATGTAGATGCGTATAGCACGATACAGATTGGATCCTGGGAGAAGTAGAGGTTATGTGATTTGACTAAGATAGTAGAGTGTTTTAAAAGATAACACCACTGTATTGCTGGGGGAAAAAAAGATGTGTATCATTCAGGGACTTCAAAAAGTCAAAAACATTTTTTAACCTTATTTATGAAATCATGTATCTATTAAGTCTCTTCAAATCTTAGTAACAAATGGCTACTTTATGGTGTGGGAATTGGGTTATACTGTGGATTATCAGAACGAGATTTTTGCTTTGCCTTTCTTTTATTTTTTCTTTCCTTCTTTTTTTCTTTCTTTCTTTCTTTCTTTCTTTCTTTCTTTCTTTCTTTCTTCACTATTGGATTAAACATGTGTTTATCTTTTCATTTGAAAAACAGAAAATATCATTTTAAATCTTTTTCCGTACCCATAGGTGTTGTTATAATTGACGACCATCCTGAAGTAACAGTAGTTGAAGACCCCCAGTCAAATTTGAATGATGATGGTTTTACGGAAGTGGTTTCCAAAAAACAACAAAAACGTTTACAGGATGAGGAACGTCGAAAGAAGGAAGAACAAATCATACAGGTTTAGTGTTTCAGTTTGTTACTAGATACTTAGATTGTTGCCCAAAATATATTAGCAAATAATCAAAAGGTTTCTATCTACCTATAATATCAAGGCTGCATTTATTCATGTGTTCTAAATGGCTTTGATTGTCACAACTTTAAATTGTTTTTAACCAGAATTGAGGTAAATGTTAAATAGAATGTAATCACCGTAGCTCACTATTTGCCGTAGAGAAGACCATCTTTCATTCAGGAATGTTTCATGTTTCAGTACTGGTCATCTTATTTGTCCCATCTTACTTCATGGCAGAGCTATTTAATTTTAAATTGGGAAGCTCTTGAAGACATCTGCCATGATACAATAAATTGCAGATTCTTGACCTGTAAAAGTTTTGATTATAATCTAAACTAGTTCATTTAAACACACAGTATGCATCAAGGTAAGTTACCCCATTTAAATCAACCCAGACACCCATTTTGCCAAATGCTGACACAGGATAAAAATAAATAAAACATATAGATCTTAGTGATAATAAGCTCTAACAAATGAGAAGGCCCAAAAACAAGAAACACTGTAAAAATTCTATGTGAATGGTAATATTGAGTTCAGTCGAATATAGCCCTTGGGACTAGGTATTTTCAGAAGTCATTCATTCATTTGTCTATTTATCTATTCATTCATTAATTTTTAAGGTAAAAATGGTATCCTATATAGCATAAGACCCCAGCACACCCACAGATTAATATTTCTGTGGCAGATGTAAGTTGAGCGAAGCCAGTAAGTAGTTTTTTGTCAGATCAGGTCAGATTTTTTTTTTTTTTTTTAATTTGAGAGAGAGAACACACAAGCAGGGGAGGAGCAGAGAAAGAGGGGAAAATACAGAATCCGAAGCAGGCTCCAGGCTCTGAGCTGTCAGCACAGAGCCCGATGCGGGGCTCAAACTCTTGACCTCGAGACCATGAGCTGAGCTAAAGTCGGATGCTTAACCGACTGAGCCACCCAGGTACCCCAGATCAGGGCAGACTTTGCTGCCAGTTGAATTCACTGAAAAATTCCTTAACTTTTTGACTTTTAGAATTGTGAAAGAGATTATGAAACTATATATCAAGAATGTATAATACATATTTGTTTTTTGTCCCTAGTAACATCTTGGGTTTTCATAATTTAAAATCTCATTGCAGCTTTGATATTTTTGCTCTATCAAGTACCTATTTTGAAAACTAAAGGGACTAAATTAGTAGATCTTGTTAGAGATATTCATAGACCATTAACTTTCAGCTACATTATTGACAAAAATGTTTCTTAACAATTTTTTAAGGTCTGGAACAAAAAGAATGCAAATGAAAAGGGAAGAAGTCAGACTTCTAAGCTTCCTCCAAGATTTGCCAAAAAACAAGCTACAGGACCCCAACAGGCCCAGTCTCCAGCTATAGCTCCTGCTCCAGCCTCGGCCCCAGGCCCAGGCCCAGGCCCAGGCCCAGCCCCAGCCCCAGCCCCAGCCCCAGGCCTAACTGCAGCCTCGTCTCCACTCCCAGCCGCGGCCTCCGCTCCTGTCCCACCCTCCACCTCAGCTGCAGCTACCGTCTCTTCCGCAGCCCCAGCCTCTGTCCCCATCCTCACCTCAGCCCCAGCCTCAGCCCCAGCCTCTGTGCCCATCCTCGCCTCAGCCTCCATTCCCATACTTGCTTCTGCCCTAGCCCCGGCTTCAACCTCAACCCCAGCTGCCTCAGCCCCAGCCGGCCCAACCCCGATTGCAACCCCAACCCCTACCCCGGCCCCAGCCCCCACCCTAGTCCCTGCCCCACCTTCAGCTCCAGCCCTCGTCCCCATCTCTGCTCCAGCCCCCACCGCACCAGCCCAGACTCAGGGCCAGACTCATAAACCAGTCCAGAGTCCACTTCAAACTACGACACAGTCTTCAAAACAGCCACCACCTTCAATCAGACTACCTTCAGCTCAGACACCTAATGGCACAGATTACGTAGCCACAGGAAAATCCATCCAGACCTCACAGTCACATGGCACACTTACAACTGAATTATGGGATAACAAGGTGGCCCCACCAGCTGTGCTGAATGACATCTCAAAGAAATGTAAGTTCAACAGAGAAGTGATGGGTGGGGTATGGCATGAGAATATTAGGTTTGTTTTCAATTTCATTTATACACTTGGTATATTTTCCTAGCCACCTTTTTTTTTTCTTAGTAAGAAGCAGTAATAGTAATTTTTTTCTTCGCTTCCTTTCTTGAAGGCTTTGTTTCTAAAACAAATGTGTTATACTTTTAACAGCCGTATTTTATGGACACAATTTTGTGTTGATTAAAAAAGTACACTGTTTGCGGGGGACATCTATTTATTTTGGTCTACAAAATTCTCTTAAGTGTATCGTGAAAGTCATTGTTTTATTGTCAGGCTACTGTTGAAAGAAAAGGTAAAATAGGTTAGGGATTATCGAGCTCTAAATTTTAATGGTCTCATTTCCCGTGACTTCTTTTTTTTAGTAGGTCCCATTAGTCCACCACAGCCACCTTCAGTCAGTGCGTGGAATAAGCCCCTAACATCGTTTGGATCAGCTACTTCATCAGAGGTAGGAGTAGACTTAATAATGGCCTTAGTTGGGGTTAGTGTACCGGAGTTCCCTTAAAATAGTTTTCAGACTTGAGCGTGCATCACAGTCACCTGGACAACTTATTAAAAGAGATTGCTGAGACCACTGCCCAGAGTTTTCCACTTCATTAGGTCGGTTGAGACCTACATACGTTCCTTCCTCCCTCCCTCCTTCTCTCTGTCTGTCTGTCTGTCTCTCTCTCTCTCTCTCTCCCTCTCCTTCCTTCCCCTCAAGCAGGGGAGAGAGGCAGAGAGAGAGAATCTCAAGCAGGCTTCACGCTCATCATGGAGCCTGACATGGGCTTGATCCTGAGACTGAGATTATGACCTGAGCCAAAATCAAGAGTCAGATCCTCAACCAGTTGAGGCACCCAGTTAGAAACTACGTTTCTAACAAGTTCCTAAGTGATAGTATTGCTGCTGGATCTCTACATTTATAAGCTACTTCTCATCTTTAGACCTAATAAGGTTAACATTTTTTTTTTTTAATTAGGTTTGTTAAAAATATTTATTTTGAGAGAGAAAGACAGAGACTGTGAGGTGGGGAGGGGCAGAGAGAGAGGGAGAGAGAATCCCAAGCAAGCTCTGTGCAGTCAGTGTGGAGCCCGACTTGAGCTCCAGCCCACAAACCTCGAGATCATGACCTGAGCCAAAATCAAGAGTGGATGCTCGACCCACTGAGCCACCCAGGTGCCCTGAGGTTAACATTTTTTAATTCAAGTCTTAATAAAAGTGCTTGTGATACAAAGAATATAAGTGCAGTTACTAGTTTTTTTTACTTTTCTACCATGTTTTTGCTCGACTAAGTAGACAGTATAATTACTGAGAAGCAGTGTTTACAGAAGTTTTACCATAATTTCTCAAATGTGCAGTATTGGTAAATGACTATTTAGGTTAGCAGGTTTTCACTTATTCATTGAACAAACATTTCTTGAGCACTTGTGGTATACCAGGCTGTGTTCTGACTCATGGGTTTACAAAACAGGGAGAGAGTGTGATTAAAAATGGACAAAAAGCCCTGTATTCCTGGGGCTTCCATTGTGGTTGGGAGGGAACCACTAATATATACCATATAGTATGTTAAATGGTGATCAGTGCTGAGGAGAAAAGCCAAGTAGGGAAGGTATGTAAGTAATTTCCCAAGAGATACGGAGATCATTTAAAATTGGTTGGCTAAGAAATGCCCCTTAGGTGAGCATTTGACTTAAAGACTTTGAAGAGGTAAGAGCAAGCTATTAAGATTTCTGAGGAAAAGTGAATTCCTGATTCAGAGAATAGCAAATAAAAAAGCCAGGGGAGAGGGATATGGCTGATGTGTTTGACGAAGATCAGGGAGGTCTCTGTGGCTGTAGTGAACATAAGGGATGGAGAGAGAACAGATGAAGCTAGAAGCATAACAGAAGACAGACCCTACAGGGCCTTTGGGAGACGCAGGAAGATAATAGATAGTTTTAAGCAAGAGAATGACAGCACCTGAATTTTAAAAGGTTATTCTGAGTAGTTTGTTAAGACTAGTCTGTGTGTGTGTGTGTGGGGGGGGGGGGGGAGGGGGGCAAAGAATAGAAGTTACGATGCTATCATAATAACCAAACTATGGTAACTTAAACCAAGGAGTGGCATTAAAGATGATGAGAAATGGTTGGTTTTTAGGTATTTGAAGATAAAGCTGACGTGCTGATGGATTAAATATCGTATGTGAAAAAGAATGAGATTTATCTCCAAAGTTTTTGACCTGAACAAGAGGAATAGAGTTTCCTTCAGTTTTGATTGGGAAGCTATAAAATGGATCAGCATTGGGGGAAAAGATGAGGGAGTTTGGTTTGGGGCACGTTAGATTTAGGTTGTTACACATCTAAGTGGAGCCGTTGGGTAGGTTGTTGGATGGAAGAGTCTGTAGCCCACAGGAGATGATCTGGTTTGGAGACATGAATTGCAGTCATTAGTAGGCACTTAAAGTGATGCGGTTGGATGAGGCCACCAGAGGAGAATAAATTCTAAGAGTGGTTAGTAAAGAGAAGAGAATCAGAAGCTAAGTCCTCAGGCTTTCCAACTCATAAAAAGCTGTGATTGGAAAAGTACCCTGGAGGATCTAAGTGAACAATGAGTTGAAAAGAGGAGGGATAAATTGAATGTGTCAGATTCTGCTGAAAGGTCAAGTAAGATAGGCCTGAGAATTGAAACTAATAATGTGGTGGTCACTGGTGACTTTGACAAGGGTAGTGTCAGTGGAGCGGTAGGCATGAAAGCCTGGTTAGAGTGCATTTAAGAGAAAGTGGGAGGGAAAAAATGCCTGTAGAGAAAAGTATAATTTGGAGTCACTGCATTCAGTATTTAAGATCCTCAGTTTAATCATTTTTCTTCTTCCTGTTGGTATAGGCATTAGGATTAATCGTAGCATTTTTTATATAGGAAGTTCAAGCTTTTTCATACTGATCACGAAAGACGGGGTGGAAAGTGTTTCTTGTGTTTTGGATGGGTAAACTGGATTCAATGAGTTTATTAAACTGTTTGTTACCAGTTTTTAAATTGACATTGAAGTACTGGAATGATTTTTCAGCACTCTTAGCTGCAAGATTTTTCTTGTAGACATTCTCCTATGGGTTTCCAGTACTGCAGTAGAAAGCATACTTGAAAGCATGCTCACATCTGCCTTCAGACAGGTAGCAGAGGAAGATACTTTGGTGGTATTTCATTTTTTTTCACGTCTTTCTTTATCCTTTTTATGTTTTCTGGATAGAATGTGATTTTTTTGGTTGATGTTCATTGCACTTGATTTTGGAATATTGCCTCATGGTGAACTTTGAGCTAGCAAAGTTACAGTTCACTTTTAATTCATTTCATGGATGGAAGGTGTTCCTTAATGGGATTTCTTGAATGACTCTAGTGAAATACAGTTCTTTTTTTCCCCTTTAAATGTTTGTTTGTTTGTTTGTTTGTTTGTTTGTTTGTTTGTTTGTTTTGAGAGAGAGAAGAAGAATCCCAAGCAGGTTGTGCGCTGTCAGTACGGAGCCTGGCGTCGGTTTGAGCCACCCAGGCACCCCGAAGTACAGTTCTTTATGATAGTTTCATTCAGTGCTATGAATGTTAGATACACCAAATAGACCCATCAAGATTGGTGATATAATATGATCTCAGTTTCATTATAAATATTTTTTGTTTCAAAGGGTATGATATTCTTCCTAAAACTCACATTCTGTAATAGTGCTATTAACTGTCAATCTGTTTTTGCATTTCATTAAACTATGTATAAGTTCTTAATTGTTTCTATACATAAAATCAATAGCTTTCAGTGATTAATTTCTGTACTATTTTGCTTTTCTAATGTTAATTGTACATTTACACTGGATTATAGAATTTCATCATTGACTAAAGCAAATAGAGATTTTTATTCTAAGTTACATCAATAATGTTTGCCTGTATTTGAAAGAGAATATTCACATATTAAAAGTAAATCTGAGGGCACCTGGGTAGCTCCGTCAGTTGAGCATCCGACTCTTAATTTCGGCTCAGGTCATGATCCAGGGGTCGTGGGATCTAGCTCCGTGTCAGGCTCCACGCTGAGCTTGGGGCCTGCTTAAGATTCTCCTCCAGCCCCCTCTCCCCAGTAAACAAAATAAAATAAAATCTGAATGGCATGTTCTTTTCATACAGTTGATATTGTTACAGTGATAAATGTAACAGTAACCTTACACAGAAATTGACTGATACACTAAGTTCAGGGATACCTATGCTGATAGGACATAATGATTTGATTGTAAAACCAAGGCCTGAAGTTGAACCTTATCCCAAGTTTTGTTTGTTCGTTCTTCCTGAAAAGATTAAGTAATTGTTACAAATGTTCTCTAGGTTAGAAAACCCTATTTTGTCTAGCTTTCCACTTGTTCATCTTCTACCACAGCTGCTAACACCTCTATGTTCCAGCCTCCACTACCCTTTTTTTAATTCTTAACCTTTACACCGGGTGTTTTCTCTGCTAGAAACACTTCCCCCTGATTTGGTCTTTTAGATTAAGTTTCGGTGTGACCTCCTCAGGGCCTTTTTTGTCCACCAATCTGAAGTGGCTTAACCATGTATTGATTTTTGCATATCCCTTTCAAGTTGTTCATTTTCTCCATATGCTATAATGCGAATTCTGCAAGTTAGATTAAGTTAGATTCCTGGTGTCTGGATTAGTGCCTTGCACAAAGATGCCACATAAGTTAGCAGTTTAATTTGATTCCTAAGTTGTGTGCACTCTATTACCAAACACAGAGTATTTTCATGGACATTATTTCACTTTCTTTTAAAGGAAAGTATGTGACACGTGTTCCTATCTTTCTTCTCTCCCTCATCCGTTTATTTGTTGCTGATGCTGTCTTTGTGTGTCTGTCGCTTTTACATTTGTTATAAATGAGTGAGTAACTTGAGGCTATGATTTGCCCACATTCAAACTTCTAACTCTTAAAGCCAGGACTTTAGAAACCGTAAGTCTTGTCCTGGTTTTCATTTTATGAGTCGTTTTTTAATACAGATGAGTAGTGGCTAAAGGAAAGTTCTCTTAAAACATGATCAGTGTCAGTTAATGCATAGATTGCTTCAAACCTCCTGTTACGAAATATGTGCTACATACATCATTAAGTCATCTTTGAACTCCGTTTGCTTTGATAATAATCAAGTTTTAAAATATTTTCTTCCTAGGGAACAAAGAATGGTCAAGAAAGTGGAGTTGAAATTGGCATTGACACAATTCAGTTTGGTGCTCCAGCTTCAAATGGGAATGAAAATGAAATTGTGCCTGTGCTTTCGGAAAAAAAACACTGACAAGATACCTGAACCGAAAGAACAACGGCAGAAGCAGCCTCGGGCAGGCCCTATCAAAGCCCAGAAGGTAAATATAATTCATATGAAAGCCACTAACATTTAAAGGAGAATGGTTAACAGTTTTAAAGTTGAATTAATTTTCAATGGATTGTCTTTGGTCGTGATGCCTTTTTGTCAAAAACATTGAATTTTTAGCTTCCAGATTTGAGTCCAGTAGAAAACAAAGAACACAAACCAGGTCCTATTGGAAAAGAGCGATCGTTAAAAAATAGAAAGGTGAAAGATGCCCAACAGGTGGAGCCAGAAGGACAAGAGAAACCAAGCACTGCTACAGTCAGAAATACAGATCCTGTAACAACAAAGGAAACCAAAGCAGTTTCTGAAATGTCTACTGAAATAGGAACAATGATTTCAGTCTCATCCACAGAATATGGCACTAATGTGAAGGTAGGCAACATGCAGTGGTGACCGGCTCGGTTGATGCAAACCATGTCTGAATGAGTGGGGAAAACAGCAATAATACTCTTCCTCTTCTCTCTTCCTTCATCTTTCTGCTTCTTCTTTCTTCTTTCTTCTTTCTTCTTTCTTCTTCCTCTTCCTCCTCCTCTTCTTTGGCTTGAGGCATATAATTCTATATTATAATTCTATAATGGGTTATTCTGCAGAGACTCTTTTATTGCATAGTATGTATTTGTGATCTAAAGAAATTCCTTATAATAAATTATTTCTTTCTGTGGAAATTTATTCTTAATTCTGGACTGAGTAGTTTAAGTGAAAAATGTGCACACAAGATTCGAATGCTTTTCATTGGGCTTTGACAGGCTTTGAAAGGATTGTTGTATGTTTATATTTTGTTAATGGTGTTACAGTGGAGCCTTACCTTGCCCACTAGTAAGATTTTGAAATTAGGAAGTAGGTCAAATCAAATTTTTAGTGACTCCAGGATAGCCAGTTTTCTTCCAGGGTTGCAGTAGATCACTTCCATTGCTTGAGCACCAGAGGAAATCATTGACTAGTGTTTAGGGACCTCATTGAATGAAAGGTGCAGATCTTTAAAAATACTCACTATGGAGGGGCGCCTGGGTGGCGCAGTCGGTTAAGCGTCCGACTTCAGCCAGGTCACGATCTCGCGGTCCGTGAGTTCGAGCCCCGCGTCGGGCTCTGGGCTGATGGCTCAGAGCCTGGAGCCTGTTTCCGATTCTGTGTCTCCCTCTCTCTCTGCCCCTCCCCTGTTCATGCTCTGTCTCTCTCTGTCCCAAAAATAAATAAACGTTGGAAAAAAAAAAATTAAAAAAAAAAAAAAATACTCACTATGGCAAGATACACTGAGTGACTTATATGGACCAATGCTTGTGGGAATGGCAAAATTTATACCTGCCCTTTTGTGTTCACTCTGGTTCATATACTCAATGAGAAGAAAGGTAGGTGGAAACTTTCATATTTGGATATTTCGTTCCTTTTAATTGCTATACAACTCAATACATGTAAACAAAAAACTCTGATGACCCAACTCTACCATATTTAAAGAACAGATTCATGAAGATAAACAGGTTTATCCTAAAACCTAAGTGCAACAACTAAGATCTTGACACTCACTTATCTATGTTGTATTTTGAAGAGAATAAAAAAAAAACAGTAGTTGAAAGTAAGCTGTAGATTAAGTATGAGAACCACATAGAGTTCTTTTAGTAATCCACAGAAATAAATGGTACTGTTGGCAGCCTCCTACTGTGCAATGCATGTAAATTTTTTAGGTTGTAATTGGAGTGTAATTGTACAGTATAGCAATGCATTAAAAAAAACTGTACAGGACCCCAGCAGTAGTTGAAATGTCACCCCTTCAGGGGTGAGTCCACGTTTGTTTTATCACACTGTTGCTTTTAAAGATTTGAGTAATTTGAGTCTTAAGATCTCCTCTTCTGCTTTCTCCAAAACAACTTTACATCTGTTAGGCTGTCATTAGAAGGTGAGTCACTAATTTAGTTTACAGTGTATTTTTTTTCTATTACTGCTCCACAGGAGTCTGTGACAGACTATACTACACCTTCTTCTTCTCTGCCTAACACTGTGGCTACTAATAGTGCAAAGATGGAGGACACTTTGGTTAACGATGTGAGTAATCAACTTCGGACGCTCAGGTTTGGTCAGGGACCTGCTGTTGTTACCTGATACATACCGTGTGACCGATACTTAATTCCTCTCTGGGAAAGGTCCTAGTCAATTTGTATTTTGGGGCATTAACAATAAGTACCAAAAATAGTCAAAGCTTAGGCTTAGTTTCATAAGTACTAATCCTGTTAACCTGGTTTTGGTTAAGAATTTTGTTCTTTCCCGGGGCGCCTGGGTGGCTCAGTCGGTTAAGTGTCCGACTTCGGCTCAGGTCATGATCTCGCGGTTCGTGAGTTCAAGCCCCACGTCGGGCTCTGTGCTGGTGGCTCAGAGCCTGGAGCCTGTTTCAGATTCTGTGTCTCCCTCTCTCTCTGACCCTCCCCTGTTCATGCTCTGTCTCTCTCTGTCTCAGAAATAAATAAAGGTTAAAAAAAAATTTAAAAAAAAAAAAAAGAATTTTGTTCTTTCCTTTCACATTCTACAGATCCAATAATTTATTTGGTTGATAATTTTGTTCTTAAATGAAACCTTTCATAATGCAGTGAAAGCTCACTCAATTAAAACAAAAAGAGTGTTGCCAAAGATTCCTTGTGTTTCTTTTTGAGCTTAAAAAAAATTACATTGTATCTTAGCAACATTCCTGTTGTAAAGATTGAGCTGTAACATATGTGTAAGTACTGTACTTCAGAAACTCTCAAATGCTCTGTTAAAAAGTGATAGTAAGGGGCGCCTGGGTGGCGCAGTCGGTTAAGCGTCCGACTTCAGCCAGGTCACGATCTCGCGGTCCGTGAGTTCGAGCCCCACGTCAGGCTCTGGGCTGATGGCTCAGAGCCTGGAGCCTGTTTCCGATTCTGTGTCTCCCTCTCTCTCTGCCCCTCCCCTGTTCATGCTCTGTCTCTCTCTGTCCCAAAAATAAATAAACGTTGAAAAAAAAAATTTAAAAAAGAAAGAAAAAAAAAAGTGATCGTAAGTTGGGGCACCTGGGTGACTTAGCTGGTTGAGCATCCAGCTTCGGCTCAGGTCATGATCTCGAAGTTCGTGAGTTCAAGTCTCACGTCAGGCTCTGTGCTGACAGCTCAGAGCCTGGAGCCTGCTTCCAATTCTGTGTCTCCCTCTCTCTCTCTGTCCCTTCCAGTTTGTGGTCTGTCTGTCTCTGTCTCTGAAAAAATAAATAAAAAAAATTTTTTTTAAGTGATAGTAAGTGACGTCAATTTGGCTGTAGTTTTCCAGAACAGCCGTGTTATAATTCAAGATTATGTTAAGTCGTTACAGTCCCTCATTTTGCCTAGTTCATTGACAGGTGAAAAATTATAAGCCCAGACAAGTTAGGTAACCCTCTGCAGTGGAAGAGCATTTTAGAGTTACACATGCGGCCCTTGTTATGGAGGGCAGGTGTGGTGGAAATTTGGTCAGTTGCTCTCTTTTTAAAATATACAATAAGGCTCATTCTTTTCAAAAATCTCCTTCACAGATATATTTAAACCTTTCACACAAAGGGCTTTAACTCTATCATTCTGAGAATAAAAATCTTAGGCCTTACAGATGTTTTTCCCTGTGCTTTCTAGTTTTACATCTGGCATCAAGTATATAGAATTTTAGAGACATAAAGTGCATTAGGGATCATTTAATCCAACTTTAGTGGTCAGGCCATAGGACTGAGGAAAAGGGAGAGAGAAAGGAGTATGTTGCATGTTTTCTGTTAGTGATAGGAGAGCTCCTCAGGAGCTGATTAATGTAATGTCTCCAGCTTTTCCATGTAATAGAGCCTCTCTTGATATACCAAATCCCTTTTCCCTTACCTTTTTGGAGATAGTCTTAAATTTAATTTCCTGTAAGAAGTAATGGGAAATTTGGAAAGAACAGAAAGACTCCCAGATAAGTGTGGATACCACTATGTTGATTATCAAATACTGAACCAGTAAGCCTCAACATAAAGTTGAATTATACTTTGTCTTCTCTCATTAAAAAAAAATTTTTAGATGACACTTTTTCAAGAAAGTATATGATGCTTTCTGCCAGACCACCCTCTAAAATTATGGTTCATGAAATATGAATAAGTTCTTAGAACCCTTAAAAGTCACTGAAAATATTCATGAGAGTGTTTTCATGGTTTCCGTGTGATCTGCAGTGCTAATCAAAGTGTAGTTCCTTGTGCATGCAGGATAACTAAAAGAGAGAGGCCCAGCCTGTGTCTGAGCAAGTAGTCTACATTTGCTTTTTAGCTGTGTATCCACAGCATGTGTGAAAACAGGAAGAACATCTTGGGTCAGGGAGAATTACAGGTGGTCATCAGTTTGGAGTGATTTCACAGTGGTGCTTATTTGTGCCAAGTATAGTGGTGATTCTGAACTTAACTAACGTAGCGTTAAAAACAAATGTCCTAGGGGGGCCTGGGGTGCTTAGTCGGTTGAGCGTCCAGCTCTCAGTTTCGGCTCGGGTCATGATCTCACTGTTCCTGGGTTCAAGCCCCTCGTTGGGCTCTGCACTGACTGACAGTGCAGGGCCTGTTTGGGATTCTCTCCTTCTCTCTCTGCCCCTCCCCTGCTCACACTCTTCAAAATAAATACTTTAAAAAAAAAAATGTCCTACATGGGAAAAATTTTAGGACCTTTTGAAATGTTCCTTTTTCACTCATTAGTGTGTTTGAGGGTTTTATGCATAGAGCTTTTGTGTTTTGAAAAAATTCTTGATAAAGGTTTATTCCCCTTATTAAGGCTTAATCTACTTATTTAAGATATTTAGCTGGTGTTTATTGGATAGTATTACTTAATGTTACAATCATTTTGAATCTTGAATCTTTGAATGTCTTGAAGATTTAAATGCAGGTGTTGGGGTTTTTTTTTTATTTTTTTTAATGTTTTTATTTTATTTTATTATTTTTTAATGTTTTTATTTTATTTTTTTGACAGAGAGAGAGAGACAGAGCATGAGCGGGGGAGGGGCAGAGAGAGAGGGAGACACAGAATCCAAAGCAGGCTCCAGGCTCCGAGCTGTCAGCACAGAGCCCGACACGGGGCTCAAACTCACAGACTGCGAGATCATGACCTGAGCTGAAGTCAGACGCTCAACCGACTGAGCCACCCAGGCGCCCCTGTTTGTTTTTTTTTAATTAATATTCCTAGCACAGCTATTTAAAAAATGTATAAAGTAATCTCCATTAAGTAGTCCATGGTATTCTCAATTTGTTAGTACTCCATAGTACCACACACAAAGCGATCTTAAAATGATTACCTTAAAATGCTCGCTAAGCATCTCATTTTATCTGAATAAGTGAACCATCAAAATCAATCATACTGTAGTAGATAATAAAATCTCAAGGTCTAGAGACTTAGAGGGGAAAAGATATGTGTGTAGAGTTTGTAATATATTCACGTTTCTGACAATATTTGCCATAATCATGTTATAACTAGAGCGAGCCAGCTTGCTCAGTGTAACAGGGTGGTAGCAATATTCTGTACTTTCCTCCCAATTTGACTTTTGTTTTTGAATCTAGTTATAAGAGTATTGACTAAATTGCAGGAAGGAGACTAATTTCTTAATATTTACATTATCATGTTAAATTCTTCTGATAGAACCCATGGGTCCCTGAAAATTTTAATGGAAACTATATTCCTTAGAGCTCTGCTACGTAATGTAATGTATGGTCTAGGAAGCATCACCACTTGGGTACCTGTTTGAAATGCAGGATTTTAGGCCTTACCCCACTCCAGCTGACTAGAATCAGCATTTTAATAACATCCCCTGGTGATTAGTGTACACGTTCGAATATGCGAGACAGGACACCTGGGTGGCTCAGTTGCTTAAACATCCAACTCTTGATTTTGGCTCAGGCCATGATTTCTTGGTCATGGGATCAAGCCCTGCATCAGGCCATGTACTGCCAGTGTGGAGCCTACTTGGGATTCTCTCTCTCTAAATAAATTTAAAAAAATTTTAACTGCCTTTGAGTGTATACCTTATATTTGGAACAGATCTTTTTCTTTAATAATATGCATTAAAAAAGCAGATTGCATTTCTCTAAGATGTCCAAAAATATCAATTACCGCAGACACAATGTAACTCTAAGTAATGAAATATTCCTGTTGGCTCTGATGAAAAATAAACACCCTTAAAGAGTACTTTAGCATTCTCCGTAATGGGGCTTTTGTAGCAACTTTGATGATGATATGTGTTGCCTACCTTTTCAGGTGCCCCTGCCCAACACCCTCCCCCTCCCTAAGAGGGAGACTATCCAACAGAGTTCCAGCCTCACTTCAGCTCCTCCCACTACTTTCAGCCTCACCTTCAAGGTATGTACGTCCTTCTCTAAAGGTCCTTGATGAGTGCATGCAAGGGGACATACGTTAAAAATATTCTTTTGGTATTTTTACTTGTTTTGTGTGGTAAGCAACACTACTAAGCTGAGGAAATAGTTATGTCAAATTATACCCTAAAATTTTATTAATTTCTAAATCCACTTTAAAGTGAGGCATGTTACAGTTGCGAATTTTGTGTTAAAAATACAGGAGAGCACTTAAATTCCGTGTTTGTACTGAGTCCCTCTCAGGGACCATAGTTTTTGGATACATCAGTTGTGTACAAAACAAACCAACTAGCTTGGTGTTGCATGGTTTTTTATCCTAAGTACCAGTAATGGTAAGACTGTTAATTTTCTATCTTTCCTGTAAATCATGTGAATTGAATGAATGCACTGTAATAAGTAGAATATTTTATAATGAGGTAATTACAAGTGATTTTGATTTGATTTTTGTTGGATAATTTTGAATAAGAGGGCAAAAGAGATAATAGACAACACACATTTTTTTTATATCAAGAAATTTAGGCTTGTTTTTAAACCTCCTTTTGTGTTTATAACTTTGAGCTGTGTCACTGACGCTTTTTTACAGTTGAGTTGAGAATTTTAAATCAATTTCCACTCACCTCCAGATTAGTCAGGTTTTTTTAAAAAGCACAGACATGAAATAACGTGAAGGTTTTTTAAAGTGTGTATGTTTATTCCATTGGTGCTGTTTGTTCAGTTCTGTAATTTGGGCAAGTATAACCTCTATAGCGGGGCCTCCTAATGCTGCATTGGTTGACAGCGAATCTTTGATGGTCTTCAGGAGAGGGGGAGACATGTTGGCCAATGTTCAGTTCTAGAAGTTTGAGACTAAAATTTTATGAGGTAACCATTCTGCTTTGTGTCAGCCCCCATCTTTCCCCAGTCCTTCCTCTTTATTACCAGTTCCTACTCAGCCATTGTTTTTCCACTTGAAGGACTGTCTCAATCTGTGTTTTATACTGTGTCTTAATGTGTGGTTTTGACTGTATGCTATTCAAGGCTAGTCTAATTTCACATAGGCAAATATATCATCATAAATTCTTTAGGCCAGTTAATTCTTCAGAGAACCTATTCAACACTGCTTTTCACTTAATGTTTTTGACATTCCAAGAAGAAATATACATTTAAAATTCAAATGAATTTAAATTAAATGTCATTAGCTTAAAACTTCTCTAGTTTCTTTACTTTTACTTCTTCTGACATCTCTCTTTAGTTGGGTAATATATGAGTATAGAAAAGTTCTATTACATGGATTTTGTTGACAGTTTTTGTCAAGGGGAAAAATTAGTACTTTAAAGTTGGTATTTCAAAGACCTACAACATCTTAACCTATGGCATTAAAAATTGTTACTTGATTTTTTACAGCCGAATTTTATAGATTACTTTCAGCATTTTTTCTTGGCCCAGTATTTTGACCAGTAGGTCTAAAAATGCCACAATCTGTGTATCTGTTCCTTCCTGTTGAAGATCTACATCTGTGCCATCCAGTTCAGGATCCACTCGCCACATGTAGTTAGTAAGCACTTAAATGGGCTGGTCCAAGTTGAGGTGTGTGCTGTAAGTGTAAAATAGACACCAGATCTGAAATGTTAATATTTTTAAAAATTAAAACATGTCAATTTTTGTGTTGATGTGTAATTTTTAATTTACATTGTGGATACATTGGGTTGAATAAAAGATGTTATCGATATTAGTATTACCTCTTTAGTTTTTCAAAATGTGGCTATTAGAAAATTTAAGATTATGGGGCGCCAGGGTGGCTCAGTCGGTTAAGCGGCCGACTTCAGCTCAGGTCATGATCTCGCGGTCCGTGAGTTCTAGCCCCGTGTCAGGCTCTGCTGACAACTCAGAGCCTGGAGCCTGCTTCAGATTCTGTGTCTCCCTCTCTCTGACCCTCCCCTGTTCATGGTCTGTCTCTCCCTGTATCAAAAATAAATACACGTTAGAAAATTTAAGATTATATATATGGCTTGCATTTACATTTCTGTTCAGTAGCACTGGTCTAGGTAGATGAAAATGCAACCTGTTTTTACATTTTAAGAAACTAGGAGACTACAGGTAAATCCCGTAGTCACAAATTCAAATGGCAGCAGTCAGTATCTGAAATGCTTGTTGAGGTCTGGGTGTAAAACAAGACCTATTTCTACTGCACCCAAGCCTAAAACCTATCTGGTTACTTTGCCTTTTAAAACGCTGAACATAAAACAGCCAAACAAAAGGTGCCTGTCATCTGCCATTTGACAACTGCCTTATACAGAAGAAATAGGTATTTATGGAGGGCCTTCAGTGTCTTTCCAACTGGAGTCAGAGCCTTAGGTCAGTCCTAAGGGGCAGGACATTTCTGTTTCTTTATTCATCTGGAGGGGTGGGGACTCCTATGGACATGATACAGGAGCTTTGGCTTTATATTTCACTGACTTCTTTGCCAAAGCTGTCAACAAGCTCTCTTTAGATACACAATTACAGCCTACTGCCTCCCATTTAGAGCAAGGGAACAAAGATAAAGGGGAAAGTGAAAGGTTTGAAAGCCTTAGGATTTTAATCTTTTAAATTTTTGCAGTTTTTTTTTGAAGGATTGTATTTGGAATTTATTTATTTATTTTTTATATTTGGAATTTAAATATATGCACATATGTGTATGTTGGTATGTGTAGTCTGCATTCGATTTTTTCCCCCCTTTAAAAAAAATGTCCATTTTATTACAGATGGAGTCGGCACGTAAGGCATGGGAGAATTCTCCAAATGTACGGGAAAAGGGGTCTCCAGTAACTTCCACAGCACCTCCAATTGCAAGTGGAGTCAGCAGTAGTGCCAGTGGGCCCAGCCCTGCTAATTACAATTCATTCTCAAGTGCATCAATGCCTCAGATTCCTGTTGCTTCAGTCACTCCCACAACATCACTATCAGGTAGAAGGTTTTATACCTTTCCTTTAAATGTCTTAATTATTTAACATTTCCTATGATCTTTTCCTGTTTACTATCCCCAAAACCTACTATTTTTAAAATATTTAAGACTGCACAAGGTCTGATCATTAGCTGTTTTGTAAACTCTTCTTGCCCACCCCCATGCCCTCCTGTGTGCTTGCAACAACCCCCCCATAGATACTAATAAGTAATTGGCGAAAAATGTTTATCTTTTTCCTCTAAATTTTTCTATAAAATTCACAGTTGGATTTTTAGTTTTTAACCTATATATATAGCTAATAGTCCAATTCAGAAATAACAAAGAATCACACGAGCTGTAGATTTTTGTGATCTGTATCTAATTTGAAGGAATTGTTGGCCTAAATCTATTGTGATGACGTGTTATTTTCTGGTGAAGAATTAGGGGTAAAGAATTTCCAGTCTGTTATTTGACGAGATATCTAGTGGGTTTTGTTTTTTGTTTCATCTGTTTTTAAGGAGAGTCCATGAACACCCCAGGTTAGAAAGTGTTTTTCTTCCTTAAATTTTTTGCTAGTATGTAATCCTTTCATTAAACTATATCTCATTTGGGGACTTTACAGTTCTTAAGTAATTACATTTCTAAAATGCTCGACTCTAGGAAAGTACACCCTTTTACCATATGTATAACCACGTTTCTTATATTGAAAACAAATTTCATTTCAAGCTTTCCCACTATTCTGTAATGTTTTCCAAAGCAACAGAAGCTGCTTTGCAAAAGACATAAAATAATCCAGCACATAATTTACTTTCTTTGGTTCTCATTTAGTGATTGCACTACTGCCTTTCAATATTCTGGCATTCTATACCAAAAGAATTGGTCTTTAGAATATACTACAGTTATTTTGGTGTTATCAAAAGTATGAATCAAAAGTATGTATCAAGACAAGCATAGAGATTCAAATCATAGAGTATTCTATTTCTCTTCCCTCTTTAAGACCCTTTCAAGCATTCCCTACCATGAATTTGTAAGACATCTTCATTATACTTAGCATTGTACCCAGTCATTTGGGTGGATAGGAGTTGGGACTGTAAAGCAACCAGGAGGGGAGTGTGGTGGGGAGATTAGGAAATAAAGGGACTGGGAAGGTTCCTACATCTTTCTTTGGACCCAGCTTGAACAACGCAGGGGTTAGGGGCATTGACCCGACCCTCCCCCGCGCAGTCAAAAAACAAACAAAAACAGACAAAACAAAACCCCAGGATAACCTTTTCCCTAGGTATAACTTTTGACTCCTCCCCTCCCCACCCAAATGAACTACTAATAGCCTACTATTGACCAGAAACCTTACTGATACCATAAGTAGCCGATTAATACATACTTTGTCTGTTACATGTGTTATATACTGTATTCTTGGCAATAAAGTAAGAGAAAAGAGAATGTTACTAAAAAAAATCATAAGAGAAAATACATTTACAGTACCGTACTGTATTTAATTCTGGGGCGGGCGGGGGGAAGTCTATGTGTAAGTGGAGGGACCGCCCCACACTGTTCAAACCTGTGTTGTTCAAGGGTCAAGTGTACTTCTTTCCTCCAGGTCTGGTTCCCCCACACTCTCCTCGATTAAGATAAATTTTTATACTTCCTGCCCAATTATCCTACTGCTAGAAACTCAAGTGGAAGGAAGAACAAACGTACCTTGATCTTGATCCTCTCTTAGAACATCTTTTGAAGATGATGATGATTACATCTCACTTTTTAATCAAATGCTAGTATTGTCATTCCTCCAGTGTTACAGTCATTAAAGCTCACTGATCTACAGAACTAATTGATCCCTCAAGATCTTAAGTTTTATAACTCTACTTATTTACTAATAATTTGTCTTTGTTTTTAAGGTATCATCACATACCTGTATTTTGCTGGTATATATACCAGGAGGGAGGGAACTGACTATAACCTTAAGTTTATATGACTTTTAAGAGCACTTGTGATCTCTAAAGGCTCCTTTTACATTAATGATTTTTAAGGTGCAGCACTTTGTTCTTCTATATTCTTAATGCCTATGCTTGACCTTAGTAGATGTTTGTAAATATTCATAAATGAATGCGGCTCTTAAGATTACCCTTAAGGTATTTTGCTGGAAAGAAGAAAAACTCTAACCTTTTGTTTACGTGACTTTTTAGGAGCAGTTGTGATCTCTTTAGATGCATTTACATCCTTAATTATTCATAAGGTGCAGCATTTCATCCTTCTGTCTTGTTACATTTAGCCTAGCCATAAATGAATGAAGCTCTTGACCTTCCTTTTCTTTATGATGATTAAACACTATTAGTTGGAGACCAAACTGTAACAACCCTGTAGGCCCTTGGCCACCTTATTTTATGAGTAGTATTTTGAAATTGTCTTCTCTTTGTATTTTTTTATTGTATATATTTCCCCAAATTTTATAGTCTTGTTTACATTTGGTGATTGTTACTTAAGTACGTGGGGAACATAAACATGAATTTGCCAGTTTCCAGCTGGTGCTTGAGTTACTTTACAGTGAACAACAGTGGCACTTGAAAATATGCTACTTTCCCCCTCTCCCATGTATAGGAGCTGGTACATACACTACCTCTTCTTTGAGTACAAAATCTACAACCACATCAGACCCTCCTAATATTTGTAAAGTGAAACCCCAGCAGTTACAGACAAGCAGCCTACCTTCGGCAAGTCATTTTTCACAGTTAAGCTGTATGCCTTCCCTTATTGCCCAGCAACAACAGAGTCCACAAGTCTATGTGTCTCAGTCTGCAGCAGGTAAGATTTTTGGGCTTGGGTATAGGGAATTTAGAAAATGAAGACTTTTTAAAATGCTTATATTTTCTCTTTTTCAAAGTAAAAAAAAAATTTTGAGCTTTATTTTGAGAGAACGTCAGCAGGGTGGGGAGGGGCAGAAAGGGAGGGAGAGACAGAATCCCAAGCAGGCTCCACGCTGTCAGTGCCCGACACAGAGCTCAGTCTCACAAAACACGAGATCATGACCTGAGCTGAAATCAAGAGTCGAACTCTTAGCCAACTGAGCCACCGAGGCACCCCTCAAGTTTAAATATTTTTTTGATCTGCTTTGCAAATTTGTTTCCTCATGGAATTTAATGTTATCTCTCCTTGGTAAGTATTCTGGGACTCTTAGCAGTTCCTTATACATATGTTACAAATATATTAGACAAATTAGTGTCTAATAATTGGCAAAATAACTTCTGCATTAGATGTTATTCCAGTCAAGTTATAAAAGTTTGTTATCTGAAACTTGACAAATTGATAATAAAATTTGTGGGGAAGAGTAAACTAAGATTAGCAAAGAAGAAAAAAATAAATGAACACAGTCTATTTCTTGCCTTTCTATTCAAAGAAAGTCATTTTCTATGTGGAAGATATAAAGATTGATTTCTTTAAGGGTCACAGGTATCAATAGTTTCTTAATTCATTGCTGGTGAGCGTATAAATTGAACCTAATTCTTTTAGAAAAGTATCTCAGAATATTCTATGTGTATGTACTTAACTGTAGTGAGAGTTTTCACACTTAGGAATCTTATATAAATAAATTTCTCTATTAATAAGAGATACATGTATGAGAGTTTTTATTGATTGCAATATTGTCTATAATGATGACAAATTAAAAACAATATGGGAACTTCTCCCAAACATACTATTATACAAAAACAGCAAATCACAAAATAGTTTATATAATATACAGAAATTTGTTAAGAATCTATACCAAATTCTTTCAGTTATTAAACATCACTTCCTTTGAACTATTAAATTCCTTAATTAGATATAAAATTAGAGTAGGTTTGCCAGTAAGCAGGTAGGTTCATTTTCACTTTTAGTAGATCAGGTCAAATTTTACTAGTTTATACCCCATTGGCAGTATATGAATATCTGTTTTCCTATATCATCACAGGTACAGTTGACCCCTTGAACGATGCAAGGGTTGGGATGCTGACGCCCTACACAGTCAGAAATCCACATACAAGTTTTAGCCCCTCCCCCCCACATGTAACTACAAATAGCCTACTATTGATCAGAAGCCTTACTGATAAACAGTTGATTAATACATATTTTTGTATGTCATATGTATTATATGCTGTATTCTTACAATAAACTAGAGAAAAAGCGTTACTAAGAAAATTGTAAGGAGAGGAAAAATGCATTTATAGTACTATATGGAATTATTCGAAAAAAATCTGCATGGTTCAAACCCATGTTTTTCAAGGGTCAACTGTACTAGAGTTTTGTTGTTTTAATTTGCATATACCTGTCTGCCAGAAGTTTTGCATCTTTCTACATATCTAGTTTTTCCTTGGCTGTAGTAATTTTCAGAAGGCTCATTTAATTTGAAATCTTCAAGATTTAGTTTTTAGTTACTATTTGGAAAATTCTGAAGTTCAGACACTGACTACTGCTTGTTTTTCCTGATGGTCTGTAGCTCAAATCCCTGCTTTCTATATGGACACGAGTCATTTATTCAACACCCAACATGCACGCTTGGCCCCACCATCCTTGGCTCAGCAACAAGGCTTCCAGCCAGGTCTTTCTCAGGTAAATACCACAGACGTTTGTTTCTTGGCATGCTAATGGTGTAATGGTTACCTTGGGCTACAAATAACAGCCTCTTTGAAGTTAAAATCTTCTGTTGACAACATGGGACAATCCACGATTACTTTGATATGTACTGGCCAAATTTTCACACTTTTCCCAAATTTGCCAAACCTTAGTGATTAACAGTGTAGAAAAAGTAATGTATTGAAAGGGAAATTTAGATGTTTACATTTGGTTTCGTTTGAAAAGGGAGCTGATATGCATGGCATTGTTCTTTTATTCTTTTCATATCTCAAATTTTTATTTTCCCAAGTGTTGTGATTTGTGTATATGGTGCTCACGTATTGTTTTTTGTTGCATTGCAGCCAGCCTCAGTTCAGCAGATTCCGATCCCTATTTACGCGCCACTGCAAGGGCAGCATCAGGCCCAGCTGGGTCTCGGTGCTGGACCTGCTGTTTCCCAGACTCAGGAGCTGTTCACTTCCTCACTTCAGCCGTACAGGTACATGCTTTTGTGACCGCTGGGCCTTCTTGCCATATCCCTACTGCTCCTTCCTCCCCCCTTCTCCCCACCCCCCTCCCCCCCCAAGCTAGGATGACCCTGTTATAAAAGAACGTTAAATGATTATATGTCATGAGACTCAGCCTCTGGTAATTTCAGTCAAGACTTTACCTAACAAAATGAGACCTCAAACCTTCTTGAAGATGAGGATAACAACAATCCCAGAACAATTAGAAATCACAGAAAATAGCTGCTAACGGACCTAAAAAGGCTCCCTGCCATCTTGCTGCAACAACTAGAAATCTACACCTGCTGTGGGGTGTGAGCCGAGACCTGGCAGGTGACAGGAGTATGTAAGGGGTCAGGGTTTAGGATGGGGTGTGATTAAAGAGAGAAGAGCAGAGTGTCAACAGAAGCGGTGGTGAGAATGGTGACAAATATAGAAGAAACTGTTTTTTTGATCAAGGAAATCTTTTGATTGGTATGAGTTGCTCGAAACATTGTTGCAAAGTTTGCAGCTACTTTCCAGCTGTGCAATGATGAGCGATGTCATCCTTAGCCGTGGGAGTTGGAGTAGCTGTGCACTGACGGTCTGTGTCTTGATCCCCATCTTAACGACTGTCTTGGAAGATGTACTTCTTAAGACCAGGACTGTTCAATAGAAATATGATGTACGCTGTGTATGTGATTGTGGCTAATGACAACCGTATTAGAAGGCACAGGTTAGCCTTTGAAAGCAGTTGTTTGTATTCCTACATCATTCTGCTACTTCTTGCTCTCAACCTAATCAGCATAATGTTTATTGATATGGAATCCCTGAATTAACTTCTGCCATGACAAGGCAGTTTATAACAGTATGCTTATGTTTTCCCATTTTGTATTTGAAACATAGACCTTCTAAAGATTGGTCGTGACTCCAGCCTAGCATTCCTGCTTAATGGCTTTTGTTTCTGCCACATATGTCAGCTTTAACAAAGCGTAATATTATTTATGGGTAATATTGTCTTTAACTCACTACTTTGATCTAGTTACTTTTTATCTTAGCATTTTTAAAAATATAGCTTGAAGGCCCCTATCCCAGAGGTAAGAGGGTAGTCTGAAGTTAGATTTCAGCATTGTATTTTTTGTTTAACCATTCAGATATGCAATACAGTATTATTAACTATAGTTACACAAAATTGGAAGCAGGCTCCAGGCCCTGAACCATCAACCCAGAGTCCAATGCAGGACTCGAACTCAGAAACCGCAAGATCATGACCTGAACCAAAATGGGATGTCTAACTGACTGAGCCGCCCAGACACACCCCTCTCCTACCATGACTTACTTTATAAGTAGCAGTTTGCAGCCTTTGGCCATAATACTGTGTTGGGCATTTTAAAGTTGCTGAGAGGAGTGCCTGAGTGGCTCAGTCAGTTAAGCGCCCGACTCTTGATGTCAGCTCAGGTCTTGATCTCACGGTTTGTGGGATCAAGCCCCGAGTTGGGCTCTGCACTGAGCGCAGAGCCTGCTTGGGATTCTCTTTCCCTGTCTCTCTTGCCCTTCCCCTGCTCATGCACACACATGCTCTCTCAAACATTAAACAATAAAGCGGCTGAGACAGTAGATCTTAAAAGTTCTCGTCAGAAGAAAGAAGTGTTTTTGTAACTATGTGCATGTATGGTGACAGATATTAAATAGACTTGTTGTGGTGATCATTTCATAATCCAAATACTGAATCATAATGTAATACACCTGAAACTAATACAATGTTATATGACCACTATACCGCAGTAAAAATAAACCAAAACTTTGTGGGTAATCCTGAACAGCTACCCTGCTTCATCCCATAGAAGTGTTGAGATCTTTTATAAGAAACATATATATAAGGGGAAGTAGTGAAATATAAATAATAAAAGTCAGCTATTAGTGCTATCAATCTGAAAAGGATGTCCATACCAAAGAGAAAACCAGATCTGGTTATGAGCTTGCTATTGAACACATGACAAGAGAATCATTCTCATTGTTCAAGAGGAGAAAAATCTTACTAGTTTCTCAGGAAGAGCAAGCCTTTTCCTAGAACTTTGTTGTGTACAGGGCTCTAAATCATGACACAAGTGCCTTAGACACAATCTGCATTCTCTCTTTTCTTAATTGTGCTAATGAGAGTGCTTGGTCATTTGGGATATCCATTCTTAAGATCCCCAGATTCTAAAATAGAATTCACTCGCTAACACAAGTCTTTTCTCTTCAATACCTATGTAGGTCTCAGCCAGCCTTTATGCAAAGCAGTCTGTCACAACCATCTGTGGTCCTTTCTGGTACTGCCATCCATAACTTTCCAGCTGTGCAACACCAGGAACTTGCAAAGGCACAATCAGGTCTTGCCTTTCAACAAACCTCAAATACGCAACCTATTCCTATCTTGTATGAACATCAGCTGGGTCAGGCATCAGGACTAGGAGGTTCCCAGCTGATTGATACACATCTTCTCCAGGTAAGATGAACTAGGATCCTACATTGTCATTGTATTCCTATGCAACAGGTTACTTAAAGAAACTGTTTTTTAAGAAAAAATGTTAAAAGACTTAATGGCGGGGGAAAGCTCTTTTTACCTAATACTAAAATTCTTAGAAATTACTTTCAAGTTACACACTTGATGTCTGAATTGGAAATTTTTCAATCTTACTGCTGTTTTCCTACAAAATTTCTCCTAGGCTAGAGCAAATCTTACCCAGGCTTCAAATCTTTATTCTGGACAAGTACAACCGCCTGGTCAGACAAATTTTTATAACACTGCCCAGTCACCAAGTGCTCTCCAGCAGGTAAACTATGGCATGGTAAATTTCCTCAATTTTCTTCATTATTTTATTACTTTTACTGCTTTTGTTGTTGCTTGGCAGTTTTTAAATAGAACCAGGATGGGGGAGATGGTACGATAGTTGTCAGACTTTTCTCTGCGGTTTCCTAGAATTCCATGGGGTCACTGGAAGTAGACCCTGCTCAGTCCCACAACACCCTTTCCTTGGCCACATGGAAGTCAGT
The DNA here is from genome assembly GCF_018350155.1 of Leopardus geoffroyi. Classification (NCBI taxonomy): domain Eukaryota; kingdom Metazoa; phylum Chordata; class Mammalia; order Carnivora; family Felidae; genus Leopardus; species Leopardus geoffroyi. The sequence continues at coordinate 55,706,122 of NC_059338.1, read as the reverse complement.
TCGGCTGTTTGCCTGTTTGTTTTAAAAGAGTTTCCATGTACTCATTTATTGTAACAAAGGATACCATGAATATAAAAGTTCAAAAACCATTTTCAGGATATACAGTTACATAAAAGCGTGAGAGGTGCTTTAACCATTTATGCTAGAGGCGAAGGAAGGCTCTAAAGAACATCACCCTGGTTAATGTCATACTTAGAACAGTGTGGCAGAGTATGACAGTGTAAATGACAGACATGTACTGTCTCTTAGCAATATCACAAATCTAATCTTTAAAAGTTCGTAGAGGACTGAAGGAGAGAGGCAGACCATTAGTCATTTTCTTACTACTAATTTTGGTGGCTCTTTGGAGGGTAGAAATTCATAAATATATTTATTACCTTATTGACATTCAAATTAAATACCGTTTATATGAAAACTGAAAGGTTATGTTTCTTATTGTCAAAGGTCATTTTGACCAGACCTGAAAACAATATAGAAATGTCTATTTGGGAAGTGGTAATAACACTGCTTTCTTACTTTATACCCCATGATTTTATTGTATTATGTGGTTGTTAGACATGTACCATGGATTAATTCAAAGATCTAATTATTTTGGTTATATCGTCTGTACTACTAATCTGTCTTAATGTTGCACCTTTAATAAAAGAATGGAGGTAGCACTAAGCAAAAGATTATATGTGAGACACATTAACGGATTGACGTAGTCTGTTTAAAATGTTATTCAAAAGTTTATGAAGGGTTGTATATGTAGTTGTAGGGATGTACATACAGTAGGTATAAGTAAATTGCTGCAGTTACTGTTTGCTTATTTTCTAGGTTACGGTACCTTTACCAGCATCTCAGCTTTCGTTGCCTAATTTTGGATCTACGGGGCAGCCTTTAATTGCTCTGCCTCAGACTCTTCAGCCCCCATTACAGCATACCACCCCGCAAGCCCAGGCCCAGAGCCTGAGTCGTCCTGCACAAGTAAGCCAGCCTTTTAGAGGACTAATCCCTGCTGGAACACAGCATAGTATGATCGCAACCACAGGAAAAGTAAGTGAAGAGAAACCGACAGTTTCTTTAAGAATTTAAGGCCATGTGTTTAGATGTATGCATCTGTGTAGTTTATAAAAATAAATAAAATGCATCGGTTTTTACCACCTTCCAGAAAGTCTCAAACCCCAGGATACTTTTTTAACGTTTATTTATTTATTTTGAGAGATCAGGAGAAAGCATGAGCGGGGGAGGTGCAGGGGGAGAGGAAAAAGGAAAGAGAATCCCAAGCAGGCTCTGTGCTGTCAGTGCAGAGCCCAACACGAGGCTCAATCCCACAAACTGAGATCGTGTCCTGAGCTGAGGTCAGATGCTTAACCGACTGAGCCACCCAGGTGCCCCTCAAACCCCAATATACTTTTAAAGATCTATTTACTTTTAATGTGTTTGGCTTCCTCTGGTTTTTGCCTAATAACAATTCACAAATTTTGTGGAATTGGGTTTACACAATCTCTTAAGACTTTCCATCCATAAATTTGGCCTTGATCATTCCATGGTATTTGCAACTTAATTATAGGATTTGTGTACTGAAGGTTTTTGACCGTTCCTGGATTAAGTCTTCGTATATAGAACACTAAACACAGCATTCAGCTTATGGGATTCCAGAAATGCTGAGTTTATCCTATGCTTTTTTTTCAGATGTCTGAAATGGAACTGAAAGCCTTTGGAAGTGGCATTGATATAAAACCAGGCACACCTCCAATCAGCGGTAGAAGCACCACACCAACATCTAGTCCCTTCCGGTAAAATGGGCATTTGGATTTTCAGATACTTAAGCACGATTTGTTTGTTAGATCTTACTTACTATGTCACCAGGTCTGTGGTAAGCACAAGACATTCCGATAGTTGTATCTGAGATGTTAAGCTATTAAATTCTTAAGAATGTGTTTGCTATACTGTATTTTTAAGTTGTTTTTTTTTTTAAATACAGGGCATATCTAGCTAGTTTTCTTTCTTACCTCTGCCCCCTCCAGTGTCTCTCCACTGCCATAATATTTGGTAACTCACCGTGGTAAATTTTCATCAGCTACCACACAGGAAGAATCTACCAAGAGCAACGTCTCTAAAAGTCTGACAGCATTGTTTATTTGGCACTACTGTACTGATCAGTGATGGCTTTTTTCCAAGGGCTACTTCCACAAGTCCGAACAGCCAGTCCGGCAAAATGAACAGCATTGTCTATCAGAAGCAGTTCCAGTCAGCCCCTGCCACTGTGAGAATGACACAACCATTTCCTACACAGTTTGCACCCCAGGTGGGCAGATACGAGTGAGAAATGAGTATTATTTCCTTGCAAATGAGTGCTAATCTGGCTAATTCTTTGATTTCATAATCTTGCCATATTGTAACTAGTTTAGAAACAGAGTTTTTATGAGAGACAGCTTCTTATTTAACAGTAAATTTGTGACCTGTGTTCTCTGCAATTTTTAGCTAGATACAGGTAGTATCCATAGAGTTCTAAAGCAGACAAGAGAAGTAGTCAAAAGATTCCCCACACAGCTCTGATCACTTATTTTAGTCCTGTTTCTTTTATCTTTTTTTGAAGAAGTTGACTTTTCAGAGAAGGGTCCCAGTGCTTAAAGTTTTCTAGGTTTAAAGATTTTTTGTTGTTGTTGTGTTGTTGTTGTTGTTTTTTAAGATAACTATGTGTAGTTGAGGTAAAATTTCCAAAAGATGTTCTAATATATGTGTAAAAACGTTGGCTTCTCTTCCCTTTGCTGATCGTATGGAAAGACTAAAATTGATAGTAACTCTCACAAACTAGCGTTTGTTCCTGAAAAAACACTTTATTTGTTGAATTGGTATCATTTTTACTTATCTTCAGATTATGTTTGGTATAAGTGTGTGCCTTTTCTGCAATTATATCTTTTTAAAAAATATCCTAATTAATAGCTTTTCTATCTCCCCTTCAGAATTTGTAGCTGAATGAAATGCTAGAGTCCACTGAAGTGCCATAGCATGCTTTGCCTAATTTTTCTGTTAGATTCTCCAAGCATGGCCTGTTTGTTCTTGGTCCTGTAATAGAATGGCACAAATCCATACACTTCCTTTCACTGGCAGAATGGGCACAGATTTACTCTGAGATAAGCCAACCTTGGTCTAGTTGGCAGAATTTTTTTTTTTAACAGTTCAATGTTGTATGTTTTGTTTTTTTCACTCAGATTCTCTCTCAGCCTAACCTGGTCCCTCCATTGGTAAGAGCCCCACATACTAACACCTTCCCAGCGCCTGTTCAGAGGCCACCAATGGCACTGGCCAGTCAGATGCCTCCTCCGCTGACCACAGGCCTCATGAGCCATGCTCGTTTGCCACATGTAGCCAGGGGTCCTTGTGGATCACTATCTGGAGTCAGAGGTAATCAGGCCCAGGCTGCGTTGAAGGCTGAACAAGACATGAAGGTTAGTACAGTGTTAACAGCCAACAGAGCAAGAATCTGTCTCTGAACCATGTCTTAAGATGCCTCTGGACCATAACCACATACCCAGGCATTCATTGTCTTAGCAGACTTAACCGAGCTAACTGCTTTTATTCACTCCTGGTTTTTTTTTCCTTTTTTTTTCCTCCCTATTCCCCCCACTTTTTCGTTTTTGTTTTTTTTTTTTAATTTTTTTATTATTATTATTTATTTTATTTTTTTTTTTTTTTTTGCAACTTTAGTTAGCAAACAAGTTGACATTTTAAACTCTGGCAAAATGAATTACTTTAAAAATACATATTTGAGGGAGATCTGAGTTTAGCTGCTACCATTTTTTGGAAGAGCAAAAAAGCGATACAGATTATTATAGGCTTCCCCATTTTCTTTTTTTTTTTCCCCCCCTTTGGTTTTCTTTTTTATCCTTTCCCTCTCCCCAAACTTAAGATATAAATCATGGTTATGTGAAAACTCTGGAGTGGGTAAGAGATTTTTACCTATCTTGATTTTTCTTCCTTCATGAGTCATCCATGTACAGTTTTCTTCTCAAGCTGTTTCCATGCCAGTTTTTTTGCCCGCCACCTGAGTTGGCACGTCCCACAGCAGATGGTGCAGCTGTAGATGAAGGACTGGGAGAAGCACTTTGGGATCCTTCACGATAAAAGGCACTGATAACGTGATGTTTGCTGATGCAGAAGAGTGCCTTTAGGAGTCTGTGTGGGGACAGTTTTTCTAGCGTAAACTGTACCTGTCTGCCTGTACAGCCAGCGGAGTCCATTGATTTCTGTATTTACTTAGACTTGACTTTAGAGGTCTTAGTAATTCTGCCTATTTTGTCACTACGTGTGTGTGTGTGTTTATCATGTCAGACTAGAACAAAGAAACGTTTACTGCTTTCAAATAGGGCAGTGTCCAAAGTAATGCTCTACTCTGAATTAGAAACATGTTCATGATCAGTCGCTTAGAAAATTTGGTTGACTGGCTGGTTTCTTTCTGCGTTAATATCCCTCATTTCTCATCCTGAGTAATCAAATTTAAAGACTACTCTGCGGTGAAACTCTTGTTAAATATTATCTACTTGTATTATTACGGCTGTGTGCCTAGGGATTTCCATCTGTTCATAACTATTAAATATACTTGTATATTTAATACAAGTGTAGAAATCTTTGGAAACTATTTGGCCATGGTTTCCACTTGTGCTTCTGTCTCCTTGGCACTTGATTTTCATATAATGCCCATGTTGGAAATGACAGTAGAGCTTATAACGGGGAGGGGGAGGTAAAAATTTCTTGAATTGCTTTAGATCTTTGGATAGTACAGGTTTCCTATAGAACACGAAAGGCTTTTTTGTTGTATGCAAGAGATACAGAAACTTAAATTTTATTTGTGTACATTACAGTGGTATAATTTACAGAGTGACTGACGTAAGTATATTCTCCGGGGCACGTAGCCATTAAAAGTAGGAGATTATTTTACCAGCTCAGGATGTGGTAGGAGCTATCAGAACTTAGTGATCAAGTGAAGTTGTAGTTACTAATTTCTGACGCTCTTCCCCTGCAGAAGAGAGCTGTGGGAAGAGGACTCAGCCACAAGACATTTGGTCCTAGGTGTTGGTAATGCCACAATATAAGTGCTTCCTTTTCGTTTTATTGTAGACCACATATTGATAACTAGAAGTTTTAAGTGTTACATATATATGTTTTCAAATTTGCAAGCAGCTTCCCTAAACAGAATTTGATATCAATAAGTTTTGTTCCGGAAAAGATACAGAGCAACAGCAATTTCTATCTTCTTATCTTATAAGAGGGCAAACTTTGAAAAGGTGGTGGGAGGTGGTCCTGTTTCCAAATGCTTAAAAAAAAAAAAATATCACATGGAATGATTGCAAAGATAGGGAGAAATCTATCAGTTAAAAGCTGAAAGATCATTGAGGTGCTTTTGGTTTTGGGCCAGACCAGCGAGGGGAAGACTGATTTGTGGTCGGTACGAGAGTGTGAACTGAGACTGATGGATGGGCTTTGGTGGCACTGCAGCATTTTCAGTTGTTGTTTCTTATTTTTTAAGGCAAAGCAGAGAGCAGAGGTTCTTCAGTCCACGCAACGGTTCTTCTCTGAACAACAACAGAGCAAACAGATAGGAGGCAAAGCCCAGAAAGTGGACAGTGATTCCAGTAAACCTCCTGAAACACTGGCCGACCCACCTGGTGTCTGTCAGGAAAAAGTAGAAGAAAAGCCACCCCCTGCACCCACCATAGCCACCAAACCTGTTAGAACTGGACCAATCAAGCCTCAGGCGATCAAAACAGAAGAAACAAAATCTTAAAGGCTGTGGTTTATTGCCGGGCCGGGGCCGGGGGCCAGGGGAGGGGATCGGGGAAAGAGGGAGAACTGAGTCGGATAATGCCAGCAGGCAAAGGGGTAAAATGGTCTGTGACATTATCCTGTCCAGAGCTTGGAGGTACACAGGGGACACAGGAGCAATTTACACTGACACACAGCTGCTGCACCAGTAAAGTGAGGCTTTGCCGGCTCACACCTGCTATGTGATGCACACTCGGTTGACCCCCGTGCATCTTTGGTCAGATTCTATGTACAGATATGCATACGCATCCCGCGAGTGCACAGAATTTAGAACTGCAATCCTTACGGTTAGATGAAACACCAGAAGTAGAGGAGAATAACCCTGCAGAGGAATAGCTAATGCCGAACAGCAGTGATTCCAGCTAATGTGTCAGGTGTGGTCTCTTTGCTCCCTGTGTGCTTTGGGTATGGTTGTAGCATTTGTGGGCTTGGTGGTCAAGAACTGAAGGTAACTGGTGCTGGATAGAGGAGCCTTATTTTTTATTATGGCAGCTTGCTATTTTTGTAACCTTGTGATTGAGTTGAACACAATCAAAGTACAGTAACTGATCTCCCCTTCTTCCTGGATGAGTGAGTAGATGATGAAATGTTGACGTCCACACCCTTGGACGTCCCCAAGAGGGCAGGGTTTGGCTAACCGCTTCTGTTTGAAATGATGCTGTTTTGGTTGTGGCCCGAAGCTTTGAAGTGCTACTTGGCGTCTCCTTTCTTCCACGGAGTTCTTACCGTTCAAACACGACAGATTGGGTAAAATACTAGTTAGATTGAGTCTGGCTTGCCTCCACTCCATCATCTTTGTATGAATCCAATGGGGTTTGTTGGGTTTTGTTGTTTTTTTTTTTTTAACGGTTTTTTAGCTCATGTTCATCAAGAGCAGTGAATACCTAGAACCGTGCCCTTAATGACAGGAAATCCTGTCTGAGAAGGTGCATTTCTTTACCAGAGCTGTGTTGTACCACCCTTTGGGCCCTCTGCTGGAAAAGTAGAATCAAGTCTCAAATAATGCCTTTTTAAATTGTATCCTCTAGTATTCTAGATGTAGGACAGTACTGTATCATACCTCTGTGAATGTAAAATACCTTGTACCTGCTTTATGATACGTAACAGTGACCGTGCTTTCTCAGAGCTGTTTTTAATGACGTTATTCTAGAATGTTTTCTTTCCAGATGATGATTGAGAAGCTAATAAAAAAAAAAAAAAAAATGGTGCCAGGTACCACAACAGTAACAGAACTTTGCTGTTTTCTGGGGGTTTGTTTTTTTACCTGTTTTTTTTCTTTTTTATTAATGGAGCGTGCTGGATGTGTCTATAATCTTGTGCAGATGACCGCAGAACCTGGAAAGGCTGTTGCTGCTATTGATGCATAACATACTGCTATTGGTCTTTTTATATAAATAAATAAATAAATATATATATATATATACATACATATACATATATATATATAAATAATTTGAATTTTTGGAAACCTTAGCTGTGCTGTCAACTTTGGAAAAACTACCCCAGTCGTACCGTGTTGGGTTGGCATTGTACAGAAATTAACAGCCATATTGGTCTAGAAATGTTAAACACAATTTTTTCCATTTGTACAGGGGTAACGCGCTGTATTAAATGTGTAAGGTCTTATCTACATGGGTTTGATTACAGAAACTAATAAAGTATTCTCTAAATAATGAATCTTGGAACTTCTGATCCATTCCCCAAATTTGGAGCAAGAAAGTCTGTCATGTACCAAAAATAGTGATCAAGGGTACATTGCGCTCGAGGAAGAGATTCTCATCCAAAGACTTGATTTGGCTTTTTAAGAACTATAAAGCTTATTCAGTCAAAGTAGATGTTGTCATGGAAGATATTAGCCGTGGCCTCTGTTCCCAGGGTAGCCATACTCCTTTTGAAAACAAGTCTGCCCAGGAGGAGAGAGGTCTTTGTGCCTGGTGTGAAGTGCTGAACGTAGCAAAATAGTTTCACTGTTCTTCTGGGCAGAAATTGAACGACCCAAAATAGATCTCGGTACTTAAAACGTTTGCATTTTCCAAAGTTTTCCTAGCACACTGATAGTCATCGTCACCCACACAAGCGGCCTGTAAGAGATTAGTTTTATCATTTACTCCTTTTGTAACATGAAGTGCTGAGGGATTTTAATTGTCTACAATCCCTTATCCAGAACACATGGCTTCCAGACCCAGCTTTCGGAAAACTAGTAATCCAGTCGCTGATGACCTGTGTGCCGTCTTTACTCGTGGCTACTGTGATTCTTAATCAGTTAGAACACCCAAGTACTGTGAAGCCAAGCTTTCTGTGTAAGGTTTTCTTTCTCAGAGTGTGTTCTGAATTGGTGCGACGGGTAAGGCTAGGATCACAGACTGGTACCAAGAGAGCTGGAGTCACCACTTCACCTGTTTGCCTTCTTACCAGGTCACCTCGATGGCCTTTGTTTTTCATATTCTGACCCTTCAGTTCGATCCTGGTAAATGGTAGAACTTCAGAGTGACTGAACTATGTAGTTTGTACTCTGCATTTGTAAGCAACCAGGTACGTTCTGCTCAGCTGGTTGTGCGAATTTGAAACCACGAACACCTTGGGCCCTTTGCCGGGTAGGATCATACAGTGTTAAAAATGGGAACAAAAGCGTGTCCAGTGAAAGTAAGGTATTTATGTAAATGATCTCCACAGTTTGGCCATACAGTTCTTGTTTCTGGCTCTTCTGACGTGTGACTAGATTACCCAAAAGATGTTACAGTCAGTCATCGGTAGTGGCTTTGGTCACGTAACTCTTTGAACATTCTCTGCCCTTTGAACTGTTCTGGTAAGGAGGAACAGGGCGTTTTTGTCCTTAGTCATAAATTGTGCATTATGATGGAAGAGTAAGTGGGGGAGGCGGGTTGGGGAACGAGAGGAGGGTATAGTTTGAAAAGGCGTTAAATCTACTTATTTTCACAATACAAATTACGGGAAGTGAAGTTCCAGCATACTCTTGGCTGGAAGATGGGATCCGAATCCACATATACCTTGGGTTAAACAAAGCTGAGAGGACTGTCAGGACTGAGTGCGTCGGGTTCGTCCTCTAACAGGGCTTCCCTCTGCCGCCACAGCTTGTTGGCATCTTCAGTATCTCCACATGCCCTTTCCAGTCTCTTCTACCCGTAACCTGCAGCTACAGCGAGCCACAGTTGACCTGTTTGTGGAAAGCATCTTAATTGGATTATATTTTAAGTGATTAAGAAATTTCAGCCATAAAACAATCTGCTTGTGAAATGAACTAGAAAAGAGCTGGACAGCGATGCTTTCCTGTTAAACTGGCCGTCCAGGCATTCACACATTGCCAAAGGGGATCATTTGCTGGTCCCTTTTCCTCCTTTTGTGTGCTGGTCTTCACTCACACCCTCAGGCGTAGGGCCGAGTCTGCTGTTGGCACTCAAAGTAGCGGCTCTGTGGCTCTGTTTCGTTTTCCTGAAGTAATTCAGAAGACAGTGGCAACAGGCTCCAGGCCAAGAGTGCTATTGATTTTCAGCCTTTCTTGGGGCACAGTGGGCTGGCAGGTCGTGTTCCTGCTATGACAGAAATGAAGCTTATTTCTGTGGTGGGGGAGCATGACCTGGTGTCACTTGGATTCTTAAGTAGAAGCCTTCAGATCTGGGGTGCCTGGCTGGCTCAGTCAGTAGAGCATGCGACTCAGTCTCAGGGCTGTGAGTTGAAGCCCCGTGTTGGGTGTAGAGATTACTTTAAAAAAAAAAAAAAAAAAAAAACTCCAGAAAGCTGGACTGATGGGCTAGTCAACATGGGAGATCAGAAATTATGGATACCTTAATTCCTCTACCTTACGTGTGCACTGATTTTCCAAGCAATCTTTTGGTGAAGTCCTATGCCATTTCTTTGAGATGCCTGCTGGAGTCTTTTACACAGGGTAAGTACAGAATTCCTTTGAGTTTTTACAAACACTTTCCCTCAGTTTTCTGGTTTTCCCTACACCTAATTTGACAAGAATTTTTCAGAGTGAAATTGGTAGAATTCAACTAATCTGGACTTAACAGTCTACTAGCTGTGGGCATCGGTCAGTTTGGTATCTAGCGAGTGGTCAGAATGTGCTTAAGACTGGCTAATGTACTCCATCTTCCAATGTAAGATTTTTTTTTTTTTTTAAAGTTTATTTTGAGAGAGAGGGCAATCGGGGGGAGAGGCAGAGAGGGAGAGAAAGAGAATCCCAAGCAGGCTCCACGGTGTCGGCACACAGCCCGACACGGGGCTCGATCTCACAAACAGATCATGACCTGAGCTGAGATCAAGAGCTGGACACTCAACCGACTGCACCACCCACGTGCCCCCGAACTGTTTTTAAAAACACATTTCCCTCAACAGGGGAATAAGGTACCACAGGAGAAGAAAATTTCACCTGAACTAGAGAGTTTAAGCAAAACGTGAGACTGGTAAAATGAGGCAAGGGGTCAAGTATCAACTTCTGTATCAGTCGCTGGGACTGCAGAAGTCCCGTTTCTTACTTCAACGTAGTCTGATGGAGGAGGTAGAGCTACAGGTGGTGGCTTGAGGTCGTTCAGATTTCTGCCACTAATAACCTGACCTGTTTTCTGGATGCCTTAGGCCATCTTCTGCCCATCGAGGCCTTCTCCTTTCTATCTCTCTTTCCATCTATCTATACTGCTTAACTTCCTAAATATGACTAAGATCTTCTAAAGGTACTTAGGCAGTACTTACTTGGCCTCATTTCTCACCATTTCCTGACACATCAGCTAATACGTGAGATTGTAAATTTTGGTCTTAACTGGTTTCTGAGCAAAAGCAGGAGTCGACAGTTTCCTCACCTGAAATGAAAAGGGAGCCCACAAACGCATTGGTGCTCCGTGGGGAATCGGAGCGGGGAGATTCCCTGAAGCAGGCCTGTGCTGCCAGATGCGTGGGCCTCAGGTTGAAGGGCAATAGTACAGAGGAGCTAAACCAGGAGGGACAGCCCTCCTGGTTCCGGCCCTTCCCGATTTCGATTTCAATTCTTTTACCCTGTGTAAAAGACTCCAGCAGGCATCTCAAAGAAATGGCATAGGACTTCACCAAAAGATTGCTTGGAAAATCAGTGCACACGTAAGGTCGAGGAATTAAGGTATCCATAATTTCTGATCTCCCATGTTGACTAGCCCACTTGTTCTGTGGGGAATGATCCCTGGTTTACTGACTTAGGGCTGGAAGTATGCATAGTGTTCACCTGAGGTGGTTTTTAGTATTTGTTTGGCTAAGGGATTCCATGGCTTGTACAGAATATGAGTACTAACGTAAATTAAGGGTAATTGGTGCCAGGGAGGAGCTGCTCTCCAACTCCTCAGTATGAGAAGCTGAAAATACCAAATATAAAGCCATACTCCCCCACGGAAGCTGCTAGTGATACCCACAGTGGGGGGATTGATTGGGTATTGGATTTCTATAACCTGGTCATTGAAAAGGATGTTACAAATTTTCCTCTTAAATGGCTGTTAGCAGATTTTCTATCAGCTTAAAGCCACACAGGGAAAAACGGAGTTACTCATAATAAATGTTACTCGCCCCTTCCCTGCAGCCCAGGATCAGGGCATGGTTCAGGTACTTGAGATTTTTAACCTTCATCCTGAAGGTACTTTGAGACGCAAGCAGGAAGCACAGAATGGTGGAGTAGGCCTCCCACGTGAAGCCATCCCCTTCTCCCGCATGAGTGCTTTTCATTCCAGAAGGATTTGTGTAGCACCGGACATGTAGCAGGCATCACCCTTGCAAGGTCCTGAATCCCAGAGAGGCATGATTCCACCCTCCCAAGGAGCACAGAGGGAAAAAGACGCAGGTGAACTTCTTCCCTGGTGGTGAAGGTTACCCATGGGACAGACCGCGCTCCGACCCTCGGGTGCCCATCCACACCTCTGGTACAAAGTCTCTCCCCAAGTATGTTCTGACCAGAAGTCACAGGGGAAAAGCGGTGACAAAGGGTAATACTCCGGTCTCGCATGTCCGAAACTGGCTTCTTCCCAGGCCTGCCGTGTCTGGAGAGAAATAGCCAAATTTAGAAGTTGCCTGTGCACCAGGCTCTGTTCTAATTGACACGTATCAGCTGACTCCTCCCAACGTCCTCCTGAGGTAGGTGACTTTCCAGTCTCCCTTAGGCGTTAGAAGAATGAGGCACAGGTCACTTGCCCAAAGCTACGCAGTAGTTGTGGGAGTTGGTCCCGGCAGTCTGAGTGCCCAGCACAAGCTCTTGACCGCTGAGCTATGGGCAGCGCTGGACTGGAAGTTACTAAGAAAGATCACAGCTCTCGGTTTTTCCAGCCGTAACACAGAAACGATTCTTCCTCACAGGGTTCTGATGCTTAAATGAAATAAGATACATATAAATAGAATGCCTCGTGTCTGGTAGGTTGCAAAAAAATGAGCAGGTCATTGTCTTGCTAAATCTACATCGCTTAATCTGGTGTCTGCTCTTCAGACTCCAGGAATTCTCTGGAGTTATTTAACTCCATGTTCTGTAAACATGGCAGCAGGTCAGGGTTTCTCTCGCCCATTTCAGATGATACGGAGGGAATCTCGTTCCTCAGAGGTGTCTCACGGCAAGAGAAGCCATGTTGGTGGAGGTAACTTTGAACTCCCTCTCCACGTAAGGTCCCACGTAAGACTGCACCTCAAAAAACGCGGCTCTCTACGAAAAACCGTTGGAAGACCGTTGACATCTTTTCCAACTCAGTGGTTTGAATTCTTCCCATTAGAAGGCGCTGCATAGACCTGAGCTCCACTCTGGATGGTCTCTGCCATTCTAAAACCACATTTCTCCTAGTTCTTGGGTTGTGCAAATGAGTTAAGGACGGCACAGCACCAAATAGGTAACCATGTATTCATTTGTTCAGTTGTTGTGTTGGGTTCCAGAGGAAACTGCAAAAGATGCGTACGGGGAGTTTCTTGGGGCCTGACCATGGGGTGAACATTTGTGAGGGAGTAAAAAGGAGGACTGGGCAGGAGGAAGAATTGAACTGAGATGGTGTTGCAACAAAGGCTGTGCAGAGACCCTATGAGATGCTCTGGAAACACGATATTCCTGCGGTATCCATCAGGCCAGAGGGCTAGACTTTTATACCTTCGACGTAGTCTGATTATTGCATCCAGTGTGGGCCATCCTTTCACCGCTCAGATGTGCCGGCTTCAGAGAAGCAGCTCTGGGAATAGCTTCAGAGTCCGCCGCATTTCTTCCTGCTTCGAAGAAGGTTAGTGGGCAAAACACAGACCCTGCCATCGAAGCTGGTGTCCCGGCCACAAGTGACCTCCTCCCCTCTCCTCCTCCTAGAGCGCTCTATCAACTCGCACCTCTGCTGGTCAGGATGGCTTGACCTGCTCCTAATCTACGAGGGAGTCTGAGCCCTTGTTCACCAGGTCTTTCTACCACAGGCGGCCATGTTTATCTGCCCCCTTAGATCACTTGAGAGTCAGACATATTCTTCCTTGGCCCAATTCCTGAGGACTGGAGTCTCCTGCACCTCTGCCAAACGGTAACTTCTTTCCTTGCCTGCTGTTCCTTGGCAAAATGACCCCGAAGTAACTCTAAGCTATAAAGCTTAATGGGTATGTCCCTGTGTCACTAGTAGATGCATTCCTCTTCTCAGAGCAAGAACCTCTAAATCGGAGGCACCTGGGTGGCCCAGTTAGTTGAGTGGCAGCTCAGGTCATGATCCCAGGGTCCTGGGATGGGGCCTCCACACTCAGCACAGAGCCTGCTTGAGATTTTCTCTCTCCCCGCGCCTTTCTCCCCCTGCTAGCGTGTGCGTGCTCCCTAAAATTAAAAACAACCCACGGGGCCCAGAGTTGCAGGGATGAGAAACCCAGCTTCTCTAAGTGGGTCACTGGGAGTGACGCTAAACTATTCAACTCCACCTCTGGTTTCTAAAAGGGCAGTCCTCCATGTTAGTTACCTAACGCTATGTTACAAATTACCCCAGAACTTAGTGGCTCAAATGACAAACACGATCTCAGCTTCTGTGGGTCAGGAACACAGGTGCAGTTTAGCTAGGTCCCTCTGGCTCCGGGTCTTGCATGAGTGCGTAGGGCCATTGACAGAGGCTGCAGCCCGTTTTAAGGCTCAGAGGGAGTCAGCCCTCTTCCAAGATCGCTCATGGTCATTGGTAGGCTTCTGTCCCCTCATCACTGGGCCTGTCCCCGGGGCCGCCTCACATTATGGCAGCTGGCTTCAAAACAATCAGTCCAAGAGGCAGTGAGAAAACAAGACAGATCACAGTCTTTTTGTAACTTTGTCTGGAAGTGACATCCTGTCACTTCTGCCATATTGTGTTTATCAGAAGCCAGTCAATTAAGTCCACACTCAAGGGGCACAGTCACACAGGGCTGTGAATGGCAGGAGGCAGGGATCATCAAGGATTCTTAGAAGCTTCCTGCCACACCATCTTTGAGCGGTATTGTCTCCGAGCTGGCTCTGCCGTTGCATCTTCAAAAGGCCATTCCAGTCAATCAGGCTGGCAGCTTCCAGAGGATACCGTATGTCATAGAAACGGCAGATTCCGGGCTCCGTGCCCACTGCACATCTCTTTGGCTGTTAGTGCAGATTCTTTGGTCCAAGGAGGTGGAGGGTCCCATCAGGGTAGAATAAACACTGATGATGCTGGCCGAGGTCCTTCAGGCAGAAAAAGCAAACCCATATACAGAATGTGTCGATTCTAGTCACCCAAGTGCTGGGCGATTTTGCAGCCATTTTATTTCCAAGCTCCTGACCAACAGCTAAGCCCTATACCATTGTATTTATTCTTGCTTTGGACCACTTCTCTTCCCACACAGTAAATGTCCAGATGCATTGCCCTAAACTGTGTGTTGGGACGATTTTCCCTCATCACTGTCGTTTGCGCCCCACCCCCACCCCCGCCCGCCACCTGCCATAGAGCAGCAGCTATCCAATTTGGGCTTGTACCCACATAGTGAACCGACAGAACCACACTTCAGTTTTTTCCTTCTAAGGTGACCATCAGGGACCCTTCAGGCACACATACGGGGGAGCTTAGGGAGAGGTTCTGGTGTGAAAGATCTGGGGCTCTGGGCCCCCTGTTCGTCCCTCAGGTTCTAGCTGTGTCGTTGCCATCTTAGGATGGATTGCCACAGGGCCTGCTCAAACCGTTCAAGACGGGCGGTTCTGGCCATTTAGTGGCTTCGTATCCCAAGGTCAGGGGCTCGGTTTCTCTCAGGAGCCTTGAATACAACACCGTTGCAGATGGCCTTGCATTGTAATCCTCTTCCTGGAGCTTGGCACACAACAGCTTTTCCATCACCAATACCTTTAATACCGTGAGGTCGTCTAGTTAGTGCTGACCAAGTGGCTGGGAGCCCACCCGCCCCACTGCCTGCACCCGCAGGGGCCCTTCTCGCTCCAGAACCTGCTCAGAGCTGGCGTACTTCCGTGTCGCCCAGGACGTAGGTTGAGGTTGGAGCAGGATTCCTAGGCGTGGAGCATGTTGCTTCAGAATCCAGAGAGGCCCGCCAGTCATGTGCTCCACCTAGAAGCGTGGTGAGAGACGGGAGGTGCAATACTGTGTCCTTTAATCTGGAGGTAATGGAACGGCATGTCCTGGACCCTTGGATCCCCGCGAACTTCACTGACGGGGTAGGTCCGCATCGATCTGCTCTAACACGCACGTGGCTTTGGACGTGGCAGCTGCTCTTAGATGGGGCTGCGACTCTGTCGAGTTTGCTGTAATCTTCAGTGTGGTTTTGTAGAGGCCAGAGGAGTGAGGTCAATGCGGATGTTCTAGGAACCACCACCCCTGCACCCTTCAGGTTTGTAAGGATAACATCAATCAGCACTATTCCCACCTGCCACAGGTATTTCCTCTAGTGTCTGGGGGGCAGGGGCGTGATTTAAGTAGTTCCCTCTGCGATAGCTGGTACCTCAGGCCAAGGCCTCTATTAGAATACCGCCAACCTGCAAGTTGGTCCATTCCAATGGTATACTCAGAACATACGGAAATGACCACTGGGCAAGTCATGGACCCGGTGGACTCGCTGAGTTAGACCTGGACCAGAACTCTCTATTCCGGGCCTCTCTGCACCCCCAACTCTAACAGAAGGACCATGTTGACACTTTGAATATCAGCATCAGGTTGAATCTTGTGTCCAAAAATCTTCAAAGTGTGTGGATATTCTGTCCCCAGTGTATGGTGACTTGAGTAAATGGCCCTAGGTCCCTATTGGCCGTCATTACCATATACACTTGCCGTGGTATTACGGGCTCCTTCATCCATCTGATTTCCCTCTTAGTGGGTTCCAGGTCCAGAACCTGAATAATAGATGGTGGCTTTTTATTGAGGTAGCTGCCCTCAACCTCCTTGTCATCCACCATATTGATTTGCTCGTAGAAACTGAGGGATATTTGTTGACCATTGACTATTCCTGTGAATGCTGTGTTCTATTAACCGCCTCTATAGTTCTGTGGGGGTCAAACCTCCCAGCTGCCACTCTGATTTTGCTGCTCATTATGGTAATTTTATCCACATGTTCCTGATCACTGAGTACCACCAGCTGACCTCTTGTCTTATCACCTAGTTTCTTCACTGCTCTATGTGAGGCCAATTCCAATAACTGGATCTTGTGCTGTCAGCCTCCTACAGAGGACAGAGCTTCCCGATGATGGTGGAGCCCTTCTGTGCAGTACTTACCTGGTCCCTTTGGTAAAATGAGTGTTCTCCTGGCTCACCCACAGAGCATACTCAACTGGCGAGTTCTGTGTCCTTTTACAGTATATCCAGTCTAGAATGCCCATTTCTCTGATCCTTTGGTTCCCTTTTTCCACCATCTGTTCTAGAATTTCTACTTCATTTAATATGGGCCATCCCTTACTCCAAACTTCTAAGAACCATCATGGGAGTAGATGAGCACTATCTCCTAGGGTCCTTGCTGGGGAATTATGTATCTCAGGAGAGTGGCCTCCCAAACCCCCTTTAACCCAGCACTTTTCTGGTGAGTTGCTGATGGTGACTCGATATTGGTCTCATAGCCAGAAGGGAGGTCCTGAAGGGATGTGTGTTGCCTTATAAGACAGAGGCCTCTATAACCTCTTCAATCAAAAGGAGTGCTGGTCCCCAGCAGGGAGGGCTGGGTCATTCCTGCAGGCCCTGGGGATCGGGTGCATCTGGGGTTTCAAGGTCTCCAAGTGTATCACCCCAAAGTCTTCATCCCAAATCTCAGGATCCTGCTGTTTTCCAGCCTTGCTGGGACTGAGAAGTCTGCCTTCTCTGAGATGCTATTTATCTCATAATTAGGTCTTACACAACCGTATCCTCAGCTTTCACTGCCCTTTGGCTGGGGAGAAATAAGAGTCCTTTTACGTGCGGCCAAGGTGGCCTCTTCCTCCCCTCCCCTTCGATTGCAGATCTCTAACCACTATCCTTACAAATTAGTGCTTCCCACGAACCTCTCAAAAGCGTGAGATACCGAACCTGCCAGTTCATTCCTTTTCAACAGAGTCCCATCCCAAGACACCACCAATGAAAATTTCACCACGTGGCCATTGCAACCTGCTGGGCTATTTGTCCTCCACTTGCCACCAGTGACGGAGTTGCCCCTGATAAGCCACCACCCAAATCTGCTTTCAGAGTCTGCTTCCTCAAACCGCTGCTGGTATGCACAGGGTTAGGTCGAGTTTCCTGGGAAACACAAGTAAGATTTATGTGCAGGAAGTTCGTTGGTGGAATGCCCTCTGCATACGCACCTGCTGGAGAGCGAAGTGAGTAGGAGGAGTGGAGCTGCAGTACAGTTACACACTGGCCTCGGGAGCTACGGTCAAAGTGAAGCAAGGGGGCTGGGCATTCACACCCCCACATTGGTCAGTCATTGGACGAGGGCTCTCCTTTGTCTCTAGGCGAAGGCCGTGAACTTGGCCAAGGCACCTGTCTGCCGCTGAAAGCAATGCTTGGAGAGGGACTCAGCTGAAAGCCATCAGCCACCGACATTCGCAGCCACTAGGGAAAGAAGTGCCTGGGTCTGAAAGGGATCCGGATGGCCCAACCACAGCATCTGCTACAACACACTGAGTGCTGTTCTAGGTGTTCAGATACAGCAGACAAAAGCCATGTTCTTTACTCCGTTTTCTTTTTTTAAAGTGTCTTTATTTGAGACAGAGAGAGATGAGTGGGGGAGGGGCAGAGAGAAAGAGAATCCCAAGGAAGCTCCGTGCTGCCAGTGCAGAGTCCGATGCAGGGCTCGAACTCACGAAACCGTGAGATCATGACCTGAGCCGAAACCAAGAGGCGGTCGCTGAGCCGACTGGACTCCCCTCTTTTCTACATTTTAGATGGAATACTCAGGCAAGGCATCACTGTGCTGAACAGAGATGTGGAGGAAGGAAGGAGACAAACTGCAGATATTGGGGCAAGAGTTTTCCAGGTAGAGGCAACAGCCAAGAGCAAAGCCTGGCTTAGACAGTGTCCCTGGGTGTTCAAGGAACAGTGAGGAGGCCAGATAATTGAAGCAGAGTCAGAAAAAAGGAGAGCAATAATTGTTGAGACCAGAAAAATTGGGGATGGGGGAAGGGGCCAGACCGTATTGGGCTTTGAATGCCACTGTAAGGGGTTTTGGCTTTTATTCCCCGTGAAATAGAAAGCCACTGGAGAGTTTGAAGCAGAGGAGTAGCATGACATATTTTAAAAGGATCGCTCTGGCTGTGGGTTGGGGACAGACTGACGGAGGGACAAGGATCCAAAAGGCAGACCAGTTAGGAAGCAATGCAATTCTCCTGCCAAAGATGATGATGAGCTGTGGGCCAGGGGGGGTCACAGTGAAGGTGGTGAGAAGGGCCTGGATTCTGGGTACAGCTTAAAGAGCATAGCTGTCCATCTGCTGATGGATTAAATGTGAATTAGAGAGAGAGAGAGAGAGAGAAGGCAAAGATGACTACTAGATTTGAGGCTCAAGCAGCTGAAAGGATGGGGCTGCCCTTCAGAGAAATGGGGGAGGTGGTGGAACACTTTGGAAGGAGTTTAGAGTTCGGTTCTTGGACGTGTTGCGCTTAAATGTTTATTAGTTAAATGGAGATGTCAAGTAAGCAGTAGATGTATTAGTCTCGAGTCCAGGGGACAGAGCGGAACCTGAGAGACAGAAAGATGGATGTCATCGTCCATGGTATTTAAACACCATCGGATGGTATTTAAATGATGCAACTAAATGAGATCAACAGGGAAGTGGGCATAGAGAAGCGAAGGAATTTGAGGACTGAGCCTAGGATGTGCTAATGTTAAAAGAGTTTAGGGAGATGAGAAGAAACAAGCAAAAGGAACTGAGGAAGCAACCAGTGAGGTCAGAGCAGGGGAAGTGTGATGTCCTGGAAGTCAAGGAAGGAAGCGTCTCAGGAAGGAGGGAGTCACCTATGGTTTCAAATGCCACTGGCGTGGATTTGATGGAGAACAGAAGGAAAGGAACTGGAGGCAACGAATACAGACAACTCTTTTCCAAGAAATGTTTGCTTATTTGCGTCGTGGTGGGAAACAGTGGGTGCAAGAGGGGGTTTCAACAGAAACAACATGTCTGTACGCTGATGGGAACGAGCCAACAGGGAGGGATGAACTGGCGTTCTGGAGGGAAGGATTGCCGAGCAGAGGCTGGAGTGGGTGCGAGAGGACGGGATCCGGTGCCGAGTGCAAGGTGACTCAGGGCGCCAGTGGTTCTCCTGTGGTCGGGGGGAAAGGAGACAAGAATATGGGTAGACGTGCTCCGCGAGTTCTTACCATTGCTTCAGTTTTCCACGCTGAGAGTTGGGAGGAAATGTTGAAGGTTTGAGGAGAGATGAGAGGTTTCTAGGCTTGGGATAAGCACCCACTTGAAGTCTGCAGTCATGAATTTAAAGCAAGACTAGTCCGAGGGCACCAGGTGGCTCAGTCAGTTAAGCGTCCGACTTCGGCTCAGGTCATGATCTGACAGTTCGTGGGTTCGAGCCCCACATAGGGCTCTGTGCTGACATCTCAGAGCCTGGAGCCTGCTTGGGATTCTCTGTCTCCCTCTCTCTCTGTGCCTCCCCCGCTCGTTCCCATGCCTCTCTAAATAAATAAATAAACATTTAAAAGAAGAATCATGTTGGTAGTTGTAAAGTCGTCTGGTTTTTCTACAGAATACGTGTTCTCATTTTATTTTACCCACGTATGTGTTTTGTGAGTGGAAAAACATAGTTGTGACGTTTATAAACTTCGATGCCAGGCTGATGGTGTTTTGAACACCAGCTTTACAAGCAGTGGCTTCCTCCTATTTTGGTCAGTGTAGAGAAAAAACCCTCTTGCTTTAATATTACCAGGCCTTCTTCTTACCTATCTGGACTGTAAACTTCGTGTTCAGATGTCTCGATTCAGAAACATGTGTTAGATAAGTACCATCCTAAAGGATGCCTAGCGTAGGAGGTAGGGACTGGCTTTGTGTCGCAGCTCATCGCTTTAGATGTATCTGAATGACATCACACTTCCCAAGGGTCCCTACCTAAAGCTCAGATGTTGTTCTCCAAAGCCATTGTGTCAAAACAGCAGCAAAGCAACACAAAACAGACCCTTTTAAGAAATCCATACCGTCCCTGTGTCCCTTCTGAAGTCGACATGCAATGATTGCTTCTGACATATTTGAACACGATGAAGATAGTTGTTTACATTTTGCACACCCCTCACACTCGAGAGACTTTGGTGATCCTATGGCTCCAGAAAACCGGAACACAATGCTATCACAGATTCTGACTCAATTTAAGTCCTTGTCGGGCTCCCACGAGGATCTCAGCACTCTGCCAAGCCCCGGGATGGGAGGGAAGGGATAAAAGAGCTCCCGCTTTCAAAACGCATATTTGTGAGGAAAAGCCTTACATTCATGGCATTATATGAGGGGGAATATATGTATACACATATATTCATCCTGGGGCTAAATGCATCTATTTAAATATTTTTTTAAAGTTTATTTATTTAGAGAGTGCAAGCAGGGGAGGGGCAGAGAGAGGGAGACAGAGAATCCCAAGCAGGCTCTGCACTCTCAGCACAGAGCCCAAGGTGGGGTTCGATCTCATGAACTGTGAGATCATGACCTGAGCCGAAACGAAGTCAGAGGCTTAACCGACTGAGCCACCCAGGTGCCCCTATCTTTAAATAATTTTAAATAAAAAAGAACAGGTAAAAACGAGGCATTTTTGCAAATATTTTCTCAACCCTCACTCCTGCTCTAGGAGAGTGTCCCTCCCCTTTTACAGGTAAGAAAACCTGGGCTCATGGAGGTGAAATCACTTGCCCAAGATCACTCAGCTCAAAAGTGGGAGTCCGTGAAATCAACGTCCGTTCCAAAGCCGGAGCACCTGCCACGTCAGTGGAAGTGCCAGGATCCTCAGGAAGGGTGGGCGCAGTGACTGCTGGGAGGGGGGTGCGCGGGAATTAGCTTTTGAAAACGGAGTCATTAGATCACAGGTCAGATGTCACATTTACGGGTGTCTGGGGCAGCCCTTCCTGGTGGCCCAGGCGGCAGACTGCCCTTCCCTGCTCTGCACTCAAGACTCACCTCCTCCTGCAACATCTGTGAGGATTCCTCATCAAGGACACATCTGCAGGGAAAACTTGGGTCAGCTGCTACCTCCTAAGGGCAAATCAACCCCATTAAGCCCAGTTCCCGAGAGAGCCTGACTACCGGGGGATAAAAGACAGGAAGAAGCGAGCCAACGGCAGTGGCGTTTTGGTCTTTTCCTTCTCTGAGGGCGTGGGGTGTAGCAGACGTGTGGGTACAGAGTCTGTAACAAGGGCATTTCTTCAAAGACCATGAGCTGAAGTGCGGACGGGGTCACACGCTGAGCTGATCTGGGATCAGAAGGTAACTCAGTTGGCATCCTCCCAGGAACGAACTTCTCCAGCCAGATCGGGCCGCTGAGCTCAGGTCATCGCAATTCACCCTGGAGGAACCAGAGTGTCACCTCGAGAGTGCCACGGCTCCAGCAATGGAGACTCCTCTCCTGTTCCTGGGGCAGAACTTGGGGGTTCCTTGGCTCTGCAGTGGAATCCTTGAAGCCAGCCGGGCCGAGGCTCAGATTCTGGCTCTGTGCCCCTGGGGAAGCTACCGAATTTCTCCACTGCTCAGTTTCCCCATTCATTCCACGGGGATCACAGCACTTGGCACAGTTACTGTGGTTAGCAAATAAGATAACATAAAAGGACATCCAAGGGGGGGGGGCGGCACTAAGTGGGCGGCCGCTGTTACCTTTGTCCTCACTCTCAAGCCCCCAGGGTCTATGCCACGTGCATATCTAAGTACCTGGTCCGCCCCCCGCTTTGTCCCTGTCCCTTTCCTGTTCTCTAGAAGGTAAGCACTCTGGGAAGGAAGTTCCGCGTGGGTCAGTGATGCCAAACAGCGCTGGGGGGGGGGAGGGGCTCCGTGGGCGTTGCACCTGTTACAGGGGAGGCAGAACGGGACAGGGCCCAGCTGCGCTACCTGGGGATACACCATCCACCTCTCTTTCACCTCAGCTTTCACCTAGGGGTCAGCGCGACTGCTCTGGATTTTGAAGCGCTATCTGCCTCCCGACAGGCGGGGCTCGGGGAGGGGGGTGGGGGTGGCAGCAAACGTGCTGGACCCACGTGTGACTCGTGCAGTACATTTACTGGCGTTTGTATCTTAGGTTCGTCAGGGCGGTGAATCTAAATTCCTGGAGTCCTCTGAGTGCAAGGCCATGGCTCGGAAAAGCACGACAGACCACGACAATAACCTACTTTACGGAGGAGACCTAGGCTCCAAGGTGAGCAGGCGCAGGGTCACCGTGGCCCCCAGGTACTTGAGAGCACTCTGGCTCGGTGCGGGGGGGCGGAGCATAAATGCTGATCCCCACGGGGACCCCTGAAACTGCAGGAAACATTGCTTTTCGGGCATTCAACTGCCTTCATCCGCTGCTTCCGAGCAGGTGTTGTGGCTGAGACACCGCTTTGTCACCCACCGTGGGAAACAGACTAATCTGGTCTTTCACAGACCCCGCCCCCCTCCAAAACTTGTCCGCATTCCCAGCCAGGCCATAAGCTCCCTGCAGGCAGGTCCTTCTTCTCCCCTCGGCCACCGTGCGCCTGGTGCCTGGGACTGTGCTGGCCAGCCCTTAAAAGAGGCGCTGACACCGCGGGGCAGCCAGCCCCTGTGGGGCGTGTGGGAATTCTGGACCCACTGCCTGACCCCTTCCCCTGATGGTGTTTAGCGGTCGTTGTTTATCCAAACATTCAAACTTAACTGGGCAACTTGCATTTTCCTTTGCAAACTCTGACGAGCCCGTGACAGCCTCTGTGGGGTGTCCCGTCCTGTCTCTGGTCTGGTCTCTGGCCCAAGACAGCTGCTCTATGAAGGTGTATAAAGAACTATTAGGACTCCCGTGTACATGAAAGCGAAGCTCTATTGAAACTGATGTTTGGGGGATGGACAGCACCCTCTGCTGAATGCGCAGTGGTCATGGGTCCATCACGAGACCTTCCCGGGGGAGGGGTGGGAGCCACACGCTGGGGGAAGTCCTGGCGCTTCTTTGCTCACTTGCAGCAAATGCCAGTATGTTGCAAACAACGTGTGTGGGTTAAGTGGATTTACACGGTGTGTTATCTGCTCTTAATGAATGTAACCCTCCAAAGGGACAAGCAGCCTAACAGCATTTCTGCCAAGAAACCTGACTGAAGTCATTTCTAATCATGCAAATGTGCATAAACAGCGAAAATTGGCAAAGCTTGCTGATTGAAAATACGGACCTCTGTCCAATATTATTCACAGTGCCTCTTGACCTTAGAGTTTTGGGGGATGTAAGATATTGGTGAATTGATTAAAAATATTATATATAATTTCTTCACATATATGGGGTGTTCAGAAACCTATACTGACAAGGGTACGTGGCAAATTTGACCCCACTGGTTTATTCCACGAGCGTGGGCCTTGGTTCCCAGGGGCTGCGGTCACTGTGCTCTCTCACCTACTGAGAAAGGAAGAGATTCCACACCTCTGAAGCCTCTCCTAGCTCCCCTCCCCGTTTACTTCCTCCATCAGCAACATTAGGGATCAGGTCTGACTGAGGGATGCGTCAGGGGACGTGTGGTGGGGAGATCGGAGTCCGGATTCCAGTTCTGCCTTTTCCTAGCCATGTGACCCGGGTCCCTCCTTTTGTGTCTCCGGCTTTTCAGCGGACAAGCTTACTGGGTGGTGTGGCCGAGAATCTGCAGATCATTAGTTTCTAGCCCCAAGTTTCTGGAACAGAGTAGGTGTTCAGGGAACAGTTGACTCTGAATCTTTAAGCCCTCGACAGGCCTAGTCCTACTCTCTTGAGGGCAGGGTTTGCCCAGCCCGGGGGGAGAATGGGAACACCCTGGTGTATACCCCAGCAGAAGGCAGGCTTGGGGGAGTGCAGGGGGGAAGTTAGGAGAGGCGAAGTGAAATTGTCTGGGCTGGCCAGAGAATAGCTGGGATGCAGAGCTCTCAGCCGTGATGACAGAAAGCTGGGGGGCGGGGGGAGAAGCGGGCACCACTGCGCTCTGAGAAGAGCTGACTCACAATGAAAGCATAGAGTGCATCTCCCTCTTGCCAGGATAGATAGTTCCATCAGCCTGGGTAAAGGAGTCAGGAAGGATGTCCTTTAGAATGTGGAGTGGTTCTCTTTAGGTGCTGGGATCTGGAGGTTTCTTTTTCTTTTTTCTTTTCTTTTCTCTTTTCTTTTCTCTTCTCTTCTCTTAAAAAATCCTATGTGTTTAAATAACATTCAGTGTGCCTTTCCTCCCAGAGAAGAGAGATTTACCAAGAAAAGTGATGAAGCCAGGGAGATGATTTCCAATCTGGATTTGGAACAAGTCCGTTCTAGCAGGGCGGGCCCTACGATACCCCCAGCCGCTCCCTCTCTTCCAGCGGAGGACCACAAGGGCTAAGGGGGCTTTTACATCACTCCAGGAAGGTTCCCATCAAGTCCTTGGTGTTGGTCTTTGAAGATGGTCTTGGAACATCTCTGTTCTTTCTTTCCTGTTTTTCTTTTCTCACAACCACCGTTGAGTGTTGGCTATCCTCACTAACGTAATTAGAGCAATTTCTGGTTTTTCAAGTCAGGTCTCTGATATATGTACACGTTTGATCTTTAATTTGTGCCATTCTGCAGAGCATTTATGGTAGTCGAGTGTATCAGAATTTTTTTAAAAATCAGGCTTTGATGTTTGTTATTAAATCTGGATGATTGAAAAGTCCAGGACTCTGTGCCTTTAAAAAGATTTGAGCTCCAGAGAACCATGAGATATTTGGGTTTTCAGAACTCGGCCTGGGACGCTACAGTTTTATGGCCTTTCGCACTGATTTAACTGTGCCGTGTCCCGTCTCCTGTGCAGGGTGCTTATGTGTCACATTTATGGACACTATTTTCAAAGTGTGCCTCCAGGGGATCTCAGTGAATTCCAAGCTCTAACAGAAGAAACCTAACCTGACTGCTTTTCACAGCCCAGTGCAGAGTAGGAAAGAAGTCTATCGCTTAGACCCCATGTTCAAGGCTCTCCACCAACCCCAAAGCACCACTGAGGACTTCGAAGGCTTTTCTGAGCAGTTTGAAAGCATCAGCGATGCGATCATTCGAATCCACGTATGGGAAATGTACTGAGGTGCCATCTTTGAGTTCTTCCACTTCATAGGGTCCTTGTGGGTGTCGTCTCTCCAAGCCTGCCCTTAAACACGTACTCTGGTCCCCCTACCCACATAGTCTGTGGGCTGTGCCTTTGGTCCGGTCAGGTTCCTTACTTGCAGTCTGTCGCGGCAGCGTGGGGCAGGGGCTGGGGGCAGCACACACGGGGTGCCTGTCCTTGCCAGCTGGGTGCTCCACATACACATGACCTCATCCTCAGATGAGAAAACAAACCTACACTGTCCAATGGTGTAGCCACTAGCCACCTGTGCCTATATAAGTTTATTTTGTACATGTTTGTTTATTTAGAGAGAGAGAGAGAGGGTGGGTCGGGGGAGGGGCAGAGAGGGAGAGAGAGAATCCCAAGCAGGCTTCACAGTCAGCACAGAGCCCTACAGGGGGCTCGATCTCACAAACCATAAGATCGTGGCCTGAGCCAAAAATCAAGAGTCAGATGCTTAACTGACCGAGCCACCTAGACGTCCTGTGGCTACTTAAATTTTAATTCATTAAAATTAAATAAAATTTGTTTACTCAGTTGCACTAGCCACGTTTCAAATACTTAGTAGCTGTGTGGGGCTCGTGGCCACCATGTTGGATGAGGCAGACCTAGAATGTGCCTATCATTCTATAAAGTTCTATTAGTGCTGGAACAGAGGTTAAGTGACTTGTTTAAGGTCAAACAGCCAATGAAGAATAGGATCCAGGAGGGGAGGCTGGGTGGCTCATTTGGTGAAGTGTCCAACTCTTGATTTCGGCTCAGCTCCTGATCTCGAGGTTCATGAGATTGAGCCCTATGTTGGGCTCTGCCCTGACGGTGCAGCGCCTGCTTGGGATTTTCTCTCTCTCCCTCTGCCCCTCCCTCACTCTTGTTCTCTCTCAAAAAAAAAGAAAAAAAGAAAAAAAAGAGTAGAATGCAGAAGGGCAAAGAGTGAGAAAGACTAACCCTTGTGGTATTTTATTTCCAGTTATTCCTGAGCCAACTCCAGGATGGTTTTTCTTCAGTTCCCTATTTTTTTAAATACTGACCAAAAAATGAAAATTAAAAAGACTCTCTACTCTGTGAGCCAAGCACTGCTCTACGGGCATATCACTGAACAAAGCCATCAATTCCTGACTCCATGGAATGTATTTGTTGGTTTGCAGTCGCCAAGGGAGCTTCCCAGGTGAAATCGGAAACCAGCCCGTGCGTTCAGAAGGCAGGGAAAGACGGGAAGAGAGGCCAGCCACCCTGGGCTGGTAGGTGACAGGTTTAGTGAGCAAAGGGAACTTGCACACAAGGCTTGTCTTGGGTGGCAGCAAGACGAACGGATCCTTGCAACTACTTGCCACGTCTTGAAAAGTTTATAAGGGGCCTTACCTGGGCTTGGTCACGTCTGCCATGCGGGTCTTTTCAAAACCACAACACCGTCTCAAGGCTGTGTCCTCGGAGCAGCCTCTGGGAGTGGGAAGGCAAACAGAACCCACATTCCAAGCACGAGGGAAGGAGGTGAGGAGCCTCTGATTGTGCCGGGGCCAGCTCACGGGCAACGGCGGTCACATCTCGTTGATGACTTTCCCCGACACTCCACTCCTCATGACGAGTTCTTACAATCTCGCAAGCCCCACTCTTTTGCAATGGATGCCGAGTGGTCAGCAAGGGATCTCACTAGCGTGGGGTGGCTCCTGTGGCAGTTATCTTGTGCACTGGAGGCGGATGACACAGCAACAATACAGGTACATGCAAGGGAAATCACAGATGAACACGATGACTCCCCCAAATCAGTGACAAATTTTTCTACAGGAGTCTATAAGCTGAATCCCTGATTTACCAAGTCCCCTAAGCTGGAAGTCGGATCATTCAGGGTGTTCACTTGTGTCATGATTTAGTAAAGATGACACCTTCGGGGCGCCTAGGTGGTCAGTTGGTTAAGCATCCAACTTCATTCAGCTCGGGTCATGATCTTGCAGTTCATGAGTTTAGTCCCCATGTCAGGCTCTGTGCTGACACCTTGGAGCCTGGAGCCTGCTTCGGATTCTGTGTCTCCCTCTCTCTCTCGAAAATAAACATTTAAAAAAATAAAGATGACACCTTAGCAGACTCATCAGGTATGAACACACAACATTCTGTCTGGATAATGTAGTCATTTCAGTGTTCGGTAAGGACAGGCTTTGTTGGCTATTTAAGACTTGATAGGTCACTATAATAAGGGCTTCTCTATGTGTTCCCAACAGGACTATGGAGGGATCAAAGATGGTGGCCAAGTGATCGTATCAGGCAAAGACAGAACATTCCCACCTGGCCTTGAGGAGAGGGAGGTTGGCAACTTTAGAAACGTAACCTGGCTGTACCTACCATAAGTGCTGGCCAGGGAAGGCAGCACTGCCAGAGGGGAGGAGATGAACTTGGGGTGAGATAGTCCAGACCAGGACCCCTCCCTTCTCTCTTCTTTTGATGGTGCATGTTCCATCAGAGAGGGTACGTTTCAATAGATCTTGAGAGCAGATCCCATTGGAGACTGAGTACTCCCCCATCACCCAGCAGTCCCAAGTAATTCGTCCATCCTGGTGGGACATCCCATTCCACTAGATAACTCCTTCCGCAGGTGTGAGGGGGCTTGGTGTTCTCGGCAGCGTAGCACATCCATACATGGTAAGAGTTGCGTAATGGCTTCCATACCTTTACAGTGTTGTGTGCCTCCATGGGGGTCTCTGGTCCGGCATATGGGACAAAAGGCCCTACTCGTTGACATTCGAGTATATTAAGACTGGGACAGAACTTTAATCCACCTGACCATTGTTAGTAATTTGATCTTCTTTTAATATTCCATTGTTTCTCTCTACCAACCCTGCCGCCTGTGTGTCATAGGGGAGACGGAACCGCCGTTCAATGTCATGTTCTATTGCCCAGTCTTCCAAGTCACGACTTTTGAAATGTGACCCCCAATGGCTGTCTAGTTGATGAGGGTATCTACTCATGGTCATTAGTTTTTCTCCCCTAAGGGTGGCAGCTTGGTTGGCATGGCTCCAGGGGAAAGCTTGGCTTAGGCCACATGCAGTGTCCACACAAGCCAAGGCATCTTCGGAGCCCTCCTGCAGAAGGAAGGGGCCCATATAACCAGTTTGTTGATCCCTCATCAGCTGGGAACTCTGCTGGATGGCCCCAGATTATTTTGGTAGTTGCCTTGGGCATTATTGAAAACAGGCAGGATGTGCTTCTACTGCATTAACCACGTCACAGAACTTCAAGGGCAACCTGACATCCTTGCCAACACGCCACCTTACCGGGCCATGTGGTGGCCACTCCTTCTGTGCAGCCAGTCTGCTGCATCTACTGAAGAGTCAGCAGATGGGGTTCTTACCGAGTTAGGGCATCAGCTTCCTAATTGCCAGGGGATGTCAACGCCTCGTGAGCTGAGACATGGGGAACAGTGAGGACTGCCTCAGGCTCTTGCAGATGCCCCCAGATGTCTTTCTATGTAGCCTGACCCCATAGGCTCATTCACGGTCATCCATCCTGTGCACTGTCAGAGCCATCAGTGCAAAGAGTGGATGGCCAGGGCTCACGATAATCACCAGCCAGGCTGCTCTGAGCCCAGCCTACTGGCTGCTGTGGGAGAGGCTCTACCCGGAGGAGTGCTGTGTGCACTGCCAGGAGCTGGTCCTCTATGGGGGTACATGGGGCTCTGTCCCCTTTCAGAGCTGAGACCAATATCCTAGGGGTACTTTCTCCTTCTATGTTTTTCTCTGCCCCAGTGGCCAGCCCACACCTTCTGGAGTCACAGACCCATGTAACTCAGCGACAGCCCTGCTTGGGAGATGCCCAGAGCTTTGATCCGCTTCGCTGGTATTTTTGCTTTCTCAAAGATGACTTGTTGCTCTGATGCCCCGTCCCATACGTGCCCTCTCTTTCCCAGGGAGCATAAGGATCAGAGGCGCTGTGCCAAGCGGGGATCAAAAGTCCTCCAAATTCCAAAATCCCTACAAAGACATGCACCTCTTTCACATTCTTAGGGATTGAATATGCTTGTACCTTACCGATCACAGCTTGTGGAACAACCCAAGTCTCACCTGACCGGACAACTCCCAGAATGTTATGGCAGTGCCTGGGCCTTGAATTTTCCATGGTTTCACTCTTCATCTTTTTTTTTCTCACAGATGCTCCAACAGGGGCCCCTGGCTGGCTCAGTCAGATGAGCATTTGACTCTTGATCTTGGGGTTGTGACCTTGAACCCCATGTCGGGTGTAGAGATTACTAAGAAACAACAGCACAAAGCGAATGCTCCAGCAAAGCCTGCTAGGTGTCCCACAGCTGAGGCAAATCCTCACATGTCTTTACATCATCCATGTAATGGGCTCACTTTACTGGTGTGGAAGGAGAATAGGGACAGGTCTCAGGCTGTGCAGGTGGCCTTGGGAAAGCACTTAAAAGGTTTATTATTGGGTCGCCTGGGTGGCTCAGTCAGTTACGCGTCAGACTTCTGCTCAGGTCATGATCTCACAGCTCATGAGTTCGAGCCCCGTATTGGGCTCTGTGCTGACAGCTCAGAGCCTGGAGCCTGCTTCAGCTTCTGTGTCTCCCTCTCTCTCTCTCTCTCTGCCCCTCCCCTGCTTGTACTCTGTCTCTCAAAAATGAATAAAAAGTTAAAAAAATTTTTTTAAGGTTTATTATTATCCCTCCCACATGAGGCAAACTGATCTTAGTTATCAGAAACCTGTCAGAGTATTTTTTTATTGCATTTCCTTGAAGACGAAGCACTTTGACAGGAATAATTCCTCCCCCCACCCCCAAAGCATCAGAGTAAAACTGCAAATGACAAAAGACTTTAAAATGGCTGTGGTTGGGGCTCCTGAGTGGCTTAGTCACTTAAGCGTCCAACTCTTGATTTCGGCTCAGATCATGATCTCAGGGTCATGGGACTGAGCCCCGCATTGGGCTCCACACTGAGCTTGGGGCCTTCTTAGGATTTTCTCTTGCTCTCTTTCCGTCTCGATGCTCTCTCACTTGCTCTCTCTTTCTCTTAGAAGAAAATGAAAATAAAATTTGAAACAATCTTGAAAATGGATTATATCATATGTCAGTAGATGATAAATGTAATAGAAAGGAAAAATTGTAAATAATCAGACAGGGTCAGGAGGATTGGAAGTAGCAGAGGAAACAGCTGGTAAGTTGTAGTTTTAAATAGAGATCTGGTTTGGCCTCTGTAGGAAGGTTCAGTTGAGTAAAGACTTGAAGCCTGTGAGGAAGTTAGGTGTGCAGACATCTAGTCAGAGGGAATGCAGGGGCCTCAAAGTCAGAGTGTGTGCCTGGAGTATTCGGGGGAGGGCAATCAGGCCAGGGCAGCCTGGTTGGAGTAGAGTGAATTAGGGACATTCATAAAAGGTGAAGTCACAGTGGTGGGAGAGATCATGGGGGACTTTGTAAGGACTCTGACTTTGACTTTGAGCTGGGAGGCCATGGAAGGTTTGACGGCCATGGAGGTCTGGAGGCCATGGAAGGAGGCACGATCTGCCTAATAGTTTAATGGGGTCATTCTGGCTGCTTTGTGAGAAGGCTGGCTGGGAGGAAGGAACAGAATCACCTCAGAGGCTGTGTAGCCATTCAGGAAAAAGGCAATGGGAATCTGGACAATTAGCAGTTGGTGTGGTGAGAAATGCGGTCAGATTCTACAGTTACATATTTGAAGATGGAACCGACAAAAGTTTCTGATGGATTTGATGTGGGGTTTTGAGAGCGACGAGTGAAGGATGACTCCAAGAGTTTTGGCCTGAGCAATTTTGGAGGAATGGAATTTCCACCGGCTCCTAGAAGAACAGATTCGGCAGGACTGAGAGGGGTGGGGTAGGGAAACTTAGAAATTCATATTTTGCTGATTCGATATGCCTAATAGATAATTTTTTTAAGATTTTATTTTTAATCTCTACACCCAAGAGGTTTTAAGTAATCTCTACACCCAAGGTGAGGCTTGAACTCATAACCCCAAGATCAATAGTTGCATGCTTCACCAACTGAGCCAGCCAGGTGCCCCTGCCTAATAGACATTTAAGTGGAGAGATCAAGTGTGCAAATAAATATATGAATCTGGAGTTTAGGGGTAAGGTTTGGGCTGAAGGTATAAATCGGGGGTGGGGGGCAGTTATCAGCATAGATGCGGCATTTAGAGCCATGACGCTAGCTGAGACCAGAAGAATGAGTAGGTCATGAGGAGACCATAAATCGAGCCCAGACACACTTCAATCTTAAGAGATCGAGGCTATCTGGTTAATTTTATGTGTCAACTTGACTGGACCCAAGAGTCCCCAGATTAAACATTATTTGTGGGTGTGATGTGAGGGGATCTTCAGACGAGATTAGCCTTTGGCTCAGCGGACTCAGTAAAGTGGGCTGCCCTCCCCAGTGCGTGTGGGCGTCATCCAATCCATTTAGGGCCTGAATAGAGCAAAAAGCTGGAGGTAGGAGGAATTCACCCCTTTTGCTTCCTGCTTGCCTGCTTGAGTGTGGATATCTGTCTTCCCTCCTGCTGCACTGGGATTTATGCCATCAACCCCTGCCCCCCCCCCAACTCTCAGGCCTTTGGACCCGGACCAAACGACACCACCAGCTGTCCTGGGTCTCCAGCTCGCAGAAGGCAGATCGTGGGACTTCTCAGCTTCTACAATTGGCATGAGCCAATTTCTCATTCTAAATCTCTTTTCCTACCAGCGTCTGTACCTCCTGCTGGTTCTGTTTCCTGACTAATACAGGGCAAAGGGAGGAACCAGCAAAAAAGGTCAAGAAGGAGCAATCAGTGATGTAGGGGGAGTCTAATGTCCTGGAAGCTAAGCGAAGAAAGAGTTTCCTTCTTCCCTCTGTGCCTCCTTCCTCCATCCCCTTCTTCTATCCCAGAGGCAGGAGTTGAGAGAAGGAAAGAACAGGAGTCTTGGGCAGGTCTGTGCAAGCAGGATTTGCCTCCCCTGTCTCCCCACCCAAAGGTGTCTCCTCACATTCCGCTTTTCACTCAAAAACCCGGCAGCCGCAGGTGCTCAGAGGGGTGAATGAGTTCATGCATTCCTACTTCTGGGCTTTCTCTTCATTAAGAGGCTGCTGTCAGTGGGGTGCAGGGCTGATATCTAGTTGTCACGGTCTGAATTGCATGCCCCACACCGAATTCATATGTCAAAGCTCTAACCACTGGGACCTCAGAATGTGACCACCTTTGGAGATAGATACGGCCTTTACAGAGGTAACTGCGTTAAAGGTGGGTCATTGTGGGTGCGCCCTATCCAATTTGACTGTTGTTCTTATAAAAGAGGAGATTAGGACACACACAGAGGAGAAGGAAGACGGTGTTTAGATACAGGGAGAAGGCAGCATCTACAAGGTCCACTGACACGCTGATCTCAGACTTCTGGCCTCCGGAACCGTGAGAGAAAAAATCCTGTTGTTTTAGCCCCTCCATCCGTGGCCCTTAGTTATGGTGGACTGAGCTGACAGTCATCACACCCGTTCCTCCACAGGAGGCATCACACCCGTTCCTCCACAGGCGTGGCATGCATGGCCTTTGGAGAGACATCACACCCGTTCCTCCACAGGCGTGGCATGCATGGCCTGGATGAGGATCGACTCTCAGAGGGGAAGAAAAGTTAAATTCTTGATTTTACTTTCCAAAGCACACTCTTTGTACCCCTCCCCGCCCCCGTTTGTGTGTGTGCTCACATTCTCTCTCTCAAAAATAAACATTTAAAATATTTTAAAGTTTATTTTTGAGAAAGAGAGCAGGGGAGGGACAGAGAGAGAGGAAGACACAGAATCTGAAGCAGGCTCCAGGTTTGTCAGCACAGAGCCCAACACGGGGCTCGAACTCACAAACTGTGAGACCATGATCTGAGCCAAAGTTGGACGCTTAATCAACTGAGCCACCCAGGTGCCCCTATACAAACATTTTTTTTAATTAAAAAAAATAAAGTCAAGGTTTTGACTTTTAAGAGCTGGCACTCTTGGAAATCCAAAGGCTGAGCCCTGGTCTCATGAACAGGATTTGAGAAGATAAATAAAGGGCTCGACTGTCACATCCCTGCCAGCTGCATAAAGCCTGGGGAAAGCAAGGGGAAAGGGGAGCAAAAGAGAGCTTAGATTCTAGAGCGTTTCTGTCAGGACTTTGTGTCCCACACGATTTGGGGCATGAGAAGGCAGAGCGACTCGTTCTTGCGTCCAGGTAAATCCTGTGTAGGTGGCGAAGGTCCAAGAGAAGTGGCCCTGCACCCACAGAAGAGCAAAAGGGAAACTGAGGTCGATCTAGGAGAAAGGGCCTGAGAACCCTGGGTTTCCGGGGGTGCAGGAGAGCTCCTGATGGGACAAGAACAGGCTAGAAGCAGGCCACCTGATGGGGCTGGCCGTCAATGTGGAGGACACTGGGACTGGAACTGGATACGGAGACATGCATGTGGGCAGCAAATTCTGGACCCTGAGCTGATGACTAAAAGCAGCTGTGATAGGAAACCCTGGTTGGATTCCTCTCCCTCCGTGCCCCCGTGCCCACACCCTGGCTCTCTCGAACACAGGTGTCAGCTGGAGGAGGAAGAGGGAAAACCCGAGTTGACTGAAGACCTGCTAGTGGGACAGAGTCCGAGCTGAATTGGCAAGACGGGGTATTCTACCATTAGGTACGATGGCACCACGAGAGGGCAATGAAGTTCGGTTACTGAAAATTAGTGGCATAAGATTTGCTCCCTTGAGGCTGTGGTTTATGAAATCCATGCCATGACAGCAAACAAGAGCCAGGGTGAAGACAGGGTGAGCTGGGGAAAGACGAAAAGACAGTTTGGGAAAGGCCACGAGCACCAGGAGATGGGATGAGGGGGAGGGGTGAATTCCACTGTTTGGCTGGTGTCATCCTGGGTGGCACCTCAAAACCAGGTGCAGGCCTCTCAGTCACGCAGGCACGCGCGCACACACACACACACACACACCCTTAGCATCCGGCAATCACAGCTCCCAACCCAAAGGAATTATCTAATGGTTGGAATCCGTACTCTCCTCCTAAGCAAAGTATCCCACAAAGTTCAAGGTGGATGGTGTGTAAGATCACTTTATTTCCCAGGGCAAAGGTTATGTGGCACCCACTGGACCCCGCGTGAAGCATTAGAAGCCGACTATGCATATGTTCGGCACAGGTTGCAGGAGCTGTCCCTCCTCTAGAAGTGCCGCTTTGTGTCATGGCTAATGGTAACTGTGCGACGTGCGGGGAATCACCCTGGACGCCATGACAGGGCGAGCTGTTCTGCCCAAACTCCCCTCTTTTAGCCAGGGAGGGCCTTTTACAGAAAGCCTTGTAGTTTTCACGATGAGACGACTATGCATTAGAGCTTTGGCCCCAAATCACCACCAAACTTGAACCGTTTTGGGTCAACAGCCCCGTGAAACCTGGCAGAAGAAAAGAATATGTATTGTGAAACCGTCTAAACCCCCCGGTGGCTGTTTCCACACAGACGTGGCGACGAAGCGCATTCTTCTGGATTAGTAACGAAAGCTCAGAAAGCAGAGGAGAGCCGCGTGGGCTTCGGCTGGCTGGCTCTCCCCTCAGGAGCCCTCCGCATCACCTCCCGGTAGGAGGGGCTTTTCACATCTTGGAGAGCCTGAGGTCGTAGGTGACCATGTTGAAGTTGTCCCAGGCAAAGAGCTTCTTCTCCAGGGGATTGTAGTCCACCATGCTGCTGTACTTGTAGCGGTTCTTGAAGGGGATGGTCAGGGCCCTGCTGCTCCCTGTGCCCGTGTCATACGCAAAGTTGATGGTGGCATCGGGTGACGAGTAGCTGCTGACGGTGTACAAGTGGCCGCAGATGATGAAGGCATTGGCCACTGACTGCTTTCGGATGTTAGTCTCCCAGGTTCGTTCAAGTTCCAGACTCTCCGGGTTCAGTTTGGAGAGGACGATGGCGCCTTTGGCCTCCTGGGTGCTGTAGATGACCCAGAGGCCCGTCTCGTCCACAGCCAGGTCAATGTCCGTGTAGCCGCCCCAGGAATACGGGAACTGCCCGTGGTAGCCCGCCCCGGGGATTTCCTTCTCGGCCTTCACTGTCTCGGTGTTGAGCTCATATCTGATCACGGTTCGGGACTCGGCCCCCTGGAAGTAGAGGCTCCCCCGGTACACCACGGCGCCCGTGCTTTCCAGCGGCCTGGGCAGCACGTGAACCTTGGAAGGGTAGCCCTGCAGGAACTGGCTGCTGAGGTCGTACTCGAACACCTGGCGGATGTCCGTGCCCACAGTGTCGATTCGCCACGTGGTCTCCTGGGTGTAGGGGTAGGCGGGCCTCGGGTCTCTCATCCACACGCCGTACTTGCCCGTGATTGTCTCAGCTCTTCTCAGGGTGAGCGGCTCCCCTACCCAAACCAGTTCTCCGCATCCTGGTGAATGAAAGGCAAACCGACGCGTAAAACGCCTTTCCACCACTTGGAAGCGGTAAAAGTCAGAAGGCCGGAGACAGAGCATCTGGGTTTGAACTCAGGCCCCGCCAGGGCACCTGGGTGGCTCCGCCAGGTAGGCATCCGACTTTCGATTTCGCCTCAGGTCATGATCTCACGGTTTTGTGCGTTCGAGCCCCAGGTCGGGATCTGCACTGACATCATGGAGCCTGCTTGGGATTCATTCTCTCTCTCTCTCTCTCTCTGCCCCTCTCCTGCTCGCACTCTCTCTTTCTCAGAAATAAATAATAAATTAAAAACTTTTAAAGTCAGGCTCTGCTATCCGCTGGCTGTGTGACTTTTGAGTCCCTCAGTCCCCTCAACCTCGGCTCTCTCATTTGTAAAGGGGTATAGTGTTTTGGGTAGTAGAGACGTTGGAAACTTTAAATGTAATTATACGTGTTAGGTGCTTGGTATAGAGTAAATGCCCAGTAAATATTACGTGCTCAATTTGTCGTACGGATTGAACTTCTCCTACTCGCTGTCACTTGTAAAGATGAAGGCTGTACCGAGGGCTTCAAACTGTGTTTCTAATATTTGATTTAAGCCGGGTGGGAACTCATGGGTATTCATCATACTACTGTTTATGACTTTCCTGTCTAATTTACTTCATTTTGAAAAATGAAACCAGGGGCTCCTGGGTGGCTCAGTCGGTTAAGCGTCTGACTTCAGTCCAGGTCATGATCTCACAGTTTGTGAGTTCGACCCCGCGTCAGGCTCTGTGCTGACAGCTCAGATCCTGGAGCCTGCTTCAGATTCTATGTGTCCCTTTGTCTCTGCTCCTCCCCTGCTCACGCTCTCTCTCCCTCTCCTTCAAAAATAAACATCCCCCCCCCCGCTAAATTTTTTTAATTAAAAAAAAAAAAGAAACAAAAATCAAGTCATTATAATAAACTCTATAAAATGAAGTTCTTCAAGCCCTAACCAATGGACCACATAGTTTAGGCACCATTTAAATACAATAAAACCTGAACATAATTTTTTAAATGTAGTGAAGAAATGGTTGAAAACTTAGATTCAGTGGAAATAAATGCAACGGATCTCTGTGCTTTTCTCAGTGTCCTTCTAGAAAATGGGAAGTCTCTGCTGCTCATGTCTCAGGGAACCCTACTCTGGGTATTTCAAAACTTCCCACCACCATACATGCTCTTCTGCTTGGAATAATTGTCCGTGACACAGATAGTCGCAGTTTCTGAAAACCACAGTGTTTGCCTTAAAGTCAGGCTTTCAGGGAACACTTGGGAGAGGGGGCAATACCTCAGGACCCAAAGTTCAGAAAAGATACCTTTAGTAACAGAGCCAGTCGGTTAAGCGGTTAAGCATCCAACTTCAGCTCAGGCCATGATCTCATGGCTCACGAGTTCGAGCCCTGCGTCGGGCTCTGTGCTGACAGCTCGGAGCCTGGAGCCTGCTTGGGATTCTGTGTCTCCCTGTCTCTCTCTGCCCCTCCCCCGCTCATGTTCTGTCTGTCTCTCTCTCAAAAATAAACATTAAAAAAATTCTTTTTAAATAAAATAATTCTATGTGGCAATCAAGTGGGTGAAATAAACATCTCTCTCCTCTTCCCACCACCCCTCACCCCTCCCTAAGCCTCCACCCTCTGCAGCCCAGTTGAGCCCACCACCCCCCAAGTGGGTGATGAGATGTAAGGCTTTGCTAGGGAAAGGCGGACGCCTGCCAGCATGCCCTGGAAAGCTGGCAGAGAGGGGCTCTTTCTCTCTCCCCTCCCTCCTCTCTGCCAGGGCTCATTGATGACCTGCCCTCCCCCCAAAGTGGGCTGACCAACTCTGAGCACAGAGCTAGTCACGGATCAAGACCACGTGTGTACAAAAGGGAAGAAATTTAATTTTATACCAGGGTCTCCCTCTTCACTCCTGGGATGGCCAGATGGACTCTCCTTCAGGATTCGGGAAGCAGGAACCTCCGTTAACTCTGACTTCAGTTCCTGGAAGTTGACGGTCTCCACGTTCCATTTAGAAACTATATTAAAAGAAAGAGACAAACTCGTACTATGAGGAAGAATGGCCCAATGACTATGTTGAGGATGGTATTTAAATAGGCTTCCAGAGATAAGATGATGTTTGAGATTTGTTTTAAGATAGTGCCTGGCTGGCTCAGTCAGAGGGCCTGTGACTCTTGATCCGGGGTCATGAGTTTGAGCCCCATGTTGGGTGTAAAGATTAATTAAATAAATAAAACTTTAAAAAGAGATAATAAGGGACACTTGGGTGGCTCAGTCAGTTATGTATCCCACTCTTGATTTCGGCTCAGGTCATGACCCCAGCTGGGGTCATGGGATCAAGCCCCGAGTCGGCTCCACACTGAACATGGAGCCTGCTTAAGATTCTCTCTCCCTCTGGGGCACCCGGGTGGCTCAGTCGGTTGAGTGTCCGACTTCGGCTCAGGTCATGATCTCACGGTTCATGAGATCGAGCCCGACCTCAGGCTCTGTGCTGACAGCTCAGAGCCTGGAGCCTGCTTCGGATTCTGTGTCTCCCTCTCTCTCTGCCCCTCCCCCGCTCGCGCGCGCGCTCTCTCTCTCTCTCTCTCTCTCTCTCTCTCTCTCTCTGTCTCTCTCTCACAAACAAACATTAAAAAAAAAAAAAAGACTCATCGGACAGCTGTCAGAACTGCGGTTCATGTTGTTCTCTCTACTGTTATGAATGTGTGGAAGGTTTCCATGATAAAAAGCTCACAAATAATACATTGCATAGCGACATGCCTAGCACAGAGTAGGGTATTCAAAATAAAATAAAGTAAGCTCGTACCCCTTAAAATAATTCCCACTAGCGGGTCTAATTTATTAGCAGGCTGGGGCGCCTGGGTGGCGCAGTCGGTTAAGTGTCCGACTTCAGCCAGGTCACGATCTCGCGGTCCGTGAGTTCGAGCCCCGCGTCAGGCTCTGGGCTGATGGCTCAGAACCTGGAGCCTGTTTCTGATTCTGTGTCTCCCTCTCTCTCTGCCCCTACCCCGTTCATGCTCTGTCTCTCTCTGTCCCAAAAATAAATAAACATTGAAAAAAAATTTTTAATTTATTAGCAGGTGAAGTGTGATTCTGGGATATTCAGAAGGCCCTTAGCATTTTCTGGGATGCCTGAAATTCAACAATTAACAACTCCCTGCATGACATAAGGTTCTTCCTGGTCATGATGCAAATGTTCCTATAAGAAGTAATACATTCAGCTCTACGTGGTCAATTGAAATATGCTGTCAGAACCCTTTCTGAGACCAGTTTTGGACCAGGAGAAAGTGTGCAGGGCTCCTATAGGAATTTGTGGGCGGGGGCGGGGGTTGTGCATAGAGAAGGGAAGGGGTGTGTGTGGGAGGCACTGGTGAGACCAAAAGTTACAACACCGTGTCACACACTGCTACTCTGGGTTAGGGTTAGTGTTATACAGGAGTCCCTGGATCCAACAAAAAAGCAGCAGCCACCGCAGGTACGTCTAGTGAGGCCAGCAGATCAGGAGCTGATCGCTGATGAAAAGACACTGATCCCAAGGGGAAGGCACTGATCCCAAGTGGGAAGGCACACCCACACCCTAAGGCCCACATGGGGAAGTGCCAGGGGTCACTCAGGAGGGAGGGGAACATGGGCAGGAGCCTTTACTGTTTTTTCCTGTGGGAAGGAATGAGCCAGGCCAGGTAAACAGGTTTAGGATTGGCTGGTGTGAATAATTTCAGCAGGCCTGGGGCATAGGGGCTGTCCCTGGTTGTCTGGTACCGGGCTCGGAGGAGATGAGGGCAGGCGGACGGTGCCCTTGACTGTGATCACTGATAGAGGCCGGGTGGGGCACGGACGCTGGGTGGGTGGGCTTGTGCATGAGAAGCGAGCTGGCAGGTGGGTCAAATGCTGTCTCTAGGAATTGGCTAATCTGCGAGGCCCAGACGTCAGAGCATCAGAATAAAATGCTTAGAATAGTGGCCTGTTCTCTTGCTGGCCATCTCAGTCAGTTCTCGGCCCCCGGGGTGACCACCCCACTCGGGGCTCCCACGCCACTGGCCCCGAGGGCAGTCAGTGTGGTGACTGGGGCTGGGCTCCTGCATAGTGGAGAAGGTCAGGCAGTCATTCTGTCTTCTGTCACTTGTTAGCTCAAGTTGCCTTTCAGGCACAGATTACAATGGAATGCTTAACCCTTCTGGCTCTGCCACATTTCATCGGTCTTCAGCCACATATTCTTCGGTGAACGACAGTACCAGAAGGCGGTGGGGAACACTTCCTATCCAGCCTAGAAGCTCTCAGGCTTGGGGCGCCTGGGGAGCTCAGTCAGTTGGGCATCCGACTCTTGATTTCGGCTCAGGTCATGATCTCATGGTTTGTGAGTTCCAGCCTCTCATCGGGCTCCGTGCTGACAGCTCAGAGCCTGTTTGGGATTCTCTGTCTCCCTCTCTCTTTGCCCCTCCCCAACTCAGGCGCGTGCACATGCATAATAAATAAATAAACTTTAAAAAAAAAAAAAGCTCTCAGGCTTTGAGGGGCTGTGTAGCTGAGCTGTGGCCCCCCTCCGGCTGCCTCCTGCCCTGCTCTCTGCGGGCCTGTGACTGTCCCGAGGGCCTGCATCCTCCTGCTTGGGTGTCCCCCAGTCCAGAGTGGGCTGTGTGAGCACTTGAGAGACTTCAGCCAAAATGTGTGGCCAACTGAGGGCATCCTAGCTATGCAGCCCAAACTCCAGGGGCGAGTGGGGACACCCCCAAGGACATGGCAGGTCTTCAGTGTCCCCAGTCTCGGGGAGCTGCCCATCCATCTAAATAGCCAGCCCCTCCGGGACACCTACACTGCAAGGTTGTGCCGGTTGTGGAGATACAGGGTGAATGAGATACACTTGTCCATGGCCTTGAGGAATTCATGGGCTGGCTGAGGAGTCACATGGGTTCACTCCAGGCTGCTTTGGGAACAAGGTTCCCTTGGACGATACAAATGTCTCTGCGAGTGTCCTGGGAAATGGATTTGGTTCCCTGAATCTCCTTCTGTCTGCCTGAAGATCTACAAAGGTGAGGAAACTCCTCTGCTCTTTACTCCCAGCTTGCCTTGACAGGGCAGATGCTGATTCAGCTGATTCACTAGCTCACAGTTTTTTTTCCCAGACCAACTTGGGGACTGTCACCAGCCACTCCTTCCTGTCCAGGGCTGGCGACCCCCATACTTGAGCCAGGGAATTGGTGCTGCCTGTGGGCAGCATGGCAGAGGGGCGGGGTGTCTGAGGTTCCCTGCTCTTCTGTGCCGCCAGGAGGAGGTAAGAGTGAGGGACCTCTTCCTCTTCGAGGGAAGAGCAGAGCGGTTCATAACTATGCCTGCTTCCTGGAGCACAGGCCTCCCCGCTCTCCGTCTGCCTCTCCCGCCCCCACGCCTGCTCTCTTAGGCCTAAAACACAGCGAGGGAGCCTTGACCCCTGGCTATGGGGAGCACCCCCCCACTCCCCTCACCCCCCCCTCCCCTGCCGTGCCTGGCTGACCTCTCAGACTGAGCAGAGGCAACGTCTCAAAATCAGCAAACTCCCTGAGGTGAGCTGTTTGCTTTTCCTCTGTACCTTTCCTTGGACCATCACAGACCATTCCTCAGAACAATTCCAAACTTCTTTTGTTTCCATTCATTCTCAGAACACCGGAGCGAGTGTAGGCAGTGTGAGGTGAGAGACAAATACTGCAGTGGCAGCTGTACAAAACTTCTAGAGAGTTCCCTTGCCCCACCGCAGGTCCCCACCTTTCGGCTCCAGGACCCACGGTTGCCATACTAGGGCCACTGTGAGCCACGCGGCCCCTGTGCCGGCCCCTTCCTCTGTGCATCTGGTGCACAGTGCCTTATCCTGTGAACGTGACCGGGGTGATCACGGGGCGTAGCGACTTACTGAGAAATAGACACAGGCCGAGAAAAGGAAAGGGACATGCCTGCAAATCAATGAGAAGAAAATTAAGAGAAAGGCCCTCTTTACCCACAGAGGGGAGAAAGTGGGGGAAACAAACCCGAACAGGCATTCTCCCAAGAGACTTGCCCGAAGACAGCTGACATACTGGCCCCGAAATACTGAAAACAGATGCTTTGGGGAAAGGGATGATTAACAGGTATTTATAGCTCTTTCCACCTTTTGAAGCAGTTTCATATAAATTCTTTATGTGATCTGATACTTTCACAGCTTTTAAAAAAAAAATGGAAGAAGGCTTTAGGGCTGCAGTCCGCACCTCATGTAATTATTGCCACCACTTATTACGTGCCTCCTGCGAGCCAGGGACTGTGCTAGGAGCTCGCTGTCATTACCTCTCTTCCACATAACAGTCCTGATGCGGACGATATTCTCTTCGTTTTGCAGAAAAGGAAACTGAGGCACAGGGAGGTTAAGTAACTTGCCCGAGGCCACACAGCTGGTTAGTGGTGGGACTAGGATTTGAACCCGGGTCTGTCTAGGCCATGGCAATTGTGAACCTTTCCTCCCTGCGGTGGGGAGTTTGGTGGGTTATAAATTGATGGCCCCTCGGTGCCAAATGCACACTTCCATATATGTTTTCTGAAAAACGAGGCATTTCTCCTTTCAAGTGAGCACGATGTCAGGCTTCCTCAGTAGAGGGCGCTGGGGGGAGATTGTGGAAGGAAGTTGGTGGGGGGGGGCGGTGTGGAAGGAGGCTGGGTTGGCCGTGTGAGGGTGAGGACATCTGGTGGAGTCCTGCCCCAGCCAAGACTCGGTTCCTCTGCGACCCTGCAGCCTCGGCCCGACGGTGACCTTTCCACAGCCCTGTCAACACGGAACCCAGAGTCCCTGCAGAGGCCCCCCGTGCTCTGCCGGCCTCCTCTACAGGCCCCCAGCCGGCTCCGCAGCCATCCCTGACCCCAGTGTCCCACACCACGGTCACCCTCCAGAGCCGGCCATTCGGCTCCAGCCTGGACAAAGTGGCCAGCTTCTCTGGTGGGCTGGCCCTCACCTTCCTCTGTGAGGCCTGACTCGGTCCAAGTTTGTCCCTCCTCTGGGACCTTCCCTCAGCCCAAGGGTGCCAGGTAGAACTTACTTATTCAGCTCATATTGTGCTTTCATTCTACCTGATTCTTTCTATTAAGAGGCCCTGGCGGGGATGCCTAGATGACTCAGCCAGTTGAACGTTGGACTTTTGCTCACGTCATGATCTCATGGCTCATGGGTTCGAGCCCTGCATCGGGCTCTGTGCTGACAGCTCAGAGCCTGGAGCCTGCTTCGGATTCTGTGTCTCCTTCTCTCTCTGCCCCTCCCCCTCACACTCTGTCTCTCTCTCTCTCTCAAAAATAAACATTAAAAAAAAAAAAAAGAGGCCCTGGGGCGCCTGGGGGGCTCAGTTGGTTAAGCATCTGACTCTTGATTTCAGCTCAGGGCATGATCTCACGGTGGTGAGTTTCAGTCGCCAGTCGAGTTCCCAGCTGAGCTGAGCATGGGGCCTGCTTGGGATTCTCTCCCTCCTTCTGCCCCTCCCCCACTAATTCTCTCTCTCTCTCTCTCTCTCTCTCTCTCTCTCTCTCTGTCTCTCTCAAGCATATAAAAATAAATAAATAAAAATTAAGAAATAAAATAAAAACTAAAAGGCCATGACGTAACCTGCAGCATGGAGTCTATGCCCTGACTGGACGCAGACCCATACCTGAGGCTTTTCCAGCAGCTTCAGACAAGCTGCTCAGAACTGGGGGGAGTGACTCACTCCTGGACCCGAGCTCAGATGCCAGCGGGTGGCATGCACAGCTCCCAGGTGGCACACACTAGGAACCCAGGCTTCTGGCCGGCTGCCAAAGAAGAGGTGGCCCCGGTGTGTGGCTGCTGCTGAGTTCCTTTCCTGGTCCCACCGAGGTCCTCACAGCTCTGCGCAGAGGGCCCTTTTCTTCCTCCGTCCCCCTTCCCTCTCTCTCTCTCTCCCCTGTCTCTGCCCCATCCCCACGCCTCTCCTCCCTCTTTGCCAGAACCACACCTCACTTGCTTTCTTAGCAGTAAACGAGAACCATAGTGAAGCATTAAGTCAGGGAATGGCTTCCAGAACAACAGCAAGGCCCTTTCTCAGTTGGCAGGTGGGATGGTAGGCTGACAAGTCAGCTGGCTGCTTCTTGCTTGTTTCAGCCAGGAGCATCTGGCAATGGTGAGCTCCCAGGGCAGAGCCGTCTGGCATGAAGACAGAGGCCTGTGGGAGAGGATGCATGGGGAGGGGGGGTGCAAAGGCTGG
The DNA here is from genome assembly GCF_018350155.1 of Leopardus geoffroyi. Classification (NCBI taxonomy): domain Eukaryota; kingdom Metazoa; phylum Chordata; class Mammalia; order Carnivora; family Felidae; genus Leopardus; species Leopardus geoffroyi. The sequence continues at coordinate 55,662,109 of NC_059338.1, read as the reverse complement.
GAAGCAGCTGTGTGAAGGAGCCGGGACTGGGACTGGGCCCGAGTCGTAGCTTCCTAGTTCGGGCTTGCCACGTCCCTGCTGTGTGACTTTGGGCAAGTTGCTCGACCTCTCTGAGCCTCAGTATTCTTAGTTCAAACTATAAACGAAATGTCCTCGATAAAAATGTCAAAATCAAAATTTCTCTGGAATGTTGAAAAATCGCTCATATTTCCTTCCGAACGTGGGGAGAAAACAAAAAGAGGTTATGAAAATATTAAGGACTGTATTGTATCCAATAGCTAAAAAAATTTTAGGGCTTTTATTTGTTTGTTTCTCTTAAGATTCAGTCCTTCCGTGGTTGAAAAGTTCATGCCTATTGCAAAATTCTGGAAACTTTCTGCATGCTCTGCCCTTTGTCCCTTACCTCTGCTTTGCAGACATATTCTAGGGAGCTTAAGCCAGAAACTCCCAGGAAAGTGAAGATTAGCCAGCAGACTAATGTCCCGGGTGTTACGCCAACACGTACTGTCTCTGGGATCAATGTGCATGCCAAAATATTATGTACGGGTAAACGTTATAATCATTAAACAGCGTTTTAAAACAGTAGGGCAACAGGAGCACAAGAAGCCCTTCATCACGACACATTTACTGCGCTCAGCGTGCTGCCTGCTTCTGCCCGCTACCTCTCATCTGCGTGGTCACCCCCACAGGGGATTGCTATCTGCAGCCCTTGCCTTGAACACCTCTGGTGCTCCTCCTCCATGTCCTGCCCACCTTTTCCCAGCCATTGCCGTGGCAACCTGTCCTGTGCAGGTGTCATCGGCTGGGACCTGGCTTCCGCTGCCCTGCCCCAGCTTCTCTGACTCCACAAGAGCTAGTCTGGTGCCCACATCTGTGCATCATGGGAGCGGGATCCACGAATGAATGCTCCCTCCCTCGGCTGCATTCTTTTTTTCTTTGTTTAAAATGTTTATTCATTTTTTGAGAGAGAGCACAAGTGGGGAGGGAAAGAGAGAGACGGGGAGAGAGAGAATCCCAACCTAAGCAGGAGTTTTGCTGCCCGCACGGAGCCCGACGCGGAACTCGAACTCACGAACCGTGAGATCATGACCTGAGCTGAAGTCGGACACTCAACTGACTGAACCACCCGGGTGCCCTCATTCTACACAGCTCCCCGGCAGGGCTTGGTGGGGTCAAGCCTCCACCACCCACTGTGGGGACCCACTGGGGAACGCCCCCTCCCTCCTTACGTGCTCGCTTTCCTTCTCTGACTAGCTCTCCCCTGCCCCTGATTCCTGATCTCCCTGGGATTAGACCCACGCAAATCACTGCATAAAAGCCCCCACCCCAGGCTTCTCTCTGGGAAGTACAGACTGAAGCAGACGCAAAGTAAAGGGAAAAGTGGGCTTCTCTTGGGACACTGCTAACGGACTCTGAGAGATCTTGTGGTAATCTGTGTGTTTCTCTTGGGGCTTATTTAATAGGTTTCCAGACACTTTGCTGCAAAATTATTACGACAAAGTTGTATATATACTATCTCAACACTCTCTCTCTCTCTCTCTCTCTCTCTCTCTCACACACACACACACACACACACACACACACACACACACACATGAATAAGGGGTTTCTGTGATTCTAAGAAGATCTTTTTTCTATGTAACAATTACACCATAAAGACAGCGGTGGTGACAGTCTGAATGGCAGACGAAGAAAAAGTCCACCTTCTGTGGCCTCCCTGGGCTGGGCTCCCGCAGCCTCCCCTGCCCTCGCCCTCAGTTCTTGCCGCCCCTGCTTCGAGCACAGCCGCACTTAACCTCCAGCTGCCCAGAAAGCCCTTTCTTTACCCTCAGATTTAAGACCTCGAAGCCTATCTTTGGTTCCAAACATTTCTTTCCCTGATGTTTAAATGCACACTTCCTGTTTTTTACCATTAGGTTCTATAAACCAGGGGTCACCTCAAGGTCCCCGAAGGGCCGCTGGACCTCAGGAAGGGGAGGAACTGAATTTGAGTTTTGGCTCTGCCTTTAGCTGGCTAGGTGGCCATGGACCAGCTCTGGGCCTCAGTTTCCACATCTGCACAAATGAGCCAGTGGATCAGATGCTTTCCAGGCCACTTTTGCAGCTCTACGTTCTTGTGCTAATGTAATTTCCTGCTCATGAAAAAAAAAACCCATGGCTAAAAAGAGTTTCCAAGCTTGGAGTTCACTCTAATGGGCTGTTGTCCTTATTTCAAAAGTAGAGTAGCTGGAAAGAACAAAAAGAAATGTAAAATTAGAGAACACATCTCATAAATTCCCCAAGGCTTGTTAAATGACCACAGGACAATAAAAGGCTGTTTATTTGCCTCTGTTTCCACACACACACACACACACACACACACACACACACACACACGGGTTTTTGTTGAGAATGTGACTCCATTCGCTTAACAGTCTGAAATAAGTAATCTTCATAATGTTCCTATTAATACTAATACTTTTATTTGTGCTCAAAGACTCGAGTTCAGCAAGTTTTAGTGCAACCACTGATCACCGAGCAACCCGGGGCCCTTCGGGCCTCATTTTCTTTTGTTGTAAAATTTAGCATCAAATCTCTTCCAACTACAGCAATACGGGGTCTTTAAAAATCCTTTCCACCTTAGAGTTATTTCGTGAGCCCCACAAACATCCTTCACGGTAGACAATCTCATTAGCACGTAAGGGGTAAGAAGTCAAGGTCCAGAAGGTAAAGGACTTGCCCAAGGTCACATCCAGGCTTCGATGTTTGTCAGTCTCGCTTATTTGCAGACTTTGCCTTTTATGTAGAAAGCCTTTTTAGAAAATAATTTCCCATTGTTTTATTCTGATGATCTCCAAGCCTTTGGAAAAGTTGAAAGAATAGTACAATAAGTGCCCCCCTCCTCGCCACGTGCTGTTCACAGAGAGTCACCAGTTGTGAAAACTTTGGTGCATTTTTTTACCTTCCTTTCTGTCACTCTTTCCATATTTACAGTCTTTGCTGAACCGCCTGAAAGGAAATTGCAACCATTCTGCCACCTTTCCCCTAAGGACTTGAGTATGTACTCTCGGAAGATACTCTCCCTAACCACCACACCATCTCTCGCCCAAGAAACTGAGCAGTCATCAATAGCATAACCGTAGAAGCAGCCGATATTCTAATATCATCAGTGATTCCAAGCCTGTCCTTTGTAGCTTTTTTTCCCCTGGATGTAGGAGCCAGTCCAGAGCCAGGCACTGCATTTGGCCACCGCATCTCTCTAGCCTCTTTCAATCTAGAACAATACACCTGTCCCCTTTCTTTCTTGATGGTGACATCTCTGAAGAGTCTGGACTAACTGTCCCACAGCTGGATTTCCTTGCTTGTTTCCTCCCGATTGGAAAACTTCTCCAACAGTGAATATTTGGGAGCACAGCTTCAAAAAAAGTGACACAAATACTATCTTCCCAACTAATGGGGAGAGTGTGCCCCCCGTTGCAACCAACACTCACGGACTCACCTTCAAGCAGGGACAAGGACGAACAGCCCAGCATCTTAGAAAGAGCCACCTCGAGGAGTTGCCTGGTGACTTAAAAGCAGAGGTCCTCGGATTGGGCAAAGAGGCCGAAAATTCGCAAAGACAACATATTGAGGAACCCGACAAAGAGTCACCACCTCTTTATTTTGCCAAGAAAGGACATGAAAAAATCCCCACCGTCTATCATGATTTCATAAATCAATTGTCAGGTCATTTTAACAACAAGAGGCAGGAATCACAGTCTCCAAACAAAGATCCACCGAAGGGGTAGTTTTCTAAAAAGCCTAGTTGGGAACCTTCTACTGATCATCTACATATACGTCTCACCTGGTCTCCTATTTCTCATTTTACCGTCACTGTGAGAACCGTCCCGGAAGCCACAAGAGCTCGGGACCGCTGACCCGAACAGAGCTCCCAGGAGCGAGATGACTAGTAACCTGTGAGGCTGATTGCTCCCCTGGATTCGTCTGCCTCGTGCTGGACGTGCAGCCTCCGGGAGAGAGGGGAGGGCGGGAGAGCAAGCCTGGGCCACCTGTAACAGGTCACTATGAGCCATGCCACCTTCTGGACTCGGGGACCCCTTCACCGCACATTCTTACCTTCCCTGGAACCTGATGGCACATCCTGAGGGGTGCCGCGGGCCTGGGGACACTGGCCTCTTCTCAGCCTTGCCACCTCCTGGCTGCTGCTGTCCAGCCTCCGGGCCAGATCCTCGTTCTCTTCCCTCAGTCGCCTCTTCTCTTCCTCCAGAGCTGACTTGTCCCGGAGGAGGTTGCTGTAGGAAGCCTCCAGCTCCCTGTTTTGGCTTTCCAGCTGTTCTCGCTCCCTTCTCAGGGCGCCCAGCTCCCTCTGCAGCCCCTCCTGGGTCGCCGAGGGCCCAGCAGCCTCGTCCAGGGTCAGCTGGTGGACAAGGCCCTCCAGGGACCTGAGCCGGGCTTTGGTGGACTCCAGGTCTGCCCGCTGGGCACTGCTGTCTCTCTGCAGGTCCTGGATGGCTGACATGGCCTGGCCCTGCTCGGGGCAGCTGGACTCGTTGGGGCTGGCCACACTGAAGGTGTACTGGCATCGGCCACTCCGGTCATTGGCTTTCCGGAGCTGGGCTGTCCTGGCCCCTAAGCCCCATACCAGACAGGCCAGAAGTAGCAGCTGGATGGCTGGCATCTCGGGCCTGCAGCGGCAGTGATGTGCAGAGACCGGGCAAGGCTTCCCCAGGACAGCTCTCCTCCTCTGGGAGGTGTCTGGACGGGTGGCCCTGCCGGTGCACGCCTTGGCTTCACAGAGGTTTATATATACTGGAGAGCCACCCCTGCACTGGAAGGGGGAGGTGGCCACGTGAGGCTGGGTGGGGCCATGCACAGGGGAATTGTTTTCTCACGGCCAGCAAAACTCTTAGAATGACACTCCAGAAGTCTGTTTTGAATTTCTTTGAAAAAAGAACGTCTCGCTTTATGCACCCCGTATCCCTCTGATATTCTCCCCCATATCCCCACCCTGTCTTGTGCCCACGCATTCACACGCGCCTACTTCATCCAACGGGAACTACTTGTGTGTCCGTTTCAATAAGGATTTATTTCTAGTTTGTATTTCCATTTACTCTGCAAACTCTATTGAGACCTGCTCTGTGTCACGGACTGTGCTAGGAACGGGGGATGCAGACCGTTCCTAAGACACAGTCCCTCTGTCCCTGTGGCCGTGACAGAAACACCTAACAGCCAGCCAGAACACGAGGGCAGCATGCCGCCCAGCTTCAGGGAGCAGGGATCCTGTAAAGGCAGCTGGAAGCAGAATTCCTCCCTTGCCCCGAGCTTCACAACAAGTGTGGGTGTGTATTTGGGAGAACCTCCTAATTCTGGTCTCAGCACATCAGGCACCTAAGTCAGTGATAGGCTCTAGACTAGTTCTTACCGAGTGTGTGTGTGTGTGTGTGTGCAAAAGCACCTCAATTCTCATTGATGAAATCTATGGAACCCTTCTCAGGAAGATGTTTTTGTTCTTTTTAAGGTTTATTAATTTTGAAAGAAAAGAGCACGAGTGGGGGAGGGGCAGAGAGAGAGAGAGAGAGAGAGAGAGAGAGAGAAGAGGGAATCCCAAGCAGACTCTGGGCTGTCAGCGCAGAGCCCGACACAGGTCCATCTCAAGAACCGTGAGATCATGACCTGAGCAGAAATCAAGAGTCACATGCTTAACCGACTGGGCCACCCATGCCCCCAGGAAGATGTTTTTAAATGTGTAAAATTTATAGGACTGCAAAGGAAGCACAAGATATTGAAATACTGCTATCAAAATATTTTGAAAATTTGAAATATGCATGTCCTTTATTAACACTTAATTTTTTTAAGCTGACTCCACACCCAATATGTGGTTGAACTCACAACCCTGAGATCAAGAGTCACATGCTCTACCACTGAGCCAGCCAGCCATCTTTGTTGACGCTTTAAAAACAAGGTCTTGGGGCGCCTGGGTGGCTCAGTCGGTTGAACGTCCGACTTCAGCTCAGGTCACGATCTCGCGGTCCGTGAGTTCAAGCCCCATGTCGGGCTCTGGGCTGATGGCTCAGAGCCTGGAGCCTGGTTCCAATTCTGTGTCTCCCTCTCTGCCCCTCCCCCATTCATGCTCTGTCTCAAAAATAAATAAATGTTAAACAAATAAATAAATATAAAAACAAGGTCTTTTAGGGACTCCTGTATGGTTCAGTGGGTTAAGCATTTGACTCTAGATCTCAGCTCAAGTCATGATCTCGCAGTTCATGAGTTCGAGCCCCAAGTCGAGCTTCATGCTGACAGCCGGAGCCTGCTTGGGATTCTCTCTCCTTCTCTCTCTCAGCCCCTCCCCTACTCATTCTCCACCCCCCCACACACACACACAAACACATACTAAAAAAAAAAATTGAAAACAAAGCCTTTATCTTTTAATGTTTAACTTATCTTTGAGAGAGAGAAAGAGCGTGAATCGGGAGGGGCAGAAAGAGAGGGAGACACAGAATCCCAAGCAGGCTCCAGGCTCTGAGCTGTCAGCACAGAGCCCGACTTGGGGCTCGAACCCACCAACTGTGAGATCATGACCTGAGCAGAAGTCGGACCCTTAACCAATTGAGCCACCCAGGCACCTTGAAAACCAGCTTGGTCTTTAAACACTTTAAAAATAGGAAGGGATGTCTAATTTCAAAGTAGTTTGAGTGTAAATGCTATTTATCGCATGGAATCTGCACCAATCGCAATGTAACATAAAATGCCTGTGATTTCTATCGGTAATGATAATACAGGTACTGCTATTACAACTTTGGATTTATGGCTATTTCTAGCGTGAAATGAAATGTTAAACCTAAAATTTAATTAGAAGGTAGTGAAAATAAAGATGAGATTTTTTTTTCCTACCCTAGGCTAACCATTCCCTGCTTTTATTAATAAACCTAAAGAGAAAACAAACAAATAACAAATGACAAAACCATCCGAATGTGCTAAGAGGAGGTCTGTGCAAATGAGAACGTGTGTAGCAGCCTCATCGGTAACTCAAAAATAATGTTTGCCATTGAGCGATTTCTGTGGTTTGATACCAAAAACATCTTCAATGTTTGGCAGATTCACCCGGAGTTTGGGAGAATACATTTTGTTCAAAAGATTCTATTCTTGGGGCGCCTGGGTGGCTCAGTCGGTTGAGCGTCCGACTTCAGCTCAGGTCATGATCTTGCGGTCTGTGAGTTCGAGCCCCGCATCAGGCTCTGGGCTGATGGCTTCAGAGCTTGGAGCCTGCTTCCGATTCTGTGTCTCCCTCTCTCTCTGCCCCTCTCCCGTTCATGCTCTGTCTGTCTCAAAAATAAATAAATGTTAAAAAAATTTTTTTTAAAGATTCTATTCTTATCTGGTTCTAGAGTCAGACTTGAACTTGAGACATTTACAAATGGGTGCCTGTTTACTGCTGACTAGATGGTCCTATTCTCCGTTCCCTAATCCGATAATAAACATTACCAAAATGGTTTCCGAATCCGATAATAAACATTACTAAAATAGCAAGAACTGGTTCAAGTCTGTTCGGCTCTACTCTCAGGAATGTTTTCTTCCTGTTAAGAGAACTGAGATTGTTCCTTAGGGGAGCAATCCACAGAGGAAAGGAGTTCTGGATAAAGAAAAACATTAAGTAATTTTCCTGCCTTCAGCTTGCTCAGGATCACTCTGCTTGTAAAGAAACAATAGAGATGTCGGGTCCCGTGTTCTGACTTCTCTTGGACTGAGCTCCTTTCCAGGCGACAGCACTGCCTGGTACAACCCAGGAGCGCGCAGCCCAAAGTTGCCGTGCCTCTTCCCACTGGTCACTTCCCACTGCGCTTTACTGCAGCTTCATCTTTCTGGCCCACACTCCATCCTCTCCTTTCCTTTATCTCCCCTGCGCTGCAGGCCAGTCCATGGCACAAAAGTCGTGTCACACAGTCGCTGAGGAGCCTCGTGGGTGCCAGTCGGGGGGGTGAAGAATTGAACAATCCCGGCATTTTCACTTGGTCCAACCCAGGTTTCGAACGCCAGGCGAGAGCTACCATCGATTCCCCCCCCCCCCCCCAGTGCTCTTTATGGGCCCTGGCAAATGCTCAGGAAAAGAAAACGTGGCTGTGGGGTTCACATACCCCCCCCTCATCCCCCACTGGGCTTCAGCTGCTGGAGCTCTGCCTGGCTGCCTGCCTTTTCAAAGCCTTCATGGGGCTTGAGCCACAAGGACACTAGCAGATGAGAAAACTAAGGCCCAGGGAAGGAGAAGATGTGCCCAGGGACAAATTACCAACGAGCGGTAGAGCCAGAAAGGAAACTGAGGTCTTCTGATTCTGAGGTTTTCCACCGTCTTGCATAAGCCACATCCACCCAAGTGCCCAGGAGTTGCCCAGAAGGTATGAAAGACTCCAGTCACTTCTTCCAGGAACTGACGCTCTAGGAAATGAGCTAGCTTCCTATACTCACATTAAATAAAGGCCTTCATGAGGGAAAACTCATGCACATCCTTCGGTTTTCACAGCTGACGTTATGAAACTGCAGTGTTTCATCAAATCAAATTACTCTCCTAAAAGCAGAGAAAGGGGCTCACTGCAGACAAACACAGTCCCGGCCCATGAGCAGCAATATACATCTGGTGTGCTCTTTTCACCCTCCTGCCTGTCACCACCCTCTCGGGGCCAGCGCCCCCACTCCTCACCGCCCCCACCTCCTGGTATTGGCCTGGACCTGAGGCCCCTTTTCCTCCGAGGAAACACTGTGCACTCCAGATTCGCTGTTAGACTGTGTTCCATGGCCATTTCCTTTCTGGAGCCTGGAGCCAGGGAGCCTCCAGCTCAGATGCTGCCAGCAGCCAGGAAGACGCTCATGGGGTGTGTCCGCCAAGTGCAAACGGGTGTCCTTTGCTGGAGCAGGCATGGAAGGTGCGGGCCGGGGGCCTTCTGTGAAAGACGGAGGCAGCAGGGGGCGCTAGGGAGCGGCATTAGTAAGGCGCCTCCTTCAGTTCCGTTCAAGGCTGTGTCTATTTTTGTTCATTTAGTGTTGGGTTTCGGCCGGCTGGCTACTCATTTTCTCCTGCAGTTCTTCCAGGAGAAAACGTAACCCCCATGAAAGTAAGACTGTGACCACTTTGTTCACCATTTTGTCCCCGGTGTCTGCCGGATACAAGCACTCGATACGTTTTCAGCGGATGCATGGATGGATGCAAAATTCAAGCCGGCATAAAGAGAAAGAGGGCCCCAAGGAAGGAACACAAAGCGAGTGGCACCGTCCCGAAGGCTGTTCAGGACACTCTGGGCAGCTCCCTGCTGGCAAGGATCCCCCAGCTGGAGAGGAAACTTTGCCGGGGGCACACTCTCCTCCCCCAAATGCACACAGATAGCCTCAAATGGGATTATTTCGTGGGTACCTTTCCTTCGCAACAGCTATTGATGGGTAGGATTTCCACAGGGTATTGGTAGGGGGGAGGGTGTGGAGATACAAGAAGAAGCACAGAAAGAAAAAGTGAGATTTATTCAAAAGATCAAAGAACAGCCCTGTTTGAGAAAGAGCACCAGGCCTGTGTCCCCGGGGCTGTCCCAGATCCGGCTGGAAGAGCCAGGGTTGGGGGGAACAGTGATTGCTAACGTATTGGGAGCTGGGACACAGTATCCTTGTATGCCTGACTTTACAAAATTGTTGGGGCGCCTGGGTGGCTCAGTCGGTTAAGCGTCCGACTTCAGCTCAGGTCACGATCTCGCGGTCCGTGAGTTCGAGCCCCGTGTCGGGCTCTGGGCTGATGGCTCAGAACCTGGAGCCTGCTTCCGATTCTGTGTCTCCCTCTCTCTCTGCCCCTTCCATTTTCATGCTCTGTCTCTCTCTGTCTCAAAAAATAAATAAACGTAAAAAAAAAAAAATTAAAAAAAAAATAAATAAAAAATAAAAAAACAAAAACAAAATTGTCACCCATCTCTGAACTGGTGATGTATCCTATATTCATTTTATTCTTTAAAATGATCCAAATTAATTATCTCTTAAGAGTTTCCTGAGATTCCAAAGAAAAAGTGGAATTAGAAGAGGGTCGTAGTGGGGCGCCTGGGTGGCGCAGTCGGTTAAGCGTCCGACTTCAGCCAGGTCACGATCTCGCGGTCCGTGAGTTCGAGCCCCGCGTCAGGCTCTGGGCTGATGGCTCAGAACCTGGAGCCTGTTTCTGATTCTGTGTCTCCCTCTCTCTCTGCCCCTACCCTGTTCATGCTCTGTCTCTCTCTGTCCCAAAAATAAATAAACATTGAAAAAAAAAAAAAAAGAAGAGGGTCGTAGTGTCCACGCCGACAGGCTGGGCTGATTTAAATACGTGCAATGTTCTAGTTGCTTTTTTTTTTTTTTTTTTTAATTTTTGTAAGTTCATTTATTTATTTTGAGAGAGACAGAGTGAGTGGGGGAAGGGGAGAGAGAGAGGGAGACAGAAAATCCCAAGCAGGGTCCAGCTCTGCCAGCACAGAGCCGGATGCGTGGCTCCAACCCACCACACTGTGACACATGACCTGAGCCAAAACCTAGAGTCGGATGCTTAGCCGACTGAGCCACCCAGGTGCCCCTAGTTGCTTTTTAACTAGATCTTTTGTTTTACTCTTTGTTCTTTCATCTTTTCTTTAGAAGGGTTTTTTTTTTAATGTTTATTTATTTTGAGAGACAGAGAGAGTGCATGCAGGGGAGGGGCAGAGAGAGAGAGAGAGAGAGAGAGAAAGAGAGAGAATCCCAGCAGTCTCCATGCTGCCAGCACAGAGCCCAACGCCCAGCTTGATCTCGGGACCGTGAGATCATGGCCCGAGCTGAAATCAAGAGTTGGCCTCCAGGTGCCCCCTTTCTTGTTTTCTCTAAAGGCCAGGCTTAAGCCTGTCAATCGTTTGTGTCCTGACAGAGACTGGGCGATGTTTTGAACATGCTCTACCCCCTACTTGGCCTCCGATGTTACCCAGTAGTCCCTACCTGCTTCCTGCATTTGGAGATTTGGGGGTTTGCTGTTATTTTCATGTTCTCTGCTAGCCTGACCCTCCTGAGCTCACCCCCACAGGGCGATGCTGTTTGTTGTTGGTTTTTTAAAAAAATAATGATCCACTTTGGGATCTGATGAGATCACACTGTTTTTCTCATTGTTCTTTCAAGTTCATGTAGAAGTCTCTTCCTAAGGACCAGATATATACCCATTTGGAAATGTCTTTTTGGTCTGTTTTCCTTATTCATTGACCTTTGGTTCTCATCATTTTTTCCTGAAATTAAAAGCAAGGGGAAGTTTATTTTCCATCATTATTTGCGCTCCTAGAATTTTCACTTGGACAAGTGCCATAAGGCAGAGTCGTTTTCCAGTTTCTTAACTCCCCCCCCCCCCCCCACCCCATGGACTTACCTTATGGGATCTCATGCTTCTGTCGGGAACAGGGTTTGTTACTACAATAAGAGCAGACACAGCCTGGAAACTTTCCCATAGCTGGCATAACTTCTTCCCGATTCTTTATCACACTGCCAAAGACATACGTCTGAACAAGGGCCAGCAGGCTTCCAGGGCGTTTCCATAAACCCCAGCTCATTGCACCCCCTCATAATAACCCCGAGGTAAGCTGGGCAAAGTTTGTAATCCCTCCTTTACAGATGAAGACACTGTGGATGAGAGCAATTGGCCGATCTGTGCAAGGTCACACGGCTGGTATGACCATGACCTGAGCGCTCTGCCTTCTCACTCCATCTGACTTCTGCAGCTACTCCTGCTACAGGGAAGCCTCAAGAATGAACTTTACAAGGTGTTTCTCTTCCACACAATCTATTGACTAGTAGCCTGGGGCCTAGATCAGCCCAAGCGTATGTGGGGATGTCTGCTTTGGGTTGGCCCCGTGGAGAAGGATTTTGTGACCTCCACTGTGTGGGACCAGAGCAGAAATGAGGAGCACTGTAGCCAGGGTGTCACTGGGGAGTCCAGGACTAGCCCTGAGGGCAGTGGGAGACTCATCCTGAGGCTGGTGTGAGGGCTGCTGGCATAATCTTCCTGAGCCTGAGCAAGGAGACTCTCCTGTCTTACGTTCAAGGTACAGATTCTCTTTCACGTTTCCTTGAGGCAAAAAGCAAAAGGAGAAAGGGTGGGAGGGCACCCCGCTGGCTCAATCCGTGGAGCCTGAGACTCTTGATCTTGGGGTTGTAGGTTTGAGCCCCACAATGGGTGTAGAGATTACTTAAAAATAAAAGCCTTTTTTTAAAGAGGAGTATTTTTTTTTAAGTTGATTTATTTATTTTGAGAGAGAGAGAGAGTGAGCAGGGGAGGGGCAGAGAGAGAGGGAGAGAGAGAGAGAATCCCAAGCAGGCTCTGCACTGACGGTGTGGAGCCTGATGCGGGGCTTGAACTCACAAACTGTGAGATCAGGACCTGAGCTGAAATCAAGAGTCTGACGCTTAAGCGACTGAGCCACCCAGGTGCCCCCCAAATAAAATCTTTTTTTAAAAAAGGGTGGGGGTTGGGGGAAGGAAGCCAAATATGGTAAATATTCTCCTAAACTGAGACTGAAACTGGCCTTTTAAAAAATGGTCAAGGGCACTGCTCTCCCTGCTTCTCAGAAGCTGTGAGTTTCACTCATGGCAGCTCTGGTTTTTTTGTTTGTGTTGTTTTGTTTTTTAATGTTTTTAAATTTATTTTGAGAGAGACAGGGAGAGAGAGAGAGAGAGAGCAAACACAAATCGGGGAGGGGTAGAGAGAGGGAGAGAGAGAATCCCAAGCAGGCTCCGCACTGTCAGCACAGAGCCCCATGCGGGGCTTGAACTCACCAACTGTGAGATCATGACCCGAGCCAGAATTAAGAGTTGAACACTCAACCGACTGAGACACCCAGGCGCCCCACCAGCTCTGCTTCTTGAGGCACCGGCTCCGTCCTCCACTTTAACCCTTATCTTCCCGCTGACCTCAGCTTTGGTCTGGCCCCTTATGGTGGCCCCAGGCCCGCGCCTCCCTCCCAGCCTAACACCCGTCAAGCCTGCTCACCGACTTGGTGTCCTTTCGAGAGCATGTTCTCCAGAGAGATTTGATTGGCTGAGCTCCTTCTTTCCAGCGACCACACCATTCAGAGGTTGCCCAGGGACCAACAGAAATTCTGTTCTTGGGACGGAAACTCAACCATAATTCATTTGGTTGTGTGTTGTGGAGGGGGATGAGAGGGCTCTTCAGAATGGAACAGCCTACGGGAGAAGATTCCCATAGAAGGAGATGTGGGTTGAGCTCCTTCGCAACTCTAGAACTACTAGAACTACTCAGCAACTAAGAACTACTTAGCAACTCTAGTTCAGTGGCCCAAAGTAATCTCTTCCTTGCCAGGTTTAGGCAGTGTTTCTTCCCAAGGAGGGAAAAATTGTGGGACACTCATACAGGAACTGTTTGAGGGCCTTCTGTGTGCCTGGCACCGTCCTAGGCCATGAGAAAGATATTTCAAAGATTGTTGGTGAAGATCGTAGGGGCGGAGGGGGCCAAGGTGAAGATGGAAACAACTTCTAGATGACTTGGGCTTCTCTTCTTACCCACACATAGAAAAAAAGAAATCATATACACGGTGGCTATGCGGCAACAGCATAGGTAAAACAGACTTTTATGGGGCTTTTGGGGGACCCTACTTATTACTTACACGTTTCTTTTTTTTTTTATTTTTTTTTTCAACGTTTATTTATTTTGGGGACAGAGAGAGACAGAGCATGAACGGGGGAGGGGCAGAGAGAGAGGGAGACACAGAATCGGAAACAGGCTCCAGGCTCTGAGCCATCAGCCCAGAGCCCGACACGGGGCTCGAACTCACGGACCGCGAGATCGTGACCTGGCTGAAGTCGGACGCTTAACCGACTGCGCCACCCAGGTGCCCCATTACTTACACGTTTCTGTGGGAAACTGCTTCTCATGGCTTGTGTCAAAGGAGAAAAACATACTTCTTTTGAAATGTACTCCCAGACTACACTGGAGGACAATGGGAGAAAGAGAGATAAAGAGGAGTTAGCACGTGGGGCCTTTATTGCCCAGGGGTCCATGCGTCAGTGGGCATTTTCTCAATCGATACGTATTAGAGACCCAGCAGCTGTTCACGTGGGGGCTTACGACAGTTTCTCACAAGCTAAACGTTTATGAATTACGAGCACAATCCACTGGTGATCTTTGGTGTGGAGTCAAGGCTATTTTGGTCTATTGTCAGTTGAATAAAGGGTCGGTGTGCAATGGAGGGACAGTGAGGGCCTCAGAGAGGCCCATGCCACCAGGGCGACACGGTGGGAAATCCACTGAAACCAGAGCCATTGTGGACTGAACTTTGTGTGTAAAAACACGCAAACCAAAACCTTTTGGCTTTTGAGGAAGTTCCCAAGTAGATCCATTGTTGCTTTATCTGTTTGGATAGTCCCGCGTACCTAAACATGTTTTTGCACTCACCAAGTCATTTTTATTTTGATACTTATGGCCATCCTGAGAGAGCGGTACCATTAACCCCATTTTACAAAGGAGGAAACCGTGGAAATGAAGTACTTACCAAGTTCTCAATGGTATCGCCCCCTAGAACCCCCCACGGCACGTCCAACACCACTACCCTCCCTCTTCCACCTCATCAAGGTGACATAACATTTGTAAAAATTTAGCCCTAATCTATATTAAATTCATACTGATTTGTTTTCCTGGCAAATATTAGGTAGAGGCTTTACTTTCAGAATGATATCCATAGGGGCGCCTGGGTGGCTCAGTTGGTTGAGTGTCTGACTCTTGATTGTGGCTCAGGTCATGATCCCAGGGTCGTGGCATCCAGCCCCACGTCGGGCTCTGTGGGTGTGAAACCTACTTAAAAAAAAAAAAAAAAAAAAGAATGCTATCTATGAAGAGTTCACAGAAAAGTAGAATATTTTCCATAGACAATGATGAAAATTTGTTAAAATATTCCCATTTTATTGTGTTCAGTCTAAGAGTGGAAGATTAATAATCAGCCTGAACTTGTTTGGAGTCATTAGTAAATAACTTACCTTAAAATTTTATTCAGCTTCTTCCAACTGTACTTTTTACTTATTCTGTTTATTTCCACTCTCTTAGGGGTTGGTGTATTAGAGCAGAAAGACGATGGGACCTAGATTTCTCCACACAGTCTCTTCCTCCTTGTGTCGCTGGCCGTGCCCAAGTCTCTCCAGATTTAAAATGCGCCTGAGGGGCGCCTGGCTGGCTCAGGTGGTTAAGTGTCCAACTCTTGATTTTGGCTCAGGTCATGATCTCACAGTTCATGGGATTGAGGCCCACGTCGGGCTGCAGAGCCTGCTTGGGATCCTCTCTCTCCCTCTCTCTGCCCCTCCCCTGCTCATGGTCTCTCTCTCTCTTTCTCTCTCTCTCTCAAAATAAGTAAGTAAACTTTAAAAATAAATAAATAAAATGCCCCTGAAAGTTCGTGGGAAGATGGCATGACGAAATGAGTGTCATAGTTCTCAGGGTGTGACAGCAGAAGCTTTAACGCCCGCTACTCCTCCTCAGTCCGTCTCGCGGAGCAAAGGGGCCCCTGGAGGATAAACGTTTTCTCCTGAATTCACTTCACAAGACATTGTGTGTGTGTGTTGGGCGGGGTGGGGGGTGGGGAGGGTGATACAAGGTTAGGAATCATTTCCTGATAAAAGAGCCACCATTTCTTGGGCCCTGATTATACACTAGCAGTTTTACATGTAGAGTCTATCTATCCTTCCGACCACCCAGATGCCTGGTGTTTCCCCACATGACTTCTGAGGAAACTGAGTTTCTGAGTCTCAAAGAAAGACATGTCGGTGAGTATGGGAGCTGGGATGTGAACCCACCTCTTCCCCAGGGCCCGGGCTTCCTGAGTGACTGGTTAGTTCTTTATTTTACCGAAGTTTAGCAAAAGTACCAGTAGATAATACCTCAGGGTGACATGTATTATTAAGGAGAGGGATTTCATTACTGGAACATTTTCATCTATTCATTTCCTTTCTGAATGCTTTTATTCCACAGAGAACAGAAAATCTCTTTCCTGGTGATCAGTTAAATCCGTGTAACAGATTTCAGTAAGCATGACTCAAAGGGTTTTTAATTAAGAAAGCATTACAATGTATTTCATTTTAAAAGATGGACCTGCGAACTCCCACCGGCAAAATTAAGTGAGAGAGAACGCCAAGGAGGCAGAAACACACGTTCACTGAAAGTCAGCAATTTGGCTTTAAGTGAGAACAGTTTGTCCTGTCCAAAATCCCCATTCTGGTAGGTTCTAAGCAAAGCTCAGGGCGGAAAATCGTCTCAAAAGAAAGAGCTATCTTCTTTGTGGCTTTTTGCCCCATATGAAAGTGGAAAGGCATCAAATATGGAAAATCAGGAGATGACCTATGTCAGTGGCCCCCGAACATGTTGCCGGAAATTGTGTGCATTGAAGATTATGTGTGGATATGGTCCAGGTCCAGCGAGCTCCCTGACAGACTAAATCTCCCAGGCAACTTTTCCACAGAATCTAGCTAGCCTGTGGTCAGGGAGGTCAGGATGATTTTACTCTTAGCACCAGCAAGACTGAATAAAAAGGTAAATCTCCTGAAAACAAAGACACATAAAGACCAAGAACATTATGCAGCCCGAGCTAAATATAACTGTTCTTTTTAAATTTTCTTTTCTTTTCTTTTCTTTTTTTTACAGTGTATATCATTGCAGCATTTTGTCTTGATTCTGTACCCTTTCTGGAATCTTGCTTCACTCTTGTTGCAGCAACACTGACATTCGGGAGTCTCCTGTGCCCCTCTGATTGTTCCTTCTCCATCTCAGCTGGGTTCTCTTCTTCCTTCCTCCCCATACCTGGGGGTGGCCCACTGCTCCTTCCATGGATCCCTGCCTTTCCCACAATATACATAGTCACCCGGAAAGCTCATCTGTGGTAGTCAGCCTTCAAAATGGCTCTTAAAGGGGCGCCTGGGTGGCTCAGTTAGTGAAATGTCTCTGACTCTTGATTTTGGCTCAGGTCATGATCTCATGGTTCGTGGGATCGAGCCCCTTGTCAGGCTTCGCACTGAGAACGTGGTGCCTGCTTGGAATTCTTTCTCTCTGCTCCTCCCCTGCTTGCACTCTCTCTCTCTCAAAATAAATAAATAAACTTTTTAAAAAAATGACTCTTAAAGATCCTGCCTCCTGATTTCCACACCCTTGTGTTTCCTCCCACATTGTACCAGGGCTGGTCTGTATGACCAATAGCACTGGCAGAAGTGATGACATGTGACTTCTGATACTAGGTTATACAAAACTGTGGCTGGGGCGCCTGGGTGGCTCAGTCAGTTGAGCGTCCGACTTCAGCTCGGGTCATGATCTCACAGTTTGTGAGTTCAAGCCCCGCGTCGGGCTCTGTGCTCACAGCTCAGAGCCCAGGGCCTGTTTCAGATTCTGTGTCTCCCTCTCTCTCTGACCCTTCCCCATTCATGCTCTGTCTCTCTCTGTCTCAAAAATAAATAAACGTTAAAAAATTTTTTTTAAAAAAACAAAAAACTGTGGCTTCCTTCCTGGGCTTCTCAGGCTTTTCTCCCTTGTTCTGATCCCTCACTTGGGGGGAAGGCATGTTGTGAGAAGCCCCATGGAGAGGTCTACCTGGTGAGGAACTAGGCCTCTTTCTGAGAGTAACATGGGTGAGCTTAGATGTGGATCCTGCGTCAACCTCCCTACCCCCCCCCCACCCCCTCCCTGTCAAGGATCGCCCTGTGCTGGGATCAGGTGGACATTATTGACCCCTTAAGCATTGACCCAGGCTATGTGTATGCAGCCAGGGGCAAAGTGGAGGATATGAACAGAGGGGGAAAAAAAAAAAAAACTGGGCAAAATAAATAAAAGTACTATTGAAAGTCCATTACTTTTTTTAAGATGGAAAAACTTAATGTGTTTATATGCTAAAGGGAAAGAGCCAGCGGGGCAGCAGTGGAGGTATTAACGATAATAGGGGCGGACATTTACGAAGCCCGTCCATGTGCCAGGAGCCAGGCTAAGCACTTCACCAGGATTCTATTACTAATCTTTCATAACGCATTTTTAAAGCAGGTACTGTTATTAGCATGATATTTAACAGATGAGAAAAGTGAGTCTCTGTCCAACACCGCTCAACGAGGGTGATTTAAGTAAAGGGAGTTCTGCCCCGCTGAGCTCTGGAATGCAGGAGTCGGGGCCTTTCCTGGCATGAAAGCCAAGCTTCTGTTTCCCAAGCACCTAGTAAATGCCAGGGGCTTTATTTACATTAACTCTGATGCTTACGCACCCCTGCGGGATGGCAGCTGTATCACCCCTTTCTGCAAGTGAGAAACCAGAGGCTCTCTGGCTGCTGACTTCATCTTTTCTTGACTTTTTCTTTGACTTCATCAAAGTCTTCATCTTTTCTCTTTAAAGACTCTGTCATGTATTATGAGGAGTGTGGGGCTCTGCAGTCTCAAATCATCATCAGCATTTGTTTCCAACACTTCTCATCGAGTGAGACTTCCCAACCCAGGGACATGATGCTCTGGAGAGCAGTTAGAGACACCGCCCTTCTACAAGGGCTTGACTCAACTACCGCAATGGGGACCATACTGGCAATTTCTACCTTTGCTTTTGGCAGTGGAACTCTTAGTCCCACTTCCAATGACACAGCCATGGTACTGTTTACAATACTCGTTGCACTGAGTAAAGAACGGATTTTTTTGTGTTTCTTTTTTAAAAAATGCCATGCGCCCAATAGTGTGGTGTGATCACAAACATTTTCTGAAGATAATCCATTAATAGTAAATCATTGAAAACATGTTGACAGAGTACAGGAAATGTAAGATGAATGGGAAGCTTGGAGAGAGAGACAAAGATCACAAGTTGAAAGACAGCCACCGTGTTCGGAATTTCGTATTTAACTGACCAGCAAATGTCACCTGAGATGTTTATGCTGGTTCCCATTTTCCAAAGCACAGTGCCATCTGTATTCCTTTGCCCTCCACAACAGCTGGCACATCAGTTAAGAATGCTTTCATCTACTAGTGGCAGGAAACCAGCTTAAATAGATGGAGGCTATTTTTCCCACTTAACAAGAGGCCCAGAGGTGACATTCTGGACCTGCTATGGTGGCCCAACAGTGTCACCAAGGATCCAGGCTCCTCTGACCTTCCATTTCACCATTCTTACCATGCTGACCTCTCAGAAAAGTCACCCATGGTTGCAAGACAGCTGCTCCAGTCACCACATCTGTGTTAAGTCGGGAATGAGGAAGGGAAGGAACGGGCACCAGGGATATCTTTGCTTTATGAGAAAAGTAAAAGCTTTCCCAACAGACCTTTCACTGGTGTACCTGGCTATCCTAGCTTCAAAAAAGAGTGGGAAAGTGGGGCGCCTGGGTGACTCAGTAGATTAAGCATCCAACTTTGGCTCAGGTCTTGATCTCATGGTTCGTGGGTTCGAGCCCCGCATTGGGCTTTCTGCTGTCAGCACAGAGCCCACTTCGGGCCCTCTGTCCTCTTCTCTCTCTGCCCCTCCCCTGTTCATGCTTGCTCTCTATCTCTCAGAAATAAACATTAAAAAAATTTTTTTAACTAAAGAAAAAGAGTGGCCAGGAAATTATGTGGCTTTTCCAGCCTCTCTATAGCAGATGTGACCAAGAGCAAAGCACTTTGGCAGGGAGGTCTGATTAGCCAACCAACAGTGGGTGGCATAGTGTTGTTTCCATCTCCGGTTTACAGATGAGAAACTAACGTACATAATGGCGACTTGGTCACAAAGGGGAAGAGCTGGGTCACAAACCTAGATCGACTGATTCTAACACTCATGTTATTTCCACTGTACTACTCAGCCTCTGAATTCTGCTATGGGAAAGTATATGTCATGAAGGGAACAATCCACAGAATTGTATAGTAACGGGGATATATTCTAAGTGGATTGATTTTAAACCAGTATCATATGATATTTTTATCATTATTGTTTAAAACCCATTATTGCATTTTTACAAATGTATGTAACAACTAAGCTTTAAAGATATTGATTGAAGCATTGTTTATAATTGCAAGACACTGTGGGGAAAACTTTACTTTTCTTTTTTTTTCATGTTTTTAAAATTTATTTTTGAAGGAGAGAGAGAGAGACAGAGCATGAGCAGGGGAGGAGCAGAGACAGAGGGAGACACAGAATTCGAAGCAGGCTCCAGGCTCCGAGCCATCAGCACAGAGCCCGACGTGGGGCTCGAACTCACGAACCGTGAGATCGTGACCTGAGCCGAAGTCAGACACTCAACTGACTGAGCCACCCAGGCGCCCCCAAAACTTTCCTTTTCAACAATAGGGAATTGGTTGAAAAAAATCATATGCCATGGAATAGAATAGTCAGAGATAAAGTTTCAAAGAATTTTGGTATTTACAATATTTTATTAAATGAAATGAGCACGTTATTTTTTTCAAAGTTTATTTTATTTATTTTGAGAGAGAACATGAGTGGAGGTGGGGCAGAGAGAGAAGGAGAGAGAGAATCCCAAGCAGATTCCATGCTGTCAGCACAGAGCCCAATGTGGGGCTCGAGCTCACAAACTGTGAGATCATGACCTGAGCTGAAGTCGAACACTTAACCAATGGAACCACTCATGCACCCCTCATCTTCGCATTTTTTGCAATATAAGTTAATTTGTAAAAGTCAGATTTGGGGCATCTGACTGGCTCAGTCAGTAGAGCAGGTGACTCTTGATCTCGGGGTCATGAATTTAAGCCCCACATTGGGTGTAGACCTTACATAAAAAATTTTGAAAAAAAAAAAAAAAGAATTACAGTCAGGTTTACAGTCAGGTTTATTGAAGTATAATTTACATACAATTAAATTCATCTTTTTAAATATGTGTGATAACAGTTATATATCCACCACTTGATTCAAAATACAGAATATTTCCTTTGCACCACCAAGTTCCCTTAGGCCCTTTTGTGATAAATCCCTTCCTCCTTCTCACTGGCCCTCGGCAACCACTGATTTGATTCTGTCCCTACAGTTTTGCCTTTTATTTATTTATTTTTTTTTTTTTTTAATTTTTAATTTTTTTTTTTCAATGTTTATTTATTTTTGGGACAGAGAGAGACAGAGCATGAACGGGGGAGGGGCAGAGAGAGAGGGAGACACAGAATCGGAAACAGGCTCCAGGCTCTGAGCCATCAGCCCAGAGCCCGACGCGGGGCTCGAACTCACGGACCGCGAGATCGTGACCTGGCTGAAGTTGGACGCTTAACCGACTGCGCCACCCAGGCGCCCCAGTTTTGCCTTTTAATGTCATATAGGGGCTCCTGGGTGGCTCAGTCAGTTAAGCGTCTGACTCTTGATTTCAGCTCAGGTCATGATCTCACAGTTTGTGAGTTTGAGTCCCGCATTGGGCTCTATGCTGACGGCTCAGAGCCTGGAGGCTGCTTGTTGTGGGGCTCTGCATGGACAACACAGAGCCTGCTTGGGATTCTGTCTCTCACTCACTCTCTGCCCCTCCCCCTCTTGCATGCATGCTCGCTCTCTCAAAATAAATTAATAAACTTAAATAAAAGAATTTCATATAAAGGATAATATATGACCTTTAGTTTCTGGCTTCTATCAATTAGCATAAATGCTCTTGAGATCATTCATGTTGTTGCATAAATCAGTGGTTCATTCCTTTTTATTACTGAGTAGTATTCTATAGTATGAATGTACCATAATGTGTTTGTCCTTTTACCAGTTGGTAGACACTCAGGTTGTTTTAAATTTTTAAAAAATTTTTTAATGTTTATTTTTGAGAGAGAGAGAGAGAGAGAGAGCACCCAAGCAGGGGGCAGGGGTGGGACAGAGAGAGGGGGACAAAGGGTCTGAACCGGGCCCTGCTGCTGACAACAGGGAGCCCAATGTGTGGCTCAAACTCACAAACTGAGATCATGATCAAAGTCAGATGCTTAACTGACTGAGCCACCCAGGTGCCCCGGTTGTTTTAAATTTTGGATGAATAGTAACGTATTAGTTGACTAGGTGCCATAACAGGGTACTGCAAACTGATGGCTTAAACAATAGAAGTGTATCCTCTAACAGCAAAAGAATGATAAGGGGGGGAAAAAAGTGACCAAAACATTCACTAACACAAGGAAATGGAAAGGAAGCTTGAGTTTGTCTCCTCAGAAATCTCCTGAGACATTGAGACAATCTTGAACCTTGCACATATTTGAGGGTTGAACTGATATTACCTAAGTGGTCCAGAATCCATCAAAGTGAGAAATAATTTTAGAAATCAATCCCTGACAATACTCTCGGAATGCTTGGCAGAAATTATGTAAAACTGGAAAGCAACTTTTATGGGGTTGCCACAGGAAAAATATATCCCTACTAAAGATAACTTACCAATGAAAATGTATAAAACAAGGAAGAAAGAACCCTTAGGCCCACCACCAATGTCTGCTTAAGTTGTGAGTTACACATGGATGGTGATGAGAACAGAGCCGCTGGAGTTGTGTGCTGCAGTGGCTCCCAGAACAATCAACCATCAGCAAGGACCAGCAGGGACACCACAGGGGAGAACCCAGGAACATAGGACAGGCTTTGTAAAAATAATTGAAGACTCAGAAGGAGGACTTGAAATCCTAAGAAAATAGCAAGAGGCTATGAAATTTTCTTAATGTTTATTCATTTTTTGAGAGAGAGAGAGACAGAGCATGAGTAGGGGAGCAGCAGAGAGCGAGGGAGACACAGAATTGGAAGCAGGCTCCAGGCTCTGAGCTGTCAGCACAGAGCCCTATGCAGGGCCCAAACTCATAAGCTGCGAGATCATGACATGAGCTGTAGTTGGACGCTTAACCAACTGAGCCACCCAGGTTCCCCAGTAGCAAGATGCTATATATATATATATATATATATATATATATATATATATATATGTTGCTGTATTAAGAAGTGATATCTATTTATATATATATGCTATATTATAATATATGCTATATTATAATAATATATATAATATAGCATATAATATATAATATGCTATATTAAGAAGTGATACCTATTAAGAAGTGATACCTATTTTTCAAATTTTCTTCAAATAAATGTTCTTTATATATATATAAATATATATAATATAATAATATATTACTATATAAATATAATATATATTATATATATAATATAACGTAATATATAATATATATATAAATATATATTATATATTAATATATATTTATATATAATATAATATATATATTTTTATATATATTATATATAAATACATATTTATATATATATATATAAAGAACATTTATTTGAAGAAAATTTGAAAAATAGGTATCACTTCTTAAAATGACAAATATGGCCAAACTAAAAACTCAAATATATAGGTTAAACAGCAATTAGATATAGATGATGACAAAGCTGATGAGCTGGAAGATAAATCGAAAGATATTCCAAGCTTGCACCACAGAAAATAGAGATAGAAAATGTGACAAAAATTAAGGGGGTCGGGAAGAGTTGACATGTTCTTTCAAAATGTGGCTCCTTAGCAGGATTTTCTTGATAGAAAAGAGACCATCACAAAATGATAAGTTCTTTAGTGTTCTCCATTTTCATCTCTTCATTTCGGAAAACTCTTAAACAAAAGAGCTGGACTTAAGGGATGTCAAGACATAATACCCAAAGGGTCTCTTATTAGAGAATTAGAGTTAATAGCAAGATGTTTAATATTTTTTTTTTTTCAACGTTTATTTATTTTTGGGACAGAGAGAGACAGAGCATGAACGGGGGAGGGGCAGAGAGAGAGGGAGACACAGAATCTGAAACAGGCTCCAGACTCTGAGCTATCAGCACAGAGCCCGATGCGGGGCTCGAACTCACGGACCGCGAGATCGTGACCTGGCTGAAGTCGGACGCTTAACCGACTGCGCCACCCAGGCGCCCCAATAGCAAGATGTTTAAATGAAGAGTGTAGTTGCCGGGCGCCTGGGTGGCTCAGTCAGTTAGGCGTCCAACTCTTGGTTTCAGCTCAGGTCATGATCTCACAGTTGTGGGATCGAGCCCCAAGTGGGGCTCTGTGCTGACAGCATGGAACTTGCTTAGGATTCTCTCTCTCCTTCTCTCTCTACCCTTCCCCCATGCATGCTCTTTCTCTGTCAAAATAAATAAACTTTAAAAATTAAAAAAAAAAAAGGAATATAGTTCTTGTGAAGGCAGGTGTAATGGGGGCAAACAGAAGCTCTGATGAGGCATTTGATATCCCAACTTTAAGTGGAAGAAGTTTAAAAAACTCCTTATGGGAAAATGGGAGAAATAATAGTTAAATGGTAATACTGAATGCTTGAGTTTCACCAAAGAAGTGAGCCTAATGCAAACCTTGGCGAATGTATTTCTTTAAGTCTTACTCCAAACATTTATTTATATTTAGCCAAATGGTTAGGGGGAAAGTGGGAAAATTAGATTCATATTTATTCTTTTTGTTCTTAAATCATCCTGATTAAGTCACATCTGGAGCAAGTTTACAATTGGGGGCCACTGCCAAATACAAGGAGCCAATATTTACTTGGGAATATCAAGTATAATCACAAGCAGAATGCCAAGAAGGAAATCACCAGTCTCTTTAGAGCTGACTTGTACTTTCAATTAATGCCGTACAACAAGTATCTGATCCTGATTTCCTCTCAGAAATAATATAAACTAATGGTGAATGCACAAAGGCAGGAGATGCTGAGGACCAGACAGAGGATGAAGACCTTTAGCAAGAGACAACCTGTTTACAAAAATAGGAAGGGGCTGCTTTGGGAAGTCATCAAGCAACAATGGCCTGCAACCAGTCTTTCTTGTAATAAAATAAAGAAGGGAGAAATCATTCCAAATTGTAAAAGTAGATTGGTAAATATTTTAGCTGCATACTTCTGGGAAAGCTATTTTCTCTTCCCCTAACCTTCCCCCTTAAGTAGGGCATGCTGTTCAGAATTCAAAACCTGATGGCCAAGTTTTTAGGATAAACAAGACTGTGGCTCTAGAAGGAGTCCTGTCTTGAAGGCTGATTTAGTTTGGAAATTGGGGTGAAGGTAGAGGAGGAAGGGTTGTTAAATAAAAGGAATGTGGACGTTACAAGAAATGATGAGGTTCAAAATGCCTGGATTTTGTTCCTGGCGCTAGTACTTGTCCAGGCAATTTTAGGCACATATAATAAATATGAAGCCAACTTAGCTAAGCCCAGAGCTGACTGTAGACCTGAAGAAAGTTCAAGTGTGAAAGGCATCAACAAGTGGGAATCGAACTGCGTGTATAGAGACAAGTTTTAGAGGACAACGTAAGTTTTTGGCAAAGCAGGATCCTATAAACTTTTGGGGGGAAACATAAGCTTTTTAGGAAAAAAACTGAGACTACTTAAGAGACAGAATAAGAAAAATGCTCCATTGAATGGATAGAAGAATATGAGGTTAAACACCAGAGATAAAAGAAAATGAAGAGAATGGTTGACTTTGTTGTTGTTGTTGGCTGACACTTGTTTGAGCATTTAAAACTTTTCTTTTAAACCCACCTTTGCTATCCACTGATGAAAAGTAAGCTGAGAAATGAGTTTTACCTTAACAGAAAATAAACAGGTTCAGTTTAGTGCTTACCAGCAAGATTGAAGTTTAAAGGGGAAAAGTTGCAAAACTATGATAGTTCTCCAATTTTCCTTTCTTTTCTTTTTTCTTTTTTTTTTTTTTAAGTTTATCTTGAGAGAAAGAGAGAGAGAGTGCAAACAAGGAAGGGTCAGAGAGAGGGAGAGACAGAATCCCAAGTTGATAATGCAGAACCTGACACGGGGTTCTAAATGACGAACTGTGAGATCATGACCTGAGCGGAAATCAAGAGTCAGACGCTTAACTGACTGAGCCACCCAGGTGCCCCATTTTTTAAATCCAATTTTCTTAGAAGCCAGTGTTCAGGATGCCTGGCTGGCTCAGTCAGAAGAGCATGCAACACTTGATCTCAGGGTCATGAGTTTGAGCCCCACATTGGGTATAGAGGTTACTTAAAAAAAAAAAAAAAAAGAACTTAAAAAAAAAAGGAAACCATTGTCTGCTGAGCTAATAACAGTAATATAAGAAAATTATATTTTATATGATGCTAAAAGATATCCATTTTGGTCTTCACTTTATAGAAAATAAAGTACTTTGACTTATTTTTTTTTTTTCAACGTTTATTTATTTTTGGGACAGAGAGAGACAGAGCATGAACGGGGGAGGGGCAGAGAGAGAGGGAGACACAGAATCGGAAACAGGCTCCAGGCTCTGAGCCATCAGCCCAGAGCCCGACGCGGGGCTCGAACTCACGGACCGCGAGATCGTGACCTGGCCGAAGTCGGACGCTTAACCGACTGCGCCACCCAGGCGCCCCTACTTTGACTTATTTTAAAAATGCTTTGAAACAGTTCTGGTGTTGCAGCAAGGTGTGAAAATTAATGATTTTTTTAAATCATATAATTTGATGTAAAAACATCAGTGGTCTCCTAAGTTTTTCTTAATGGTGCATGGTTTCCAAACCCTATAAAAGCATAACTGATCTCAGGGTTAATCAACCTCAGCACTCTTGACATTTTGACCCAGGTAACTCTTTGAAGTAGGGGGCTGTTTTCCATAGCAGCAACCCTGACCTTTCCCAACAAGATACCAGCAGCGAGCTGTGACCATTGAAAATGTGTCCAGATATTGACAGATGTGTCGGGGGAGGTCACCTCAAATTGCTCCCAGCTGGGAGTCACTGGTTAGTTTAACTGTGTTAAGATAAACCACTTAAGATTCACTTTCTAATTAAAGTGGGAATAAGGTAAGCTTACTTGCTTAATTGATATCTGATATGGGAAACAAAGGCAGAACAAAATGTAGATAAAATTAAATTTCCTTATAATCTGCAGGCCATTGACAAATACTTGAGGGCGGGAGGGTAAGACATTCTTTCAATCTGAATGTTTTGCTAGAGGGAAAAACAACTTTAGCTTGACAATAGCTAGGCCTCCAGGATCCTGGGAGTCTCCTTTAGCATATGAAAGTCCTTCTGGAAACTTCCCCCGGACTTTACCTCCCCCAATTCCTCACAACCCCAGGGCAGCTCTTTCTGCCCAAGAGTCCTGTCCCCGTGCTTTAATTAAACCACATTTTTTGCACGGAAGAAGACTCAAGAATTCTTTCTTGACCTTCGGCTCCAAGCCCCAACATTTCCACATCCTCCATAATAGAGTTTGACAAAGTAACTGGTGTTAAGATGATGCCTATAAGGCCCCTAGGTTGGGGCACCTGGGTGGCGCAGTTAAGCACCTGATTCTTGATTTCGTTTCAGGTCATGATCTCGCGGTTCATGAGTTCCAGCCCCGAGTAGGGCTCTGTGCTAACAGCGTGGAGTCTACTTGGTTTTCTCTCTCTCTGTCTCAAAATAAATACATAAACTTAAAAAAAATAATAAAGCACCTGGGCTGGGCCTAGCTCTGGTTTGGTACTTAAACATATTGGTGATGATGATGGCTCCAAAGCGGAAGTGAGGGTAGGAGGGTGGGGGCGGGGAGGGGAGAAGGCGGAAGGAGGGGAGAGAGAAGATGGTGAAGGAAGGACTTGCTATGCTTTCCTTGCTTGGAAATGGGCCGAATCGGCTCACCTCTCACCGTGCACTGGCTCGGAGCCTGTGAACAGGAAAGGAGGTAGGAGAGGGCACGATCAGGCGGGAGGCAAAAGATCTGATGAGTGTTTTATCAAAATAGTGTTTTTCCTAGTTACAACGATCTCTAAGGCTTAATTCCTTCACACAGGGCATTTTCCGGTCCCAACTCCCACTGACTTGGTTTTGTGAGAAAACCAAGTGATGCATACCCATCAGACAAGCAGGATTTATTTCCAGGACAGATTAGAGAAAGTAGATCTTATGCTAATCACTGAAAAAGTAAAGCTTTAAACTTCCTCCTATTACATTTAGATTTCTCGAAATCCACACCCGTTTTGCATATAGATTCAAAAACCAGTTATTGCCTAGGAGGCACTCAATAAATGCTGATTGCCTGCACTTTTATTAACCGCAGTGAACAGTAGCAAGGATCTCCTGAGGCCAATAGGAGACTCAGAATGGTAAGCAGGTGAGTTAGGCTAATTAGGCTAAGTGAGTCTGGGATAACTTGAGTTATCTTCACTTGTGAGCGCAGGTCTTTCTTCCCACAGACCCATGGCTCTGCCACAGGTTCTCTTCATGAGCGTGGGTGTTACAGCTCAACACGGGGAGACTCGTAGCTCCTGAGAGATGGCAGATGGCAAGTTTCCTCCTCACGCCTCTCGTTCTTCTCTCTTCCTCTGAAGGCGCCAGAGTTCAAGAGGTTGCTGTAGAGCTCCACTCGGACCAGTCTTCTGCACTGAGGTACAACTATTCACGATGTTCTCGTTTGTTTGTTTGCTTATTTATTATTTTTTATGTTGAGAGAGAGAGGACGTGTGAGCAGGAGAGAGGGGCAGAGGGAAGAGAGAGAGAGAATCTTAAGCAGGCTCCACGCTCAGCGCAGAGCCTAATGCCAGGCTCAATGCCAAGACCTTGGGATCATGACCTGAGCTAAAATCAAGAGTTGGATGTTCAACTGACTGAGCCACCCAGGCGTGCCCCGAACGTTCTAATAGAGGTGATTTAATGTTGGTTTTGCACCAATCCCAGAGAGCAAGAGGGACCCTAAGGGGTGGCAATAGGTAAGATCTTGCTCTCTGGGCCAGACTAATACCAGCCCATGGGTACATGTGAGTATAACTGTACTGATTTGAAGTTACTGATATACTTCCTTCCCTTTGGCAAATAGCCACTGCCCTGAGCTCTGGAGGGTCCCCACCCTGGTCCTGGGCCTAGTATTCCCAAATATTTAAAAATATTTTGAATATTGCCTTGCCGAAGCTAGTGCTTTCAATGCTTTTCAACTAGTGACTGAGTTGTATTAAAAAAATTTCATTGAGGGGTGCCTGGCTGGACATGTGACTCATGATCTCAGGATTGTGAGTTCGAGCCCCACATTGGGCATACAGTTTACTTAAAATTTATTTTTTTAATTTTTAAAAAAAGGTTTATATTTGAGAGACAGAGAGTGTGTGTGTGCGCGCGCGCGTGTGCGTGGGTGCGCAAGCAGGGCAGGGGCAGAGAAGGCGGACAGATGATCCAAGCAGGCTCTGCACTGACAGCACAGAGCCCGGTGCAGGGCTCAAACTCATAAGCCAGGAGATCATGACCTGAGCTGAAGTCGGACGGACGCTCAACCGACTGAACCACCCAGGTGCCCCTAAAATTTTTTTCATTGAGCTTGCAGGTCATACCAAGATGGATAGAGTATTGAGGGGACAGGTTTGTCAATTGTATGGGATGGATGGCCAATAACAAATGGGAAGAGATTTCAAAGGAGTGGGATGGAAATTTGGTAATAATTTCCTTGTGCCTTGACATTTATGACAATCATCATCACTCCTCCTCCTTGATCTCAAGAGTGAGTGGAGACATGAGAAAGAGGAGGCCTGGTATAGAGTAGGTGTTCAATAAATATTTGTGACTGGGGCGCCTGGGTGGCGCAGTCGGTTAAGCGTCCGACTTCAGCCAGGTCACAATCTCGCGGTCCGTGAGTTCGAGCCCCGCGTCAGGCTCTGGGCTGATGGCTCAGAGCCTGGAGCCTGTTTCTGATTCTGTGTCTCCCTCTCTCTCTGCCCCTCCCCCGTTCATGCTCTGTCTCTCTCTGTCCCAAAAATAAATAAACGTTGAAAAAAAAAATTAAAAAAAAAAAAGAAATAAATATTTGTGACTGAACGATTGAAAACATGACTGAGTGACAAATGGAAGTCGCTACTGGACATTTGTTTCTCTGAGGGTTAAATAAGATAATCATCAATGCGCAAATGTGAAACACCTGCTCTTTGGCAGGTTTGGGTGAGGATCCAGGGTTGAATCCAATCAAAGACTATTAATCAATTTAGAAGGGAAACAGAAGGTTGAGAAATGAGAAACTATCTGCAGCAAGGAAATCATGAGCCAGAGAAAAGTATTGTTTTTTTTAAAAAAAGGAGATGAAAGTTAATGAACAGAGAATAAAATCAGTAACAGGGCAGTGGCATAAAAAAAAAATAAAGTTAGCATGACACTGGTATTAAGAGGAGTAAAACAGCCGGGCTCTGAGATAATCCTCCTACACCACTGCAGTTTACCAAACTTATATGGGCTCCATCTTTAAAGACAGATGTTGATACCATGTAAATAAATGCCCCAGAAGAGTATAGCGGATGAGCAGGGATGGCTTCGTATGGGTGTGTGATGGGAGAACTAAGGGAGATGATTCATTTTCAGAAATTCCAAATAAAAAGCTGTGCTGTCTAGTTAACAATAGGTTTACAACCTATTGGAAGTATGTATGAACCCCACCCCCCCCCCCCAACAATGGAGTCCCAAACCCTTAGACGCTTCACTTCCTGGTTCTTTTTCCCCTCTCTGTTTACGGGCTTATTTTTACGCGCTTTGCATTGAGCATGTGCCAAAGGACAAATGGAGGAGGTAGTGAAAGTCTCTGCGTACCCTCAAGGAATGTACATGTGTTCCAATCAGACTACTTTTTGCCTTACATGAACACAGGCGACCGGTTGGGTAAGGCTGTAAGCTCTGTAGTACTCAGCCAATGAGGAAGCAAGGGAGCGACTTGTATGTGAGCAGATAAATTGTCTGCTGTGAGTGCCCCAGTGTGCCTGTCACTCACACATCTGTTCTGTTTTTAATTTTTTAAATTTGCATCCGAGTTAGTTACCATACAGTGCAGCAGTGATTTCAGGATTCCTTCATGCCCCTTACCCATCTAGCCCATCCCCCCTCCCACAACCACTCCGGTAACCCTCATTTTGTTCTCTATATTTAAGAGTCTCTTATGTTTTGTCCCCCTCCCTGTTTTTATATTACTTTTGTTTCCCTTCCCTTATATTCATTTGTTTTGTATCTTAAAGTCCTCATATGAGTGAAGTCTTTCTTCTGACTAGTTTCGCTTAGCATAATACCCTCTAGTTCCATCCATGTAGTTGCAAATGGCAAGATTTCATTCTTTTTGATTGCCAAGTAATACTCCATTGTGTGTGTGTGTGCATATATGTGTGTGTGTATATATATATATATATATATATATATATATATATACCACATCTTCTTTATCCATTCATCCATCGATGGACATTTGGGCTCTTTCCATACTTTGGCTATTGTTGATAGTGCTGCTATAAACATGGGGATGTGTGTGCCCCTTCAAAATAGCGCACCTGTATCCCTTGGATAAATACAAGTAGTGCAATTCCTGGGTCGTAGGGTAGTTCTACTTTTAGTTTTTTGAGGCACCTCCATACTGTTTTCCAGAGTGGCTGCACCAGTTTGCATTCCTGCCAGCAATGCAAAAGAGATCCTCTTTGTCTGCATCTTGCTGACATCTGTTGTTGCCTGAGTTGTTAATCTTAGCCATTCCGACAGGTGTAAGGTGGTATCTCATTGTAGTTTTGATTTGTATTTCCCTGATGCTGAGTGATGTGGAGCATTTTTTCATGTGTCGGTTGGCCATCTGGATGTCTTCTTTGGAGAAGTGTCTATTCATGTCTTTTGCCCATTTCTTCACTGGATTATTTGTTTTTTGGGTGTTGAGTTTGATAAATTCTTTATAGATTTTTGGATACTAACCCTTTATCTGATATGTCATTTGCAAATATCTTCTCCCATTCTGTCGGTTGCCTTTTAGTTTTGCTGATTGTTTCCTTCGCTGTGCAGAAGGTTTTTATTTTGATGAGGTCCCAGTAGTTCATTTTTGCTTTTGTTTCCCTTGCCTCTGGAGACGTGTTGAGTAAGAAGTTGCTGCAGGCAAGGTCAGAGAGGTTTTTGCCTGCTTTCTCCTCGAGGATGTTGATGGTGTCCTGTCTTATGTTTAGGTCTTTCATCCATGTTGAGTTTATTTTTGTGTCTGGTGTGAGAAAGTGGTCCAGGTTCATTCTTCTGCATGTCGCTGTCCAGTTTTCCCAGCACCGCTTGCCGAAGAGACTGTCTTTATTCCATTGGATATTCTTTCCTGCTTTGTCCAAGATTAGTTGGCCCTACGTTTGTGGGTCCATTTCTGGGTTCTCTATTCTGTTCTATTGATCAGACATCTGCTCTTGCAACAACATTGATCAAAGCTTCACTTCACTGTACTCCACATTGCTGTGTCCCCCCTTTGATTGGGTTGGTGGGCTTATTTCTCACACGTGACACATGCAGTCACACCATGTGCTCTCAGAAGGGCGCTACACTTGGTTAAAAACCCTGTCACTGTCTTGAAATCCTTAATAATTACCTTTGAACTTGTGCTTGTAAGTGATGTCCAAATGGGCATGCGTGGATCTCCGCGCCTTGCCATGCATCTGCATACAGCATTCATGACTGGTACTGCTACCTGGCTTCCACAGCACTTCCACCTGCACTTGCTTTGAGTCTCCCTGAACTCCCATTTATGGGGTTGTGGAGTGTGGGGGTCCAGAGCTGACGACCAGGAAATAATTGTTGAGCCGTCTTTGGTGCAAAGAGGTGATTTTATTAAAGCATGGGGACAGGACCCGTGGGCAGAAAGAACTGCACTGGGGTTGTGAGGAGTGACTGGTTTATACTATGGAGTTGGGAGAGGTAGAGGCAAAAGGGAGGCCTCCAGAAGGACTTTGATATGCTAAAGAGGACTCCTAAGATACTGGGGGCCTGGCTGTTGTCAAGCTAAGGTTGTTTTTTCTCCAGTAAAGCATTAACATTAAGGCAGTAAGGAGTTCCTGGAGAAACCTTATACTCTGTATTTGCCTCAACTATTTGTCAGTGGGCAGCAGGTTATAAGGAAAGTTAATTTTGCCTACCGTTTCCTTCTTGCCTTTGTTCCCCACATCACTATGGAGAGGAGAGTGATAGCAGGGCTCCAGGCAACTGAGTCTATAGGTTTCTGGAGATTAGACTATTGGTAAGATTGCCTTTTTTCTTGTAATTTACTAAGACATTTATAAACTGATGGAGACACAGGTCCTGCATGACTGTGATCTCTATCAGTTAACCCTTTGTTTTCCCCTTTCCTTTGATGGGCAGCCAGGAGTGCCTGAGGGATGTCATAATAATCTCCCAGTGGTGGTGATGGTGGGGGTGGGGTTGTTAGCTTGCGCTTTGCCCTCAGCCTGCCTTACGATCCCTCATCACTGTATCCTGGGCCCAGTGGAATTCTGAGCTTGTGTCCAAATCAGCACAGCTACAACAGCAGGGGTGTTGACAGCCCCAGAGGCCACTCTTTCCATTAGAACCAGACCTCGCTTCCAATGCAGAAAGTGGGTAATGGCATTCAAGAGCCTTTCTCTCCTTCTCATACTTTTTTGATTGCCAAGTAATATTCCATTCTGTGTGTGTGTGTGTGTGTGTATACACACATAAACACACACTACATCTTTATCTATTCATCTATCGTTGGACATTTGGGCTCTTTCCATACTTTGGCTATTGTCGATAGTGCTGCTGTAAAGTTTGGGGTGCATGTGTCCTTTGAAACAGCATACCTGTATCCTTTGGATAAATGCCTAGTAGTGCAATTGCTGGGTCCAGCAGTGCAGAGGTCATGGTGGCTCTGACAAGAGTAAGTTTGGTGGCGCGTGGAAGCAGACGCTCAGCTGTCCTGTTCAAGAGAATGAGTGAAGAACCACAGCAAATACGGGCGAATTCTCCCAAAGACTGTTGCCAGAAAGTGGAGCAAAGGGACGAGGTGGAAGCTGACAGGGGCAGTGGGGAGAAGAGCTGGTTGGGGTTTTTAAGAAGGAAGAAGCAACAGCCGATTTGTATGTTGCTGGGGAGGATCCAAGAGGACACCCTGTCCCTGTCCCTTGTTGCATTGTGCTCGCAGACCCTGTACGCATCTTGGAAGACTCCTCAGTTGACAGCTAGTCCCCTCACTCAGCACATGGGTAAGCGCACTGCCCGTGGCCCCGCTCAGTTGGCTACTAGTCGGAACCCTTCCTATACCAGCAGCTGAAGAGCAGGCTGATGTTCACCTGCTCCACAGTGCTTTCTAGCACTTAATAGACATTTTGGAAGTGTGGCTGTTGGATTCAGGTCCTCCGATACGACCTTCCTGACTGGTTCTGTCACACATTGAAGTGTATTAAATACTATCGTTTTCAGAATGCACTTGCCAGGGTGCTCCCCGGCTCCCTAACTACAGCACTTTACTTGTGGAGACTATAGATCTCCGGGCACAATGTGCCCCCAAATATCACCCCCCTCCCACACAGTTTTGGAATATTAAAAAGAGTAAATTTAGTGTGTAGGTGGAGGGAGGTTGAAGAGAATGAACACTACTCTGGTTGTTTCTACTTTTAGAGACCGGCCGGCCGAGGGATACCTCAGGGTTTCTGACCGGGACATTTATGTCTGAGAGAAATTTCTCCTCCGTCCTCTCTTTCAAGTAGACGTGACGGAGGTACATCGTGAGTATTCCACCACAGCTGAGACTCTGTGATTTTACATGGAGAAATTCCTCCTGAACTCCATCGGTACGTTGTGCATTGGGCATGGTTTTTAGAGAACACTTTGTGTCTCATTTTCCCCTCCAGGTACTCTGCTGGAAAGCTGGGATGGGTTAAATCAGGGTGATTAGCCAGATGTTATTTTAAATGCTTTGAAGGTAAGGCAACAAGTAACACATACTGAATAAGCCAAAGTGCTTAATTTTGTTTTCTACGAAATAGTTTATTGTTTACTATGGAGGGGCTACAAATACAGATCTGATATGAACACAATGTCCTAAACTGTGTAACATTGGTGAGAATGGTGAGGAAGAACTCAGAAGCTAGAGACCAGGGCACATGGCATTTACATTTGCTCATCTCCACCATACATCTTAAAACATCAAAGGCACTTATCAAAATGGGTAAATAAGAGTGTGGAATTTCAAACAATGACACATACCCAAAGCATAAAAATCAAGTGGTTGAATTTTCTTTTGGGTTGATTTTTAACATTTTACTAACATTTTTGATACGCAATTTACTTTGTAGCCTTGAAATCTAATCATTAAGACTTCTTCAAATGAAAACCTGATGGAATACCATAAAACTGGAATTTTTCTATACCCAATTATCAAAGAGCACTAATATTTCCTGGTAAGTCCAAAGGCCACTATTATGCGAATCATGTCCTCTCTATAGTGAGGACTACAGGAGCTCTCACTAGCACACTGGTGTCTTTGTGACGTCCTAGCAATACGATCTAGAAACTGCCATGTACACAGCATTGTGCTGGGTGCCATGGAGACACAGAAATATGGTTATCATCTGTGCTCTCACAAGCTTACATTTACCCACTTTAGTATATGTGCTGCCGAAGCGAGCACGACATTTACCCACTTTAAATGGGTCGGTCATGCTTTCAATTCCTACTGCCTTGTTCTAAGCAGTTTCTTCTAGTAACAGGAACCAAAGAGTTTGTGTCCCCATCCCTTATTCTATTTGATTTTCAGAAAGAGTTAAGACCAAATCAAACTTAAAAAGACGGCCCAAGCCCTACATCAGTCCAAAGCGTGGTTCCATTTGCCTACAACATGAAAACAGCAGTGGACAGATTGAGACAGTATCTCAGCTCCACAGGACTGTCTTTACATTGCTTTGTGACAATTTCCTGCACAAATAGAAGCATGCAATGCATTCTACAACAAATGTATAAATGCTTTTGGACTGACTTTGCCCTTACTCCACACTCGCAGAAAAATGGACTTCAATCACATCTCCACGTCAAAACACAAAATTAGACTAGTAAAACAGCAGGTAGCTCTCCTTGACCTAGTGATACTCTGACTCCATACAATTAAGGACCTCTTCTAACGGCATCCCTTCTCAACATGAAAAACTATTTCCTGAATATCTTTCTTAAAAAAATAGTGGTTATTTTTGAGAGAGACAGAGCACGAGTGGGGGAGGGGCAGAGAGAGAGGGAGACACAGAATCCAAAGCAGGCTCCAGGCTCCAGCTGTCAGCACAGAGCCCGACACGGGTCTCAAACTCATGAACTGTGAGATCAGGACCTGAGCCGAAGTCGGACGTTTAACAGACTAAGCCACCCAGGCACCCCTATTTCGTGCATATCTTCTAATCAGTGTATACACATACAGATGTAGAGTTAAGTGTGGGCAACAACACTGACAAAGCATCAACCATGTTGAAGAGTGTACTGACAGTGAGAAATTTCTATTTTTTTTTATTCTGGCTTCCTTAATCTATACAAGTATAATTTTCAGGAAATCCATATGCTATACAGAATTGAAAGATGTCAATTTTTGCTATAAAAATGATTTTCTAATGCAGAGTGATTGTACAGTAAGAATGTAATAAGCGGCCCACAGGAGAGCTAACACAATGTATTTCTATATCTGATGTATACTAATTATTCTTCTTCCATTTTAGGTAATGTTCCATTTCCAATATTCAACTTTCTTCTCATCGAGGAACCCCCAAGTTCATGAACTCTAAGTGCAACTTCCAGTGAGCTTTATCAGTAGAGAGAAGCCAAAGACCACAGGTAACACTGGGTTATAATCAGAGGGAGTTAATCAGTATTACAATTACGAAATTGCTTCTGGGCGATAGACTTTGGTAATTACACGTAAATCATAAGGGTATGATTCAGGCATTATAAAAATAATGACCTGATTTCACTAGGTATCAACTAGTATTTATTAAGCTACCTGAATTTTTCTGTTGATTTTTGTTGCTGTTAAATAATGATAGTTTTGATAGTGGTAAAACTGCATTTTTCAAGTGCAGGATGATCTGAGCTGAATGAGAAAAAGAATGATTAAGGGAAGAAAGGCAGGCAGGTCTGGCATCAATTTGAACAACATATTTCTCTTCTGTTTTTGATTTTAAAAAGGCTCACGTGTCTAAGATTACCACAATAAAGTCATAAACATGCCAGCTATTTTCAGAGTCTCAGGATTAATCAGGACCAAGGAAGACAAAATGGTAAACTGTGAACCAGGCCACCACTAGTATGGAGAGCGACACACCTGCCACCAGTATTTTCGGCAGCAACATATTTAAATACATAGAGAATTAATATATATGCTATTACATAAATCCTCTAAGGTTAAAATTTTTAAAAATAGTTTTATAATTTTATTTTTTATATTTAAGAGTGGCATACTTTATTAAAAGAAAACACTGGAGATGTGGATTCTTTTTGAGAAATAATCACATAGAAACCAGATTTCTACACCTACCAATGGAAAATTAACCACTGATGAATCTAGTTCCAATCCCAAAGAGACACATACATATGTTAGGAATGATTCTGTCCACTCTGTTAAAACATTTCCATTCCTGAACTATATTAGCTACTAAAATTCTAAAATGCTCATTTTCCTGGATATCCCCTATTTTATTAAAGGATTTAGTATTTATGTTATTTACATTAATTGACATTTACAAAGAGAGACCAGTGACAGTACCCTATAGTATGTAAGACTTTTACCTTTTTAAAAATATTCTTACTGGACTATAAAATTTGGTGATTATATTTACATCTTTGTAACTTGTAGGTGTCTTGAGTATCTCTTTTTTGTTGTCGTCGTCTTAGTGTTTATTTTGTGAGAAAGAGAGAGTGTGTGCAAATAAGGGACAGAGAGAGAGAGGATCCCAAGCAGGCTCTGTGATGCGAGTGCAGAGCCCAATGCGGGGCTCCATCTCATGACTGTGAGATCAGGACCGAGCTGAAATCGAGTCGGACGCTTAACCGACTGAGCCACTCGGGTGCCCCTTGAGTATCTCCTAATATGCTTCCTCCCTTCATATTTCTTTCCATTTAAACAGAACATTTTGCCTCTTAGTACTGAGCCTATAGAATTAAAACAAAAACAGATTCTGTGTTTCATACATCCTGAATTAAAATGACCAAAGAAATAAAACCTACACAGGACCATTTTTCTTTCCTAAATACTGCTTCTTCTATTAACCCTATCTCAGATTTAGTTACATATATACAGTCAACATATACATGTGCATCAGTGTCTGCAGAACCTCTAATGTTATGATAAAGCTTCCTCCCTGATAGAGAACTATGTATTTTCACTTTGACTTGTTGGCACATTTTAAAGTTAACAATACATTTTATTGCTGTACAAACAGTCTTAGATTAATGATGACTCTAGCTATTAGGGTAGTGACTGATAGATAACTCTCTCCTGGCTTTTTATAATCATTACTGGTGGCTAATTTGACACTTGATTGTACAACATGCATCTCTCAGGGGATGATCAGGTATGCAAAAGTAGCAAATTCTAAGACGATTTTGCTACTTTTAGCACTTCTGGCAGAAGGACAAAGAGGGAAGCTATCAAAGAAAACAAAATTAAGGAATAAGTTACCTGTGGATTTCATTTACTCACATCAGGATTGTCCCTCCTTATTGCAGGCTAACTGGAAACAGACTGAACCATGCTATTCATGTTCAAACACTCCAATGATGTTCTCCAAGAATTTTATTATCTCCAGTTTTATGGTGCCATACTATGCTTTTCATATCGTTTAAATTTTCCAGTTCCATAATCCAAATGCCAAAATATTACTACACATTCCCTTATACAGTCAAAAATAGGTTTACTGGAATGTTTTAGTTATAGCTGAAGGCAGCAACATTTACAACATTTAGCTTTTGTTATGCCCATAAACGTGGAAATTGCTCGCAAAGCAACTGTAATGTGTGAAGAATCTTGCAAATACCGATGGAACGACGGTGCGTGTCTTAGCACAATGATCTGGTGCTCTCCATGGGCTTCTTTCTGGACTCCCGGTCTGACCCCAGGTCGATGCGATAATGCAGGTCCTTCTACTAACAGTCTGCAGTATCGTCATCACTGTTTAATTATGTATACAAACAATAAACTGGCAAGTATCCGGTTTCAAATTAGATCCTTGGAATATGGCAAAATAGAGGCTGGCTATCTTGCCTTAAACATAATTTTTAAAGACACATTTTGTTAGAAGGGAAGAAGATAACTGGACATTCTCAATGCTCCAATTTGAAGTGATACTTGCCTCTTAGTTTCTTGAAAAAGAAGTTTTGAAAGTTATATACATGGGTTTCATTTAAATTATGCAGCAATCTTTTATTATTGTTGTCCCAGATCTTGCGTAATGAAGATCTCTGTCACCAAATCAAGTACGGTATTTCATGACTATAAGAACTGCAAAAGAAAGAAATGGGAAAGGAACATATCAAAATCAGATTCACATGCTATGTTAACAATAGTGCTCCTAAATGTAGCTGTGTCCACTTCTGGAAATAGGCAATGAAGAAGAAACTCGAGATGATCTGAGGTGAAAGGTAACAAATGAGAATAAATAAGCAAAAACATCATAAAACAAAGTAAATGTCTAACATTGGCCATTTAAAAAATTTATTTATTTATTTTGAGAGGCTTGATCTCCCGACCCTGAGATCATGACCTCAGCCGAAATCAAAAGAGTCGGATGCTTAACCGACTGGCACCCCTGGCATTTTTTTTAAATGATTTTATTTTTAAGTAATCTCCACACCCAATGTGGGGCTCACACTTACAACTCCAAGACTAAGAGTCATATGCTCTACCAACTAAGCCAGCCAGGTACCCCTAATATTGGCATTTTGATCAAACAGATTATGGCAGTATTACCATAGCATACAGCTGCTAATATTATAAATATTATCCACTTTATAAAAAAGTATATAGGATATTTTTGAAAAGCATGTTTAATATATTAACAGTAGCTATCTGTGTAGTAAGATTACAGTTGAGTTTTACTAATGTTTTATTCCATATTTTCCAAATTATCCACCATAAATATATGGTCCATTCTTGGTATCTACAGTAGTTATGTTCTATAAAGTCACCACAAACATCGAATCAGTGAATACTGACTGAATCGTTGTTGGTAGGGAACATGCAGGGTTAAATTCTTGCAAGCTCCTGGTTACATTTCTGTCAACCAATCAATATAGAACCTTGTTATTTCTGTACCTTTTAATATATATTGTTGATTCATTAACATTAAGCTCCTGGCCAACAGCACTATATGACTCATGCCCAAATGAAGCTTATCTAACAACACATGTATTTTCTATAGGGTACATCACAGCCTTCCTGAGGCTGGACAGCACTTCGGCACTACACTTGGGGGCCACTTTGAACAGTGAAATCAACAAGATGCACAAAAATGTGAGAAATGTGGCACTAAATACTTATTTTATGAGCTGAAACCAGAAAGGCAGACCATGGCCTCATTGGACATCAGCTGGGAACATGCACATCAGAAGCCTCAAATTTTTCTCTGCTCTCAACACGGCTGCCAATGACTGGGAAAGCACCTCGATACTGATTTCTGGTTTACCAATCAGTGTCACCCAGTGGGTGAATTCCCAAACACAGAATCCACGAATAACGAGGATCAGCAATATTTCTTTGGGACAAACTGTTCTGTTTAAAAAGGGTATCACCATGGAATTTTTCAAGTGGTTATTTTGAGACCCTTTCTAAATCTTCATAAAAATCCCTGTAAACATAGGTAAAGAGGCTTTGGAGAAAAAGAGATAATAAAAATGACCCTTTAATAAGAATACAAAGGAAAGGAGAAGACTAATGCTTAAATGCCTGAAATCAAGTTCAAATCCAAAACAAAAAGCAACAAAACAAAAAACTATCATATGGTGAAAATTTATCTGGATTTGTCTTCCAAACATAGTACAAAATACAAGCTTCCATACCTAAAGTTAGTAATAGAAAATGGGTGTAAGAGTAGCCATATCTGGCCTCAAACAAAGAGCTTAGCCCTGTATTTGTGGGTGGGGGGGGTAGAAAGTTCTCTTTGAGAATCTGATAAAAGATATAGATTCTTTCCCATAAAAATCTACATATGCCAAAATGTAAAACTTTACATACAATTTACAAACATTGTCAGAGCTACAGATCCTAGGTTAAGAGGTCCTGACTTGGGTCAGAAATCATTACTCAATCCTGACATTAGTCATACTGGGCCAACTGAAAATAAGTTAAAAGGGAAAGTAAAATGA
Organism: Leopardus geoffroyi; assembly: GCF_018350155.1. Classification (NCBI taxonomy): domain Eukaryota; kingdom Metazoa; phylum Chordata; class Mammalia; order Carnivora; family Felidae; genus Leopardus; species Leopardus geoffroyi. The sequence continues at coordinate 55,621,104 of NC_059338.1, read as the reverse complement.
ACTCTAAAACAAATAATGCCCCACACAAAATTACTAGTCCAATAAATACTTACTGATAATCACTAGCAAAAGGGTAACAGCAACCAAAGCCATGATGGCTTTTATCTACAACACACAAAAAGGCATAAGATAGATATTAATGTTTAACTTGTTAATAAAGTCAAGATTATCTGTACTGCTATTTATGATACTAACTCATCAATGAACAGGCTCAATCCTTGAAAGCTTTTCACATTTTTTCTCATGTGAACTTGCTGGCTATTTGCATCTTTCTGTAAATAATCAGAGTTCCCAAATTCAAGCGTTTTGCTTGACTGGATTTTGTCCAAGGCTGTACTCACTGCACAGCAAACAGTTAACAATCAAAGCCCTCAAGAGCCTGAACATTTGTCTATGATTTCTCATGCTTCTTTCTAATATGAGACCAGGAAAAGTATGAAATTTTAGCAACTCTGTTCAAAAGTGTCAGGATATGGTGAATAACAAAGGCATTTAATACAACTGATTCAGTATATACAAAGCAGCATTTTTTATGACACTTATACTCAAAGTATATGAGAATTCTGTTGGTCTTTGTTCCCTTACTCTCTTCTTGGCATTTTTTGTCTCCATTCTGAGGAATATAATTTCAATTCTTCATGAATAACCTCATTTAATAAATGGCTTGCCTAAGGGTACTCTGTGTGCCAGTTTCTCAGTTGAGAGCAGAAACTTTTTTTTTTTTTCAATTTACATCCAAATTCATTAGCAAGAACAGAAACCTCTTAAGATTGGTCCACAGTCAGCTGCTTAATATTTTCAGGTCACTTCTCAATAAAATGGTCACATTCCTCATTTAATCCTAACATGCATAAGCTATAAATTGGTTTGATTTTCCTGATGAATTCAAATGAAAGTCTTGTTTTCATCAAACTTTCTCAGATAGTTGATTAAAGATGGTTCATTAATTAAAAAAAAAAGATGCCCAGCTACTATAAACACATGAAACATTAGGAGTATCAGAAATAGCAACAAGTAGTAGCTATTGTTATGTTCCTGAAACATGTTTCTGGTAACATTACATTTATGAGAAAAGCAGAGTGACCAAGAGAAGCCATGGAAGCTCTGCAATTTGGACACCAGGTGCCTATTAACATTATGATAACCAAAAGATGTAGAAATTCTCCCTCCCCACCTGTTGGATTAATTTTGTTCACTTATTTTTAAAGTCAGATTTATTGAAATACACTTTCTCTAGAATAAAATTCACCCTTTAAAGTTCATTCTGATGGGTTTTGACAAAGATATAGTTGTCAGCCACCACCACCAAACATAAGGTATTTCCACCACTCCAAAATTCCCTCATACCCAGTTATAGTCAGTATCCACCTCCCTGCCCTGAGCCATTGGCAACCTTTGATCTGTGCTCTGTCCCCATATCCCTTTTCTCAGCCTTTCCTAAAGTTAATCGAGAAAATGGCAGTGACACAGGGACCATTCAGAAATATAATTTAAAAATATAATTTCATTTTTCTCCTTAAAAGCATACTGTTCCTCTGACCTTCTGATCTGAGATCCAGTAAGTACAAAACCACAATTCAGATATTTAGATATGGCTAAAAAAAAGCTAGTCACAATGCACATTATGATCATCTTTCTGTGGCTACACAAATGGGTCCTGTGTATGTATGGGGAAAGTGAGTGGTTCGTGGACCCTTTGCTCTTCCAAACCAGGTTATAGAACAGAGAATTTCTATAAAAATGGAAAACTTAAAAGAAAATGGAAAATTTATTCTTCAAAGGATACAAATTGACAACAAAATTAAAATTCCAGACAAGGGGAACAATGAAACATGTTCCCTTCCTCAGTTCTATTTGTGAAAGTAAGATGACCTAACAGGTAGACAAAAATAAGTAACTCCACAACAACCCTGGGAAGAAATTCTTAGCATATGGCAAAGCCAAGTTTAGAAAGTTATCACTAAACTTGAAAGTGAGAGATTAAAAACAATGAGTTTATGTCTAAGATTTTCAACAAAGCCAAAAATGACACGTGGAATTGGGAGGAAAAAGAAAACTGCTCGCGTGACATGAAATTCACTATAAAATCTTAAGCATTTTCTGTTCAATGATTAGCAGCCATATTTAAGCGGTAAATTCATTCCTATAAAATTTTTGTTAAGAATATATTAATATGTACTGATTTTCATTTTTTTTCCCCTTGTTAAACATTTCTCTTTTATTTCTTATTTCTCTGGAATAATAAAGGATAGTGAGATTTTTTTTTAAGCCCCATTTGTCATAATGGATTCTGACATATAAACTACTTTTATTTTTCTCAACAGAAAATTCTTTTTCTCTAGCTTCCACTCCATCTTTTAAATATTTCTATATAATGCTAGAAGTGGCTCCAAAAAGGTACTAATAATAAATCAGATGAAAAATTTATATTTCTTATAAGGTAATAAGTCCGCAAGAAGCTAAATCATTAATAAAATGTGGGTTACTTTCTGTGATGAAATCCATGGAAATATCCCTTTGGGAACTGCTTGATTCCTTTAGGTATTCCTGTCCCCAAAGCTATCAATTATTCAACAAATATTTACTGACTCCCAGCACATCCCAAGTTCAGGAGATAGAAGAAACAAGGCAGCGGTGGTCCCTGCCCTCCCCCCAGAGCTTCAAATCTAGAGGCCCTATATTCTTCAAAGGCCACCTGAGATGCTGGGCCAGTTATCCAATAGCTTCTGACTTACTCTGCATCCACGCCACCACATTTGCCTTCGAAGTTGTTTCGATCTGTTGCTAAAAGCAGTTGCATTATCCGATAAGCTTTCTATATCACATAGAGGATGGAGAGAAGGATTAAACGACATAACAGGATTCTTTTATCTAGTCACACAAAGACAAGAAAATATTAATTTCTACTTCTGCAAATGCATTCCCTTTTAAGCACGAAAACAACATCCTCCCTCTCCTCCACCCACAAACTGGCAATCCGTGTTGGGAGAAAAGAAAGAGCACAAAAAGTGCACAAAAGTACAGGTCAGTTTGCTCAGCCCATTTTTACAGTAAGATTAAGAGAAGTCTTCCCAGGGCCCTCAATGTTTTCACATAAACATACGAGTTCTGGTAAGAAAATACTCTTTAAAAATTCAAGTACTTGATACACCTATAGAAAAAAAATCTACATGTGGAGAAGGTTAGATTCTTAGAAGATACAAAAAGAGACTTACTTTGAAGGAAAACAATGAATTTTAAAAGTGGTTAAGTTTTTTGGTTAGACAAGTCTGTCCAGGATTAATCAGGTATTTAGCTATTCATCATTGAAACAATATTTGAATACCTAACATGTGACAGCAACTGTTACAAGAGAGACTAACGTTTGTCAGTAAAGAAATGTTGCTAAATCGCCAGAAAAAGCATAAGATGAAAACATCAGATTAAATTTGACATAAGTGTTGAAAATAAGTGATTAGACTTCCTCCCTGAGAGTATGAGAAACACAAAGCATATCAACATAATAAGGCAAAAAAATTTCTACTCTATTCAACAATAAATTTAAAAAATTTCCATCTTCAACCAAACAAATAATGCAGTAAGATGATTCAAACAAAGGGAGCTAAAATTAAAGTACTAAAATCACAAACTTAAGGACCAAATATCATTGTCCTAAATCAAGATTCCTAAACTTTGGCTAGAGGAATGTGAGGAGAAAAAAACCATCAAAACACAGATTAACAATATCAAGAAATATATGAAGTAGCTGTACCTGATTTGTCCTGTAGTTCATCTAGTCTCTCCCCTCTTTCAATTACCTTTGTAATATTTTCTTGCATGACATCAATAACTTCATCCACCTGATTCTGAACACTAGTTTAAAAGAAAGATTTAAAAATTATTTTTTCTTTTAAGAATTTTATAATTGCTGAAACTTTCATTAGAAAACTTCCATGATAGAAAATAGCAAGTTCTCAATTATTCAACTCAAAACATTTAAGGTTATATAGCAATGTCCTTCCATTTGTGGGCTTGAATACCCAGGCAATTAAAGATAAGTAAAAGTAATATTTAACTTAAAGATGGTTTGTTTTTAGCCCTGTTCCTGCAAATTAAATGTACTGCCAGAATGTCCAGTAATTTTAGAATTTAGTCAAATAGCTTGACTCTAATCCAGTTTCATCTGCTTTTCAACAGGTTACTGGGGCATCACAGACACAGCTATAACATACTTCTGCTGTGTTTATACACTAAGGCTAACAAAGGAGTTTGCCTAGGATGTTATCAGCTTATGAAAATATTCAGTTTCCAAAATGGAAATGTACACTGATAATCAGGGGCTATAACCATTCACTGCTCATCAGTTTTCTCATAAACAAACAGGGTTTAAGACACTGGCACACCTGGAAAGGTTTTGAAGCGGCCAAGAGAGAGCAGAAAGGAAAAATTGTTTTGCTGTTTTTCAAAATGAAAATATAATTTCCTCCTTTATGTCAGGTGATGAGGGCCTGTTCTAACCAAATTTCAGACTGTCTAATAAAGATTTAATCTTTGGGGTGCCTGGATGGCTCAGTCGGTTGAGCATCCATCCGATTCTTGATTTCTCGGCTCAGGTCATGGTCTCAGGGTCGGGAGATCGAGCCCCGTGTCAGGATTCATCTTCACTGGTTCTTAGCTGCCTGCTCTCACTCAAGAGTAGCTTCAAGTACATAAACACAGAAGCATTAAGTAACTTACAGTATTTAGTTTTCCTCTGTTCTGTTACACAAAAATTACCTTAAATTACTTCTTAAAATTGTCATACCAGTGAAATATTTAAAAGGAGAAATAAAATGAACTCATGGTTCTTACAACTCAAAATACGTTTAAAATGCATTGGATTATATATCTCTATATATACTATGTACATACACTATATAGTGTGTATGTGTGTGTGTATATATGTGTGGGTATATACATATATTTATATATATATATGGCATATATAAGGATATGCAATTGTTGTTTCTAGTTGGAGAAGAAAGAACTGTGTCAATTATCACAATTTCGCAATGTCACAATTGTTAAGGTTTTTAAAAAAAACTCACAATACACCTCTTGTCTCTGTCCTCTATTCCACACTACCCCTCAAACTAACCCATTGAGTCAGGAGTAAGGCATGGATGTGTAATTTTTAAAAAAGAGTTCTATCTCTTCCCTATCACAGAGCTGTATCTTCAAAAAGTTTGCTTTAAAATCAAAATGGAGGCCCCATTAGACATAGGTGGGTTCAGAAGTAGTCTCAGATTCAAGTAGCAATTGCTATGTGTGATGACAGTCCTTCCTTCTTACGGTATACCCACTGACTATCCACACACAGACTCAGGGTTCACCACAGCTCCCCAGAGTTCTGTGCCTCAGATTCTACTGAATATAAGACTGAAGCAGATCCAAGTTGGGACAAGCAGAACTCTCTTCTGCCCAAAAAGATCTAACAAGTCCCTGGATCCCTAAGATGTCTTGTTGCAATTCCTAACCATCTAAACAAAGAGCTAAAGATGTTCACCCTATCTAAGAACAATAGCACAAATACTTAAGCAACTAATTAATATATCCAATAATAATGAGAGCCCACTACGTATTGTTTCAGGCACTGGGAAGACAGTACTGAAAAAAGCAGACAATTCTGGCTCTCATGGAACTTAAGTTCAAATGTGCAAGGAGCGTACTGCATTAACTCTTAGAGCTGTGACACAGCCCGTCCCCATCCCACTTCTCCTATTTAGAGCATTTAACACTAAGTGAAAGTACATACCGATTTTCTGCCTTTCCCCCACTAAGCTCGATGAATGCAGAAAACGTGCCTATCTTGTTCACTTTTGCAGCCCTAGTACCAGCCACAGTGCTTGGAGCAGAGTACCCATTCAATGAACATTGTTGAATAAGCAAACAATTTGAGTATAAATCCTGCAAAAGCATACCCAGTTACCTGAGGAAGATATAATGAGGCAGTATACCTGGAGGTCTTCATTTTTTTTAAATGTTTTTATATTTGACAGAGAGAGAGAGAGAGAGAGAGAGCGCGTGCGCGCGCAAGGGCGCGCATGAGTGGGGGAGGGGCAGAGAGAGAGGGAGATACAGAATCTGAAGCAGGCTCCAGGCTCTGAGCTGTCAGCACAGAGCCCAATGCGGGGCTCTAACTCACGAACTGTGAGGTCATGACCTTAGCCAAAGTTGGACGCTCAACCGAACTGTGAGGTCATGACCTTAGCCCAAGTTGGACGTTCAACCGACTGAGCCACCCAGGCGCCCCTGGAGGTCTCCATTTCACTGTGACAACTGTAACAGAAACACAGCTATTGTTCATCAACGACTAGTTTTGAAATACCCAGGTAGCTATTTTCAACATTTGCAGGAGATGACAATAGCCTAAAGTAAGGCGGTTCTGCAGGGTAGGAATGGACAACATGTGCTGCAGCCCTACACATGATCAGATGATGGCTCCTACAGACATTTAATACACTACACGATTCTAAAGCAAAATAAAGTTCACCATCCACTGGTATAACACTCAATCCAGCTACTATAAAACCCTTATTTAATAATGGACAATCTCATAATTGGGTTTCTGTATTTTAAGATGTTCTCATGCCCAGAACACAACTTCCATAGAAGAGAAAATTATCTATTTGTTTTAATATAAAGGGTAATTTTTTAAAAACAAGCAATAACATATTTTGCAATTACCTTTTACATTTTCACAGCAGTTACAGTACTGGGTTCTATTTGTATTTTATGTTGATCCTATCCTCATCATTACACTTCAAATGCCTTCAAAGCAGAGACTGTCCCACTTTAGGTCATGTGAAATGTGCCCAGTAGGCATTCAACAAATATTTTCGGATCTGAACGAAATATCTCATTCATTCAAAAAACATTTATTAAGGAATTATTATGATACTATTTATTGAGGACACCAATGTGAAGGTTTTAAGTCCAGTCTTTAGAAAGATTACAGTCTACTGGGGAAAACTGGTATCCACGATTGTACTACCATGTATTAAATGCCACAATGGAAGGAAGCCCATGGTACCAGTCATGCAGCCTAGATGAATTCAGCCTGGATCAGAGAGAGATGGCGTCAAGATCCTGGTACTGAGTTTTGAGGGGAGAAGTATGAATTGGGCAGAGTAATGAAAGTGGTTGATGGTAGGAAAGTTCTAGGTAAGAGGAGGGGATATTTCAAGTATCAAGTGATTCACTGGACATTGGTGAAGAAGCTGGGGCAAGAAAAGGGTGCAGGACTTCTAGATTTATAATTTGAGCAACTGAGCATCCGTAGATAAGCATTAACTGAAAGAAAAAAATAAGAACTCAAAGGAAAAGCAAGTTTGTGTAGGAGGGTGTGGAGATTTATATCATTTCCAGTTAAAGGAGAGTCGGATGGTAGAAGAAAGGACACAAGAGAGAACATACCCAGGAAAGGATAAAACATGCAGAAAGGAAAAGGTATTTCAACGTTGACTTAAGTCATCCTTAGAGTCTGACACAACTTGTATTCCTGAAACGTCCCTATTCTGATCATCAACAGGGAAGCTGCGGTGTTGTGGAGTCTGTCACAAACCTCTTGGAGCCTCATATTTTCCCACATGATCGTCTCTCACGTGTGAGAATTAGATGTAATAGTGTTTAAACGCTTAGCACAATGCCTAACCCTTAGCCTGTGCTTACTGTCAGTGTTCTTCCATTAAGAAGAGAAAAGTGCTCAGCAACAAACACTTTTCCCTTATTTTATAAAGAAAATATTTATTTTTACAGTTAACACCCCCATCTTGTGGCTTTTTAAGGTACTGTTGACAAAAGAAGGTTTAAAGTTATGCTGTATTTTTGCAACTATATTGCTGTTACATCATGGAACATTCCTTGGGGGCCTTTTTATAAAGTTAAACTGATTGGACCAAGACTATAGTTAGGAAATTCCCTACCCAGAACAGAGAATGACTGTAATCCTTTAGAGTTACATTTATAAAGCTATTATTTAACCTAAAAGCAAAGAAAGCATTCCAAAGAGAACCATACATTTTATACAGGCATGTGATTACTTTAAATCTAACCAGAAAAAATCTTCCCTCAAACACTTGAATATTTTTTTGTGAAAATAATCTGGTGGCAACATACCAATTGAATTCAAACAAAGTAATAATGTTGCTGATCCATGAGGTCAAGAAACACCCTGTATTAAAATGTTATAAATTACATGTTGATAACAGCTTAAAGAACTCACCAGCGCTAACAATTTTGGTTATTCAACTAATGCCAGGTATCTGTCCATGGGCAAGCTGTGTGGTAGATTGTGCTCTGCCATCTTGGGGCATCCTGGGCACACACATGGAGTCATGCCCTGGTTAAATAAGCATCCATGAGTCTGTGCCCACAAGGTTTAGATGACTCACCACCTTTTAAGTCTGGCAAGATTTTAGCTCTAGGGTGAGAACCATTATACTTACTCAACAATTCCTTACTTTTCTAAAATTCTGTGATCACCAAAGATATTGTGCTAATTAATATGTACATATACATATTCATGTGTGTGCGCCTGGCCCTTGTTCACACAGACATATGCTTTGTTCGCAATGCCCATTTGGTACAACCAGCAGTGGTTTGGGGTTCGGCTGGAAAATCATATTCAGAAGACTCAATAGGCCATACTCAGTACTAGGCTCACTCTGCAGAAGGATATCAGAGAGAAAAGCAAGCATATGGGCAGGACAAAAAACAAGTGTGTCATCAGTGGAGTCCTTTTCTCTAGAGCAGCTTAGGTATGAGAACTATGTGGGTGGAACAGAAGTCACTCTGGCTCAGTGTAGAGGAACAGCTCTGCCATGGCATCCTGATGACCCTGAATGTTTTGTAACCCTCCCAGGACATGAGAAGATGAATGAAGCCATCTCCCACTCATTGTGAAGCCATCTCCCACTCATCTCCCTAGAAGACTGTCCACAGACAATTTCTTACCACCTCCCAGGTTCTGATGATGTATGAGGCTTTCTGCAGGGCGTATCTGCCGACTATAAAACCGCCAAGCTACAGTGCAGAACTGGCTCCTCTGTAACAGGGTACCCTACAACTCCTATTACAGCCATGCGGCCCCTTTTGTTTTGGAATCATCATTTTTGGCGTGTCCGAGAACCCAGAGAGTCTAGCAATTCTTCCTTTTACTGCCTACATGTTATGGACTGCCTGAATCTAAGCAGTCCTTTGTATCTTTACTGGCCAACAGAGACTTGGAGCAGCAGACTCTTCTGCTGGCTTGAAGGAGCAAGTATCATGGGTTCTCCAACTGCAAGGAAAAGAATTCTGTCAATACTACCTGAGCTCAGTCAGTAAATGGATCACAGCCCTGGCAAAACCTTGATTTCAGGCTTGTGAGACCCTGTGCAGACAGCCCACCTAAGCAGTGACTGAACTCCTGACCCATGGAAAACGTGAGATGATAAATACGTATTGTTTTAGACTGTTAAGTTCAGGGCAATCTGTCAGACAGTAAGAGAAAATGAAAACGTCCTGTCCAGAACTCAGTTTGTTGGAACCTTGGTTCTGATTTCAGAATCCATTAGCTAGGATTAGGTGAAGTATGGATATTTTTTTCTTCATACCAATGGCTACCAGACTAAAGCCCAAGTATCTTAACAGTAATTTGATTTCCTATCACAGCACCCTTCCCATTATGTGCCAACTATAGCCTGAACTAGAGCAGTGGCTATCCCTCCTGAGATCCTGAATCCATTTAGTTTACCGTCCATAGTTAGTATTCAAAACTTAGTCTGTTTCCAAAGCTGTTTCATTGCTCTGCCCATTCTGTCTCCCTTCTTGTCAGGACTCAGATCCTTCTAACATTAGATACATTTACTACCGCATTACCCATCACCCACCACCACCAACATATATAGATAAAGGTTTAAACGGAAAATTAATTACCCATAAAACTTAGATCAATATATGTATTAGAATAAGTAACAGATATGACAACATTCTGGAGGGATATAAAAAACAACTGCACTTTCAAAAACCAAACCTATGATATTACATCTATTATTCTGAAAATGGGACTCAAGCACAGATTTAAACCAAAACTGACCTTGAGATTATGCTAAATAAATGCATCTGACATAAAGTAATCAAGTTAAGAAAACCAACAAACAGGCACCAGATTTCCTTAGCTAGGATTCAGAGGTAGCTTTGTGAAAATAGAAAGTTACTGGATTTTTACAATCCTGTAGTTATAGTCAGTCTACATCTGGGCTCAGCAAAGTTTTTTCTGTAAAGGGCCAGACAGACAATAGGTACTTTAGATTCTGTGGGCCATAAGGTCTTTGTCACAGCTACTCAAATCTGCCATGGTAGTTTGAAAGCAGCCACTGGCAATAAGAAAGTAGGCATGGCTGTGTTCCAATAAAACTTTATTTAGAAAAACAGGCAGTAACCAGATTTGGCTCCTAGGCTGTAGTTTGCCAACCCTGGGTCCACACAGAAATACGATAAAATCACTTAAACAAATGAGTATCTCAGGAACTTACTGCTTAATTTTATCATTTCTAGGTCCAAATCTTGGTCCAGATGGTCCCCTTCTGAAAACAAAATACCAAGCACATATTAATGAGAGCATTAAAATAAAAAATAGAAAACACATATGCACAATCAGGCTTAATTCTAAACATGGACCAGTAATTTACCCCAAGGAACCACACATAACTGGTATTGCTGGAACGTGATGTGTAATCACATCTGCACTTCACTGGCCACAGCTAACCTCAATTTTCTGAATGTTAAAACTTTCAGAGAAAATAGAGTTTATATAACCTTAAGTTACACACAGGTTGTTGTAATCACTAAACTCTGAAACATCGTAACAAGAGTGCCAGTGACTATGAATAGCTTTCTGATCAGTTATAGACAGAAAAAGTAAATTCACCTTTGAATTAGGTTATAGTAAATGCTGATTACCAAAAATGGATACAGAAAAAAATCCATTCAAAACACTCTTTTTTGTTGCTCATCTTAAATTTATCAACAAAGCTAACGGGAAATTCAGGTCTATGAAAATACCAACATTTCTCAAACTGTTATTTGTTAGTCAAGTGTTGTATCATTTCAACCAATCCATTTTAATATTGGGGAAATAAAAACTTGTGGATAATCCATTTTGAGTAATTAGCATTCCTCTGATGATTGAGAATAAGGTATAAATTATAAAACTTAAATAGAATTGGGGAGACTGGCTCAGTTGGTGGAGCATACGACTCTTGATCTCAGGGTTGTGAGTTTGAGCCCCATGTTAGGCATAGCGCTTACTTAGAAAAAAAAAATTACAAAAAAGAAAAGAAAAAGATCTCTACCAATTAATCACTAACTCCCCATTCCTCCTCCTCCTAGCCCCTGGCAATCTCCATCCTGCTTTGTGTCTTCATGAATTTGTCTACTCTAGGTACTTCATATAAGTGGAATCACATAAAATTTATCCTTTTGTGAAGAGCTTCTTTCACTTAGCATAGATTCTTGGAGATTCATCCATGTTGTAAACATATGTCAGAATTTCCTACCCCCCCCCTTTTTTTTTTAATATTTGGAAAGAGAAAGAGAGAGAGAGAGAGAGAGAGAGAGAGTGTGTGTGTGTGTGTGTGTGTGTGTGTGTGTGTGTGACAGCAGGGGAGGGGCAGAGAGAGAGGGGGAGAGAGAGAATCCCATGCAGGCTCTGTGCACTCTGCACAGAGCCTGATGTGGGACTCGATCTCAAGAAACTTGAGATCATGACCCAAACCAAAATCAAGTCAGACAATTAACTGACTGAGCCACCCAGGCGCCCCAGAACTTCCTTCCTTTTTAAGACTAATATTCTACTATATCCATACACCGCACTTTGCTTATCCATTCACCTGCTGATGGACATTTAGGTTGCTCCATCTTTTGGCTCTTGAGAATATTGCTGGGTGTTGATAAACTGCTGGGTGATAAACCTGGATTTTGATTTCTTTTTTAAAAATTTTTGGTTTGTCTCCTCTTCAACACCCAAACAGACCCACAGTGTGTGGAAGCTGTATTTTGAGCAAGTGTGCTAGCTGCTTGTCAGGCCCTCTGCAAAAGGTACATTATTGGGAGTGGACTTCCAGGGGTACGTTGCAGGTCTGAAGAATTAGTGTTTCTCATAAGGTATCTCACTGACATTGAGAGAATCATTTATGTAACCTTTTCAATACAAGGCCTTTTCAATGCGAGGTCCTTTCTGACGGGTAGCCAGTGCTCTAGGTCTAGGGCTTTTTACCCTATTTGCCACTGTGGCAATTAGCTTTGTGACTCTTGGGAAATCTTGTCACATGTAGGAGGTATCTTCCCACATCATCTGACCTTGCCAAAATGATACTATTTCCTATTAATGGATTTGTTTCCTATGTTGTTCACTGCTTCATGGCTGTCAATTATTTTTATAAAATGTTTTTATGTAGGGGAAAAGCCTCTACAAAAATCTTACAAAATTATAACAAAGAGGGAGGCAAATGTTTGGGGGGGAGGGGGCACATCTGCCTACACCAATCTCTAGAGAAAACTCCTGCCACATATGTCCTCCTTCCTGCCTTTGCAAATACAACTTAGGCCTATATGATGACAGCCCTTTCTAATTATAACTGTAGATGACTGATCAGATCAATTAACTGACAAAGTATCAAGGCAATTCAATGGGAAAAGGATAATCTTTTCATCAGCTGGATGGATAGCCATATGCCAAAAAAAAATAAAAGAATAAAAAAATAATAATTATCCTTCACCCTTACCTCAACCATACATAAAAATTTACTTGAAACAAATTATAGAGCTAAATGTGAAAGCCAAAACTAGAAAATTCCTAGAAGAAAACATAGGAGGGGATGCCTGCGTGGCTCAGTCAGTTAAGCATCCGACTCTTGGTTTTGGCTCAGGTCTCAATCTCATGGCTGGTGGGATCAAGCCCCGCACTGGACTCTGTGCTGACAGCACGGAGCCTGCTTCGGATTCTCTCTCTCCTTCTCTCTTTGTCCCTCCCATTTTCATGCATACTCTCTCTCTCAAAACAAACTTTAAAAAAATTAAAATAAAGAAGAAGAAAACATAGGAGAAAATCTTAGTAAACGTGGGTTTGGCAAAGATCTCTTAAATAAGCAAAAACAATAAAAGAAAAATGTAATAAATTGATTTCGTCAAAATCAACACTTTGATCTTCAAAAGATACTGTCATGAAAATGAAAAGATTAAGTCACCAGATGAAAAGTAAATGTCTGTAAAACACATCTGACAAAGAACTTGTATCCCGAATACATGAACAACTACATAAAAAGACAAATTTAATTATACTCCAATAAAGCTATTTAAAAAAAAACTTACAGAAAAAAGTCTTCTTCTTCATCTGAATCATCTTCCAAAAGATTTCTCTGTCAAAAAAAGAGGGGAAAAAAAAAAAGACGTGAGTTTTCAGATTCAGATGTCTTGCAAACTGTCAGGGAGGAGTAATGAAAGGAGTTCTATTCTGGTGAAATTTCTTAACTCTAAGCTTCCAGACAGAGGGAAGAGTGGTTACATGTGCTTTATCGTAAGCTGAAAGAACCACATTTGCCAACTTTCCAAAGAAAATGCTTACAATACCAGAATCCTATCACTGAAAACACGGTAGAAAGGTCACTGAAACCAGCAGGGAACTGAGGAACTGTAGGCAGTCAGGAAGACATTAAGTCCCGTCTCCTTCCCCGCCTTCCAGTCTCTCTCCACTGGCAGAACCTAATAGGAAGCCACGCGGCAAAGGAGAAGTGCAGTTGCTGAGTCCAACTCTAGCATCAGACAGAAAGGTATAGAGGACAGGTTTGGAGCTGAGACACAAGGGTTTAAGAATCGGCACAGTCCACCTACTGCCTTCACAGTTCACAAATAAACTTCGACACATATGTGAACTTCCAAACAAAAACCACTTTATACTTTTACTCTATAAGATGCAACTATTTTCCTTAAAATGAAGATGATCTCACCCTCTCCCCAAAAGGGGAAGATATAAAGTTCCAAAAGGAGCCTAATGAAGAGCAGCAACCAGACTTTCCCACATGGAAGAACTTCAATAGTACACAGCTTCTACACAGAATAACAGCTCCCCAAGACAGAAACCGGAAACCGTGACTGTTTCCTCACATGCTAAGAGGGCCTCTGCAGGTGCGACTGAGTTACAGGTCTTGAGGTGGGAAGACCAATAAGGATTATTCATGTGGGCCCAATATAATCCCAAGAGTTCTTAAAGAGGGAGGCAGAAGTGCCAGAGAGAGAGGGAGGGAGAGAGAGGAAAGAGGGACAGACGAGTGGGGAGAGAGACGGAATAGAAGATGTTATACTGCTGGCTTTAAAGACAGTGGAAGGAGCATGAGCCAAAGATGATGGGAAGCTTCTAGAAGCTGGCAAAGAGAAGGAAACAGACCCTCCCTTACAGCTTCCAGAAGGAACACAGCCTGGCCAGAGCCTTGATTTTAGCCCAGGAAGACCCACTTTGGACTTCTGGTCACCAGAACTAGAAGATAATAGATTTGTGTTGTTTTGAGTTTGTGGTAATTTGTTACAACAGCAATAGGAAACAAATACACCACCTATTGCCTTTTCTGAGAAAATTAGTCAAGGAGTTGCACCAGCCCAAACAACAAAACCCAATTAAATCAGAGCAAAGATTCTAAGACAGAGGTCAATAAAATCAATGAACCTAATAAAATGTGTGGTCAGTTTTGAATAAATACGGTAATGTGATTGTGAATTACTTATAGCTACTGAAAAAGAAAAGGTATAATATAAGGAGAAACTTTAAAAGAGCCCCAAACCATTCTAACAAAACCTAGAAGCTGGGAGCAGAAGAGTGAAGCAAGTAAGTAACATAACAGTCGCACCTGCTGGGGAGACAAGTGGAGGCAGGGAAAGTGGGCCAGAATGAGGAAGTAAAACAATGGAAGGGACGTGGTGTTTGGTATGTTGACAGAGAAAACAGATTTAAACATCACTGTTAAAATATGAAGTTAATAACAAAAAAGAGAGAGATACAAAGGGAGAAAGGAAGGATACTTTTAAACTGCCTAGTGATACTGAGGCCGAGGAGATGAGGAAAAACAATCAATCTGCCAAAGAAGTCAGGGAAAAGAGGAAAAATATATGAAATATAATGATCTATGCATAATGATATATAACATATCACAGAGAGAAAAAATGAAAATAGGGTGTATTCAGTATTTTTTTAATAAATATGTCTGAGCATCTTCTATGTGTCAGGCACTGTTCTAGGTATCAAGACAGCTTTGAACAAGACAGACAAAGTCTGAGCTCTCACAGAAAAATATTCGATGGTAACAAATGCTATGCAGAGGGGCGCCTGGGTGGCTCAATCGGTTAAGTGTCTGACTTCAGCTCAGGACACGATCTCACGGTTCATGGGTTCGAGCCCCACATCAGACTGTGCAGACAGCTCAGAGCCTGGAACCTGCTTCAGATTCTGTGTCTCCCCCTCTCTGCCTCTACCCTGCTCATACTCTGTCTCTCTAAAAGTAAAATAAATGTTAAAAAAAAAAAAACAAAAACAAATGCTACGCAGAGAACTGAAACAGAGATAGGATAGAAAGTGACAGGGTGACTAAATGAGATTAGGTTGTCATGGAAAATCACTCTCAAGAAGTGAAACTTAAGCAGAGATCCAAATGATAACAAAGGGCCAACCAAAGATCAGGGGGAAGGGCATTCACTGGCATCAGAGGGACTGGCTAGCACAAAAAAGCCCAAATAAGTTAGTTGTTGTAACAAATGTGAATGGTATGAATGCTCCCGTGGGGGATAAGCTTAGGAATTCCCTGGGCCTACACCAATGGGTTAAGGAGGCACAAAGAAACACAAAGTCATAAAATGCTCACACCTGAGTTTGGATAACCAGATTGGCACTCCAAGAATAGGGAGGTGCAAAGGCACCCCAAAATAGGGAGGGGTGCTGAACCCCCAAAAATATATAGAGAGAGGCAAAGGCCTGAAATAGAATCAGCGCAAAGGTGCCCAACACATAGGAATAACAAGATTAGATATTCAGGGTGAAAGCACCCCAAGTTTAGTACTACAGCAGAAAGCTGCTTTCATAGAATAGGGCCAGGGCAGGTAAATTGGTGAATTGGACTTTGGACCACTGCACTGCAGGCAAAGCAGCCCAAGGTGGCTTATTAACCCTGAGGTTATTCCCCCTACCTGTCTCATCTCCTAGGCTGGCAAAGATAAACAGGCACAGTGCCTCCTGTCTGCTGTTAGCAACCATCTACCCATCTGCCTGGCACCTGGAATTTATTTTATATTGAGCCAAACCCCAAACACTGTGCATCCTCAAAATCCCCCTTTCCCCCTCACATCCACAAGTTAATGTTCCTAGTTTCTTTGTCTCTTTATACACACCCATCACGTTTGCAAGCCTTCTGATCTGAATAAATATGGGGCAAGGACCCTTATTCGGGGCTCTTGCCTTTTTCCCGGACATTAGCCATCTCTCGTTTTAATCCTGCGTTCGCTCTTTTGCTAGACAAAAGAGAACTTTAGACTTAGAGTCTACGACATGCTCCTATTAAAAAAAAGAACTACATGTGATTGGAGTTCAAAAATTCCAGCCAATATCTGTTTACAAAAAATTCACCTAAAACAAATTATCAAATAAAGGAAGAAAAGAAGAGGTGGGAAAAAATATATCTGCAAATTCTAACAAAAAGAATGTTAGAGTTAGCAATATTAATACAAAGACGAATTTAGGACAAAAGCATTAAACAATCAAATTTAAGATTTTATAATGATAAAATGCATAGTCCACCAAAAAGATTTAACAGCAATGAATGTTTATATATAACAACATAGTTGCAAAAGATATAAAACAAAAGCTGCTCAAATTATAAAGAAAGAAATGGATACATTCAAAATCATAGGGAAGATTTAACATACCCTTCAGAGATAGAGAAACTAAGGAGACAAACAATAATCTAGAACTTTATATTTAGCAAATTTTAATTTCAAATATCCAAGAAATAGATGTGCCACAAAAGAATTTTAATAAATTCCAAAAACTAGAAATTACATAGGTCACATTCTCCAGGCATAATGCAGTGGAAATTAAAACAGGTAACAGAAGGGGCACCTGGGTGGCTCAGTCGATCAAGTGTCCGACTCTTGATCTAGGCTCAGGTCATGATCTCACAGTTCGTGTGTTTGAACACAGAGCCTGCTTGGAATTCTCTTTCCCTCTCTATCTACCTCACTCATGCTCTCTCTCTCTCTCAAAAATAAGTAAAGAAACTTAAAAAAAAAAGTAACAATAAAACTTTAAAACACTCTTCTAATTAACACATTAAAATGTAACGGAAATTTAACAGACTATTTAGAAATAAGTGACACCGGGAACACTAGAGAACAAAATCTGTAGGTTATGGGTCATAGCAGCACTTAAAGGAAAATGCATTTATTTACGAAATCACAAAAACCGAATATATATGAAATAAGTATTTAACTCTTAAGATGGTTGAATTATTCCTAAGCAACACACAACTCTAGAAGTTTAAGAGAAAAAGATTAATGGATAACATAAAAATGTTAAACATGAAAAACTATCAGAAACAAAGTTAACTGGCAAGTAACAGATTGGGCAAAAAAATCTGCAACATACTTTCAGAAAAGGTCTGACATCTGTATTATATCAAGAGCTCTGAGGAAACAATAAGAAAAAGACGGCAAGGGAGAAAAATAGTCAATGGAGAGAGATAGGCAATTCCAGACAGAAGAAGAAATGGCCAATGATCACATGAAAAGATGTTCAAAGTCAGTAACAGTCAGGGAGATGCATTAATTAATTCCTCCAACAAATATTTCTTGAATGCTATTCTAGCTAGTAAGTTTAAAAGTCACTATATTTATGAAACAGTTTATGTGCCTTAAAAGATAATGACACTAGTGATAAAATATATTTATTATAGTTGTACTGTAAGAAACACACATGAAAATCAATGTCTTTACACCCATTCATTGAACAAACACAAGGGCTAGTGAGACACTATCAAAAAAAGAGAACAGGACACAATGAGATAACGCTTTACACCCACTAGGCAGATAATAATAGCAAGTGTTAGGAGGAAAACTGGTGGTGAGGAGAAACTGGTTGGTAGAAGAAATGCAGACAAATTGGAATCCACATATACTGCTGGTAGGAATGTAAAAATTGTGCAGCCACTCTGGAAAACAATTGGGCAATCTTCAAAAGGGTGAATAGAGAGTTACTATAATACCCAACAATTCCACTCCTAGGTATTCACACAAGAGAACTGAAAACATGTTCACACAAAACCTGTACATGAATGTTTATAACACTGCTATTCTTAATAGTCAAATAGCCAAGAGTCAAAAGCAGTATGCAAGAAGTCCTTAATATTAAAAAAAAAAAAAAAACCCAAATGTCCGTCAAGTGATGAACAGATGGGACATATCCATATAACGGAATATTATTCAGCAATAAAAAGGAATGGCATACTGATCTATGCTACAATATGGATGAACTTCAAAAACATTATGATTTAAGTCCAAAATGCCAATTACAAAAGACAACATATTGCATGATTCCATTTATATAAAATGTCCAGAGTAGACAAATCTATAGATTGGTGGTTGCAAGATTGAGGGGATGAAGAGATGGGGGATGACTGTTAAAAGGTACAGGGTTTCTTTCTGGAATAATGAAAATGTCCTAAAATTGACTGCAGTGATAGTTGCATAATTCTGCAAATATACTAAAAACCATTGAGTTGTACACACTTTAAAAGAGTGAATTGTATGGCATATGAATTTTATCTCAATAAACCTGTTACTAAAAAAAGTGGAATGGGCAAGTGGAATAAAACTTTAAATAAAGTTTTAAAAAGTAATTTATAGATTAGAACCAGTTATCAAATTTCACCATCCGGTAACTATTCAAAAGGAGGTCTCTATTTAAACAGCCAATTTTGTTCAATTCTGATTCAATACCCTATTTTTTACAATAAATCATAGTAGTAATCAACCAACAACAGTTACAGTTACAAGTCTCAGTGGTGGATTGAGACTCTGTATTTTATAATCTTAAGTCTACATATAAAGTTTATTTTACAAGCAATTAGTCTATTGGTGGATTATACCTCCTTCAAGTAAAAACTACAGAAAGTTAGGATAAAGAGAAGACACATTTCCTGTATTATACTAAAAGACACTTTTAAATTGTAAGATGTTGGGCAGAGTGAATAATAGGAGGTTCAGAGCTTGTACAAAAAAGGAACGTGTAAAATGAAGTCAAGTAAGCTCTATATGGGCCCTCCAGTTTTTAGCACAATAGCAGGTGGTCAATAAATGAATCAGTAAATGAAGGAATAGCAATGAGATAGGAAGTGAGCAAGGGCTTTAGGTTGCTGGATAAAAAAGAATACCACTAATTCCTTCCCTAATAAATACTTAGTGAGTGCTTATTCTAAAAGTAACCTATCTACAACATTTATATCAAATGCTGTCTTCCAAAATTCAGATTTATACACATCTGCATAGAATGTTCTGGGATAAATAGGAAATTGAACATTATATAAAAACTACTCTGGACTCCGAGGACAGTTACAGAACAAGAATTCTTTATCTGCAATTTCAAAAATCTAAAAAGTTCTGAAAACCAAGAGGTTTTGTAAGTTTAGAGCCAAAACTCATTTGGAGGAAAACCTGGCGTGAACTGATGTTAGCTTTACTTACTAATCAGACATTTCTCTGAGAAATACTAACATACTTGGAGGTGCTGCTCCAGACACTAAAAAGGCTGTTATATAATATGCACTTAACTACCTTACTAAAATCTTAAAAACTCTCAATTCCAACCAATTTTGGCCCAGAGTTCTGAATAAGATCCTGTGTTTTTAACATTCTCTTTGAAAGACTAGAAAGAAGCAGTGAGCATAATCTGATCAATAATGGATGCAGGATTCAAATGAATCACCAATCTAAGGAACATACACTTTTAAATATTTACTATGAAGAAAAAAAATATAAAGTAGAATACAGCCATAAAATTTAGATTTTTCTAAAACAATTTACAAAAGGAATGAAAGCATATTTTTAATCTGTTTAAAAACTGAAGATTCTGAACTTACCCTTTCACTTTTCACAGAACCAGTGACATCATCGTCATTTAGGTGGCGCTTGAACTTGGGAGGCATATTTTTTACTCAAGAGGTACTTCTCTGTTTCCCAGCAGAACAAGTATTCGCCACCTTAAGGGAAAATGCATGTCATTATATTTGAGACTTGAGGGTGAAAGCTAAAGTACTTAAATAGTGTTCAAAGCCTTGTATGGTGGAGCCTCCTTGACTTCTCTGACTTCAACCACTGCCTTCCCACTTGCTTCATTCCGGGTGATGCTGTCCTCCATGCCAGGCCTTGATACATAAAAAAGTTAAAAACTGTAAGAAAATGGATGTAACTTGTAACTTGTGAAAGAGAACATGTGGGGGAAATCAGTGATTTTTTTTTTTCAATATTTATTTTGAGAGAGATGGAGCACATGCGCAAGCAGGGAAGGGACAGAGAGAGAGGGAACCCCAAGCTCCTTGCTGTCAGTGCAGAGCCCAATTCGGGGCCTGATCTCAGGCACCGAGAGATCATGACCTGAGCCGAAATTAAGACTCGGAAGCTAAAACGACTTCTGAACTACCCAGGTGCCCCTAGTGAAAGTTTTTATAAAACTAAAGAGCAGATTGCCTAGGAGTGGGGGAAATTTGGAGAAAATGAGGCATTAAATGCTTTAAGAGTTTAACCTGGAATTAGAAGACAGAACACTCCTAGTTCTCTGATTTTTAGTTAGTTGATTAAACCATGATTCCGTTTCAAGTGTGAAATAGTGATTTCTAGGCTTCTGCATGGAGTTGGCACGGTCAATCAGATAATTCATGCAAAAACATTCTGTAAATTATAACACCCTATTCTAAAGCACAGCACTAGGCTCTAAGAAAAGGGATGTTTATTAAATACTGTGTTAAACAGAGCCAGGATGCTGTTTTGAAGGGTTTTTTTGGTTATTGTTGTTGGTTTTCTTTGGTTTTGGTTTTATTTCTTTTTTTCCTACAGAAAGTTTCACAGCTTTTCATATGCTAATATGCATTGTGGTTTTCCAAGAAAATGCTTGAGTATGCAGCTTATTCAAAATTTCTGGAGAAAAAGCTGACATGCAAACACGAGTTTTCAGTTTCTTGGATTAGAAGATGGATAAAAAATGAGAATAGCTACTAGCTAAAGTACTGAATCTTTTACTATGTGGTATGCACTGTGCTCAGTGACTTACATGTATTTTCTTTTAGTCTACATGATACTCCTTTAAAGTAGGCACTAAGAAGCTAAAAGAGAATTTAATTTAGGAAAAGTAACTAATATTCCCTCCACCGACTGAAACAGCAGACACATAGACCCAAATTAACCAATGGCTATGCATGATCACTTTTAATATTTATTCAATTAGCTGCCTATCAAGTTACACAGTTGTTCTAGAAAGACCACTTCCCTATAAACAACCCAGCAGCCCTCTTTCCCCTTCCATAAGAAATCACCTCTAAGATCTTTAATTAGGCATCAGTTTGCTAGTTAACATATACAAGCCCAGAGTCGTTTCATAAACCAAATAAAAGTAATATTTTAAGGTAGTGTCCTATCAAAACAAATTGATACACTTTTCTTTGATAAGAAATGCTTCTAAATCAGAAACCTAATCACTTGTAACAAAAATCAAATTCTTGCTACCTAAGTAACAGTTCTAGAGTTCATCCCACAATATTTCTGTCATGTACATCTGGCCCATTTTATTCCTCATACTTTGATTTCAGAATAATTCATTCACACAGAAATATTACAGACTCCAGGAAAAAACAGGAAGTTTTCTGAGCTTTTAATTATACCTGTATGTTATTTATATTTTAAACCCAACAAAGGTGCTTCTTTAATATTCCCCAAACAGGCAGACTTACATCTTTATGAAATATACAGTAAAGCTACAAGTTTAATGATGAGCAAACACCATAATCAGGTCCTATAATCCAAGGACCAGCCTCACGGAGACAAGAAAAGTGTCTGACAACAGAAAAGCCATCAGCAAAGCATCAGGCAAGATTAACTATGCAACTGATTTGTGTCAAATAACTAGTAGAAATAAAGAATGCTCAGAAATCAGGCATATATTTCTACCTACACTTTCCCCTGCAAACATTACACATGAATTCAGGGATTTGTGTCTGGGTAAATACGTAAATAAGAGAGCTTTCATCATGCATTTCATACTGAGAGTGGAACAGCAATACACAATTCACTCTAAAAATGTCACATCACCATATGCTTATGTCATGACCATACGTTTACAATTTCGTGTATATATATTTTTTAAGAGGCAGTAGTTTTCTATTCAATGTCTTTACATGTAATACACTTCTAACTTGTTTAGTAAACGTTGGCCTCTTTTTTGTTTTAGGCACAGAACAAAAACCCCTATGTATTTCATTTCACACAAAGCTTGAATCTGGGCAGAGGTTTCCCTTTTCCCCGCCTCCATTCCCTTCTGACTCCTCTTCCTTATCTCCATCAACAGTCTTGACTGGTGCAGTTTCACGGAAATATGTGACTTGGACACAGCTTGGAGATGTTACTCACAAAAACTATCAAACTAATGATTCACGTCACCTGGACGTTATAAAACACAGCAGCGTTGGCGCTCTTTCTCCCTTGACTTTAAATAATGAAACAAATCCATCCCCTCCAGCAAGTAGCTCGGTTCCCCGCCCCCCCTCCACCCCAATTGTCGCACCAGGCCTCGTCCTCCGACATCTGCTCCTAACTCTGGTCCTTTCTACCCCATGATACCCACTCACGTTCCAGGGTGCCTCCCACTCTTCTCAAACCCTCCCCACGCCCTCCACGGTCCCATCTCCCAGAGCACCCTTCAATTGCCATTCTTCTCCCCCTCTCCCCGCCCCCCCTCCCGCACACCCCCGTCCAGGTCGTCCTCCTCCACGACACCTGGCCCGAATCCAGCCTTTCCCCAGTCGGGGGTCCCTCCCCGACCGCCCCAGGCGGGTCTCGCCGCCCAACGCGGACGTTGGGACGCGGCGGAACAGGGGCGTCGTCTCCGTTTCCTTCCTCCTCACATCAGCCCCTCCCGTCGAGAGGGCCGGCGCCAGTACCTGAGTCTCCCGGGGAGCTCCGGGCAGCTCTCCGTGGCCGACAGCGCTGGGAGGGCGGGGGAAGGAGTGGGAAGCGCAGAAAAAAAACGGGGAGGGGGGACAGTGGGCGCGGACTCGGCGTCGGCCGCTCCGCCGCAGCTGCGCCCCCGCTCATCGAGCCGATCGGCGCTCCGCGGCCTGGCGCCGGGCGAGGGGGCGGGCCCAGGCGGCGGAGATGGTCGAAGGAATCGAGTGAGTGGAGCGCCTCCAGGGGAGGCGGAGGAAGCTGGGAGAAGTCCCTCAGGGCGCGCGCGCTGTATACGCCCGGGACTGAGATGGAAGAGGCTTTTAGGTGATGCTTTAGGAGCAGCCCATCACCCTTTGCTAAAGAAACCGAGTAGAAAACAAGGAGGATGCTTCGCAGCCCCGGAACTACTTCGGATTGTCTGGGCCTTTCCGGAAGCTCTAAGTGACCCCTTGTTTATCGATGCAGTTAGACAAGCAGGGAGCTATTGAGGGTTGCGAATCCCACCTCATTTTAGACGTTAGGAATCTCTGGTCTAGATTTACTGGCGGCTGCAAGCTAGTTTGGGTAGATTTGGGACGAGGACTCAGTGCTCTTTCCCCTGTATTCTTTTTAACCTAAAATAACTAGGTCCAGACACCGGAGCCTTCAGGTTTCAGTTAGGAAATCACCCTTGTATGGCCTGTCCACTGTTCTTTTCACTCTCCCCCTTCACCCCCTCAGTATCATATTTAAACTTCCAAGCCTGAATTAGGTGGGCATAGTAATCCAAAACCATTCTAGATAATGCTTTTACGGTCCCTTGTTTCACTTAGCCATTCCTCCCACACACGCCGCTGCTGGACTGTTTTACTCATTCCCCCCACCCCGATCATTTGTGCATTACGCATCTTTTTCACTTAATACGTGTGGGTCCCTTGTTGATACAGCGTTGCAGGCATTTTTCAGTTAAAACGTACCTAACTGGAAGATGCCCTGGCTGGGATGACTCTGATTATCTAAAGTTCAATCACCTGGAAAGCTTTAAAAACTACAATGCCCAAACACTACTTTGAGATTCTGATTCAATCATCCTGGGATGCTGAGAAACAGCCGTGGGTTGTCAGCTGAAGTTTCTGAAAACCTGGCGTTAGACTCGCTGTGAGTTTACTACTCAGACCCAGGCTGACTTGGACAGACACCACCCACCTAGAAGGAAAGCTTCTTACAGTTTCTCTGCTTAGGCATAATGGTGACACTACCCTAGACCCCACAGATGACCCAAAAGTTATTTCCTTCTTCCACAGGTGATTTTACGTCTGTAAATCTGCTTGTTATGGGGTGTCTCCCTCCTTTGGTGCCTTAGCCAGTTAGAGTCTGAGGCACGTACAGCATCAGCCTTTCTTACTTACACAACTTAAGAGTGTGATTGAGCTGTAGGAGCACCTCACTGCGTAACTTGTATAACTAATTCTTTTTGTTTTAACCATAATTCTTTAGTTCTGCCAACCATTTTGGTAAGATTGCTGAGGGGAGGGGTAATGCCAGTCCCACCCCTTAATCACCTGAACAAAGTCCCTTTGACTCTCCCCTATATTTTGGAAAAGGTAGAAAATGTCACTTTACAGTTACTATGAATCAGATATACCAGTAAGCCTGAAAGGATATAAACAGCACTGGATGTAAGGTCAGAACAGGGTTCCAGGCTCACCAACTTGAATTATTTGGTTATTTTTACCCTATTTTCTCTTTCTTGAGCTTCAATTAATTATTCAGATGTTCATCTTCCAATTTTCTTATAATTTCTCTTTCATCTGATATATTTATTTTCTTGAAGTAGGCTTCCCACCCAGCGGAGCACAAAGCAGCCTGAACTCATGACCCTCAGATCAAGACCAGAGCCCAATTCAAGAGTGGAAGGCCTAACTGACTGAGCCACCCAGGTGCCCCTGAGCATCTGATGGATTCTTAAACTTTCTATTATTCCTCCTGTTTTTAGCTCACATCATGCTCAGAGTTACCTAGCACTTCTAATTCCCAAGCTTTATTTATGCAGGGGTTAGCCGTGTAAATCAGGTTGCTTCGTGGCCTGCTTAGGATTCTTGTTTCTTAAGTCTGCTAAAGTAATTGTCACTGATTCATCTACTTTGCAGGTTTCAATATTTTGTTGTTGTTGTCTCTGTTCCCATAAGGCAGTAAAAAAAAAGTACAAAACAATTCTAAGCATGTGAACAACTGTTCAACATCAGCCAAAATGTAAATCAAATACCATTTTTCATCTATCACTGACCGGGAAGGAAGGAATTTAGCAGCAGATCTGCAATACATTCTCTCCCCTTATAGAGGAATACCCCTAGAAAAGCAAGCAAGCATGTAATTCTTAGAAATATGGAATAACAGACCTCCTGACAAACAAATTAATAGTATTTGCTAGTAAGGAGAGTTGATATCTATGGAATTCCTTCAGTAAGATATTCCTGGGCTGGGACTGTTTATGGTAAACACCCCCGAAATCTGTGGATTGAGGTGCATGACTGGAAAATATCATGTAATTTATGTAACTCAGCATGTAATGGAGATGTTCCAAAACTGAGTTGGTTGCTTCTGCATAAGTGAGGTGACTACATACCTTATTTAGAAACCACATCTATGATCTTGGGCAGAGATGCACCCAACACAGGAAGAAAGGACCTGGGAAACAGCACTGAGTCCTGAACCTCTCCCTATTTTGTGCCTCTTGGTCAGTGGTATCTTTGAAATTAGTAGAGTTTAAAATGGTAAGATCTCTGATTTCTGAGTCTAATTTGAAAATTTGATCCTTTTGCTAGCTCAATGGCAAAGATTAAAAAGTTTGACAACACAGTGATGGAGATGTGTACACGCGGTATTGTGGTGTGGGAGGTGGGAAGAACAAGCTTTCTTCAACACTTGGTGGAAGTATAAATTGGTACAAATTTTTTTAAGTTCAGGGTGGTAAAACACGTCAAAAATTATATTAAGTTCCTTTTGACCTAACAATTCTATTTCTAAAATTTATCCCACTGATATACTTCCCCAAGTTGTATAAAGGCATTTTCTTATTTATTTTTTTTTTCAACGTTTATTTATTTTTGGGACAGAGAGAGACAGAGCATGAACAGGGGAGGGGCAGAGAGAGAGGGAGACACAGAATCGGAAACAGG
This sequence comes from Leopardus geoffroyi, assembly GCF_018350155.1. NCBI lineage: Eukaryota > Metazoa > Chordata > Mammalia > Carnivora > Felidae > Leopardus > Leopardus geoffroyi. Next base: position 55,594,699 of record NC_059338.1, on the reverse strand, counting down.
CTCCAGGCTCTGAGCCATCAGCCCAGAGCCCGACGCGGGGCTCGAACTCACAGACCGCGAGATCGTGACCTGGCTGAAGTCGGACGCTTAACCAACTGCGCCACCCAGGTGCCCCTATAAAGGCATTTTCTAAGAATATTCTTCAAAGGATTTTTGCAACAAGCATGGGAAAAAAAGAAGCTTTAACTGTCCAGCAATAGGAAATAAGTTTGGAATATCCATTTAAGGTAACAGTATATAGTGATTAAACTGAAGTAGATATACATGCACTCACTTAGAATATCTCTATGTGGTTTTTAAAATATTTTATTTATTTATTTATTTATTTATTTATTTATTTATTTAGAGAGACAGGGAGAGAGAACACATGAGCATGAGTGGGGGAGGAGCAGAGAGAAAGGGAGAGAGAGGATCCAAAGCAGGCTCGGCATTATTGTGAGATCATGACCTGAGCCAAAATCAAGAGTTAGACGCTTAACCAACTGAGCCGTGCAGGTGCCTCTCTGTATGTTACCGTAAAGTGAGAAAAGGTGCAGAACAGTACATGGACTCTGCTTCCATTTGAGCATCACATACAAAAAAACCCAGAAGGGCTGAGAACCTGGCATGGAATTTGGCGTGAATTGTGTCCTCCCGAACCCCTCCCAATTCATACGCTGAAGCCCTAACCCACAATGTGACTGTATGTAGAAACTGGGCCTTAGGTAGATAATAAGGTTTAAATGACGTTGGTCATAAGGGTGACGCCCTAATCTGATAGGGCTGGTGTCCATGTGTGTGTGGGCATGGAGATGAGGCCATGTGAGGCCACATTGAGAAAGTGGCTTGCAAGCCAGATGAAAAGGTCAGGAAGAGAGGTCTCACCAGAAACCAATCCTGATGGCACCGTGATTTTGGACGTTTAGCCTCTAGAAAATTTCTGTTGTTTAAGCCATCTGGTCTGTGGTATTTTGTTATAACAACCGCAACAGACTAACACAGAAAGGAAACCTTTTCTCATTGTATGGTATTTTGTACCATTTGTATACTACAGGAGAGATTCTCTTTCCCACTGAAATTGAGACCAGATGTTCATTGGTTAATTTAAAAAGTCAGGAGGCACCTGGGTGGCTCAGTCGGCTAAGTATCCAACTTCGGTTCAGGTCATGATCTCATGATTTGTGGGTTTGAGGCCCACAGGCAGAGCCTGCTTGGGATCCTCTCTCTCTGCTGCTCCACCACTCACTTGCTCTCTCAAAAATAAACAAACATTTAAAAAAGTCAGTTAAAGTGGTAAGGATTTAAAAAAGCAGAAATACTTTAATCTTTTTATTTTGACTCAAAGGTATCATCATACATTTACTCACTAATCTTTGAAATAGGGCCAAGACCTTGTATCTGAAAATGAATCTGTTGGTTGGAGTGCCCCAGTGTCTTTATTATAAATTGCACTGCTTAAATTGTTTATAATTCCCAGAGCATGGGAATCCTCGGCTTCAACTATTATCTCTATGAAGAAGAATCCAAGGAAGAATGTATTTAAGGGAAAGGGCACTTAGGAGAAGGTAGGCATTAGAGATAGGGAGAGCAGTCCATGAGAAGCGGTTGGAGCAGCAGACATGACAAGACAGGGCAGTGTAAAAGAAAAAGGAAGGGTTATTAGCATCAAATTTCATGGGTGCCTGGATGGCTGTTGGAAGAGCATGGACTCTAGATCTCAGGGTGGTGAGTTTGAGCCCCACATTAGGTGTAGAGATTAATAATAAAGAAAACCTTAAAAACCCCGTTAAAAAAATAATAAAAACTTCAGGGGTGCTTGGGTGGCTCAGTCAGTTGAGCGTGCAACTCTTGATTTTGGCTCAGGTCATGATCCCAGGGTGGTGGGATTGAGCCCTGTGCTGGGGCTCAGTGCAGAGCTGCTCAAGATTGTCTCTCTCCCCCGGCCCCTCTCCCCAGCTCACGCACATTCTCTATCTCTCTCTCTAAAATAAAAAAAATAAAAAGACTTCAGAGAAATTGGTGGGGGGTGGAGGAAAGTGGGAATGAAGGCTAGAAAAAGCCATTAGATTTGCTGACTCACAGAACATTATTGATTTTCAAGAAGTATTTCAGTAACATTGTGGATGTGGAATGCATCTTGTAAGAGTTATTTTTTAGTGGAATTGCAGATTATAGATTCCACTTCCAAGAAATTTAATTGTAAAGGGAAATGGCACACTAAATTGCAGTTCAAGCAGCAGAACAATCAAGGTACTATCAGAAATGACCAAGTTATACATAGGAATGGGGAGTAAGGAGCCACAAAGAGAGTGAGACTATAACGCAAAATCAAAACAGAAATAAGGATGGGTGATGTCCCTTGCAGAGGTGGGAGGATCAGGGTTAGAAGAGTACCAGAGGTACGTTCTGGGCAGGATGGAGAGAGAATCCTTTCTTGGAGGCAAGAAGAAAGGAAGTGACTGATAAAGATACAGAGAAATTTTGAAATGGAAAAGAGAAGAAGTAAGGGAAACTCACGAGATCACCTAGAAATGTTCAGTAAAACTCAAGAGTCAATGTGAAGGGTCAAGGAAGCAGTGTTACAGTTGGGAGTGTAAAGAAAATGGAGAAGTTTTGGAACTTAACACATGAACAAAAGGATGGCTCAGCAGCTGAGAAGATCCAGGCTAGAATGGTCATTTTGACTGCTCCTTTAAATCAAGGATGTGGACTTAGATTCCTTTTTATCCTCCATCATATCTTGCACAGTACAAGCACACAATGAATTTATTGAGTGGGTTATGCTTTTTAAAGTTTGCTTTTGAAGGAGCAAAAAGACGCAAGAAAGAAGAAAATAAGAGAAGTGATAGTTAGAGAAAAGTTTTAGCATTCCCAGGGCATGGGGATCCTACAAGCACTTAGCCTGCTGCATGACTTCACGGTCACTAACTTTCAATACCAGTTTCATTTCCCGGGCAGCAAACAAGGAGTAATCTCTGCCTCCTTATTATCTTCTAAGAATATCACAAGCTCTTAGTAAAACAATATTTATACATTCTTGTCACCTTATAAACAATGTAGAGTTTTTCCATTTTTACAGATTTGCTTTTCTCTGAACTGTTTCATTGTTATTATAGCTTGACTAGCAAGAAAGAGTCTGGCCTATTGGCACTGATTTTCTTTTGGCATTTCAAGGTAACAGGAGGGGAAAAAAGAATATGAGCAATGTAAGTTTGTGACTCATAAAAATAAAATCAAGAAATGAACAGAGGCAACGTGATTACTTTAAACCTTAGTCAATATCACTGCCTTTAAATAAATATTGATTTTGGGATTCCACAGTCATTTCAGCTCATTATTCATTCAAGTCAAGTTACACTTGAACTTCATTGGCATTTCAAAATGCATTTCTTGGAGACACTTTATCTTTGTATCTTACTTATAAAGTGTAAACAAACAAAATACTTTAATTTTAATTAGCATTAACTAGAAAACAACTTTCTGAATCATCCATAGCTTGCCATATCCTATCCAATTTTCCCCTATGTTGTGGTAGATTGCATGTCTATTTTTCATCATTAATAATAAATCAGTTTTGGGGTGCCTGGGTGGCTCAGTCAGTTGGGCGTCTGACTTTGGCTCAGGTCATAATCTCAAGGTTTGTGAGTTCGAGCCCCGCATCCGGCTCTGTGCTGACAGCTCAGAGTCTGGAGCCTGATTCAGACTGTGTCTCCCCCTCTCTCTGCCCCTCCCCCGCTCATGCTCGGTCTCTGTCTCTCTCTCAAATAAACATTAAAAAAAATAATAAAGCAGTAGTTTTCCTTCTGGCTCTACTTATGCTTGTTGTTTGAGTTTATTGAGCATCCAACTCTCCCCACTTGAAAAAAAAAAAAAAAAGAATTAACAGAAAAATTCACAGTATCTTTTCTGTGACTCTGAATTCATCACATCTGCTTGGAATGTATACTTTAATGTTAAGCAGTCCCAGGACTGGAACATGGCATATGGGATTAACTATAGGATATCTGTCTGGGATCAAACTCAATGATAACCATCCTTATGGAATGTTTTAAGGAAATTCTTTGGTAATCACTGAACCCCTGTCCCCATCCTTCATAGATAGAGCAATAAGTTTTCCAATTACTTTCTAAAATGTCATGATAGTATACTTGAAAACATACTTGTGCTTAGAATTATTTGGAGAATTCTTGAGAAATTATTCTTGAAAAAGAATGCATCTTTATGTTCTGGAACCTATTTACTGCAACACAGTATACTCTTTTTTTTTTTTTAAGTTTTATTTATTTAAGTAATCTCTACACCCGAAGTGGGGCTTGAACTCAGGACCCCGAGAGCTCTTCCAACAGAGCCAGCCAGGCGCCTCAACAGTATATTCTTGAAGACAAGTGTATGAACTTCTATTTTAAAAGTTTGGTCTTTTGGAGTGCCTGGGTGGCTGAGTCAGTTAAGCATCTGACTTCGGCTCAGGTCTTGATCTCATGGTTCTTGAATTTGAGCTCTCCATCTCTGTGGTCAGCACAGAGCCAGTTTCAGATTCTCTGTCCCCCTCTCCCTCTGCCTCTCCCCAACTCGCATTCCCTCTCTCTCTCAAAAGTAAACATTAAAAACTTTTTTTAATTAAAAAAAAAAATAGAAGTTTGGTTTTTTAAAATGTGTGTACAGGGGCGCCTGGGTGGCGCAGTCGGTTAAGCGTCTGACTTCAGCCAGGTCACGATCTCGCGGTCCGTGAGTTCGAGCCCTGCATCAGGCTCTGGGCTGATGGCTCAGAGCCTGGAGCCTGTTTCCGATTCTGTGTCTCCCTCTCTCTCTGCCCCTCCCCCATTCATGCTCTGTCTCTCTCTGTCCCAAAAATAAATAAACGTTGAAAAAAAAAATTAAAAAAAAAAAAATAAATAATTTATTATTTTTTAATTTAAATCCAAGTTAGTTAACATATAGCGTAGTAATGATTTCAGGAACAGAATTTAGTGATTCGTCACTTACATATAACACTCAGTGCTCATCCTAACAAGTGTGCAACCCCCCACCCAACACTCTGACAACAACCTTCAGGTTGTTCTCTGTATTTAAGAGTCTCTTGTGGTTTGTTTCCTTCTCTGTTTTTATATCATTTTTGCTTGCCTTCTCTTTTGTTCATCTGTTTTGTACCTTAATTCCACATATGAGTATATTTCAAGATATCTATGGTTGTTATGTGATAAAAAATCTTAGTGGTTCCAATTGGTAATAAAATCACAGGTACAGCTAGTACTACTGACAGGGTTTACTTTTGTGGAGAGAGGTCTCCGTCTATAGTTGAAGGAAATGCTAAATTTGTTAGAGGTTAGGGGAAATAAAGATATAATTTTTCCCCATCGAAGTCCACAGACCCTCTGAATTCTATTCATGAGTCCTCAAGGGTCCCCAGATTCAGAACTCCTGTTTTAAGTATCCCACCCTCTCCCATAAGGCGTGGATGGCCCTAAGGATATTGTGAGTTCTGAGCAAAAAACAAACAACTACTTCTATACCTGTTTGTCCCAGGCATGAAAAATCCTACTTTTTGGTAAGGTTGCTCTTACTGACTAGAATACAGGGGTTCTGCTTACTAACATGCACATACTTGCCTTGCCCAGGGTCCTGTACCATCCCTGAGAAGCCTGGAGTTAGATCAGACTTCAAAGGTCATCTGGGACAATAAAAATTCTGTCCCTAGAAACTAGAGATATGTGCCAGGCCCTCTGCCAATACGTTACTGCATCTGGTTCTCACGGCAATCCCATGTTATTATTCCCAGCTTATACAGACTCATTTGTTCACTCACAAAAAGTATACTGGACGTTTATTGTATATCTCTTACTAAATTAAATTGTGTGCCTTAAATATAAGCACAGCTGCTGTCTTCAGACTTTATAGTATAGAAGGAAAGAAAGGCAGAAATAAATTATATGTTGTGATAAATGTTTTGAAAAGAACAAACAAGTGGCTATTTCAAAAGATAGGGCTGTCAGGGGGGATTTTTCCGGGGTGGGGTAGGGGGGGTGGTAACATTTAGGCTGAAACCAGAAATATGAGAAGGAATCAGTCATGCAAAAAGCAGCAAGAACAAAGGCTCTTAGGCAGGAAAGTTTAGTACGTGTGTGTATGCATATGTGTATTTAATTTCCTGATTTTTAAAAAAAGTTTTTTTAAGTAAGCTCTATGCCCAACATGGGGCTCAAGCTCATGACCCTGAGATCAAGAGTCGCATGCTCTCCTGAATAAGCCAGCCAGGTGCTGTCCCTCTTAACCACTTTTTTATGTTTATTTATATTTGGGGCGGGGGGATGGGCAGAGAGAGAGGGAAAGAGTGAATCTTAAGCAGGCTCCGCGCAGTCAGTGTAGAGCCCAACGTGGAGTTCTATCCCATGAACCCTGAAATCATGACCTGAGCTGAAATCAAGAGTTGGACACTTAACTGGTTGACTGAGCCACCCAGGGCCCCCCTCTTAACCATTTTAAAGTGTACAGTTCAGTAGTGTTAGCAATAGCCACATTACAACAGAGCTCTAAAACTCTATGTAAAACTAAAACTCTATGGCCACTGAACAACTCCCCACTTCCCTCTCTCTCAAAACCTTGGCAATGACAGTTCTACTTTCTGTTTCTAAGAATCTGACTACTTCAGACACCCCACTCAAGTGGAACCCTATAGTACTTGTCTTTTTGTGACTGGCTTATTTCACTTAGCACAACATCCTCAAACATTATCCATGTTGTAGTATCTGTCAAGATTTCATTCACTTTAAAGGATGATTAGTATTCTACTGTATGTAAATAGCACATTTTCTTTATGCATTTGCCCATCAGTGGGTATTTGGGCTGCTTCACCTCTTAGCTATTGTGAACAGTGGGACACACGTAGCACCACTGGGTGGTGGAGAAGCCAGCAATGCTGTCAGGCAGCTAAGCCCAAATTGGGCTGTCTGCCCTCCATTTCCAGCTGCTGTCTCAGAAGGCCTTTTTGGGCTGGGATCCCTGCGCTCACGAGGCTCAGCAGGTGGCTGTGCATGGGCAGCCAGAAGTCAGGAGGAGGGCAACTGTCTGGAGAGGCGGCAGGGGAGCAGGCTGTCCCGGCCACAGGTATGTGGATAAATCCCAGGTGCAGCCTACTCCAGTGTGCACACTCGCCTAAAGGGAAAGCTAGAGGACGTCTAGACTTCAGGGCCGCCGCCTGGGGCAGTGTTCAACAAGAGACCCCTGGAGACCTGATTACTGGTAAGCCCCAAGCGGCCCCCACTGGCGGCCAGTCCAATGGGAGACTGACTGCTGCCTGTTGAGAGCAGCTCCCTGAGAAAGATTTGTGGTGGCTGGTGGGCTCTCTCGGGGCTGCAGGCTTGGCAGGTGGTCTGAGACCACCCTAAACTCCCCAGGCCTGGAGGGCCCAAACTGCCTTCCGCAAGCAACCTGGGTGCACACTGCGCCCCAGCCATCCACAGCCAAGGCAGAAGGGACGTGGACCTGGACCAGGCCCAGTGTCTGGACAGGCCAGGTCGCCAGTGCAGGCTCTGAGGGGCGGGGAGGCACGTGCCTCATGCTCCTGGCAAACATAAACCTTCCCAAACGTGCAGGTTCCTCCTGGGGGCAGAGGTAGAGGAATTTGGGATTCACACCAGGGCAGGGACTACTTATAAAAGCCCCCAAAAGGAAACAATCCAAATACCAACAGCAGAATGGAGAAATGAATGTGGTACGGCCACACAATGACACTGCACAGCAATATAAGGTACAACTTAAACACGACACTATGGGTGATTCTCACAAACATCATGTTAATGAAAGAAATCAAGGAATATATTCTGTAAGATTCCATTTATACAAAAACCAAAAATGGGCAAAACTAAGCTGTCCTGGCTTAAGTTAGGATAGTTGTTATCCCTGAGAGGAGGATGAGTTACTGGAAGGACGAAAGAGGACTTTCTGGACTTCTGGAAATGTTCCGTGTTTGGTGCCCAAGAGTGGGTGTATTCAATTTAGGAAAATTCATCAAGCTACACACTTCTGACATGAGCATTTTTCATTTGAAAAGAAAAACAAATTTAAAGGACCCACCCCTCCTTCCTCCCCAACCTTTGTCTTCCTACCTTCAGGAGTCAAGATGCTTTTGACCTTCTGCAGGAAAGGCTGGTCCACAAAAGCCGGCAGCAGACAACTCATCCCCAGTGTTGGGTCCTTACTGTCTACGTCAAACATGATGACGCTGTAGTGGGGCTGCACTGGGAAAGAGAAGCAAACAAGGCTCTGCCTGACACCACTTACACCGCATCTCCCCTGTGACCTGTGGGGGCCGCAGCGGCTCAGTTAGGATGATGTGGAGGCTGTGGTTCGCCTGTAAGGGCACTGATGTCACTGTCAGGGGAGTCATTGTCAGTCAGGGTTTTACTGTGAGCACCCCACCTGAGGGGGCATTCATCTCATCTACTTCCACATTTGAAAGCACTTACCAAAGGCTTCCAAATAAATTAACGGGACCCATCCTAGCATGATTGCTACTTGGTTGAGAGTTTATCTATATAGGAATTTTCAATCCCAACAGAACATTAGATTCACCCTGGGAACATCCTAAATACTTTGAGAACCTGGGCTCCATTCCTGACCAATTGAGTCAAAACCCTGGAGTGGGATGAAACAGGTGTGAGGGGAGATGGGAAGCTTTTGGTGTTTTTCTTCAACCTCCAGGTAATTCTAAAAACATTCAAGAAAGAAAGATTTTGCTAAATGGGTGAGAAAGTACTGATGATGAATCAGATGTACTCCTTGCTATGAAGAAAATGGTTTTTACAAGGAATAAGCCTGCAATGCTACTGACTGATTTTTAGCAAACTTTGAGACTATGATAATGATTATTCAATAAGTAATAAATCATGACGTAATGGGCACCTGGGTGGCTCAGTCGGTTAAGCGTCTGACTGCGGCTCAGGTCATGATCTCGTGGTTCATGAGTTCAAGCCCTGCATTGGGCTCTGTGCTAACAGCTCAGAGCCTGAAGCCTGCTTTGGATTCTATGTGTCCCTCTCTCTCTGCCCCTATGTCTCTCTTTCCCTCTCTCTAAAATAAATAAAAATATTAAAAAAATAAAATTAAATTAATAAAATAAATCTTGACTTAGGACTCCCGCAACCCTGTTAGTATCTACAACACAGATCTCATTTTGGTTTCTTAGACATGTTGGCTCATCAAAGTCCAAGGACGACCATTGCCCACATTTGTAGCACTGAGCCCTCCAACAATCTGGAAGGTGGCTGTTAGACATGATCGCCAGGCTGTTCAACACTGACCGACAGGCAATCACAATGGCAACACATCACGCACGAAGTGCCTGCCAGGAGCCTAGCATGGTTTTAAGGGTTTCCCATGTATTGGCTAGGTTGGGCCTGGGCCCCCACACTGGCCCCAGACTCAGACAGGTAACCTGTGAAACTCTGATATAGTTTAGTTCAGTTTGCAATGACCGTGAACGCACCATCTGTCCACCCAGCACCAAAGGACTCACCCCCGGCATCCTGATTTGCCACACCCTCCTGGGAGCTACTCTAATCCAGCGAGAGCCAGAGTATCAGGTATGGAACGGGCAGACCAGGAAGGGTGGGTGGCCTAAGCTCCCCAGGTTCCCTTAAGCCTGGACCAGCCTGACTGACTTCTCCCTGAGGGACACACACTCCAGAAAGCACCAGTCACGGGAGCCTACATGTAAAGTGGCAGAAGGACCAGAGGAGCGACTGCAGAACATTAACATGCCTTTTGTCCTCCGTCTGGGATATGAATCATTAGAGCAAAATGGAGCCTTCACTCCATCAGAATCCCTGCCGAGTAGCATCTATATCAGGGTTTCACATCCTGAGCACGACTGCCATCTGGGGCCAGACGATTCTTTGTCGTGGGTGGCCGTCCTGGGCGCTGCAGGATGTTTAGCAGCATCTTCAGGCTCTACTCATGCGCTGCCCGGAGCAGCCCTACCCAGTGGTTACAACCACCAAACACCCGTCTCTGCAGCCACTGCCCAGCGCCCCGCAGGTTTACAGTCACCGGGCTACACGAACGCTATCTCTGGCTTCACCTCCAGCTGAAAGATTTACAAAACACCTCCTGACACACACCACACCCCAAATCTTTTCCCCCTTCTGCTCACCTGACGACAGACGTTAGGTTCCATGGGAAGGTGAGGAAGTGGCAAGGACACAGGGTCAGAAGAGAATCAGGAGAGAAGCCCACTGATCTGTTAGTGCCACAAGGGCAGAAACGGTGTGGGGTTTTTCACTGTTGTTGTTTTTATTATTTATTTATTTATTAGGGCAAGAGAGAGAGAGTAGGGGAGGGAGAAAGGGAGATAGAGAATCTTAAGTAAGCTCCACGCCTGGCGTAGAGCTCAATGTCGGGCTCGATCTCACAACCATGACATCATGACCTGAGCCGAAATCAAGAGTCAGACGCTTAACCAACTGAGCCACCCAGGCGTCCCAGAAGTGAGTTCTCCTAGCACAGTGCTGAGCATATGGCTAGCACTCTATATTTACTGAATCAACATGTCAACCAATGAATGAAGAAATGAACAGGTGAAAGACTGGGACGATCCTAACACTGCTCTCTTACAGAGGAATTCTAGAAGCCCTTGCAGGTCTGCCAAGCTTGGATTACTCTTCCCTCAACATCCCTCCGAATTCTCCAATTGCAGTACCTTCTCTTCCTGCCAGGCTGGTAATATAGTCCAGGCCATCTGCAATGTGGACCTTCATCCGGTCGCTCTGGGAGAAGCCAAACCATTGGGTGGCCACTTCCAACATGGAGGGGTCGATCTCCACAGCATCAATGCAGGACTTCGGGAAATGATCGTGGACAAACAGGGGGAGGCTGCCCCCGCCCAGGCCTACCACCAACAATGCCAGTGGGGTCTCTGCAATAAAGGAAGAAAGCATCATTTTACTATCTTCTCATGAACAGTTTGTACCAGCCTCGGGGAGAGTAAAGAGGGCAGGGGGAGTCGGATCACTGGCTCTGCCCAGAGGATACAAGATTTATAGGCCTAGCTTCTCCGTCTCATCCCAAAAACGCAGGAGCCAATCTGACATCTACATCTGAAAACTCAACCCTGGCCTCACAATCCTTCCTTTACTAGATCCAGAAGAGGAACCAGCACATGGTTCTTTGGGGACCCTTAAAGTCCCAAGGCACTCAGCTGACATCATACCAAGAGTCCCCACCATGAGCATTAGACTCCCCCTAGGAATTGGGAGGGACAACAGCCAACATCTTGCTCATGATCACAAGGCAGTGTAGATGCAATGCCCTCTGCCCAGCTTTCAACTCAAAGGCCACAACTGCCCTCTCAGACACATCAACCAAGTGAGGGCAATAAATCCACGTTCCAGAAATCACAGGAAAACAAAGGCCCACATCCTAGTCCTAAGTACAGAGAAACCACAGAAAACACAGGGGGATAGAAGTAGACAAGAAACAAGAAAGAATCACCAAAAGGAGATGTTAAACATAGATTAATGTCTGAGGATTAAACATAAGAACTTACACTCTAGGGACACACATCAACACCAAGACGGGCCAAAAGTACAGGGTGTTTCAATAAGACATACTCAGGACTCTGGGTGAAGACAGTGACAATCTAGACAGGAACATGAACATTTTTGCTACTGTGGTCAGATCCAAACCTGTTACTAGTAGTACAGCTATGATTATACTACCTGCAATAAGGTTTTTTTTTGTTGTTGTTTAAGTAAAAATTCAAGAAAGAATTGCATCGGGTGCTCAAATAATGCATTACCGAAAGCCGGAAATTCTCCTAGTACAAAGGTATTTCTGGAGTCATGATTCTTAAGTGTTCTACCTGGTTACAGGAGTAGATACATATGCAAACACTCACCAAACTGAAATACTTAAAATCCGTGTACTTCACCTATCTCATTGAATATATTTCATCGCCTTTTTAAATAAACGAACAAAAAAAATTTAGACATCAACACATGCAGCCTTTTCCAGATTACAATTTGAGGGGAAAGTAACTGGACACTTATGAACTTAGAAGATGGTTGGAAAGAAGAAAGATAAGAATGTATGTGCCTTTGCTGGTCTGTACTCACTGTTCTCAGACCACAAGACAGTTGACGCTGATGACGTCTGTAACCTCACACGCCCCTACTGTCGGAGGCAGTGGCATATGAGAAACTATAATCCTTTTCTAACTGAGGGTCCCGATACCAGGGTTCTGGCCAGCAAAAACGTCAAAGATTTGCCATTCTATTAAAGAACCTCCTGGAACCGTTCCATAGATCACAAAACGTTTAATTTACTTTTTCTGAAAACGAGGTGAACATATAAAGATCCCCCAAACCATTAGTGAAATGCAACTGGTTCTCCCTAAGAAAAACATGAATTTCTCAATTCCTAAAAGGACTTTCCTTAAAAGCTAGAGGTAATACGCAGGAGGGGACTATAACTATGAAGAAGGAATCTGAACAGGGAAAAAAATAACATATCCAGAGGGAAGCAACCATTCCAAGTGTGGACAGATTTCTCCCCCCAATTATTCTCATCTTTTTTCTCATTTTTCTAAACAGGAGAAAAAAATTGGGAGAAAAATACATTTTCCCCATAGACTTTTCCATTTCCCTTCCCAATCTTCACATCTATTTCTTTTTTTTAAAGACTTTATTTTTAACTAATCCCTACACCCAAAGTAGGGCTTCAACCACAAACCGGGTATCACGAGCCGCACATTCCACTGAGCCAGCCAGGCATCCCTCACATCCATTTTTTTGTAAAGCCTTTCAAGAGTATTTACCAATCACCAGGGACCCCTTATATCGCAGAGATGCAGGTCCTGGAGAGAAGGTCACAAATGAACTTCCCTACAGGATCTGCATCTCTGATGGACCAACAGCAAAGTCTCAGCAAAGTCTGCCAGGAAGAATCAAACACACATTCATCTGTAAACACAAGTCAGCCTAGTGAGCAGAAGCACAGGCGAGAACCAGGGGTCTAGGTTCATCTTTTCAGATCTGTCACTACTGCAATGAGCCTCCAGGCACCTTGGCTTTCCTATCAGGAAGGATAAATTCCTTACTATAAAGTGCCTACAAAAAAGTCACCTGTCAACTCCCCTTCTGAGCAGGATGGAACAAGACAGACAGTGTCAATGGACAACACATCACTCTTTTGGCAAAAACTTTCAGTTTCCTTACCAGTAAAATACCAGGCCAGCAATGGTAATGTCCTAAAAAAGAACCTGAGCTGTTTTGGCTCTTTTCCATTCTACACTCGATGATTCTAAAAAGCAAAATGGTCAAGGAGTGGTCAAGGCCTACACAAAGAGGGAAAAGAGAAACACAGTCTGTACAATCCACAGTAGAAAGAGCTGGAGCCTGCAAGGTGGACAGCATTTCCTCTGTGCCATCTATGAGGAGTCTCGAGGCCCCACACACACAGATGCTACCCTGGGTCTCAATGGTCTCAAGAAAAGCCACCGCTCACCTTCCTCTCACTGCCCGGGGCAAGAGAACATAAGCTCTGCCCACTTAGCTCGCAGCTGTTGACATGCCCTCCAGGAATAGACAGGGGCACAGACACTGGTCCTAGCTCCTTCCAAGACACCCTCCGCCTTCCTGGCTGCTAATACGACTTGTCTAGAGATCCGTGTATGCTGCTGCCGAAGCTCTGTTACCTGCTGCTGGGTGGGCATCCCGGCAGGGGCCAGCTCCAGGACTCTGGCTGACAGCTCGGCCTGGATGCTGTCCATGCCTTCGTACTGCTGACCTCGGTGAAGGGCCACGGTGATCAGCCTCTTGAAGCCCACTGATCCTTCAAAACTCTGTCCCAATGTCACCATCTCTGGAAAAGTTTGGTGAGAAGTGCATGCGCTGGGACTAGATGGGCCTGAGTTTAAACTCCCATGTGACCACATACTATATGTATGACCTTGGGCAAGAAACTGGATCTCAGAGCCCCAGTTTACATGTCCTACAATGAATGAACCTGACAGAGTTTATTATGAGAATCCAACTCCTGAACAGACAGACACACACACACACACACACACACACACACACACACGCAGCACCCAGCATGTCTGGCACGTAAAGCATCCTCCACGAAGGTTAGTTTGCTCCCTTCCTTTTTTCCTACCTCCAGTACAATTCCATCTCTGTCTACCCCGTCGTTGCATTTACCACTTGTCACTTCCGGAACGTGCCCAAGGTTTACGCCTTGCTGCTCTTGTTGCTCACCTTGCTGAGCACAGTGCCTGAAATTCAGTGTGCCCACAACAACGATTTGGCTAACAGATTCCTGTGTCAGTAAAGCCACAAGTACTGTCTGCTCTACACGGATGGACGGTGCCAGAAAAGCACAGGGTCTCTCTAGGAGGCCATACCTAGGTTGCCCAACTAACGAAGTCACTGTCCCAATGAGGCTATTAGTTCAGCGGTGAGCTGGGCGCCGCATGTCTGTTATCCGAAAGCCTTTACAAGAACATTTTTAAATTGCCTACTTTGGGCCGGAATGACGCGGAGAAGCCTCAAAACATGGGCCCAATTAGGGCCCTCACGCCTGTCTCTATCCACCAGGAGTAAAGTTATCATCTGCCACGTTCCCGAGCACACACTCAGGACCGCCAGGCCGCGCGTACCTTTTCCCTGGGTTTGATGTATTTGTGCGGCACGCCGCACAGTTCCAGGTAGGTTCCGTACCACTCGAAAGCTTTCTTTCCTCGCTGCTGGAAGAACTTCTCCCAATAGTCCACGGAGCCAAACGCCTTGGAGCTCTTAGGTAAGAGGTTCATATTCTCACTGTCCGACCAGGCTCGTCTCTCCTAGTCCCTGTGAGGTACCATCGGATGGGCTTCCACACGCGCTGGTCCCGGCACCCTCGGTGGAATTCTTTCCACGACTAATGACCACATTGATTTCTCCCCCGCTCAAACCCCAAGGAGACGACGCTTACACACCACCCGCACGCACGACACACTGAACCAAACACACGCTCAGCCCTCCTGCCGGCTGCCAGCCCCAACCCCACGTGCGGAGCCCCTCACACTTGCCCACAGATGGGCTTCAGAACTGGCAAGCACATCCGGGTGCGCAGCGTCGCGATTGGTCGGCCACCTGGGCCCTCCCAGCGTCTCATTGGTCACTGCTTTTGGTTCCTGGCACCTCATTGGTTGCGAGTTGCACGCCGCACGCCTGCGGCAGCGCCGCAGTCGCCCAGCGTTTATCTACGCGCGGCAGCAGGGGGCGTGGCCGCGGGTGTGAGTCCGGGTGGAGGCGGTGTCGGGGCCTCGGCGGCGGGTTTGCGTCCGAGCGCCGCGTGGGGGCAACCTTCCTGGGTCCCGGCTTCTCCGCCGCCTCTGAGAGCGCGCGCGTCCCGCGCTGTGTGTTCGCCTTCTCTCCGAGCCGGCGCGGTGGCCACTTCTGATGTTGAAGGGCCGAGCCGTCTGACCGAGGGACCCGAGGAAGAGGAGGCCCGGGAAAAGAAAACCCAAAGAGGAGGCCCCAGGAGCTTAGAGGGAGTGAGGGAAGGAAAGAGTACAGCCCGACCTTGGCAAAAGAAAGTAGTCCCAGCCAGGTTACCTGCTGCATCTCCCGCCTCGCCCTCCCTTAGTTTAACCACTTTACTTGTGTCATTGAGGTTTAATTTGGAGAAAATTGGCACTTGGCGGTACTTTTTCTGCACCAAAATGCACGATCCCACTACTAATGTAATGACCTGAAAATTCAGAAGAGTAACAAGTATGTATTGAGAGGTGCCGGCTCACCCTGTACTCCCCCGAAAGCACGGTATGCAAAATGTAACCCTCCTTTTGAGAAACAGCCTTCTTAGGCTATCGTTCTGATGTCATCTATCAGTAGGTGCTACCGCCTACTTAGTGTGTTTAATGAATAAACTTTACTTTCAGATGCTCATCTTATGCTAATGTCCTAAGGGTGTTCCTGTAAGGGCACTGGTGCCAAATATGTGCATCGCTGAGCTTTTAACAACGCTGTAAATTGCGGGGGAAACAGACTGAGCAAGGGAGATAGGCTTGGAATGAGCATCTATAGCCCGGGCTATTCTAGACCTTACTAGCATAGGTGGCCAATGTAGAGGTCGCTTTTAGGCAAACAGACTTGAGCAATGGAATGCAGAAAAGGCCATGGTGACCACCTGGCTGAATACAAACCGGCCCATGAGGCAACCCACCCCGAAATATCCATAGGCTTTAACCGACCAATGGGTTACTTACAACTAGGCACACTTACCAAAGAAGGGAAAATTCCATATGTCATCATACCTCCTCACTTTCCCTTCTTAAAAGCAGCTTCGTACCAATGCCTCCTTGCAAATTGCTTCTTCGCTACTGTCCTGCGACGCCCCCCTGCGGTGTATTCCATAAACTCGTATCTCCTTAGTTTGGCTCAGGTGAATTCATTCACCTCCCAAGCCACTGGCTTCCACCTGAACATGGCCCCATATTTGGAGGCCAAGAGATGCCGCATTTGACACCGCAGACAAGCAGACTGTTAATTTGTTAAAGTGGGCTTAAACTTTGGTAGGGGTAGTTCTCAAACTTTGCCATGCCTCAGAATCACCTGGAGGACATTAAATCAGATTGCTGAGCCTCAACCCCACAGTTTCTGATTCATCAGGTCTAATGAGGTCTAAGGATTTGCATTTTAATGATGTTGGTGCAGTTTGTAGTCTTATCTCACTTAAACATGAGGTGTTTTTTTTTGTTTGTTTGTTTGTTTTTTTTTTTTTGATACCATCTTCAATTGATTGTTGCTGGAAAAATTGGGAAATGAGGCATAGATAATTAAAAGCAGTTCTGATAATGTGGGGACAGAGGATGGGATACAGCATGTGGGAGGCAGAATAACATTCCCCGGAAGACATCTATGTCCAATTCCCAGAACTTGTGAATAAGTTAGTCTACATGGAAAGGGGAATTAAGGTTACTTGTCATCTGACAAGTAAATAGGGACACCCTGGGTGGCTCAGTCGGATAAGCTTCCTACTCTTTATTTCAGCTCAGGTCGTGATCTCGCAGTTTGTGGGTTTGAGCCTAGCATCAGGCTCCGTGCTGGTGGTGCTGATGGTGCAGAGCTTTCTTGAGATTCTCTCTGTCCCTACCTCTCTCTGCCACATGTGCACATGCTCGCTCTCTCTAAAAACAAATAAATAAACTTAAAAAAAAATAGTGAGACCAGTCTGAATTATCCAGGTGTGCCCAATGGGAATCACAAAAGTCCCTGAACATGGAAAAGGGAGACCAGGCATGAGAAGGATTGGTGCAGCATTGCTGGCTTTGAGATGGAGGAGGGGTTGTGAGCCAAAGAGAGGGCCTTCCAGCCTATGGGAGCTGGAAAAATCAAGGCAATTCTCCCTTAGAGCCTCCGGAAGGAACTCAACCCTGGAGACACCTTGATTTTAGTCCGGTAAGACCCCATCAGGCTTCTGACCTCTAGAACTGGGAGATAATCAATTTGTACCATTTAGGTTCCTAAGTTTTGGTAACTTGTACAGTCATAACAGGAAAGTAGTACAGAGCACACCCATGGGAGGACATGCGTGGTTGGGCAGAAGGTTACAGTGTGTGGATGCAGCAGAAGACAAAACTGGGAACTGAGGTGAGCAGCAGGTTTTGAGAAGTCTTCCACTTTGAGCATTTAGATTAAAGCTGTCATGCCAGAAGATGCCAGCGGAGAACTAGGGTCATGACAGTTAGAAAGAACTAATACAAAAGATGTTCTCGGGAATGACTGAAGCATTTGATGTCTGATCCTATAGAGGGGGTATAAGACCTGAGGACTGAAAATGGCTTCCACATTGGCCTCTGGACGACTGGGGAAATTGCCTATACAAAGGAACAGGGAAGGAGCAAGGAGGTCATGTGGAGAACTGTTGCTTGAGAGGAATTCAGAGGTCATCGTGCTAGCCATGACTGGGTAGAAGCCAGTATCCCCACCCTGCACGCCTATTCCAGGGCTCATACCCTTCTCAAATTCTGGCAGAGGTATCCAGTTGGACTTAGTGGCCCAAGTAATGAAAATGCTTCATGAGTAGGGCATAAAACTATTTAAAGGGAATCTCTCCTTGGTGTCTAGGGAGTGACACATACAATCCTGGAAACAATTTCACACTGGAAATCTTTGCAAATGAGTTTGTTTTTCACATTTGAGAAAATAAGAATTGAATGGTCTCTTATGTCTTAGAATAATGGAAGGCAAGCATGACTTTCTTAAAGGTATTATTGACCTGAGAAGTAACTCTCAAGCTGACATTGGATTTGTAAGATTGGGATAATCATAATAAATTTGTTAGTTTGCATAGCACTTTGGACTTGCCAAGAATTTCCTCATGCAGTGTTGTGAATGCACAGGATGGACTGGACACACACACACAGACACATGGATGTACAAGCACACACACCCATTATTGAGGCAAAACTCTAATTGATTAAAAAGAAATTTAAAAGTTAAGTATGATGGAGTGAATGCAGCCATGCCTGGCTCTGAGTATTATATTCGATTCCCAGGTTTCTCCTTGTTCAATAGTTTCTTCTGTCACTGTGGACACCTGTAGGGGCACTAGTTTCCTGACATGGGTGGACTGCATATCGACTTTGGTGGGGGAAAGGAAGGGGCATAGCATATAATGCAAGTTCTTTGCCTTTGGGGCCAGTGGGCAATAACATTTTGAAAACTAGAAAAGGTGAGGACATGGTGTTAAGGATGATGGCCTGTGCCTGGTGCATGGGACCTCTATGTGAGGAGGCTGACCAGGCCTCTTTCTGGTCCTCATCTTTGTTTTTTTGCAGCCTGGATACTGGGAAAGATTACAAGGGCACACTATTACAATGTTTTCTCCATTATTCTATTCTATTCTAAACTTGAGTTCCCTTGCAGGGAAAAAAAAAACAACAACCTTGGAAACCAAGTTGTTTTTTCCACACTCTAGCACTCAGCACATCTACCATGAGATTCTCATGTATCCCATTTTTATTGGATATTCTCTATCCTCCACCCCTAACAAACTATTTTTCTCCCACCAAAGAAAAGGACATTAAAATAGCACTTTATGAATAAAAATCCCTTAAGCGCCCCACCCTAGATAATTTTTTTTTTTTTAACATTTAGGTCGAGATCCTTGAACAAATCCAGGAGAACAAAATCCCCATTATTTCAAGAAAGAAGTCCTCTGTAATCCTTCTGTAAAACTGAAACACTTTTCTTGCCATGAGCGTGCAAGAAAGTTCTTCTCCTAAGAGGAATCTCAACTTATGGTGCCAGAACTCTTTACTGCCCCTGATCTATCTCATCTCTGATCAGTAGATCTTCATGCTGATTGTTCTGATTTGAAGAAGGAAAGGAGATTTCCTCAGTCTGTCACAATTACATCCAAACAGCAGCTCTAGTGCTTGAAGGCTCAACAGAGAAATGGCCTCAGGAAACATGGTGTGAGTACTTCTGGAGATAGATGGCATGAAAGGGCACCTAAGTGGCTTAATTCAAGGCCCTTTCCTTATGTCAACCTATACAGCATAGAGGTAAGAACATGGGATTTGGAATCAAACATCTAACCAGTTCTCAGTGTGTGAATTTGGTCAGACTTCCTGCCTTCAGGTCCTTTGCCTAACGGCCTCCACTGTTCCTGCCCAACACAATCCATTTGCTACTCAACGCCCACCGTGAATTTTCAACTATATATCTAATGGCATCTTTTCCCATTGAAATATACCTCACATAACAAAATCCACCATTTAAAAATGTGCAGTTCAGTGGTTTCCAGCATATTCACAATGCTGTACAGTCATCACCACTACCGAATTCCAGAACGTCTCCGTCATCCTGAAAAAAAATCCCCTCCCTATTAGCAGTTAGTTGTATTTTCCTCTCCCTGCGCCCTCTCTCAACCACTGATCTACTTTCTGTCTCCATAGATTTGCCTATTCTGGAGATTTCATAAAAAGGAGTCATATAGTATGTGGTCTTTGTGGCTGGCTTCTTTCAATTAACATCTGTTTTCAAGGTTCATATATGTTGGAGCATGGAACAGTAGCTCATTCCACTTCACTGAAGAATACATATTTCATTTCTGGATGAACAATATGTGATGTATCTATTCATCAAAATATGGCCATTTGGGTTTTTGACCCATTTTGCATTGTAGTACTGCCATCAATACTTATGTACAAGTTTTTGTATGAATGTGCCTATTTTCAGTTATCCAGGATATCTGCCTAGCAGTGGAATTGCTCAGTCGTATGACCACTCTATGTTTAACTTTTTGAGGAAAACAGTGATCATTCAAACATGTGATTCTGTTTATATCACTCTCCAGTGGCTTCCCCAAGTATGAAATGGAGACTCCCTGCAGGTGTTACAGAGATTTTTTATGATCCTGGCTTTGCCTGCATCTCCAATCTCCCCTTCCACCACTCACCCCTTTTGCCAAATCCCAGGCACACTGGCTTCCTCCCTCATCCTCAAAAATGCCAGACTCCTGGAGCTGGGAAAAATGGATATCTACAATGCAAGAGAATGAAACTGGATCCTTCACCATATACAAAAATTAACTGTAAATGCATTAAAGACCTAAGCGTAAGACCTATATTATCAAACTGAACGAAAACACAGGGGGAAATCTTCATGACTTTGGATTTGTCACTGACTTCCTGCATATGACACCAAAACCACTGCAACTAAAGGAAATATACATAAGTGGATTTATTCAAACTTTGGCACATCAAAGGAAACCATAAGCAGGGTGAAAAGACACCCTTTGGGTGGGACAAATATTTGCAAATTATGTGTCTGATAAGGGGTTACTATCCAGAATATGCAAAGAACTACAACGTAATGACAACCACAAAAACCCAAATAAGCATGGACAAAGGACTAGAATAGACACATCTCCAAACAAGATACACAAAAGGCCAACAAGCATATGAGAAGATGCTCTTCATCACAGATCACTAGAGAAATGCAACTCAACATTACAATGAGATATTACCATAGCCCATTAGGATGGCTGCTAACAAAAACCAAAATAACAACAAGCACAAAACATTCAGCCAGGAGTAGAGACTTGAGAGGGGAGTGAGCCCACCTCCTCCTGGAAAAATCCCTCCCCCCAAGAGCCCGTGTTTCAAATTGGCAGCAGTCAGTCCCCATTTGGACGTGCTGTCCTATCAGGTCTAGGGTTTCTATGGCAGTAGGGGGCTCCCAAGGAGTCTTTTATTGAAAATTTCAGCTGCCCTTGCTCTGCCCCAGAAAAGCAGGCTAGTATTTTCCAGCTGTGTGTGTGTGTGTGTGTGTGTGTGTGTGTGTGTGTGTGAGTGCGCGCGCGCGCGTTTGTGATGTGGAGAATACAAACGTCTGCATAGTTTGTGATTTAGGCGTAGGTTTTGTCCACCAAAGCTGGATCCCATGCCAGGCCTCTCCACACCCTTGCTCTACTCCAGATCCTGGGCAATCCTGTCTACACTGCATACATATGCACAATAAACACCCCTTCAGCAAGTCTTGGTTCATCAGTGTCCTGAAGGTCTGGGGAGGTAGGGCCTGGCCGCAACCACCTGTCTAGTCTCCAGGTGGAGGGAGCCCAGCCCTGCTAAAAGTCACTCTTCAGGCAGCACCTAAAAATTGGCAACAGTCATTCACCAGTTAGACTTATTGGAGGGTTCCACAGCCAGCCAGTGGCTAGAAGTAAGGCATCCTCCAGCCCTGCCTTCAAGGGGAATATGCACATTTGTGTTCCCTACAGCTTGCAGTTAGGCATAGACCTTGTTCCCCAAGAACTTGCTTCTGTGACCTGACCTCTCCAGACCCTTGCTGTCTTCTAGATCCAAGGCAACCTTGAGCTGCTCTGCAGAATGTGTGCACACTAACATTCTTTCAGGAAGACTTGGGAAGCTGGGGCCCTCCAGCTGTGGAGCTAACGCCCATTCAGCACCACCTGCATAGACTTAAGGGTGGAGGGAACCCATTCCTGAAATCTCTCTTAGGCAGCCACTGTAATGGGTGAAAGTAGATTTGCTTAGTCCCATGTCATTGAGATGGACCAGTCCTAGCAAATCATGTCCCACATCAGAGGATATTTTAAGTCTCTGATATTTGCTTCAAGGGGTCACTGTCATTAGGGTTAGGCCACATTTGAGTAACAAAATAGCAGTCAGGAAATGGTTTAGGCAGTTTCCTCATCTGGGAACTTTATTAACCACCTGGAGGTCAGATGAATCAACCCATTGAGTGGCCATAATCTTGGTGGTTGTAGAAGTTCTGGATTCCAAAACCACCAGCCTAATAAAGTGGACCTTTCTTACCGAGGTGATGAGCATAAGAGGGCAATTACCAATTATAATGTCTGAAAATCTCATGGACATTGTGCATATTAATATAGATAACTAGTAAATTGTTAAGAATATTAAGTATCTAAAGTGAAATAGAGTAGATCTAAGGAAATAAAAAGAAAACTCACATCAGTTTATCAATAAACATGATCAGGGGAGGGGCAGAGAGAGAGGGAGAGAGAGAATCCTAAGCAGGTTCTGCACTGTCAGCATGGAGCCTAACGTGGGGCTGGATCCCATGATGTTGGGATCATAACCTGAGCCCAAATCAAGAGCGGATGCTCAACTGACTGAGCCACCCAGGCACCCCTAAAGCATGGTTATTTTGAACAGAAGCAATTAAGAAGCAATAGAAGCCTTCATAATGTCGAAATATATCTCCTTTTATCAACTGTGGATCAAAGAAGCAGGGGTTGGGTGTATTGGGTATCCTGTTACAAGAAGTATAGATTCTTATTGAACTTAAGCTAATATATACATTGTCATGAATAATAAGATATTTAATAAGAGTTTCAGAATTCTGGGACGTCTGGGTGGCTCAGTTGGTTAAGTATCTGACACTAGATTTCTGTTCAGGTCATGATTTCATGGTTTGTGGGACCAAGCCCCATGTCAGGCTCTGCGCTGACAGTGCGGAGCCTGCTTGGGATTCTCTGTCCTCCTCTCTCTCTGCCCCTCCCCTGCTTGTGCTCACGCTCTCTCTCTCTCAGAATAAATAAACATTAAGAAAAAGTTTCAGAATTCTGGTGGGATCTGGTAGGGAGAAAAAGATAAATGTTTCAAACTTTGTCGTAAGATACAATTTACCAAACTGATGTAGGTTATAAATGGTTTAAGGGAGAAGAGAAACAGGGATCCTCTCAATCGGGAAAATAAAAGCATTAAATCAATTATTTATCCATTAGTGTTTTAGAAGTTCCTAGTTATATGTTCATAACTAAGTTCAGTGCTATGATCTTAAATTTATCAAAATCTGTGTTTTACTGTATTTATCAAAGTCTTTCCCATGAGATCCTTTGAAGATGAAGCACTTAAAAGGATAACTACCTTCAAAAGACTTAAAAATAGCAATGGTTAGAGATCTAATGAGAATTCATTATGATGTAATTGACAAGGAAATTTGGTTATTTCTGTGACACATAACATTTTAAGATAATTAAAATTGTGACTGAAAACATTATACCAGGACATATCCAAATTTTAGGACTTTTATATACATTTCTAGGACACTTATAAATACACTTATACAAATACATCATTAAGGTTTAGTATCACTTTTTTCTTTGGCATTTTTAGACAATGCTTCCCACGTAATTCGACATATCAAATAATGCTAATTAGTGTAAGATCTCCTTTTTTATAAAGAGAGGGAACAAATCTTTTGAGAAGTTCCAGGAACCCTCTGAGAATTCTTGTTTACTTTTAGGTCAAAAATAATTTATTTAGAATTTGATTGTGGAAAGTTTGTCAAAAACAAAAGGTTTTGGACACTTGATCAAATAGGATTATAGATAATTATGAAACGATATTTAATTATCTACTTGACCAAGAGACAAGAAAAGATTTGGAGGCAAATACAAAGGGTCACATGGTTGTAAACAAAACTTAGTTCTCTAAGTACCCAGAAGGCGCAGTATATGTGAATAATCAAAGACCTGATGAAGACAAAACATAGAATCTTTGTTTTACAGGTATATCCTCTAAAGGTAAATAAAAATCATTTACAATTTCTTATTTAGAGCAGACCAATAACCCAAGAAAACTTGTCCTTTTAGCAGAAAGAAAACCAAATTTTGTTGAAACACCAGTGTACTTCTGGTATTAAAACTCACTCTTTAGCTTAAATAAATCCATTCCAATCTTAGCTTGCCTATATATAAAATTCCCTTCTCAATATTCTGTTAACCTCCCTCCTTGGAAGCTACAGTATGAGATTCGTTTGTCTCTAGATTCATCCTACTCTGTTAGTCTGAGAATAGAAGAACAGGCAGGCAACACATTCCTCACGGTATTGGTGAAGGGGGTTGGTTGATCTAAGTGGGGTAAGCAGAATAAAGATTTGAAAAATGGGACAACTTCTGAATTGATGGCAAAGCTATAAATCTTTGGGAAGCCACCATAGATCCCTAGTCTTGCAGGCAGTTACAAAAAGTGGAGGAAGCACTGAATAATGATTCCTACTTGGCTGCAAACCTGAAAAGACAAGGCAACAAAGTATGAGTCTATCACAGAGTGATTACAATTTGGCCTTGAGAAGCTATCACGGGGTATGCACAGAATAGAAAGGGTGGTTTTCATTGTATCGGCCTTTTCAGCTGACTGCACAGACTCTTTTGTCGATCAATTTACAGTGATTTAAGGGCAGTGGCTTTCGAGCATGTTGGATCATTCCACAGTAAGAAATACTGTATATTTTATGGCCCAGCACACATACCTGCGTGTGTGTGAGATGCATGTGTGTGTATATGACCATATAAGTAACTGAAAAAGGCAGCTCAAGTTCGAGGCTCTGTCAGCGGAACAGGATATTTAATTAAGGTCCCTTGCATCTGCCACATTCCAAGCCATATACCACATTCCCCGGAAGGAGGAGCTGGAGGAAACTGGTTGCCTTGCCAGCCTCAGGTGGGGTCCTGGCGACCCCTGCAGGGCCCTGCTGGCTGAGGCATCCTCCACCAGGGGACACCTGGGAGCATGGATGCTGGAGAGGCCAGGAACTGGCCAGGCAGCCAGGCCAGCAGTGGAATGACTGCCCCCAGTTTAAAGATGCCACCTCAGAAGATTTTCTGGTGTGGGACTCCTCCACCCGGCAGGCTGTGCAGGTGCTCTGGCACCAGGAGAAACTCGACAGGCCTAAAGGGCCCTGTTTGATGTACGAGGGGTGCGTGCTGTGCATATGCAAGCCCAGGCAGGGACACGGGGAACATGGGACAAGGCTCAGTAGGTGCTTGCACACCGCCAGGAGCTCACCAGGCCTGGAGGGCCCGGGCTGATGTCCCTGGGCCCGGGGGGTACATGGTGCGCATGTGCGAGCCGCTCACGTCAGAGGAGCCAGGGACCCAGACTGGGGCAAGGGTCTGGAGAGGCCGGGTTACTGGTTCCCGTGGTCAGTGGCCGGGAGGCATGTGCGTCATTGCAGATACCTACATTCCCAAATGCACAGGTTCCTCCTGAGCCCTGACATGGAGGAATCTGGGGGATTCCTGGGGGACTGGGGGGAGGTGAGTGAGATGTCCGCCACTCTCTGATAAGGGACACCTGAGGACACTGACCGATTTCTGGAGGAGTATGGAAACCATCCAGCAAGCTGGTCCCGTTGAGCACTGTAGGTCCCTTGTATCCAAAGGAGTCTCCGACAAGGTTTTGGCGGGTGGATTTTCCACACCATGAAGCCATTGTGTTGGCCCTGGAGGTGCCAGAGTTTTCTGTGCCCTGGGTGCCCCATGCAGGGTGAGGGCAGCTCAGAAGCTACAGACTGTGTCTGCAGGGGCAGACTCAGCTCTGGGGATGCAAACAACAGTCCTGGGACAGGGCTGTGTGGGCTTGGGTCATTTCATGGATTGGGGGCCATGGTGGATGTCTGGCATGTGCCTCGCCCCCGGCTCCTGCCTACACGGGGTGCATATTCCTGCTGTTGGGAAGCCTGGACGGGGTCTGGACTGTTTGTCAGGGCAGCGCTGCTATGGATGATCTGGGTGTTCTTGGAGAAACACCCGAGGGCTTGTGTGGTGGCCATGCTTGTGACCCAATCAGGCAGCCAGCCCGATAAGGGACTCTGCGCTGCAAATTTAAACCTGTCGCCTCAGAAGGAAAGTTTTCCTGTGGACTTTCCCTTCTCTGAGCCCAGAGAAGGGGCTTGGGGTTTTCCCTGAACCCCACAAGCCCCGAGCACCTCTTGCAGGCAAAGCCAGCTGAGGTGCTGAGGCCTGCTAAAGCTCAGGCCCCTCGGTCTGGGGAGCCCCCGTACCTGGAAAAGGGCAGATGTAGGGAGAGGCTGGTCACCTGAGCCGGCTATTCGCTGTCCCTGGCATCTGCCTCATTCTAAGCCCTGTCCTACATTCCCTTTGAAGGCAGAGCTGCAGGAAATTGGGCGGCCTGGCCAAGCCGTGTTGTGCTGGTGATGTGCCAGGCTAATGCAACTGGCCTGGGCATCATTTCATGAGAGGCACATGGGGGCGCTGATTCTGGAGTAGTCCAGGGCCGGCTCAGGTACCTTGTCCAAAGGTGGACTGACTGCCTAAAGTTCACTGCTGCCATCTCACAGGTTTTCGGGGATGGGATCCTGCCCACCAAGGAGACTATGACGATACTTCAGCATCTGCAGGGGCTCCATTAGCCTGGAGGGCCCTGGCTCACCTCCACGGCTGAGGGAAACACACTGAGCATGCATGAGAGCCACAAGGCAGGGGAGTCAGGGCCACAAAAGGCAAGTGTCTGGAGTAGGGGCTAGGGGGTACACACATGCACCTGATTCCAAGAACTAAGTGACACCCATGTACACATTCCCCCTGTAAGTAAGGCTGAGGAGTCCGGACTGCCTGGCCAGCATGGGGCCTACGATGCCACCCGTGTGTCCTTCACCAAGAGACACCTGGGAGACTTGATGCCCGGGAAGGCTGGGGCCCCATGGGCAGCAGGTCCAAGTGAGGACTGACTGCTGTTCGTTCAAAGCAGCAGCTTCAAAACGGGTTCTTGGAGGTGGGTTCCCTCTGGCCTGGAGCTCTGCAGGAGTCATGGGACTGACCCAAATTCCATAGGCTTTGAAGCACCCTCAGTGGGTGAAAGGTTGCCCGCTTCATCCTCCAGAGCGGGGCAGTTCAGGGGAACCAGGGATCTGGAACACACCAGTGTATGCTCTTCACCTGGGTGTCCTTTCGGGGTTTGATGCCTCTGCTTGGTTTTAAATGCTTACCTGCAGAAACGGGCACCTGCCTTTGCAGGCTGTTTTGTCTGGGGAAGCAAATTAATGCTTAGAATGGTAGTTTCTCTTGGCTGGCAATTATTTTCACCCTCTTTCACAAGCCATATTTGCAGGCAGGGTATTGTCTTTTGATGAGGCGATAAACAACGCACTCCAAACCCGTGTTTGATTAACCACTATAGAGGTTAAGACAGTGGAGATGGAAGGAGTAAAATCCCTGTTAGGTTCCTGTATTATTCCGTGAGTTAATACTGGGGAGACATAGCTTAGCCAAGTAGCACTCATGTCCAGCCGCCAGTACAAGAGGATAAGTGGCGTGCTGGTGAGGCTCGCTGCTATGGGACGTGGGAGCTGGTGCTGGGGGACAAGTTGATCTTTTCAGGAGGTGGCTGCTGGACAGTCACCACTGCCAGTAAGAGGGTCCCCTTTACCAGGGAAGAGCGAATAACCCCAGGGTCTTGAGGCAGCTATTTTAGAAACGCAAAATGTACCCTTGCCCAGGCTGAAGCTTCTTGGAGAGTCCTCAGATGCTCCCGGTATTGATGGCCCACGTACATTTGCTTCTACACGTTTCCATTGGTAAGCTCCCAGCGAGGCCTCTCGGCAGCTGCAATACTGAGTTCTCGTGGGGTAGACCAGAGGGGATGATGGCGTCCTGACACACCTTGCTTCCTGTATCCGAGCAAATTTACTTTTAAAGACCACCCTTTTCGGTCTTTGTCTGGAAGAAGTGGATTTGAAATCACCAGTGTGATACACATCCACCTACCCTGGGACTTTACTTACACCCTAATGAATAGTAAGTTAACTCCCTACACAAATCGAAGTTCACGGAAGTACCACTCCTGTGTTTCTACATCACGTGCGATCTTAATCACAATCGTATTTTGCAAGAATTATTCCTTTGGTGCCCATTCTTTTATACCATAATTTAGATGCCAGCTTGTTTAAGCAACCCTATTCCTAATAATATCAGTATAATCATCACAAAGACGCTTAACAAGGTACCATATCCAGTCACCAAATGACCAAAATTTAACCTCCTTAGGTCACTCAGTTTAACTTCCTCGTCAATGACGTTTCCAAGGAAAGATCGTTTTCACGAGGAACTAGGGGTACGAGCCTGCGGAGCCCTATCAAGCACCTGCTAAACTGCCTTAACTGCAGAATTCAAGGCTGTCGCTATTTTAGGGGATGCATGTGGGTTTTTTTTTTTTTTTTTTCACTTTGAGAGGGAGAGCATGCGCGCATGGGTGTGCGATTCGGGGAGAGGCAGAGAGAGAGAATCCCAAGCTGACTCTGCACTGCCAGCACAGAGCCCAAAGCAGGGCTTAACTCAGGAACCATAAGATCATGACCTGAGCCGATACCCAGAGTCGGACCCTTAACCGACAGAGCCACGCAGGCACCCGGCCTGTTTTTATTCTCTTTCCAATTCCTGCAAAGTGAGTTTGACTTTGTCTCATTTTCCAACTGTTTCTTGACTTAGGATTTCTAAGGTTATGATTTCCATTTATTAGTTCTAAGAGGTTCACTGTGAAATGTTTCTCCCATTAGTTTAATACATCCTTTGTCTTCTCTTGACCTTGAATAGCATCTTTTCCTTCTACTGACCCTTGCATTACCTGGTCTGCATTTACCCGTTCCCTCACGTTGTGTGCCTTATTTTTCCCTTCACTCCAATGGGTTAGGCTGAGGTTTGGCTCAGAGCACACTGTCTTGGTCCAGTTCCCCATATTATAGGTCACTGGCTGAGGAGGCAAAAGGCCACAGTCACAGGTACTTGTATCCTAGGTTTAGACAAGCTTCTACTAATAAAGACATTTTGGTTCCATTCCACCAAATATATCCTTGGGAACATGTTTTCCTGCTAGCATAGGGGGCTTTTTGTGACCTGTAGGCTCCACTCTCTCTTTTGATATTGGGGAAGCGCAGAAGTGTGTGAACCCAGTGTCATGTGCCTCCTTCAAGTGCCAATGTCCACCTCATAGCTGTCCAAGGAATCACAGCTACCAAGATGTTGGCATCTACTTCCGGTAAGGTTGTCTGTTATCTCGGGTGATCAGTATTGCCCTGACATTATACCTGTTTCAACAGTGTTCCATATGTCAACCAATTTTAACTGCAAGAATTGTCAGTCTATAGAGAAGCATCTTTCATGTTTTTTGATGTTATTTTTAGCATTTTCTCAACTGCTTTAATGTCAATCTTCCCTTGCTCTGTTTACTTCTATGTGAAATTCATTTATGTTTTATAATATACTACTGATTTTATCCATTTATGTACCAAAGGGTGACAAAGCTGCCATTGCGTGTGTGATTCATTGAGCTTGTTTGGCTTCAAAGAGTTTAAGTTTAGTGTGATTTGATTGAGTTGTAATGAGAAAGAGCAGCTTCCATTGTTCCTCCAATAATCCTACTTCCAGTCCAACTAGGAACTATAACAGTCTTTTTCCTTTTGACACAATTTTTTAGCATAGGTTGTAAATTGGGCATTGACGATGATGGGTAAAATTGAGCACAATTTGGGGACCTATATGTGTCTTGAAACACCTGCATATTAAATTTCAAGGTATAGGCTACTATTGTAGGTTCCAATATGACCTCGAGAGTTTTTTATTTTGGGGGTAGAAATATGTGATCTGAGAGAGAAGCTGATGTATATACCATGAGCGATAATGTTTTGTGTTCTATGCTAAGTTTCCTATATGGCTTCTGAACACCTTACAAAGTGTCCCTGTTATTTTAAAGTCTGGATATAGGGTCTATTGTTCATTTTCTAATAGGTGAATATGGATTAAATCATGTACTGAGAGTGTAGTAACTGATCAATTTGGGGCCTATTTATATTCAAAGATATAACTGCCCATTCTGCACATTAGACAGTTGGTCTTTCAAAATGGTAGAACACAAAGTAAATCAAGAATTATGTTGGGTTATTTTCACAGCCTCTGCCATATGTCCAATGCTTCACTCAATTCAGTAAGAGAAAAATACAAAGGTTAGTACCTGGGTGTCTTGGTATATATGCTGGGTTATAATACCAAGCGCCAATTAGTAATTGAGGCCACTCTTCATCCTCTAAGTCAGTTTCTAATAGGGACAGTTGTTGTTCGAGACCCTCATTGATTCTTGTGAAGATTGAAGTGAAGATTTCCACTGCTTCATCAGGTTCCTGAAGTATCTGATTTCTCCATTGACTGAAGGTCTCCCAGAGAGTCGATGGTGCTGACATGGAAGGGTGGGGCAGTGCGGTTGGGCTTAGTGATGGCTGGTGAGTCCTGAGTCGTAAGAAGGCGATCAGGGTGGTGATCCATAGAGGAAGAAGAGGATGTCACAGACAGTGGAGATGTATCTGAACCAGAAGGTGGCATTTTCATTCAGAACGCTGGCACAATTTCTACTGCGGCAGCTGTTTGAAGAATGTCCATGGCTGCAATGAGTATGGTATCCAATAGTGAGCAACAGGCAAAACAGTATGGCCAGCAGGCAGCGTGCTGCACTGACCCACTTAGGGATATGGACAGGGTGAAAGATGCAGCAGATTCATGCCTGTAAACTAAAGACAATGTCCTATAAATTCTAATTCTTTCTTGTTGTTCTTGCCACTTGGGGAAATCTGTAGTTATGATGGGCATTATTGTCAAAATTGCCCCAAGCATAATTTGCCTGCAACATGCTAGGCTATGTATTAGGCATCTAGTGTTGATAAAAATAAAAGATGCTGTTCTTCATGTCTGAAATTTTTATGGAAGCATCATATTATTTTCTTTAATTTAATGGGTCCCACAGTGTCTACTGTTGTTATAATTTTTTTAATAACCTGTGGGTGATCAGTTATGAGCTCTATGCTTATAAACCCCAGATTTCCTGTCCATCCGCAATTAGATATAAAACTGCCCAGCTGATTTTCTAAACATGACATTAAAAAAAAAGTCTAACCCTTAGGGCACCTGGGTGGCTTAGTCGGTTGAGCGTCCGACTTCAGCTTAGGTCATGATCTCATGGATTGTGGGTTCAAGCCCTGTGTCGGGTTCTGAGCTGTCAGCACACAGCCTGGAGCCTACTTTGGATTCTGTGTCTCCCTCTCTCTCTGCCCTTCCCCCCCCCCCCCCCCCCCCCCGCTCATTCTGTGTTTGTGTGTATGTGTGTGTGTGTGTGTGTCTCAAAAATAAACATTAAAAAAAAAAGTCTAACCCTAGAATCACGGTCGTCATCTTCCTTGCCTTGGCCATCCACCAGACTTCCTCTCTGAACAGATTGTACCTTATTCACCTAATGACCCTGTCCCAACCTCTGAAAGCACTTTTTCATTTTTTCTTCCCTTTTCAGCCTTCTGTCTCACCCCCCTGCTTGTTCCCCCAAGCCTCTGTCTGTCGTTTGTTGGTTGGTCCTCTGTAGAGGTTGCTTTGCAGAGCCTACATTTTTGTTGTTGTTGTTTGGTTGGGTTTTTTGTTTGTTTGTTTTTTAATTTGAGAGAGAGGGCACGATCAGGGAAGAGGGACAGAGGGAGAATCTTAAGAGGCTCCACGCTCAGTGCAGGGATCAACACCAGGTTCATCATGGGGTTTGCCACGGGGCTCCATCCCACAACCCTGGGATCATGACCTGAGCTGAAATCAAGACATGGACGCTCAACCGACGTAGCCACCCAGTGGCCCCAACAGAGTCTAGGTTTTTAATTTTGATGCCTTCCAGCGTCTGCATTTCTTTTCATGGATCATATGTCTGGCATCAAGTCTTAAAATCTCTTTGCCTGGCTCTAGGTCCCCAATTATTTCTCTTAGAATCCTCCCCCCACCCTGCTAAAGTGTGTTCTAGTTTTGTTTTCCACAGAAGCGTGTGATCCATTTCGAGTTCACACTTGTATGGGGTGTGGGGGTTTCGGTAAAGGCGTTTTCGTTGCTTCGTCAATCTGTGTGCCTGCCTGTCTGCTTGTGTATTTTCCCTGTGGATGTCCGATTACCGTCCTCCAGTTTGATGGAGAGAAAAGGCAGGCCATCTTTCCTCCCAGGAATGGCTTTTGCACATTTGCCAAAATTTAGTTGAGCTCAGACAGTCTGGTTATCAGTTAGATTCCACTGATGTCTTTCTGTCTGCCAACATCACACGCTCTCTATTACCTCTATAAACATTAAACCAGAAGTGATTGTATTACCATTTTTTAAACTGCTGTAGCAATTCTAGTTCCTTTGCCTGTCCATATACCGCTTTAAAGAGAAATACATGTACTTTAAAAAAACAATTTTTTTAACACCAAAGGAAGTGCTACATCTTGGTTTGTTCTTTGTCCTTAATTTCATGAAACAGTTCATCATCGACATTTACCTCTTCTCAAAATACACACAAAGTCATAGCACTGAACTGTACAGATGTCCTGGAACTGGATTTAGTAAGTGGCTATTAACCTCCTCCTCCCTTCCTTTTTTTTTTTTTTTTTTTTTTTGGATAGTTTTATTAAAGTAAGTAATGCTAAAATCAATATTTCTATCACTACAGGTGCATTTGCACCAATGTTCCCCATACCTGTTTGTTGTCTTTAGACTTCACTGTGGTATGTGCAGAGACGGATTTTGTTTAAACTTTTCTGTGGTCAGGTTTATCAGTCACCCCCCTTTCTGTCTCCTGAAATTTGTTTCTGTGCTTCAGAAAAACCTTCCCTTGAGATGGTAGGACAAACGCGGTTCCGTTGCTGTTCTGTGAGTACTTCCATGGTTTAAATTTTACAGTCCCTGCCTGCAAAAAAAGTTTTTTCTAAGCACCCCCTCACCCCCCTCCGGAAGCTCAGGGCCGGCCGATGTCCCCGGGGAATCTTCTGCACACGTCCGCACTGGCCAGCCTGGGAGTCATGTAGAGTCCACTCTCAGCCCGGCTGATGCCCAAATTTTCCAAGTCTCCCTTGGGCTGCCCGTGTCACGCTGTGCCAGCTGGGAGCTCCCAATGCAGCCGCCCCACAGCTGCACTCGATGCCCTTCACCTGCCCCAGGCCGAGAGACGAGTTCTGAGATGGGCCACGGCAAGGGCGGAGTCCGGACGCAAGCCGCGCGCCCTCCCTGGCCCGCGATCTAGATCTGTCCCATGATGTTCCTGCCACTTGTCGGGCGCCACCTGGTGGCCACTTTTATATAGTTTCTCCCCTCTGGAGCGCCTGTGAAGTAGGGAAAGGATGAGATTTGGCCGTGGTGCACCAGTTGAAATTACAGGAGACCGGAGACGCTAGGGTGATAATTCTGCTCGTGCCAGGGTGTCGGGTAGTCATATGCTTGCCAGAGACTGGATGTCCAGGGTTATGAGGGAGCGGTGTCGCGGCCACCCGCCACGCTCCCAAGGAGTGTTGTGGGGCCACCTGGAGGGGTGGGCCAGCACCTGCTGGTGGCCCTGCCACCTGCGGGGACCACTTGAGGCCCCTCGGAGGAATGGAAGAGGGTGTCCGGCGTCTAGGCGCCATCCTGCCTGTGGCCCTCGTTGTCAGACCTACCAGGCCACCTGTTCCTCCCCCTCCCCCACCGCGTTCCACTGCAGTGGTGGGGACCTGCCTGAGCTTTTAGGGGAGGCCCCTGGAGG
The DNA here is from genome assembly GCF_018350155.1 of Leopardus geoffroyi. Classification (NCBI taxonomy): domain Eukaryota; kingdom Metazoa; phylum Chordata; class Mammalia; order Carnivora; family Felidae; genus Leopardus; species Leopardus geoffroyi. The sequence goes on along the minus strand of NC_059338.1, from coordinate 55,560,885 downwards.
GCGCAATAGGTCAGGCAGGCAGCGGGCACGCATGGGGTCTCGGTCGTGAGACTTGGTTTTCTCATCAAGTTTTCCAAGTCCTGCTGCAGAGGTGGGGACCCGCTGGGTCCTGAAGGGAGGCCCATGTAGGGTGCCACAACGCCCAGCCAGGATCTCCCATGAGGTCCAGTCCTCCGGAGCTGCCTCTGTGGAATTTTTTTTTTTTCCAAGTCCCAACCCTGAGTCTGGACTGGCATGGGCCATCCTGCGAGGGCCAGGGAGAAGAGTCCCCAGTTCCAGCCGCAGTCCCTGTGGGGCTTTCAAGGTGCCTCCGCGGAATTGTTCCCAATTCAGAGATGACCAGCAGGAAAGACGTCCTGGGTCCTATCTGCCACCACACTCCTAGGGCTGATCAGATGGCCCTGCGAGCTCCAAGGCTGGCGGTGATGGGGCAGGGCTGGGGGCTAGTAGCTGGGCCATGGCCCCAGGAGGTCCTGATGATCCACTGCAAGGCTCCCTGCCATGTGACAGGTGTCCCCCTCCCTGGGTTGTCCACTCAGGTCCCTGAGGCTAAGTGGTGGCATCATTTCCTATTTCCACCTGGGCCACGCTGTTAGTGGCATCTCCAAAGAGTAGATGGTGGAATTGGTAAGGTATGCACTCCTGCCCCCTTTTGGGGGCGGATGCCTCATCCCACTCTGTACCAGGGGGACTGACTTGGCGGGGCCCATGCTGTGTGTTCCCTTAGCCAAGCCGTGCACGGGTGTGTGAGTTATCATGGGAGACCAAGCCAGTGATGTGGCGCATGTGTGAACCTTTGTTCCCTTGTGCTTACTAGAAGCGCAAGCCCTCCCAGGCAATACAAGCGTTTTGCTCTCATGAAATTTTGATGTGCTCAGTGAAGCAAATGGGCCGGGCTGTGGCACCACAGACCGTATGTCCCCAACTGTGAATGTTTGGGATGCCCTATGCTTGCACCTGCTGCAGATCCCCCAAGCCCTGGTGTCTTTGAAGGCATTTTTACAGGCCCAGTGGGGGGTATGAATGGGTGGGAATGATGAGCCCTCGGTGAGAAAGCCTTGTCTAGCAATCCCAGAGGGTGCCTTGGGGTATTGGAACCCTCAGCTCCTGTCCCTCCTCCCCGGGTAGTGGCCACTGGTCCCTCCGGGCCTGGTGTCAGGTGTAGGGCCCCTGCACGGGAGCACAGGCGAGGGTTGCCCACATCATGTGCCAAAGGGGGGCTGTCCCGGTGTGCCCTGTCCCACTCACACCTTGAGCAGCTCTCTCCACTCATTCCTGTCCCAGCTACAGCTGGCGGTGGCCCCGGGCACAGGTCAGGCCACCTCAATGGTGAGCATTTCCCCTGGACGTAACTGCAGAATGGACTGAACAGATAGAGGCTCAGACAGCCCCCACAGTGAGGGTCGCTCAGGGTGGAGGGCAGTGATGGGGTCAGTTGGAGGGAGGCTCACCAAGGCTCCTGAGGCTGGCCAGCGAGCGTCCCAGGTACCAAGGGACTGCCCTTGTGCCTGTAGCAGGGGGATCTTGGGCACGTTTACCTGGTGGCCCAGCTGTGTCTCCACTGGAGCCTTTCCCTGAACCGTCCAGCACGCTAGAGGCCCGCACCTTGAGTGTGTCCCCCCATCACCACCGACCCTGCCTCCCCCTGCCTTGACTGGTGATGGACCATCAGGGTTTGAGTCCAGAGAGGGAGCCTGAGAAATGACTACCACATCCAGGGAGGGCAGCAGTGCACAAATTACCTGACCTGGGGAGGTAGTGATGAAAGGTAATACAGGATTCTTTCCAGGCCTTGTAATTGGAGTCAGTCCACTTTAAATCCTTTAATTAGGATCCAAACCTGCTGCCGGCAGCTGGGGTGATTCCAGCTCTAATAGTGTATGTTAAAGTTGCTACAGTTAAAAAGCTCATAGTTGGATCTTGGGAGCGGGTGGGCGGTCTGCCACAAGGTGAGCCACCCCCTGTCCCTGCCACTTGCCTCTCAGTGCCCCCGTCAGTGCTCTTAGCTGAGTGTCCCTGGGGCCTAAAGCATTTACTTGGAAAAAATTAGAGTGTTCAAAGCAGGCCTGAGTTGCCTGGGTACTGCAGCTAGGAATAATGGCATAGGACTGCCCCCCACCCCCCAGCCCCATGGCGACAACCCATTCTAACATCTGCCCTATCAACTTTTGATGGTAGTTCCCATGCCTACCATGGTCACCGCAGGCCTATTTTGTTGTTTTTCAGAATTGAGGCTATGATTCAGAGGGAGAGCACGGGGATTTGTACTGCACCACTAGAGGTGAAATTCTTGAACCTGCACAAAACAGACCAGAGCAAAAGCATTTGCCCAGAATGTTTTCATTAATCAAGAGTGACAGTCCAGAGGTTCAGAGCTGGTCAGATACTGTCGTAGTTCTGACCACTACGGATGCCGACTGGCAAAACGGCAGAATTATTCCCCTGACGCACCAGGCAGCTGCTGAGAAACCAAAGTATTTGGGCTCTGGGGGGAGTTTGGTTGCAGAGCTGAAACTTATAGGACTTGATGGAAGGGCACCACCAGGAAGTAGAGCCTGGGGCTCAATCTGACTAAACACGGAAAACATCACCTGGCTGGGCCCAGACAGGACTGATAAACTGACAGTCTTTCTTGATGCCATGGGTGTTGGTGTGTGGCCATTCTTACTTGGTGGAGGGATTTGTCTGGTAAATTCCAGTATCGAATGAGACTCTGGCATGCTAACTAGTTACATGACCCCCAACTCTGCATTTTCAAACTCCTGAGAGGGACAAGTGGTGTTCAGCTATCCAAGATTTAGCAACAGCAGGTTGGTGATGCCCTTAGATGTCTGGGACTGCACATGTGCTACAGTGACCAGTCCCGCATGCACCTCCCCTTTGCTGGCAGATGTGGAAACCTGTCGAATCCTGTTGGGGATGGGGATTGGGGATTGCAATTTTTCCCCATGAGTGAGGAATTCCCAATAAATGTGGGTCATAAGCTAGCATTAAGTCCCTGCCATTTGTACATACACTGTACATTGATTTTTTTTTTTTTTTTTGAGCAAGGGGCAGAGAGAGAAAGAGGGAGAGGGAGAATCCCACAAGGGGCAAAGAGAGAACGAGAGAAGTGGGGCTCACCTGAAGTGGAGTTCCAACTCAGGAACGGTGAGATCATGACCTGAGCCGAAGTCAGACACTTAACTGACTGAGCCGCCCAGGTGCCCCTACACTGTACATTGTTAATACTGATGGGATGGTTTACTGGGGCCCTGAGATCAGCCCCACCTTAGCCCTGGAGAAGTGTGAGAAGACAGTGGCCCTTGAAGTAATAAAAGTCGTAAGGAGGTTTCCATGGGTGAGCCTGCAGGAGTTTTACTAAAGAGAGCCCCAGCTCTTTCTACCCACGGATCCTGTCCCCATGCTATAATAAAAGCACTTTTTGCACCAAAAAAAAAATCTCAAGAATTCTCTCTTGACCATTTGCTCCTGACCCCACATCAACTGACACAAATGTTTTCAAGTTCGTGTGATCTGAGATATAGTCTTTCATTTAAAAAAAAAATGCTAGTTTAGGGGTGCCTGGGTGGCTCAGTCAGTTAAGCTCTGCCTTCCGCTCAGGTCATGATCTCACGATTCATGAGTTTGAGCCCCTGCATCGGGCTCTGTGCTGACAGCTCAGAGCCTGGAGCCTGCTTCAGACTCTGTGTCTTCCTCTCTCTCTGCCTCTCCCCTGCTCATGCTCTGTCTCTCTCTCAAAAATAAACAAACATTAATTTTTTTAAATGCTAGTTTAAATTTATTGGCTTAATAAAAACAGGCATGTCTTTAGAGTTATCAGCATTGAATATAATGCAGATAAGCAAGTTTTTCTACCTGGGTTTACTAATCAAAGAAACTCATACTATCTTTATATTTAAAAATTGGCAACAAAGGAACTAAGATGACAGCTATTTAATGTCTAATCCAAGTATAACTGTTCATTGCAATAATTTACATAAATATAAATGAGATCCAATATACTAAGTTAAACTAAATAATGGGTATTTGTTGAATATCTAAATCATTACCAAATAAGGCAAACATTAAATGTTTAATATGTTTTATCTACTTTTGGCTTTGTAATTTTTTTACACAGACACATAATAAATATGTCTTATGCCACATTGAGAAAAATTTATTTTAAAAATATGTTTCTAAAAATTTTGACATAGGGGCACCTGGCTGGCTTAGTCAGAAGAGCATGCAACTCTTGATCTTGGGGTAGTGAGTTCACTGCCCTCACTGGGTATAGAGATTACTAAAATAAAAATAAATAAACTTTAAAAAAATTTTTGAGCGGTGTCTGGGTGGCTCAGTCGGTTAAGCGTCCGACTCTCGATTTTAGCTCAGATCATGATCTCACAGTTCATGAGACTGAGCCCCGGGTCGGACTTTGCACTGATAGCACAGAGCCTGCTTGGGATTCTCTCTCTTCTCACTCTCTGCCCCTCCCCCTGCTCCCACGCTCGTGCTCTCTTTTTCAAAATAAATAAATGTTAAAAAATAAGTAAATAAATAAGGAATATGAAACAACAGATTAAATTACTAACAAGTAAGGGGCGCCTGCATGGCTCAGTTGGTTAAGTGTATGACTTCAGCTCAGGTCATGATCTCACGGTCTGTGAGTTCGAGTCCCACATTGGGCTCTGTGCTGACAGCTCAGAGCCTGGAGCCTGCTTCAGATTCTGTGTCTCCCTCTCTCTCTGCCTCTCCCCAACTCATGTTCTCTCTCTCAAAAATAAATAAAACTTGAAAAAAAATTACTAACAAGTAAAATCACCTTGACCGGGTGGACTACCGTGCTGTCCTGGGCTTTGGTACACTTGAATGATCATCCAGTAGGGCCTGTTGCCAATATGCCAGACCTGGAACCTCCACTGAGGCACGCAATACCATAAATGTATGGACCTTGTGAGAAACAGCCATAACCCTGACTCTCACCGTGGGTCAATGCACTATACTGCTGAGAGCACCAAGCCCCCATCCCACCTGGGAGAGGAGTTATCCACAGGAATTTGCAATGGGATGTTCCACTGGGATCTGTGAGTTACTTTGCACCCCAGGGTGCGCTTCCCTGGGGAAGTACACAATCACCACTGGGATCTATTGTCCTGCTGCAAGCTGGACCTGTGAAAGCATACTATCTTTGGAATGAAATAAGCGGCATTCAAAGAAGGGAGAAGGTAGGGGTCCTTGTCTGGCATTATCGCATCCCCAGTCCATCTCCTCACCCATGACAGTGCTGCCTCTACTGGTGGTGCCAGGTGGGCACATTCTATTTCCCATTGAGATGATCATTTGGCCACTGTCTTTGTTTCTTTCATTTGCCTGGAGGATGTTATAGCACATATAGAAGAACACATAAATTCACTCAGCAAGCCTTGAATAATAGCAACAAACCCAGTCCTTATGGATCATTAAAATGTCTCTTAACAAGAAAAAGTGTCCTCCAAAATAGGATGGCCTTGGACATTGTTATTGCCTCACAAGGAGATACCTGTGCCATTATCCAAACAGAATCATGTGTCTGTTCATACTTGATGGGTCTGTTAATGTGTTGTCTTTATTAAATTATATGAGGACACAAGTGATCTAACCCCTGGCCTAGTGGACTTAATTCGTGGTTTGGATCATGGTGCTCTTGATGAAAAATTTGTGGTTGGTTTTGTGAGTCATTGTCTTAAACTGTGATTTCTCTTGCATGTGCCTACATTGTTACTGTGCCATATGCCTCCGATGCAGCCAGAGAAGTCACCTCCTGGTAACGCACACAGCACTTTGCAGAAGTTCATGTGAAATTGGAAAAGTCAGTCAGGAGGGGTGGAGTGTTGGGATAGTTCACCAAGAAGATGTGACTGTCAGGCAACCCGTGAGCTGGACCCGGGCGATCCGAGGTTCCTCCCCCTACCTCCCGCCTGCCTGCCTCATTTTTGGAATGTGGTTTTCACTTGCTTTCCCCACTTTCAGAAGCTCCAAGGACATGGCCTTGAGATAGGGATGTGGTGCTGGGACCACGTGGGTGGTATATGTGACTGAAGCCAGGTAAGTCTTCAATATGAACTTTTATGATTTGAGGGGGGCGGGGTGGGTAGAGAGATCTACTGGTCCTGCTGCTGCCCAGGATAGCCTTGTGTGTAAGTTCCCTTTGCTTATTTTTTTCTAATGTTTATTTATTTTTGAGAGAGAGAGAGAGAGAGAGAGAGAGAGAGAGACAGAGTGTGAGCAGGGGAGGAGCAGAGAGAGAGGGAGACACAGAATCCGAAGCAGGCTCCAGGCTCCGAGCTGTCAGCACAGAGCCCGACACGGGGCTCAAACCCACAAACCGTGAGATCATGACCTGAGCTGAAGTCGGACACTCAACTGACTGAGCCACCCAGGTGCCCCCAGTTCCCTTTGCTTATTAAAACTGCCTCCTACCAACCTGCAGCGCCCTGCCTTTTTCTTTGGTCCCTCGCTGCCCTCAGTGTGGGGGCCAGCTTCAGATTATACGTGGACGCTCCTGAGGAGCTTGTGAACTGACATCTGCACCCCAACTGGTGACTACAGCCTCACACTTGTCCCCCTCTTTAAGAGAAAACCCTGTTGTCTTCCTTTGTCAGCCTACTGCAAAACAGGGAAACCTCTCTGATCATTGGATCTGTCGCCAGAAATTCCAATCCGTTCACGGTGTCAGAGACCCCTGGGTCTTCCCTATAACTAATTTTCAGTCCCAAATGCCACTGTTTATTATTCCCACAAGCCTATGGATATTACCTGTCAGGTTAAGTTGTTAAAACCAAGCTGTCCCATACCTCGTTTCAACCTTTCCTCAGTCATAACCCGTACTGCCTCAACCGAACACTTCCGCCCCTGTCAATCGGATAACCCGTGCCTCCCAGACATTCTTTTCCTAAATACAATCTGTTCCACTCAACCCAAGGTAAATACGACCAGGGTGACACCTTTTTGTGAGGATTTTAGAAAAGACTCCTTTAAGAAGTAATAGCCTTTTATGGAATGTCATCCCATTTGCTCTCACCCATGGCTAGAAGCGGTTCAAAAAAATTCTAGCTCGTGAGTCCAACAATAACTAGACCAAAGTTGGAGGCTCCTATGCTCCATCTAGTTCATTTTGGTTTGTGGTGGACAGCATTTCCCAGGGGCGTACAAATGTTTAGACAGCTGTCAAATCAGAGGTCAATGCATATTGGGATATTTAATCATCCCTGTTAAAATCCATAACAAATCAAAAATCTCCTACTGGTCCATCTCACCGAGCCTCTACAGCTGCCTTAAATGGGAACTTCCATGAGGCACACGACTCTGGGTTTGCCTCCATAGGGAGAGCCTTTCTCCCACAGATTGGGGTAAGGGCCAAGGAGTGCATGATAAATCATCTCTCCCTAACGTTAGGGGAGCTAGCCGCAACCCTACAGTAACAGCCTAACAGTGATCACTTGTTGGTTAAAGCAGTTTCAGACAATCACATGGCCCTTAATTACCCACTTACTGAACAGGAAGGTGCTGGTGTGACAGCAAATACCACTGTCGCACATGGATAAATTCCTGTGAGGAAGAAGAAACCCAATGCATAAAATCAAAAAACAAGCATATTGGCTACAACAAATTCCATCCCAATCCATGGTCTTTTTCTCAATTTAGCTGGTTACCTTCAGGTTTGGGCTCCTACTTTCAGAGCATTATTCTGTTCCTTGTCTCATTTTGTATAACCCATTTTAAACGTTGCTACATGCCAAATCTCTGCAGAAGTGATGCACCAAATAGGGTGATGCTGGCTCGGTGCTTTGAGATGATCTCCACTGCTCACCACCTTGATGAGAAATAGACATCAGGGGCACCTGAGTGGCCCAGTCGGCTAAGTATCCAACTTCGGCTCAGGTCATGATCTCACAGTCCGTGGGTTCGAGCCCCACATTGGGCTGTATGCTGACAGCTCAGAGCCTGGAACCTGTCCCCCTTTGCCCTTCCCCCTGCTCACGTGCACGCTCTCAAAAATAAACATTTTTTTTTAAAAAATAATAAAAAAAGGAAAAATGTCTTATAAAAAAAGAAAAAAGAAATCAGAAGAGTCCTCCCTCCTTCCCTTCTTTGTTATTCAAATGTGGCTCCATAGTGTCCAGTCTATACACCTTCCCTGTCCCCCCCCCCCCACCGACGTGAAACGTGACAACCAGAAAAGGACTTTCCTGGCACTGAGGCGCAAAATGACTGAGTGTGGAAAAACTCACTCTTGATCAGTGATGCTTTCAAGGAAAGACCTTGGTCAAAAGAAGGACATGGGGGGACACCTGGGTGGCTCAGTGGGTTAAACGTCTGACTTCGGCTCAGGTCACGATCTTGCAGTTCACGGGTTCGAGCCCCATGTGGGGCTCTGTTGTGACAGCTTGGAGCCTGGAGCCTGCTTCGGATTCTGTGTGTGTGTGTGTGTCTCCCTCTCTCTGCCCCTCCCCACCCCCTCAAAAAATGAATAAACGTTAAAAAAAATTTTTTTTAAGGGGAGAAATGGGAAAATGAAAGGAAACCTCATAAAATGGAGTTGGGAAGGCCTGACGGGGGTGCTCCCATGCTCTTACCACTCCTTGCAGCCTGCACAACCGGCAGGAAGAAGGGAGATAATTCTTATCTTGACAAGGGAGGACACATTTCGCATAGGAACCTGTCTCCTCTTTTTATGAGAAAAGGAAGGTCTCTCCCAGCAACAATGCACTAACCACCAGTTGGAGCCATGAGAAACCACCACAACCTCAAACTCTTGTTCTCCAATGAATTATGTGCAAAACAACCCTCTCCTATTTCCTCCTAAAACCTAATAAATTGTCTTTTCGGACATACCTGTGGTTTGCCATATTTTGCTGTCCTAAATTGTAATTCTTCTCCTGTTCCTGAATAAACTGATTTTACTAGTACAATAAGTGGCTACTTTCTTTTTAAGGTTGACAGCCCTAACAGGCACCCCCCCCCCTCCCCAGCAGGAAACTACCCTGTTCCAGACCACTGGCTATCATGTCCTGAGTGCCTTCAGCCACTCTTGGGCTGCAGGGGACACTCCAGATCCAACCACCTGAATTGCCTCAGGGTAGAGGGAGACTACACCCCATTAATCTTTCTGGTGGCAGTGTATAACTGGTGACAGTTTATCCCCATTTAGACTGGCTGCCTGGGGGGCCCTGGGCTTCTCCAGCTCTCAGGGGTCACAAGTGTCTATTATTGGAGTGTAACCTGGCCATCCCACCAAGGCCCATCATGGAAAAGTCTAGACTCCTCAGCTCTGCCTTCAAAGAGCATATTCCCATTTATGTAGAATAAACATTAGAATTCAGCAGATGTCAGGTCCCCCGCCCTGTCATGTGACCTAACATCACCCTGTTCCAGGTTCCTGGCTACCCCGTCTTGTGTGGCCCATGCACGCACATCCACACTCTGTCAGTAACACTTGGCTGCCTGGGCCCTCCAGGCCTGTGGAGTTCAGGTAGGACCCCAACCCTCGCTAGCCTCTAGGGTAAAGAGACTTGACCCACAGAAATTTCTGAGCTTCCAGGCTAAACTGGCAACTGTTGTGATTTACCACTCAGACTAGCTGCCTGATAGGGTCCTGGGCTTCTGGAGGAATCCCAGAAATCTCATATTGGAGGGTAACCTGGTAAATCCACTTGGCCCCACTCTGGCAAGGCAGTCCAGATTCCTCTAGCTCTGCTTATAAGGGAAACATCCACATTTGTGTAAGGTACTACCAATAGACCCCTCCTGTACCCAGGCCTGCCCAACATTGCCCCGTCAAATACCCTAGCTACCCTGCCCTGCATGGCTACCATAAGCACAGTCTGGATCCTGTCACCTGGCCCATGGCTACTGGATCCCCAGCAGCCTATGGTTCTCAGGTCAGTCCCCCAAAGCCTGTTAGCCTCCTGGGGGAGAAAGCCTACCACCAAAAATTTTTTCTGAGGCTTCAGTTGTGCTGGTAAATGTCAGCCCCCATTCGGACCGGCTTCCTGTTGGGGTCTCAGGCTTCTACAGCAATAAAGTCTCCCAAATGTCTCTTACTAAAGGGAACTCTGGCTATTCAGCTAGCCCCAGCCCTGGAAGGGCAGTCCAGATTTTTTCAGCTCTGTCTCAAGGGGGAATATGTGCATTTATGTAGATAAAGGCTTGGAATTAGGCAGCTGCCAGGAACATCCAATGGCCTGCTCTGCTGACTTGACCTCTCCTACACTTTGCCAGGTTCCAGGCTGCCTGGACTTGTGTGGCTCACACACGTGCAGCATGAACCCCATCAGACACCATTGGACAACACCAGCATTCCAAGACTGTGGAGCTAGGGACCATCCCCAACTACTTCCATAGGCTCCAGGGCAAAGCGAGTCTACCTCCCCCCAACCCCGCCCCTCCCCCCTCCAAGGTGGCAGCTTTAAAATGGAACAATCAGTCCCTATTTGGACTGACTGAAGGGTCTGGGGCTTCCTCAGCACTCAAGGCTCCCAGGTTCACTTATTGTAAAATGCTCGGCCAGTCAGCCTGGTCCCAGTCTGCTCTGCCTTCCAGGGGATTATAGACATTTGTTTAAATTAGTCTAGGAATTAAGCAGATGCCTTGTACCCACAGCAGCCCACTCTCATGATGAGGCTTCTCCTGACACTTTCTCTTAATGGGCCCCTGGCGATCCTGACCTGCTTGGTTCGCACATGTACAGCGTGCACCCAGCGGCATCCTTGGGCAACTGGGGCCTTCTAGGCCTATTCAGCTCAGGCTGGTCCCCAACCACCTGCTTGGCCTCCTGGGCATAAGGAGCCCACCTGCCAAAATCTTTCTGATGAGGCAGTTTTAAACTGGAAGCAGGATACATGATGGCTAACAGGGGTCACTGAATGGGGGGCGGGGGGCGGGTGGAAATCTGACCACCCAGCCTGGCCCTGACCTGGAAGCCTTTCCAGAGTCCTCCAGCCGTGCCTTTGGGGGCATATGCACATTTGTAAATGGTAGGGATTAGAAGAAAGCAGATGTTTTACATGCACAAATATTGCCCCTTCGACATGGCTTCCCCAGATCCCTGCCCGTTCCAGGTTCCTCTTTACTCTGAACTGTGTTGCTTGAGTGTGCACAGAGCAGCCTCCTTCAGATTGCCTGAGACAGCTAGTGAAGTCGCCACCTGGTCCCAAACACCTGCATAGGCTCCAGTGTGGAGTGGGTCCATCATTAAAATCACCCTGAAGCACCAGCTGTATATTGGGTACAGTGAGGGAGTCCCCATTTGGACTCAATTTCTGAGGATTGTGGGGCTGCTCCAGCAACCTTTGCTCTTAGGAATCCCTCATTGATGATACCATGGCCATCCTGGGGGCCCCACCCTGACAATGCAGTCCATATATTTGAGCTCTGCATTCAGGTAGAACATAAGCCAGGGAGTAGGTTAGGGCTAATAAATCCACTTGTGTAGGTACCAAATACATCCAATTTCAAATTTAAAAATGAGAATTGCTGAAAGTTTAAGTCTTGGGAGTCATTAATGAATAATCCAGATTATATCAAAGCTGACAGATCCTTCCAAATTATGCAAATGATTATATAGAACCTGTATCTAAGAATAAACTATGTATGCACCATTGTAGACACATGGTCAGGAATAGGATTATCCTATTCTTGGAGAAAAAAAAAGATCAAAATCTATAATCAGAGCATTAGAACTGTGGATGGCTTACAATGGTATCTGAACTATCATAAAAGCACAACATGGCACCCACTCCACAGGAAAGCTAATACAAGAATGGGCTGAAGAACAAGGTACAATGTGGAATTTCCATTCACCCTACAACCCTGCTGCCTCTGAATCAATTGAAGGTGTAATGGCTTGTTTAAGCAAAAATTTATGTTGCTTTCAACACTCCTAAATTACACTGTTTAACCCATACTCCCTACTAGAAAATGAACATAGATCCATGGACCCCGTGTCCAGACTTTGAAAGAGCAAGGACACATATAAGGTATATAGAGGACATACAGGAAACTTAGTATAGAACACATTATTATCTTTCATAGTACACAGTATATATCAGGCTTCTCTCTTGCACCAAAGATCTCTATCACACGAATATGGGAACCTATGTTAATAAACCTCTCCCGGTCATACTGGAGCCTAAAATAGTAGCATATACCTTGAAATTTAATTGTTTCAAGCCAGATATCATGCCCAAACTATGCTTCATTTTATCCATCTTTATTGATGCTCAATTTACAACCTATGCCAAAAAGAGATTTGCCAAAAGGAAGGAAATATTTACAGTTCCTTGCTGGACTGGCAGATGATTTAACTGGGGAAACAATGGCAGCCATGTTTTCTCAATAACAAATGGATCAAATCACATTAAAATAAAATTTTTGAGACCAAGCAATCTCTATTTAACAGATATGAAATGGCACCTTTGTCATCACTGGGTACACAGATGCACAGATCAGCAATAAAATGCACAATGAATTTCACATGGAAATAAATAAAACAGGGAATTCGACATAAAGCCATTGGAGAAAATGCTAAAGATAATGAAACACCAAAAAACCAGCATTTCTCTGTCTGTAGATTGTGCAACAGTACACTTCAGATTGATTGATACGTGGAATACTGTTGAAATAGCTGTAACGTCAGGGCAATACTGATCACCAGTGATAACAACCTTACCAGAAGTAGATGCCACACATCCTGATGACTGCGATTCCTTGGGAAACTATGAAATGGACATTGGCACTTAAAGGAAGGAACATGCCATTGGGTTCCCACACTTGAGGTTCCCCAGTATCTAAAGAGAGAGTAGAGGGGCGCCTGGGTGTCTCAGTTGGTTAAGCGTTGAGTCTTGATTTCAGCTCGGGTCATGATCTCACAGTTTGAGAGACTGAGTCCCACGTCAGGCTCCACTCTGAGCTTGGCACCTTGTTAGTGTTCTCTCTCTCTTTCTCTCTCTCTCTCTGTGTGTGTCTCTCTCTCTCTCTCCCTGCTCTTCCCCAGATCAGGCACTCTCTTTCTCTTTCTCTCTCTCAAAAACAAATACACATTTAAAAGAGACAGAGAGAATGGAGCCGACAGGTCACAGAAAGCCCCCTATGCTAGCAGGAAAACATGTTCCTGAGGTATATTTCATGGAATGGAACCAAAATGTCTCTATTAGTAGAAACTTTTCTAAAACTAGGATACAAGTACCTGTGACTGTGGCCTTTTGCCTCCTCAGCCAGTGACCTATAATATGGGGAACTGGACCAAGACAGTGTGCTCTGAGCGAAACCTCAGCCTAACCCATTGGAGTGAAGGGAAAAATAAGGCACACAACGTGAGGGAACGGGTAAATGCAGACCAGGTAATGCAAGGGTCAGTAGAAGGAAAAGATGCTATTCAAGGTCAAGAGAAGACAAAGGATGTATTAAACTAATGGGAGAAACATTTCACAGTGAACCTCTTAGAACTAATAAATGGAAATCATAACCTTAGAAATCCTAAGTCAAGAAACAGTTGGAAAATGAGACAAAGTCAAACTCACTTTGCAGGAATTGGAAAGAGAATAAAAACAGGCCGGGTGCCTGCGTGGCTCTGTCGGTTAAGGGTCCGACTCTGGGTATCGGCTCAGGTCATGATCTTATGGTTCCTGAGTTAAGCCCTGCTTTGGGCTCTGTGCTGGCAGTGCAGAGTCAGCTTGGGATTCTCTCTCTCTGCCTCTCCCCGAATCGCACACCCATGCGCGCATGCTCTCCCTCTCAAAGTGAAAAAAAAAAAAAAAAACCCACATGCATCCCCTAAAATAGCGACAGCCTTGAATTCTGCAGTTAAGGCAGTTTAGCAGGTGCTTGATAGGGCTCCGCAGGCTCGTACCCCTAGTTCCTCGTGAAAACGATCTTTCCTTGGAAACGTCATTGACGAGGAAGTTAAACTGAGTGACCTAAGGAGGTTAAATTTTGGTCATTTGGTGACTGGATATGGTACCTTGTTAAGCGTCTTTGTGATGATTATACTGATATTATTAGGAATAGGGTTGCTTAAACAAGCTGGCATCTAAATTATGGTATAAAAGAATGGGCACCAAAGGAATAATTCTTGCAAAATACGATTGTGATTAAGATCGCACGTGATGTAGAAACACAGGAGTGGTACTTCCGTGAACTTCGATTTGTGTAGGGAGTTAACTTACTATTCATTAGGGTGTAAGTAAAGTCCCAGGGTAGGTGGATGTGTATCACACTGGTGATTTCAAATCCACTTCTTCCAGACAAAGACCGAAAAGGGTGGTCTTTAAAAGTAAATTTGCTCGGATACAGGAAGCAAGGTGTGTCAGGACGCCATCATCCCCTCTGGTCTACCCCACGAGAACTCAGTATTGCAGCTGCCGAGAGGCCTCGCTGGGAGCTTACCAATGGAAACGTGTAGAAGCAAATGTACGTGGGCCATCAATACCGGGAGCATCTGAGGACTCTCCAAGAAGCTTCAGCCTGGGCAAGGGTACATTTTGCGTTTCTAAAATAGCTGCCTCAAGACCCTGGGGCTATTCGCTCTTACCCTGGTAAAGGGGACCCTCTTACTGGCAGTGGTGACTGTCCAGCAGCCGCCTCCTGAAAAGATCAACTTGTCCCCCAGCACCAGCTCCCGCGTCCCATAGCAGTGAGCCTCACCAGCACGCCACTTATCCTCTTGTACTGGCGGCTGGACATGAGTGCTACTTGGCTAAGCTACGTCTCCCCAGTATTAACTCACGGAATGATACAGGAACCTAACAGGGATTTTACTCCTTCCATCTCCACTGTCTTAACCTCTATAGTGGTTAATCAAACACGGGTTTGGAGTGCGTTGTTTATCGCCTCATCAAAAGACAATACCCTGCCTGCAAATATGGCTTGTGAAAGGGGGTGAAAATAATTGCCAGCCAAGAGAAACTACCACTCTACGCATTAATTTGCTTCCCCAGACAAAACAGCCTGCAAAGGCAGGTGCCCGTTTCTGCAGGTAAGCATTTAAAACCAAGCAGAGGCATCAAACCCCGAAAGGACACCCAGGTGAAGAGCATACACTGGTGTGTTCCAGATCCCTGGTTCCCCTGAACTGCCCCGCTCTGGAGGATGAAGCGGGCAACCTTTCACCCACTGAGGGTGCTTCAAAGCCTATGGAATTTGGGTCAGTCCCATGACTCCTGCAGAGCTCCAGGCCAGAGGGAACCCACCTCCAAGAACCCGTTTTGAAGCTGCTGCTTTGAACGAACAGCAGTCAGTCCTCACTTGGACCTGCTGCCCATGGGGCCCCAGCCTTCCCGGGCATCAAGTCTCCCAGGTGTCTCTTGGTGAAGGACACACGGGTGGCATCGTAGGCCCCATGCTGGCCAGGCAGTCCGGACTCCTCAGCCTTACTTACAGGGGGAATGTGTACATGGGTGTCACTTAGTTCTTGGAATCAGGTGCATGTGTGTACCCCCTAGCCCCTACTCCAGACACTTGCCTTTTGTGGCCCTGACTCCCCTGCCTTGTGGCTCTCATGCATGCTCAGTGTGTTTCCCTCAGCCGTGGAGGTGAGCCAGGGCCCTCCAGGCTAATGGAGCCCCTGCAGATGCTGAAGCATCGTCATAGTCTCCTTGGTGGGCGGGATCCCATCCCCGAAAACCTGTGAGATGGCAGCAGTGAACTTTAGGCAGTCAGTCCACCTTTGGACAAGGTACCTGAGCCGGCCCTGGATTACTCCAGAATCAGCGCCCCCATGTGCCTCTCATGAAATAATGCCCAGGCCAGTTGCATTAGCCTGGCACATCACCAGCACAACACGGCTTGGCCAGGCCGCCCAATTTCCTGCAGCTCTGCCTTCAAAGGGAATGTAGGACAGGGCTTAGAATGAGGCAGATGCCAGGGACAGCGAATAGCCGGCTCAGGTGACCAGCCTCTCCCTACATCTGCCCTTTTCCAGGTACGGGGGCTCCCCAGACCGAGGGGCCTGAGCTTTAGCAGGCCTCAGCACCTCAGCTGGCTTTGCCTGCAAGAGGTGCTCGGGGCTTGTGGGGTTCAGGGGAAACCCCAAGCCCCTTCTCTGGGCTCAGAGAAGGGAAAGTCCACAGCAAAACTTTCCTTCTGAGGCGACAGGTTTAAATTTGCAGCGCAGAGTCCCTTATTGGGCTGGCTGCCTGATTGGGTCACAAGCATGGCCACCACACAAGCCCTCGGGTGTTTCTCCAAGAACACCCAGATCATCCATAGCAGCGCTGCCCTGACAAATAGCCCAGACCCTGTCCAGGCTTCCCAACAGCAGGAATATGCACCCCGTGTAGGCAGGAGCCGGGGGCAAGGCACATGCCAGACATCCACCATGGCCCCCAATCCATGAAATGACCCAAGCCCACACAGCCCTGTCCCAGGACTGTTGTTTGTGTCCCCAGAGCTGGGTCTGCCCCTGCAGACACAGTCTGTAGCTTCTGAGCTGCCCTCACCCTGCATGGAGCACCCAGGGCACAGAAAACTCTGGCACCTCCAGGGCCAACACAATGGCTTCATGGTGTGGAAAATCCACCCGACAAAACCTTGTTGGAGACTCCTTTGGATACAAGGGACCTACAGTGCTCAACGGGACCAGCTTGCTGGATGGTTTCCATACTCCTCCAGAAATCGGTCAGTGTCCCCAGGTGTCCCTTATCAGAGAGTGGCGGACATCTCACTCACCTCCCCCCAGTCCCCCAGGAATCCCCCAGATTCCTCCATGTCAGGGCTCAGGAGGAACCTGTGCATTTGGGAATGTAGGTATCTGCAATGACGCACATGCCTCCCGGCCACTGACCACGGGAACCAGTAACCCGGCCTCTCCAGACCCTTGCCCCAGTCTGGGTCCCTGGCTCCTCTGACGTGAGCGGCTCGCACATGCGCACCATGTACCCCCCGGGCCCAGGGACATCAGCCCGGGCCCTCCAGGCCTGGTGAGCTCCTGGCGGTGTGCAAGCACCTACTGAGCCTTGTCCCATGTTCCCCGTGTCCCTGCCTGGGCTTGCACATGCACAGCACGCACCCCTCGTACATCAAACAGGGCCCTTTAGGCCTGTCGAGTTTCTCCTGGTGCCAGAGCACCTGCACAGCCTGCCGGGTGGAGGAGTCCCACACCAGAAAATCTTCTGAGGTGGCATCTTTCTTTTTCTTTTTCTTTTTTTTTTTTCAACGTTTATTTATTTTTGGGACAGAGAGAGACAGAGCATGAACAGGGGAGGGGCAGAGAGAGAGGGAGACACAGAATCGGAAACAGGCTCCAGGCTCCTAGCCATCAGCCCAGAGCCCGACGCGGGGCTCGAACTCACGGACCGCGAGATCGTGACCTGGCTGAAGTCGGACGCTTAACCGACTGCGCCACCCAGGCGCCCCTGAGGTGGCATCTTTAAACTGGGGGCAGTCATTCCACTGCTGGCCTGGCTGCCTGGCCAGTTCCTGGCCTCTCCAGCATCCATGCTCCCAGGTGTCCCCTGGTGGAGGATGCCTCAGCCAGCAGGGCCCTGCAGGGGTCGCCAGGACCCCACCTGAGGCTGGCAAGGCAACCAGTTTCCTCCAGCTCCTCCTTCCAGGGAATGTGGTATATGGCTTGGAATGTGGCAGATGCAAGGGACCTTAATTAAATATCCTGTTCCGCTGACACAGCCTGGAACTTGAGCTGCCTTTTTCCAGGTCCACGGCTCAACATGCAGATGTTTGCCACACTTAGCCAGCCTTGGCCTGCAGGAGGCAGGGCAGGCTTGTGGGGTTCCAGGAGGACCCTCTCCACCTGAGTGGCATCAGGTTGGAGGGAATCCTGACTCTGCAATCTTTCTGAGGCTAAGGATTTAACATGGCGACAGCCGGTCTCTTTTTGGACTGGCTGCCTGGTGGGGTCACACTTGATGTGGAATAAGGCAGATGCCAGGACCCAAATAACTAGCTCCAATGACCCAGCCTCTCCTCGTAGTACCCCTTCCATGCCCTGTGTCACCATACCTGGTCAGACAGCCTGGGCCTACAGGACACACTGCAGGGCCCCTGTGGTTCTGAGAAGACCACCTGAATGGCCTCAGGGTGGAGAGAGTCCACACCGGTAAAATATTTTTGAGGTGACAGGTTTAAATTGGCAGCTGTTAGTCTCCATTTGGACTGGCTGCCTGATGGGTTTCTGGACTTCTCCAGACACCAAGTCTCCCAGGTATCTCTTAATGGAAGATACCTTGACCATCCTGTGCACCACTCCCCAATTCCTGTCCACTCATGCAACGTTTCCAGAGTCCTCAGTTCTCTCTTCAGTGATTATGTGCATTTTTTAAAGATTTTATTTTTTTAAGTGCATTTGTTAAAGATTTTTATTTTTTAAGTAATATATACACACCATGGGACTCAAATTCATGACCCTGAAATCAAGAGCCTCATACTCTACCTACTGAGCCAGCCAGGCATCCCAGAACTGTATGTATTTGTGTAGATTAGTACAGATCAGGACCTGCATCCCAAGCGGCTTGGTCTCAGGAAAGGGCCATCCTGATTCCAAGCTCTGAGCCACACAGTGTTTATACTCCCCCTGAAAGCAATCTGCACCGCCTTTCCAGAGCTGGATTAGGCAGGCTGGCTCGGGTATCCTCCAGTAAGAGACCCCTGTGAGCCTTGTTGCTGCCGTGAAAGGTAAAGCAAAATGGTGTACTTTGTATGTCAAGTGGTTTTAAAATGTAAACCCGAGGCCGTGATGCAATGGGCCCTATGCTTGTCCTCATCAGATGAAATGAGCTTAGAACTGTGCCCACCCACAAACAGTCCAAGGACTCAGCCCAAACACTTGGGACTTGGGACAGTAAGGTCTTTGTCTAGTGACAGCCTTAGGAAGCAGTTGTACTCAGCCAAGATTAGTTTCCTGCTATCACCACGCATCAGAATTCTTTGTAAAGAACACATACAAACTCTTGTTTGTCTTTGAAACTCCTTGACTTTTGCTCCCCAGGGGAGGCTACAATTTGGGTTACTGTCCAGATCTGTTCTCTCGGTTGCAACTCTAGACCCCAAGTAAATGCTTTTGTTTTACTTTAGCTCTGCCTCAGTTCTCGGTGGACTTTTCTCATGTCAGCAGGATTGGCATCCAAAGCTACACACCGTGTCAATTCGGTGCCACCGCCGGATGCAAGCATGGTACCTACTCGAGCGCTTTATGCTCCGTGCTCCGTGGCCGTGGCTCCGGATCCTGTGGAGACTCCATTAGGCTCTGAGTCTTCCTCCTTGGTTGAGGTTCTCACCTTTTTTTGGGTGTCTTTCTGGCGCCAGAATTGATAGAGGAGTAACACTTCTGTGCCTGGATTCTGTTCCACACAGTTTTTCACAGGGGATTAACACTTCTCTGTCCAGACTCTAACCTGTAAGGGCTTCTCATAAAAGACTGACACTTCTCTGTCTTTACAGTTTCTATAGGGGATTAACACTCTCGTGTCTGGCATTATCTAGTGAGGATTCTCTGGAACTTTTAATCCCAAAAATCGCCACCTAAAGGGCAGCCCCCATCTGGGACTCCAGGTGGTTTTATGTGTAAATATTATGGTTCCTCTGGTGAGCTTTTGTCACGATGGACCTATATTACTAAGAGTGATTTAAAATGACAATGGCTGGGGTGCCTGGGTGGCTCAGTCTGTTGAGCGTCCCCCTCTTGATATCAGGTCCTGATCTCAAGGTTCATGGGTTCAAGCCCCACATCAGGCTTTGCGCTGACAGCACAGGGAGCCTGCTTGGAATTCACTCTCCCTCTTTCTCTGGCCCCCTTCCCTCTTGCGGCCCAGTGTGCTCACTCTCTCTCTCTCAAAATGAATAAATAAACTTAAAAAATATTTTGAATGACAATGGCCACTTTGGGGATCCTTCGCAATTCTAAAATTTACTTAATTGCATGTGTAATAAGAACAGGGATACAAAACCAAGCAAAATGAATGGGAAGCCTATTTTCATTGGTATTTTCAGGCCTCTAAACACTCTCATAATGTGAAACTCTCTGGAAACTCTCTGTCACCAGTTAGACTCTAAGACCTGAACTTTACTGCCCACCTGCTTGTACTCACTGACCTTTGTCCTATGTTTTTCCTTAAGTTCTTCCTTCCAGCTTAGCTCTTAACTCAGGCAAATGGAAAGTGAAACCACCCCTTAAGGCATAGTGACTGCCCTGACAGGACCTCCAGCAGGCCCAGACCACCCAGACCAGTGTGAGCATAACCCCCGACTCACCCTGTGCAGATGGACCATGGAGTGACCTCTAGAATGACAGACAACTACCTGTACCTCATTATAATACTAAAATCTTGGCCCAGGGAAGAGCACGAGCCTCATTCACATAACGTACAATGTGTACAGGCCTGTTTCCTTAAGGCGCCTGTGGGGCCCTATGCCCAGCTCTGCATCAGATGACAGGCCTTCCCTATCTGAATATTCATCCTGAGGCTAAATAAAAGGAACTCATCCACTCTTGCTCTGGGAGTCACGGCTGTGGAAGCCATTCCCCTTGATCTCTTTATTTGCTGCAAACGAAGTGTTCTTTGTGTGACAGCTCAACCTTGGTGCAGTTTCTGTGACTCACCAAGGAGGCAACGCACATTGGTTCTGTTACAGCTTCCTTACAAGAAGTGAACTACAGGCTCTCTAAAGCCAACTCTGACCTTTCTCAGATACCAGCCACTGAGAGCTCACTACTCCTTCTCCTCCACTCTCCCTGTTGTCCATGTCTATACCCCAGCTTAGCTGCATCTGAAACTGTAACAAGGACCTTGAAGTTCCACCAAGCCCCCCAGTCATTCAAGCACCCTTTAAGGTAAAACCTGAGGAAGGAGATTTAGGAACTCCCTGTCTCTTGCAACCCTTGTACTAAGGCTGATGTGCAAAGTATTATTAAGGAATTTCCTAATGCCCTGGAGGACTCTGTAGGCTTTGCTAAAGAAGTTAACTTGATCACTCAAACTTGTCAACCTGGTTATTCTGACCTATACCAACTTATTCATATGCTTGTAGGTGAAGGCCATGCTGGGAAAGCTTTAACTTTGATAAGCCCACATGAAGGGGCACCTTTATTTTTATTTTATTTTATTATCTTTTTAAATTAATAATTCATTTATTTTTTAATTTACATCCAAGTTAGTTAGCATATGGTGGAACAGTGATTTCAGGAGTAGATTCCTTAATGCCTCTTACCCATTTAGCCCAACTCCCCTCCTTCAACCCCTCCAGCAACCCTGTGTTTGCTTTCTATATTTAAGAGTCTCTTATGTTTTGTCCCCCTCCCTGTATTTATATTATTTTTGTTCCATTATGTTCATCTGTTTTGTATCTTAAAGTCCTCACATGAGTGAAGTCATATGATATTTGCCTTTCTCCAACTGACTAATTTCGCTTAGCATGATCCCTCTAGTTCCATCCACGTAGTTGCAAATGGCAAGATTTCATTCCTTCTGATTGCTGAGTAATACTCCATGGTACATGTATACCACATCTTCTTTATCCATTCATCTGTCGATGGACATTTGGGCTCTTTCCATACTCTGCCTATTGTCAAGATAGTGCTTCTGTAAACATTGGAGTGCATTCGCCCTGAAGGGGTGCCTCTAAACAAGAGGATTTCAGATCTTTTGGATACAGTGGAATACATTCTTTGATATGCAGAAGCTTGTAATCAACAAAATGACTTCAAGAACAGTTTTGAAGGATCTTTACAGCATACAATAAAGTCGTTAGTAAATGACTTGCCCATCTGAGCAAGTAAGTTTAACTTAGTCCATCTGCCAGAAACACAATTCACACTTTTATTTCAGTTACTTACATGGTCATATGTGTGTGTATATGTGTGTGCTAGGAATATACAGTATTTCTTACTGTGGAATGATCCAACATGCTCAAAAGCCGCTGCTCTTATATCATCATACATTGATGGACGAAAGAGTCTGTACAGCCAACTGAAAAGGCCAATATAAAAAAAAAAAACACTTTTTCTGTTCTGTATGCACACTGATAGCTTCTGAAGGCTAAATTGTAATCACCCTATGATAGGCTCATACAGACTTTGTTGCCTTGTCTTTTCAGGTTTGCAGCCAAGCAGCAATTTTTTTTTTTTTTTTGAGAGAGAGTGCAGAGCAGGGGAGAGGGGCAGAGGGACAGAGAGGGAGGAGAGAGAGCGGGGGGAGAGAGAGAGAGAGAGAGAGAGGGAGAATGAATGCAGGCTCCATGCTCAGTGCAGAGCCCAATGTGGGGTTCCATCCCACAACCCTGGGATCATTGCCCCAGCCGAAATCAAGAATTGGACGCTCACCTGACTGAGCCACCCAGGTGCCCCATCCGAGCAGCAATCTTTATTTAAAAGAACTTCAACTTCTTGTAACTACCTGCAAAGCTGGGAATTCTAAGATAGCTTCCCATATTGCCATCAATTCAGAAGTTGTCCCATTTTTCAAATCTTTATTCTGCCTACCCCACTTAGACCAACCAACCCCCTTCACCAATACCGTGAGGAACGTTGCCTGTCTGTTCTATTCTCAGACTAACAGAGCAGGATGAATCTAGAGACAAACGAAATCTCATACTGTAGCTTCCAAGGAGGGAGGTTAACAGAATATTGAGAAGGGAATTTTATATATAGGCAAGCTAAGATTGGAATGGATTTATTTAAGCTAAAGAGCGAGTTTTAATACCAGAAGTACACTGGTGCTTCAACAAAATTTGGTTTTCTTTCTGCTAAAAGGACAAGTTTTCTTGGGTTATGGGTCTGCTCTAAATAAGAAATTGTAAATGATTTTTATTTACCTTTAGGGGATCTACCTGTAAAACAAAGATTCTATGTTTTGTCTTCATCAGGTCTTTGATTATTCACATACTGTGTCTTCTGGGTACTTAGAGAGCTAAGTTTTGTTTACAACCATGTGACCCTTTGTATTTGCCTCCAGAATCTTTTGTTGTCTCTTGGCCAAATAGATAATTAAATATTGTTTCATAATGGTCTATAATCCTATTTGATCAAGTGTCCAAAACCTTTTGATTTTTGACAAACTTTCCACAATCAAATTCTAAATGAATTCTTTTTGACCTAAAAGTAAACAAGAATTCTCAGAGCATTCCTGGAACTTCTCAAAAGATTTGTTCTCTCATAAAAATGGAGATCTTACATGAATCACGGTTATTTGATATGTGAAATTACATGGGAAACATTGTCAAGCAGTGATACTAAGCCCAAAAAAAAGGTGATATGAAGCCTTAATGATGTATTTGTATAAGTATATAAGTGTTCTAGAAATGTATATAAAAGTCCTAAAATTTGGATATGTCCTGGTGTAATGTTTTCAGTCACAATTTTAGTTAGTATCTTAAAATGTTATGTGTCACAGAAATAACCAAATTTCCTTGTCAATTACATCCTAGTGAATTTTCATTAGATCTCTAACCATTGCTATTTTTAAAAATGTTTTTTTATATATTTTTGAGAGAAAGAGACAGAGAGAGAGAGAGAGAGAGAGAGAGGGAGAGAGAGAGAGTGCACAAGCAGGGGAGGGGCAGAGAGAGACAGAAAGAGGGAGACGCAGAATCCAAAGCAGGCTCCAGGCTCTGAGCTGTCAGCACAGAGCTCGATGCAGGGCTCAAACCCATGAACCATGAAATCATGACCTGAGCCAAAGTCAGACACTTAACAGACTGAGCCACCAAGGTGCCCCTAACCATTGCTATTTTCAGTTTTTTATAGTAGTTGTTGTAAGTGCTTCATCTTCAAAGAGATTCATGAGAAAGATTTTGAAAAATACACTAAAACACAGGTTTTGATAAATTTAGGATCATAACACTGAACTTAGTTATAAACACGTGACTAAAAACTTCTAAGACATGAATGGAAAGATAATTGTTTTAATGTTTTGTTTTCCAGATTGAGAGGATCCCTGTTTCTCTTCTCCCTTAAGCTATTTACAACCTACATTAATTTGGTAAAGTGCATCTTCACAACCAAGTTTGAAACATTTATCTTTTTTTCCTACTTGATCCCTCCAGAATTCTGAAACTCTTACTAAATATCCTTATTTTTCATGACAATGTATGTATTTGCATAATTCAGTAAGAATCTATTCCTCTTGTAACAGCAAGAAAATGTCCAATATACCTAACCCCTGCTTCTTTGATCCATAGTTGATAAAAGGAGACATATTTTGACCTTATGAAAGCTTCCATTGCTTCTAATTGCTTCTATTCAAAATAACCATGCTTTGGTAGAGCAGTCTTTCCAGTTTGCCTCCAGGAGAAAAAGACCTTAAACACCACACCTTATAACTTGGGGACTTCATCTACTGGAAACGGCATCTTCAGAAAGACTCTCTTCAACCCCAATGGAAAGACCCTATTCAAGCTGTTAAACAATCCTCATGCTACCAAACTCCAAGGAACAGACTCTGGGATTCTGGTGTCACATTTAAGGAAAGTATTGACCCCTGACTGGACCTGCACACCAACTGACCTGAAAGCAGATTTTTGGGAAGTGAAGCAGACAACAGCTGAAAGAGACAATGTTCCCAAGATGACTGGACCAGACCTGCAGAACATTTTCCTTGCTGCTGCTTGTTACTTTTTGTTTGTTTGTTTGTTTGTTTGTTTCTCTGTTTTGTAGAGACAACACTCTTATCTGCATTTCTCAGTAGATTAAAAAAGGGGAGACCTCTGTGTTACATCTGCCACCAGAAACTCCAATCTGTTCATGATGTTTGAAACTCCTTGGTCTTACCTATAACTAGGTAAGTTATAGGTCTTACCTATAACTTTACTCCCAAATGTTACTGCTGATTAGATCCACAAGCCTATAGATGTTACCTATCAGTTTTAGTTGTTACAATAAGCTATTCCTATACCTTGTCTCAATTTTTCCTAGTCATAACCATGCTAGCTTAACTATACATCGTGGGGCAACCCAATCAGGTGGAGTCCAGCAGTGTGGGCGATGAAAGAATTCACCCAAGGCAGAGGAAAGAAGATAGAAGTTTATTGCATATTCTGCAAGGGAGCGATGGGCAGGAGAGCAAAGGAGAGGTTGCCTGCGATGAGGCAGTTGTGGGTGGCTGCAGGTAAGGGAGAAAGTGAGGAGCTATGGGAAGGTATGGAATTGTCCTTCTTTGGTACCTGGTACCTATGTCCAGGTGTAAGTAACCCATTGGTCAGTTAGGGCTACTGGATATAAGGATGTGAGGTGGGTCACCTAATGGGCCTGTTTGTATCCAGCCAGGGGGTCACTGTGGGCCCTTCTACTTTACTTAGGTTTCCATTGTTCAAGTTGGTTGCCTAAAAGCAGCCTCTACATACACCTTATAAAAAGAGCAGTCAGCAATGACTTGCATTTTGTACTTTGGATTCCATCGTATTAAAAATATGGAACTGTACTTTCCTTGCTGACTTACCAAAAAAAGTTATTTCCTGAAGAAGGACTTTCTGAGTACCGTACAAACCATGCTTTTCCTAGTAATGAATGAAATGACGTTGATGAACCAATGAACAGTAACAGATAAATGTACCCTCCAATCTCAATTCTTGATAAACTGATGTAAGTTTCTTTTTAGTTCCTTAGATCTGCTCTATTGCACTGACAAATTTATTAGGCTGCTTAGAGACTTAATTCAACATTCTTAACAATTTACTAGTTATCTAGATTACTATGTGTAATGTCCATGAGGTTTTTAGACATTATAATTGGTAATTGCTCTCTTAGGCTCATCACCTTGGTAAGAAAGGTCCACTTAATGGGCTGGTGGTTTTGGAATCCAGAACCTCTACAACCACCAAGATTATGACCACTCAATGGGTTGATTCATCTGACCTCCAGGTGGCTTAATAAAGTTCCCAGACGAGGAAACTAAGAACCATTTCCCGACTGCTGCCTTGTTACTCGAATGTGGCCTAACCCTAACGACAGTGACTCTTTGAAACAGTATCAGAGACTTAAAACATCCTCTGATGTGGGATCTGATTTGCTGGGTCTGGTCCATTTCAAAGACATGGGACAAGAAAATCTATAGTTGGTCAGTGATGCTTACAGAGAAAGGTCTTGATCGAAAGGGGAAATGTGAAAGGTGAAGTTAAATGTAGTCACTATGCTGACAGGTTTTAATATGGAGATGGGAGATCATTAAGGAAATGGGCCTTACCCATGTCCTCATGGAATGAAACCATAAATTTTGAACTGGGCCAGACTGCAAACGTCCCCAGGACTCCGGCCCAACACCTGCAACTTGCTACAGTAAGAGCTTTTGTTTAGTGATAGCCTTAGCAACCAATTATTCAGCCAAGATTAGTTTTCTGCTGTCAACATCAATCCAAATTTTTATAAATAACACATAAACCATTCTCTTTGTCTTAAAAAACCTTAATGTTCATTCCCTGGTGGAGGACATAATTTGGGGTGCTGCCCTAATTTGTGTTCCCTGAATTACAATCCAGAGACACCAAATAAGTGTTTTTGTTTTATTTTAGCTCTGCCTCATTTCTTGTTTCACATTGTAGAAGCCAGGGATTTGAACAGGCAGTCAATCTACAGGGGGACTCACTTCCACCCATTACAGTGGCTGCCGAAGAGAGATTTCAGGAATGGGTTTCCTCCACCCTTAAGTCTATGCAGGTGGTGCTGAATGGGCATTAGCTCCACAGCTGGAGGGCCCCAGCTTCCCAAGTCTTCCTAAAAGAATGTTATTGTGCACACACTCTGCAGAGCAGCTCAGGGTTGCCTTGGATCTAGAAGACAGCAAGGGTCTGGAGAGGTCAGGTCACAGAAGCAAGTTCTTGGGGAACAAGGTCTATGCCTAACTGCAAACTGTAAGGAACACAAATGTGCATATTCCCCTTGAAGGCAGGGCCGGAGGATGCCTTACTTCTAGCCACTGGCTGGCTGTGGAACCCTCCAATAAGAGACACCTGGGAGGGACTCAATCAGCAGCAAGTCTAACTGGTGAATGAGTGTTGCCAATTTGTAGGTGCTGCTCAAGGAATGACTTCCAGCAGGGCTGGGCTCCCTCTGCCCTGGAAGGTATGCAGGTGGCCCAGGCCCTAGCTCCCCACCCTGGAGTGCCTGGACTGCTCAGGCTTGCTGAAGGGGTGTTTATTGTGCATATGCATGCAGTATAGACAGGGTTCCCAAGGATCTGGAGCAGAGCAAGGGTCTAGAGAGGCCCAGAATGGAAGTGAGCTTCGGTGAACAAGACCTGTTATGCATAATATGATGAGCGTATTCCCCCAAACACAAAACTGGAGAATACTAGACTGCTTTAGTGGGGCAGGGCAGCTGAAATTTTCAATAAAAGATCCCCTGGGGGGCGCCTGGGTGGCTCAGTCAGTTGAGCATCCGACTTTGGCTCAGGTCATGAACTCACTGTTTGTGGGTTCGAGCCCCGTGTTGGGCTCTGTGCTGACAGCTCAGAGCCTGGAGGCTGCTTCTGATTCTGTGTCTCTCTCTCTCTCTCTCTGTGTGTGTGTGCTCCTCCCCCACTCATGCTCTGTCTCTCTCTAAGGTAAATAAGCATTACAAAATTTAAAAACAAAACAAAACAAAACAAAACAAAACAAAAAGACTCCTTGGGAGCCCCAGACTGCAGTAGAAACCCTAGACCTGATAAGGGGCAAGTCCAAATGGGGACTGACTGCTGCCAATTTGAAGCACAGCATCAGGGTGATTTTCAGGGAGGAGGTGGGCTCATTTCCCTCTCAAGTCTCTGCTCCTGGCTGAGTGTTTTGTTGCTTGTTGTTACTTTGTTTTTGTTAGCAGCCATCCTAATGGGTAAAAGGTGGTTTTGAGTTGCATTGCTCAGCGATCAGTGATGATGAGCATCTTCTCATATGCTTGTTGGCCATCTGTGCATCTTCCTTGGAGAAATGTCCTTTGCCCATGTATTTTTGGGACTTGTGGTTGTTGTTACATTGTAGTTCTTCACATATTCTGGATAGTGACCCAGAATCAGACACATAGTTTGCAAATCTTTGTCCCATCCCATAGGTTGCTTTTTCACTCTGTTGTTTCCTTTGATGTGCCAAAAATCTGAATAAACCCACTTGTGTAAATATCTGCTTTTGTGGCTGTGGTTTTGGTGTGATATCCAAGAAGTAACTGACAAATCTAAAGTCATGAAGATTGACCCCTGTGTTTTCTTCCAGTTTGATTATTTAAGGTCTTACTCTTAGGATTTTAATTACTCTTAGGATTTTAATGCATTTAGAGTTAATTTTTGCAAATGGTGAAGACAAGGGTCCAGCTTTATTCTTTTGCATGTACATGAACGTTCATAGCAGCACTATAATCGCCAAAATGGGTCAAAATCCAAATGTGCATCTTTCGATGAATAGATACACTACATATTGTTTATCTGTACACTGAAAATTTATTATTCAGTGAAGAAGTGGAATGAGCTACTGTTATACATTCTAACATGTATGAACCTTGAGAACAGATGTTAATTGAAAGAAGCCAGCCACAAAAGACCACATACTATATGACTCCTTTTTATGAAATCTCCAGAATAGGCAAATCTATGGAGACAGAAAGTAGATCAGTGGTTGAGAGAGGGCGCAGGGAGAGGAAAATACAACTAACTGCTAATAGGGAGGGGATTTTTTTTCAGGATGACGGAGACGTTCTGGAATTCGGTAGTGGTGATGACTGTACAGCATTGTGAATATGCTGGAAACCACTGAACTGCACATTTTTAAATGGTGGATTTTGTTATGTGAGGTATATTTCAATGGGAAAAGATGCCATTAGATATATAGTTGAAAATTCACGGTGGGCGTTGAGTAGCAAATGGATTGTGTTGGGCAGGAACAGTGGAGGCCGTTAGGCAAAGGACCTGAAGGCAGGAAGTCTGACCAAATTCACACACTGAGAACCGGTTAGATGTTTGATTCCAAATCCCATGTTCTTACCTCTATGCTGTATAGGTTGACATAAGGAAAGGGCCTTGAATTAAGCCACTTAGGTGCCCTTTCATGCCATCTATCTCCAGAAGTACTCACACCATGTTTCCTGAGGCCATTTCTCTGTTGAGCCCTCAAGCACTAGAGCTGCTGTTTGGATGTAATTGCGACAGACTAAGGAAATCTCCTTTCCTTCTTCATATCAGAACGATCAGCATGAAGACCTAGTGATCAGAGATGAGATAGATCAGGGGCAGTAAAGAGTTCTGGCACCATAAGTTGGGATTCTTCTTAGGAGAACTTTCTCGCACCCTCATGGCAAGAAAAGTGTTTCAGTTTTACAGAAGGATTATAGAGGACTTCTTTCTTGGAATAATGGGAATTTTGTTCTCCTGGATTTGTTCAAGGATCTCGACCTAAATGTTAAAAAAAAATTATCTAGGGTGGGGCGCTTAAGGGATTTTTATTCATAAAGTGCTATTTTAAATTTTTTTTTCAACGTTTATTTATTTTTGGGACAGAGAGAGACAGAGCATGAACGGGGGAGGGGCAGAGAGAGAGGGAGACACAGAATCGGAAACAGGCTCCAGGCTCTGAGCCATCAGCCCAGAGCCTGACGCGGGGCTCGAACTCACGGACCGCGAGATCGTGACCTGGCTGAAGTCGGACGCTTAACCGACTGCGCCACCCAGGCGCCCCATAAAGTGCTATTTTAATGTCCTTTTCTTTAATGGGAGCAAAATATTTTGTTACGGGAGGAGGACAGAGAATATCCAATAAAAATGGGATACATGAGAATCTCATGGTAGATGTGCTGAGTGCTAGAGTGTGGAAAAAACAACTTGGTTTCCAAGGTTGTTGTTTTTTTCTTTTTCCCTGCAAGGGAACTCAAGTTTAGAATAGAATAGAATAATGGAGAAAACATTGTAATAGTGTGCCCTTGTAATCTTTCCCAGTATCCAGGCTGCAAAAAAACAAAGATGAGGACCAGAAAGAGGCCTGGTCAGCCTCCTCACATAGAGGTCCCATGCACCAGGCACAGGCCATCATCCTTAACACCATGTCCTCACCTTTTCTAGTTTTCAAAATGTTATTGCCCACTGGCCCCAAAGGCAAACAACTTGCATTATATGCTATGCCCCTTCTCTTCCCCCACCAAAGTCGATATGCAGTCCACCCATGTCAGGAAACTAGTGCCCCTACAGGTGTCCACAGTGACAGAAGAAACTATTGAACAAGGAGAAACCTGGGAATTGAATATAATACTCAGAGCCAGGCATGGCTGAATTCACTCCATCATACTTAACTTTTAAATTTCTTTTTAATCAATTAGAGTTTTGTCTCAATTATGGGTGTATGTGTGTGTGTGTGTGTGTATGTCCATCTCATGAATTCAAGTACTGTATGAGGAAATTCTTGGCAAGTCCCAAGTGCTATGCAAACTAACAAATTCTATTATGATTATCCCAATCTTACAACTCTAATGCCACCTTGAGAATTACTTCTCAGGTTAACAATACCTTTAAGAAAGTCTTGATGCCAGCTAATCAAGTGGTACAACATTATCATAGTATGGCATGCCTGTCTTCCATTATTCTAGGACATAGGAGACCATTCAATTCTTAATTTCTCAAATGTGGAAAACAAACTCATTTGCAAAGACTGCCAGTGTGAAATTGTTTCCAGGATTGTATGTGTCACTCCCTAGACACCAAGGAGAGATTCCCTTTAAATAGTTTTATGCCCTACTCATGAAGCATTTTCATTACTTGGGCCACTAAGTCC
Organism: Leopardus geoffroyi; assembly: GCF_018350155.1. Lineage (NCBI taxonomy): Eukaryota > Metazoa > Chordata > Mammalia > Carnivora > Felidae > Leopardus > Leopardus geoffroyi. Next base: position 55,530,201 of record NC_059338.1, on the reverse strand, counting down.
AACTGGATACCTCTGCCAGAATTTGAGAAGGGTATGAGCCCTGGAATAGGCGTGCAGGGTGGGGATACTGGCTTCTACCCAGTCATGGCTAGCACGATGACCTCTGAATTCCTCTCAAGCAACAGTTCTCCACATGACCTCCTTGCTCCTTCCCTGTTCCTTTGTATAGGCAATTTCCCCAGTCGTCCAGAGGCCAATGTGGAAGCCATTTTCAGTCCTCAGGTCTTATACCCCCTCTTTAGGATCAGACATCAAATGCTTCAGTCATTCCCGAGAACATCTTTTGTATTAGTTCTTTCTAACTGTCATGACCCTAGTTCTCCGCTGGCATCTTCTGGCATGACAGCTTTAATCTAAATGCTCAAAGTGGAAGACTTCTCAAAACCTGCTGCTCACCTCAGTTCCCAGTTTTGTCTTCTGCTGCATCCACACACTGTAACCTTCTGCCCAACCACGCATGTCCTCCCATGGGTGTGCTCTGTACTACTTTCCTGTTATGACTGTACAAGTTACCAAAACTTAGGAACCTAAACGGTACAAATTGATTATCTCCCAGTTCTAGAGGTCAGAAGCCTGATGGGGTCTTCCCGGACTAAAATCAAGGTGTCTCCAGGGCTGAGTTCCTTCCGGAGGCTCTAAGGGAGAATTGCCTTGACTTTTCCAGCTCCCATAGGCTGGAAGGCCCTCTCTTTAGCTCACAACCCCTCCTCCGTCTCAAAGCCAGCAATGCTGCACCAATCCTTCTCATGCCTCCAATCTATGGTCTCCCTCTTCCACTTTTAGGGCCCTTCTGATCACACTGGGCATGCCTGGATAAGCCTATTTTAATTTCAGATGACAAGTAACCTTAATTCCCCTTTCCATGTAGACTAACTTATTCACAAGTTCAGGAAATTGGGACATAGACGTCTTCGGGGGAATGTTATTCTGCCTACCACATGCTCAATCCCATCCTCTGGGCCCCATATTGTCAGAACTGCTTTTAAATATCTATGCCTCATTTTCCAAATTTGTTAGCAACAATCAATTAGCTTAATATGGTACCAAAAACCTCATGTTAAATGAAAAGTAAGACTACAAGCTGCAAATTATATATTCAGAGGTCTAGATTTATACTTTTAGGAAAAAACCCACAATATTGAGTGACTTTTCTACACTGTTTGCATTAAAATTTTTTTTTTGTTTATTTAAAACAAATAAACACTCAACACCCCATGTGGGGCTTGAACTCATGACGCTGAAATCAAGAATTGATGCTCTTTCAACTTAGCCAGCGAGGCACCCCTACAATCAATTTGTATTTTAAAACATACTGGTAACCACTCTGGAGATCCTAATAAAACACAAACCATAATATCTACCTGGCTTAAATTAACTATGCTAATGATAACATAGCTATTAATTATACTCATAGTCAAACCTTGAGAGAAATGTTTCAAATGTAAGTATTTTAAAGGACAGGCTCTACTGCTGTATCTGAAGTATTTCTGCATTAAACATTCATACACTGTCAGGAAACCTCTAGCAAGTGTTAGCTTAAAGTCTTTGGGTGGTCATTGCTTTCTTAGGCTCTAAGAAGGGAGCTGGCACAGGGGTGGACAGGTAAGTCACTTATTCTCTTGGTCTGCAACATACTGCGAACAATAATTGTATTTTTAGGGCATTTGATAAATGGCTGGTGCCTGGGCTACGACAGAAATCACTACTTACCAACTTTTCCCATAGCAAGCCATGAACAGGAAGGACAACAGAACCAGAGGGAAGAGACCTTCAGAGGGTGAAGATGCTTGGTTCTGACCTCGTGCAGATACTACTGGAACAAGTTGGGGTGTGCGGTGGTACCCAAACTGACAGATGATAGGAACTTTCTGTCCGTTCTCAGGAAAGCCTTCTCTGGTCAGGCAACAGAGGTCTGGAAGGTGTCTGCTGTTACAGAATCTTATACTTCTCCTTCACAGCATCCATCACACCCTTATGACAGTTTGTTTTTGTCATTGTTCGATGCATGTCTTCCATGTGACTGCTTTGCTTACCACTGCATCCTCAGCTTTATCACAAAGATTGGTTCATATTAGGCAATTTAAATGTTTGATGAATTGTGTAAATTCTCAGGGGAGAGGGCAGAGTTGTTTTTTGTTTGTTGTTTATCTGTTTTTTCCTTTGGTGTTGTGTAGCACTTGAAGCAAATCAGCAGCCTCAACACTCAATTAAGTCCTTTCTGAAAGAGCCCATACCTCAGTCATTAGGAACCCTGCATGATGGAGTAGCTGAAGCCACCTGAGAGGCTCCTTCCGTTTCTTTTCTTGCTAGGCTTAAATGTGAACTCAACAAGTGCTACATGAAAATAGATTTTCTTTGATGTCACCTTGTAGAGGGCTTTTAGACTAACCTTTTAAAGTTGTGGAGAGGGAACTAAATTCATTTTGACTTTTCTCTTATTTATATTTAAAACAGTAGTTCTCAAAGGGTGGTCTTGGACCAACATCATTGAAATGCAAATCCTTAGACCTCAGTACACCTGATGAATCAGAAACCGTGGGGCTGGGACTCAGCAACCTGTGAATTAATGTCTTCCAGGTGATTCTGATGCATGCCAAAGTTTTAGAACTACTCTCTCAAACCAAAGTTTAAGTCCACTTTAAGGATCAAGAGTCTACTTGGCTACCTGTGACAGTAAAGCCCAGACTATTAGATGCTCATTCCATGGCCCTATGCCCTGCCTGGCCTGTATATTCCCCCCGCAATTTACAGTGTTTTGGAAAGCCCAGCAAGGCACATATTTGGCACTTGTGCCCTTATGGGAACATCCTTGGAGCATTACAATAAGATGAGCATCTGAAAGTAAAGTTTATTCATTAAACACACCAAGTAGGCGGTAGCACCTACTGATAGATAACATCAGAATGACAACCTAAGAAGGCTGTTTCTCAAAAGGAGGGTTACATTTTGCATACCGTGCTTTCGGGGGAGTACAGGGTGAGCCGGCACCTCTCAATACATACTTGTTACTCTTCTGAATTTTCAGGTCATTACATTAGTAGTGGGATCGTGCATTTTGGTGCAGAAAAAGTACCGCCAAGTGCCAATTTTCTCCAAATTAAACCTCAATGACACAAGTAAAGTGGTTAAACTAAGGGAGGGCGGGGCGGGAGATGCAGCAGGTAACCTGGCTGGGACTACTTTCTTTTGCCAAGGTCGGGCTGTACTCTTTCCTTCCCTCACTCCCTCTAAGCTCCTGGGGCCTCCTCTTTGGGTTTTTTTTTCCGGGGCCTCCTCTTCCTCGCGTCCCCTCGGTCAGGCGGCTCGGCCCTTCAACATCAGAAGTGGCCACTGGGCTGGCTCGGAGAGAAGGCGAAAACACAGCGCGGGACGCGCGCGCTCTCAGAGTCGGCGGAGAAGCCGGGACCCAGGAAGGCTGCCCCCGCGCGGCGCTCGGACGCAAACCCGCCGCCGAGGCCGCGACACCGCCTCCTCCCGGCCTCACGCCCGCGGCCCCACCCCCTGCTGCCGCGCGTAGATAAACGCTGGGCGACTGCGGCGCTGCCGCAGGCGTGCGGCGTGCAACTCGCAACCAATGAGGTGCCAGGAACCAAAAGCAGTGACCAATGAGACGCTGGGAGGGCCCAGGTGGCCGACCAATCGCGACGCTGCGCACCCGGATGTGCTTGCCAGTTCTGAAGCCCATCTGTGGGCAAGTGTGAGGGGCTCCGCACGTGGGGCTGGGGCTGGGGCTGGCAGCCGGCAGGAGGGCTGAGCGTGTGTTTGGTTCAGTGTGTTGTGCGTGCGGGTGGCGTGTAAGCGACGTCTCCTTGGGGTTTGAGCGGGGGAGAAATCAATGTGGTCATTAGTCGTGGAAAGAATTCCACCGAGGGTGCCGGGACCAGCGCGTGTGGAAGCCCATCCGATGGTACCTCACAGGGACTAGGAGAGACGAGCCTGGTCGGACAGTGAGAATATGAACCTCTTACCTAAGAGCTCCAAGGAGTTTGGCTCCGTGGACTATTGGGAGAAGTTCTTCCAGCAGCGAGGAAAGAAAGCTTTCGAGTGGTACGGAACCTACCTGGAACTGTGCGGCGTGCTGCACAAATACATCAAACCCAGGGAAAAGGTACGCGCGGCCTGGCGGTCCTGAGTGTGTGCTCGGGAACGTGGCAGATGATAACTTTACTCCTGGTGGATAGAGACAGGCGTGAGGGCCCTAATTGGGCCCATGTTTTGAGGCTTCTGCGCGTCATTCCGGCCCAAAGTAGGCAATTTAAAAATGTTCTTGTAAAGGCTTTCGGATAACAGACATGCGGCGCCCAGCTCACCGCTGAACTAATAGCCTCATTGGGACAGTGACTTCGTTAGTTGGGCAACCTAGGTATGGCCTCCTAGAGAGACCCTGTGCTTTTCTGGCACCGTCCATCCGTGTAGAGCAGACAGTACTTGTGGCTTTACTGACACAGGAATCTGTTAGCCAAATCGTTGTTGTGGGCACACTGAATTTCAGGCACTGTGCTCAGCAAGGTGAGCAACAAGAGCAGCAAGGCGTAAACCTTGGGCACGTTCCGGAAGTGACAAGTGGTAAATGCAACGACGGGGTGGACAGAGATGGAATTGTACTGGAGGTAGGAAAAAAGGAAGGGAGCAAACTAACCTTAGTGGAGGATGTGCCAGACATGCTGGGTGCTGCGTGTGTGTGTGTGTGTGTGTGTGTCTGTCTGTCTGTCTGTTCAGGAGTTGAATTCTCATAATAAACTCTGTCAGGTTCATTCATGTAGGACATGGAAACTGAGGCTCTGAGATCCAGTTTCTTGCCCAAGATCATACATGTAGTGTGTGGTCACATGGGAGTTTAAACTCAGGCCCATCTAGTCCCAGCGTATGCACTTCTCACCAAACTTTTCCAGAGATGGTGACATTGGGATGGAGCTTTGAAGGATGAGTGGGCGATTGCTCCATAGAAAGGGAGGCAACGACCTGTCTTTTAAGCTTGGCTTTGGAAAATGGCGGAATACCTTAGGTGGACCTGAAGGCATGAGTGGAATAGGATTTTGCCACAACTAGGTTTTCAGTAGTAAAACAGGAGATTTGAACTCTACTATATCTTGATTGTGTGACTTCCTATCAGTTCTTGAGTAATAAATGCTTTCTTCAGAGAAAAGAACAAGCAGGATTTGTTTGTTTTTGCAGTATGGAAAGTCTATTTATACATAACTTGCATTGTTGTGGCTGAATGTGGTTTTCACTTGTGAGTTTCTCTAACTATTAGTGTTTCAACATAGAGCCTAGAATCACCTCTGTAACGGTGCTCCGTCCTGTGCATAGCATCTGCACCTTCTGAAAACTTGCACCAGCCAAGGCGAGACTCGATCCCGGGAAGTACGTGCAGGTCATTCCGTTGCCTTGATCACTTTCGTCTTGTTGGCTTTTTCCCTCAGGTGCTGGTGATTGGGTGTGGTAACTCAGAGCTAAGCGAACAGCTGTATGATGTGGGCTATCAGGATATAGTGAACATTGACATCAGTGAGGTGGTCATCAAGCAGATGAAGGAACGCAATGCCAGCCGCCGGCCCCAGATGAGCTTCTTGAAGATGGACATGACCCAGATGGAGTTTGCCGACGCTTCGTTCCAGGTGGTGTTGGACAAGGGCACCCTGGACGCTGTGCTGACAGATGAGGAGGAGAAGACCCTGCAACAAGTGGACAGGATGCTGGCTGAGGTTGGCCGTGTCCTGCAGGTGGGCGGTCGCTACCTCTGCATCTCCCTGGCTCAGGCTCACGTCCTGAAGAAAGCAGTGGGTCACTTCTCTCGGGAGGGGTGGATGGTGAGGGTGCACCAGGTGGCCAGCAGCCAGGACCAGGTGTTGGAAGCAGAGCCTCGGTTCTCCCTGCCTGTGTTTGCCTTCATCATGACCAAGTTCAGGCCGGGCCCTGGCTCTGCCCTTCAGATCTTTGAGCTCTGTGCTCAGGAGCAGGGCAAGCCTGTGCGGCTGGAGAGTGCCGAGCGGCTGGCTGAGGCAGTGCGGGAGCGGCAGCAGTATGCCTGGCTGTGCGGCCAGCTGTACCGCAAGGCCGGGCTGGGGAGTGTCTCTCTGGACTTGTGCGATGGGGACACAGGGGAGCCACGCTACACCCTCCACGTGGTGGACAGCCCCGCTGTGAAACCATCGCGGGACAATCATTTTGCCATTTTCATCAGTGAGTTGGGATTGCACCCTCTCTTCCCTGGAGGGGCTGGCTCTGAGGGGCTGGGGCTTTGGTGGTGGGTATGGCTTGGCTGGTTTTATCTTGCCGGGGGTGGCACTTTAAGAAGTGAGACCAGCCAGGGCGTGAGGGAGGGGGCACAGCAGCTATCCGGCTACCTGCTTAGATTTGGGGCTTATTTCTTCACATCTCCCTTTGGAAAGGCCCGATGACGTGTGAGAATGGATTTGGTAGGGAGGACAGAGAGTGACGCAGATGAGTATAGGTACGTCTCATATTGTAGAGATAGGAGTTACTTTGTCACATGGAGTCATGGGAGTGACAGAGTCCCAGCTCTGGAGCCTGTGAGCTGTGTGACCTGGGGACATTTCTGTGCTTTTCTGTTGAATATAGGGAGAGTAGTAGCTAAAGAATTGACTGTTTGGGTTTCAGTTCTGGCTTGGTCACTTCCTGGTGGTGTGACTTTGGACATTCCTTTCCTTTCTGTGCCTCAGTTTCCTCATCTCTAAAGTAAGATCAACTGTGTTGTGTAGTTTTGAGAAGTGTAAACTCTCTCAGAATGGTGCCTCACACATGGTAAGTGCTTTATAAACATCAGTGTCATTATTGAAGGGTGTTAAGTGATACCAGATTGGCTCAGTAATGATCAGAAGAGAGAATGAGGAAATGCCTTCCGAAGTAGGAAATTGTGGACAAAATGCAAGATTTTGAAGACATCATGCTGGTAATTTGCTGACAACTGAGCCATTTTCCCAAGTATTCCATAATTCTACCTGTCCACCAATGAAAACAAATAATAGTACAGCGGATACAGCCATGGAGGGTGGGGCTGGAGTGCCTGGGTTTGAATCCCAGCTTCCCCATTTAGTACCTGTGTGAACTTGTGCAAATAGCTTAACTTCTGTGTCTCAATTTCCTTGGAGTCGTAATATTACTAGGAGTAATAATACTACCTGTATCTTAGACTGTTGTGAGTAATGAATTAGTTTCTGTTTGTAAATTTCTTGAAATAATGCCTGGCATGTAACAAGCGTTAGTATCATTGCTTTTTTTTTTTTTTTTTTTTTGCACTAGGTACCTGCCTCTCTCCCCTTATATACATGTAATGTGGGACCTACCATGTGTCTGATGGCTTCTTTGCTCTGGGCATTGTGCACTAGGGAGTTGATAGCCCTCACTGGGTCACAGTTGGAAGGGTTGCTTGTCCTGTGCAGGGCCTGACTCTCTGCCCTGTAGTTCCTATTGGCTGGGGCTTGAACAACTCTTCCCGGGACTTAGTGTCACCAGGTGCCTCTTTCCAGTCCCCCAGGGTCGCGAGACCGAGTGGCTCTTTGGCATGGAGGAGGGTCGGAAGCAGCTGGCAGCCAGCGCAGGCTTCAGGAGGCTGATCACCGTGGCCCTTCACCGAGGTCAGCAGTACGAAGGCATGGACAGCATCCAGGCCGAGCTGTCAGCCAGAGTCCTGGAGCTGGCCCCTGCCGGGATGCCCACCCAGCAGCAGGTAACAGAGCTTCGGCAGCAGCATACACGGATCTCTAGACAAGTCGTATTAGCAGCCAGGAAGGCAGAGGGTGTCTTGGAAGGAGCTAGGACCAGTGTCTGTGCCCCTGTCTATTCCTGGAGGGCATGTCAACAGCTGCGAGCTAAGTGGGCAGAGCTTATGTTCTCTTGCCCCGGGCAGTGAGAGGAAGGTGAGCGGTGGCTTTTCTTGAGACCATTGAGACCCAGGGTAGCATCTGTGTGTGTGGGGCCTCGAGACTCCTCATAGATGGCACAGAGGAAATGCTGTCCACCTTGCAGGCTCTAGCTCTTTCTACTGTGGATTGTACAGACTGTGTTTCTCTTTCCCCTCTTTGTGCAGGCCTTCCTTGACCATCTTCCTTCTTAGAATCCTCATTATCTGATTGGAGAATGAAAAAGAGCCATACAGCTTAGGTTAGTTTTCAGGATATTAACATTGCTGGTAAGGAAACTGAAGGTTTTTGCCAAAAGAATGATGTGGTATTGTCCATTGACACTGTCTTGTTCCATCCTGCTCAGGGTAGCGAAAAGGTAACTTTATTGCAGGTACTTTATAGTGAGGAATTTATCTTTGACAGGAAAGCCAAGGTGCCTGGAGGCTCTTTGCAGTAGTGACAGATCTGAGAAGATGAACCTAGACCCCTGGTTCTCACCTGTGCTTCTGCTCACTAGGCTGACTTGTGTTTACAGATGAATGTGTGTTTGATTCTTCCTGGCAGACTTTGCTATTGGTCCATCAGAGATATAGATCCTGTAGGGAGGTTCATTTGTGACCTTCTCTCTAGGGCCTGCATCTCTGCAGAGTCAGCAGTCCCTGGGATTCTCTTGGAAATCTGTAAAAAGGAATAGTTGTAGGGGCGCTTGGGTGGGTCAGTTGGTTAAGCATGACTCTGGATATTGACTCAGGTCATGATCTCATGGTTTGTGAGTTTGAGCCCACATGGGTTCTGTGCTGATGGTGCGAAGCCTGCTTGGGATATTCTCTGTCTCCCTCTCTCCCTCTCTCCTTCCCCCTCCATCTCTCTGCCTCTCCCCAACTTGTGCTGTGTCTTTCAAAATAAATAAAAACTTTTAAAAAATTAAAAAGAAATAGATGTAAAGATTGGGAAAGGTTATGGAAAAGTCTAGGGGGAAAATATAGTTTTCTCTTAATTTTTTTCTCCTGTTTAGAAAAATGGGGGAAAAGATGTGAATAATTGAGGGAAGGGAGAAATTTATTCAAACTTGGAATGGTTGCTTTCCCTGTGGATTTGTTATCTTTATCCCTGTTCTGATTCCTTCTTTCATAGTTAGCCCCCTGCTGTGCATTCCCTCTAGCATTTATGGAAAGCCCTTTTAAGGATTCTTATTGAAAAACTCATGTTTTTCTTTTTAAAATTTTTTAAAGTATATTTATTTATTTTTGAGAGAGAGCGAGAGAGAGAGAGTGAGCGAGCATGGGCAGGGGGTGGGCAGAGAGAGAGAGAGAATTCCAAGCAGACTCTGTGCTGTTAGCGTGGAGCTTGACACGGGGCTTGGTCCCACGAACCGTGAGATCATGACTTAAGCCAAGATCAAGAATTGGATGCTTAACCGTCTGAGCCACCCAGGTGCCCTGAGAAACTCATTGTCTTCTTAGGGAGAACCAATTGGATTTCACTAATGGTTTCAGGGATCTTTATGTGTTCAACTGGATTTCAAAAAAGTGAATTAAGCCTTTTGTGATCTATCGAAAAGCTGTAGAAAAGTTCTTTTTTGTTTTTTTTTTTTTTTAATTTTTTTTTTTTTTCCAACGTTTATTTATTTTTGGGACAGAGAGAGACAGAGCATGAACGGGGGAGGGGCAGAGAGAGAGGGAGACACAGAATCGGAAACAGGCTCCAGGCTCTGAGCCATCAGCCCAGAGCCCGACGCGGGGCTCGAACTCACGGACCGCGAGATCGTGACCTGGCTGAAGTCGGACGCTTAACCAACTGCGCCACCCAGGCGCCCCGAAAAGTTCTTTAATAGAAAGGCAAATCTTTAGGTTCTTGCTGCCCAGAAGCTTGATAGGAGGATTCCATGACAGGATTAAAATTTCTCCTGTTTCTTGATTGAGCTGGTGTTTGACCGCATCTCTGTTACATCTTCAGGTGCCCTTTCTGTCTGTGGGTGGGGACATTGGGGTCCGGACCGTTCAGCACCAAGCCTGCAGTCCCTTGAGTGGCAACTATGTCGTCGAGGACGTGCAGGGGGATGACAAGCGCTACTTCCGGCGGCTGATCTTCCTCAGCAACAGGAATGTGGTGCAGTCAGAAGCTAGGTTGCTGAAGGATGTGTCCCACAGAGGTGAGGTGTCATCACACATGACCCTAGCGGTCATGGCATGGACTCTCCACTTGGGGTGGTCAGAAAGTGTTGGGAGCTTGGCCAAGTTGTAGGACAGACCTGGGTACGTGTGATCAGAGGCACGTGGCTCTTCGAGTTGTCCTGTTACCATCTGGACTCAGTCTAAGTGACAATAAACAGAACAGAGGTGTGTTTTGTTCTTGAGCAAAGACTCTGAAATGATAAGGAGCTGGGGTGGTAGCTTACCAAATAAATGTGATTGTCACTTTAATGCCTTCAGCGTCTACGCCATCTGTTTTGTACATTCTCCTTATGCATCTGTATATTCATTCAGTAAGGCTCTGTGAGGGGAGCCACAAGCATGGAGGGTACAGGTGAACCCTGCCCTCCTTCACAGCACACTCCCTAGCATGTTTTAGAGAGGGCATTAGAGTTGGTGGGTACTTAGAGGTCATCTAGTCCAGTGCTATTCAGTACAACTTTCTGAAATGGAGGGAGGGTTTAATATCCACTTAGCTGCCCAAATGGTAACCGTTAACCATATGTGGCTGCTGAGCATGTGGAATGTGGGTAACTAAGGAACGAATCTTTAATGTATTTGATTGTAATTAAGTTACATTTACAATTCAATGGCCACAGGTGGCTAGTGGCTACAATATTGGACTGTGAAGATCCAGGCCAGGTCCTTTAGGATCCCTTTTAAGCAGTCTCCCAGATGCCACTCAGAAACTCCCACTGGTGGGGAAAACAAGAGTTTGTTTCACCTGCTATGTTCGCCAATTGTGTATGTTTGTATTATAAAAGCAATACTGCTCAGTGTAATCCGTTCGAAAATCAATGTATACGGTGAAAAATGAGCATCTGTTTACTATATACCAGAGGGAAGGAGTGGGGCCTTTATAGGATTTCTTCCCTTTGGTGAACACTTGTGATTTCCTCGTCTAGCAGGGCAGTGTGTATTACTGACTGTATGGTATAGTGGAGGGATGATAGGCGTTGGAGACAGGCAGTCCCGGGTTCACATTCTGTCTGCACCTCCTGATACTGGGACTAATTATTAACTCTTCAGATCCTCAGTTTTTCCATCTGCCTAATATGGGAATTATAAGGTCGCTATAAGAGTTAAATAATTAGAAGTTGTAGCATAGTCATAGAGGAGGTAATTAGTAATTTTAAGTCCTTCTCTAAAAGGATTTGTGAATAGACTTACCCTGTTAGTGGCCTTATATTTCTCAGGGCAAAGGGGCTAGGACTCCTCAGTTTAGTTTTCCCAGGTTTTTGGGTGTGTTTTTGCCATTTTTCCTTTTTTGAGTATCTGGTATCCAATGGTATGTGTTAAATGTTTAACAATTGTATTTTGGGGGCAAAAAGCCCTGATGTATACTGTTTGCCAATTTCTGTGGCGTAATAAAGGCCACCACAGGCAGATTTCAAACTACCAACATGTCAACCATGTCACAAAATTTGTGTATATTTAGCAGTTGGGTTCTTGAGTTGGATCAAGCTAGCTACAGCACAATGCTGCTGGTAAGTCTTGCTTTCCCCGGACTGGGGTGCTAAGCATAGTACCTCATTATCTCTATCTCTCATTTAGCCCAGAAGAAACGGAAAAAGGACAGGAAGAAGCAGCGGCCCACTGACACTCCGGAGGACCTCCCTGCAGCCCCGGGGCAGTCCATTGACAAGAGTTACTTGTGCTGTGAACACCACAAAGCAATGATTGCTGGCCTTGCCCTGCTGAGAAGCCCGGAGCTGCTCCTAGGTAAGCGGGGTGCACTGCCTCCCACAGTCGGGGCAAGTAAGCTTACAGACCAGTCTGACAGCAGCCATTGCAGACCAACAAATGCACATGCATTTATATCTTTCTTCTTCCTGACCATCTTCTAAGTTTATCAGTCACTTTTCCCTCAAACTCAAATTGTAATCTTGAAATGGCTGCATGTGTTGATGTCTAAATTCTATTAGAATTCTATTTTGTTCGTTTATTTAAAATATTAAGGTATAACATATATTTGGGGAGATACATAAAGTACACATTATAAGTATTTCAGTTTGCTGAGTGCTTGCATATGTATCTACTCCTGTAACCAGTGGAGCATTTAAAAATCATGACTCCAGAAATGGCCTTTGTACTTTAGGAGAATTTCTGGGTTATCAGTAATGCATCATTTGAGCACCAGATGCAATTCTTTCTTAAATTTTTACTTAAAAAGCCATGTTGTTGGTAGTACGGTAATAGCCGTATTATTAATAACAGGTTTGGATCTGACCACAGTAGCAAAAATGTTCATGTTCCTGTGTAGGTTGTCATTGTCTTTCCCAAGAGTCCTGATTATGTCTTGTTGAAACACCCTGTCTCGGTATTGTATGTCCCTAGAGTGTCAGTTCTTATGTTTAATCCTCAGACGTTAATCTATGTTTAATGTCTCCTTTTAGTGATTCTTTCTTGTTTCTTGTCTACTTCTATCCCCCTGTGTTTTCTGTGGTTTCTCTGTACTTAGGACTAGGATGTGGGCCTTTGTTTTCCTGTGATTTCTGGAACGTGGATTTATTGCCCTCACTTGGTTGATGTGTCTGAGAGGGCAGTTGTGGCCTTTGAGTTGAAAGCTGGGCAGAGGGCATTGCATCTACACTGCCTTGTGATCATGAGCAAGATGTTGGCTGTTGTCCCTCCCAATTCCTAGGGGGAGTCTAATGCTCATGGTGGGGACTCTTGGTATGATGTCAGCTGAGTGCCTTGGGACTTTAAGGGTCCCCAAAGAACCATGTGCTGGTTCCTCTTCTGGATCTAGTAAAGGAAGGATTGTGAGGCCAGGGTTGAGTTTTCAGATGTAGATGTCAGATTGGCTCCTGCGTTTTTGGGATGAGACGGAGAAGCTAGGCCTTTAAATCTTGTATCCTCTGGGCAGAGCCAGTGATCCGACTCCCCCTGCCCTCTTTACTCTCCCCGAGGCTGATACAAAACTGTTCATGAGAAGATAGTAAAATGATGCTTTCTTCCTTTATTGCAGAGACCCCACTGGCATTGTTGGTGGTAGGCCTGGGCGGGGGCAGCCTCCCCCTGTTTGTCCACGATCATTTCCCGAAGTCCTGCATTGATGCTGTGGAGATCGACCCCTCCATGTTGGAAGTGGCCACCCAATGGTTTGGCTTCTCCCAGAGCGACCGGATGAAGGTCCACATTGCAGATGGCCTGGACTATATTACCAGCCTGGCAGGAAGAGAAGGTACTGCAATTGGAGAATTCGGAGGGATGTTGAGGGAAGAGTAATCCAAGCTTGGCAGACCTGCAAGGGCTTCTAGAATTCCTCTGTAAGAGAGCAGCATTAGGATCGTCCCAGTCTTTCACCTGTTCATTTCTTCATTCATTGGTTGACATGTTGATTCAGTAAATATAGAGTGCTAGCCATATGCTCAGCACTGTGCTAGGAGAACTCACTTCTGGGACGCCTGGGTGGCTCAGTTGGTTAAGCGTCTGACTCTTGATTTCGGCTCAGGTCATGATGTTATGGTTGTGAGATCGAGCCCGACATTGAGCTCTACGCCAGGCGTGGAGCTTACTTAAGATTCTCTATCTCCCTCTCTCCCTCCCCTACTCTCTCTCTCTTGCCCAAATAAATAAATAAATAATAAAAACAACAACAGTGAAAAACCCCACACTGTTTCTGCCCTTGTGGCACTAACAGATCAGTGGGCTTCTCTCCTGATTCTCTTCTGACCCTGTGTCCTTGCCACTTCCTCACCTTCCCATGGAACCTAACATCTGTAGTCAGGTGAGCAGAAGGGGGAAAAGATTTGGGGTGTGGTGTGTGTCAGGAGGTGTTTTGTAAATCTTTCAGCTGGAGGTGAAGCCAGAGATAGCGTTCGTGTAGCCCGGTGACTGTAAACCTGCGGGGCGCTGGGCAGTGGCTGCAGACGGGTGTTTGGTGGTTGTAACCACTGGGTAGGGCTGCTCCGGGCAGCGCATGAGTAGAGCCTGAAGATGCTGCTAAACATCCTGCAGCGCCCAGGACGGCCACCCACGACAAAGAATCGTCTGGCCCCAGATGGCAGTCGTGCTGAGGATGTGAAACCCTGATATAGATGCCACTCGGCGGGGATTCTGATGGAGTGAAGGCTCCATTTTGCTCTAATGATTCATATCCCAGACGGAGGACAAAAGGCATGTTAATGTTCTGCAGTCGCTCCTCTGGTCCTTCTGCCACTTTACATGTAGGCTCCCGTGACTGGTGCTTTCTGGAGTGTGTGTCCCTCAGGGAGAAGTCAGTCAGGCTGGTCCAGGCTTAAGGGAACCTGGGGAGCTTAGGCCACCCACCCTTCCTGGTCTGCCCGTTCCATACCTGATACTCTGGCTCTCGCTGGATTAGAGTAGCTCCCAGGAGGGTGTGGCAAATCAGGATGCGGGGGGTGAGTCCTTTGGTGCTGGGTGGACAGATGGTGCGTTCACGGTCATTGCAAACTGAACTAAACTATATCAGAGTTTCACAGGTTACCTGTCTGAGTCTGGGGCCAGTGTGGGGGCCCAGGCCCAACCTAGCCAATACATGGGAAACCCTTAAAACCGTGCTAGGCTCCTGGCAGGCACTTCGTGCGTGATGTGTTGCCATTGTGATTGCCTGTCGGTCAGTGTTGAACAGCCTGGCGATCATGTCTAACAGCCACCTTCCAGATTGTTGGAGGGCTCAGTGCTACAAATGGGGGCAATGGTTGTCCTTGGACTTTGATGAGCCAACATGTTCTGCTGTCTAAGAAACCAAAATGAGATCTGTGCTGTGGATACTAACCGGCTTGTAGGAGTCCTAAGTCAAGATTTATTAGTTAATGAATAATCATTATCATAGTCTCAAAGTTTGCTAAAAGTCAGTAGCATTGCAGACTTACCCCTTGTAAAAGACATTCCCATCATACAAAGGAGTGCATCTGGTTCATAATCAGGTCTTTCTCACCCATTTAGCAAATCTATCTTTCCTGAGTCAGCTGTTGTTCAATTAACTAGAAAAGATATACCAACTTTAATTTGAGAACGTTTTTGTCCTGCAAACATTTGCTGGGTCAGTCCCTAAAGGCTTAGGCAGCTGCTTTGCCTAGATCAATGGTTCTCAACTCTGCCTGTATTTAGAATTACCTGGCAGTTTAAGAAAAATACCAGAAGCTTCCCATCTCCCCTCCCCATCTGTTCCTTCCCTGTCCAGTGTTTTTGACTCAGTTTATTAGGAACGGAGCCCAGGTTTCTAAGTGTTTAGAACATTCCCAGTCTCTAATGTTCTGCTAGGTCAAAATACTGGTACAAATGGACCCTTCATCAAGTAGTAATCAAGCTAGAGGACACCATTAATGTGTTTGGAAGTCTTTTGAAAGTGCCTCTTTTTTAATGTTTGTTTATTTTTGAGAGAGAGAGAGAGAAAGAGAGACAGGGTGCGAGCAGGGGAGGGACAGAGAGGGAGACACAGAATCTGAAGCAGGCTCCAAGACGCAGGGCTTGAACCCACGAACCATGAGATCATGACCTGAGCCAAAGTCAGATGCTTAACTGAGCCATCCAGGTGCCCCTGGAAAGTGCTTTCAAATGTGGAAGAAGATGAGATGAATGCCCTGTCCCTCAGGTGGGGTGCTCACAGGAGAACCCTGACTGACAACGACTCCCCTGACAGTGACATCAGTGCCCTTACAGACGAACCACAGCCTCCACGTCATCCTAACTGAGCCGCTTGCGGCCCCCACAGGTCACAGGGGAGATGCGGTGTAGGCGTGTAAGTGGTGTCAGGCAGGGCCTTGTTTGCTTCTCTTTCCCAGTGCGGCCCCACTACAGCGTCATCATGTTTGATGTAGACAGTAAGGACCCAACACTGGGGATGAGTTGTCCGCCGCCGGCTTTTGTGGACCAGCCTTTCCTGCAGAAGGTCAAAAGCATCTTGACTCCTGAAGGTAGGAAGACAAAGGTTGGGGAGGGAGGAGGGGTGGGTCCTTTAAATTTGTTTTTCTTTTCAAATGAAAAATGCTCATGTTGGGGCGCCTGGGTGGCGCAGTCGGTTAAGCATCCGAATTCAGCCAGGTCACGATCTCGCGGTCCGTGAGTTCGAGCCCGCGTCGGGCTCTGGGCTGATGGCTCAGAGCCTGGAGCCTGTTTCCGATTCTGTGTCTCCCTCTCTCTCTGCCCCTCCCCCATTCATGCTCTGTCTCTCTCTGTCCCAAAAATAAACGTTGAAAAAAAAAAAAAAAACTTTAAAAAAAAAGAAAAATGCTCATGTCAGAAGTGTGTGGCTCAGTGAGTTGCCCCAAATTGGACACTCTTATTTATTCTCATCAAACACAGAACATTTCCAGCACCCCAGAAAGTCTACCTCTTACTTCCTTCCAGTAACTCATTCTCCTCTCAAGGATAGTGACTATCCTAACTTAAGTTAGCACAGCTTAGTTTTGCCCATTTTTGTTGTTTATATAAATGGACTCTTATGGAATGTGGTCTTTAAGTGTTTTCTTTCGCTCAATATGATGTTTGTGAGATTCATCTATGGTGCTGTGTTTATATTGTTCCTTTATATTGCTGTGTAGTGTCATCGTGTGACTGTACCACATTCGTGTCTCCATTCTCCTGGTGGTTGGTATTGGATTATGTGGGACTTTTATAAGTAGTACTGACCATAACGTTCCAGTAGATGCCTTTTGGTGAAATAGATTTGCAGGTCTGTTGGGCATATATGAAGGCTTGTGATTGCTAGAACATAGATCACGTGTATGCTCGAGTTTTCTAGGTGCTGCTGCACAGTTTTACAAAGTGAATGTAGCAATTCACATTTCCACCAGCTTGGTCACGTTAGCTGCCATTTGATTTCTTTCCACATGCCCTGGACTAGGCAGAATGGTATTTCCTCTTCATAGCAGCCCATTTTCAAATGAGGAAACTGAAGTAAAGAGACTTTGCCAAGGTGACACAGAGTGACAGCTGGAGCTTCAGCCCAAGTCCTTGCGACTTGGACACTGGAGCTCTTCATCCATATGTTGACAGCCTCCAAGATTTTTTTTTTTTTTGGTGTCAGGTACTTGGGTGAACAGAGATATTCAGAACCTTAATTGTCACAAGTCAGGTAACATTGGCCCTTTGATTGGCCCTCTCATTATGTACTCCATAAGGTACATGCCAAGAACGTAACATCCCTGTGTGTGTTTGTTTTTTTTCCCCTTGGGGATATTAGTTCTTTCTCAAAGCAATTCTTTAGGAAACTGAGGTGTAGAGAATGATAAAATAATTTGTTAGCAGCATGGAAGAGGAAAAAATTAACTTGAAGTTTTCTCATAGTTCACATATTCCCCATGCTCTTCTCTCTTTTTATGTGGTGTGTTCTGTGCAAACTCAAAGCACTTGTGTTTTCTTAGCCCACCAGTGTCCCTGGGGCAGGAATTGGTATATTTCTAAGCGCGGAACCTTGTCTCCGACGTGTCCCCTGATCTGCAGGATGTGACTCTTTCCTTGCCACACCCTAGGTGTCTTTATCCTCAACCTTGTGTGCCGAGACTTGGGGCTGAAGGACTCAGTGCTGACCGGGCTCAAGGCCGTGTTCCCTCTGCTGTATGTCCGGCGAATTGAAGGTGAAGTAAACGAGATCCTGTTCTGTCAGCTGCACCCGGAGCAGAAACTTTCCACGCCAGAGCTCTTGGAAATGGCCCAGGCCTTGGAGCAGACCCTGCGGAAGCCTGGGAGGGGATGGGATGACACCTACATACTGTCAGAGATGCTCAAGACCGTGAAGATCGTGTGATTGCTGAGGCCGGGAAGTCTGCTCAGCTTCGTGCCGGACTGGCCTTGGGCTCCTGGCCTGTGAGAGATTGAAGAAATATAATGCACCATATTTTTTAAGCCTCATATTTTTCTTGGTTTCATACTCAGCTGCATGCGACCTCTAGCTTAGCGAGGTTGCCTGAAGATCTGGGAAAATAAAAAATGTCCTTCCCGTCTTGTCCTCTTTAGTTCCACTTGGTTGATCCCCTCTGCTTCCCTGTACTGTGTCCTGGAGCAGGATTCCCAGCTGATGCCTTAATGACTCTACACCAAGCTCCTTAGGATGGAAGACAATCAACTTTGAGCGCTGGTTTGCTTTTGCTTTATCTTCCTATTGTCTCTGTAGGAATGATCTCCAGGGAGATAGCACAGCATTCTGTGCCAAAAGACTGTAAAAAGAGCAGGATTCCCATAGATGTGAGACAGATTTGACAGAACATCCACTCTGCCTCCCTCCAGATAGAACTGCCGCTGACATCCCGAGTTTTAAGAATCTGGCTAACCCGCTTTACTAAGCAGCTTTCCCCAGCTATCCAAACCTTGTAGCCTAAGCTGTTTGTTCTGTTCTCGGCAGAAGGGGTGGATACAAGTGGCCCCCATAACTGTGCATGTCAGAGACAGAGACTAAAGTCTGTCTAAACCGACTAAAGTCGGTTTACTCACCTTCGCTGAGTGACAGCTGCATGTGGGACCCAGCGTAGAGAGCTGTGGTGGAAGGAAAGGTGGTTAAGAATGGGCAGCAAACATGGATTAGCAATAAAAATTAACATGTTCCGATAACTCCTTAAGTGATTTACGTAAGCTGTCTTATTTAATGAGATAAAGGAAAGTTAAGCCAAAACTACATCTAATCCCAGATCTCACTGGAGCCAGAAGCATCAAGCTTGTACAACTGTGAAACCAGCAGTTCTGAGATTGGCTTGAAGTTCATTTCTCCTAATGATGCCAGGGCTGACTTAATGAGCAGTGCCATGGAAAGTACACCTTGTCGCCCTCCACCACCCCAGCTTGCTTCACAGGCCCTTTAAAATGGACTCTGAGCTCTTGAGGTGAAGCATATTTCAAAGACAGGGTGTCATCCATACAAAATTGTGTCAGCCCATTGAAGAAGGATGTGAGGACAGAGTAGAATTTTTGGATTTTACCCATTATAAAAACTTGGTGTTCCTTAGGGGATGATCTACCCTGGAGCCATCCCGTGTCACGCCCCTGCACCTCAAAGGGCCCTAGTTTGGGGATCCTCCGTTGTTTTCTACTCTGTAAGTTCATGCAAGGTTAGGATAGGTGATAGGGGAACAGGGTCTGAGTCAAAGGGTCTAGTCTGACTGCCCTTCAGTCCTCTCTTTCTAGCTGTACTGACTTTTGAATAGCTCATTTGGGTGGCACAGCCAAACTAGGGAATTACCAGAGTGAAGACTGGATCTCAGCTATGTCTGAGGAGAGTCGTCCTGGGAGTTAGGCAGGCTTGTTGGAGAGAAGCCTCCTTGGAGGTGGGAAAAGGCCTGCAGGTGTGCCGATAGTTGTGTTAAAAATCGGGGAAGTCTGGCTGTGAAAGAAGAGTGAAGCGGCTGATGCGTGCCTCCAAAGGCTGAAGAAAGACCAGTGGGCAGAAATAACAGTTGTGCAGCTCTCAGCCTAATTTCCTACAAAAAGCCTTGTGCCAATGGAGACCGCTTTGCTCACTGGATCACGTGGTGGCTCAGGCCATTTACTCAAACACTAGTCCTGACTCCCCTCACTGTGCTCCCTAAGTTGTGAGGAAAGGGGTTTCTGTGTACAGGCACTGCCCTCGGCCTGTATCCCATCTTTCTCAATGGAGAGCTATCCCTTCTTTTGGCGGGGGGGGGGGGGGGGGGGGGATGAGTTTCCATTTTCTTTTTATTTTTTATCGAGGTAATTGGCATACCACATTAATTAGTTTCAGGAGTACAACATGATTATTTGTATATATTGCAAAATGATCACCAAAATAAGTTTAGTTAACATCTAAGAGCTATTCACTTTTATATGGATGACAGGCAGATGGGTCTTTATGAGAATTTTGCCTAACTAGGCACATGAATTCTGGAGTGGGGGAAGCCCGTGAACTCAGACACCTTCCAGACTAGGCAAGTAACATGAAGTGAAGTGAGACGTAAAACATAAAGGCTGGGAAGAAGCCCGTGGCAAACCAGAGAGGAAGTGCCCCATCAAAAGGCAGCAGCTGTTCCGAGTGAGCACTGTCCTGGAGCGCTGTGCCAGCACTGCTAGATCTTTTAAGACAAGCAGAAATCCTGAATGTATCTGTGTGTGTGAATATTAAAATGTTGGCCAATCAGGAAGTATCTTCAAGACCTATTCAACCCATGGGCAGGTAATTCGCATCTTCCACTCTAGGCGAGCGTCTACAGAGCACTTGAGAACCTGGCATACACCCAGCTCTGAGTGAGCATAAAACAGGGAACAGGCTGGGCGCCTGGGTGGCTCAGTCGGTTAAGCGTCCCACTTGGCGCAGGTCATGATCTCAGAGCTTGTGAGTTTGAGCCCCACGTTGGGCTCTGTGCTGACAGCCAGGAGTTTGCTTCAGATTCTGTCTCTGTCCCTCTCCCTCTGCCCCTCCTCTGCTTATACTCTGTCTCTCTCTCTCTCTCTCTCTCTCTCTCTCTCTCTCAAATATAAAATAAAACATGAAAAAAAAACCATGAAAAAAGGAGGAAGATGATAGCTACCAGTCTCAAAAGTCTGTTAAATTCCCATTTTGGGTTATGACCTACATTTTCTGTAATGGCTACTCCTGAGTGTAGATCAACAGCCATCCTTGAAGTAGTGCATAATTTTATTTTTATTTTTTGAGAGAGAGAGAGAGGGAGAGATCATGTGTGTGTTCTTGCTTGCGGGGGAGGGGCAGAAGGAGAGGGAGAGACTCTCAGGCAGGTTCCACTCCCAGTGCAAAGCCCTATGTGGGGCTTCACGACTGTCTAAGATCATGACCTGAGCTGAAATCAAGGGTCAATCAACAGTTGGACATCTAACCAACTGAACTACCCGGGTACCCCTGGATAGTGTACAATTTAACTTCCCAGATCTATTGGAGGCTGAATGATAATAAATCACCTTACAACCCTCTCCCCTTCCTGCAGGACCAGTTCTGCAACAATGTAAAATTGGTGACGCTGGCTATTGCCCCTTCTCCACCCTCCCCAACACAACAATTCTTCAGTGTGCCTCCAGTCTTCCATCATGGCTCAGCTTGCTAACTGGGCCACTTCTTGAGCCAATCTTGTGGGTAAACCAGTAGTTCTCGGCTTCACATCGGAGTCATCTGATCTGGTAATAATGGTCCCTACATATGTCCATGTTCTAATCTTCATAACCTATGAATATATTACATTACATGGCAAAGGGGAATTAACGTAGCAGATGCATTTGATTTTGATACTGTAAATCAACTAATAGGAAAGTATTCTTGATTATCTGGGTGGGCCCAACACAATCACAGGGGTCTTGAAATGTAGGAGAGGGAGGCAGAGAAGTCAATGTCAGACTGATGCAATATGAGAAAGACTTAACTGATGGTTGTTGGATTTGAAGATGGAAAGTCAGCCTCTAGAAGCTGGAAAAGGTGAGAGAACTGAGTGTCCCGTAGAGCCTCCAGGAGGGATTCAAATCTGCCAACACCTTGATTTTAGCTCACTTAGAACTCTTTTGGACTAATGCATTATAGATGTATAAGATAATAAATTTATTTTGTTTTAAGCCAGTAAGTTTGTGGTAAATCATTACAGCAGTAATAGAAAACTAATATACCTGGGAAGCTTTTTTGTGTGTCAACTCTTAGTAACTTTCAAATATGCAGTACAGTATTATTAACTATAGTCACCATGTTGTATATTACATCCCCATGACTTATTTTATAACTGGAATTCTGTACCTTTTGACCCCCTTCACTCATTGCACCTACTTTCTCAGCCCTTGCCTCTGGCAACCCCCAATCTGTTCTCTGTATCTGTGAGCTTGGTTTTAGCGTTTTGTTTTCTTGTTTGTTTTTAAGATTCCAGGTGTAAGTGAGAGCATATGGTATTTGTCTTTCTCTGACTTATTTCACTTAGCATAATGCTGTCAGGGTCCAGCCATGTTGTCTGAAATGGCAAGATTTCATTCCTTTTTATGGCAGAATAATATTCCAGTGTGCGTGTGTGTGTGTGTGTGTGTGTGTGTGTGTGTGTGTCTTCATTTTATTCATTCATCCAATGATAGACATTTAGGTTGTTTCTATACCTTTGGTATTATAAAGCCACAATAAATGGGGGGGGGGAGTGCATATATCTTTTTGAGTTAGTATTTTAATTTTCTTCAGATAAATACCAAGAAGTGGAATTGCTGGATTGCAAGGTGCTTCTATTTTTAATTTTTTGAGGAACCGCCACACGGTTTTCCATAGTGGCTGCACCAATTTACATTCCCACCAACAGTGTACTATCTGGAAAACTTTAAAAAATACTTAGGTCTAGACCCCACCCCCAGAGATTCTGATTTAAATGGTCTGGGGTACAGCCTATGCATCAGACTTAGCAAAAGTTTTCCAGTGATAACATGCAGCCAAAGTTGAGGAGCACTGAGGTGATGGTTATGTGAGTGGCTATGTTAGTCGGCTATGCTATTCCCATTTCTGGCTTAGCTCTGACATGCAACCAGTAACAGTCACTTGATGAGAAATGCTCTTCTCCCACCTTGTCTAAAGAAAAACACATTGTGTTTGCTTTTACTCATAACACTCTCCTACCAGATGTGTTGGGGTTCCCCCCCCCCCACACACACACACCAAGCATTGCTCCAAATCGCCAACACCAATGAGGTGTCATACAGTTCAATTCGGATTGGACACTATCTGCCTGGGGTTAGTGCAGACCTAGAGACTGCCCCGCTCCTTGTGTGCCAGTCTCAAGATTATAAGTCTAAGTTGTCAACTGTGCTTCTGACTAACTGGCCATAAGTCAGAGGTTCCCATGCCCCCTTCAGGTTTGATAATTTGCTAAAGCAGCTCCCAAAACTCAAGAAAACAGTTAACTTAGATTACCCATTTATTTTAAAAGGATATAATTCAGGAATGAGCAGACGGAAGAGACACACAAGGCAAGGTGTGAGGGAGGGGTATGGGGCCGCCATGCCCTTTCTGCGTGTGCCCCCAACCCTTGCACCTCCAGGTGTTCACCCACCCAAAAGCTCTCAGAACCTGCACTCGGGATTTCTGTGGAGACTTCATCATACAGGTAATAGGTATGATTGATGGTTAACTCAATTTCTAGCCCCTCTCCCTTCCCCAGAGATGAGAGGTGGGCTGAAAGTGCCACGTTTCTAATCATGGCTTTGTCTTTCTGGTGAACAGCTCCCATCCAGGAGCCCACCTCATCAGAACAAAAGATGCTCTGTCACCCAGGAAATTTCAGGAGATTTAGGAGCCATGTGTCAGGAACCGGAGTCCGAAACCAATTTGTATTTCGTATTATTTCACACACCTGTACACTTGCACACACCTCAGATCTTTGCCCTTTGAGTGGATGACAGTAGGGTGAGGAGGTTAGCTTGCTGCATAGGGTGGTTTTCTCCACAGAGCACAGCAGCCCAGTCCCCACTATAACTGGGCCCTGAGTGAACATCCTGAGGACCGCTAAGAAAACCCAGAGGCTTCAGTAAACCATAGGTAACCCAGCTTTTCTCTTTACTCTTGTGGCTTGTCTTGCCATTTGGTTTCTACAAATCTATCGATAAGTAGTGGTCGAGAAGTAGAATTTTTGAGTTTTTATATTCAATAGGATTTTTTTCTTTCTTCTTTTTTTCTTCCTTCCTTCCTTTTTCTTTCTTTTCTCTTTCCCTTCCCTTCCCTTCCCTTCCCTTCCCTTCCCTCCCCTCCCCTCCCCTCCCCTCCTCTTTCTTTCCCTCCCTTCTCCTCCCCTCCTCTCCCCTCCCCTCCCCTCCCCTCCCCTCCTCTTTCTTTCCCTCCCTTCTCCCCTCCCCTCCCCTCCCCTCCCCTCCCCTCCTCTTTCTTTCCCTCCCTTCTCCCCTCCCCTCCCCTCCCCTCCCCTCCTCTTTCTTTCCCTCCCTTCTCCCCTCCCCTCCCCTCCCCTCCCCTCCCCTCCTCTTTCTTTCCCTCCCTTCTCCCCTCCCCTCCCCTCCCCTCCTCTTTCTTTCCCTCCCTTCTCCTCCCCTCCCCTCCCCTCCCCTCCCCTCCCTGAGGCTGTTTTGTGCCAGACACCTTGCTTAGGAAAGAGATACAGCTCCTGATGTAACAGAGTACACTGACTAGCTTGCAACACATGATGAGTGTTGGAACCACATATTTTGGACCCATGGTTTTGTTTTCCCACTGAGCTGGTTCCTATGCTTTCCAGTAGATGGCACTAAAGATCACACAGAAGTTTGGGGTGTCTCTGAATTGGCCTCCGGAGAGCAGAACTCTTTCGAGAATCCTCGTATCTCCTGTTTTTTTTTCTCTTGTGCCTGAAGCCACATTCCTACCTTGCCTATTTTTCTCTCTCTTCACTCAATACCTTATCCACTCTGCTTTTCCACTATCACCCTGTCTTCCCATCCATATGGACAGATGATTCCTTCCAATCAAGGAGGGCACTGCATGGAGGCAGGGGTCATTTTGCCTCCCATCCCTGATTTTAGAAGCATTGGTGGAAATGGAGCAACGGGATGCTGCTAATAGAATGTAAAAGAGCTTAAATCTAGGAAGCATATAAGAAATAATACCTGAGCTTGCATATCAAGTTTTCTGCCAAGAGGTAAGCCATTTTAGTAGTAAAATAGTACATGTGGGAAAGGTTGGAAAAAATATAATTTGATTGAAATAATTGATTTGGATTTTTTTAAGTGCCAACCTACCTGTAGTGGTTTGACTAGTAGCCTCAAAAAAGTAATGCCCCAATTTTAACCCCTGGGTCCTGTAAATGTGACTTTATTTGGAAAAAGAGTCTTTGCAAGTGTAACTAAGGATCTTAAAATGAAATCATCCTGGGTTAGGGCAATTTTCTTTTATTTCTTTTATTTGAGAGCGCACGTGGGAGGGGCAGAGAGAGAATCTTAAGCAGACTCCAATCTCACAACCCTGAATCATGACCTGAGCTGAAATCAAGAGTCCAACACTTAACCAATTGAGCCACCCAAAAGCCCTGAGGATTAGGGCAATTTTAAATCCAAAGACAAGACCTTAGTAGGGGAAACAGAGAGGTAGGACACATGGGAGAAAAGACTATTGAAGACAGAGACAGATGGGAGCGATGCATCCATGAGCTGAGAATAGCTAATAGCCACCAGCAGCAAGGAAAGAGACATGGAATGATTCTCCCTCAGAGCCTCTAGAAGGAACCAATCCTAACAGCACCTTGACTGAAGATTTCTGACCTTCATAATGGTAAGAGAGTACATTTCTGTTGTTTTAAGCCACCTAATGTGTGGTAATTTGTTTCCGTAGCCTTAGGAAATGAATACACTGCCTAAAAGGGTTTTATCTGTGCTGTTGCCCAGAACCAGAGATTATATGGCCTCTGGGCCACATGCTACCTGCAGAGGTCTTTAGCCTTCATAGGAAATTTCATATAAAATCTGGGTTTCTAGTTTCTTTTGAAACCTTGGAACTCTGGCGGTGCTGAGCTCATGTTCACACTTGGTTAGAACTGGTAAGTATCTGTCTCATATAGCCATGTTTGTTATGGTCCCCCGTGCTCCCTTTCTGTCTCCTTCCTGCCTGGCCCTGCAGGCATTAGAGTTTGTAGCTCCTGTATAGGCACCAGGATTTGTTTTAGAATAAGGGGAAAGGAGCCCCTGATTTTATAGTCAGCAGTTTGGGGAGATTTGTATATATGGCAGCACAGTGTACAAGGTGGTTTCTGGTTGCTCAAGAAAACCACCTGCGGACCATTATCCGTATATGGATTCTAAACCATATCCCAGACCTACTATATCAGAATCTTGGGTATGTGTGTGGGGTGATGGAATGAATGGACATGGTAGAGCTCTAGAATCTGCATTTTTAAGAGCTCTGGAGCAATTCTGGTAATAAACAGGCCTTAGAACAGCTGCCAGAGGGCATTATCTTCTAGGACTAAGAAAAAGAGCCAATGTGAGTTTGTTATCCCACTGGAACTCTTTGAAGCATATTTTTATTTTTTTTATGAAAGCATTTATTATATTCAGAAAGGTAAATTTATATATTACGCATGAAAAACAAAGCTCAACTTTGTAGGACAGCTTCTTAGAATGTAAAGTTAAAATTACAATTGAATATACAACATTTCCTAGTGAAGTCTTTTCTCAAGAAAATTGGAATGATTTACCTTATTTTATGAAGGCAAGGTTTGAATTCATTAGGTTCTTTCTATTTAGATATCCATTAACCAAGAGCATCAAAACCAGGTAGTTCCTTTAATAAAATCATAGAAATGAACACACAATTAGTATTATAGTGATATATCTTACTTATCTAGGCAATCTGCTCATAAAAACTTTTTTCTCCCTGTTTTAATGGTGGGCGGGGACAAGCTGCAGAGATGGTTGATGGGCCTTATTGACCTGCAGGCGGAGCCTTCCCGGCACCGTCTTGTGGGCAGAGTACTGGTTAGGTTGCTATTTAATCCACAGCTCTGAAATAACGGGTTTCCAGCTTTCTTCTTTAAAATAAGGCTTGGGTCTCTACCGGTCTCCGGAGGATGCTAGCAGACCGTTTGAAGGAATAAGTAAGGAAATGTGAAAGTATTCACAGAAAGATGTTATAGCAAAATGAAGTTACCATTATTTTGATCAAGGAAGGTTACATACATCTGGTGATTCTCCAAAGCATTGCATATAGATTCAATTCCCAAGTATCTTATTAAGTGATTTCTTTCTCTGATAAACATTTGATGGATAAACACTCAGTGCCATGAGCCACGCACTCTTCTATTGCACTAGGAATACTGCAGTGAGCCCGGATGTGGGGCTCGAACTCAAAGACCGCGAGATCATGACCTGAGCTGAAGTGGAATGCTCAACTGACTGAGCCACCCAGGCACCCCTCTTTTTATTATTTTTAAATGTTTATTTATTTTGAGACAGAGACAGAGCATGAGCAGGGAAGGGGGACACAGAGGGAGAGAGAGAATCTCAAGCAGACTCCGTGATGTCAGCACAGAACCCTATGTGGGGCCGAACTCACTAAACATGAGATCATGACCTGAGCCGAAATCAAGAGTTGACGCTTGACCATTGGAACCACCCAGGTGCCCCAAGACTATCTTTTTTCTGCTAAATTGCCTTTACACTTTTGTCAAAATCAGTTCTTCAAATATGTGTGGTCTATTTCTGGACTCTTTATTCTGTTCCATTGATTTACTTGTCTATCTTTATGCCAATGCCACTCAGTCTAAATGATTCTAACTTTGTGATAAGTCTTGCATTAAAATAGTGTTGTCTTCCAAACTTCATTTTCTTTTTTTGCTCTTCTGTCTTTTGCTTCCATATTAATTTTGAATTTGATTGTGAATATTCACATAAACAAAAGTCTTCTGGAATTTTGATTGGTATTGCATTGAATCTATAGATTAATTTGAGGAGAATTTACATAATTAAAATATTGAATCTTCTGATCCATGAGCACAGTATATCTTTTCAT
Organism: Leopardus geoffroyi; assembly: GCF_018350155.1. Lineage (NCBI taxonomy): Eukaryota > Metazoa > Chordata > Mammalia > Carnivora > Felidae > Leopardus > Leopardus geoffroyi. The sequence goes on along the minus strand of NC_059338.1, from coordinate 55,502,776 downwards.
TTATTTAGGTATTCTTTAACTTCTCTCAGTGACCTTTTATAATTTTTAATGTACAAGTAGGATTAATCTTTTGTAAGATTTGTTTCTAAGTACTTCATATTTTAATGCAATTGTAAATAGTATTTAAATTTTTCAATTTACGATTCTTGCTAGGATAGGGAAATACTTCTATTCATTCATCCATCTTATACACTGAAAGTTTCCTAAACTCATTTATTCCAGACGCATTTGGTTTTTCAGATTCCATAGGATTTTCTTCATAAACAATCATGTCACCTGTGAATAAAGAATTTTACTTTTTCCTTTTTACTTTTATACCTTTTGTGTGTTTTTCTTGCTTTATTAGACTGACCAGAACCTCTAGTACAATGTCAAACAGAAATGGTGAGATCAGACATCCTTACTTGTTCCTGTCTAGGGGAAGAAAACTTTCAGCCTTTCACTATTATTAATGATATTAGCTGTAAATTTTTCATAGACACCCTTTATCAGATTGAGGAATCTGCCTTCTATTCCCAGTTTACTGAAGTTATATATATATATATTTTTTTTTTTCTGATTATATATATATATATATATAATCAGAAATAGTTGTTGGATTTTGTCAAATATGCTTTCTATATTTATTGAGATTTCCCCCCCTTTTTCCCTTTTCTGTTAATATGGTGAATTACATTAGTTTTTTTTAAAAAGCCAATCATGCATTTCTGAGAAAAGCTCACATAATCATGCATTATTCTTTAAAAATATTGTTTGATTAGATTTGCTAAAATTTTCTTAAGAATTTTTGCATTGATGTTCGTGAGGAATTTGAATCAGTAATTTTCATTTTTGAAAAATGTTTGTTTATTTACTTTGAGAGAGCAAGAGTACCTGTGCAAGTGAGGGAGGGGCAGAGAGAGAGTGAGGGAGAGAGAATCTCAAGCAGACTCCATGCTCAGTGCAGAGCTGATCTATCCCACCAACATGGAAATCATGACCTGAGCCCAAATCAAGAGTTGGCGCTTAAACCAACTGAGCCACTCAGGCATCCCAGTAATTTTCTTTCCTTGAAATGTCTTTTCTGGTTTTGGTATCAGTGTAATGGTTGCTTTGTAGAATGAGTTGGGAATATTCTTGCGCCTTTAATTATCTGGAAGCATTTGTGTAGAATTGGAAATGTTCTGGGGTGCCTGGGTGGCTCAGTCAGTTGAGCGTCCGCCTTCGGCTCAGGTCATGATCTCGCAGTCTGTGAGTTTGAGCCCCGCATCGGGTTCTGTGCTGAGAGCTCGGAGCCTGGAGCCTGCTTCGGATTCTGTGTCTCCTTTTCTCTCTGCCCCTTCCCCGCTCATGCTCTGTCTCTCTCTCTCTCTCTGTCAAAAATAAATAAACATTAAAATAAATAAATAAATAAAAGAATTGGAAATGTTCCTTCCTTAAATCTTTGATAAAACTTACTGGTGAATTCATCTGAGTCTCGAGTTTCCACGTGTTACAGTTTTAACTGTAATTTAATTTTAATTTCATTTCTCTAATAGATGTAGGGATATTCAGGCTTCAGAATAATTTTCCACCTGAGTGAGCTTTGATAATTTCTGTCTTTAAAGGAATTTCTGTCTTCTCCTTTGGTGACTTCAGTGATATATAACTTGGAATTCTTGAGGTTGTTCTTCAGTTCACTGATGCTCGATTCATTTTTTCCTCAACCTCTTTTTCTCTGTGTTCTATTTTTAATAATTTCTTTTGTCCTATATTCAAATCTACTAATAGGGGACCCTGGGTGGCTCAGTCCTTTAAGCGTCAGATTTCAGCTCAGGTCATGATCTCGTGGTTCGTGGGTTCGAGCCCTGCGTTGGGCTCTGTGCTGACAGCTTTGAGCCTGGAGCCTGCCTTGAATTCTATGTCTCCCCCTCTCTCTGCCCCTCTTCCCACTTACATTCTGTCTCTCTGTGTCTCTCAAAAATGAATAAATGTTAAAAAGATTTAAAAAAAGTTTACTAATGTTTTCTTCCACGTTTAATCTGCCATTAATCCCATCCACTCTATTTTTCTTTCATCTCAGGAGTTTTATTTATTTATTGTTTTAATTTATTTTTAATTAATTTTTTAAAGTAAGCTCTAAGCCCAAGGTAGGGGTTGAACTCACAGCCCTGACATCAAGAGTCACATGCTCTACTGAGATAGCCAGGTTCCCCTCATCTTTAGTTTTCATTTCTAGGGGTTTGTTTTGGGTCTTTTTATATCATACAAATCTCATATATATTTAATATCTAGCTTAATGTGTGAAGTACAGTTTTAATGACTTTTTAACGTCCTTATCTACTACTTGTACCATCTTTACTTTTTGTAGTTGGTTTTGATTGATTTTTTCTCCTTGTTGTGGGTTGCTTTTTTCTGCTTCTCTGCCTGCTTGTTAGTATTTGATTGGATGCTGAGCATTGTAAATTTAAATTTTTAGGGTGCTGGATACATTTGCATACCTGTAAGTATTCTTGAACTTTATTCCAGGATGTAATTAAGTTACTTGGAAACAGTGTCATCCTTTTGAGTCTTGCTTTGGAGTTTTGTTAGTCAGAAACACACAGGAGTGTTTAGCGTAAGGTTGATTTTATGCCCCACTATTGAGGCAAAATCCTTCTGAGTAGTCTAACTAATGTCCCATGAATTATGGTTTTCCACTTGGATAAATTACTCCTGATCTCATGTGAGCTCTTGGGAATATTTTCCGATCTTTATAGTCCTCTACTGAATACATGAGGAGACCCTCTGCCTTGCACATTCTAGTCCCTTGATTTGTCTGGGCTCTCCTATGTGTATGTTTAACTCACAATATCTACCTATCAGTGTCATGGCCCAGAAACTCTCTCAAGACAGTAAACTGGCTCAATCATAGAGCCCGCCTCATTTGGTTCCCATCTCCCAGGGCTCATTGTCCTTTATTGCCTGATGTCCAATGTCTTGAAAATTATTGCTTCATGTATTTTGTCTTGCATTTTATTTGTTTCAAGTCGGAGAGAAAAATCTGATCCCTATTACTCCGTTCTGTTGGAAGTGGAAATCATAGCATGTAATTTGATCCTAATAACCTTGTTTTTCAGTGATTTTTTTTTTAATTTTAATTTTTTAGTTGAGAGAGAGAGAGAACACTCATGAGTGGGGGAGAGGGGCAGAGGGAGGGAGGGAGGGAGGGAGAGAGAGAGAGAGAGAGAGAGAGAGAGAGAGAGAGAACACCCCACACAGGCTCCATGCTCAGCACAGAGGCCAATGTGGGGCTCAATCCCACGACCCTGGGATCATGATCTGAGCAGAAACCAAGAGTTGGATGCTCAACTGAATAAGCAATCCAGGTGCCCCCAGTGAGTATTTTTTACATCTGTTTTTCACATGAGAAAATTTTGGTTTAGAGAGGTTTAGTTCTAAGCTAATTAAAGGTAAACCCAGGGTGTAAATCTAAGTATGTTTTCTTACAAAGCCTGTGTTCTTTTCACCATGTTGGGCTCATGGAGTTGTCTGAAAGGCATCCTGGCTTCCATGATATGTTTAAGCTTAGTCCAGTCATACAAGGTGACTCTGCCAGGGAACTCAAGGGAAACTTTCAACTATTACTCGTTAGGCCATGACTGACTTCTCTTCCTAAAGGTCACACTTTCCAGCCTGATTTCCTGGCTGCAATTCCTTTAAAGCAACAACCTTGTCCTATAAAGTTATTTGTCTTTACAGTTCAGTACCTGGCCCACACAAAGTTCCTTGGTAAATGATCATTGAATGAATAAATAAATGAGTAGAGGTATGGTTGGCTGAAGAGAAGGGCGCAGTTCCCTTCCTTGCCTTTTCCCCAACAACCACAGCACAAGGGTGGCAGGCCTCTGGACACCAATGAAATCACATTAGCATCAGTGATCCGGGGTCTGGCTCTGCTGGCTCAAGCCGGATCTCTAGGCCTCTTGAAACTCTTTGCCCCACTCTGTAACAGCATTTCTAAATTTTTAAGAATTCATGAGAGAATAACTAACAAATACTTCGAGCTGTTGGGGAAAAAAAAGCATTAGCTATAATTACATAAATAGAAAGTGGTAATTTTTTTGTTCCCTCAAGTCATAAACCAAAATTCTGTACTAGCTTTGGACTAGTAAATGTCACCTGTTAGTAAAAAAGCCATGTATCTCATAAAAGGACACTTTTCCTCCTAAGGTACCTCCAGCTTAAACGGCTCTCGCTGACCAGGTGATGAGAGGCCCCTTCTGGCACACTCAGCCATGACCAGGAAGCCTGAGCACTTTCCTCTTAGGAAATCCTTTGCAGTCCTTTGGCCATGGAACGCAGAGGAGGAGACAGAATAGGAATTTCTGCCCTAGTCCCGCACATTATGAGCCTATGTCCTTCAGGCATGGTGACATCCCCATTCATTACTTGATTCTACAGAATGGTTAATCTTCGAGGCTGCTTTTAGGGCCCTTGGGAATCCAGTTAAATTTAACTGGACCATGTGAAGCATATGCTGTGTTCCCAGCTTGGTGCTCTTACGGAGGTGGTCTTTGGCTTTCTGTTTGGGGGAGGTCTCACCCCTGAACTCCTAGGTCTGAGGAGAGAACACTGAGAGGTGACACTTTGGAGCCTGGGTGCATCAGCTTTAGAGAGAGACTGATAGCTCTGAAGGCTTATGGACCTCTGATAGGCGTGCCAGAAGGTTCTTTGCCCTTTCTAAATCTTTCCCCACCCCCTGCAATACTTGGAGATGCTACAATGTTTGAAATGAGTTCAGGTAAATCCGATGAAATATGATATAGGTGCTGAGTCATGTGCATTTTAATTGCTTTTTAAAGTTCACTCTTAGAGTGGGTGTTTAGTATGTGTTAGTCACATCCACATGTTTATTCATTTCATATTTATCAATGCTAGTGTTTTCTCCATTTTCCCCAGATGTGGAAACTGGAAAGGATTTAGGCGTTTGCCAGACAAATTAGAAACTGAGATTTTAGTAATATTTGGCGTGCTGATTCTAGTTCCAATGCTCTTTTCACCATTGCTTTCTTTCAACGGGACCTCTTTTTGAGCCAATAACATTGGGGTTTTTTGTTTGTTTTTTTAGCTTTTGGATTTACCTGTCAGTGGTAAACAGCATAGGTAGAAGAGAAAGCAGTAACTTTGTGACATTAGATTAACCTTATTTTAAGTCCTGGATCCATCACTTAAAAGCTTTGTGACATTAAGGGGCACCTGGGTGGCTCAGTTGGTTGAGTGTCTGACTTCAGCTCTGGTCGTCTCGCGGCTTGTGGGTTGCAGTCCCTCATTGGGCTCTGTGCTGAAAGTTCAGAGCTTGGAGTCAGCTTCAGATTCTGTGTCTCCCTCTCTCTGCCCCTCCCCTGCTCACACTCCGTGTGTGTGTGTGTGTGTGTGTGTGTGTGTGTGTGTGTGTCTCAAAAATAAACAAACATTAAAAAAAATTTAAAAAAAAAGCTTTGTGACATTGGGCAAACTACTTAAATTCTCTGATTCTCAGTTCCTTTACCTGTAAAGGAAGGATAAAAGCACCTGACTTCCAGTGTTGTTGTTTTGAATATTCTGAGAGATTATGCATCTAAATGCCTGGCATGATAAATACTGAATTATCTATGACCATCCACACAGGTCTCATTGTTTTCATAATGCAGCCTCTCATTCCAGTTGAAGCTTCACCTCCATAAATCCTTCCCTTATTATTTTAGACTTTGTAAATCTATCTTTCCTCTGAGTTATAGCATTTACAACCTCAGTGTCCTAGTTAACAATTAACTATGTATTGTTCTATGTTCTTAGTCCCTGACTAGATTGGAAGCTTTGGGGAGCCGTGGACTAGATCTGAGCTCTCTGTATATTCTCTATGGCATTGAATATATTCTGGGTATGCAATACATACTTTATGCATACTTTGGGGAGTAATTCTTGTAGTAGAAAAGAAGCTGGGCTATTCCATTGCCATCAGCTTATACTAACATGTCTAGCTCATATTGTTATAGAGACAGTGAAAAGATAGAAGGCAGACTTTATAGGTCCCAGCACACCTGTTTGTGGCAAGATAGGAGACTTTGGTAATGTATCTCTTCTCCAGGTTACCCAACCCATAGTGGCCTATGCACTGAGTCAAGATGGCACAGAGACCAAACCATGAGTTTCAAAGCATCAGAGTTTCAATCTCACAACTATTCTGACTGCCTTTGGGTCCTTGAGCAAGTCTGAATCTGTTTCTTTACCTTTAAAATGGGGATAGGGTGCCTGCATGGCTCAGTTGGTTAAGCATCTGACTTTGGCTCAGGTCATGATCTCACGGTTTGTGAGTTTGAGCCCTGTGTCAGGTTCTGTGATGACAGCGCGAGCCTGCTTTAGATTCTTTGTCTCCCTCTCTCTCTGCGTCTCTCTCTCTCTCTCTCTTCCCCCCCTCTCAAAAATAAACATTTTAAAATGGGGATAATAGTCCTTTGCAGCACTATTGCAAAGATAAAATGAGATTTATTAGGTGGAAGGATTTAGTAAGTGGTAACATGCTATAAAATGTTTTTTTTTTTTAATCCTTTTTATTTTATTTTATTTTTTTAATTTTTTTTTTCAACGTTTATTTATTTTTGGGACAGAGAGAGACAGAGCATGAACGGGGGAGGGGCAGAGAGAGAGGGAGACACAGAATCGGAAACAGGCTCCAGGCTCTGAGCCATCAGCCCAGAGCCTGACGCGGGGCTCGAACTCACGGACCGCGAGATCGTGACCTGGCTGAAGTCGGACGCTTAACCGACTGCGCCACCCAGGCGCCCCTTTAATCCTTTTTATTAAGAAGAATTGGATCCTTGTTTTCACCATATGAAAAAGTTAGAGAAGAGTAAACAAAGGAAGCAAAAAGCCCATTTGGAGGTACCCAGACAATGCTCATCCAGAGTCAGGGAAACAGATAATTTCTGAGAAGGGAACCTGGGGATACTAGTAAGTTTATGAGCCAAGTGCAGAGAAGGGCCCCAGTCAACAGAAAAAAAAGGGGGCCTTCCTTTTCCGAAGGCCTAGAACACTGAGTCAGCTAAGCATGGGTTGGAGGGATCTGAGGAGGAAGAGTGAGAGACAAGTATGATCTTGAGGGTCAGAACTAGAGAAAGTGCCTGTGGAAGGATCAGAACTGGTGTCAACCCCAGGGGCCCAGGGGGTGATGGTGACAAGATTAGCTGATATTTACCAGACATATTCTATTCCAGGCACGGTGGTAGGTGTTTGACAGGCTGTATCTCATGAGGTAGGTGATGCTGCTATCCCTGCTTTACTGGTGAAGAAACATAAGCTTAGGGAGGGTAAGTCATCACAAGACCAGCTCTTGTCCTGCCTGACTGCAGATCTTACCTCTCAGCCATTGCGTCCTACTTTCTTGAAACTTGTGAACTTACATCACCACTTAGTCTGTTTACCTCTAAACGTTTCAGTTTGGAGTAAAAACTAGTTGTGTATGTGAACACACCAAGATATGCAGCAATTTCGGTCCAGGTTGAGAGGTTGTTGCCCTGGAGAAGAGAAAGCGTTGCCCTGGAGACAGATACACATAGACACATATGCGCAGACCTCATTTTCTTTGATTTCCTGGTCATTGTGGCAGCAAAAATTTACCAGAGGCAGTGACGGAAACTCAGATTAACGGAGGAAAGGGGGAGGGTGGTGAATTTTCGGTTGGGGACTGCCCTGCAGGAGCCCCATTTCTTCTCAGCAGTGTGGCTCAAGATCACAAGCTGTTCCCTGAAGCACATTCACCTCTTCCTGGATCAGTGCTTATTTCCAGAGCTCTGCAGGGCTTCTGGTATATCCTGACCATCTCCTGGGATGTGACCCTAATATTTCACTCTTGATGCTGCTTATTAACCTAACATGACAGTGTAGTTGAATGGGATGGGCCTGTGAGTGAAAAGTTGTTTTGTTTTTTTTTAAATAGCTAGAAGGATCATTAATTTCAATATGAAGAAGAGATTTCTCAATTTATTCCTCAAATTTTTTCTTGAGTCACCTCTTTGTGGTGATCAACTGTACTAGGTACAGAGATGAATAAGCCCCTAGTCCTAAGGAGCTAATGTAAAAATGTAAATGTGATACATTGTGATTATGACTAGAAATAGAAGTTCCAACAATTAAAGCCTCCCTCAATTAGAATAGATTACAAAGCAAAGTCACAAGTTTTCCCATCTCTGGAAGTTTCAAGGAGACTCTGAATAATAACCTGGTCATGACTGGATTACTGCATTGGATGTTGACATGGACCATGTCTTGACTATATGATTTGAAAATATTCTCTTCCTGGAATGCTAAGGCTGTATTATTTTATGCAGCAGTTACAGTGCTGTGGCGGTTGTGGGGTTAAGGCAACAGAAGCAATGTGGCAGATGTTCTGGGTTTCCTCCCCCAAATCTGTCCTCTCTTTCTTAAGAGAAATCCAACTTTGTCCCAATTATGTACAGCTTAAAATACTCAGCTTGCAACTTGCACAAGGGTAGCCTTGTGACACCGTTCTGACCAGTGAGATGTAAGATCAAGTCACCAAGTGGAGCTTCTGGGAAGCTTCTTGTTAAAGCTGAGTCATCTGGTAAGTTTCTTTCAGCTTTCACATTTTGCCTTTTGTCCCCTCTGCAGTTTTTATTTTCTGCTAGGAACTTGGCTGTGATGCCTGGAGATGGGATAGCCATTTTGTGACTTTAGCAAAAACCATTTGCTAAAGATAGTAGGACAGAAAAAGAGAAGGAACCTGTATCTCTGGTACCATCCTAGATTCTCTTTACCAGCCCTGATTCCATACATGCAGACTTTTTGTTACAGGAAAAGATAAACCATTATTTAGTTAGATCACTGTAATTGAATTTCTGTTACTTGCAGCCAAATATACTCTTAACTTATATACATAATATAGTGAAAAACATGACTTGGATTCAAATTGCTTTTTCATCATTTATGATCAAGGAGAAATTAGGCAAATTACATGAATCTCATGGAATGTCAGTCTCATATGTAATTGACATGAATAATGCATGAATCTTACAGGGGTTTGGAGGAGGATTAGAGATAATATGGGTGAAGTGGTCCAGCATAGTCCCTGGTACACAGAAGGTACACCTTAATAGATGTTTCTTTGATTTTTGTAGTTGGATATCTTCCCAATGGAGGCCCTTGAAATGATTAAAAAAGATGCTCATGTTATTGATGGGCAGACTCTGTAGTAGGGATGCACAGATGATTCATAGATATGTGGAAAGACAGGATTAGAGATTCTATTTAGATTTATGTTCATCTTAACCTTTTTAACATTTCTACTTTGAGTACGTTTTATGTGTAAGTGTAGAAATACATGATATAATTTATAAATAAAAAAAATAAATGCTTGGGGTACATAATAAAAAAGGTTTGGAGACCACTGCCAAGTATAACCTACATCATCAGAAAAGATTTCTGGGCCCCATGAATCAGAAACTCTTTGGTGGGACTGAAAATTGCATTTTGCCTAGGTGAGTCTCACATTCACCTAAAATTTAAAACTATGCCTAATTTGGAACCTAAGTTTAGAATAGGGGAATTTCTCCTTATATAATCCAAACCTGTGGTGCCAATATTTTCTAGAATTTAGGGCCCTTAATGTTTAGTTCCTTTTTTAACTGCTTATGGTAGCATAAGAGTAGTGAACTCATGATTAGTATTCAAGATTATTAAGCCTAAATTTCAGACGAGATTGGGCATATTCAGACTGTAGATAAGCCTAACTTTCTTTTTTTTTTTTTTTTATTATATGAAATTTATTGTCAAATTGGTTTCCATACAACACCCAGTGCTCATCCCAAAAGGTGCCCTCCTCAATACCCATCACCCACCCTCTCTTCCCTCCCACCCCCCATCAACCCTCAGTTTGTTCTCAGTTTTTAACAGTCTCTTATGCTTTGGCTCTCTCCCACTCTAACCTCTTTTTTTCTTTTTTCCTCCCCCTCCCCCATGGGTTTCTGTTAAGTTTCTCAGGATCCACATAAGAGTGAAACCATATGGTATCTGTCTTTCTCTGTATGGCTTATTTCACTTAGCATCACACTCTCCAGTTCCATCCACGTTGCTGCAAAAGGCCATATTTCATTTTTTCTCATTGCCACGTAGTATTCCATTGTGTATATAAACCACAATTTCTTTATCCATTCATCAGTTGATGGACATTTAGGCTCTTTCCATAATTTGGCTATTGTTGAGAGTGCTGCTATGAACATTGGGGTACAAGTGCCCCTATGCATCAGTACTCCTGTATCCCTTGGATAAATTCCTAGCAGTGCTATTGCTGGGTCATAGGGTAGGTCTATTTTTAATTTTCTGAGGAACCTCCACACTGCTTTCCAGAGCGGCTGCACCAATTTGCATTCCCACCAACAGTGCAAGAGGGTTCCCATTTCTCCACATCCTCTCCAGCATCTATAGTCTCCTGATTTGTTCATTTTGGCCACTCTGACTGGCGTGAGGTGATACCTGAGTGTGGTTTTGATTTGTATTTCCCTGATAAGGAGCAACGCTGAACATCTTTTCATGTGCCTGTTGGCCATCCGGATGTCTTCTTTAGAGAAGTGTCTATTCATGTTTTCTGCCCATTTCTTCACTGGGTTATTTGTTTTTCGGGTGTGGAGTTTGGTGAGCTCTTTATAGATTTTGGATACTAGCCCTTTGTCCGATATGTCATTTGCAAATATCTTTTCCCATTCCGTTGGTTGCCTTTTAGTTTTGTTGGTTGTTTCCTTTGCTGTGCAGAAGCTTTTTATCTTCATAAGGTCCCAGTAATTCACTTTTGCTTTTTATTCCCTTGCCTTTGGGGATGTGTCGAGTAAGAGATTGCTACGGCTGAGGTCAGAGAGGTCTTTTCCTGCTTTCTCCTCTAAGGTTTTGATGGTTTCCTGTCTCACATTCAGGTCCTTTATCCATTTTGAGTTTATTTTTGTGAATGGTGTGAGAAAGTGGTCTAGTTTCAACCTTCTGCATGTTGCTGTCCAGTTCTCCCAGCACCATTTGTTAAAGAGGCTGTCTTTTTTCCATCGGATGTTCTTTCCTGCTTTGTCAAAGATGAGTTGGCCATACGTTTGTGGGTCTAGTTCTGGGGTTTCTATTCTATTCCATTGGTCTATGTGTCTGTTTTTGTGCCAATACCATGCTGTCTTGATGATGACAGCTTTGTAGTAGAGGCTAAAGTCTGGGATTGTGATGCCTCCTGCTTTGGTCTTCTTCTTCAAAATTCCTTTGGCTATTCGGGGCCTTTTGTGGTTCCATATGAATTTTAGGATTGCTTGTTCTAGTTTCGAGAAGAATGCTGGTGCAATTTTGATTGGGATTGCATTGAATGTGTAGATAGCTTTGGGTAGTATTGACATTTTGACAATATTTATTTTTCCAATCCATGAGCAGGGAATGTCTTTCCATTTCTTTAAATCTTCTTCAATTACCTTCATAAGCTTTCTATAGTTTTCAGCATACAGATCCTTTACATCTTTGGTTAGATTTATTCCTAGGTATTTTATGCTTCTTGGTGCAATTGTGAATGGGATCAGTTTCTTTATTTGTCTTTCTGTTGCTTCATTGTTAGTGTATAAGAATGCAACTGATTTCTGTACATTGATTTTGTATCCTGCAACTTTGCTGAATTCATGTATCAATTCTAGCAGACTTTTGGTGGAGTCTATCGGATTTTCCATGTATAGTATCATGTCATCTGCAAAAAGCGAAAGCTTGATTTCATCTTTGCCAATTTTGATGCCTTTGATTTCCTTTTGTTGTCTGATTGCTGATGCTAGAACTTCCAGCACTATGTTAAACAACAGCGGTGAGAGTGGGCATCCCTGTCGTGTTCCTGATCTCAGGGAAAAAGCTCTCAGTTTTTCCCCGTTGAGGATGATGTTAGCTGTGGGCTTTTCATAAATGGCTTTTATGATCTTTAAGTATGTTCCTTCTATCCCGACTTTCTCAAGGGTTTTTATTAAGAAAGGGTGCTGGATTTTGTCAAAGGCCTTTTCTGCATCGATTGACAGGATCATATGGTTCTTCTCTTTTTTTTTGTTAATGTGATGTATCACGTTGATTGATTTGCGAATGTTGAACCAGCCCTGCATCCCAGGAATGAATCCCACTTGATCATGGTGAATAATTCTTTTTATATGCCGTTGAATTCGATTTGCTAGTATCTTATTGAGAATTTTTGCATCCATATTCATCAGGGATATTGGCCGGTAGTTCTCTTTTTTTACTGGGTCTCTGTCTGGTTTAGGAATCAAAGTAATACTGGCTTCATAGAATGAGTCTGGAAGTTTTCCTTCCCTTTCTATTTCTTGGAATAGCTTGAGAAGGATAGGTATTATCTCTGCTTTAAACGTCTGGTAGAACTCCCCTGGGAAGCCATCTGGTCCTGGACTCTTATTTGTTGGGAGATTTTTGATAACCGATTCAATTTCTTCGCTGGTTATGGGTCTGTTCAAGCTTTCTATTTCCTCCTGATTGAGTTTTGGAAGAGTGTGGGTGTTCAGGAATTTGTCCATTTCTTCCAGGTTGTCCAATTTGTTGGCATATAATTTTTCATAGTATTCCCTGATAATTGTTTGTATCTCTGAGGGATTGGTTGTAATCATTCCATTTTCATTCATGATTTTATCTATTTGGGTCATCTCCCTTTTCTTTTTGAGAAGCCTGGCTAGAGGTTTGTCAATTTTGTTTATTTTTTCAAAAAACCAACTCTTGGTTTTGTTGATCTGCTCTACAGTTTTTTTAGACTCTATATTGTTTATTTCTGCTCTGATCTTTATTATTTCTCTTCTTCTGCTGGGTTTGGGGTGTCTTTGCTGTTCTGCTTCTATTTCCTTTAGGTGTGCTGTTAGATTTTGTATTTGGGATTTTTCTTGTTTCTTGAGATAGGCCTGGATTGCAATGTATTTTCCTCTCAGGACTGCCTTCGCTGCGTCCCAAAGCGTTTGGATTGTTGTATTTTCATTTTCGTTTGTTTCCATATATTTTTTAATTTCTTCTCTAATTGCCTGGTTGACCCACTCATTCGTTAGTAGGGTGTTCTTTAACCTCCATGCTTTTGGAGGTTTTCCAGACTTTTTTCTGTGGTTGATTTCAAGCTTCATAGCATTGTGGTCTGAAAGTATGCATGGTATAATTTCAATTCTGGTAAACTTATGAAGGGCTGTTTTGTGACCCAGTATATGATCTATCTTGGAGAATGTTCCATGTGCACTCGAGAAGAAAGTATATTCTGTTGCTTTGGGATGCAGAGTTCTAAATATATCTGTCAAGTCCATCTGATCCAATGTCTCATTCAGGGCCCTTGTTTCTTTACTGACCGTGTGTCTAGATGATCTATCCATTTCTGTAAGTGGGGTGTTAAAGTCCCCTGCAATTACCACATTCTTATCAATAAGGTTGCTTATGTTTATGAGTAGTTGTTTTATATATTTGGGGGCTCCGGTATTCGGCGCATAGACATTTATAATTGTTAGCTCTTCCTGATGAATAGACCCTATAACTATTATATAATGTCCTTCTTCATCTCTTGTTACAGCCTTTAATTTAAAGTCTAGTTTGTCTGATATAAGTATGGCTACTCCAGCTTTCTTTTGGCTTCCAGTGGCATGATAAATAGTTCTCCATCCCCTCACTCTCAATCTAAAGGTGTCCTCAGGTCTAAAATGAGTCTCTTGTAGACAGCAAATAGATGGGTCTTGTTTTTTTATCCATTCTGATACCCTATGTCTTTTGGTTGGCGCATTTAATCCATTTACATTCAGTGTTATTATAGAAAGATACGGGTTTAGAGTCATTGTGATGTCTGTATGTTTTATGCTTGTAGTGTTGTCTCTGGTACTTTGTCTCACAGGGTCCCCCTTAGGATCTCTTGTAGGGCTGGTTTAGTGGTGACAAATTCCTTCAGTTTTTGTTTGTTTGGGAAGACCTTTATCTCTCCTTCTATTCTAAATGACAGACTTGCTGGATAAAGGATTCTCGGCTGCATATTTTTTCTGTCTAGCACACTGAAAATCTCGTGCCAATTCTTTCTGGCCTGCCAAGTTTCAAAAGAGAGATCAGTCACGAGTCTTATAGGTCTCCCTTTATATGTGAGGGCACGTTTACCCCTTGCTGCTTTCAGAATTTTCTCTTTATCCTTGTATTTTGCCAGTTTCACTATGATATGTCGTGCAGAAGATCGATTCAAGTTACGTCTGAAGGGAGTTCTCTGTGCCTCTTGGATTTCAATGCCTTTTTCCTTCCCCAGTTCAGGGAAGTTCTCAGCTATTATTTCTTCAAGCACCCCTTCAGCACCTTTCTCTCTCTCTTCCTCCTCTGGGATACCAATTATGCGTATATTATTTCTTTTTAGTGTATCACTTAGTTCTCTAATTTTCCCCTCATACTCCTGGATTTTTTTATCTCTCTTTTTCTCAGCTTCCTCTTTTTCCATAACTTTATCTTCTAGTTCACCTATTCTCTCCTCTGCCTCTTCAATCCGAGCCGTGGTGGTTTCCATTTTGTTTTGCATTTCATTTAAAGCGTTTTTCAGCTCCTCGTGACTGTTCCTTAGTCCCTTGATCTCTGTAGCAAGAGATTCTCTGCTGTCCTCTATACTGTTTTCAAGCCCAGCGATTAATTTTATGACTATTATTCTAAATTCACTTTCTGTTATATTATTTAAATCCTTTTTGATCAGCTCATTAGCTGTTGTTATTTCCTGGAGATTCTTCTGAGGGGAATTCTTCCGCTTGGTCATTTTGGATAGTCCCTGGCATGGTGAGGACCTGCAGGGCACTTCCCCTGTGCTGTGGTGTATAACTGGAGTTGGTGGGCGGAGTCGCAGTCAGACCTGATGTCTGCCCCCGGCCCACCGCTGGGGCCACAGTCAGACTGGTGTGTGCCTTCTCTTCCCCTCTCCTAGGGGCGGGATTCACTGTGGGGTGGCGTGGCCCGTCTGGGCTACTTGCACACTGCCAGGCTTGTGATGCTGGGGATCTGGCGTATTAGCTGGGGTGGGTAGGCAAGGTGCACAGGGGCAGGAGGGGCAGGCTTAGCTCGCTTCTCCTTAGGTGATCCACTTTGGGAGGGGCCCTGTGGCAGCGGGAGGGAGTCAGATCCGCTGCCGGAGGTTTGGCTCCGCAGAAGCACAGAGTTGGGTGTTTGCGCGGAGCGAGGAAGTTCCCTGGCAGGAACTGGTTCTCTTTGGGATTTTGGCTGGGGGATGGGCGGGGGAGATGGTGCTGGCGAGCGCCTTTGTTCCCCACCAAACTGAGCTCTGTCGTCCGGGGGCTCAGCAGCTCTCCCTCCCTTTGTCCTCCAGCCTTCCCGCTTTCTGAGCAGAGCTGTTAACTTATGACCTCCCAGACGCTAAGTCGCGCTTGCTGTCGGAACACAGTCCGTCAGGCCCCTCCGCTTTTGCCCGCCAGACTCGGGGGCTCTGCTTGGCTGGCGAGCCGCCCCTCCACCCCGGCTCCCTCCCGCCAGTCCGTGGAGCGCGCACCGCCTTGCCGCCCTTCCTACCCTCTTCCGTGGGCCTCTCGTCTGCGCTTGGCTCCAGCGACTCCGCTCTGCTAATCCTCTGGTGGTTTTCTGGGTTATTTAGGCAGGTGTAGGTGGAATCTAAGAGATCAGCAGGACGCGCGGTGAGCCCAGCGTCCTCCTACGCCGCCATCTTCCAATCTTTTCGATAAGCCTAACTTTCAAATACATCTGCCTGAGCCTGGAACTGCAAAGGCAAGGTAAGGAAGTAGGTAAAATTTACCTTTTTTGATCTTGTTTCCCTTGTTGCAGGGCCACTAGAGTCTCCTATTCCGGAAGACTCACTATGCTCTCATAATAACTCAGAGTTTCACAGGACCCTCCTTTGCTCCCTCTACTGCCCTCTGCTGAGATTGTATCATGCTCCTATAATTCAAGTAATTCCCTGTGGTAGTTATGGGCTATTTAGGGAGACAGTATGGAATTATGAATGAAAAGATCCGAGTTTTGGAATTTGTTATACAACAAATGCTCAGAAATATATATTGAAGTCTTATAGGCATTGTGCTAAGCACTATGGATCTAAAATTAGAAGGTAAGTGGTTCTTACTTTAAAGAATGTGAAGATTAGTGTGGAAACCACATAAACCATTCAGTACTGTGAAGTGACTGCTGTTGTACAGGTATAAACAAAAAACACTAGGAGTAAGAATGTGCAGGTCTGCTTGGGAGAGGCAAGAAAGTCTTCCAGAAAAGGTATCACATGAGCTGAAAGATGTAGAGTTTTACAAGAAAGAGTGTTCTGGACAAGAGGACTCAGCTGGGCAAAAGCCCAGAGCAGGAGAGAGCTGGAAAGTTCTAGAAACTTGGAGTGGTTTGGTTTTTGTGTATCATAAGTTATGTAGTGGGACTGTCAGGAGAATATGGCAGGGGCCAGGCCCAACCATGCCATACACAGGAGTCAGGTTTCATACTTTTAGCAACTTTTAGCATACTTTTGTATTTTAGAATGATTGCTCTAGCAGCAGAATGGAGGATAAGTAGGAGGGGACATCAGCCTAGAAAGTAAAAGGTTAGTTAGAAAGTCAGTGTCATTGACAGGTGAGAGATGATGAGGACCATAAAGAAGCTGGTGTTGGGGATAGAGTTGAAAGATAATGAGGGGTCCACACCAATAAGACTTGGTGATTGACTGGATATGAGCAGTGAGGGATACTCAGGTTTCTATCTTAAGTAATTAGGTGAATGGTAGCACCATTTTCCCAAAATAGGATGCTAGAGGAGGGGACATCTTCCTGGTTCTGCCATTCTCTGGTAATCTGAACTTGACAAGTTACTTGACCTTTCCAAATCTCACTTTTCTTCATCTATAAAATGAAACTGTATGACCATTAGGTGTAAAGTATGTAGGAGGCACTTCATCCATGAAGGCTAATAATAATAATCCATGAAAACCAGTTCTTCAGATATTAAAATGTATAATATTTTACCTTTCCCAAGTAATACAATGCTTTAGTAAAAAGTGCATGTGTGTTTAGAAAGTCCTTATTTATTTGTGTATATTTGGTTGTATTGCTTTTTATCTCATAAAGAAGCAGTGGAAAAATATATACCAGATTATATGAGTACAAGATGGTCCCTGATTTATGATGGTTCGACTTATGATTTTTTCACCTTATGCATTCAGGAGAAAAATTAAAACAAACTTTTTAATGTTTATTTTTGAAACAGAGAGAGACAGAGTGTGAGCGGGGAAGGGGCAGAGAGAGAGGGAGACACAGAATCTGAAGCAGGCTCCAGGCTCCAAACTGTCTTCACAGAGCCTGATGCGGGGCTCGAACTCACAAACCGTGAGATCATGACCTGAGCCAAAGTTGGACACCCAACCAACTGAGCCACCCAGGTGCCTCAGGAGAAAACTTTTTTAAAATTAAAGTTTATTTATTTTGAGGGGGGGGGTGGCACGGGCAGAAAGAGAGAGGGAGAGAGAATCCCAAGCAGGCCCCGTGCTGTCAGTCCCACATGGGGCTTGAACTCACAAACCATGAGATCATGACCTGAGCTGAAATCAAGAGTCAGATGTTTAACTGACTGAGCCACCCAAGTGCCCCGAGAAACTGTGCTTTGAATTTTGAGTATGTACTTGGCCATATTTTTGAATTTTGAGTTGTGAACCACAGTTCCCAGGCAGCCACACAATCATGATCAAACAACCAATACACCACTTAACAGTCTGTCTGTGCCTGTACAACCATTTTGTTTTTCACTTTCAGTATAGTATTCAATAAATTACATGAGATATTCAACACTTTATTATAGAAGGCTTGGTGTTAGATAATTTTGCCCAACTGTAGGCTAATGTAAATGTTCTGAGGGCATTTAGGTAGGCTAGGCTAAGCTATGTGGTTCAGTAAGGTAGGTGTATTAAATGCATTTTCAACTTACAATATTTTTGATTTACAATGGGTTATTGGGATGTAACCCCGTTGGAAGTCAAGGAAGATCTTTAGTTACCTATGGGATGGAGATGGGAATATGGGAAGTGGAGGAGGATAGACATAGGAATGGGAACAAGATTTTTTTTTTTTTTTTAATTTTTTTTTCAACGTTTATTTATTTTTTTGGGGACAGAGAGAGACAGAGCATGAACGGGGGAGGGGCAGAGAGAGAGGGAGACACAGAATCGGAAACAGGCTCCAGGCTCTGAACCATCAGCCCAGAGCCCGACGCGGGGCTCGAACTCCCGGACCGCGAGATCGTGACCTGGCTGAAGTCGGATGCTTAACCGACTGCGCCACCCAGGCGCCCCGGGAACAAGATTTTTAAATAGGTATCATTTTGTTTTAATTTTGAACCATGATTGTATTAGCTTTTTAAGACATTAAATTAAAAAAAAGTAAGTCCTGGGGTGACTTTAATGATGTGAATATCAGACATATGTTCAGTGGTTTCCACCAAAAGTCCTGGGGCTTTTTTACCTCCCTGCTGTAGACTTGACCTTTGTCCTGGAATTTTCTTCTAAATCTCCCCTACTTTTCTTTTCTAACTCCCACTTCACCTCAGGTCTTAGCTCAAGCATTAGTTCCTTCCTGTTACAGCTCTTTCTTTACTACCCCCTTTTCATTAGATTCTCTTCTCCTGTTTTCCCATGGGGTCTTGTGATAGCTGTAACCACGGCTTTTCTTCCAGTGGGCTGTAATTATTAATTTATTGTCTTTCTGACCATTATACCATGAGTCCTTGAGGGTATGAAGAGTCTTATGTGACTGTATCACCAGCATCAGACACTACTCATAGCTTATCATAAGTGTTCAAGAGATGCTTATTGAATGATTTTGCAATGTATGTGTAATGTGATCTCATGCCATGGACTTTTGGAGATTGTTACTATTTCAAACATTAGGCATTAGTCAGGCCAATGCACTGATTCTTTTTCCCTTCCTTCCTTCCTTTCTTCCTTCCTTTCCCTCTGCTTTCTCCTTTTTCCTTCCTTTCTTCCTTCTCCCACCTCCTCCCTTCCTTCCCGTCCTCCTCCTCCACCTCCTTCTTTTCTTCATCTTCATCTCCGTCTCCTTCTCTTCTTTCTCCTCTTCCTTCTCCTCTCTTTCCTTCATTTCTTTCTTCCTTGAATAAATACACAGGTTGTCACCTATCCTGGTCTCTCAGTTGCAGTTGCTGTATATGAAGCAGAAATCCCTTACCTATGAGATTAACATAAACAAAGGCAAAAATCCACTCATATATAATACCAAGGCCCAAGGGAAACCAAGAGCCTTAAAAGGAATTCAGAAGTTTCTCTGATTAGATTGTGATCTCTTGAAAAGCAGAGACTATATTTCCCACCTTTGTGCCTGCCCCTGGTACTTTGCATAGTGGCTGGTGCAGAGTAGGTACTCAATAAATGAGTGCTAAACTTAATTGAAAAAAAAAAAAATAATAGGGCATGTCTTAGCTTCTCTTGAGAATTTTTATCTGGAGGGGAAGAACTATGAATTTTGAAAATTAAGTGGTTAAATATACACAGAAGCAGGAAAATGGTTGAGTATGGAACTGAAGGACAGGTAGACGTTGGCTTAGTTTTTCCTTTTTCACCAATAACTGTGTGACCTTGGCTAAATTACTTAAATCTAAACCTGTCTTCACTTGCAAAACATGCACGCATGCACACACATACAATCTCAGATGGTTACTAAGATAATTGAATGAATTAACGAGAGCAAAGGCCTTAGCACATGCTTGTCACCTTGTAATTTACTCAGTGTTGTTTCATTGAGCATGCTTTTGTTCAACATGATATCTAGCTATTATATCAAAAAATTTTTAAGGCCCCGTCAATAGTATAGGTCTTAAACTTACAAAACCTGAAGGAATCTCAACTAAGAAAGAAATTGGGGAAGAGGCTGGATTAGAAGGCAGTCAGCTGAGGGTACTTGCCTCTCAAATTGAGTTCTTGGCTAAAGCTAAAATTGGAAGACAAGAGAAATGAGACTTTGGAGTCATAGATACCATGCAGCACAAAATGATTAAAGCAAAGTGCAGTGCTGGCTTGTGGTCGTGTACCTGTTATCTTGGAAGTACAGCCCATGTGCACCTCTCTCTGCGTCATTTCAGCAAATACGCTTTAGTTGTGGGTGAAGTGGAAAGAAGTGGGATGGCAGAGGGACACTGGAGAACTGTCGGAGACAATATTTGAGGATAGGACCAAATGGACTCATATTCCTAGTGCCTTGTAACTCATTGATTGCCAGGAACCTGGCTGAGGCAGAGCAATGGTTTATTCAGCTTTTATTCAGCTCAGCGCCCTGTTGACAACAAAATGTGTCTGAGTCACAGGGGGTCAAGTGACTGCAGCTTCTCTGATGAGTCATTGTCTTGCCTCCACTAATGTCCCAGCAGCTGGGTCTGACTTGTTTACTGAGAGCAAGCTACAGCTGTCTGCAGGTACAGACTGTTGTGCTCCAGATCTCACCAGCAGAGTGAGCATGCTTGGTTTGGGAGTATTTGTATTCCTGGAAGGTCTTGAAGTGTAACAGGCAGGGGCTGCCCAGTGTGATGTGACAATGTTCTTTCCTCAAAATTGGTAACCTCAAAATGAGCACCTGTTTAGATTGGGACTTCAAAGGGTTGAGCAAGAGTTAGAAGGTGTGAATAGGACTGATATATATTGCTTAGGATCTTAGCAAGGTTGGTGACTAATCTACACTGGGCAATTGAAGAATGCTTAATAGACTATTTACAAAGGTGTGGGTGGGTTCAGGGAAACAACAAGTGATGGTGCAAGAGACCCCAGGAAAACCAGAGTGGGGAGCCATTACTGACAAAGCAGGGGCAGGAGTGGTTACTGGGGTTGGAGGGAGTAGAAATATGTGGAGGTCACCTGGGAGGATCTGTGGCCATCACTTAAAGAGTGCAATCAAATTATAGTTAACCAACAGGAAGGGAGCTAGAGGAATAAATCCCAACCTCACTCTCTTTCTACCTTCTCTCCTTATGTCCTTCCACTGGCCAAATCCAACTGGAAGGCAGAGAGCAAAGCAGCTTTTGATGCTGGCCATAGAGATTGCCTCCTAGGAGAAAGGGCAGAGTGGAAAAGGTAGAGATGGGATCTGGGGGCAAACAAAAAGCTTGTGGCACACCTTGCTTACTAGTCATGTTAGTTTCTTCTCTGGTTCTTAGTTTCATTCATCATAAAATGGAGAAATCACTCTACCCACTGTTGGCTACCCATTGTTGTGAGAATGGAATGAGATAATATAGGTAGAAGGTTTTGAAAAGCCATGAAGGGCTTCGTGAATGTTGAGTATGAAGTTGTTGAATAGCTACTACTTTTCAAGGAGGAAGGAACTACAATGTCACGTGACCAGCATTAATCCCTTACTTCCCAATTAGTTCACCAGCCCTTCTTTTTTTAAAATGTTTATTTATTTTGAGAGAGTGCAAGTATGAGTGGGGGAGGGGGGGGAGAGAGTGAGAGAGAGAGAGAGAAGGTATCCCAAGCAGGCTCCTTGCTGACACTGACAGTGTAGAGCCCAATGTGGGGCTGGATCACACAAAATGTGACATCACGACCTGAACCAGAAGTCAAGAGTCAGACGCTTTACTGCTTAACTGACTGAGCCATCCAGGCGCCTCCACCAGCCCTTCCTGAGACCCTAGTAGGTATATAGTCCATACCTGATGCTGAGTGTGAGCATGGGAACAAAGGTGGGTAGGCTATATTAAAAAAAGGTGATACAGGGCGTAGCCACTACTCCTTCAAAAGCTTGTTGGAAAGAAAGATAAGAAGGTATGTGTATATTCCCATACCTACATATGAAATGTATGGAAAGTTATTAAGGTATCTCTGTGAGTACGTGCACACGCACACTCACAAAGTAATGAAGTCGCAGATGCAAATGAAGCAACAACTTCATTGATTAGAGTTGAACAGGGACAATCAGAAGAGGTAACACCAGAAAAATGGACTCTGACTTGGAAACTGAACCTTGAGATGGCAGCCTACTGACCTATTGAGAGTTTCTTCTGTTATTTTTCTTCCAGGTTTAGGAACGGACCTTTTCGAATAGAGGATGAAATATCTGAGTTCTTTGAACTTACGTCTTTGTTTCTTCTTCTTTCTATCTCTAATGCCAGGCATAGTATTCTGAAGGTTGTCAGGAAATGTTTGTTAAATGAATCAGTAAAAAAAAAAATATATATATATATATATATATATATATGTGTGTGTGTGTGTGTATATATATATATATATATATATATATATATGGTATTTGTGCTACCAGGTTAAGTGAGAGAATGCCTATGATAACAGTGCCTCCCTTGAGCTGTGGTCCCTATGAGAATTCTTCCAAGGGTGTTTGAAGTAGCACTGCATGCAAAAGAGGAGTCCCTGTGAATGAGTTTAGCATACGCTTTTGATAAGTGATTTGCATAAGATTAGCCTGTGCATAGACTGCAATCTTAGAAATTTCCAGACAGAAAATACTCTCTGGAAGATGTTCCATTTATTAAGAGCCTATGACATGCCAGACATGTTTCTTCAATCCTTTACTTCTGGGCTCAGTATAAAGTGATGAATAAGGGTGGTTAATCTCCCCCAATAGTTGTCAGGTTATTGCAAAGTTTAAAAACAGTGTCTGGAATTCAAGTACTGTTGCATAAATGTTAATAGTCAAGGACTCAAGAGTGTGACAATGAAAGGGAATGTTAAGGTAACATCGTCTAAACATTGGGCAAATATCAGTGGAAATGATATAGGCGCGGGACTGCTCAGAAACACTGCTGTGGATGCAGAAATCAAGGCTTTACTCCCGTGGGGAATAGCCCAGAGGAGAGCCCTGGAACAATGCCGAGGCTTCTTGGGCTTTGAGAGGAATACGTAAATGGTAGGAGCTCTTGAAACAGGCTGACCATTGTGGATAAAAAGCACTGCCTGCATCTAGTATCAGCTTCCTGCAGAAGAGAACATCACCTGCTCAGAACTCTGAGGGTCACAGAAGAAGGCGTGTTTCAACCCTGCTCTTTTCCAGGCTCAGGGCTGTGGGTGCACAAAGCTGACCAAGGCCCTGACAAGGCCAAAGAACAACTGTGCCCCATCTCAACCTGAAATTCAGACTGCCAAGCCCCTGACAAGGGCTGTTGGTGATGGGGTGTGTATATACCTAGGTGTGCCCTCCCTGTTGGATTTTTTTCCCCACTTTCTTTTATTGAAGTAAAATCTATATAACATAGAATTAACCATTTTTTTCAAAGATAATTGGAATGTTTTATTTCATAAACTGATAGGATATTTGCTTTATTGCTTTATTATTCCATTTATTTATTTATTTATTTATTTATTTAAATTATAGTTGCTTAATATATAGTGCAATATTGGTTTCATAGAATTAACCATTTTAAAGTGTACAATTCAGTGGTATTTAGTCCATTCACAATGTTGGTAACTATCACCTCTATCTAGTTCCAAGATATTTCATCATCCCAAAGAGACACCCCATACCAATTAAGCAGTCATTCCCCATTTCCTCCCTCTGCCCAGTTCCTGGCAACTGGGTTTTGTCTCTATGGATATATCAATTCTGTGTATTTCATGTAAATGGAGTCATACAATCTGTGGCCTTTTATATCTAGGTTTTTTCACTTAGCGCAATGTTTTCGAGGCTCATTCATGTTGCCACATGTCAGTAGTACATTCCTTTTTATGGCTGAGTAATATTCAGTCTATGTATATGTCACCTTTTGTTTATCCATTCATCAGGTGGTGGAAATTTGGGTCATTTCCACTCTCTGGCCATTGTGAATATGCTGCCATGGAACTTGTGTGCCAGGTTTTTTGGCATACCTATTTTTAATTTGGGGGGCGGGAGTAATATACCTTGGAGAGGAATTGCTTGTTGGGTAATATGCTAATTCTATGTTTAACTTATTGAGGAACCACCAAATTGTTATCCACAGCAACAGCACAATGTTTAGATTCCCACCAGCAAATGTATGAGGCTTCTAATTTCTCCACATCTTTGCCAACAATAATTTCCCTTTAAAAAAAATGTTAGCCATCCTAGTTTGTGTGCAGTGTTATCTCACTGTGGTTTTGATTTGCATGTCCCTGGTACAAATGATGCGAGGCGTTTCTTTATTCCCTGTTGAATTTTAACTCAGTGGAAATATTCTAAAGCTACACCTTTCTGCCTATGAGTGGATCTGTAGTATGATTTAGATAGCAAATTCTTGCATATAGATTTGCTTAACTCTCTATGAGTCAGATGGAATAGAAGTATTTGCAAGTAGAGCCTAATAAACACTCCTGGGCAATGGTGTGGATATGGAAATAGATGAAGAACTTTCTCAAAAGCAGTATTTATTAAAACTATGCTACTAATAGGACATTGATTTTTTTCTTTTTTTTTTTTTTTTGCTCTGAAGTTTTATTTTAAAATCTGCCCTAAAAAAAAAAAAAAAAATCTGTCCCAGAAAAACAAATGAGACAAATAACAAATCTCCCATTTTATGGACTTGAGTATCTCTTAAAATGGAGCAGCCAAAACTCATGCGTTTCAATACTGCCTTTGTTGCTGAATGACCTCTGACGTTTTAGAAGACTCCTCACTTATATACTATATTAAGACATCCCTCTGTGTTTCATTTCCACTGTCTCTAGTTGGGGGGATGATGATGAACTCCTACCAGTGTTGGCAGGGCTCTTGGGAAATTCTTTTTTTTTTTTTTTTAATTTTTTTTTTCAATGTTTATTTATTTTTGGGACAGAGAGAGACAGAGCATGAACGGGGGAGGGGCAGAGAGAGAGGGAGACACAGAATCGGAAACAGGCTCCAGGCTCTGAGCCATCAGCCCAGAGCCTGACGCGGGGCTCGAACTCACGGACCGCGAGATCGTGACCTGGCTCACGGACCGTGAGATCGTGACCTGGCTGAAGTCGGACGCTTAACCGACTGCGCCACCCAGGCGCCCCGGGAAATTCTAAGAAGAAACCCACGAGTGAACTCGGGGTGATGACGTTGTGAGGAGCTTTTAAGTAAGCCATCCATTTTGATATACCTGCCTTAGACTGGATTTCCTCCTTCATTAAGGCCATTAATGGCCCTTTTTATGCCAACTTCTTGAGGCAAATGGACAGGGTAATGTGTCTCCAATTAGAGAAAGAGAAAACTGAGTGTCCCCAGAATAGTCTCATATCACAGTTAGGCTTGTTAGCTGCAAAAATAGATCTACATCAAAATAGAGAAATGTGGAAAATGTTATGAAAATAGAAACCATATTGTGCACTACCTTTTTTGATAAGTAGGTTAGCTCTCTAGAATTCTTAAGTTTAGAAGAGATAAGAAACTAAATAATGTAGCACCAGCATTCTTTGACTGATCTGGTATTAGGTTGGATATTGGGGTCATGTCTGTGATCAGGCTCTGATTAGGTTTTGCTTGCTGGTAATTTTTTTCTTACTGCTAAATCTCAACATCCCATCTCTAATACTTAACTTGAATGTTTTTAACTGAGAGCTGAGACTGAATCTATCAAAAAAAATTTAGTCTCACTCTTGTGAATAGTGATATTCTTCTCATTATGTCAACCATACTTAGCATTCCCTGAATTACCTAGTCAGTAGGATCCTAGCTGGAGGCCCCTTGCAGATAAACAGTGCCTGCCTGTATAAAAATTGTCAGAATAATTATTTTTCCTGGGGGTAAAGGTATGTCAAAATGATTATGTTAGTAGGGAGAGAAGATAGCTAAGGAGAGTTGATGGTATTCAGGTGGAAGGTCATGAAAAGGCTGCTAAAATCTATTGTCTCTTCTCTGCCATCTTCTATCTCCTGTTAGCAACATAACATTTTGCCAGAGAAATAAATTAGGTCAGTAAATAGTCATTGTATGAATCTACTTTAGATGGATGAGTTACAAGGTCCTCATCTGTGATCTACAATCACACTGATCTTGAGTTGTTGGAAACTGGTCTTGAGTACTCTGAGATAGATGTTATCATACTACTGGGACATGTTAAGAATATATAATGAACTCTCATTCTCCTTTCTTATTTGGATATTATCTTTTCAACAGAAATGTTCTCTTCTTATTCCTGGTAGGATTGCAGGTAAATATAGGGTGACCTGTTTTGTTTTTGTTTTTGTTTTCCCTAAATCTGGCAACTCTACTTCCTGGGCACTTAGCTAGATTATACTTCCTAGTGTTCCTTGCAGTTGGATGTAGCTGTGTGACTGAGTTCTACCAGTGGAATATTTGTGGAAGTGATGTATCATTGTTAGGACTGGCCCATAAAAACCTCTCTTGTATGCTCCTGTATGTTCTTTTCCTTTTGTGGTTGGCTAGAATGGAGACAACTTCTAGGGTAACTGTGGAAGCTGCATGTTGAAGTTAGAAGTTCTGTTAGACTGACTGCCTGGTGAAAGACTACCCCTATTAATTTGTTTACTTTTCTGTACTCTACAAGCAAAAAAATTTTTTTACTGTGTTTGAGCTATTATGCATTTTGTGATCTATTATATTTGTTATGTAAGTAGTTTACTTAACCAATAACTATGTCGGTTGGTTAAGTCATTTTTATTGGTAACTAAATTACTAGATAGGGAGAAAACTTAGCATAAGACAGCTAACTTAATAAGGTGGGAATTATTTATAAATTTCAAGAGCAATACTCTACAAGTGCCCCAATAGGCTTTTGCTGTGTATAAGTGACTCTGAAACTTAGTAGTTTAATATAACACCAATCCTCTTATTATCTCTCTGAGGTTCCGAAAGTCAGGAATTTGGGAAGGATGTAGCTGAATGGGGTAATATTACAATGCAGTTCAATTCAGTAGTGATTTAATGTGGAAACCCATCTTGTGGAAGCCATGATTTGTGCTGTGGAGAGAAGTCAGGAAAGTAGATAGCGTGATGCTGAGCATTAAGAAGCTTACAGTACTTCTAGACTTGCTCACATGGATAGGATCAAAATCATAAAACCCCTAATTATGTTGCTAGAATCATCTATTCAGCAAATATTTAAGCATGTACTAATGCACCAGGTACTCTACTGGGCACTGGGTTTGTAACTATGAACAAAACAGACAAATTCCTTTCTTCATGGAGCTTACTTTCAGGCGTGTGTGCATGCGTGTATGGAACAGATAGCAAACAAATTAAAATTTTAATTATATAGGTTATTAGAAGATAAGTGCTATGGAGAAAACTAAGAGAGGGGAGGAAAACAGAAATTGTGTATAAGGGGGTGCAATTTTGTTTTTATGTAAGCTCTATGCCCAACGGGGGACTAGGACTCATGACCCCATGAGCAAGAGTCAAGTGCTCTACTGACTGAGCCAGCTAGGTACCCTGTAAGAGTGCAGTTTTAAGTAGAATAGTCAGGCCAAGAGTCCCTGAGAAAGTCACATTTGAGCACAGACTTTTAAAGAAGGTGAGCATCTGAAGGATGCTCAGCCTCGTGACCATCTGAAGGATGAGTGTTTCAAGCAGAGGGAAGAACAAGTGAAAAGGCACCCATAAAGGAACGTGTTGATTATTTTCAAGAAACAACAAAGAAGTCTGCAGCTGTAGCAAAGTGCATGAAGTAGAGAGCTGGAGAGAAAGGCAGAGTAAGAGCAGGATGGGGAGCTGGCAGAGAGGATCAGTAATCAGGGGCCTCCTAAGTCTTTTAGTCTGAGTAAGATTGGAAACTGGTGGGTGGATTTATTTATGTATTTATTTATTTGTTTATTTATTTAGCAAAGGGGTGACATGATGGGACTTATGTTTAAAAGGATTACTTTGGTTGCTGTATTGGGAATAGTTAACAGGAGTGTAAGGATGGAAGTAGGGAGACCACATTGGAAGCCATTGTAATAATCTAGGTGCTGGGTGGTGTAATAATCTAGGTGCTGGCTCAGACGGGTATAATAGCAGAGGTGGTCAGAAGCAGTCTGATTCTAGAGACATTTTGAAGATAGTAGAGCTAGTAGGATTTCTTGATGGACTGAATGTATGGTGTGAGAGAAAGAGAGAAGTTGAGAATGACCGTGTGTTTTGGCTTGACCAATTGGAAGAATGGACTTTCCACTAACTGAGATAGGTAAGAAAAAAAATAATAGATCAAGTGCTAGAAGGAAGATAGCATGTTTATATGTTGATGGGATGGTTCAACTGAGAGGTAAAAATTAATGATACTGTTAAGAGAGAATTGCTGTAATCAAATAAAGAAGAGAGTAGAATCCAGTGCCTATGTGGAGATCCTGTCTTAGAAGTTTAGATGGTCCATTTACAGAAACACCAGGGAAGGCAGAGTATATGATCTAGAAGCTGTAGGCTGGTATTTGAGATGATAGGAGCTAAGGGAATTTCTTTTCTGATTATTTCTATTTTCTTAATGAAATAGAATACAATTCACCATTTGAGAATGAGGATGAGGGAAGAGACATGGAGGTCTGAAGTCGTCATCTAGAAGAATGCAAGATTGAATGGACTATGGAAAAGCAGTAGTATTACCGGGTCTATTTGAGGTCCAGTATCGTTAACTTGAAATGGTTTCTGTCAGTGGGTGCCTGGGTGGCTCAGTCAGTTAAGCATCTGACTCTTGATTTTGGATCAGGTCATGATCTTATGGTTCATGAGGTCAAACCCCAAGTTGGGCTCCATGCTGACTGCGCAGAACCTACTTGGGATTCTCTCTCTCCCTCCCTCTCTCTCTGCCCCTACCCCACTCTCTCTCTCTTGCTCTCTAAATAAACAAACATTTAAAAAAATTTTTTTTAACGTTTATTTATTTTTGAGACAGAGACAGAGCATGAATGAGGGGAGGGGCAGAGAGAGAGGGAGACACAGAATCGGAAGCAGGCTCCAGGCTCTCAGCCATCAGCCCAGAGCCTGACGTGGGGCTCAAACTCACGGACCGCAAGATCGTGACCTGAGCTGAAGTCAGACACTTAACCGACTGAGCCACCCAGGCACCCCTCAAACAAACATTTTTAAAAATACATGGTTCCTGTCAGCCCGATAGTGGTTTTTGTTTTTTGTTTTCCTGGTTATGTTCAGCTTCTTGGGTGCAGGCACAGAGTAGGAGGAGAATTGGATTTTTCCAAGGCTGGGTTTTGCTAAATATGATAAATTGAGAGAGAAGTGGGAGATGGAGGGTATGTTTATAATGATACATCATGGCATTTAAATAAGGTGAGGGAAGTGAGGACATGGAGGGAGAGAGACAGTAAACAGATGATGGAATTAATTGATTGTAGGTCCTAGTGGGATTGATGGATTATTGCAGGTGGCCTGCAATAATGGAGGCCTCCAAAAGATGGAGGACAGAGTGTGGGATGTTTGGATTTGAGATCATGGATGGTTGTATATTGTGATAATAATGACAGGGACTGAGGATTGACCCTGGGGAGACAGGCAGAGAGAGATAGGGTGGAGGACAAAATCACTGGAAAGGTTAGAAGGACAAAATCACTGGAAAGGTTAGAAGGACAAAGAGGGCAGTGTTGAAAGTATCATCCACATGGAATTGAAATCACTAAGAATTAAGACAAGCGTGTTGTTAGAGTGAGTCACAAACTAGAATCTTTGAAACTTGAGGAGAATGAAAAAGAGACTGGTAGATGTTTACAGCAAGGAGAGGCAGGGGTGATAAGAGACTAATGATATAGATTTAAAGCTGGAAAATTTTAGAGATAATGGCTTAGAAGCAGCAATGAGGAGCACTGAGGAAACCTAGTCTACTTTTATCCTGGATTCAGGAGGCATGAGAGAGATGACAGCTACTGTTTGAGACTACTCCAGTAGAAAAAGGCTCCTCTGGGAAGAACCAGGTTTCTGTACAGTAACTTTGGAAAAAAAGTTGAGAATACAAGAGATTCTATTGGTAGTAGACCATGGGGTGCAGAGAGCACAGTGGAGGTGTTTCAGGATTGGGGGAACGGAGACAGAAGAGATACATAGCCTATGAAAATAATGAAAGCCCCGTGTGTGAGGCACACACTATTAGCGATGGTATTAGTCCTTTCCTCTGCCTGCCTCAGACTGACTTTTCCACATATTGGGGCTCTGCCTGCAGCAAGTAGTGTGTCCCAGTTCTCAGCTGTCTAAAATGGATCTAGCTCCTGGAACAGAGAGGAGAAGCAGGTAATAAAGGAGCCCTCAGCCAATATTGCAAGATTAGACATAACTGTCAGTCAACTCTAACTGATTGCCCTAACAGAGACTTCTCTGATTTTCTCATTCTGTTTGTATTGAGACATCTGGATAGGACAGAAAAATCACTGAAAAGTCCATCTCAATTGCATAATAAACCTGGCAATGGCAAACTTCTGTCTCACTGCAGTATCTAGCCCCTTTGGATTGTGAGGGGTTTGTGTCAGTGAATGGAGAGTCAACACCATCATTTCAACCAGATCCTTCTCAAACCAGCCACTGCCAAAAATTGCTTTTAAAAAGAAGAAAGAAGAAAACAAGAAAATTCATTTTTGTTAGGATAGATGATAAATGGCTCATCTGACACATGTGCACGTTGATTCATAGAAAACATAATTGTTTTTTTGCTGTTATCACGGCCTTCTTGGTGGAGCTGTTGTTTTGCAGAAATCAGTGGCCTGAAGGGGAGTGTGTGTGTGTGTGTGTGTGTGTGTGTGTGTGTGTGTGAAAAATTCCTGTTCTGCAGCAGGATATAAGTAGAGCATGCCCTAATGGATTCAGAGGCATTCTACACTGGAGTTACAGCTCAGTCTTCACAGCTGAACTTTTATTTTTCAGAACATAGTTCTTCAGCCATAAGGCATTTGGCAATTTTCACCAATAAAAAAATAAATTGCATAAAAGGGAGTTGGGGTTGAACCCGCCTATCACCTTTTATGTGAATTTTCTCTTTCTATTCTCTCAGCGCATGTCTGCCAGCATTTACATTCCTGAAATAATTTATGTGGGGATAGAAGAAAAACAGAAAAGAAAACAACTTCCTCAAACTACTCTACAAGGAGAACATTTGGAAGATCATGTAGGGAAGCACTGGAACCATTTTATCAGAGTGACAGGTCGATGGAATAGTGATGCAGTGGTAAAATTAAAGGTCTTCAGTTTTGGCCTTTTTTCTATGAGACCCTGGGGTATTGACTTTTCAGAATGAGTTGCTTTTTGGCAGTCTTGCTAAAGGACAAGCTCTTAGATCTACAAAAAGTTTTCGAGGCAAATGAGGATGATAGCCAGGAGGAGGGTCAGCAGGCTGAGGGGAAGAGGGTAGGAGTGAGTTTTGCCTGAACAGTCACTGAGGAAAGTCTAAAGAGGACTCTGCAGGGAGTGGACATTTTTGGAGATCCTTGGCTCCAGAGATACTGCATTCCTTTGCATAATTTTTCCGGAGAACCTGGAAATTATACTTGTGTCATTGGCTACCTTTATTCTATTTTAAGTTCTTTTCAAACTGTACATGGAGCACAACAAAACTTGTAAAGGGGCTAAGCTTAAGTGTAATTTCTCCATCAAATTCCATCTCAGCCCATTTTTGCCTCCTCTTAACTCATTGCTTTCTGGATTTTCTGACTTGTGCTTATTTGTGAAAACTTATTTTGCTCTCCATTACTTTGTTATGCTTGATTCCTAGTGAACCGTTACTTTTTTTTAATTATTAAATATAATTTATTGTCAGATTGGTTTCCATACAACACTCAGTGCTCATCCCAACAGGTGCCCTCCTCAATGCCCATCACCCACTTTGCCCTCTCTCCCACCCCCATCAACCCTCAGTTTGTTCTCAGTATTTAAGTCTCTTATGGTTTACCTCCCTCCCTCTTTGTAACTTTTTCCCCTCTTCCCCTCCCCCATGGTTCTCTGTTAAGTTTCTCAGGATCCACATATGAGTGAAAACATATGGTAACTGTCTTTCTCTGCCTGACTTATTTCACTTAGCATAGTACCCTCCAGTTCCATCCACGTTGCTACAAATGGCCAGGTTTCATTCTTTCTCATTGCCAAGTAGTATTCCATTGTATATATAAACCACAACTTCTTTATCCATTTGTCAGTTGATGGACATTTAGGCTCTTTCCATAATTTGGCTATTGTTGAGAGTGCTGCTATAAACATTGGGGTACAAATGCCCCTATGCATCAGCACTCCTTTATCCCTTGGGTAAATTCCTAGCAGTGCTATTGCTAGGTCATAGGGTAGATCTATTTTTAATTTTTTGAGGAACCTCCACACTGTTTTCTAGAGTGGCTGCACCAGTTTGCATTCCCACCAACAGTGCAAGAGGGTTCCCATTTCTCCACATCCTCACCAGCATCTATAGTCCCCTGATTTGTTCATTTTAGCCACTCTGGCATGAGGTGGTAATCTCTGTGGTTTTGATTTGTATTTCCCAGATGAGGAGTGACACTGAGCATCTTTTTATGTGCCTGTTGGCCATCTGGATGTCTTTAGAGAAGTGTCTATTCATGTCTTCTGCCCATTTCTTCACTGGATTATTTGTTTTTCGGGTGTGGAGTTTGGTGAGTTCTTTATAGATTTTGGATACTAGCCCTTTATCTGATATGTCATTTGCAAATATCTTTTCCCATTCTGTCAGTTGCCTTTAGTTTTGTTGATTGTTTCCTTTGTAGTGCAGAAGCTTTTTATCTTCATGAGGTCCCAATATTTCATTTTTGCTTTTAATTTGAACTGTTACTTTCAATTACACTTTCTGTTTGGTTATTTCTGGGCTCTTCTTAAGAGTGAACTCTTCCACAATCCTAATTTACCAGATTAAGGAATCCTAAAATTGATGAGATACATGAATAGTAAGATATGTGAAGATGTTTTTATCACATAGATATTTATCACATAAATCATGTAAAAATTATAGTTAATCAAGACACCCTTTTGGTAATTAATAAAATATATTTACAATCCATGGGTAGATTTGGATAATTATAAGTAAAGCATTTAATAGCCATTTGATACCATGCAGTTTCTAGAATATTTTAGTGTTCATTATTTGATTTCACAATAGTTCTATGAATTAGGAAGAACAGACATTAATATACCCATTTTATAGACGAAATTAAGGGCTAGGAGGGTGAATCACAGAGCCAATAGGATCTTTAATCTCAATCTTCTGACTCTAGGTTATGACAACTGAAATAATTTGTATGAAGATAAAATGTGGTTTTGTTCACAAACAGGAATTCGCCGTGAACTTTTCAGTCTCCACTTGATCTTAGCCAAAAGGCCAAGAAGTGATAACACTTTTCAGTCTCAATATAGGTTTGGCAAATGTAAGTACTATATATCGCAAGGTTCAAGGTTTCTTTAAGGGGATGATCCAAGTATGGTATGCTGTAGCATAGCAGGCAGCATCTTTAGTAGTTCTAGCTGCGTGACATTGGCCGAGTCACCTAACCTCTTCGATTTCTCTCAATTTTCTTAACTATGAGGTGGGAATTGTATTGCCATCTGTTAGTTGTTACTCCAAAAGTAGCTGTGACATGAAAATGTTTTGTGGGTATAAAGCAGTATCAAAAGCTGTCAATGTTGTTTGTTACCACAGTCTTTGGCAAAAGATCCAGGAGGGAGGGAGTTGGGGTTCAATTGGACCTCACCGGTGTGCTCAGGGCTTGGACTTTTCCAAGGTTTACATTTTTCCTGTAAAATTAAAGAGAGGAGACCATGTGAAATGGGGAAAGTTGCTTAGGACACTCTCACTCTGGTGTCTTTATGATACCCTTTCCACTCTTGTCCTAGACCCCCCCTTCCTGAGCTGACGCTGCTGGAATGTAATCTTCTCCAAGAGATAGTTTTTAATGGCTTATGTTGTTTCTTTCCCTTCTCTAAGTGATTTTCCCCCCAGCAACATAATACTCAGAGATCCCGAAAGAATGGCTCTATATTGGCAGAATTTTGGAGTCATTGCAAGCTTCTTGGGGGTATGTATATTTAATTTTGTCCTTTCAAAACCCAGCATGATTATGGCTGCACATTACTAAGGTTATCCCCAGACTGAGATGATCATACTCTGTATTACCATTACATGTCATATAGGTGTGTGTCACAAATTCCATAGGTTGTTTTTATTACAGTATAATTTATGCAAAACAAAATGCACCATTTTAAGTTTATGGTTCAATGAGTTTTGGCAAACATATTCAACCACATAGCCACCAGCACAATCAAGATAGAGATTCCACATGCCCCTTGCAGTCAATCCCCTGTCCCCACCCTCAGCCCCAGACTGCTTTCTGTCATCATCCATTAGTTCTGGTTTCTCTAGATGTCATATAAATGTATTCATACAGGATGCAGTCTTTTATGTCTGGATTATTGATGCCATAGATTATGGCATATGCTTTAAGCACACAAAATTCAGCTCATATACCTCCTTTCTATAGCTGTGGATGGTGTGCAGTTTGGGGTGCTTGGCTAGTAATATTTCCTGTGACCGTAGTGGCCAGGGCTTGTAACACTTCTGCTCCTTGAGCCAGAAAGAAATGTTTCCCACTTTAAAATCTTAGTTATCACTTGCCACTTACCGGCTGCCATTGAGTGGCAAAGGCTTGGGGGTCAAGGGGCTCGTGGCCTCTCCTGCTCCTATTTGCAGTGTTATTTTAACCTTATATTACACAACACTTTTGTGGCTGACAAGCTGGTGTGTGTGTAAACCAATTATGGGTCAGCCAAACAGCATTTTTATTCAATTTTTAAATTGTAAGAGTAATACACATTCATTGTAGAAACTTTGAGGGAAAAAATGGAAAAGGGCAATAAAGATTTTCGATACTTTCTTATTGAGAATATCATTAAATTTTGGGGCACAGTTCTTTCTAGTTTTTTTTCCCCAGACAGTCTGTTATGCAGATATGATAATCCAAATGTAAAATTTTATAACCTGCATTTTTCATTTAATATTTTAGTCATATCATTTCCTGTCAGTGAAAAATCTTCATAAACATATTTAAATGGCCATTGTAGCTTACCTATATATAAAAATATTAGTATGTTATTAATGATGCTGTAGCATTACATATAATATGCAATTAATATGCAATTATCCCTATATATCTCTATATGTACAAGATTCATAATTCAATACATGAGAATTAAAAAGCACTAGGGGCCCTCCTTTTAAAAGGAATCTTATGTGCTTTCTGTTCCGCTTCAGTATGTATGGATTTTGCTTACAGCAGAAAAACGGCTATACCTACTTGATAGAAGGAGGCACAAACTGCTAAGTCAAATAGAAGTGATACAGAGACTTCTTCCTAACCCTTCTGTTTTAACACCTTAATCTTGCCTGTTGGTATTTTCTGCCCTGCAGGTGTGGAGATTCAGCCACGCTTCCATGAGACTACTGGTGACACTCCATCTGTCAGATCTCAAATTGACAGAAGTGATAAGGGTAGGAGACTGGAGTAGTTCTTCCAGAGTTATTTTGCTTCTTGATGACAGCGAAGGAAAAATATGGGCAACAAAATTGAGACTCTTTACTTTCTGACCCCTGCTCTCAGCTGAAGGAGAGAAGCTCTGGGAGACCTAAGTGTCAACTAGGATGGCTACAGTATTGAAAGTCTGTGTGTCTATGTTGGATGTTCACTGGGTTTAACAGAACTTAAAAGATGCCTGCAGACAAACTGATTTGCAGTAAGATCTAAAATCCATCCAAGGGATAACCTTTGGGGAATGAACTGTAAGGCTTGAATAGGTCCTAAATTGTACACAGAGTAACATTATCATTTACTATTGGTACTCACGAAGTACCAACAGGTACTTTGACATGACAAATGCTTACAGTTTTGGTTCAGATCTGCTTCATAAATATTTACTGATTACTGAATGAGGCACTGTGGGAGATGTGGCTCTGCAGTAATGTGACTGATTTTTAAAAACTATGAATTCCTAAATCATATCTTCAAGTATGTGCTCTTCTTTCAGAGGTTAAGTGTTTTTCAAAGATGTTTTCTCTGCTCAAAAATTTCCTACCTCCTTAGAGCTTGCTTTCAGCCTGTAGGACTTTTAAAAAATATATGCATACTTAAGATACATCTAAGTATATATGTTTAATTCTTAGAATTAGCCAGAAGTTATTTGGTACCAAGTCCTATGAATGTGGTAGGAAGTCAACACGGATAATATTTTGTTTACCTGAAATGATGTGTGACTGTGGAACAGAGTCTGAGTTTTTGGAGAAGGTTTATTAATTTCAAAGGAGGGGTTCCACTGATACTGTGTGAAATGCAGTAGAATTGCAATTGCATTGGTGCTTCTCACAATGACTCTGAAGGAAAATCCTCTTTTCAATAAGAGTTCTGATGTGTTCATAAAAAGTTCTAACTTCCTAGCTAGAGAGCCACACCTGAAAATGACTGTTACCCTTTAGGAATCTTCTGCATTTTCAGAAGGTGATGTGGAAACAAGTGTGTTAAGGAGCAGGAATTGGCATTCATCATTTGGTGCTGAAGCAGGGCTGAGGTGATCATATGATGCAGTCAGGAAGCAGGGGCGGCTGACCGGGCTCCCCTTTTCAGCTTTACACCCACCCTCAAAGGTGTAGGTTGTCTTCTTGTCAAGAGTTCCTTTCAGATTTTCCCCTTGGAGTTTTCCTTGCTATTTGTTTTATCCAGATTAATTTATGCAAAAAGGATGTTGAGTGTGAGTATTAAATTTCTCAGGTTGCATGTTATTGCAGCATTGATTCTGGAAATGGGAAGTAAGAAAGAAAGCAATTAGCAAAAGTAGTTCAGGTTGGTTTCTTGATGTAGGTGGGTGGGACTGATTTGACCTAAGTTCTGGAAAACACAGATGACATGCATTGCTTCAGTGCACTTGAAATTCAAATTTATATAATGATTACACATTCTCTAAGGCATGGTAGCATTGCCTTTTACATTAGAGTGCAAGATACTCAGGGCAAGGGCTAGTGCTTCTGAGTTTTTTATATTCCTCACAGCACATAGCAGAGTGCAGGATATACTCATCAAGGCCTCCCCAGACAGAATGGTTACTCCCAGATTCCCATCTTGTTTTCCTTTTTTTTCCTTTAAACAGACGTGGTATTGTGAGTCTGCTCAGGCTGCCATAACAAAATATTATAGACTGGGTGGCTTAAATAGCAGAAATTTATTTACTTAAAATTCTGGAAGCTAGGAAGTCCTACATTCAGGTGCTGACTGATTTGATTCCTGGTAAGGACTCTTGTTCTAGCTTGCAGATGGCTGGCTTCTCACTGTGTCCCCATATGGCAGAGATAGAGCAAGCTTTTGTAAGGATATTCTATTGGATCAGTGCTCCACCCTTATGACCTTATTTAACCTTATTCTAAATATAGCCTCACTGAGGATTAGGGCTTCAACATATGCATTTTGAAAAGACACAGTTCAGTCCATACTACCATCGGAACAATTATTACATTGTGTTGTGATAATTTGTTTATGCCTGTTCCCTGGAGACTATGGTGTCCTTAGGTACTAAGCACAGTGCTAGGCATTGAGAGTCACAGAGAAGGATCTTGCCCTCAAGGAACTTATGGTTAGTTGTGTTCATTTTCCATGGCCACTCTAATGAATTACCACAAACTTAGTGGTTTAAAACAGCACAAATTTATTATCTTACAGTTCTGTAGGTTAGAGAAGTCTGACACAGGTCTCAGTGAGCTAAAATGAAGGTGTCAGCAAAGCTGTGTTCCTTTTGGAGGCTCCAGGGAGAGTCTGTTTCCTTGACTTTTCCAGCTTCTAGATGCAGACAACATTGCTTGGCTTGTGGTCTCCCTTTCTCTGTCTCAAAGCCAGCAAAGTTGCAGCTCTGTGATGACTCTTGCGTAGTCACATATCCCTCTGACATAGCCAGGTAAGGCTGTCTGTTCTTTAGGATCCCTGTGATCAGTCTGGGTCTATCCAGACAATCCAGCATAATCTCCCTATCACACAGATCTTAGCTTTTTTTTTTTTTTTTAATTTGCTTTTACTGTTTATTTATTTTGGGGAGGGAGAGAGAGAGTATGTGCGCAGGGGAGGGACAGAGAGAAAGGGGAACAGAGGGTCCCAAGTAGTTTCTGTGCTGACAGTAGAGAGCCCTATGCAGGGCTCAAAGTCATGAACTGAGAGATAATAACCTGAGCCGAGGTCAAATGGTTAAGCAACTGAGCCATTCAGGTGTCCCCTTAGTTTAATCACATCTGTAAATTTCTGTTTGTCCTGTCAGGTAACATATTCACAGTTTCTGGGGATTTAAATGTGGACATAGTTGGTAGGGGCGCATTATTCTGCTATCACTTTATAGAGGAAGAGAGAGACATATAAATCAGAGATTCAATGCAATGGGTCAAGTGCAATAATGAAAATCTGTTCAGGTTACATATATATATGGGAAGCATGGAAGAAAGTGGTTAACAAATGATAGTTATAAATGAGACACTGACAGCAAAGATGAAGAGGATGAGATGGGTTGTAGGGAGGTACAATGGGCATAATTTGGGATTCAACCTGATGTAGGGGATGAAGGAGAGAGAGAGTGAAAAGGAGAGAGAGAGTGAAAAGGAGTGAGGATGATTTCCAGATTCTGGATTGGGACTGGGCAGACCTCTTGCTGAGACAGGGAGCATACTGGAGGGCACAGTTAGTTGCTCTTCATGCCCTTGTGTCTTCATAAGTATTCTGGCTACAGCCATGTGGTAGATGGAAAGGTGATTCCTGAAGAAGGTATGTTAGGCAGACATCCTACTAGGGATACGCTTTGGTGGAGGGGATGATACATTCATTTTTGTCTTTCTCTTTTGCTTTTCAGAAAATTTGAGGTATAATTTACAGTGAAATGCACAGATATTTTTAAAAATATTGTTTAATGTTTATTTATCAAAAAATTTTTTTAATGTTTGTCTTTATTTTTGAGACAGAGAAAGACAGAGCATGAGCAGGGGAGAGGCAGACAAAGAATCGGAAGCAGGCTCAAGTCTCTGAGCTGTCAGCACAGAGCCCGATGCGGGGCTCAAACTCGTCAACTGCGAGATCATGACCTGAGCCGAAGTTGGCCACTCAACCGACTGAGCCACCCAGGCGCCCCAGTGTTTATCTATTTTTGAAGGAGAGAGAGACAGAAACACAGAATCTGAAGCTGGCTCCAGGTTCTGCGCTGCCGGCACACAGCCCAATGTGGGGCTCCAACTCACAAACCGGGAGGTCATGACCTGAGCTGAAGTTGGACACCCAACCGACTGAGCCACCCAGGCAACGCTGAAATGTACAGATGTTAAATGTTTAGTTCAATGAATCTATGAATACATACTCGCATCCAAATCAAGACATAGAACACTTCCATCACCTTACAAAGATCTCTGGTGCCTCTTGCAGTCAATCCTTACACCTCAGAGGCAACCACTACTCTGATTTCTATCAACACAGATAATTTTGCCTATTCCAGAACTTCACATAAATGGAAGCATACAATATGTACTCTTTAGTGGCTTTCATTCAACATAGTATATCTGAGATTCAACTATGTTATTGCTGTATTGAATGTTCACTCCTTTTTGTTGCTTAGAAGTATGCCCAAATCATACTTGTTCATTCATTCACCTTTTGATGGATGATTGGGCTGTTCTTAGTGTTTTGGTTATTTGGACATTTTTATACAAGTCTTTCTAGGCTTCAAGGGAACTTTATAGCATTAAATGCTGAAATTAGAAAAGATGAGCTCAGTTTTGAATAATTAAGTCAGAGGTACTTGTGGGACATTCAGGTAATGAGGTCCAGGACCAGTGGGAGTAGTCAACAGTAAAGGAGAGAGAGGTGGGTTAGCAATTTAGAGAGGTGGGTTGGCAATTTTGTGGAGTTAAAGCCATTGGAAAGTCCTCAGGTAGCCCTTAAAATGTGAGACAAGGCCCATGAATTAAATCCTGGAAAGCATCGATACCTATTTGTAAAGAGGAACCCTCTAAGGAGGCTGAGCAAAACACGACCATTTATCTTCATGTCTCCGATCAGCCGGCACAGGACCCATCTCAGTCTGCTAAATATAACAGAAAATGTACAGAGTACACGCTTATATAGACCCTATGAGGAGACAGATGGGTAGGAGAAATGGCATGAGGAGTCGCAAAGGACAGAATGAGTGTGGTAGATTGAAAAGGGGGAGTGGTACGGGGTAAGCATGACCGACTCCACCTTTGTTTAGACGGGGCTGGGAGACGGAATCATTAGAGTCGAATAATTAGGTAGGGTCAGACTACGCAGGTCCTGAAATGGATGTCAGATGGAAGAATTTAGACTCCACAGTCTGGCCCCCTTGAGAAGAGCTGGGTTCTGGAGCAGGGCGTGAGAATATGAGATCTGCTTTTGGGAAGTGACTGTGGCGGCGGCGCAGTGGTGGTGGTGGCGGAGATGCTGCTACTACTGCTGGTGACAGGGCTGAGTGGTAATCGGTAGGGCTTTCCACTGGACTTTGGCTTTGTAGCTGCTGCTGACTCCCTGGCCAAGTGCTGTAACTTTGCCTCTGAGCCTTGGTAGCAGAGGACGGAGGTCGTGGCATCTGGCCGCAGCTGGGAGGCAGTGCGTGCGCGCGCGGGGCCGGAGTGTCCGGCCGGGAACCCTCAGGCGAAATTACAGCCAGGCGGGGCGCGGAGGGGGCGGCCGAGGAGACAGGCCACGCCCCCTCTCGCCCGCGCAGGCGCGCTGCGGGCCGTTAGCTGTCAGGAGCCGAGCGGCTGGCGGGCGGCGGGATCCGACGTCTGCGCTGGAAGCGGCTGACAGAACCCAGCGCGGCAGGGGCGGCTAGGGCGGCGCGGCCCCCCGGCTCCTCCCGCTAGGTCGCAGAGGAGAGCAGGGACCAACGGGCGGCCGGCGGCGCTGGCAGGATGGGGAACCGGGAGATGGAGGAGCTGATCCCGCTGGTGAACCGTCTGCAGGACGCCTTCTCGGCGCTGGGACAGAGCTGCCTGCTGGAGCTGCCGCAGATCGCCGTGGTGGGCGGCCAGAGCGCCGGCAAGAGCTCGGTGCTCGAGAACTTCGTGGGCAGGTGAGCGCGCGCGGGGCGCGGGGGGCGGGGCTGGCGACCCCGCTCGCGGCCGTTGGAGCGTGCTCCGGCGGCGGCGGGGAGCTCGAGGGCCGGCCCGGGGCTGAGGAGGAATGGAGGGCAGAGCCGCGGCGTCCGCGGGGCGGGCGGGGTCGTCCCGGCTGCGGGCATCCTCCGTCCCCCCCGCGCCCGGTGGCCCTCCTGTCTGCCTTTCATCCTGCGATACAAAGCCATTTCCTCTGCGTCCTCCGGCCGGGGAGTCAGGGGAGGGGGTCCGCCCGGGATCGACTCCCCCCCCCCCCCCCTCCCCGCCCCGCCCGGCGCGCCAAGCCTCGGGCAGCCTGGATGCGTAGCGCGCCCGGGAGCTTCCCAGTCCGCGTCTCCTCTGTTTTCCCGGCCCCTCATCCCCCTCTTTTTCCTGTCAGCCTCCGGGAGGATCTCCGGGAGGCTTCGGGGTTTTATCCCCCCACCCCGGCCTCGCGGCCCCCCCCCCCCTCCCCGGGAGATGCTGTCCTTCTCGCCCCGCTTCTCCGCTCAGCTGTCTACTGTTCGAGACAGTCGTCCCCTGCTCCTGGCAGGGGAGGCGGGGTGCGAGGAGAAAGAAACCGTTTGTTGTGGTGAAGCTTTACCCAGCCACGCTTCCCCACCATTCTCCTCCCTAGGAGTCGGAGAATAAAAGGTGGTGTGTTCGCGTATGCACCTATTCACAGCGCCAGGCTTATGTCAGAGAAACCGAGGCACACTCTCGGAGGGGGGTGAGCGTGGACTCGTGTTGCCCAGATGCCATGTCATTCCTGCATCATCTCGGGATTGACCAGCGTCTTTCTCGCACTCTCCCCGCGTGCCCCCTCCCCCCAGCATCATCCTCCGTTCCCTGAGCTCTCATCTGTCCGGCGGGTCTTCAAGAGAATATGCTGAGCCTAAATGAGAGTTACGGGTTTCTTCGTGGCTCTTTTAACACAGAAAAAGCTAGAGAATTAATTTTTGGATTGGGAATCAGCATTTCCTCCAGCGAGCAGTGCGTGGGGGATTAAGTTACCTTCACGGCCTCGCCTGAGGAGTGCAGACATTTGCCAAGAAAAGCCCATTTTAAAGCGTTAGGAAAGCTGAAATCTGTTTCCTGTAGTAAAGCAGGTAGAAATGGACAGCGGCGACACGGTGGGCCGGAGTGGGGACAATCCCGAGCTGCTACTTTTACTCTTTGTATGGGGCTGGCGAGTGTTTTGAGATTCGGAAGGTTCCTGTTCCTCCCCGCCCCACACCTTTTTTTTTTTTTTTTTTTTTTTTTTTGGTTAGTGTTTGGTGATAGGTAAAATTTCGATATTCCTACATCTCCTTTGGGAATTGTTAGTATCTGTAAAGTGCATAGTCTTTTCTCTCAGACGGTGCTCTGTCTGATGATACTCTTCGTCCTCGTCTTTTTTTCCTCCTGTGAATTAGAAAGCTTAGGACCCCAGTAAAAAAGTAAAATTGCTGACAACTGAGCAAATCTCAATCATTTCACTTCGGTTTTATCACTTTGAGTGATGGCAAAAGTGATGGTGAAACATTTTGCATACGTCATCTCAGACTAATGGTGAAGTGAAGGATGAGTGTGATTTCAAACATGCACATACAACAGCCATACACTTAAGGGTTTTACTTTGTGTTTGATTTATTGTCACTAAACTTATAGTGGTATCCATAGGGACAGTGAGGATTGAGGACAGTATACTTTGAATTTTCAGGCTCCAGGACGTCTAACATGGTGCCTTGTCATTTAACTACTTTTATTTTTAAACAAATACTTAAAGATTAAAATTGTAAGTAATTCAAATGCAATGGCCATATTTTTATGCATCCCTCACGTGTTTACTGGGATGGGCCTGTGTTATAAATGCACTGTTTGCTTCAAGAGCTTTTGAATATGTCAGTTTTATGCATGTATCTCAATTCCATTCTCCAGTTTTCAAATCCTGACACACTTCCCTTTACTAGCTGTATTCTTTCAAAATGAGAATTCCAAAAAAGAGATATGGGAGAGTAAAATATTTTAGCTTACACATTTTTCATGATAGAACAAAAATTAGGGACATTACAAGTATACAAATCAGAGCATTTAGCAGAATACATTAGTATTGTTATACTTTTTAAAGTTGTGCCAGTAGTTAATTGCTGTTAGAATATCAAATCAAAGGAAAGGATGAACAGAGAGGGAGATCTCATTTAATAAATATATAAAGGCTTTATTATCTGTAGAGATGACACCTGCCTAGCAGAGCTTATATATTAGGAAAAAATTAATTAAAAAGGTCACTTGACTTTAATAAAGGTTTCAGTCATTGAATTATTGAGGAATCTAATTTCTAATTATAAACCAACCTTAGGGAAAAAGGAGTTCTCAATTTTGGAAGGAGATTGGTCCTAGACAGAAAAAAAACTACTCATACCCCACTATAACCTTTTATCTTTTTATTATCCAGACATTTTGCAATAAAGATAAGATCCTTTAAGGATGAAACGTTCCTCTTTTATATGTTATCTGTTTTCATTTTAAGACTCTGGTGTATGCGTAGTTATTGAATGTAATCATAAAACAAGGGGTCATTGCCTGTGTGAGTTCTGTTTACTCATCATTTAAGCTTGTTCTCTTCAAAATAATGATGCATTTTCCTCAGTATTTAACAATCTGTGTTTAGTGGACTATTTATTTACATTGATTTTTTTTTTTTTTTTACACCACTGAATGAATTTGGTTGTGAATGTGTTTACTTCATTTAACTGTAGCTGTAAAATCCAATTTTGGGGTGACAAGTTTGAGATTGTTATGAATAAAATGAGTCATGAATGAACTACTTGTTTGTGACTTTCTTTCTGAAGTGATGAGTTTACATATTAACGTAATATAGTGTGAGTAACCAGATTGTTCTTTTTGGTTGTTCAGATGAAATATAGGCTGGCAATGAGAGACCATGTAAGGTCTAATGAGTAGAAGCTGAGACTCATGGTGTGAATATAGGGGTGCATTAAATGGTGTGGGGTCTGCCCATTTGTCTGGTTTGTGTATGGAAGAATTGAATTTACTCAACTACTTTCATATCCATTTTTTTTTTTTCTTTTTTACAGTGCGGTGAGACGATGATGACGATGATAGTGGTTAACATACCTGAGAGCTTGCTATGCATCTAGTGTTATTCTAAGGGCTTGTAATGGATAATCTCATTTAATACTTATAAAACCTCACAAAAGAAGGTACTCTTATGAGTTCCATTTTACAGAGGAGGAAATTGAGATTTAGAGAGTTTGAGTAACTTGCTGATGGCTAATTTAATTTAACATAAAAACAGTGGAGCTAGGATTCAACCTGAGGTGTCTGGACTCTATACCTATCCTCTAAAACCTCTGTGTCATATTGCCCCCTCTGAATTTAGATTTACCAAACCTCTCATGAATACTTTTAACTTCTTTCTTCGATCACGCTTAAAAGCACCACCTAAATAAGTAAGAAGTTGCCACATTAATAGTATTAATCATATTTATTTCTGTCTACCTTGCCTCATTTCACAGAAGATTCTTCCTTAGGAAGAAGCAACATTAGTTAAAGGGGAAGTATTTTTCTTTACTGTATTAGACATTCTTGCGGGGAGCTGTAGCATGTAATTGGGTTGTTTAAGTATGTGTTTAGAGTGCATATAAGTTGTTTATGGAGGGGTTAAATGAAAACTGTACTAGTTGCTAATGTGCAAATGTTTTTTAATGATATACTTGTTGGAAATTTTAGTTCTTCAATGCTAATTATATAGGCAGAGAATTCCACAT
Organism: Leopardus geoffroyi; assembly: GCF_018350155.1. Taxonomy (NCBI): domain Eukaryota; kingdom Metazoa; phylum Chordata; class Mammalia; order Carnivora; family Felidae; genus Leopardus; species Leopardus geoffroyi. The sequence goes on along the minus strand of NC_059338.1, from coordinate 55,458,050 downwards.
TATTTTATTCTAGTCTGAGTGGTAAATAGACTTTTAATTTTGTACAAATAGAATAGGTTTTCTGATTAATGATTAAAAGAAGATTTTTTAAAAAGTGACTGTTGAGGGAGTATGTTTCAATGTGGAAGTGTCAAATGTATATTTATTTAGTTGTGATGTTTTAAAGATGGATGTTGATTATTAAATTAAAGCTTTTTTAAAATATATTTTTTAAAATTAAGTAGGCTCCACTCCCAACATGGGGCTTGAACTCACAATTCGGAGATCAAGAGTTGTGAGATCAACACTAATCTATTTTTAAATCTTTTGACTAATTTCAAGAGAGTAGTTAAAAATTGAGGGGGTAAGACTTCTCTAATTGCAAATGGGATTAGGCACAGAAGCATTTATATTAGTAAAACTTAATTCAGAAATGGGTTTGTACTGACGGAAAGTATTTTTTTAAATATCAAAGCATCTGAATTAGTGAATATTTTTCAACAAATGGCTTCCAAGTGTTAAAGTTATTAGGTAAATGGGTGCTAACAATTAAAATGCGATAATTTTTGAAAATTGAGCTTCATGGTTCTCAAGAGTCTATTTAAATAAAGTTCCAGACACATGAACTTTTTTCATCCAACAATGAATTGCTAAAACCTGAGATTACGAAGGTATTTCTGCTGAATTAACATACATGATGTACTTTAGCTTATCACAAATTCACAGTTGGTAAGATTTAATTACCACAATCAACTTAAATCTTTTTTATTAATAGTATCAGAGAAGCAGTAAAACTAGACAAACTTGACTGGATAGAAAATCTCTGTTTTGAAATTTGCTTATCATTAACAGATACTTAAAAAATGCACTTGTGGGGGCACCTGGGTGGCTCAGTTGGTTAAGCGTCTGACTTCAGCTCAGGTCATGATCTCACAGTTCGTAAGTTTGAGCCCCGCATCAAGCTCTGTGCTGATAGCTCAGAACCTGGACCCTGCTTCAGATTCTGTGTCTTCCTTTCTCTCTGCCCTTCCCCTGCTCACGCTCTCTCTTTCTCTCAAAGATAATAAATTAACATTAAATTTTTTTTTAAGTGCACTTGATTAACTTCTTTAGGAATGAAGTTGAGCAGAAAGCCTTCCAGAACTTTGGAGGAATGGAAAACTTAATAGCTAGAGATTAGGCTATTGGGTTATCTACCAATGGAACATACATTTAGTATATTAGGTGTTTTTCTTACTACCTTTTGTTAGGGCTAATAAATGGAGTTAAATTATGATGTTTTACTTGTTACTATAATTTATTTAACATTGAGGGGACTACAACAGACGATTTTTTTCTCTCCCACCAGAGCCAAGTCAAGAGAGCCCTGAACTACTGTACTGTATAGAATAATCCATTTCTTTTTCTGTTTGGCCAAAGTTTTGCCTTCCTCTAAGTCTGCTTTGTAATTTCTCACATTGTCAGCATTAATTTAAAATCCCAATGGGCAATATAATACTGAACACATTTTTATAAAGTGGAAGGAAGAAGGAGGCCTTACTGTGTTGCAAGCATGGACACTGCTTTGTACTTTCCATGTTTTCTTTATCTTACCTGTCTTCACATCTCCATGTCAATAGAGGAGGAATCTCAGGGTTAGAGAGACCAGTAATTTGCAGAGGGTCACATGGCTAGTAAGTGGCCAACCTGAGATTAAGCCTTGGATATGACTTCTATTGGTACTCTTGAGAAATATGATCAAACGAAGTCAACGAACATGTATTTATTGAGTTCTAACTATTGTGGGTAAATATAGAAGGAAGTATGAATGCATAGAAGCTGATGTATGTATAAAAAGAGAACCGACAGCATAAGATATGAGATCTCAACTTTCAAGTGGCTTTGTAAAATGAATGCAGTTGTAAATGAATGCAGTAATGCAAACTGGAACAAAATAATTTATACTATGTCAATTTATTTTTACGAAAAAGAAAACAACTTGGAAAACCCATACTTCTGAAATTGAATTGGAATATAAGAGGAAAGTAAACAATATATGAGTTTCCAGTGTCATTTGGCAGCTGGTATCATTTTAACTCAAGGCTGCATGTACTGAAGTATCGATGTCAAAGTGGGGAGCGGCTATCTATGTCTCAGTGTCTGCTCGACAACAAAGCATTGAATTTAGACTATCACCTTATCACAAAGAGATACTGTGTATTGCAGAGGGCCTGAGAGAAGAGTAGGAGGAAAGAAAAAAGGTTGGAGAGATTAAAAATATAACTGGATGCAGTGAAGGCTAAGTAAGAGTGGGATGGATCAGGCCAACCAACTGCTTTATAAGGACCTCCAAGGCACTAATGCTGAAAGGAGTGGAATTCTATTTTTCTTTCTTTATTTTTTCTTTTCTTGTCTTTTTTTTTTTTTTTTTTTTTTTGAGAAAGGGCACAAGTGAGTGAGGGGCAGAGAGAGAGGGGGAGAGAGAGAATCCCATGAGGGGCAGAGAGAGAGAGAGAGAGACGGAGAAAGAGAAGTGGAGCTCACCTGATGCGGGACTCAAACTCATCATGAACCTGATTATGACCTGAGCTGAAGTCAGATGCTTAACTGAGCCACCCAGGTGCCTCTATTTTCTTTTTTAAGAATTTTAAGAATAAGGCATTTAGGGGCATCTAGGTAGCTCAGTCAGTTGAGCATTGGGCTCTTGATTTTGGCTCAGGTCATGATCCCAGGGTCATGGGATGGAACCCCACATTTGGCTCTGTGCTGAGCATGGATCCTGCTTGAGACAGACACACACACACACTCTCTCTCTCTCTCTCTCTCCCTGTCTCTTTCTTTCTCTTACTCCTCTGCCCGCCCCCCCCCCCCCCCCGCCCCTCTTGCTCTAGCTAGCTAGCTAGCTAGCTAAATAAATAAATAAATAAATAAATAAAAGGTGTTTAGTTAAAGTAGTGAAGGAAATTGAAGACAGAATGTCAGGGAAATGTTCTAAAGGCAAACGAGAGTGGAATGTGTTGTTTATTGTTTAGAAGTGGGGGAGGATAAAGGAAGAGGGTTAGCACTAAATGATTTGCTTTTCTTGCGTTAAACACTGTTCCAACAAATTAGAGGGTTTATGAATACCAAATCGGTGTTTTATTATTTTTTTGTCATGGGTAGCTTAGCTTTGCTTTTGTCAGTAGCAAGGGCAGGCATTCTACAAGGTTCTGTAAGAAACTTTCTTCTGTCTTAATTTCTTTGCTAACTTCCTGGAGCTACATCAGGATACAGAGAGACCAAGAGATTTGCCCAAGGTCGGAAACAGAATCAGAGTTGAATTTGGAACTTGGTGTTCAGAACTGGGAGCCCTGTTCAGCTCATCATCTTCTTTTCCTCCTCTTACTGTTTGTTCTAAAGTGCCTCCCTCTTACCTCACTCTGCCTCCTCCTTTTGTATTTTGTATCCTTAGAGGAAGGCCCATCCATAGCAAAGAAATTACTTTAATAATTAATTTCAGCAAGCGTCAATATAGTGTTAAATCCTTAACGTTAATTGATTAGAAAGGCAAGATAGTTATTGAGGAGAAGGATGGTATATTTAATCCATGAATTATGTGAATGGTACAGGACTGTTTTAGATCTTGTTTTTCTCTAGCATCTCTGCTGAAAGTCCTCTGTTTTTAGAAGTTTCAAGTGTGTGTCAGTGCTCTTTGGTGACAGCATCTCATTTTCATTTCCCACTGTTTCAAGATTATGATATACCCATGAATAACACATACATACCTATTAGAAGTGGGTAGGGCTTCTGAAGGACCTCTTTGTTTCAGTGTCTTGGAATTAAAAGGACAAATCCATTTAAAGAAGTAATTTGATGGGTGACTCATTTTATTTATGATACTTGTTTTCTTAGATTCTCAAAAAGCCAATATTTGAAAAGGACTTGTCATATCCTAGTGATAGAGTGCAGGCTTTGTTCACTGGTGTTTCAGTCCCACCTCTGACTATTGTTAGTAGCATGACTCCTCAGCAAGGTGTTGAACCTCTCTGGGACTTAATTTCCTCATTTGCAGCATAGACAAAGTAATACAGGCTTTATTTATTTATGTTAATTTATTTTTGAGACAGAGGCACATATGAAAATGCACGAGTGAGAGAGGGGCAGAGAGAGAAAGGGAGAGAGAGAATCTCAAGCAGGCTCCACACTGTGAGTGAGAAGCCCGACTTGGGGCTCAAACTCACAAACCGTGAGATCGTGACCTGAGCTGAAACAAAGAGTCGGACGCTTAACTGACTGAGCCACCCAAGTGTCCCAGACTTTATTTTTTTTTAATGTGCATGTGGGTTCTAAGTAAGATAATGTATGTAGTGTGTGGTCATAATATGCATTCAATAAATGATGCCTGTGATATTATGATTCATAAGAAAAGCATATATTTGGTTGTTCATATGACCAAAATATATTTCTCATATTTATTTGGTCTTTATCCATGGTTCTTGGCTTACAGCTCACAAAACCCTTGGAATTTCCTAAGTGTTCAGAGTAATAAAGGCTTCTTGTTATGTTAATGAGGTGACTTTTGGAAAGCATCTAAGGATGGGGGCTGGTTGCTGGTGGAACTAACCCTTCAGTAAGAGGGTTGGAGTTTTTAGTCCTATCCCCCAACTTCTTGGGAGAAGAGAGGCCTTGAAATTAAATCAGTTGCCAACAGCCAATGATTTAATCAATCATGACTATGTAATGAAGCCTGTATAAAAACCCAAAGTTCAGAGAACTTTTGGGTTGGTGAACACGCAGAGATTTAGGGAGTCTAGATTGCCTGGAGAGGGCATGGAAGCACGAGGTGCTTGCCCTATGCATCTCTTCCATCTGGTTGTTCCTGAGTTATATACTTTTATAACAAACTGGTAATCTCATAAGTTAAATGTTTCTCTGAGTCCTGTGGGCCACTCTAGCAAATTAATTGAACCCAAGGAGGTTCAGATTGGCATCTGAAGTGTGGGGGTGCAGTCTTGTGGGAGTGAGCCTTCAACCTGTGGAATATGATGCTATCTCTGGATATGGTGTCAGAAATGAGCTGAATTGTAGGACACCCAGCTGGTGTCCAGAGCAATGCTTGTTGGTTTGGGAACCCCCACTCTAGTACCATTGGAATTGGTACTAGAACTCATTTAATGGCTGTTAGTCTAACTCTTTAATTTGGACTAGAATTTTTCTGAATACAATACATAATTTTACAATTATACAGAAGTTGTATGGTATGTATAATTTTAACTAATACTGTATTGTACAATAAATAATAAATTTAGGAGAGATGATAGATAGTGATGCATATTTGCAAATTCTCCTTTTTGTGCATGTTGGAAAATTACAGCTGCATCAAAATACTAACTTTTAGATCATACTGACTTAGAGTATATATGGGCCTTCTTTAGAGAAGGCATTGCCCACATTTAGCATTACCATAGTATATCTTTTCTTTAAACAGCATAAAACAACATAAATCCAGTTTGTATGTTCTTTTTTCCCAAGATTTCCAAAGTATTTCTCCATTTATTCTTTTATTAATCCTTACAATGTCCCTGAAAAGAGAGTAAAGTCTTGTTTTATTAACTTCAATTTAGAAATGAGGAAGATTGAGCTGGAAAAAAGTTAAGTGACATGCTAGAGTTTAAGTGGTAATACTAGAGATAATGAACATAATAGAATTAATAACACTGTGATAATAGAATTAAAAATGAATATTGCTGAAATTTTTCTTCCTTCTCCCAGAGAATAAATTTAAGGAAAATATTTGATTCTATGGTATGGAGTAAACCATTCTTAGTATATCTTTATCTTTTGGAAATATTAGGTGAAATTTAGGCAAAGATGGGGGTAGAGGTGAGAAAAACAGCGGAGTCCAACTGGAGAAACAGGACTACTTAGCAAGACCATAAGCTAAGCCCAAGTAACAGAAAAGTTCTACAGCCAAGAGATCAGGAGCTAAGTCAGAAAAATAGTTGTGTCTGGTGTTATTAGACCTTAGAGAAGTACTGCAATTCTTGTAGTCAATGTTGAAGTACTATCCAGTGACTATTTTCAGTGGAAAGACTCATACTCTGACCTGATTGACATTCTTACAACTTACCACCAATTTCAGCTCTGAGCTAGTTACCTGGTTTTATTTGGAATTACAGTATCTTTGTGTTACCTTTAAATGTGCCTTAGAATATTTGTGTAAGAATAGCTTTGGGTGTCTTATCTAGAGGAAGCTTAGAACTCCGTGTGTCTGTTTTCTGGTTAGTAAAACTGAGATTCATTCTTTTCATATATTTAAGAGAAGGGAAAAGGCCCGCAGGCTTTTTTCACGGATCCTAGCATTCATGATTCTGAATCCTACTTCCTGGACAGTAACCATTGTGTGGTGAAATTTTTGCATTCTCATCTGGAAATATCAATATAACTTTTCGAATATTGACTGCAGTTCTTGGTAGATTCAATTTAAGAAATTTTACATGATCTGTTTACTTAATTCTGACAAATCATGTGAAATTGTGGGGGGGAGTGGGTACTTGATTTGATTTACCTACTATGAATATTATAATATCCCCAGGGATTTCTTTCCAAGTTGGTGAAGAAGGGACATGGTAGAAGGATCATGAGTCTCTTGCTTCAAGAACAAGAGCAGGAATGGGAAGGAGGAAGCCTTGCTTAGTTGAGTATCTACTATATTGTAGGGAGATATGAAGAAAAAACAGCTGAGGGAGTTAGGAGTATTCATGAGTTATGTAGTTTGAAATGGATGTTTGTTAAAGGATTGCCTCAGGTAAGCTGAGGTATCATGGGGGAAGGCAATGCGAACTGGCGTTAGTCCAATATAACCATCACCTTGCTGGTCTTCCTCAGCTCTTCCTGTCTGATTTAGAGGCCCCTCCTTGGTGGTCCTTGTTCATACTTCTTGCACAGGGGCCTTACTGTACAATTGGTTGCGTTGTCTGTTTGCCCAACTATTTGCAGCTTGCATGAAGTCAAGAGGTACATTTTATTTGTCATTTTCATTTAATGCTGTCCGAATTAGCTACGTGATTCTGTATACGTCACTTATCCAAGCTGAAGTGTACCTGATTTGTTAATAAATTGGTTGAGGGTGAATGTTGCACTAGATCCATGTTTTTCAAACTGTGGGTGTGACTTAGCAGGACAGGATATCAATATAATGGGTTGTGGCAGCTTTAAAAAAAATATCAGTACATTCTGAGTTGTAATGGTAAGTAGTGTACATTATTGGAAACTTCTGTATTAGTTATATATTTGTTATGTATATCACACTGCAATATGAAATGTATTTCTTACTATGGTTGTACTCAAAATTGTTGAATGCCTCTGGACTAGATTAAATCTAATGTTATTTCTAGTTATTTATTTGATAATTCTGTATATGTGATAGGACAGATCCTTTTATTACAGAAGGCATGTTTCACACTATACCATACTATTCCACTAAGTGACTTAAAATGGAGATAATTTTATTATTTTTATTTTGTTAACTGTCTTTTAATTGAAGAACAGAATAGGTACATATGTTAAAAACTCAGACATTTCTAAAGGACTTACAGTAAAAATTGTCTCCCTCATTAAGGTTTCTGCTTTGTCAAGATGTTTCATTTACCTGAATACCTACCAGGTTATTTCTTGGTTTACATTTTCCTTATATGGCATTTATTTGATTTTTGAGGGCAGAGAGAGTTTAATAAATTTGTTTGGTTGTAGGTAGATGATAAAACCCATTGAGAAAGAATATGTTTGAAAATTCTATTTGCAGATGGGTTTATTCATTCATTGAGTCATTTACAGTCCTATTTTGAGAGTCTCCTCTATGCCAGAAACTATGTGAGGCTCTACATATTGAGAGCTCCTTCAAAAACTTGGTGACCCAGGAGACTACAAGGGTTGATATGCACTGTGCTGTTATTGTTAGGGTAACCAGGCTAATGATTCTTATGTGAGGCATTTGTTAAAAAGTAGTTGGTAGTGTCACGATGTTGTCTCCAAATATTTGAGGAGCTGTTAATTGGAGAGGGATTAGATTGACTCTCTATGTCCCTAGAAGCCACAAACAGATGAGTGAAAGTTACAGGCAGACAGATTTAAACGTAAGAGAGAGTGCTCAACAGAAGAGTGAAGAATGGAATGAGTTCCTTGTGAACTAGTAAGTATTCCATTACCAGAAGGATAGAGACTGGGAATTAAAGACTGACTAGCTTCTTGGCATGGTGTAGATGGGAGACAGGTTGAGAAAAAGGACTTTGAAGGTTCTTTATAACTTGAAGTCTATGATTTGGCTTGCTGGGTATCAGAGAGTAAGTAGCCTGGCTTTAAAAATGTATGTTTTTGATAGATTATCTCTAAGTAGATAAAAAGTGTCAGACATATAAAAGGGTTAAGACTTCCTCCCTGGGTCCAGTCTTTCTAGGACTTCAAAAATCAGTTGTAGATGTAAAGAAACTAGAATCTCTCACAGAAGCAGTTATGAATAAAAATGTTTTAGTAATAAATTGTATTATTCTTTGAAAAAAATGGAATAACAGCTTGATTTTAAAATCTGCTTTAAAAATCCATCTTTTCCCAGTGGTATACTAGTCTAAAAACCCATTTTAAAAATTTACACTTAGTCTTTTTCATTTCTAAAATCCTCTTCCCAAATCTAATACATATTATAATTTCCTTATTCAGAACATTCGTATTCTAGTCCAGGTCCTGCCCTCATACCTGGAGAACTCAAATATCCTGCTCTCTCCTTTCCTCCGTTTCTCATTCATCCTTCCCATGCTAACATTGCTGCTGTCAGATTAATTTTCCAACACGCAACTTTCACGTCAGTGTCCTCAGGAACTTGCAGTTACCGTTCACCTTTTCAAACCTATGTGATTTTAAAAACATTCTACCTATCTGGCTTTTGTTTCCACTCCTCTGCAATGTGTTTTCCTCTCACTTTTCTCATCTTTTCTGTGTGTAAAGTGGTCATTTTGACTACATAGGAACAAGCATGGCCGGGCAGAACATGACCTTTTGTGACCAAAAGGAATTCCAACGATCAACACATATTTGAGCACCTACTTTGGATGAAAAGGCAATTAAAAAGTATTTGCCCTCAACAGAATCTGATGTAGACTAACATAGAGTGTCCTCCAGAACTTTTGAAGTGTTGTGGTAAAGAACATTCAGTCCCTGGAGCTGGGCCGCATGCATCCCCATCCTAGCTTTGCCATTTAAATAGCTCTTTCATCTTAGGAAATCACTTCACCTCTTGGTGCCTTGGCTTCCTCATCTGTATGATGGCGTAATAGTAGGGCCTACCTCATAGAGTAGTTGTGAAGATTAAATTAGTTAATACATGTAAAGCATTTGGGACAGTGCCTATCACATAGCAACAGTTTTTTACTGGGAATGGAAGTTTAGGCAGAATTTGGGTGCCTTTAGAATTAGAGTGTTCTAGATGATTCAAAGAAATATCTCATCTCTTTGGAGAGTCCAGGAAAGATTTCATGAAAGAGGTAGAGTTTGAAATGCACATTAGAGAGGAAGAATTTGATAAGTTGAGAGGGCCAGAGGCAGAGGTCACAGATTGCAGCCTTCTCTGACCTCTTGATGACTCTAGAGGTTCCATGCTGTTCGACACTTTAAGGTTTCTGATTGATTTACATTGGTTTTTGGTCTCTGAGGCTGACTGCAAACTCCTTATTGGTATTCCCTACAGTATTATGAACAATTCTGTTTTAGGTACTAATTTCTATTGAGTTTTCACTGATTAAATTGTTGGCCCAACTTCAGATGGGTTGGGACTAGGAATGAAAATTACAGCTTTTAGTAAGATATATATATGTATATATATATATATGTGTGTGTGTGTGTGTGTGTATACATATATACATATATACATATATATATACCTACATATATATATATTATATGTATATATTATATATATATATATAAACACATAGGATACATATATGCATACATATATACATATACACATACATACACATAGGATATATGTATATATATGTATATATATATTTAAGATTTTATTTTTAAGTGATCTCTACACCCAGTGTAGGGCTTGAATTCACAACCTGGAAATCAAGAGTCATACAGTCCATTGACTAAGCCAGACAGGTACCCCAAGAGATTTATATTTTATATTTATGAGATAAAATTGTGTTTGATGAACTAGTGCTCTTAGCTTGATAAACTAATGTTCTTAGCTCATGTGCCTTAGATTTTTAGTTATTCCTTCTCTCATCTATACTTCTCTATCCATTTTTTTAATGATCTAAATCTATTTAGGATTCTCCCATTTTAACCTCTGCCCTCTTCAGCCATTGGCTTAGCTCCTTCCTTGTCTTTACAACCTTTACTATCTGAATTCTTGCTGTCTGAACCCAAGAATCATATCTGAATTACAAGGTTTAAATATACTTGAGAGACTGGTCCATCCTAGCATCTCCCAATGCAAGTATGTGGATATCTCTGTAAGATTTACTTAAGGGACTTGTTAAAATAAGGGATGCTGGGCTCAACTCGTGGTGACTGACTCAGTGGGTCTGGATTAAGCCAGCATAATCAGTATTTTTCTAAAGTTGTCCTGTTACTCCTAATAAGCAACCAGATTTGGGAGCTCCTAATCACCATCTTCAAAATTCCTGTGATTTCTGCAGCTGTGGATAAGGAATGAAATGTGTCTTCCATTCCCATCAGTACACTGACATTGCCCTTGCCAAGGTTGCTGATGAGTTTTAAACAGCTTAATTTACTAAGTATTTTTGAAATTGATCACCTCTGCTTAATTCCTACAACCACTGTGCTCAAGTTGGCATCATTCATCTTCTGGACAACAGCAATGGACTTAATGATTTTTTTATCCGTAACCCTCCAACCTAACTTTTGCACAGTCGTCACATGATTGATATGGAATTAAAATTAAATGATGTCACTATCTTGGTGAAAACTTTTCAACGTCTAATGCCAACAGCATAAAGTCTAAGCTTCTTGGCATGACATAAAGGACCTGCATGACCCAGCCTCTCCAGGTTATCTGTTGTCATTCTTTGCCCTGCACACATTCACCAATGTTTCACATTTCTTTGCCTATTTCATGTAGATCTCTTTATAAGGAATAATGTGATCCTTCACCAGACTAACTCCTGTTATCTGTAACTCAAGTTATCTTTATCTTCTTTTCTTGGATGTCTCAGCTACCTTCCACTTACTTACCTTTCCCAAGTTACTTGTCCTTCTAGGCATCATAACTCTGAGTAGTTCTCTAATGTTATACTTCTTGCACTGTGTTAATTTATTTTATCTACTTCTGTCATTAAAATGTGAGTTTCTTGGGGGGTGCGTGGGTGGCTCAGTAGGTTAAGCATCCGATTTCAGCTCAGGTCATGAGCTCACGTTTCATGAGTTCGAGCCCTGTGTCAGGCTCTGTGCTGACAGCTCAGAGCCTGGATCCTGCTTTGGATTCTGTCTCCCTTTCTCTCTGCCCCTCCCCTGCTCACGCTCTGTCTCTATCTCTCTCAAAAATAAACAAACATTAAAATTTTTTTTTTAATGTGAATTTCTTGAGGGCAGAGCCCCTTTTATTTGTTTACTTTCACTTCTGGTGCATAGTAAGTTTTTGAATAAATAAATATTGAGTGAATGAGTCAACAAATACAATAGAGAGGTTTCAGCTTTTGTCATACTGATTTATCTGCAGCATATGATCTTGTTTATTGAACATTCACTGTGTGCCAGGCACTCTTAGGCAGCTGAAAGACGTTAATAAGTGAACAAGCATACTCCTGGTCACTATAGAGCTTGTGGAATAGTGAAAAGATCAACAACAAACAAATAAATAATTATAAATTATAAATTTATATAAATTATATACTTATAATTAAGTATAATTATAAATCAGTATGGTACCATGATAGAGATGATCTTAACACAATGCTGGAGCATGACAGAGAAGAATATTATTTATAAGTTTATCAGGGAAGCCTGTCGGATCAGGTGACACTTTAGCTGAAGGAAAAGGAGTCAGCCCTGGAAGAGTTAGGAAAAAGCATTCCATGTAAAAGGAACAGTATGTGCTAAGTCTCTGTGGCATTGAAGAGCTCTGTGTGTTGGGGGAGCTTAAGGTAAGTTGGGTTAGGGGAAAGTATGGTAAGGAAAAGTGGCAGAAGGGAGTTTAGGGGGTTTTGTTGCTGTCAAAAATAGTTTACATTTTTGTCTCGAGTGCAATGGTAAGGAACGGAAGGAAGGATTTTAATTAGGATAGTGACTTATATCTGATTTATATCTAAAAAAGATCACTCTAGGAAAGTGCTGTTTAAGACTTTAGTCATAACCTCATGTGGCTAATGCTACTGAATTTACAACTTTATGTAATTTTAAACCTAAATTTAAAAGCATAATTGATTCAGTTATTGGGTAACTCATTCTGTGTTTTGAAACTTTTTCAACCATAAGTTTATAACATTAAATATAGATCAAGTATTTCTGATGAAAATTAAACTTCCGAGTAGAGATGTGCAATAAGATGTAAAATACATACCAAATTTCAAAGTCTTGGTATGAAAAGAAGATGTAATTGTCTCATTAATTGTTTATATAGATTACATATATTGAAATAATTATATTTGTGGAGTGACTGGGCTAAATTAAAATGAACTGTCAGATTTAACTTGACTTGTTTCTTTTCATTTTTTGGTACATGTGGCTACCAGAAAATTCAGAATTATTTATGTGACTCAAAGTATGTTCCCATTATTGGTAGATGCTGTGAAGATAATAGACTGGAGGCAAGCAAAGTAGCATCAGGGAGATGTGTTACTAAACTTTTGCAGTTGTCTAGGTGGGTGATAATGACAGCTTTGATTAGGTGGCAGCAGCGAACATGGAGAGAAATGTCAAGGTTCTGTATGTATTTTGGAAGTGGAGTCATTATGAATTGTTGATGGATTAGATAGGGGAAGGGCGGGATAAAAAAATTACTTAGAGGTTTTTAACTTGTGACTAGATGGGCAGTGTTGCCATTTCCTGAAATGGGGAAGACTGAAGAAAAAGTTGGGAGCTGCATATCAAGAGTATGGGTTAGGGCATGTTAAGAGCCCGTAAGATATCCACATGGTTGGATATGAGAGTCTGGAGCACAGAAGAGAGTTTAACTGAAGATATTAATTAGAAGTGGTCAGTATTTCATTGATATTTAAAACTTCAAGAGTGTGCAGTAAAAACTATAAAACATCATTGAAATAAATTTAAAAAGACCTAAATAAATGAAAAGTCTATTTATGAATTGGAAGACTTAAAAATTGTTAAAATAATAATATATTCCAAATCAACCTACAGATTCAATACAATCTCTATAAAAATTCCCTAATTCCGTAACTTACTACAAAACTGCAGTCAGTACTCAAAAACAGTGTAGTATCTGGCATAAGGATAGACATAGAGATCAATAGAAATAAACTATTATATTTATGATCAGTTGATTTTTGACAAGAGTGCCAAGACAATTCAATGGGGGAAAGAGCATCCTTTTCAACAAATGGTACTAAGACAATAGGATATCCACATGCAAAAGGATTTAGACTCCTGTCTCAAACCATATACACAACTAACTTAAAGGGATCAAAGACCTAAATGTAAGAGCTAAAAACTATAAAACTCTTAGAAGGAAACGCAAATGTAAATCTTGGTGACTTCAGATTCAACAGTTGTTCCTTAGCTATGATATCAAAAGTACAAGGAACAACAACAAAAACATTAGATAAATTGGGATTCATCCAAATTGAAAACTTATGCGATCCCTGGGTGGGTCAGGTCATGATCTCACTGTTTACAGGTTCAAGCCCCATGTCGGGCTCTGTGCTGACGCACCTGGAGCCTGCTTCCGATTCTGTGTCTCCCTCTCTCTCTGCCCCTCCCCTGCTCACACTCTGTCTCTCTCTCAAAAATAAATAAAAAAAAAAATTTTTTTTTTAATTGAAAACTTCTGTGCTTCAAAGGGCACTATTAAGAACATGAAAAGACAACCCAGAGAATGGGGGAGATTTGTTTGCAAAGTATACATCTGAAAGAAATAGTGTCCAGAATACATAAGGTGCTCTTATAATAAAAACACAATAACCCAATTTAAAGATGGGCAAGGATTTGAATAGACATTTCTCCAACACTTCATGAATAGAAGATGCCTTTCCATTTATTGAGGTCTTCTTTAATATCTTTCAGTGATGTTTTGTAGTTTTTGCTATTCGATCGTAAAGTTTTAAATATCAATGAAATACTGACAACTACTGTTTAATATCTTTAAACTCTCTGTACTCCAGATTCTCATACCCAACCACCTGAATGTCTTATAGGTTCCAACATGCTCAAATCTATACTCTTGGTATTCAACTCCCTATTGGAATAACTCTCTGCCTAACTCTACTTACCTTTCTTTCTTTCTATTTTTTTTATAAAGTATTTTTTTAGTGTTTATTTATTTTTGAGAGAGAGAGGGAGAAAGAGAGAGAATGAGAACAAGAACGAGTGGGGGAGGGGTAGATAGAGAAGGGGACAGAGGATCCATAGTGGGCTCTGCGCTGATAGCAGAGAGCCTGATGTGGAGTTCAAACTCACGAACTGTGAGATCATAACCTGAGCCAAAGTCAGATGCTTAGCTGACTGAGCCACCCAGGTGTCTCCCCTACTTACCTTTCAAGATACAGCTATCCCCTCTTTCTTGGGAGCCTTCACTAAGCTCACAGGTAGAAAGTGTTCACTAATATGTGTTGAAAGACTGGGGATATTCAGAGCCCTGTTGAACTGATGAGCTCTTTGAACACAGAAGAATTATCCAGAGAGGATAATTTTTGTATGTACAAAAAGTCAAAGACCTTTGTATTTACGTGGCTCTCTGACTTTGTTTACTCATCTGCAGAACAGAAATAATATACATGATCTCAATTCTTTTAACAAAGTCTAAAAAGTGGGTTTTAAACGTCTAGTACATAGACTTCTCAATAAATGATAATTTAAAAAATATTAGCAAAACATGCCTAAAAGATGATCTCCATTTCAAGAATTGCAGACACCTGCTTTATTTAAAATGCTGCATTTTTTTGCATATTTAAGACAAATTATGAAGACTTATGACTGAACGCTGTTTTTCTAAAAGGTAGTATTTCTTCAGAATGATGTGTATGCTTCTTGGTTTAGACCCATGGGTGGGTGAATGGAGAGATACATTTGGTATAGAAGGGAAATATGCATATTTAGACCTATCTTGCACATCTTCCATTAAGGTCTCCAGCTGCCTGAACATTAAGGAGCTGTGCCAGCGAGGAGGACAAGAACCTGATAACTGGTCTTGTGATTAAAAGGAGCTAACAGAGGACCTGGGGGCTCAACTGATTGAGCGTCTGACTTCAGCTCAGGTCGTGAACTCACAGATTGTGGGTTCAAGCTCTACATTGGGTTCGCTGCTGTCTGCCTGTCTGTGCAGAGCACACTTTGGATCCTCAGTCCCCCTTTCTCTCTGTCCTTCCTCTGCTTACATTCTCTCTCTCAAAAATTAAAAAACCATTAAACATTTTATTTTAAAAAAGGAACTAACAGAGCTTATGATAAGACTTGCAAGGGTAGAGAGCCAACTATCAGTTGTCTATAGAACAGACAGGACTTGCGGAAGCATAGTGTATTAAGTGGAGGCCCCTGAGCTTGGAAAAGGGTCTTTCATATCAGGCTGGAACCAAGACAAGCACAAAGAGGTTATAATTTAGATACATGATATGCATACAACAAACACCTCTATTTGGAATGGGGTACAACATTTATTGTTCAATTGTCATCGTGTGGCTTGTTTTATTCAGTGGCCTCTCTTTCTCTCTCTTTTTTTAAAGTTTATTTATTTTGAGGGAGAGAGAGAGAGACAGAAAGGGAAAAGAGGCAGAGAGAGGGAAAGGAAGAGTAAGGGGGGAGGGGCAGAGAGAGAATCCCAAGCAGGCTCTGTGTTGTTCATGCAGAGCCCACGAATTGTGAGATCATGACCTGAGCTGAAATCAAGAGTCCAGTGCTCAGCCAACTGAGCCACCCAGGCACCCCTCAGTAGTTTCTTTCTTTCTTTCTTTCTTTCTTAAAAAAATTTTTTTTAATGTTTATTATTTTTGAGAGAAAGAGAGAGCAAGCAGGGGAGGGGCAGAGAGAGAGGGAGACACAGAATTGGAAGCAGGCTCTAGGCTCTGAGCTGTCAGCACAGATCCTGATGCGGGGCTCAAACCCACAAACCAAGAGATCAGGACCTGAGCTGGAGTCGGCCGCTTAACTGATTGAGCCACCCAAGCATCCTGCTTCTCTCTTTAAAAAGTGGTATACAGGGGTGCCTGGGGGACTCAGTTGGTTAAATGTCTGACTCTGGGTTTTGGCTCAAGTCATACTCTCCTTTGTGAGATTCAGCCCCAAGTCAGGCTTTAAGATTCTCTCTCTCTCTCCCTCTGCCCCTCCCCTGTTCTCTCTCTCTTTCTCTTTAAAAAAAAAAAAGGCATAAAAATTGAACATTTGTTAATCATGTTTTCTGGGGCACCTGGGTGGCTCAGTCAATTGAGTGTCTGACTTCAACCCAGGTCATGATCTTGTGTTTTGTGAGTTCAAGCCCCACATCGGGCTTTCTGCTGTCAGCCTTTCAGTGCAGGGCCACTTCAGATCCTCTGTCCCCCTCTCCATACCCCTCCCCTGCTTGCACTCTCCCAAAAATAAATAAATATTTTAAAAAGTGTTTTCTTAATGGTTTGTATTATTATATTAGAGATGCTTTAATTGTTAGATTTTGCTTGCCAAAAGTTTCTAATTCTTGCTTGAAAAAAATTTTTTTATTATGTTACTTGAAGTTCTAATTTAGAGCAAGAATCTTTTTGTATGCCTAAATTGTTTTATAATTGAAAGGAATCATCCCTTTATTTGCCTTTTAAAACACAAGCATTTAATATCTAGCAGGCTTTCTTAATTGAGGAGAAACATTTCTGTAATTCATAAGAAATTAGCTATCATCCCTGCAAATAAAACCATTTTTTAATTTAAATTTATTTATATCCTGCTTTTCCATAAAGGATTTGAGGTGGCATCCTACAAATCATATTCATTCATTTATTCATTTTTTTGCAACAAATATTTATGGAGGTACTGGACATATAAAATAAAACAATAAAGTAAAATAGAAGTGAAGAGGCAGGGCCAAGAAAAAGAAGTAACTAAGACCAAGAAATGAAGAATAGAAAATTTCCAAACATAAAGATTAGCATAATAGTAGAATTGGATACATGTAAGCACCCTGGTAGTTAGGTGAAAAAGAGAAATATGGATCAGTCAGATAGTTTTGTTATTAGAAAAGAGGAAGAAGAATATTCATATAGTTTCCTCTAGAGCAGAACAAAAACAATTTCTCATATTTTATAACTACAAATAGTACTTTCTTTCCTCTATGATCTCACCCATTATCAGGGTTGAGCTGGGTAAGTGACTTTGGGACTTCGAGCCTGGATCCCATTCTCATATTTTCAGATACATGCTGCAATTTCTTTCAACTTAAATACTCATAGTTTTACTAATAGATTCATATATTTCCCAAATAGCTCATTTCCTATGTGTATTGATGGACTTGGCTGTTCTCACAATCAATAAACCTTGAAACTTTCATATTTTCTTCAATTCTCCTCTTCCTGTATCTACTATATTTTGTGGGTTCTACTTGAGTGACGCCTTTGTTCCCTGATGGTGCTTTTCTATTTCTGTTGCTACTGTCCCATTTCAGGACTTACTTTCCTCTTCTCTGAACTATCACAACAGCCTCTTATTTTTTCAATGGTTATTTATTTGTTTTGAGAGAGAGACACAGAGCATGAGCAGGGGAGGGGCAGACAGAGAAAGAGAGAATCCCAAGCAGGCTCCACACTGTCAGCACAGAGCCCGACATGGGGCTCAAAACCAAGAACTGTGACATCATGACTTGAGCTGAAATCAAGAGTTGAATGCTTAACCAACTGAGCCACCCAAGTGCCCCCACAGTAGCTTATTTTAATAGTGTGTCTGGTCAACTCCCTTCTAAATCATCTTAAATAGTCTTGCACAACCCTAATCACCACCATTCCCTTTTTCTACATGATAAACTCCTAACTTCTTGGCATGGTGTTTAAAGCTTTCCATGACCCAGCCACCAACTATTTTTCAGCAGTGTCTTCTCTTCCTCTCATTCACACACCATAGGTACCATTTTCTGGAACATTTGTAGTTTCATCCCCTTGTGTCATTACTCATACTGCTTGTTCCATCTAGAACGCTTTTTGCTCTTCTTGTTCCCCCCATTTTATTTTATTATTAAAAATTTTTTTTGTTTATTTGTTGAGAGAGAGAGAGAGAGAGAGAGAGAGAGAGAGAGAGAGAGAGAGAGATCACAAGCAGGAGAGGGGCAGAGAGGAGAGACAGAATCCCAAGGAGGCTCTGCACCATCAGCAGAGAGCCCAGTGTGGGGCTCAAACTCAGGAACTGTCAGATCATGACCTGAGCCGAGACCAAGAGTTGGACACTTAACTGACTGAGCCACCCAGGTGCCCCTTGTTCCCCCCATTTTAATTCAGTTTATTAAAACTTTATTGTTTGCTGTATACAAAGGTTTGTACTAGCTAATGTAGATTCAGAGATGCGAATAATGATCCTTTCTCTCAAAGATCTCACACAAGTATAGAGAGGAATTTGTTGGTAAGTTGAAGTTTACATATTGCTTCCCCTATGAAGCCTTCCTAAGGTCTTTTTAAAAAAAAATTAGGTGCATGTGAATTTCCAATAAAGTCTTTTAAGCTTTGTGTATAGCTGCACATGGATCACAGCCTTTGAAGTTAGCAGGAACTCCACACGGTGTATGAAGAATGGTCTTCATGGAATGGTCTGGGCAGGGATAGGAGTCAGACCTTCAGTGCAGGCCTCCCCAAAGGATGAGTGGGATGAAGAGCAGGCTTGGAACAGATTTGAAGCAAACATATCCATGTGAGAGGTGATGGCTTTTGAAATTAGATACAATTCTGTCTAGTCTTGTGGAAGTGGTTACTGCTTAAGTAATTAAATACTTCTCTCACTGTCCCTATCATGACGATTTCACTAGAAAACCTGTATTTCCTGTGGCTGTTCATGCTCTGAACTTCAAATATAGAAGTCCTGTCTGTACTAAGCTCTGACAGGTCACATCATGTTCATCCAGTCCATGACTCTTCTGCTAATAGGCACCCAAGTAATGTGTTATGGAGAGATGCGGGGCAGATGGTTTTCCTTTCAGATGTTAATTCTAAACTAAGGTTAGATGCTCCCAAAGTATTTTTCATATATTTATGATATTGTCACATAAATTTTTCTGCATTTCCTTTGAATCTACTTTTATTTAAACCTAACCTCTTCTTGGAATAGTATATACTTCATGTTTATAATCTACTTTAAAAATTATTAACAGACCCGCAGTTACATGCTTGAGTGTCAAAGGGAATCCCTGTTATTCTAGTATTTGGCATTTGTGGAGTTTACTTCAGTGGTATCTTTGGTCATGTATCATAAATACATGTTTATATAACTGTATTTTAACATATCCTACCATATTTTATCCATCAATTTTATCCACAATTTTAAGATGCTCCATTATTTTATATATAGCTGAGAAAGAAAAAGAAAACCACTGTCAGTTAAACACAGTGCTTTCTTACCACTTAGAATTTTTGTTTTGTACTTCCTGGAAAAGCTCTCAGGCTTTAGAAATAGATTTTTATCATATGTCACTCATATGCATACATAAATTGTAAGATGTAAATGAAATAAATTGATAATTATTCCCCAAATTTGTCCACATTGAGTTCAACTCATGAATTACTCTTCAATGCATTGATTGACATCTGTGTTTTTCCACCCAGAATCATCCTCATGCCATTAAGAGTGTTGGTGGTGAAGCATTCCTTTCTTTTTTTCTTTTCACATGTTTATTTATTTGCAAAAGAGAGAGCACGAGCAGGGGAGAGGCAGAGACAGGGGGACAGAGGATCCCAAGTGGGCTCTGCGCTGACAGTGGAGGGCCTGATGCAGGGCTCAAACTCACAAATCATAGGATCATGCAAAGTAGGACACTCAACTGACTGAGCCACCCAGGTGCCCCAAGTGGTGAGGCATTTCTTAAAAAGGTACTTCTTGCTTGAGCGATAGTAGTGTTATTTTTTTAAGAAACAGGATCTCTTAGAGCTGACCACTTTTGCAATTCTTTGGTTCGTGCCCTGGGACCTACCCTCCCTAGTGAAGGCGTCAAGTGGTGTCCTGAGCACAGCTCATGGCATTCCAGGCATCCGTCTTTCTCTGTGGTCTGCACAGGCCAAGGGGCAGAAACTGTAACGCCCTGAAGTACTTGGTGTTAAGCCAAGTGATTTTTCCTGTTTTCAACCTCAGCACTGCAATGTGTGTGTTGTGTGAATGAGTGGAAATTTTTGAGCAAGAAATAGCTTCACGCCAGATCTATTTGAAATGCTCAAATCCACCTATTTAATAGGATCTTTGCAGACATGCATAATTGAGTTAGTGATGTCACACTAGACAATTTTTCAGGCAGAAAGAAAGGAGAATTAGCTGTCTTCTAACTCTGGCTTGTTTTATTAAGCAAGAAGTAGCCTCTGTATATTGAGAAACTTAGGTTTTTATTTTCTTTCCTTCACTGATAGAGCATTTGCAATGTGAAAAGGAACAAAAGAAACTTCTTGGTGTCCATTATACAGTTACTTAAATTATAGTTGCCAGGCTAATTGTTCTTGCATGTACTTTTTTTTCTTAAGGCTGTGTATCTGAGCATGATATGTTTGATCTTTGGAAAAGCCATTTTGTGAATGCTTTTCGGCACAAACTGTTACTTTCCCCTCTGAATTAAGGTATGCAAAGACAGCTGGCACATGGCCCAAGTGCAATTCCCTTTGCCCTCCCCGTGGGTAGTGCCTTCCACGTGCCTGAGGAGTTGTCACCTGCTTGCTCAGAGCTTGGTCCCAGAGGATTTTCGCAGAGTTCAACTTTCCTAAGATCTTTTGTGTGTGATTTTCATTCTTGATTCAGTTTGTCTATTCAGAGGCATTTCCTCATGAGGGAAGCTGGTAGTTGTAGCTGTCATTTGTAACTCACTGTTGAATTGTGTTGTTTTACTCTAGAATTCCTCTTCTCTCTACTAACCATGTTTTTCCTGTACCTATATCCGTGTAAAAACGTAAGCTTTTGACCTGAAAATTTCTGGCCATTCACTTTTTTCTTTTTCCATTTACTTAATTGCAAATGGATTCATATCATGACTGATGATTATTAGTTTTCACCGAAGTATGATGCTGGGTTATTACTACTAAAATATTTTACTGCTCTGCCTTATTTTTATTGCTCAAAAAATTAATGCTCATAGGCAATAATTATTTCATGCTACCTTAAGGCAGAAATCAACTTATTGCCAATTACTTTCAGTTTACTTTTTTTTAATGTTTATTTCTTTAAAAATTTTTTTTTAACATTTATTATTGAGAGACAGAGAGAGACAGAGCATGAGCATGGGAGGGGCAGAGAGAGGGGAAGACACAGAATCTGAAGCAGCTCCAGGCTCTGAGCTGCCAGCACAGAGCCCAATGCAGGGCTCGAACTCACAAACCACGAGATCATGACCTGAGTCGAAGTCGGACGCTTAATCGACTGAGTCACCCAGGTGCCTGAATGTTTATTTCTTTGTTTTGGCAGAGAGAGAGATAGGGAGTGAGCAGTGGAGGTGGCAGAGAGAGAGGGAGACAGAGAATCCCAAGCAGGCTCTGGGCTGTCAGTGAAGAGCCTGATGCTCATGAACCTGAGTCAAAATCAAAAGTCATACACTTAACTGACTGAACCACCCAGATGCCCCACTTTCAGTTTACTTTAACCTTCAACCAGTTAAAGGTGGGGACTGATAACTTTTACATGGACTCAAGTTAATTTTTAAATATGGAAAGTTCTGATATTTTTATATTATTTATTTATTTATTAAATTCTTTTTTTTTTTATGCTTATTTATTTTTGAGAGACTGAGAGAGTGCAAGCAGGGGAAACGACAGAGAGAGAGAGGGAGACACAGAATCCAAAGCAGGCTGCAGGCTCTGAGCTATCAGCACAGATCCCAATGCGTGGCTTGAACCCACAAACTGCAAGATCATGACCTGAGCTGAAGTTGGACACTTAACCGACTGAGCCACCAGGGGCCCCGGGAAGTACTGATTTTTTTAAAGTTTTTATTTTATTTATTTATTTTGAGAGAGAGAGAGAGAGAGAGAGAGAGAGAGAGAGCGCACATGTGTGAGTGGGGGAGGGGCAGAGAGAGAGAGAGAGGGAGAGAGAATCCCAAGCAGGCTCCGTGCTGAGCTTGGCTTATTCCCACGACTGTGAGATTATGACCTGAGCTGAAATCAGGAGTCAGATGTTTAACTGACTGAGCCACCCAGGTGCCCCAGTTCTGCTGTTGTCTATAATTTTAACTATAACTCATATCTCACATTCAGTTTTCTTCACCACTAATTTGGGTTGTGAAGCCATAATTAGGCACCATTGGTGGGAGCTACTGAAAGTGCAGATGTAGTGCCTAGGAAGATATAAATGCCCATTGAAGAACTAGCCTTGCAGTCAGGGTTCAGTTGGCTTGTCTCAGGGCCTGTTTAAATACTAGTATCCTGTTATTATGTTTTCCATTATTGTGAAAATATTGAGAAATAATGCTGGTTTGTATTCCCTGATAAAAGGAAAATTGGTAACATATAAAATTGGTAAGTGATATAAAGTAAAATTGGTAACATATATAATTTTTATGGATTCTCATTATATGCTCATTAAGAAGACAAACTTCAGGGGCACCTGGGTGGCGCAGTCGGTTAAGCGTCCGACTTCAGCCAGGTCACGATCTCGCGGTCCGTGAGTTCGAGCCCCGCGTCGGGCTCTGGGCTGATGGCTCGGAGCCTGGAGCCTGTTTCCGATTCTGTGTCTCCCTCTCTCTCTGCCCCATTCATGCTCTGTCTCTCTCTGTCCCAAAAATAAATAAACGTTGAAAAAAAAAAAAAAAAAGAAAAACTTCAGGTGGAACTCATTTTAAAACTAATGTGTTTATTTTTTCATTGTGAACTAGTTGATGATCAGGGAGTCTTTTGCTCATTTGGGACTTGTAAGCCTTTGAAGTCTCTTATGCATGTTCAGTGTTCAGTTCCCTGAGATAAAACGTGAAGTTGATCTTCAGTTAAATAGGTTTCTGTTGGACACTTACTATATGCCAGTCGCTTTGCAAAATAGATAATGTATCAAAAAGCTGTACAGAAGAGTTCCTGCCCTCAAAATTATGTTCTGTTGGGGGAAAGATAAGACATGAAACAGTGAGAAAACAGCATAAGACTATAAAATAAAATGCTAAACTGAAATCAATCAGGTAGCAAAACAGCCTATCTTGTAATGGGCAATTTAAGGGGAAATAGACCACTTAGAAAGATAGTATCTAGGGAGAGTTTATCAAAGAGGGATCACTTAGGTGGACCCTAGAGGATGATGGGATTTGGGAAGACAGAGAAAGGTGGAAGGTGTATCTAGAGGAGGAATGGCATGAACAAACACTTGAAAACATGAAAAAAGTCTGGCATGTATAAGGAATAGCTTAATCACAGTGTCGAGTACGTGCTAAGAAGGGAAGATTCTAAATGACCTCAAATGCTGTAAGTCAAAATTTTGCATTGGGCATTGTCACAAGTGATGGGGCAGAGGGGGCCATTTAGGGTGGAGGGAGATCAGGGAGGAACCAGTATAGATTGTTGGGAAATGGAGCGACCTGATACATAACAATGTATGTACTCATCACTCTATGCTCAGTGCCTAGAACTACAAGAGTGGATGGATACATTGCCATTGGGGACCTGATTTTTCAAAATGCTGAACAATTCTTCATAAAGTTACAAACAAAACAAAGTACAGTCTTCTCTCCACTCACATGGTAGTTTTCTTCCCTGAAAATTCCATGTATTGCCTAAATCCTTGTTTATATATAAAACAGAGTTAGGCTTCAGCTCAGATAATTTTACTTACGTGAATATGTAACAAAAGATTGGAAAATCATGCAGGATGCAGGATAATTGTTCAGTGTATAGGACTTTTCTAAGAATTCAGGATGTTTAACACTTCTGGTTCTGCAATCACTGTGAAACACCCCCACAAATTTCTCAGTAACCCATTGATAACCACTGCTCTATTATTCTATCAGTGACTTGTGTAATTTAAATAGCCTAATTTCCTCTTTTTGTTTAGATGTTTGGTTGTTCTTTTGCTTGTTTCTTACCTGACAAAGAGAACATTTAAAATGTAATTCCCTAATAAGTCAGAGATTATGTATTAATTGTTTTCTCTAGGAAGATAAATTTTGTGGGTTTAAGAGTAGTTTGTTTTTTTTGTTTTTTTTTTTACTCCATTCAATATAGCCAACAGTTGCTAAGCCCCTACCAACTGCCAGGTACTACCATGCAGGTATGAGCTATGACCTCTGCTCTCACGTAGCTGGCTAATAGCTCATCAGGCAAGTCAGATGTATGATAGAGAGTGTGCGGAAAATTTGAGAGATGACGAAAACCTGGGAGCATTGAGGGAAGGTCAGGGAAGATGACAGAGCTTGTCAGATTTGAGTTAGGTCTTAAAGAACAAATATAATTTTAACAGGATTTTAAGAGTGCACTGCTTTGTAACAAAGTTGAATTTGAAATGAACTTCCAAGTTGTATTAATTATACAGACTTTGCGATGAATTACAAAATGCCAAGTATTTCCTGAGATGATAAAGCTTCTTTTTTGTCTCCTAGTCTCTAGATTTTTTTGTTTGTGTAGTTTACTTTTCTATTGTTTATCTTTACATCTTTCTTTCTGTTTTTTCCAGCTAGTTTTTTTTTTTAATTTTTTTTTTTTTTTTTTTTTTATTTTTGGGACAGAGAGAGACAGAGCATGAACGGGGGAGGGGCAGAGAGAGGGAGACACAGAATCGGAAACAGGCTCCAGGCTCCGAGCCATCAGCCCAGAGCCCGACGCGGGGCTCGAACTCACGGACCGCGAGATCGTGACCTGGCTGAAGTCGGACGCTTAACCGACTGCGCCACCCAGGCGCCCCTTTTCCAGCTAGTTTTGAGCATAGAAACTATGTCTTATACTTCACTGGATCTCCCATAGTGTTGAGCACAGAGTAGCCACTTGGTGAATATTAGGTCTTACGATATTGTCAAAATAATTTATGAATGAATGATTCTTAGTTGGGAATTGTTTCTGTATATTCTCCATTAGCATTTCCTAGGAAAAGTGAAGTCAAGATATTAGTAATTGGGGCTAAGAGGACAGCTTCCTCCACTTTTGGCATGCTGGCCAGGCCCAATTGTGCTCTGAATTTTTAAAACCATGTTGCTTTTCTCCCAGTCCCTTTTATTAGGGAAGAGAACATTTGGAAAGCCAATATCTGCTCTGGAAGTTCTAGAAGTTGCCATCAGGAAGTCTTTTTCTAAATATCTGTTTCTCATTCAGGTCTAATTTGGACAAGATTTTTTTTTTGTCTTTGGAATTGGTTGAAGAACAGGATTTTTTTATAGTTTATGTCAAATTTGATAATGTTTATAAAAGCATGTTATGAAGTATAAACTATTATAGAAATTATTATTCTTTTTCTGTTATTAAGATTAGGGTAGGAGTATAATCATAGCAAGGAGGACCAAAATCATTCCATAATTACTCTTAGGGTTTGAGTTTTGTGTTTCACATAATTTGTAAAGACACTTGATCAACTTTGTTAACTCACATTTTATTGTTGTAGTTATTGGATGGGATTGAATATTTGAAGATCTAATAGTGTGTTGACTTTAAAAAGTCAAGTCAAATCATACATTAAGATGAAAAAATCTTGAATAAGCTTCACTTGCTGTGAAGCTACGCAATCTCTGTGACGCATTTTTCATCAGTAAAATATTATGTATTTTGTAGGGCTGTTGTGACTTTTTAAAATCGATATGAAGGACACAGCATTAATGTTTGGTGTGAAGTGCTACTAACATTTAAAAGGTTATTTAAGGGGTGCCTGGGTGGCTCAGTCAATTAAGCGTCTGACTTCAGCTTGGGTCACCATTAATGGGTTCCAGCCCCATGGCAGGCTCTGTGCTGACAGCTCAGAGCCTGGAGCCTGCTTCAGATTCTGTGTCTTCCCGTCTCTCTGCCCCTCCCCTGCTCGTACTCTGTCTCTCTCTCAAAGATAAGTATTTTTACAAAATAAAAAAAATATTATTTAAAACTCCAAATTCAATAGATATTTATTTATTTATTTATTGCCCATAAAACAATAAAAAATTCCTGTCCTCCAGGAGCTCATATTCTAACTGGGGAGTTGAATAAACAGTGGACGTGATAAATAAGGAAATTATATGGTAAAGTGCAGGATGATTAGGGATTTGGACCAAAGAAAAGATAAAACAGGTCAAGGCAGATCAGGACTGTTCAGGGGGAAGAGGCACGGACTTGGAGATGACAACATTAATTGTGTCTCTCCTTCCTAGTTAGGAGTTGGCATTTCAGCTGACAAGATAAATTACTTAAATTGGGAGAAATTTGTCTCAAAGGACCAGGTAGCTTTTGGGGTGAGAAATAGACATCTCTTAAGGAAGCATTCTAAAGAACAGCTGTTAGGCTCTAGAAGCTGTGAAAATGCCCGATACTCTTAAGTGAGGTTTACATATGAAAAGGTATATGCTTTTTCTTTTCCTCTCCTCAGAAAGTAAGTAAATGGTGTTCTTTTATCTTTTCTTTCAATGACAATAAAATAAGCATTCCTAATGGTATTATCAAATCTTTCCTTAGGAGCTATTTCCGTTACTTCCTAATGGGTATAGCTGTAATCCAAACCTGAGGCACATTTATGTTGAGCCTCTCATTATGTGACATTATTGTTGTGAGTGTTTTCAAAAGTAAGAATGTTTCTGTTTTTCTTTTGAGTGTCACTTGACCATAGGAGAGGAATGAATGTGAGAGGGCCTCTTGCCACAGTTAAAGTATCTGTTAAAGTATATTACTTAATAAATGGTAGATAATTCTTTTCCTGGAACTCATTTGAAAACATACTGTAATGTAAGCTCAGCTTTTTCATTTCCTGATCAGAGATGGTTGTTTTCCATAGTTAATTTTTTTTTAATGTTTATTCATTTTTGAGAGACACAGAGAGACAGAGCATAAGTGGGGGAGGGGCAGAGGAAGAGGGAGACACAGAATCCAAAGCAGGCTCTAGGCTCTGAGCTGTCAGCACAGAGCCCGATGTGGGGCTCAAACTCAGGAGCTGTGAGATCATGACCTGAGCTGAAGTCAGACACTTAACCGACGGAGCCACCTGGGCATCCCTGTTTTTCCATATTTTAAAATTGGATGTCAAATCCATATGCATATATACAAACACATGTATTTTTCAGATATCTAGGTTTTCAGATATTAAAATTGGATGCCATTAAAATATGTGTATATATCATGTATATTTATACATACATAGGCATATTTTAGTGATTAAGTTAATTTGGTTAATTTCTTAATTAATTTGAAAGAATTGGGGAAACCAGCAGTTTTTATAATTAAATATTAATTTAAATTAAATAATTTGTGGTGTTTGTGCAGGTCAAAATAATTCAGTGTTTCACTGGTGTCTATGATAGTTCTTACGTTCATATGTTGTAGTCAGAAGGTATACAGTGGTTGATGAAATTGGGTTCTTGAAAATAATTTGAGGACTCTGCTTTTATCATCAAAATATGACATTTGAGTAGTTCATTAGTTGTCAAATGCACATGTGTGATTTGTGAGCCCAGAGTACTTGCACTTTTTCAGGAACTTCTAGAGTTCATGACTATTTTGTCTGAATTGGGTGTACTAAGGTTGCTAAAAAAACCAGTGTTACTCCATTGGAATGTGTGCAGTTGTACCTTTCTTGGTTGCAGGGCTAATAGTATCTCTTTTCAAAGTCAAGTTGAAACATAGCATGTAAAAATGACACTGTGTAAGTTATGTTTGGACTCTGAAGGAGTAAACCAAATGTTTACTGACAGCATAATGTAGTATAGTGTTTAAGACCATTGAGCTAAGTCTGAACCCTTGGGTTCAAATCCTGTTTTGCCACTTATTACTAGCTGGTCCATCTTGGGCAAGTTACGTTTTTATCTTCTGGCCTTTAGTTTCCTCATCTGTGAAATGATAATAATATCATTCTTTTACTATTGTTGATTAGAGGGTAAATTAAGTTGGTATTTGTAAAGCAATTAGGACAGTGTGTGTTAGGCTCAGTCAGTTGAGCGTCTGACTTTTGATTTCCGTGCAGGTCATGATCTCAAGGTTCATGGGATTGAGCCCCTTGTCAGATTCTGTCTGCACTGCTTGGGATTCTCTGTCTCTTTCTCTCTTTGTCCCTCCCCCGCTGGAGCTCTCTGTCTCTCTCTCAAAATAAATAAACATTAAAAAAAAAATACCACAGCAAGTCTAAAAAAAGAGCCCTTACCTTTAAAGGAACATAGTTCAATTTTTACTGATAAAAATAGTACGCTATTTGGGATTGCTTCAAAATAATGTGGTAGGAGAGTGGGCCATGGAGTGGGTGAGAAGAGAGGTGAAATAAGATTGCTTGTGGGCTGATAATTGTTGGGGTGGAATACAGGTACATGTAGATTTATTACACCCTCCTCTCTACTTTTTTTTTTTTTTTTAATGTTTATTTATTTTTGAGAGAGTGAGAGACAGAGCACAAGCAGGGGAGGGGCAGAGAGAGAGACACACACAGAATCCAAAGCAGGCTCCAGGCTCTGAGCTGTCAGCACAGAATTGGACGTGGGGCTCGAACCCATGAACTGTGAGATCATGACTGGAGCCGAAGTTGGATGCTTAACCAACTGAGCCACCCAGACACTCCTTTTCTCTACTTTTATGTAAGCTTGACATTTTCCAAATAAAAAGTCAAAACAAAAAAAGGGACAGTTCTCCCCTTCTTATTCTTTCTTTTTTCCTCCCTCCTTCCCTCCCTTCCCTCCCTTTCCTTCCTCCCTCCTTCCCTCCCTTTCCTTCCTTCCTTCCTTCCTTCCTTCCTTCCTTCCTTCCTTCCTTCCTTCCTTCCTTCCTCTTGTTCCTTATGACTCCTTATCTAAATCTGGCATAAGATTTCTGTCTTTTTTGCTATTCAAATGCCACCTTGTGTAAAGTCTTCCTTGATAACTCCAGCCACATCCCATCTTTTTTCTTGTGACTAATTTAGCCCCCTGGGTCCTTTTTGGGCTTGTCTGCATACTGTATGGCTTTGTGGTTATTCCCGTTTGTGTCTTTTACTTCTCCTAGGCATAAGCTCCTTGGGGGCTAGGTCATCTTTGTAAATCTCATAGCAAACACATTGCACATCAAATCTTTGTTGAATAAATGGCATTTGTTGACTATAATCTAGAAAGAGTCAAAATAAACAAAACAGCACTCCTTTTTTTGTGTCACAGTTGTTACTAACGTACCATGTTTCTGAATGAAAGAGCATTATTAAGATTTTGTAGTGGTAATTCCAAATAGGAATACTTATGGCTTTATATTGAAGTATTTTTGCTGTTTAGGCATTTCCTTTTATCCTTTCAAAGTCTTCATTTGGAAAGTTAATGTTGAGGTTATTAGCTAAGTTACTGAACTATCCATCTAATCCTGGCATATTTGGAGTCTGAACATATGTAATACTTGTTTTCTATTTTATGGTTATGGAAAGTAAGATTTTCTTCCTATTCTGGGGACCCACATTATTTTTTTTCCATTTATAGACTCTAAAGAGTCTAGTATAAAATAAAAAAAAGTCTATATTGAAAACCTAAATTACAGAACTTTGTTTCGCTTCTGCATAGGCTCTGAAGCCATAGAAATAAATTTAAATAACCATAATTTTAGCCATCCAACCCTCCCCCATAGCACAGCTAAGCTTTCTTGGAACCATATATAAAACACATTTTGGTAAGCTAAAGCATTGTTTTATTTTATTTTTTAAAATATTTATTTATTTTTGAGAGAAAATGAAAGAGAGAGAGAGAGCACACGCACATGAGTGAGGGAGGGGCAGAGAGAGAATCCCAAGCTGTTAGTGCAGAGTGTGACACGGGGCTTGAATTTATGAACCATGAGATCATGATCTGAGCTGAAATGAAGAGTTGGGCCATTTAACCAACTAAGCCACCCAGGCGCCCCTAAAAGCATTATTAAAAAAAATTTTTTTTAGGTTTATTTTTTGAGAAAGAGAGAGAAACAGAGTATGAGTGGGGGAGGGGCAGAGAGAGAGGGAGACACAGAATCTGAAACAGGCTCCAGGATCTGAGCTGTCAGCACAGAGCCTGATGCAGGGCTTGAACCCACAGATCATGAGATCATAACCTGTGCCGAAGTCGACACTTAACTGACTGAGTCACTCAGGAACCCCTAAAAGCATTTTAAACCCAAGAGTTTTATGTGTATTAAACATAATAGTAAGTGGAATATTTTTAAAGAAGAAAGACTGTTTTAGAGCAAAGAATTGTAATCAACCTCTTATTTAAGTATTTTGTAAATCTGCTTGTTATAAATTGAACTTATCCAAGGTGAAGACTCCACTCACCTTAGTCTGTTCTTCATGATAAAACTTTTTTCCTTAACTTGTTGCCTCCTTGTTTACTTCAATCTCCTTTGCATTTACATCCTCTATAGAGGTGTAATCACCAGTGAAATAGTTAAGACATGATACTAAAACAAAAAGAAACACTAAAGGACACAGATAATCTATAAGCTAAACGATTCAAGTTCCTAAAAAAATCACAGCAGGGTTCTATTGCCATGACTTTCTCACTTGCAGTGGAGAATGAATGGTCTCTGCCTTTCTCTGCTCCCTTGTTCCATCACCACCCCAGCTTCATGCTCTCATTAACCCAATTTCTTGACCTTTAGCTACTACACTGAAGAATTCAAATTCACAGAAGTGAATTGCCTCATTCATATCTGCAAGGTTCGAATCATGGTTAAATTTTAGGCGGGGCCTTTGATTATGAACTGGCGTGAGAGTGGATGTTCTTTAGTGAGGATCAGCACTTGCTAAGCTGTATTGTTTCATTCACTCATTTCCTCAGTTAGCTTTTCCATAGCACCGAGGCAGTGATTCTCCATGTAGTCATTGTGACACATCGTGCCATCTTTGGCTGACTAATGAAGTTCTGAGAGAATTTTAAAAAGTAAAATTTTCATTTAAAAATATGCTGCATGGAATTAGTGAGAAGAATGAGGGGGCGGGTACTAAAGAAAAGCTGTCTAACAACTCCCCCAAATAAGGATCACTAATAGTTTCCAGAGGCTTTAATGATTTCTTTTCTGTTTGTTTTTTACATAGATTGGAGAGAAAAAAAAAAAAAAAAAAAGATGTGAGAGCTTTCCTCCCTCAGACTCCTTGGGGATAAGGACCTTGTTTTCTATGCTGTTGTATCTTTCCTTGGCAACTAATAATGCATTTTTCACAAATTGAATAATCAGGAAACATTAATTTAAAATCCCTTTAATTTTTTTTGGAAGTTGATAAAAACTTGAATCTGCACATTGATAGGACTGTGGGAATTTATTCGTGAAAAAGGCTTGCAGCTGAGTCTTTCTTTTCTATAGTAGTGATGCTCCTGGTAGAAGGATCTGCTGAAGCATTTGTTTTTCCCATGAACTGGAGAACAAACTTGTATTAAGTGACAGAGATAAAAGTAAACCTCAGTTTATCAAACTACTTTTCTGCATAGATGGGAACTGAGGCTGTACTATTCATTATTCAGGGGAAAGTCATCATATTTTTGCATGAAAAGTATGTCATTAGTACCCTTAGGGAAAAAGAGTATTGCTTTGAGTCCTAGAGGTACTTGGTTACTGCTGGGACCTATTATCAAATAGATTCTATCTACCTCAATGAATAGATTTCTGACCTTGAAGGTCAGTTTTTTTAAAAATGGAAGAACCATAATTATACGAAAAAGCAGAAATATGCTGAAGAAATTACTTATCTGATTAGATTCTCTGTCACTCTAGGAAATTATTATATTATTCCATCCTTTATAGAAATTTCCTAAAATTTTAACATGGAGCCTCCCCTATGTTTTCTGTCAGAGTATGTGCAGTTGTACAATAAAGTTAGTGGATTTAATGATAATGTATTTAATTTGATCTGTGACATTTTCATAATTAAACCTGTTGCCCCAAATCAAAATGAATGTATTTTTGGCTTATCTGTTAGTTCGAATCATTTATATCATTCCACCCATACTCATTTGCTAACATATATTCAGGGTCTACCTTATGAAAGGTGCTGCTTTGTTGTTCGAAGAAGCAAGGGTTGGAATTAGAACGTTTTTTGTTTGGTGTAGTTTTCAAATATCAAATAATGAGTTGGATTAAAAAATGACTTAACATGTTGAGTAGCTTTGATTTTAAAATCTAGGCTTCTCTTTGTTACCGCTTAGAAAAAAAATGAAGAATTAATGATATATTTTAGTCACTGCTATCTTTTGAGAGTCTAGATCACTTTAGATTACTTTGACTATTTGGAAACATGAAAGTGTTGAGGCAGTTGTATGTTTTCACGTAATTGTCTTAATATCTATCACTCAAGGGTGTGGTTGCTGATAATGGAAACCACTCTAGCTATTTAAGCCAAAAAAACAATGACAAAAGGGATTTAACCTAAGGAATTAGGTGTTTGCTAATCATTGGAAGGGCTGGAGGATTAGACCCTACGCTGGGCCTCAAGAACTGGCTGTCAAGGGAACTACTACTGTAGTTATGTTTGGGAAGCCGGAGACTTGGGAAATCTTTATGCCAACTGCTGCTTTCACCACTTTCACCAGTTCCAGGAATCCTGAAGCAACTGTTGTGTTCTGGAATATTCTACTGTGGCTGTGATTTGTGACCAGACTGCTGTCAGCACTGTTAGCTTCAAAGCTTTGTTGCCTTCTAGATCTACACCAGCAAAACAACGCCTTGAGCACAGCTTCTCTCCTGCTTAATTTGACGCTGAATTCAGGTCTTACAGAAGTGCATCTTATGGTGAAAACTAAACTTCATGGAGAATGCTAGTTACAAGAGAGTCTGGGAAGTGAAGTTGTCTTTTTGGTGTTTTTTGCTTGTTTGTTTTTAACATTCTAGCTTCTGCAGTATAGGAAGGCAAATAAAGAGAACCAGAACAGAAGTTGAGCTAGCCACTTGCTGTATCTACCTCAAATGCTCTTGTGTTATTCCCTGTGATTGCTAGAAAATAATCTTAAATTTAGAATTTGACTGATTAAATGAAAGAAACAGTTTTCGGATACAGACTGTGTATGTTGCATTTAGGTTCTCCGTGTATATTTTTAAAATAGACTTTTTTGTTTTTATTATCCAAGTGCAGAAGAACATCTAGTAATCATTAATTACATGGTCAGATGTGCCAGCTGGAATAATTCAGGTATCTATGTGTATTTATAGTTTAAATCCCATATGTCTTCTCTTCAGAACTTGGCTATCTTTTGAAATTATAACTTTTCCCACTGGTAATTATGCTAGTGCATTTAATTGAGATTATTTTTTTGGCATACAGAGCATTAAGTAGAGTAAATGGAGCGTAAGCAACATTGGTTGAGTAAACAATAAATTAAAGAGTCTGTAAAGGTTAAATAGCATACTCTTGAATATTCTATGAAGTGAATTTTCCTTTCCATGGTGCATACTGTCAGAATAACTGGCCTAACCCAAGGTCAGAAAGGCAGAACAAACTAGGATAAAAGAAACATTTGAAATGAACATGCCTTATTATTATTTTTTTAAAATTTTTTAATCTTATTTTTGAGTGAGAAAAGGAGAGAGAGAGAGAGAGCGCGCGCATGAATGGAGGAGGGGCAGAGAGAGGGAGACACAGGCTCTGAAGCAGGCTCCAGGCTCTGAGCTGTCAGTACAGAACCCCATGTGGGGCTTGAACTCATTTACCGCAAGATCACGACCTGAGCCGAAGTCAGAAGCTTAAGTGACTGAGCCACCTAGGGACCCCAGCATTATGCAATGTCCTGACTTCTGAGGCCATCTATTAAATATCTTATTTATAAATGAGGAAAAAGATTTGTAGATTCAATTGCTATAAATGTAGCTACTATATTACCTTCCTCTCTGGAATTAGAGAGGACTTCTCAGATTGCCTTTGCTAAAGGTGCTAGGGGGTACCTCTGTTTTATTATTTCTGTTTTGTTAATCATCCTTAAATATTCTCCTAGCACTTAGCAGGATCTTATTTATTTTTGGCTATGCATCTGTCTCTGTACCTCATTAGAATGCAAGCTGCATGAGGATAAGTGCTTCGCTGTGTTCCCTGCCCCCAGAGCCTACAACAGAGACTGGCACATAGTGGGTGCTGAATGTTTGGTTAAATGAATGAATTGTGAAACTACATTGGAATAGCAATCAGAGATCCAGTGTGTCATTCAATAGGAAATTAACTGCCCACCAGCACGATGTTTGTATGCTCCGTGCTGTTGGGAGATAATATCTGTCCTGCTGAGCCTTATATGTGCACAACTGAGCATGGGACCCAGCACCTAGTAAAATTTCAATAAATATTGGTTGAATAAATGTACTAACCATGACTTTGGCCATTAGACCTTTCTTATCATTAGTTTCCTTATTTTAAGAATGACGGGAGAGCTCTGATCAGATAATCTTTAAGTCTCCTTTTAGATTTAACATTCTGTGATCCTATATCTATATACTTTGGTTAGGTTAGTTGTCTTTTAGTTTTTTGTTTTTTGTTTTGACTCCCCAAGAAAATTTTCTGTGGTCTGTTCTGTTGAGCAAGTTAAGTATTCCATGATTTCTATTATATATATAAAATGAATTAATTAAGGACATAAAATTTGCCTTCATTCAAGAATGTTGACATTAACAATATATGCTTAATGTATAGTGACTATGTGTCTTGAATGGAACAGTACTTTATTTTTCTCTATAAGCACAATTTATTAAATAGACATTTATATGGTGAGTTAATCTCATACTTTTGCAAGATTTCTTATTTATAGAAATCACAAACCAGAGGAAAAAAATGCTTTGCCATGCCGTGTGCTGTAATTTTTATCCTGAAAACTAAGGTCCTCATTGTGGCCTACTCCAGCTGTACTATAGTTGGTTGAAGATGGTTGCCCATGGACAGTAGGAAGAGATGCCTTCAGTGGGCATTTAGTTCAGATGCTCCTATTGTGGCAGCTCTGTGATTGTAGTAGATCATTCTTCCTTTAAGAAAGCTTGTCCATAGGGCACCTTGGGTGGCTCAGTCGGTTAAACATCTGACTCTTGATCAGCTCAGGTCATGATCTCGCCACTTACGAGTCTGAGCCCTGCATCAGGCTCGGCAGTGCAAAGCCTGCATGGGATTCTCTCTCTCTGTCTCTCTCTGCCCCTCCCCTGCTTGTACTTTCTCTCTCAAAAATAAATAAACATTTTTTTTTAAGAAAAAGAAAGCTTGCCCATGAAAATAATTAATGATGTTAGTGGCTTATAAAATTGTGTATGTTAGAGGAAAATGGAAACAACTAGATGTCAAACATTTGGTATATCCCAATAGACTAATATGGAGCCTGTAAACCTGATGGTAAAGAAGTATATTTAGTGCCAAAGAATCATATATACTGTTAAGTGGACAAAGAAGGTATAAAACAATACGTGGAGTGTGACAATGTTGTTATGAAAATATATGTGTAAAAATGTCTGGAAAGGTCTAAGATAAAATATTAAGACATTGTTGGGTGGTGGAATTGGAATTGATTTTTTATTTATATTAAAATTTTTTTATTCAAATGAGCACATAGTACTTGTATTATAAGAAAATGATTACCAAAAATTAATTCCATGAGTTATCTACTGGGTGTTCTATTCAAAATCCACAGGCAGAATAAATTGTAAAGTACAAAGAAGTACAAAAAATATGCTAAATTTGACAAGGTATCTTGAATTATTTTGTGGATAATTTATTGGAAAGTATTTTTTTGGTTGTGAGTAAAATTAATTTTGTTGGAAACTGCCCAAATCTCCAAGTATAATAATGATTATTGAAATTCTTTTATTAAGAGCAGTTGTATTCATGTCCTGTGACTTTTCTTAGTATTTATGTAATAATAAAGCTACATTCACATTAACACTGGTTTATTTAATTTTTCAACCAGTTCTGTAAAAAATATTTATTTATTCTACTGACTTATCACTTCTACCACAAAATATTATTCATATGTAAGATGGAATTAATTTTTAATGATGTGGATTTTCTGAGATGTAAACTTCTTTAATTTTGTGATCATGGTATTGAATATACATTAAGTATAATGCAGAATAAACTTAAGATATAGCCCTTTCAGGAATTTAAAATTTGAGGAAATGGATAATGTATGGATAATGCTATTTAATATGAAAATTCTTCTGTCTAGTTTTGTCTTTTCCTGTAGAATGAGGCAGAGGGCTTAAGGGGTGCGTTTGATGGTTAAGCAGTTGGGAAAATTTATAGGACTGGGAAATTTCAGATGAGGTCATAGGAGACTCCAGGCAGAGGGCCTGGCCGAGCCACAAGTGGCATCATAGAGCCCAGCAGGGTCTGAGAGCTGGAGAGTCGGGATGAAGGCCGTGGGTGAAATATTATTCTGTGTGTGCTACTGAAATGGTAGCCTTCTTTCTGCAGTGTAGATAAGCAAATGTAAGCATCCAGAGTGCTTGACTTTGATGTGTTGCCAGCACCTTTAGCCTTTAGTGGGTACTGAGTGGGAGAGATTCGAGCGTCAGCCAAGACATCTATTAATGAAGGGATTAATGAACTGGGTTAATGAAGGGATTTGTCCTTTTCCTACCTCAGTTTCTCCAAGGAGACAGTTTTGTTGTTTGGCATGAAAATGTTACATAACATTCTAGGAACCAAATCTTTTCAGAATTTTCTTTATGATAATAAATTTACAATTACCAAAGATTTTTTGTCTTTAAATTGATTTTTTTTAGATCTAGAATTATATTTTTGGCTTTATTTTGAAATCATTTCAAATATAGAGGTGTTGCAAGAATGGTATAAAAACCTCCTGCATACCTTTCACCCAGATTCACCAATTTTTAATGCTTTGTACACATGGATGTGTGTTTTCGTGTACGATGAGAGTTGCTGGTAGATCATGCCCCTTTACTCTCAAACACTCCAGAGTGTGTTTCCTTAAAAACAAGGACATTCTCTTATTTTATTTTTTTAATTTTTTAAAATATATGTTTTTAAGTGTATTTAGTTTATTTTGAGAGAAAGAGAGAACGGGAGAGATCCGGAGCAGGGGAGGGTCAGAGAGAGAGGGAGAAAGAATCCCAAGCGGGCTCCATGCTGTCAGCATGGAGCTCAATGCGGGGCTCGATCCCACAAACTGTGAGATCATGACCTGAGCTGAAATCAAGAGTCAGACACTTAACTGAGCCACCCAGACACCCCTTATTTAATTTTTTAAAAGTAATCTCTACACTCAACATGGGCTGAAACTCACAGCCCTGAGATCAAGAGTTGAATGCTCTTCTGACTGAGCCAGCCAGGCATCCCCAAGGACATTCTATTATATAACCACCTAGACATTCAGTCCATATTCAAAATTTGCCAATTGTCCCAATAATATTCTTTAGAACATATTTCCCTTTGACTAGATATCCAAGTCAAAATCACATGTTGCATTTAGTTGCTGTGTCCTTCTAATTTTCTTTAATCTAAAACACTTTCCTAGCCTTTCCTTTTCTTTCATGACATTGATATTTTTGAAGAGTACAGGCCAGTTGTTTTATAGACTCTTAATTTTGGTTTGTATGATTCAATTTTTTAAACAAATAACTTTATATTTTAGTTTGAAAAACATGGAAATATATAAGAGAAAAACATTCACCCATGATCCTGGTACCCAAGGATACTGTTGACATTTAGGCATACTTTCTTTTTTTCTCCTTTGAATTAATTTTTCTACATAATTTTTCTGCATTGTATATGCAATTTTTGTATCTGATTTTAGGAGAATTTGCCATCTCATTGAAGGCTCTTTGAAAGCATATTTTTAGTAGCTTCCTAATGTTCCTTATTATAGTTACACTAACATATATTTAAATATATTTAAATATATGTTGGGCGTTTGCATGGTTTCAGAAGCTCGGGACATTCCAGTCTTGAGTTTTGGGGCCTCTTTCTAGGTAAGGGTTTGCTTTCTCTCAATGTGCCAATCTATTTGTCTGCTCAGAGTGCTTGTCATACCATCTGCAGTGACAGTGCATTGTCATTTTCTCAGCCTGACTTTGGGGAGACCACAGGGAGCTGCATACAGCTGAGTTAAACAGATGTTCAACTTGGCTGCATCTTCAAGGTCTTATTTGGTTTCGGTGTTGATGAAGCTTCTTGGGCTCTGAGAGAGAGAGTTTTCTGGTTGAATGAACATTCTGTGGTTTCTCAGTGGAAACAGTTGCCCATGGATTCTGACTTGGTCCTGATGTACCCTCTAGGGGATTTGTGTTAATGATGGAAGAAGCAGAGCTTGGTTAAGTCTGTCACCTCCTGCAGTGGTTCTTTTCCTCAGAATAAAGGAGAAGAATATACATCATCTTCCTCTGTGATCCTTTTCCTGACAGTGCCTTGCAGCCTTCCACACAGGACCCAGCCTGGTTAATCACCCATTCCTCTGAATTATCCGGGTATCTTGTACTTACGTGCATTATTACAGCCCTCATACTGGACTGTGTTCTCTTGTATACAAGTCTGGCTTCCCTATAAGCTTTTGAGTTTTGTATCAGTTAGACTTTGCACTGCAACAAACCACATCAAAACTTTGTGGCTTAGAACAGCAGCCATTTATGTAGCTAATGATTTTGTGGAATCAGCAGTTTGGTCTGTGCTGAGTAGGGCTTAGCTGGTTTTTGCTGGGACTCACTTATATGGACAACTGCTGGGTCAGAAGAGGCTGGCTGATTGATGATTGGGACACCTTAGTTATTCTCTTGTGGGCTCTCATTCTTCAATAGGCTGCTTGAACTTGTTGACATGACAGCCACAGGGTTCCCAAGAGCATCAAGAGGGCAAACTTTAATGTGCAGGAACTTATCAAGTTTCTGCTTCTGATACAGTTGCTACTGCCTCATTGTCTAAAATAAGTCATATGGCCAGCCCCAGGGTCAGTGTGGGAGAGAACTATCAAAGGGCATGGATAGAGGATATGTGAGCAAATGGAGCCATTACTCTAGTCAATCCACCACAGTTTCCTTGATGTTAGGATTTCATCATACCCATCTAGGGTAGAAACCCTAGCTCATACCATGTGTTTGGCATGAGGTAGGTGCTTGGGTAATGTTGAACTGATCTGTACAGTTATTTTGACTCCTTTAGTGTGCCCCCAAAGTTGAGTAATCTTTAGGATCCAGGGAGAGTGTTAAGGCAATGCTTTGGTATGCTGAGCTTAGGAGATGGCTGTTGGCTGGCTAGGAGTTGGAGGATGTGCCAGTGGGCCAGAGATGTCCCACCTAGAGATTACGCTCTACCTTCCTCTAAATCCTGTTCCACGTAAAACGGACTCCAAAATTCTCTACCTAGATGGCCTTGAGTTACTTTCAGGACCTGCGTAGGTCTCTTTTCTTCTTCTTCTGAAGGGAGACTGCACCAATGTGTACCTCCTAGGCCCAAGAGGTGGCCAAGGGTTAGAGAGTAGATGGATCTTGGACTTGGGTTATGGTGCCTGTTACACTGCTTTGGAGGTTCCTGAGGGTGTGGAACAGAACGGGGGGGGGGGGGGGAGGGTAGGATGAGACGTAGATAGGACCCAGGCTACGGGCCCCTGTGCCTTGGACTGCAAAGGTTGGGAGGTAGCCTAATCTGGGATATTAAAAGGCTATTGACAGTAGTGGGACTCTGCTAGGGGAGTACAGGCTGGACTGGTCTTAGCCTGAATTCTGGGAGGTTTGATTAAATCAAATGACTTCAGGAATATAATTAAATAAAAAACTGCTAAATAGCTATTTAACTTACCATATTTTAGGGCAGCAAATGAAGTTGGTGCTTCTTTTGTGAGAGTATGAACTGAAATGTTGGGTTCATGTTAATATGTGGCAAAATTTTGAGATTGTAATCTCTTTTAGGAAACATGTCAAGTTGTTAAGCTACTTTTTCCCTGTAAGTGGTAGAGTATTTTATTTTTAATTTAAATGATTAGTCTATAGAGCCTCCCAGATAGTAATAAAATGAATACTGGGACAACTGGCTGGCTCAGTTGGTGGAACGTGTAACTCTTGATCTTGGGGTTGTGAGGTCAAACCGCATGTTGGGTGTAAAGATTACTAAAAAATAAAATCTTTAAAAGAAAAGAAAAGTGAGTACCAATTTATATGGGACTTTAGCACTTATAAATTTAATGGATATAGACTAGAGGGAATGATAACAGAAGTTCAGCATCATTTAAAATGGTTTTAAGAGATGGAAAACTCGAGGGCAGAGCAGATAAAGGCATACCTCTGAGTTATTGCAGTTTTGGTTCCAGACCATTGCAATAAAGTGAATATCACAATAATGTGAGCCAAATGAATTTTCTGGCTCTCTAGTGCATATAAAAGTTATGTTTACACTATGTTGTAGTCTATTAACTGTGAAATAGAATTATGTCTAAAAAATGTGCATACCTTAATTAAAAATATTTTATTGCTGAAAAATGCTCACCATTGTCTGAGCTTTCAACAAGTTATCTTTTTGCCGGTAGAGGGTCTTGTCTTGATGTTGATGGCTGCTGACTGATCAGGGTAGTGGTTGGTGAAGGTGGGAGTGGCAGTGGCAATTTCTTAAAATAAGGCAACAGTGAAGTTTGCTGCATGGACTGAATCTTACTTTCATGACAGTTTGTAGCATATAATGCTGTTCTATAGCGTTTCACCACAGAACTTCCTTCATAATTGAAGTCCATCCTCTCAACTAAGTTTAGGTAGTGTTCTAAATCCTTTGTTGTCATTTCAACAATCTTCATGGCATCATTATCAGAAGTGGATTCCATCTCAAGAAACCACTTTCTTTGCTTATCCATGAGAAGCCACTCCTCATCTGTTAGAGGTTGATCCTGAGATTCTAGCAATTTAGTTCCATTCTCAGGCTCTACTTCTCACTCTAGTTGTCTTGCTGTTTCCTCCACATCTGCAGTTACTTCCTCCACTGAAGTCTTCAAGACTTCAATCCCTCAAAGTCATCCTCGAGGGCTGAAATTGATTTCTTCCAAACTCCTATTCATGTTGATATTTTGACCTTTCCTATGAATCACAAATGTTCTTAATGGCATCTAGAATGATGAATCCTTTCCAGAAGATTTTCAGTTGACTTTGCCTAGATCCATCAGAGGACTCACTATCTATGGCAGCTCTAGCCTCATAAAATGTACTTCTTAAATAGTAAGACTTGGAAGTTACAATGACTCCTTGATTTACGG
The DNA here is from genome assembly GCF_018350155.1 of Leopardus geoffroyi. Classification (NCBI taxonomy): domain Eukaryota; kingdom Metazoa; phylum Chordata; class Mammalia; order Carnivora; family Felidae; genus Leopardus; species Leopardus geoffroyi. The sequence continues at coordinate 55,416,538 of NC_059338.1, read as the reverse complement.
GCTGTATAATAGCTGTTGTGATAGAAGGTGTGAAAACATTAATCTTGTATTACATTTCCATCAGAGCACTTGGGTGATTAGGTATGCTGTCAATGAGCAGTAATATTTTGAAAGGAATATTTTCTTTTGACCAGTAGGTCTCAACAGTGGGCTTAAAATATTCAGTAAACCATGTTATAAATGGATGTACTCTTATATAGGCATTGTTATTCCATTTCTAGAGCATAAGCAGTAGATTTAGCATGATTCTTAAGGGCCCTAGAATTTTTGGAATGGTAAATGAGCACTGTCTTCAACTTAAAGTCATGAGCTGCATTAGCCCCTAAAAAGAGAGTCAACATGTCCTTTGAAGCTTTGAAGCCAAATATTGACTTCTCTAATTATGAAAGTCCTAGATGGCATCTTCCAAAATGAGGCTGTTTCATCTACACTGAAAATCTGTTTAGTGTAACCACCTTCATTGTCTTAGGTCGATCTGCTGGAGAACCTGCTGCAGCTTCTACATCCCCAGCACTTGGTGCTTCACCTGCACTTGTATGTTATGGAGATGACTTCTTTCCTTAAACCTCATGAACCAACCTCCTCTGGATTCAAGCTCTTCTTGTACAGCTTCCTCACCTCTCTGGGACTTCATAGAATTGAAGAGAGTTAGGGCCTTGCTTTGCATTAGGATTTGGCTTAAGAGAATGTTATGGCTGATTTGGTCTTCTTTCCAAACCACTAAAACTTTCTTCGTATCAGCAATAAAGCTGTTTCACTTTTTTATCATTTATGTGTTCACTGGACTGGCACCTTTTTTTTTTTTTTAAGGTTTATTTATTTATTTTGAGAGAGAGTGAGAGAGACCGAGCGAGCGAGCGCTCAGGGGAGGAGCAGAGGAAGGGGGAGAGAATCCTAACCAGGCACCAAGCTGCCAGCATGGAGCCTGACACAGCGCTTGATCTCACAAACCAAGAGATCATGACCTGATGAAATCAAGAGTCGGATGCCCAACCTCCTGAGCCACCCAGGTGCCCCTGGAGTAGCAATTTTATTATTATTATTTAAAAAAATTTTTTTTTCTAACGTTTATTTATTATTGAGAGACAGAGAGACACAGAGCATGAGCAGGGGAGGGGCCAAGAGATGGAGAGACACAGAATACAAAGCAGGCTTCAGGCTCCAAGCCCGATGCGGGGCTCGAAACCACAAACCCCAAGATCATGACCTGAGCCAAAGTCCGAGGCTCAACCGACTGAGCCACCCAGGCGCCCCGTGGAGTAGCAATTTTAATTTACTTCAAGAATTTTTCCTTTGCATTCACAACTTGGTTGCCTGGGGCAAGAGGCCTAGCTTTTGGCCTGTCTCTGCTTTGGGCAAGAGTTCCTCACTGAGCTTAATCATTTCTAGCTTTTGATTTAAAGTGAGCAATGTGCAACTCTTTCTTTGACTTTAACACTAAGAGACCATTGTTGGGTTATTAGTTGGCCTAATTTCAGTATTGTTTTGTCTTAGGGAGGCCAGAAGAGAGAGAGATTGACAGGGAACAGTCAGTCAATGGAGCAGTCAGAATGCATATGACATTTGTGGATTAAGTTTGCTATCTAATATGGGTGTAGTTCATGGTGTCCCCAAATAATTACAATAGTAGCATCAAAGATCACTGATCACAGATCACTGTAAAAAATATAGTAACAGTGGAAGGTTTGAAATATTTTGAGAATTAGCAAAATGTGACAGAGACATGAAGTAAGCAAATGCTATTGGAAAAAATGGCTCTGATAGACTTCCTTGACAGAGAGGGTTGCCACAAACCTTCACTATGTAAAAGATACAATATCTGCAAAGATACAATATCCTTAACAAAGTGAAGTGCAATAAAAGGAGGTATGCTTGTATAAGAAACAACTGGGGTGGGGCTGGTGTTACTGGGGCTGAAATGAATTTTAATGATGCTTTCTTTTGTCTCCTCCCTTCCGCTACTCTCCTTCCCCCCTCCTTTTTTAAAGAATCCCCTTGGTCAGTACCTTCTTACCTGGAAAATTTTACCCTTGCCTTTGTTATTCACATTATACTTTTAGGAATTCTGGAATGTTATGGGAGGCCTTAAAGAAGAGTTAGAATCCGAGCTTATTGTGTTCTGGCTGTGGCTTGAATTTGAAATAAGAAAGGGCAGACATAAAAATTTTAGTCTTCTAATCTGAGGATTAAGTTAAGAAGTCATTAGCATTGAACATGTGTCTAGTAATTTCATTTATAAGGCATTTGATTAATGACTACGCTATAAACATTTCTTCAGATTCACATAGCTCTCTTAAAGCTGAATTGTTTTTGCAAGTCTGCACACAGAGTAATCTTTTCTGGTTTAATGTTTGAAAGACTCATTATGCATCTTCTTACTAGAAAGTTATTTCTCATTGGTTATAGTGGAATTATATTTTAATGTGATATGATTGGATAATAACATATTATCATCAAGAGCAGGAGAAGGTAGATTTATCAGGTAATTGAATTACTGGAGATGTTATTTCTGTGAGGGAAAAACCAATTACCTGTGGGTTGTGGACAAGTGAACTTCATATTTCCTGCTGGAGATCTAAACTTATTACATTCAGGCTAGTAGACTTGTGCTGTTATTCCTGGAGTCACAGGATTCTAGAGATATTAGGACTTTAGAAATAATCCTACACCCTCATTTAAAAAATAAGGATGTTTGGGTGAAAGTTTTCTTATCCAAGCACACACTGTAATTGGAACCAAGGACCATAATATCCCTGAACTAGTGACGATTACTTCTAAATACAGAGAGTGTCCCTTCTCTGTTTGTATGGGGTATATTTTCTGGAGGCTGAATCTCTTAAAATTTTGTTTACATGTAATATTTAAAAGGTTTTCTATAGTTTTCGTGGATGCATAAACTTAGAAGCCAATTCTTAGCCTTTTTAAAAGTTCTTTGATTATTGTCAGGGTATAACACCTTAGCAAAATCTTCTCTTCTTAACATAGTTGAAACACAATGTTACATTAGTTTCAGGTAGAGAACATAGTGATTCAACAATTCTATATGTTGTGCTATGCTCACCACAAGTGTAGCTACTGATGTGATGTGGGACTGGGAGGGAACTATCAAGAAAGAACTCTTGATTTCAGTGCAAAAAGGCATTTTTATTAAAGCACCAGGACAGGACAGTAGGCAGAAAGAGTTGGGGGGGGGAGGGGTGGATTATGAGGAACAATTGATTATATACCTTTAAGTTGGAGGAGCAGAGATAAATTTCCGAAAGGATTTTGATATGTTAAAGAAGATTTATTTACAGGATCCTGGAGGTCTGACTGTTGTCTAGCTGAGGTTGCTTCTTGCCTCTAGCAAAGCATTAACATTAGGGCAGTTGTGAGTTCCCTTGAGGAATGTCACTCAGTGTGTCTCAAGTACATTTCAATTGGCTGCAAGTTGTAAGGAAATATAATTTTATCTACATTTCTCTTGCCTTTGTTCTTATCAACTACCATCTGTCACCATGCAGTGCTATTACTGCAATGCTATTACAGTTCCAGGGACTATATTCCCTATGCTGTAACAATCATTGCATTCTTTATGGATCTTTCCCCAGTGAATTGTGGGATCCATAAAAAAGGTAAATCTTGTATTTATTTTTGTGGTGCTTTATTTACTTGGTTAAATATGTTAAATACATGATTCCTTCACAAGATTTCTACTGTATTTTGAGATTACTTTGATAATTTATAAAAACATTTATGTAACCCCCAGATATACAAATGTGTATGTGTTCTGTCAATATTAGAATAGATTTAAGATTTATTTCATTCTCTGCTAATTTTTTATAACCAAATTGTGATTTTAAGGTGTCATCTGTTATATAGTTTTTTCCCATTTTCTTTTTTTTCCCAAGGATACAAATGGAACCTTTAGGATATATATACAACCAATATTTACAATCTGATTAATTTTTAGAGGTCAAAAAGGGCTATGATTCCATTATGCTCTCTGTGACCTGTCTTCTATTTTAATACTCATATGGTCAAGAAATTCTTGGTTATCTTCTACTCTCTAGTATTCATTTTTTTATTATATTTTCCATAGTTAGAAGTTGGCTGGTTATTATCATTATATGTTAAGATGTAGAGGAATTTTTGTTTTTCTTTATGATTAAGAAAAAAATTTGCTTGTGAAATGTTGAAAAGTACAGTAATGTTATATTTGCAGTTGAGTTTGAAGCCAGTTCCCAGGGTTATACAGTGAAAAGATAGTAGAGCTGGGAATAAAACCAAGGTCATATGAAATGCATTTTTCTTGGTGGATGGGGAAATAACATCACTTCCCCAGAGAACAAATTCTGTAGCTATTAGAAACAATTAAGAGTTCTTAATATAGATTGTAAAACTGGCATAGATGCAAGAAATAATAGGTACCTGGAACTTCTACCATCCTGTTACTGACTGGAAGTCTGATTCTGCTAAAAGAAGAGGAAGGCATTATAATGGGAAGGACCCCCAAATATGTGTCAAATTCCATTTGGCCTGTGGCCTTAAGTAAATAATTTAACTGTTTTCAGCCTTCAAGTGATAACACCCGTCTTTCCAAACTTCAAAGTTTATTGTGAGAAATCAAATGTGATAATGCACTTGAAAATATTTTGAAAGCAGTCCTGCACAGATATGAGTTAGCATGAAGCCAGAGTTTCTGATGCATTCTTCTTTTATCTTGCCAATGGTGTCATCTCTTTGAAGATGGAAGAAGCCAGTGGAGAGAATGACAGTGCTGTATCTTTTAATGACTAATAAAGAATGTATTGGTGATATGGCCTTAAAAGGAATTCTTGGAAAGGTAACCTTATTAGACTTTATAATGTCAAGGCCAGGTGGTACTGTTTATCATTTTTAAAAGGTAGATTTTAAGAAGTTTAAAGAAAAGGGTATTTAAAGGAACTGTGACCTATGAAGATGGTTGATAATAAAAAATGAAATTCTGATGGTTTTACTCATGAGCTGATCTAAACAGGAGAGAAATGTTTATGAGCAAGGTGGTTTATATAACAAAGCTAGCTATTTAGACAACTTTCTGACCACAAAGATCACAGAAAATATTGGGTGCCTGGGTGGCTTAGTTGGTTAAGCATCTGACTCTTGATCTTAGCTCAGGTCTTGATCTCAGGGTCCTGAGAACAAGCTTGGCTTTGGGCTCTAAGAAAAAAACAACAACAAAAAACAAAGGTCATAGAAAATATACAAAATATCAAGGAAGGAACATGTAACTAAGGAAGAATACAGGAGAAGCATTTATTGAAAATGTAGTTGGTGACTTTCTTCTAGTAGAATTGGCTTTAAAATATGTATCTAACAATATATTCAAAAGCCAGAACAGTCACTACTAGTTTCTTCCTGACCGGAGAAGAATTCATATCAAAGTTTAGATAGGATAGTTTTGGGGAGACTAAAACTGAGAATTAGCTGAAGTTTTTTTTTTATTAAAATTTTTTTTTTATGTTTTGATTTTATTTTTGAGAGAGAAAAACAGAGTGCAAGCAGGGGAGGGGCAGAGAGAGAGGGAGACAGAATCTGCAGCAGGCTCCAGGCTCTGAGTTGTCAGTACAGAGCCCTACGTGGAGCTTGAATCATGGACTGCAAGATCATGACCTGAGCTGAAGTTGGATGCCCAACTGACTGAGCCCCCAGGTGCCCCAAGAATTAGCTGAAGTTTATGAAAATGATGAAGTTTTGGGGTGATGGTGGGGTGGTCCAGAGCCGACGGCCAAGACAGAATTCTTGAAGATGTCTTTGGTACAAAAAAGTGATTTTATTAAAGCATGGGACAGGACCCCTGGGCAGGAATTGCTGCACTGGGGTTGTGGTGGGTAACTGATTGTGTATCCTTAGGTTGGGAGGGGGTTAGGGATAGAGTAAGTCTCTTAAGGTATTTTGGAAGCAAGGTTTCCAGGACCTTGAGGGGGTAGGTTAGGAAAGTGCTCTTTATTACCATTTAGTAAAACCTCAGTCATGAGACCCTTCAGATGTATATCAGGGGGCCATAAGCTTGGAGTATGATTGCCAGCATATATCTCAAGCATATATTCCTTGAGATAAAGGAAGTTTCCAAAGGAATTAAAAAAATTTTTTTAAATGTTTTATTCAGTTTTTGAGAGAGAGAAAGAGAGAGAGAGAGAGAAGGAGAGTGCATGGCATCCGGAAGGGGAGGGGCAGAGAGAGAGGGAGACACAGAATTCAAAGCAGCTTCAGGCTCTGAACTGTCAGCACAGAGCCCAATGTGGGGCTCAAATTCACAAACCGTGAGATCATGACCTTAGCCAAAGTTGGACGCTCAACCAACTGAGCTACCCAGGAGCCCCTCCAAAGAAAATTTTTTATTGATGTATTGTATCATGCTGATTTACAAATATTGAACTACCCTTGCATCCAAGGAATAAATCCCACTTGATTATGGTGAATGATTTCTTAACATATTGTTGGATTTGATTTGACAATATTTTGTTGAGGATTTTTGCAGTATTCATCAGAGATATTGGCCTGTAGTTCTCTCTCTCCTTTTTAAGATTTTGTTTTTAAGTAATCTCTACACTCGAGGTGGGGCTCAAACTTACAGCCCTGAGATCAAGAGTTACATGCTCTACCGACTGAGCCAGCCAGGTGCCCCCAAAGAAAATTTTTTTATGTAAAAGTAGACTTACAGTTTCCTGGGGGGCCAGGATAATGATTCTCTTTTGCCCCTAGCAAAGTGTTATCATGGTGGCAGCTCAGCTCCTAGAGGGAGGTCAGTCTGCAAGTTTCAAGGACTTGTCAGTGAGCTGTAGGCAGTAAAGGAATTTAATTTTTTATTTGCCTTAGTTTCCCACATCACCATGGCAAGCACTTGAACCCCTTTCCTTTGTTCTTAGGTAGCCAGGAGTGTCCAAGGAATATCACACATATTCTATGGGGTGGCGGGAGGAGTGCTGTTAGCCTATACTTTGCCCTCACCTTGCATTAAGACAGGAGAAAGGACTCTTGTTTGTTTTTTTAAAATTAAAACTCCTTCGAGAAGAGAGTAGAGGATAAAGTTGCTGATTAGGGAAGATGAAAAGCCTCTTTAAAACTATTCTTTATTGAGGTTCCTGGGTAGCTCAGTCATTAAGCATCTGACTTTGGCACAGGTCATGATCTCACCCTGCATCGGGTGAGTGGAGCCCCCCCCCCCCCACTCAGGTAAGAAACACGAGCCCTGCTCCTCTCTCCCTCTCTCTCTGCCCCTCTTGGGATTCTCTCCCTCTTTCCCCCTTGCTCACTTGTGCCCTTTCTCTCTCTCTCAAAAAAAAAAAAAAAAAAAAAAAGAGAGAGAGAAGAAAAAACAGAAAAACTATTATTTATTTATTTATTTACATCCAAGTTAGTTAGCATATAGTAAAATAATGATTTCAGGAGTGGAATCCAGTGATTCATCCCCTATGTGTAACACCCAGTGCTCATCCCAACCAGTGTCCTCCTTAATGCCCCTTACCCATTTAGCCCATCCCCCTCCCAAAACCCCTCCAGCAACCCTCAGTTTGTTCTCTGCATTTAACAGTCTCTTACATTTTGTCCCCCTTCTTGTTTTTATATTATTTTTGCTTCCCTCCTCTTATGTTCATCTGTTTTATATCTTAAATTCCACATATGAGTGAAGTTATCTGATACTTGTCTTTCTTTGACTGGCTAATTTCACTTAGCATAATACCCTCTAGATCCATCCACGTAGCTGCAAACGGCAAGATTTCATTCTTTTTGATTGCCGAGTAATACTCCATTGTGTATATATACCACATCTTCTTTATCCATTCATCCATCAATGGACATTTGGGCTCTTTCCATACTTTGGCTATTGTTGATAGTGCTGCTATAAACATTGGGGTGCATGTGCCTTTTTGAAACAGTACATCTGTATCCCTTAGATAAATACCTAGTAGCGCAATTTCTGGGTCGTAGGGGAGTTCTATTTTTAATTTTTTGAGGAACCTCCATACTATTTTCCAGAGTGGCCACACCAGTTTGCATTCCCACCAGCAGTGCCAAAGAGATCCTCTTTCTCTGCATCCTCGCCAACATCTGTTGTTGCCTGAGTTGTTAATGTTAGCCATCCTGACAGGTGTGAGGTGGTATCTCATTGTGGTTTTGACTTGTATTTGCCTGATGATGAGTGATGTTGAGCAGTTTTTCATGTGTCGGTTGGCCATTTGGATGTCTTCTCTAGAGAAGTGTCTATTCATGTCTTTTGCCCATTTCTTCACTGGATTATTTGTTTTTTGGGTGTTGAGTTTAATAAGTTCTCTCTAGATTTTGGATACTAACCCTTTATCTGATATGTCATTTGCAAATATCTTCTCCCATTCTGTAGGTTGCATTTTAGTTTTGCCAAAAAACCCCTATTCTTCACCAGAAATATGAAATACATTGCAGAGATTGACTGAACATTCATCAGATGAAACATTTGGGTTTAAGTGTCTTTCTTAAGAGCATTACTATTTAATATATCAAGTGTAGCTGCAGTGCTTGTATAAGTGTCTACATGTGTTGTAGTCCATCCTGATCTGAGTTTAAGCCTTGTTTTGTGTTCCTCTGAGTAGAACTTACCAGTTGCAGTTTCTAGTGATAGTGAATGCTAAGAATGAAGAGATAAGAAAAAAATCGATGAGAAAAACTACATGTATACCAGCCTCTAGTCTACAAACCATCCCTAATTATTTGCAATAAGATCAATGAACCAAACGATGATCATGGATACAGTTCATGGATCTGTTCTCATTGTGGAGATCTATCAGTTACAGGACCAGAGGAAGAGAGAGCATTGAACATTAAGAGCACCTTATAATGCCTGGGGATCCCTTATCAAACTTCTCTTCCAAAGCTGATATGATATGTAGTACCTTAAAATGAGCTATTTATTTGGCTGTGCATTCTCATTTACATTTTATGTTCAAATTCTTTATAGCTCACCTCAAAAGAGAAGAATAGAGCCTGGCAGCCAAGCCTTTTGTGAGGCCATATTTAAAGCTTAGTTTGATATTGTACTGTAAGAGGGATGCTAAAAATAATGTTCAGTGAATCTGTTTTTCAGTTTTATTTTAAGATTTGGCTTTTTAAAGCTATTTTCAGTCTTGTATGGAAGTACTTATTCTATGAATTTATATAGAAGTAGCATTTGTGGCCAAGTGGAAACAAATGACTAGTTGATTCATTTTCCTAGAAACCTAGCAGATGCTTTCCTAGAGATAAAACATAATCAAATTTATTTCAAATGGACTTGGTGACTATCCTGTAGTAAAACTGGCTTTAAAATATGCATTTAACATAACATATTTAAAGTTAGAACAGTGGCTGTCAGATACTTCTTGACTCTCTGAATTAAAGAGTTCATATGAAGTTTTAGGTATCACTTGAATTAACTTATAAGCAACTTCCAGTGGAAAAAGAAATCATTAACTTGGTCCTTTTTTTTTTTTTTTTTTCAACGTTTATTTATTTTTGGGACAGAGAGAGACACAGCATGAACGGGGGAGGGGCAGAGAGAGAGGGAGACACAGAATCGGAAACAGGCTCCAGGCTCTGAGCCATCAGCCCAGAGCCTGACGCGGGGCTTGAACTCACGGACCGCGAGATCGTGACCTGGCTGAAGTCGGACACTTAACCGACTGCGCCACCCAGGCGCCCCAAGTCCTTTTTTTTTTTGACACCATTTCTACAAAATAAGTTTGAGATTTATAGAGGTGACATAGTTCATGTTAGAATAGTGCTAACTCCCAATTTGGTAGAGGGTGTGTATAAATCTTTTTGGTCTTGATTGTTAGGCACTAATCACAACAGCAAAACACGCGCGCGCGCACACACGTGCACACACACACACACACACACACACACACAAACAAAAGACAAAAAAAAAACCAGTCATGCATTCTGAAATAACGATGGACACAGTTTCTGAAAGTCACTGCATGTGGTTGTTGAAAAATCTGGTTCTTAAAAATACATTGGTTCCTGAAAGTCTTTCTGTATAATTGACTTTCTCTGGTTTTGCATCCAAACTGCTGGGATAACCAACAGTCTACCCAAGAGAGGAAGAATATCAAAGTGAAAAGGCTGCAGTGACCAAAACATAAGATGTAAGAGTTTCCCATTTCCCAAGCTGGAGGTGGTTGATGCCAAAATATGGTCTTAGGGATAGGGCTGGACGTATATATTGGATAATCATCATATGCAGTAGATATCTCAACTCTTCCCAAACTACTTTTAAATATCTTTTAATTTTAGAACAATTTTAGATTTATAGAAAAATGACATAGTACAGACGGCTCCCATATGTATACCCCATACCCAATTTCCTCTATTATTAAAATCTTAACACGAGTATGGTACATTTGTTACAATTAACAAACCAGTATGCATATATATATATATATATATATATATATATATATATATATATATATATTTTAAGTTCATATTATATTTATACTTTCTTGGCTCTTACCCCATGGCCTTTTTCTATTCCGGGATCTCGTCCAGGATAGCACGCTCCATTTAGTCATGTCTGTTTAGGCTCTTCTGACTGTGGCAACTTATCAGATGTCTCTTGTTTTTGATGATATTGTTAGAGTTGAGGAGTACTGATCAGGTACAGGTATTTGGTGGAATCTCTCTTAATTGGAATTTGTCTGATGTTTATTATGGAGTTATATGTTTTCTGGGTGAAAGACCACAGAAGGAAATTGCCCATCATTTGGAGGTATGTACTATTGACATGACTTAGTATTGATGTTGACCATTAGCATCTGACCGAGGTATTGTTTGCCAGATTTGTCCCTATTCCTACTGTACTCTTTGGAAGGAAGTCACTATGCACAAACTATACTTAAGGAGTGGGATTTCTGCTCCTCTTCCCTGAAGGTAGATTGTTGACTTAAATTACTTGAAATTCTGCAGAGCAGATTTGCTTCTTCTCCATTTATTTATTTATTTGGCAATTTATTTGTATCAAAATGGACTAGTGGATATTTATTTATTTATTAAAAAGTTTATTTATTTATTTTGAGAGTGTCTGCGCTGGGGAGGGAGGGAGTCAGGGAGGTGGTGTGGGGGAGGGGAGAGCAGGGGAGTGGGGGAGGGGCAGAGAGTGAGGGAGAGGGAGAGAAAGAATCTCAAGCAGCCACCATGTTGTCAGCACAGGACCAAAGTGGGCCTGAAATCCTTGAACTGTGAGATCATGACCTGAGCCAAAACTAAGAGTCAGACCCAACCGACTAAGCCACCCAGGCACCCCTTGTGGATATGTATTCTATACTTTGGATTATAATCCAACACTACTTTATTTTATTGCTCATACTGTTCCCTTAGGAGTTCTTTCATTTGGCTCCTGTATCCCTTTGACAAACTTCCATCATTGTGTGTGTGTGTGTGTGTGTGTGTGTGTGTGTGTGTGTGTATGTTTTGAGCTCTTTCTTTCTGTCACTGTAAGATGCTCCAGGATCTTCTTTTATATTTCCTGTCCTAGTTCCAGAATCAGCAATTTCTCTAAGGAGCCCTGGTTCCTTTTATGGAGAATAGTATTAGAAACCAAAATCCAGGGGCACCTGCGTAACTTAGTTGGTTAAGCATCCAACTTCAGCTCAGGTCATGATCTTGCGGTTCATGAGTTGGGGCCCTGTGTCAGGCTCTGTACTGACAGCTCCGGGCCTGGAGGCTGCTTCAGATTCTGTCTCTCTCTCTCTGTCTGCCCCTCCCTGCTTGCACTCTGTCTGTCTGTCTGTCTCTCTCAAAAATAAATAAAAATATTTCAAAAAATTAAAAAAAAAAAAAGAAACCAAAATCCAGATGGTATAATCATTGCTAGTGGTATGTAGTTACTTCTACACCCTCTCAGCTGACCGAGCAGGAATATATATGTGTGTATACTAATCTGAGTATATATACATATGTATAAATATTTCTGTATATGACATCTATATATTAAATTTAGTGTGAGTTCATATTGATATCTCCAACTCTAACCTATTATCACATGGGTAATTCTAGCCTACTGTTCTTGCTTATCTATAACTTCTCATTCCAACATTAAGAAACTTGGCTCATGCCATCTGTTTATTTACTTCACTGTTCATCCAGGACACATGTAGAGCAGTAACAGAATTGTTAACTTGTATCCCTGGGAGGTTACAGCTTTCTCAGCTACAGTACAGTGATTATATATAATTCCTTTTTGCCTTTGGTCTTTCAGATTTCACTCATTTCCCCTTTCCACCTTTCAGTGAGATTGTTTCACACATTTGTAATACAGATAGACTCTTTTGTCACATTCTGCCTTCCATTCTGGGACCATTAATGATTAAAAAAAATGTATGCATTCAGGTTCACTCTTTTTGCTGTAAAGTTTTATAGGTTTTGACAATGCACAGTGTCATGTATTTATTGCTATGGTGTCATATACCCCTAATTATTTTTAATTGTTTAATTTTTGACCATTTTTGACTAAAAAATCCATCAGTTTTTGGTGATTCAATCTAATATAATTTGAAATGTAAGCCAGTATATTATTTACAGGCAAGTACATGAAGTGGCTAAAACTTAAGTAAGTTTTAAGTTGCCATAAAGATATCTGATAATCTTAAATATATAATTATATTTTATATATTTAGTAAACACTATGACAAAATTCCTATAATTTTTCTGATACAATATTCATGTTAAAATGAATTAACTTTCCTTAATCCTTTCTAGATTATTTATATTTTCAAAGAAGAATAGATATTCATCCAAATATATTCTACCCAATGTTAGGATTTTAGGCAGTGTTAATGATGAATTAAAAACTAGTAGGCAGTGTAGGGAAATCTTACTCTTTAGGGCCAACCTCTCTTAATTCTACCGTAATGTATTGCTTCATTTAATTCATTTTCAAATCTTCTTAGTTCTTTTGGGCCATCTTAGAGTCATCCCCAAGCCGCACCTTCTTTATGAAACAGGGCTACATCTTCATTGAACAAATATTTTTTGAGCATTTCAATATGTGCAACATTGTGTTAGCGACAAAGTTCCAGGTTGTGGATTAGCCCTCTTGTCTGTGGCCGAAATGCTCTTGAAACCCGTGGCTCCCAGACTGCTGAATTTTATTAGTTTGAAAAACAAAACAAAATAAAAACAAAAAAAAAAACATGGCAGTGGATGTAAAGTTGCCACCTTTTTTATTTTGTCAAGTCTGTACATTAAAGATGAACAAAGAAAGAACAAATAAGACTTTCATGAAGTAGGATTTGTTTTGCCCCCTCCAAATTTTAATTTAAATTTCATACTGTGTTCCTTTCTCTAATTAATATAAGCTTCTCCCCCCAGTCCTTTATTTGAAGAGTTCTTTTTCTTAAACAATTTAAGCTATTATCCTATTCTAACAGATGTCAAAGGTAGACCTTTATTATTACTTATTTTTTTACTTCTTATTTTTTTAAGGGTAGACCTTTAATGCGTAGAACAGATGTCAGAGATTTGACAGTAGTGAATAATCATGTCTATCTCTTGTCAGTCTTTTGATTCTAAGTAAGGGAAATGCTGTGGAGAATTGCTTCTTTGGTTGAAAACCTAAATTAGCACATGCTACTCCATAGTGAATGCTTAATAAATATCTGCTAAATGAATAATAAATGAATCTTTTCAAATCATCTAATTCATTAATGTGAAGATATATAGAATCTAACATCTGGCAGGAACTTCCTTTAATGTTAACAATCTGGCATTTTCTACATTTTATAGATGATCTTTGTTCCAATTGGCCAGTGGTAAAATTAAACCTTGGTTTTCTGACTTTGTTACAACCTTTTTTCTGAATAAGAAATTATTTTAAAATCAGTACATTTCTTATTATTGTTTTCATTTTGAACCATGTCTTACAAGTAAGCATTTTATTGAATATACCATGACATTTTGTGGACCTAGTGATCTTACAAATCTGGCACCAACATGTGTAAGATCCAGTAAGACTGAGATTAAAAAAAAAACTATTTTAAGTCTTTAGGATATAAATAAAACATGGAATATACTTATGAAGGTTTAGAGATTTATAGAAATTAATCAAGAGATGCCCATTTCATTTTCAGAAACCTGTTTTTCCCTATTAAAGAAATACATATTCATTAAAGTATATTTAGAAAACACAGATAAAATGATAAGAAGATAAAAATCACCCATAATCTAGTCACATAGAAGGCAACCACTTTTAATAGGCAGAGATTTATCTTATGTTACATCGCATCATACTGTTGTGCTATATGATTTAAAAATGTAATGTATATATGTATTAGATATATTGTACATTTAGGTTTGTTGGTTTGATTTTTCACTTAATAGTAGAGTGATTTTTTTCATGTTATTAACTATTCTGTTACACCCTTCTTAATGATTACTAGTGTTCCCTTGTATGATGGGTCCCCTCTTTGTGGCTCTTTGTCCCTTATCCACGGCTTCGCTTCTGTGGTTTTCGTTACCTGCAGTCACCTGTGGTCTACAATAGTAGCCTAATGCTACGTCACAATACCTGCATCATTCACATTCTTCATCTCATCATGTAGGCATTTTATCATCTCACATCATCACAGGAAGAAGGGTGAGTACAGTACAAAGAGCACATTCACATAACTTTTATTATAGTATGTTGTTATAATTATTCTACTGTGTCACTGCTTATTGTTGTTAATCTCTTATTGTGCCTAATTTATAAGTTAAATTTTATCATAGATATGTATGTATAGGAAAACAGTATATATAGGGTCCCATACTATCCATAGCTTCAGGCGTTCACTGGGAGTCTTGGAGTGTATTCCCTTCGGGTAAGGGAGAGACTAATGTATTATTTTCAATCACAATTTCATTTTAACTTTTGTTAGTTGAAGAGGAGTTCGTGCTATTCACTTTTTAGGAGAAGGGGGTAATGAGAGGTGTATTTGAAGGTAAAGTGAAGTAGGGCAGCAGAGCCCTCAAAGGCTGGGAACCACTGCTCTGGGCTGCTTCTCTGCCCGCTTGCCTAGCTGGGCGGCGGGCTGGCCTGGGCCTGTGTGTCATTAGCCCAGCTGAGAGAGCAGTGGCCTCAGTAAGCGTCAGCAGGAACAGAGCGGGCTTCATCTCTGCTCTTTGTCTCGGGTTTGGTGCTGGTGTGCCGTCCCCGCTGCTGCCATGTGATGGCTCGTAAGCAGCACTACACACAGGATCTGTAACTCCTTTTGAAAGCTCTATTGTGAGATGCTGCTGAGTTTTAGTGCAGAGGAGGTTTTTGCTAGTGTGCTGCTTTTGGTTTCTTTCAAATGTGAATGTGCCTTCCTCTAAAGTAAGCAAAGCCCCGGTTTTAAGGCAACTAAAAGATAAAGTAATTATCCTTTACTTCGAGCCTTCTATAGCAGAACAGTAGCAGAATAGACAAGTGAGTGCTCATCTTTCTTTGTCTACTTTGCATTGCAGTTAATCACCATAAGAGATGTGAGAAGTAAGAGAGTGGGGTGGGAATCAGGGATGGCTTCATAAATGAAATATTTGGGACAATAAAGAATGGGTAGGATTTTGATAATCATAACAAATGACAGGAAGCACAGAAATGTGGACAATGGAAGATACCCAGGTTTGATTTTTTATTCATTAATTCATTGAACATTAATTGAAGGCCTGTGATGTACCAGGAATTATATTAAAATTTGGACACGTGAGGATGCATTAGACATGGTTCCTGCTTTCTGGGAGTTGACAGAGTGGTTGGGAAGATGGAAAATGGACAAACATATCATAGCTGGCTCTATAATATAGGTTTCTACGAATATTATGGAGTTCGGAGTAGGGATATCATAGCTCAGGCTAGGCAGAGTAACAGAAGTCTTGTAGGAGCTGATAGCTGAGCTGAGTCTTGAAGGACATGTGAGCAAGGGGAAGGGTACTCCAGGTAGAGGAAACTGCAAGAAGGCAAGGGTGCAAGAAAGAAGATGGAATCTGCAGGGCACTACAAAGAGTTCAGTGTACAGAAAAAGCAGAGACTGCCAAATGGAGGAAGATTGGCAATAAATACTTTATGAGGACTTGATATAGACAAAGAGGTTGAGGAGGAAATCGAGGAGAACTTCCAGATTTTTACTTGGTTGGTGGTGCCATTCACTATTATAGGAGAAAAAAATCCACAACAAAAAATAAGGAGGAACAGATTGAGACAGGATGAGTTTGGGGTGCTCGTGATATATTGTTATAACAAGTAGTAGTCTGGAGCTCAGAAGAGAGATTAGGACTGCAGATTCATGAGTGGCAGCCAGTAGCAGGGAGTGTATGAAACCACCAAGGGAGAACATGTAGAGTGAGAAGATGGCTGATAAAGACCTAAGGAGTAGACAAGGGAAGACACTGAGAAGGAAGAGAGGGAGGAAAAGTGGGAGGGGGTAGAGGGAGGGAGGTTAGCTGAAAAGGCATCAGGAGAGGAGAGGAGAGATGTCAGCAATATCAGATTTGCTGAAAGAAGAAGGAAGATCAATTCTCAGAGTACCATTGCTTTTAGAAATAAGAAGGTCGTCATTGATCTTGGTGAGGGCAACTTCAAGGGGAAAGTAGGAGATTGGCCTACATTTTAGTGGTGGAGGCATATGTTAGAAGTCAAGGACGCATGATTTTAGAATCCTCTTTTAGGAAACCTGGCTGTAGGGAGGCAGTGAGGGGTGAGAGTGAGTGGGAGGGGGTGAGAGTGAGTGGGAGGGGGTGAGAGAAACGAGGAATGGAGGAAGAGAGGGGTGGTCATTTTCTTGCTTATTTTCCCCCCCAAGGATGGAGAACTGGAATACTCTTCTAAGAGCCACATAAGAGGGGAGGTTGAAAATGTGGGAGAGAGTCTGAGAGGATGTAAATGGTGGCAAGGAGGTCTCAGAGCAGGCAGGAAGGCAGGGGGTCCTGAGCACAAATGCATAACTACAAAGATCTTACTTTCAAAGCTGTCAGAGTGATGTTACATGGATATATACCAGCACGCAGACTCTATTCTAAGTGGGCTTTTAACTCTGTCTGTGTGCATTTGTAAGGTTATCCTCCCTCCCCTCTCTCTTCCCTCCCTTCCTTCCTTTTCTTTCTTTCGTTCTTTCTTTCTTTTTAATTTTAATGTTTATTTATTTTTGAGAGAGAGACAGAGCGTGAGTGGGGGAGGGACAGAGAGAGAGGGAAAGAGAATCCAAAACAGGCTCCAGGCCGTCAGCACAGAGCCCGATGTGGGGCTCGAACCCACAAACTGAGAGATCCTGACCTGAGTTGCAGTCAGATCCTCAATCGACTGAGCTACCCAGGCGTCCCTCCACCCCGACCCTCTTTTTTTTTTTTTTTAAAGTAGGCTTCATGTCCAGCACAGAGCCCAATGCAGGCCTTGAACTCATGACCCTGAGATCCAAGACCCGAGGTGAGATCAGGAGTCAGATGCTTAACCGACTGAGCCACATAGGCACCCCTGTAGTGTTATCCTCTTTCTAAGTCTTTACTTTTTTCTCTTTTGCCCCCCAAAATATAAAATCTGAGCCTTTTAATTTTTCCTCTCACCCCAACTTCCTTCATCTCTCTAGTTTAACCTATGGTCTAAACAAATACTTCCTTTCATTATGTAAACCGATTAACCTCTGTAAAAAGTAGAGAATAAAATTTCTTGATATATTCCTTTTAACCTATTAGGGATGTGGTCTTTGAAAGTAGTACAGATCCCCAGAGGGAGAACTTGATGTGTAAGGCAACTTCTTTGGGAGGCAGTTTTTTCTTTAGAAAAAGCTTAGGACTGGGTATCAGAATATCAAACTATAGCCCCAGCTCTGTCACTAGTGAACTCCTGTGACAGCACGAGTCCCTTAGCCTCTCCTTGTCTCTTTCTTCACTTGTAGCAGGTGAGTACGAAGAGCCATTACTTAGCTTCTTCACTGTGAGGAGAACTGAAGGCCATAGTATATGTATATTGTCAATGCTTTGAAACATATAGAGTTCAGTGCATGTATAAAAGATGACATTATTGTTGTTTCACCTCACCTGGCCGGAACTCAGAAATTCAAAAAATGCTTTTGTCTTCAATTTTATAATTTTGACAGTTTAACAATATGGTATATTATGTTGCAGAAAGCTTTTTACATCCTTGATTTTCCATATAACCCTGAAAAAAAGACAGCTGTGGGAGACAGGTGAATTAAATGGGCTGTGAGTAGCCAAGGTAATACAGCGAAGTCCCTCTGGGTTATCCTTAGGTGAACAATGCAGGCTGTTGCCTAGAACACATCAGTTCCAGACAACTTTCCTACATCTGACCTTGACGCCCACACTACCAAGTAGGAGTGGTTAAGAGCAGGTGCACTGGTGGCAGAGAATACTCTGATAGCACCTAATGCTCTGATAGCAAAGGAGAAGACAGGCACCTTGTAAATGCCTCCTAAGGGAATAGCAATAATAATAATAATAATAATAATAATAATAATAATAATAATAGCTCACAGTTTGTGCAGGGTTTTCAGGTCTCTTTAATATCCACTGTGGGTATCACTATGTTTTAGCCTACTGTAATAATAATTGATGTTTTTTTTTTTTTTTCAACATTTACTTATTTTTGGGACAGAGAGAGACAGAGCATGAACGGGGGAGAGGCAGAGAGAGAGGGAGACACAGAATCGGAAACAGGCTCCAGGCTCTGAGCCATCAGCCCAGAGCCCGATGCGGGGCTCGAACTCACGGACCGTGAGATCGTGACCTGGCTGAAGTCGGACGCTTAACCGACTGCGCCACCCAGGCGCCCCATAATTGATGTTTTAAATGAAGCCTTTATTAAGAGATGTTTAATACTTGATATACTGTGTATTAAGAATGCCAACAAGAAAATATTAATTATATTTTATAGTTTTCCATTAAAATAAAATTTTGGCAGGGCATCTGGGTGGTTTAGTTGGTTAAGCGTCCAACTCTTGATTTCAGCTCAGGTAATGATCTCACAGTTCATGAGATCAAGCCCCGTGTCCGGTTCTGCACTGACAGTGAGGAGCCTGCTTGAGATTCTTTCTCTCAAAATAAAATAAAAAATAAAATAAAATAAAATATAATAAAATTTGGCATTTAAAGGGTTAGCTGAGGCCTTTCTCACTCTGTTATTTTTTGTGTATAGGATGCCCAAAAGTTAGTGTTTCTTAGAGAAATTGCTGAGAGAGCTGTGATGTGTGGCTGGTATAGAAAACCTGGTGCTAGATGAAGGGAATGTCAAGGAAGCTTCGTATTGTCAGTTCAAGTTTATATTTCTAGCACATTTAAAAACATTCCAAGTCTTTATTGCTTTCTGGGATCATAGAAAGGTTAGTAAATAGTCAGGGTTTTTTAAGATTAAAAAAACTCTATCATGGGGTGCCTGGGTGGCTCAGTCAGTTAAGCATGTGACTCTTGATACTGGCTCAGGTCATGATCTCACGGTTTGTGGGATCAAGTCTCACATAGGGCTCTGTGTTGACAGTGTGGAGCCTTCTTGGTGTTCTCTCTCTCCATCTCTCACTGCTCCTCTCCCACTTGTGCTCTCTCTTAAAATAAATAAACATTAAAAATTAAAAAAAAAAACCTATCCCAGACTGTCCTTTGATCCTCAAGATTACATTAATTTTATCAGCTTTGGAGTAGCAAATATTCATCTCTTTTATTCTGAGATATAGTGTTCTTTCCATTTAATATCTTTAATTGAAATGGTAATCTGAAATAGAAATGATTAAAAATGAAATATGCAAGTTCCATTATATTTCTTTTACCACTTAAAAGAAATGAGTATTTTAATTATACTTTGAGAATTGCCAGGGAAAAAAATCAGACTATGGTACATTGGAAGTAAAAATGCCCATTACTGAATTGCAGTAGCCCTGTTGACATTCAGGAAGGACAAACCTTGAAACCTTCTAAGATCCAAAATTCCTGACTTGAGTAATGTTTTTGTCTTATAAGTAAAAGTCTGAAATCTTGACAATGGCTTAAAATCAAAGTAATGACCTGGAATGTTGTTGACTCTGTGGAAGTGTGTTCAGGAGTGATAATCTTTGTTAGGATGAGAAACTTTTTTTTTTTTTAATTGATCAAAGACTTAAATCTCTGATTATTTTATCAACAATTGGTTCAGTGACTGGGTTCACAGGGAACAATTGGTTCAGGGGTCTATCAGGGATTGGGGAATATAAAAGTATCTTATTGGTAAAAAGTGCTTGTGTTTTTTTGTGTTTTGACTGAAAATTTTCTACAACAGTTCTGTTAAGAAAACTTCTTTAAAGGGTTGAACCGGGGTAAAAATAGGGGAATACCATAAAGAGAAATTCTCACTGAGAGAAACAAGATGTATAATGTGACAATTTTTAAGGAAAGTCTTATATATATATATAGTTTGATGTCCCAGAATGGAGAGTAGCAAATACTGTAACTTAAAAATCAACTTATTGTTGATTTTTCCTTTGTACTTGGTTCTGTCTTTCTGAATTTTCTTGTGTTTGGGGGTAACTTTTTTTGTTAAATTTATGCTCTAAGATGGATGTTGACAATAATACTGCCTTGCATTTTTTTCATGCTACAGTTTTTACAGAGCTTTCCCAAGTGCTGTCTTATTTAATAAAACATGACACAACTATACTGGAGGAAGGCCAGCATACTATTGCTATTTTTTGTTTTGTTTTGTTTTGTTTTGTTTGTTTACAAATGAGAGAACAGGTAAAAGGGGTTCAGTAACTTGTTCAAGGCCCTAGAACTAGTGTCAGGACCAAACTCTTTCTTCTTTGTAATCCATTATCTTTTAATTGCAGCACTTTGTTGATGTGGGAATTGATTGAAGAAGACATTTTCATTGGAGGTTTTAAGTGAGCTTGGAACTTAAAAATTTTACTTGTAGACATGTTGCATACTGTTAGAAAAGGGAGCTTAAAAAGAGATAATAGCTGGAAATTTTTAAATGTTGTACTGTTTTAAATGTTCTACTGTGAGCAAAATAATCTCAGAGTTAGAATTCTTTCTCCACTAGACTTGGGTTTGTGGGTCCTACATTTATTGTGACAGACTGGTACTTGGTAGAAGAGTAATTGTGGAAAATATTTTATTGACCAAGTTTAGGATCTATCAGAAACACAGACTTAATTTTTAATTAGAGATAATGTGATGCCTTTTAATGCTGGACTAAAAAGATAATCCTTATATCTATTCGATAAATTTTGTTGTATCTGCTGTACCTAGCTATACTTAAGGACAGTTTGGTTTGTGATTGTCAAATATATATAGAATATATATTTGGGCTTATATAATAATCAACTATGCATGCCTACAGTGACAATTATACCAGGTGCCTGTGATCTCTTTGGTGAAAAAGACTTAAAATTAGTTAGATAAAGGGGTGTCTGGGTGGCTCAGTTGGTTAAGTGTCTGACTTCAGTTCAGGTCATGATCTCACAATTTGTGGGTTCAAGCCCTGCATGGGGCTCTGTGCTGTCAGCTCAGAGCCTGGAGCCTGCTTCAGATTCTGTGTCTCCCTCTCTCTCTGCCCCTCCCCCCACTCAAAAAAAAACATTAAAAAAAGTCAAAAAATAAATAAAATTAGTTAGATATATATGTAACAGGGCAACTTATCAAGAATTTACTGTAGCAAGATAGGAAAATACAACACTAATGTTTGTGCTTCATCATTGAAAGAAGCATACATTCTGTTCTTGGGAATGGGAGACTCTCTACTCCATTGCTAAAGATGGAATCCTCATTCCCAAGGAAGGTAAACATTCTTTGTGGTCTTAGATTCCATCGTACAAGCTTTTAGGACTATCCTATGTCTAAAGTCTTTGAAAGAAAAACTGAACCCCATTATTATTAAAAGGTTGGGAAAGAAATGCTGGTTGTCTTTAGAAGATTGCCTGATTTCTCCCAGAGAAAAAAAGAAATCTCCAGGGAGAGGAAATCAGAGACAGTTCATTTTTATAGATAGTTGAAGCTGGTACTCTAGTTGAAGCAGTGCCTTGGAGGTTCTGAAGTGAATGTGGTAATATTGGTACTAGGGAGGACTGAACATACATTGTGAAGGTCCCCATGGTTAACTTGGTATAGAGGCTGGGGAAGGTGGCATGGAGGGTAAGCACTGGATGCTACCAAAGGAGCTAAGTCAGCAAGGCACAAGGGTATAAACAATGAGCATCTCCTGCAGGGGTCGCCATGGGCCACTGACTAAAGGCCTTGACTATGTTTTTCTTCATTGCATCACCTTTGGGGTCTGATACAAATCAAAGGGTGAAAGAAGAGTCCTTAAACGTGTGTGATACTAGATTTCTTACTGATATGAATGAATGTTGGCCTGGAAATCTAAACTGGTTTGAATTTGAGAAACAAAAAGATGTGACATTCTTGATCTGAGTGTAGTGGAGCAATTCATAGCTTATGTGCATATATGAATGTGTACGTACACACATGTTTACATTCATGTATATGTGCTTCTCTTTCATACCTCCCTGGCCTTTATGCATCCGTCTTGAAAATGTCCTCATCTTTGTCTAACCACCTGGAAAATGCTTGCTCATCATTAAGAATTCATGTCAAACATCACCTCTCCTTTTTGAATAAGCAGAGAGTAGGGAGTCTAAAAATAATTCTTGGCTTCCTAATTTGCAATATAGAGATAATGCTTGCCTTGCTTAAATCACAGACTGAGAGTTGAATGAAATTACTTTTATTAAGGAGACAGAAGATATTTAAGGGAGGGAGAGCCACAGTTGCAAAAGCCTTGAGCAGGGGACTCTGGTATACACAGAAGCAGGATCCCTAAGGAGAACTGTCTTGATGGAGCTGAGATTTATTTTTAATTTTTTGGTGCATGTGATAGGGAGGAGAATAGCCATAAAACATTTACTCAGTGCGAGCTGGGTTTAGGGGAAGATCTTGAATCAGGAGGAGGACTTTTAAACATAATGAGGTGGGGGCGCCTGGGTGGCGCAGTCGGTTGGGCGTCCGACTTCAGCCAGGTCACGATCTCGCGGTCCGTGAGTTCGAGCCCCGCGTCGGGCTCTGGGCTGATGGCTCAGAGCCTGGAGCCTGTTTCCGATTCTGTGTCTCCCTCTCTCTCTGCCCCTCCCCCCGTTCATGCTCTGTCTCTCTCTGTCCCAAAAATAAATAAACGTTGAAAAAAAAATTAAAAAAAAAAAATAAACATAATGAGGTGGTTATTGAGAAGCAGTTTTTTAATAGGTGAGGGAGGTATTTCGAGTTGATTTTAACTTGGGAGTGGTACACAAAATTAATTTTATTGAAGAATGAAGAGGCTGCACAGACAGGAAAATCAACATGGATACAAGTAAATTGTAAGGGTCAAAACATGAGTCTTAAGACTGAAAATATAATGGGCTGTTTTGGAAATAGAGAGTTTTTAATTTTAGGAGGTGACCTACCTCTTCAGTTTGCAGGTAGAGTGTGATTTCAGTATGTGATGGTTGAATGAAGGGTAGATGTACTAGACTGTGAACCCTCTGAGGGAAAGGATTATTCTAGATTGTTCAATATCTTTACAGTGCCTTCAACCTCATAGCTTTCAAAGATTTGCTGAAGAAATGAGTGAAGTAGCTTGTCAAACATTACTAAGATTTTATAACTGTAGTTCAATTGCACTGTAAAGAAAAACCATAGTTCAATTGCACTGTAAAAATTGAACTGTAGTTCAATTGCACTGTAAAGTTGTCCTTCTTTAGGACAACTTCTTTTTAAGTAACATTTTTTTTTCATTTCAGAGACCAACAGGCTCTCTTGCCCCTGAGAGCTGTTCTTGATGTTCTACCATTAAGTGGTCTTCTAATGAAATGATGAACCAGATTGTCAAGAAACTTTTGTACAGAATCTCATTGCTGATGTCCTCCAACGTGAAGGATCCGGCATGAGCCTGAATCTTCTGTTTTTGTTTTTTAAAAAGAATGTACAAATCTATTCTATTTTATAGATATATAATTTATATTGTAAAAGTTATCATTTTCATCAAAAATTCTTGATTTCCATGAAATGTTCAGTGGATGTAACTTCCTGGGCCTTCTGTATTTTAAGTATGTCTCTAACAAAATTATTATAATAGGAAGGAAGAAAAGCATCTCATATTTATTGAAGTCCTGCTATATTCTCTATACATGTTATTTAATCCTTTCAGCAACTTTTTAGAGTATGTGATGCTATTTTTTAAAATCATTGAAAAAAAATTTTTTTTTCAACGTTTATTTATTTTTGGGACAGAGAGAGACAGAGCATGAACGGGGGAGGGGCAGAGAGAGAGGGAGACACAGAATCGGAAACAGGCTCCAGGCTCTGAGCCATCAGCCCAGAGCCCGACGCGGGGCTCGAACTCACAGACCGCGAGATCATGACCTGGCTGAAGTCGGACGCTCAACCGACTGCGCCACCCAGGCGCCCCAAATTTTTTTATTTATTTTGAGGTGGTGGGAGAGTATGAGTGGGGGGAGGGGCAGAGATAGAGAGGGAGAGAAAGAATACCAAACAGGCTCCATGCTCAGCAAGGAGCCCAAGCTTGATCTCACGAACACGAGATCACGACCTGAGCCAATATTAAGAGTTGGACACTTAACCGATCGAGCCACCCAGGAGCTCCATGTGACACTATTTTTATTTTACAGACCTAGACTCTGAGATTTAGAGAGGTGAAATAAAATAGCCAAGGTAATACAGACTCAGTGAGCGATAGAGCTGGAATTTGAGCCCAAGTCTTTCTGGACACAACAAAAAATATCCTACCACATTGTGCTGCAAGGCAGAACTATTTCCGGGTGAGCTCTATTTTTAACTATGCCCCAAATTTGACCACCTTTCACTACTTCTGTCACTATGACCCTGGTCCATTTCTCCATGATATTTTGCGTCTATTAGTCTAACATCTCCTGTTTTTCCTCCTTCCATCTTTGACTCCTACAGTTTATTTTTAGTAGTCAAAGTAATCCTTTTATTTTTATTTTTTAATTGAAATAAAATTGACGTACAGTATTATTAGTTTCAAGTGCTCAACATAGTGTCTCGACCTTTGTACACATACATTGAAATTATGATTGCCTCGTACACCTGTTAAGCATCCAACTCTTGATTTTAGCTCAGGTCATGATCTTGCAGTCGTGAGATTGAGCCCTTTGTTGGGCTCTGCACTGAGTGAGGAGCCTGCTTGAGATCTCTCTCTCTCTCTCTCTCTGCCCCTTTCCCCCACTCACTTGTTGTCTCTCTAAAATAAAATAAAATAATTATATTTTAATATATTATACTATTATAAAAAGGAAAATGATTGCTTCAATAAGTCTAGTTACCATTCATCACCAAAGTTAATTCAATATTATTGACTGTATTCCCCATGCTGTACATTACATCTCCATGACTTGTTTATTTTCTAAGTGGAAGTTTGTATTCTTGGTCTCATACACTCATTTTAAACCCCCATATTCCTCCCCTCTGGCAACCACTAATATGTTCTTTGTATCTATTAAATCTGGGTTTTGTTTTGTTTATTTTATTTTTTGGATTCCACATAGAGTGTAAGTGAAATCATGTGGTATTTGCTTTTCTCTTTCTGACTTATTTCACTTAGCATAATAATCTCAAGGTCCATACATACTGATGCAAACAGCAAGATTTCATTCCTTTTTATAGTTGAGTACTGTTTTATCACACACACACACACACACACACACACACACGCATCTTCTTTATCCATTCATCCATCAGTGGATTCCTTGGTTGCTTCCATGTCCTGGCTATTGTAGATAATGCTGCAATGATCACAGGGGTACATTTCTCTTTTTAAATTAGCATTTTTGTTTTCTTTGGGTAAATAGCCAGAAGTGGAATTGCTGGATCATGTGGTAGTTCTATTTTTAATTTTTTGAAGAACCTCCATATTGTTTTCTATAGTGACTGCACCAGTTTACATTCCCACCAACAGTGCTCAAGGGTTCCCTTTTCTCTATATCCTTACTAATACTTGTTTTTACTTGTCTTTTTGATAATTGCCATTCTGACAGGTGTGAGGTGATATCTCATTGTGGTTTTGATTTGCATTTCTATGTTGAATAGTGATGTTGAACATCTTTTCATGTGTCTGTTTGCCATCTTTGTGTCTTTTTTTGAAAAATGTCTATTGAGATCCTCTGCCCATTTTAAAAATCAGATTCACTGTTTTTTTTTTTATTACTGAGCTGTATGAATTCTGTATATTTGAATATTAAACCCTTATTGGATGTATGATTTGCAAATGTATTCTCCATACAGTAGTTTGCCTTTTCATTTTGTTGATTTGTTGGTTTTAGTTTGATGTTGGCCCATTTGTTTATTTTTGCTTTTGTTCCTCTTGTCTTTAGAATCAGATCCAAGAAAAACATTTCTAAGTCCAGTGTTAAAGAGCGTATTGCCTATGTTTCCTTCTAGGATTTTTATGGTTTCAGGTCTTACATTCGAGTCTGATGTGTTTTGAGTTAACTTTTGTTTATGGTGTAAGAGAGTGGTCTGGTTTCATTCTTTTGCAGGTAGCTGTCCAGCTTTCCCAACACCATTTATTGAAGAGACTGTCCTTACCCCATTGCATATTCTTGCCTCCTGTTTGTAAATTAATTGACCATATATGTGTAGGTTTATTTATAATCCATTCTGTTCCATTGATATTTGTGTCTGTTTTTATGCCAATACCATACTGTTTTGATTACATATAGTTTGAAATCTGAGATTATGATGCCACCAGCTTTGCTTTTTTCTCAAGATTTCTTTGGCTATTCAGGGTCTTTTGTGGTTCCATACAAAGTTTAGAATTATTTGTTTTAGTTCTGTGAAAAATGCCATTGGAATTTTGATAGGGATTGCATTGTCTCTGTAGATTGCTTTGGGTAGTATGGATCCAAATTTTAATTCTTCCAATCCATAAGCACATAATACCTTTTCACTTATTTGCATCTTCCTCAATTTCTTTCATCAATGTCTTATTGTTTTCAATATAGTTTTTCACTTCCTAAATTTATTCCAAGGTATTTTATTCTTTTTGATGCAATTGTAAATGGGATTTTCTTGATTTCTTTCTGTGATATTTTATTAGTATACAGAAACACAATAGAGTTTGTGTATTAATTTTGTATCCTGCAAGTTTACTGAATTTATTTTTTAGTTCTAAAAGTTTTTTGGTGAAGTCTGTAGGGCTTAAACATTTTTTTTTTTACTTATTTTAATTTTTTATTATTTATTTATTTTTAATTTACATCCAAGTTAGTTAGCATATAATGCAATAATGATTTCAGGAGTGGAGTCCAGTGATTCATGCCCTACATATAACACCCAGTGCTCATCCCAACAAGTGTCCTCCTTAATGTCTCTTGCTCATTTAGCCCATCCCACCTCCCACAACCCCTCCAGCAACCCTCAGTTTGTTCTGTATATTTAAGAGTCTCTTATGTTTTGTTCCCCTCCCTGTTTTTATATTATTTTTGCTTCCCTTCCCTTATGTTCATCTATTTTGTATCTTAAATTCCACATATGAGTGAAGTCATATGATATTTGTCTTTCTCTGACTAATTTTGCTTAGCATAATACACTTTAGTTGTTTTGAAGGGGCACATGCACCCCAAGGTTTATAGGATTATATATACATATATGTATATATGGTATCATGTCATCTGCTAATAGTGACAGTTTTATCTTTTCCTTTCCAATTTGGATGTCTTTTTTTCTTTTCTTGCCTAATTGCTGTGGCTAGGACTTCCAATACTGTGTTGAATAAAAGTGGGGAGAATAAGGATTCTTTTATTGTTCCTGATCTTAGAGGAAAAACTTTTAGCTTTTTACTGTTGAGTATGGTATTAGCTGTGGGTTTGTCATATGCGGCCTATATTATGATGAGGTCTGTTCCCTCTTGAATGTAAGTCAGATCAGTAGCTCACCATTTCACATAGAGAAAAGCCAGAATCCTTACAGTGGCCCCTCTTTCTCCCTCTAACCTAATCTTTGATTTCTTCCCTTTGTTCCTTTCTTTCTAGCATGCCAGGCACATATCTCTCAGGGATCTGCTAATTCACTCACCCCTTCAAGTCATTGCTCAAATCTCATTTTTTTTCATTGAGCCCTATACTAATCCACTATTTAAAACTGCACCCCTGTGGGACTTAAAATACAATAATCTAGGATTTTCAAGCTCTTAATAAAACTCTTTAAGACTCTAAAATTCTCTGCTTCTATATTAAATGATAACAATTTTTTATATTGAAGTACAAAATTATAATATATCTAAAATACTACAAACAATCTTACATGGAATGGAGAAGACTCACCTAGTGTTTCTCAAACATTGACTGTATCTTGTTGTAAGAAATATATTTTACATTTTGAACCACTGCATGTTTATAAAACAAACAGAAGTTTTATGAAATAATTAACATTTCCACATGTGATATGCTCAGATATTTTCCATGGAATTCTATTCCTTTTTACTATAAAAACTATATTAGTCATGATCTACAAAATTGATTTCATGATCTATTTATTGGTCACATCCCATACTTTAAAAAAAATATTGGTCTATTGTATCTCAGATCTCATTGACTCAGGAGATAGGATATGAATCTTGTATGTTAACTTCATGAAAATATAAACTGTGTGTGGGCAATGACAACTGAAATTACACTCTACTTTTGACTATTGACCTATGGCTATTAGTGAATATTTACAGTATTCATGTTCAGGTTAACAAAAGTAATATAGATTTAGTTTCATAAATATATAATTAATTTAAAGTGCTGCTATTTTGTTAATGTTGTTTGCTAATGTTTGAAATCTTGTGTTAGAAATGCTGCTTTTCAGAGTGCCTGGGTGGCTCAGTTGGTTAAGCATCTGACTTCGGCTCAGGTCATGATCTTGCTGTTCATGAGTCTGAGCCCCACATTGGGGTCCGTGCTGACAGCAGAGCCTGCTTTGGATCCTCTCTCTGCCTCTCTCTCTGACCCTCTCTGGCTTGCATACTCTCTCTCCCTTCCTCAAAGATAAATAAACATTTAAAAAAATTAAAAAAAAATAAAATTGGTTTTTATCCAGAGATTTCTATCTTTTCCTCTCTCACTTCCAAATCTCAGTATTTTCATTTTTAATTGATTGGTGTTTATTTTTTTTACCTGTATTAATATTAAATACTAACAATGAGGAAAAATATTCAAGAATAGAAAATATAATTTATGCTTTCTCCATTCTTAAAGTATGACAATAATTAATATGTAAGCCTGCATAATATATCACACATTTGTTTTTTAGAATCTTAATTTCTGAGGACAGAAAACATTTAATAGATATTATAACTGTAATATTCTTTAATATAATATATTCTCTGAATTTGAAATTTCCTAATATGCTCTTTCTTAAAAGCAGGAAACCCATATTTCAAGCTGTCTTTCATCACTGTCCTCTTGAGGAGGGAACCTGGGGCAAGCTGAGGGCAAAGTACAGGCTAAAAGCATCACCCAAGGCAGGATATGTATGATGTTCCTCAGACACTCCTGGCTGCCCAAGAACAGGGGAAAGGAAAGAAAGCAAATGATTGACTGACAGAGATCACAGTCATGCACAACAGGAGTCTCCTTCAGTTCATGGATAACTTAGTAAATTGCAAGAAAAATGTAATCTTATCCATAGCCTAATCTCCAGAAACCTATAGACTCTGTTTCCTGGAGCCCTAATATCATCCTCATCAAGATGTAAGGGGGTTTAAGTGCTTGCCGTGGTGATGTGGGATGCAAAGGCAAATGAAAAATTAAACTCCCTTACTGCCTACAGCCCAGTGACAAGTCCTTGAAACAGGCAGAGTGACCTTCCTCTAGGAGCTCAGCTGCCTTGATGATGACACTTTGCTGGGGGCAAAAGGGGATCTTGGCTTAACATTATCCTGACCCCCACCAGGATACTGTGAGTCTCCTTAAACACATAAAAATTCCTTTTCAGACCTCTTTCATCTTTAACCCCCAAGTATATGTTGGCAATTATACTCCAAGCATATGGCCCCTGATATACATCTGAAGGGTCTCATGACTGAGGTTTTACTAAGCAGTAATGAATGACGTTTTCCTAACAACAGTTAGCCCCTCAAGGTCCTGGAAACCTTGCTTCCAAAATTCTTTAAAGACTTATGCTGTTCCTAACCCCCTCCCAACCTGAAGGTATATAATCAGTCACTCTTAACACCAGTGCAGCTCTTTCTGCCCACAGGTCCTGTTCCCGTGCTTTAATACAATCACCTTTTTGCACCAAAGATGTCTTCAAGGATTCTTTCTTGGGTGTCAGCTCTGAACTCCCACCATCACTCCCAAGCCCCATCAGTCTTATGTGCAGTGCTGTAGCCAGATTAAATTAGTAAGCCAATTTCGTCTCGCCTTCCTGGCTTTGTGTCTTTGTGCCTTCTTGTTTCCTGCCTGCCTCCCTTTTTCTTCTTCTCTTTAATATGTTTAGTACCTGCTATGTGCCACGCATGGTAGTGGGGAGTATATAAGACATAGTCCTTGCATTCACTGGACTTAAACTGGATACTAACATTCCCAGTTATGGAAGTAAAAACAAGAAGCCTTAGATTGCTTAGAAAGCCAGTGGTGAGATTAGATTCTGTGTATCTTGATTTACTTCTAGCATTCAGGGATTAGTAGAATTTTGGGAGTGGCAGAGGCATCGGAAGACATTAGTTTAGTCCTCACATTTTAATGATGTAGAAACTGAGTCTTATAGATTAAAAGGCCTGTTGAGGTCACAGCTGGAACTTAAACTGGTTTCTTGAGCAGTGTTCATTTTATACCACCTCCTTTCTCTATTTATTGTGACATTGCCTGCCCAGATTCGATGTTGTCATACACTTTTATATCTGCTTTGTGCTGTTAAAGACCTTTTTTTTTCACAATGCATACACTGAACTATAGGCGTTTACCATTATTGGTTTTGTTACTTGAAATTATAATTGGAACAATTAGAGATGCGTCAGTGGAAAGGCAATGAAAGAGGGCCATTAAGTGCTAATAAATGCCTCTCCTCATGGGATTGGAGATCTTTTCTTTTCTAAGTATTTGAGCTCTTTTCACTGGTGCTTTTAAGTGGCTAGAAATAACACTTGCCACATGCTTGTGTGAATACTCTAGATGCCAGGGGGTTCATTTCATTCTGTATTTGAATTGAGCACACTGTGGTTGGAATGTGTGTTGATTCTTTTGTTGGTTTAAGCTTTCATTCCTTGTTTTGTATTAACCTTTCTAATGAAAAGCAGTAGAACAGTGGTGAGGGTTCTTAGACAATGAAGCCTTTAGGTAGCTGATGACTTTCTAGGAAGTAGTTGAAAAAGTTAAAGTTACAGGTGTTTATTTTGATATAGTTTCCTTTTCATATCACTCAAAACTTGAGATACACTATGAAAAACTAGATCTAGCTTGCCCTAAAGTCACATGCTTATGGCTAGCCAAAGATAATCACTACTTGTTGCTATGGAGATATATTCTGAAACAAATTTGTGTAATTAATTAATTAAATAAATATCAGCATAACTTACTACTATTTCTTCTAAAAATCCTAATGATGACAGTGATGATGATGATGGCAGCTGAAATTTTTGACCACATACCATGTGCCTAGTATGTACTTCAGTCTTCTTGTCTACAATTTCAGAATGCAAAATTATCTGAAAATTAAGTATTATTTTTGTAACTCATTTGGCAAAACTTATATTGACCTGAATCCATTTACTGGCAAACTTGACCTGATTGATGTGAGGCTATTCATGGTGTGCTTTTATTTCTATTACTGTGAATATTCATTTGTTTTGCTACAGAAATAGTATGTTTGATTCCAGGTGCTGAGTCAGATTCCATTACACAGCTTAAGCTTCAGACCTCATTTTACCTTTCTTAAATCTGAAGAAAATTTGAGTTGCATGTCACAGTGCACCCAAAGATAAAGGATTGTATTATTCCTATTATTCTATCCCCAACCTACCTGCAATTTACAGATGAGGAAACTGAGCCAAAGAGTAGTGGATCCTGAATTCAAACCCAGGAATTTCAGTGCTAGAATCTGTGCTCTTAACCACCATGCTTTACTGAAAAGAAATGTTTAAAAGCTCTTCACAGATAGAAATATTACATATTTATCTAATAAAATTCTAGTAAAGGTAGAGAAATTCAGATTTGAATAGAGTTAATATTTCTTTGTTCTGTTTCCCATGTTAAATACTATCTTAAACTCTCATGGCCATAATTTATTAGTAGATCCTGCCAGTCTTGATTATTTTATTTTCAACCTAATGGCCTGTTTTCCTTTGGACTTCTTAAATTTTCAAAAGCTTCTGTGCTTGTTTATAAAGCATGCTAGTAGGTCTCAGGAGAAAGAGAAAACATTGCTGCTGAGGCAAATGTGCTTTGTGATGCTCTCCACTCTGAACAAACAGGGAGCCACCCCAATCATTTTAGCACAACAGGTAGTTTGGACTGTAAATAAAGTGTCTTTTATTTACACTTTATTGTAAGTTTACCGATTGTTGGTGGATGTGTAGTTTACATATTATTCTTCATATATACAACTGGGTGATATAGTTTAATTGCTGTACTCAGAGAGGTGTAGATAGAGAAAGTAATTCTTTAAGTTTACTCATCAATATGCCTTCTTTAGATAGCTGGATGTATTAAGTAGTAAGCAAGAATTTATTGGACTCTGTTATGTGTTTACACTGGCTACCTTTAGTACATTTTAGGACTTGGAGCTATTAAACATATATTTCTGAACCTTTCATTGGGAATATCATTTCAAGGGTAACCTTAAAGATAAGAAATAGCTAAATATTTATAATATGTATGTTATAAATATATATGAATCTATTTATTAGATATTATTAGATATCTATCTATTAGATATTAAGTGCCTTTCCTTCTTCCTTTTTCCTTTGATCTTTAAAATTTCCAGTCAATGGTACAGGATCACAGAAAAAAAGAATCAACTAAATAGACAAAAGAAAATCTTTTTCAGGTAAAAAAATAAAAGAATAGATCACATACATGATACCTATATCTTTAATTATAAATGTTTGCATATTTATTTTTTAATTCTTAAAATTTGTCTTCCTAAGAAATTCACAGTTTTAATTCCTATAATGATGACTTTATTTGTGTCAAGTGTTGTGCCAAACACTGGCCTTTTAGAAATGAGGTCCTTGTCCTAGGATAGCTTCTCTAGGGGAGGGGATGTGATGGGGGTTCATGGTACCTTGGAATAAAGAGGGTGAAACATTTAAATATATTAACATTTCACGAAATGCTTTCTTGAAGGCACTGTAGTGTACAAGTACAAAAGGTCTGAGGTTTCTGTCTTTAGAGTGAGATGGGTAAAGAAAGGTGATGTCTTGGGGAAGGGCTTCTGTGGTAGAAGACTCAAGATAAAGGCCTGAAATTAGTGTGAAGTCACTTGGGAACCTGATATTCTTGGAATAAAAGGTATGCCTGGGTAAATAATAGATGAAGCTTCTAGAGTATTAAGGGAGATTTAGATCCAAGGATCTAGTTAAATCCCTCTTTGATAATTAGAAAATCAGATTCCCATTCTTTTTATTTTTTATTAAAAAAATTTTTTTAATGTTTTTTATTTTTGAGAAAGAGAGAGCAAGCAGGGGAGGGGCAGAGAGAGAGGGAGACACAGGATCCGAAGCAGGCTCCAGTCTCTGAGCTGTCAGCACAGAGCCCTGTGGGGGCTTGAACTCACCAACCATGACATTATGACCTAAGCTGAAGTTGGATGCTTAACTGAACTGAAGTTGGAGGCTATGGCTTTCCATTATTTTTTAGTGGAAAAACTGACTCTTTTGGCTTTAAGTTAAATACCTAATTTTTCCCCCAACATCTTAGGAAGAGCGAAAACAGATGAGCATAGTATTGACTATAGAAGTTTCCGTCTACTACTCTTTTCTTCCAGCCCCCTGCAAGGAACTGCTAATAAACAATCAGGACCAAGGACAGTAATTGGGTCCTATTTCTCCAAGTCCAGTCTTGGGGCAGGGTCAATTGAAGTGGCTACCTACACTAGTCCTGCCCCTTGTCATTGGATAAGTGTTCTCTTGTCCTAGCTTCTTCTCATGAGGTGTGGTCATCTACACTTGGGCCTTTCCTACCCACTATAGTGTCAACGTACAAAGGTCTGAGATCCATATATGGGCTTCATGGAAAAGGGGCAAAGGAGGCCTTTTAGCCTTTTTTGGTACTAGGCCTTAAGCCTGCCTCATAACTAGGCCAGATGAGGGTTCCATACAGTCCAACCCATGTTTCCAGGATTCAGAGGAGAATATGTAGGGGTTTGAGGCAAAAGCTCTCTGACCTTTTCTTTCCTCCACATATCTCTCTTAGAAACCCTGCAGGAAAGGATGACTGACAGGATGAATGTTTAGCATTCTGGGTTCTCTTATTCCTCTGATCCATAGCACATATTCTCAGTGGGGTGAGATTGCTTCCAAGGGGCAAAAGTTGATTCTTGGGGGACAAAAGTAATCTTACTCTTCTCATGTATAAAGCACATATGTACATGCAGAACATTTACTGATACACAGTGTGTCTGTTTGTATTAAATTTAATGGGGGAAAATTTAGTGGAGAAAAATGTATAGTAAGACTCTTTAGGAGGGTAGTAAAAGAAAGAAGGTTGAGAAACACTATTCTAAAATGTAGTCTCTCTGTCTCTCTCTTTTTCTTAGTCATTTTGTTAGGCAGTATGTACCAGTCTGGGTTAGTGACTCATAATGCCATCACTGTATTAGACAGTCTTCTTTTGCTCTGTTATCCTTAGTCCATAGCTTTTATCTTCAAGGTTGCTCTGTGGCTTAAGATGGTTTCTGTAGCTCTGCTATTATGTATAATTGACAAGGAGAAGAAAGCAAAGGGAAGGACAGAAGGTATACATTAGCTAAATCAGACCTTTTTAAAGGAACTATTTGTTAACTTATGTTTTACTGATTAAACTTAGTTATGTGGATACCCCATTTGCAAGGGAGGCTGGGAAATACAGATTTATTTATTTACCTTAAAGTTGGTCCCATTGCCATTCTCAACAAAATTGGGATTCTGTTAATAAGAAATAAGGTATAAATAGATACTGGGCAGGCAAGTAGCAGCCTCTTTGGTTGTCCCTTTTGTCATCCGTTTGTGTGGCAATAGATCCATCCATGTGATGTGGAGCAGAGCAAGAGCCTTTTGCCTCTCCTTCATGCTGGGACTCACTAATCTGATGCTTTAATTTTTGAGCAAGCTGGCTTTGTGAAAAAGCAAATAAAATGGATTAAATATGAAGGCATTAAGTTATTGAGAGTTTCCCGTTGAAGAGAACGCATGGTATTTGTGAACTAAAAACTGGCTTCTTCATTCAGTTTATAGATCTTGGACTCAGAAATTTTGCATTTTGGATGTTGCAGTGGAAACCATTCATTATTGATTAATTAGATTTTTTTTTTTAATTTTTTTTTCAACGTTTATTTATTTTTGGGACAGAGAGAGACAGAGCATGAACAGGGGAGGGGCAGAGAGAGAGGGAGACACAGAAT
Organism: Leopardus geoffroyi; assembly: GCF_018350155.1. Lineage (NCBI taxonomy): Eukaryota > Metazoa > Chordata > Mammalia > Carnivora > Felidae > Leopardus > Leopardus geoffroyi. The sequence continues at coordinate 55,380,970 of NC_059338.1, read as the reverse complement.
CGGAAACAGGCTCCAGGCTCTGAGCCATCAGCCCAGAGCCTGATGCGGGGCTCGAACTCACGGACCGCGAGATTGTGACCTGGCTGAAGTCGGACGCTTAACCGACTGCGCCACCCAGGCGCCCCTGATTAATTAGATTTAATGAAAAACTTGCTTAGAAATTTTGAGTTTGGTGAATGAAAGGTAAATTTGAATTAAAATTCCATAAATGCTAGTAAAAAAAATAAAAACAGTGTTTCCGGCATATGGATTTGTAACTATGTTTTTCAAACAAAATGATGGTGGTATTTATTGAATACCTCAAATTATATAGTGACTAATAACAGAAAAATGTGATCTTTTACAAATCTGTAAATGCTAATATTCATACTGTGCTAAGAATTTAGGAAAAAAAAAGACAACTTCTTTGGAAAATTTCCAATTAAATCTGTAGATTTTGGCAAAATTATTTCCTTCAACAGTTAAAGTGGCATTGTAATGGTTGGCAAAGCTCCGGGATTAGGCATAGAAGCACACAGGAATTTATCAGCACCATTGTGTTTAGCATGTGGAATACATGACCTCAGTGCTTCTTGGGGCAGGAGGTGGGCAGTATTTGGCAGGGACCTGTCTGTTTTTCTCTCACTGTGTCTTTCTCTATCTGTCCTTTCCCTCTTTGCCTCTCTTTCCTTCTTTTCCCTCTAATTGACTTTGAGTTTTATCATTTTAAAGGACTTCAAGATAGTAATCCTTCAGGGATTATTTTGGAACACATAAAATTATATTTTGAAGATAAGTTTTTGGAAGAGGCATGCCTGTTTTTAAGAAATAATTAAAAAAAATTTTTTTAAATGTTTATTCACTTTTGAGAGATGGTGAGCGGGGGAGGGGCAGAGGGAGAAGGAAACACAGGATCTGAAGCAGGCTTTGAGCTGTCAGCACAGAGCCTGACATGGGGCTTTACCTCATGAGCTATGAGATCATGACCTGAGCCAAAGTCGGACGCTTAACTGACTGAGCCACCCAGGCACCCCTTAAGGAATAATTTTTAAAAGTGTATTGGCTCTGGGAGTTTTTTTAAAAAATTGTTTCCTTCAAATTCTATTCTGTGTCTTTAGGTAGTCAGTAATATTGGCCCATCTGGTATTTTGTATTTTTTACTTGGGGAAATACTGTTGGATCTTTAAAAAAAATTTTTTTTAAATGTTTATTTTTGAGAGAGAGAGAGAGAGAGAGAGAGAGAAAACACGAGGGAGGGAGGGGCAGAGGGAGAGGGAGACACAGAATCTAAAGCAGGCTCCAGGCTCCAAGCTGTCGGCACAAAGCCCGACTCAGGGCTCAAACTTATGAACCATGATATCATGACCTGAGCTGAAGTCAGACACTTAGCCAACCGAGCCACCCAGGTGCCCCAGTATTGTTGGACCTTAAATGTTCATAATAAAAATGTTAACTTAAATGACCTCAATAAATTATAAATTGAGAGTTTTCTTATCTGTTCTTTCTGTACATGTAAAATGCCACTTAGCTATCTGCTGGTTGTGGAATCAGATAGAACAGTGTTTTCCCTCCATGATATGAATATATGGGGCTACTGGAAATCTTCCTTAATGGGTAGGTAGAAAGTATTAGAAATATTTAATGCTTGGGCACTGAAGGAGGCATTGGGAAGAACACAGGTGCGAGGGAGCAGACATGTAAATAGACCAGTGTAACATGTGTATGTTAAGAGCTTAGATAGAGGTATGCGTGGGAGATTTCAAGGAGGGCTTCTAAGGGAAAATGATATGGAGGTGAGTGTTGAAGATCAAGTAGAAGTTGGCTAGAGGGAAAAGTGGGAGATGGGCATCCCAAGAGGCGAATATGGAGTGTGCTGATGCACTGAGCCCGAGATTGCAGGTGCATATGGAGACTTCCACAAAAGAACACGACTTTTTATCTGCTTTGTTGATGGTTTGAATTTCATGTTAAAGACAATGGAGAATGATTGAATGATTTAGAGTTGGAAATGATGTGATGGGACATGTCATTGTTGATTGGTTTAGATTGGGTTAGAGTATGCTCAATTTGGGTGCAGGGAAATTAATTGGGAGATTATTGTAGTAGCGTATATGAGCATTGGTGGTACCTGAAGTGATTATTGAAATAGAGAAGAGAGCTTTTTTGCATTTAAGAGAAATTAAGACGGTAGAATCAGCAGGACTTGGTGATCAATTAAGAGCATGAAGACAGAGGAAAATGAAGGATGGATGCTTTCCATGTACTTCGCTTGGCTAACATATGTGGATACTGATGATTTGGAATATGATTGGGAATGAAGGAGGAAAAGCATGTTGGGTAGACGATAATGAGCTGTAGAGCTTGAGTATGAGACATCTAGGTGGAGGTAACTAAGAGGCTAGTGTGACTTTAGGGATACCTTTGATTTATAGTATTTGGCTTGCCTCTCTGTAGACCCCTTCTTAATCTGTCAGTTCTGTTTCTTTCAGTGTCCATTAAATATTGGTATTTTCCTTAGTCCATATTCATCACTCTTATCCATTCCATTCCTATTTGTGTTTTCTCTTGGATTTAACTACCTGCCCCATGGATTTCTGTCAGATTATTATCTCTAGACAGGATTTTTATTCTGAGGTCCAGTTGCTCAGTCTAACTGAGTAGTTGTCTCCATTTTGATATTCTCCAGACATCTGTGGATCAGTATGTACAAATATATTCCCTTATCTTCTTCCCCATTCCTTTACAGTGTAGCGTGGTCTAATGGTCACATTAGCACAGAACTAGATTCTCTAGGTTGGAGTTCTAAATCTGTCACTTAGTAGCTTTGTGACCCTGAGAAAATTATGTGACCTTTCTGTGTCTCAGCTTCCTCATCTGTGAAGTGAGAATAACAATAGCGTCTGCCTGAGGATCAAATGAGAATGGTGCTTGGCACATGATAAATACTATATAAATAACAGCTATAATTGGACCTTACTGTATGTCCTGTTCTGGTTAATGGCACCACTATTCAGCCAGCTAACCGAACCAGAACTGTGAGATTTATTCTAACTCCTCTATCTCACGTCATTCCACATCAAAATGATCGTTACGTCCTGCCAATTGTCCGTTCTCTCTGTTGTCTTCTGTCTCTTGCCATTACTGCTCTGAGCTTAACCTTTATTATCTTCATCCTCAGTGACCTGGACAAGCTAGTGACTGGTCTCCCTGTCTTTTTCTTTTTTTCAACATTGTCTATATAGTCCCCCAGGGATTTTTCTGAAATGCCAATCTGATCAGTTAAAACTCTTTAGTGCCTTAGAAGAAGAAAAAAAAAATATACAAGTGGAGGCCTCTGAGGTCTGGTCCTGCCTTCTTCTTCAGACTCTTTTCTACCTCATTGTGATCTCTCTTTAATATTTACAGTTCCTGGATATTCTGTGTTACTTCGCTCTTCCATGTCTCTGTACATCCCCTGTGAGTGCCTCCTACCTTGTGCCTCTCTGAAATTGTTTCCTCCAAGCAGAATAGATTATTGCCTGATCTATGTCAATATCTCACCTTGTGTGGAGCTTAATTAATCATATACCTGTCATGTTTGTTGTATCATTTGCATGCTATTCTCTTCTAAGACTAGGCTTATTTATCTTTGAATGAATCAGCTATATGAATTAACTTCTTGGAGAGTATAAGTTATGCCTCGTGTCTTCAGTCTGGGCAGATGTTAAACGTATTTATTAAGCAAATCATCTGGTTAATGATCATTTCAACATCTAAAAGAAAAAGTTCTCTATATTTACTTTTTGTTGCTAATGGGGAAACTTCTTTTAGCTTGGTTGATACAGCAAGTCTGCTCTCCTTTTTTTAGGCTTCCAAAGGTCAGTCATTTCGTAGTGGTCCAATAACAATATTTCTTGGTAAACTAAGTTTCTGGAAGAGCCAATAAGAAATATTATCAAGATGGTTCTTAGACCATAGAGTGGGAATTGTTCTCTACTTTTTGTGCAGAAGTCAGGAAACCATGAAAGAGCATCGATTTATTGTCTGAAGAGCAGCTATTAAGACTGTGCAGATTAATGCTTTATTAAGGTGGGTTGAGAGAGAAGGAAGGCATTTGAGTTGTAGCTGGTATGTGGCATCGAGAGGGAAGTGCTCTTCCTGCCTTAAAATCTGTACAATCCAACCATAAGTACATAAATAAGACACTCAGTCAATAGAGTGGAGTTAAATGGTACTTAGTCTTCAGATTACTCTTTTTTTTATGTTTATTTACTTTTTGAGAGAGAGAATGGGGAAGGGGCAGAGAGAGAGGGAGACATAGGACCTGAAGTAGGCTCTGTGATGACAGCAGGTGGTCCTATGTGGGGCTTGAACTCACCAACCAGGAGACCATGACGGGAGCCCAAGTTGCAGACTTAATGACTGAGCTACCCAGGCACCCCTTCAGATTACTCTTCTTATTTTTTACCTTGAAGGTTCACGCTGGAGAAAAATGGCATGCAAATTTTATATTTTTATATACATGACCATAAATAGAAATTATAGTTTAAATCCACAGTAACTAAAAGCAAGTCATTTTTTTCTGCATTAATTTAGCAAAGTAATTTTCCCATAAGGTATACATACAGGAGAACCAACCTATTGCATAGAAAATAGTAAAATTCAAGTGGATGGTTGCATGCAATGGCTAATGAATTATTCATAATTGTTTGTATCAGTGTCTTGACTCCCTGCTGGAGGCAGCTATAAGGAACTGAGCTTTCTGAACCGGTGCAGCTAGTCAACACCAAGGGCACAGTTCAAGTGGGGTCTGTGGCTCTTCATCTTTAATTTCCATTCATGAATGTTAAAATATTATGTGTGGAGGCTTTTTATGTATTTATTTATTTGAGATGAGAGAATATGGCAACATCAGGGAAAACATGCTGTGGCTATATTATAGCAACAATAATGGTAATAGTACTACTTTTTTCTGTAGTGGTTGGGTTTTTAAAAAGTTGCTATATTGGGGGTGCGGGGTGGCTCAGTCGGTTAAGCATCCGACTTCGGCTCAGGTCACAATCTCACGGTTGGGGAGTTTGAGCCCCGCGTCAGGCTCTGTGCTGACAGCTCACAGCCTGGAGCCTGCTTCGGATTCTGTGTCTCCCTTGCTCTCTGCCCCTCTCCCACTCATGCTCTGTTTCTCTCTGTCTCAAAAATAAACATAAAAATTTTTAAAAAAAGTTGTCATATGTTGCATTTCATTTGATCCACAGGGTTGTCTCAGTTTAGTAGCAAAAGAAGTTAAGGTTTAAAGAGAATTTTGTGCATTCATTGGCAGAACTGGGGCTCAAAGCCAGGCTCTCTGGGTTTCATTTGAGTGCTCACCCCTCAGCTTTTCACAGCAACAGTGTGCTGGGCATATGGTCTTCATGCTGCTGGATCATCAGAATGACATGGATTTTCAGGATGCCAGATCAGTCACGTAGTCGTCAGAAGAGAGAAATTTCTCTCCAGTGCTTTGTTGCACTTAGATACTCTTGTGAGGTCCAGAGAGACTTCCAAATAGCAGGATTTGGTTACCAAATCTTTTGATTTTTGGTGAGAATATATGTATCGGAGGTAGGATGGAAGGGGGCCAGTAAGTATGAGTTAGTAAGAAGGGAGGTTGGATACCTGAATCCATTTATTACTTAAAAAAACATTTTTTTTAACGTTTATTTATTTTTGAGACAGGGAGAGACAGAGCATGAACGGGTGGAGGGTCAGAGACAGAGGGAGACACAGAATCTGAAGCAGGCTCCAGGCTCCGAGCTGTCAGCACAGAGCCCCGACACGGGGTCCGAACTCACAAACTGCGAGATCATGACCTGAGCCGAAGTCGGATGCTTAACCGACTGAGCCACCCAGGCGCCCCTCCATTTATTACTTTTCATGTAAAGTTCTGTTTGTTTAATAAAAAAAAGTAGAGAAAAATGTTAGATGTATCTGTGGGCTTACTTTTCAGTCAAACACATGGTAATTGTTATTTAAAATATTTGATACATTATATTTTGCTTTAATAATGTTTCAAAGGGATTGTTACTAAATCTACATTATAAATAGATGGCCATAAACATGAGTTGAAACAGATCTCAGCACGAAGGTATTAAGTAACTAAACTTCTTTCTTCCATTTTCCTTTTCCCCCTTCTTCTTTACCTCTTTTTATTTTTTAAGAAAATATTTTATTGATTCATTAAATGGCATTATTCAGGCATTTAAGATGTGGATATTTATTTGTCTTTGGCATCATCTGTCTATACATCCTAAAATCTCATTCAGAGTCCTAATAACTCAAACAGATTCCCTCCCACTCTGTGCTATGGACTTTTGTTTTGTTTTCCCTTTATCCATATTGATTCTCAAGTTAACTTTTTTTTTCTAGGTTTTGGTTTTAGACACAGAGTAGATGCTGTCCTTGTTCTGATTAAATTTTAAGTGATTATTGAAACCATAAAAACTAGAAAATATTCTAATATAGTTCCTGGAGAATATTAAAAGGGTATTTCATTATACGTATTTAGAGATTATTGGTCTCTCTTTTCTGAACTCCAGTGTAGTTAATCTGTTCCCTTCTTTAATGGTCTTCTACGTGCATGTCTTTATCTTCCCATTAGATTTCAAACTTCTGGTGTGAAACTAGAGTAGGGTGATGCCCACAGCATCTCCCCAGCACGTTTTAGTTTCTCAGTGATTTTTTTTTAATGAATAAATAATATTATTTATTTCAGATTGCCATTTTCAGGATCAATACAAGTTTGTAATTTCACTATTATTTATTTTAGTCACGTATGGTATTCCAAATGAAACAGTCCTTGGAATCAAGGAGTAAAGCTTTAATTTAGTTAAGAGGCTGTTCAGTGTCATTTCCTCTGTTAGATTTTACATGAGCATTTGCAAAATAAATTATGTGTAATAGGGGAAATTTTAATTTTATCTCTGCAACTCTCTATTCTAAAGGATCAGTAGAGCTAAAGTCTTGGGTTCTGTAGCATTCTCACTGGACTTTGCCATTTTTATAAGCTGTTGTTCCTTGAAATCCCACTGTGTTGAAGCTCTGTTCTGCCAGATTTTCTACAAAACTCATAGTATGACCTATGCTATTATCACCCACTGAATTGTTGAGTAATGTATCCTGACTTGAAGTCAGTGTTTCTCAAACCATGGTGGACATCAGAAACCCCTGGAGTTTGTTAAGAGTACAGATACTGCAGGGGCACCTGGGTGGCTCAGTTGGTTAAGCGTTAGACTCTTGGTTTTGGCTCAGGTAATGATCTCATGGTTCATGGGTTTGAGCCCTGTGTCTGGCTCTGTGCTGACAGCTGTAAAACCTGCTTGGGATCCTGTCTCTCCCTTTTTCTCTCTGCCCTTCCCCTGCTTGCTCTCTCTCAACAAAATCGATAAACATTAAAAAAAAAAAGTGCAGATACTGCACATCTTCCCCTGGGCATTCTGAATCTGTAGATGTAGGATGAACCCTGGGCATCTGTGGATGTATAACGCTTTCTGGTGGTCCCGGAACCATTTTTGAGAAACATTGCCATTGAGTCAGAAGTTTATTTTGAATGGAATTTTGTGACTTTTAAAATGATGAATCTTCCAGAAATTGTGAGGCATTCTAAATGCATTTAGGGGTGCCTGGGTGGCTCAGTCGGTGCGTCCAACTTTGGCTCAGGTCATGATCTCCCAGTCTGTGGGCTCGAGCCCTGCGTCTGGCTCTGTGCTGATGGCTCAGAGCCTGGAGCCTGTTTCAGATTCCATGTGTCCTGCTCTCTCTGCCCCTCCCCCACTCCCACTTTGTCTTTCTCTCTCTCAAAAATAAATAAACATTAAAAAAACTAAATGCATTTAAAAGCTGTGTTAGGGGCGCCTGGGTGGCGCAGTCGGTTAAGCGTCCGACTTCAGCCAGGTCACGATCTCGCGGTCCGTGAGTTCGAGCCCCGCGTCAGGCTCTGGGCTGATGGCTCAGAGCCTGGAGCCTGTTTCCGATTCTGTGTCTCCCTCTCTCTCTGCCCCTCCCCCGTTCATGCTCTGTCTCTCTCTGTCCCAAAAATAAATAAACGTTGAAAAGCTGTGTTATAGGTATATTAATGAATTTGACATTGCACAATCAGTATTGGTTTATGTGGCATTGCAGATATAATTATAAAACACTTTCTTAGCTGCATTTTTTTATTGGTCTAGTGTATATTAACATGCACTTAAAACACAATTATTATTTGTTAAAAAACTCCCATTTTAAATAAACTCTCACCTATCAGGGACGAGAACAAAAAACCTCAAGCTTCAGTGTTTTTTCTGCTGTTAATTTCTACATACACAATATGTATCTCTACTTAATCCTGCATTTTATGTGTGACCTTTTATTGGAAAAAATTTCAGGATATTTACAAGGCATGGTCTAAAATGCCTTTCTTACCTCTAATAATGGTCAGTGTTTGATGGTGCTAATATTGATCTTTTTTAAAAATTTATTTGTTTTGAGAGAGAGACAAAGTGTTTACACGCCTGTGCAGGTGAGAATGAGAGTGAATGAGGCACTGAGAGAAAGAGATAATCCCAAGCAGACTCCCAGCTGTTAGTGTAGAGCCCAAGGTGAGGGTCTATCTCATGAACTGTGAGGTCATTACCTGAGTTGAGATCAAGAGTCAGACACTTCTGTGACTGAGCCACCCAGGTGCCTCACTGAATTTTTTAATTACCAAAAGGAGTTTCCTGTATCACATGTTTTTATAAATACTGACTCTCTGAAAATGAATGTGAAATGAAAATACAAAGTAATTTAATGTAAACTTTTATTGATTACAGCTAAATGAATGAGTGACATATTCTAGTGAGGTCATTATGATAATACACCTGGATTAATATTCAATATAAGGGGCCTTCCCCCCTTCCTTTTTTTTACATTGCACATGATTCTTTTATAAAGTGGGCCTAGCGTTCTTTGGACATGTGATGCACTGACAGGTTGGGAATTAGGGGAATTACTGTGGAACTTGACTTATAAACTTGTAGGTAATCAGAATTATGTAAAATGCCTTAATCTATTATTTCTTTTCTTTCTTTCTTTCTTTCTTTCTCTCTCTCTCTCTCTCTCTTTTTTTTTTTTTTTAGGGACTTTCTTCCTCGAGGGTCGGGCATTGTAACCAGACGGCCTCTTGTGCTGCAGCTTGTTACTTCCAAAGCAGGTAATAAATAAGGATGTTTGCCACATGAGTGAGCACATTGCTGTAGTACCTGTTGCCTCCATTCCTGGGTGTTGGGTTGTAGCAACAGAAATGTTTTTGTGAACCCTCTGCTCTGGGTAGTGGCCTGCATTTCTCTCCAAATGCTCTCTTCTTCATTGTTCCTTTAATTCCTTTCATTACATCACAAGGAAAATCTATTTGTGTGTAGGCTTTTAAAACACCTACTATTTTTTATGCCAAGAAAATAATGTATATGTAATTATATATATACATATATAATTTTTATTTATATAATTTTATAATACAGTTTAACTACTAATACTTTACTGGTTTACTTTCTTCCACAAGTGTGTGTGTTTGGGAATTTTTTTAAGTAACAATTCAACATCCATCTAATATCTGTATTCATATGTACAAGTGTATGTGTATCTATATCTACGTCTAATGTGCTATGCTTCCCCCACTCCTTAACACCATGATAATTTGGTAGGTAAATGAGCTTTGTTTTCATTCTTATTTCTTAGCAACTGGTGATGTTAGATTTTTTTTGTGTTATTTGGTGTTTATATTTCTTTTATGAATTGGCATTTTTATCTTTCCCTATTTCTTCTTGAGGATTTTACTACTTTTCTTACCAATTTCTTTGAAAGTACTCATAAAAACCACACCTCATAAATTGCAAAAACCAAAGTTATGAAGTTTTACCCCTATGTTTTCTTCTAAGAATTTTATAGTTTTCCTCTAACATTTAGGTCTTTGATCCATTTTGACTTAATTTTTATATATGGTATGAGGAAAGGGTTCAACTTCATTTTTTGCATGCGAATAGCCAGTTTGTCCTAGCATCATTTGTATGGTTTTGACACTCTTATCAAAAATCAGTTGGCCATAAACATATGTTTATTTTGGGACTCTCAATTCAATTCAACGGATCTGTATTTCTATATTTGTGCCAGTATTGCACTGTCATAATTACCCTTGTTTTGTAGTAAGTTTTAAAATTGAGAAATGTGAGTCCTGTTTTGTTCTTTTTCAAGATTGTTTTGGCTACCCTGGGTCCCTTGAAATTCTGTATGAATTGTAGAATCAGCTTGTTTTATCTCAGCAATGCAAGATTGGTTTAACATCTAAAAAGCAATTAATGTAATGTATCGTATCAGTAGAATTAAAAACAGGAAATCACAGGATCATCTCAACAGATTCAGAAAAGGCATTTGAAAAAGTCCAACATCCCATCATTATAAAAACACTCAACAAAATAGTAATAGAAGAGAACTTCCTTAACCTGATAAAGGTCATAGACTATAAAGCCCACAGCTAACATCATATTTAATGGTGAAAGACTGCGTGCTTTCCTTTTAAGATTAGGAACAAGGCAGAGATATCTACTCTTGCCACTTCAGTTCAGCATTGTGCTGGAGGTTCTAGCTAGGGCAGTTGGGCAAGAGAAAGAAAGAAAAAAACCCCATCCATATTGGAAAGGAAAGAGTAGAATGATCTCTATTCATAGAGGATATGATAAAATATGTAGAAATTCCTAAAGAATCCACCAAAAAACTATTAGAACTAGTAAACGAGTTCAGCATGGTTGCAGGATACAAGATCAATGTACAAAAATCAATTGTATTTCTATAAACTTGTCATGCACATTCAAAACATGAAATTAAGAGAATGATTTCATTTATAATGGCATCAAAAATAATACACTCTTAGGAATAAATTTAACAAAGGAAGTGTGAAATTTGTACTCTCAAAGCTATGGAACATTGTTGAAAGAGACTATAGAATATCTAAATAATTGGACAAGCATCCCGTGTTCATTCATTGGAAGACTTAGCAATGTTGAGATGGCCGTGCTTCCCAAGCTGACCTACTGACTTGATGCGATCCCTATAAAAATCCCAGATGACTTTTTTGGGGGTAGAAATTGTAGATATTTTTAACCATTTTTTAATATAAAAAAAGTCTGTACTAAGTTTGATCCAAAGGAATGGACTTACATGCTATCATTTGATAAAAGTAAGTTACTTACAAATCTACAATACATCAGCCACTATTCTAAGCTCTGAGATATGGCAGTAACTAGGACAAAATCCCTGTTCTTCTGGTGATTTAAATTCTGTTATAAAATTTTTGACGTATTGAAGTTTTACTCTTTATGGTTGTAAAATCTATACATGTATCTTTCACAAAAAGTAAATACTTAGCACACTTTTATTCCTTTTCATATGTAAAATTATCTTTAACATTTAGTTCTCTTTTTATCTGAAATTTATTTTCATGTGTACTGAACTATTTTTTTCAGTCTCCTTTATCTTCTATCACATTCCTACTGCAATCTATTTATGAAGATCTTTTCTGTTTTATTGTGCCAATAACACAGTGTTTTACTTTTGTGAATTTATAATTTGCTTTAATATCCATCTGTCATGTTTGTAGTCTTCTGCCATTACCTATTTTTATTTAGGGGCTCTTTTCTATTTGGCAAAATTTAGGATAATTTTATAAAGACAAAGCTATTGCCACTAAAATTATTTTAAACCTATAGATTCATAAAGAATAATTGATATCTTTAAAATATTCACTTTTTTTCTAGTCCAGAGATCATGCTATATCCTTTCATTTGCTCAAATATTCTTTTTCTTTAGTAAAATTCTTGATTATCTTCATATAGCATCCGTGCATTTCTAGTTAGGGTATTCATATTTAGTTCATTTTGTTCTTGTCATTTGAGTAGGGTTCCCCCCCCCCCCATTTTCTTTTCTTTTATTTTCTTTTCTTTTTTTAAATATTTATTTATTTTGAGAGAGAGAGAAAGAGAGTCTGCATGCTGGGAGGGGCAGAGAGAGAGAGGGAGAGAGAGAATCCCAAGCAGGTTCCATATTGTCAGTGTGTGGAGCCTGATATGGGGCTTGAACTCACAAACTGTGAGATCATGACCTGAGCTACAGTCAAGACACTTAACTGACTGAGCCACTCAAATGCCCCTACATTATATTTTCTAATCTCTCATTGCAGATTATGTTAACGCTGCTATTTTTACTTTTAATTTTTAAATTAACCATTTTACTCTACATTTGACATTAAAGTATTTTTTAAATTTTATTTATTTATTTTGAAAGAGAGGAGAGAGAGAGTAGGGGAGGGGCAGAGAGAGAGAAGGAGAGAGAGAATTCCAAGCAGTCTCCATGCCATCAGCACAGAGCCTGAGGTGGGGCTCAAACTCATGAACCATGAAATCGTGACCTGAGCCTAAACCAAGAGTCAGTGGCTTAATGGACTGAGTCACCCAGGTGCCCTGACATTAAATATTTTTAATTGATTCTCTTGTGTATTTTAGTTATATATATATGATATATAGTTATATATAGTTATATAGATATGTAGATCTATAGTTATATATAGATCTATATAACTATATCTATATATATCTATAGATATAGCTATATATATAGTTATTTAGTTATATATAGAATTTCTTAATTTTTTTCAATAAATGCTTACCATGCAAATACTGAGATAGCTGAGAAAATAGATAATCTCCTTTGCACTGGGGATTTTTGGGTGAGTACTTACATGTTGAGCTTTTTTGAGAAGGTACCTCACATGCTTTTTCCTTATACCTTTTTTTTTTTTTTTAATTTTTTTTTTTAACGTTTATTTATTTTTGAGACAGAGAGAGACAGAGCATGAACGGGGGAGGGGCAGAGAGAGAGGGAGACACAGAATCGGAAACAGGCTCCAGGCTCCGAGCCATCAGCCCAGAGCCTGACGCGGGGCTCGAACTCACGGACCGCGAGATCGTGACCTGGCTGAAGTCGGACGCTTAACCGACTGCGCCACCCAGGCGCCCCCCCTTATACCTTTTTGTTAACAGTCTCCCAATCTTGTCACTTCTAAGCCCCTGACCATTCTGTCATTAGTTAGTGAGGATCATACTTCACACACCACCTCTCTTTTCATGCAAAGTAGACTAGAAATTCTTCCCTTAGGGAAAACCTGCTGTTTTCACAATCATTCATGAACCCCAAATTGGGGTTTTTATATTGCAACACTATATTCTAGCTGATGCCAGCTAAGAACTCTGCTTATTTTTTTTTTCCACTCTAAGTGAATTGTTCATAGGGGAATCCCACGTATGACTATAGGCTTGGGTTGATGGGGGCTAACAATGGCTTAAAGAAGCAAGCTGGGATAGATGTCACTGCTGTAATTTACTTGTGCCTTTGGCTCCTAATTGGGATCAGTTCCATAAATATTACTTACTGTTTTTTTTAAGTTGATTTATTTTTGAGAGAGAGAAAGAGAATGTGTATGAGCAGGGAAGGGACAGAGAGAGGGAGAGAGGGAATCCCAAGCGGGCTCCATTCTGTCAGCACAGAGCCCAGTGCAGGGCTCGGTCTCACAAACCATGAGGTCATGACCTGAGCCCAAATCAAGAGTCAGATGCTTAACTGACTGAGCCACCCAGGTGCCCCCATAAATACTACTTTATCTTGATAGTTTCATTCATTCATTCATTCATTCATTCAGTGCTTATTGAATGACTCCTGTCTATCAGGCAAATAACCCTGGCAACATGGAGCTTACATTCTAGTTGGGGAGAAACCAACAACCACCCGAAAAACAAAACAAAACAAAATAAAAAAACTCAACGCCATAGAATGTTAGATGATGAAGAAAGTGAGCATTCAATCCATGCCGACGTTTATGTAGGCAGAGGGAAGTTAGAAGATTCTAAGATAGGAGCTACTTGTGTAGTTGAAGTTTAACAAGGATGCCAGTAGGGCTGGAGTGGAGAGAGGAGGTAATGGGGAGAAAATGGGGTAAAGAGAGACAGCATTGCTGAAACAGTTGCTTGGGTAGGGTCTTGTGAGCCCGGTGCCTTGAAGGAACATGATAGTAGGATTAGGGCCTTAAAGTAGGTGCCCCTGAATGTAAGACAATGAAATAATAGAGTGACTCAGGGATTGGTTACTGGGTTGAGATAATTCTTTTACTCATGAGGAGGATGAAGGGATACCTTTTCTATTGCAACCACATGGGAAGAAGAAACTATGGGAGAAACTAGTAGTAAGTCTGTACTTGTAGTGGTAGAGTTGTGAGATTCCTCGTGTGATGACTTTATTTTTTCCAAAAGGAGATAAGATATTTGCTAATAATGATGATTTTTGGTTCTCATTTCCGTTAATATGTCTGCTATTTCTCTTTAATGTCTGACCACATTAACCAGGAACTCCAGAACCATGTTTTGCTCCCAGTGGTATGTGTCTTGTGTTAAATTATGCATATACTATTTACTATTTGTTTTTCCTGGTAAAGAACTATTTTATTCCTAACATTTAAAAATGTTTATTTATTTATTTTGAGAAGGGCAGAGAGAGAGAGAGAGAGAGAGAATCCCAAGCAGGCTCAGCACTTTAGTGCAGAGCCGGCATGGGGCTCGATCTCATAAACTGTGAGAGATCATGACCTGAGCTGAAATCAAGAGTCAGATACTCAACCAACTGGGCCATCCAGAGGCCCCTTATTCCTAGTTTTAAAAATATTTTAAAACCTAATAGGTAGATATATAATTTTAATGAGTGACATTTTGGCATTTATTGATATAATCATTTAAAAAACTCTTTGATATGTTCATTTATAGATTTCTTATTTAAGCATTTAAGATTCTTGCATTCCTAAGATACATTTGATTATAGTAACTTATTTTACGGTACTATTAAAGTAATTTCACCAATTTATCTTAGGTTATTTACATTTATTTATATATACATATATCTATCGTCAGGTTATCAAATGAAATCTGTACTGGTCAGCATAAAATCAATTGAGTAAATGGGGCACCTGGGTGGCTTAGTTGGTTAAGTGTCCGACTTTGGCTCAGGTCATGATCTCGTGGTCCATGAGTTCGAGCCCCGCGTTGAGCTCTGTGCTGACAGCTCAGGGCCTGGAGCCTGTTTCAGATTCCGTGTCTTTCTCTCTCTGACCCTCCCCTGTTCATGCTCTGTCTCTCTCTGTCTCAAAAATAAATAAACGTTAAAAAAAAAATCAAAATCAATTGAGTAACTCTTTTTCTGTCTCTTTTGATTTTTTTCTACTAGGCTTTGAAACTCTTAAAAACCCAGTGATGCATTTTCGTCTCTGTTTCCAATTAAGGAGGACTGCTAGCCTGGCTTTTTTACAAAGGAATGTGTCTTAGACTCAGGGGTTCAGAGACAGCAGCTGTGGGCAGTATGAGCCTGGGAGAGGTAGACCTGAGGCTGTGGTTTCACTGGGTCCTGAGGCATGGGATATCAGAGCACACAGGGGGGGTATTCAAAATCATGTGGATACTTCCTATTCTAATGCAGAGATTTTCCTGCTGTAATTCTAAGAAACTATTATAAAAGTGTAGCTAAACTCTAGACAGTTACTATTTAGAAAGCTATAACACTTAGTGGTTGCCATGTTTTGAGCGTTAGTTATTATCACGTAAGAATCTTCTGAGATAGATGTTATGATTCCCATTTTATTTATTTTTATTATTATTTAATGTTTATTTGTTTTTTGAGACAGAGAAAGACAGAGCATTAGCAGGGGAGGGGTAGAGAGAGGAGACACAGAATCCAAAGCAGGCTCCAGGCTCTGAGCTGTCAGCACAGAGCCCGACATGGGGCTCGAACCCAAGAACTGTGAGATCATGACCTGAGCTGAAGTCGGACGCTCAACCAACTGAGCCACCCAGGCGCCCCTATGATTCCCATTTTAGAAAAAGAGTCCCAGCAAAGTTAAGAGATTTGTCAGAGGCCACACTGTTGGTAGGAGTAGGGATTGTTACTAATGTCTTCCTGACACTAATAATATTGCATTTTAAAAATAGGAAACTTGAACTGTTTGCTTTATTTTTTATTAAGTAAACTGTATGCTCAACATGGGGCTAGAACTCATGACCCCCAGATCAAGAGTCACATGCTCTACCAACTGAGCCAGCTAGGTGCCCCTTGAGCCGCTTCCTTTATAATTACAGGATACACTTTATATTTGTATTGGGCTATTTTTTATGTAAGGAAGCATAAATATGTGAATAGTAAATACATAAATTATTTGATTAACTCATAATTATCATTTACTTTGCAACATGATGCTCATTTACTAACATTTGACTGCTTGTCTCCACCTGCTACGTATTAGTTGCTAAACAAAGCCAAAAAGTTAGTTACAGACCTTAAGCCTTATTCTGTGTAATTTGCTTTGGGAAATTTAGTACTTAGTACAGGAGAGCATTCTAAGAAATCACACAGTGTTGTGTTTTATTAACATCTCTGTTTTATTAACAAAGATAACATTTTTAAGTGATAAGGTCTTGATAGTTTGGATTTAGGAGAGAGGGATTTCTGAAGGTTTGGCTTGGGAGTACAAGAGCTGGACAAAGCACTGATGAAGTGTTGGGTAAGGACTGGGGTGTCAAGGGCAAGCGAGTAGGTAGGGGGTCTTGCTAAGACAAGGGGACAGTTTTCAATGCCTGTGGACATTTTCAGTGCCATGCTGAAACTGACTTTTGCCAGCTCCTGAGATCTGATTATGCAACTCTCTTTTCATTTCTGTATTCGGTGCCATCATGATAGTAACCTGAAGTTGGTCATGGTAGGAGTACTTACACTACGGAAATTGGCAAATGCTATGAATCAAGACTTTTTCCTCCTTAGGGTGCCAGCTATTGTTAAACGTTTACCAGCATGCCACTGGTTTCTTTCTTTTCAATAATGAGTCTTGCTGTTCACTGGTTTAATGACATGTCAAACTGAGAAAACAAATGTGTCTGAATATAATATTTTTGATGGTCTGCTGAGTGTGTTGAAAGTGTCACTGCTTTTTTTTTTTTTTTTTCAACGTTTTATTTATTTTTGGGACAGAGAGAGACAGAGCATGAACAGGGGAGGGGCAGAGAGAGAGGGAGACACAGAATCGGAAACAGGCTCCAGGCTCTGAGCCATCAGCCCAGAGCCTGACGCGGGGCTCGAACTCACGGACCGCGAGATCGTGACCTGGCTGAAGTCGGACGCTTAACCGACTGTGCCACCCAGGCGCCCCGTCACTGCTTTAAGAAATGATCCACTTGGGGGTATCTGGGTGGCTCAGTTGGTTAAGCGTCTGACTCTTGATTTAGGCTCAGGTCATGATCTCAGGGTCGTGAAATCAAGCCCTGTATTGGGCTCTGCGCTGAGTGTGTAACCTGCTTGGGATTCTCTGTCCCTCTCTCTCTCTCTGCCCCTCCTCCACTCAGGCTCTCTCTCTCAAAAAATACATAAATAAACATTAAAAAATTACTTAAAAAAGAGAAATGATCCATTTGGAGTTTGATATACTTCCTTCAGGAGGGGTGGGTTTTTAAGACAGTAGAATCCATCACTCTTTGCATTAAAAGTTACTGTTAAGGATTTACAAAAGTAAAGCCTGTAGGTCATGGTTAAGGATAAGTGGTTTTGTCATCTGGAGAACTTTTTTATGTTAAAATGCTTCTCTAAATGCCATTATATTGCTTCATACTCCTTTATTTCAATGACATTGGTATAAGAAAGAAAGATACTACAAATTAGAACTTTCAAAATGGTTAAATTAAAGTTAATTGTTCAAATTACAGAAATATTCTTTTGTGAAAGATTTCCTTGGTATTTCCTTTCATGCATGTCAGATGTATTCCTAATTCATCAAAATTTGATTTGCCACCTTTGTATTACATTTACTGCACAATGTAACATGTCTGTGTTTCAAAAATTGCATATGACTTATAATTTATTAGAGAATTATTACTATTCAGTTTTTTGGGGGAACTTGGAATTGCTTTAAGTGTCCATTTTAATAAAGATGTTCAGTAACAGAAGCCAGAGAACTTGTTTCTGAGACACCAGATGACTAACAGGATGAGGTGGAGACACAAACAAAGTTCAGGCAGCAGGCCTGAGAAGCAGCAGGCACAGATCCCCATGTTCTAAGTGAGGGCTCTACCCTGAGGCCCCTCTCCAGGGCCACTCGAACAGCACTGCGAGTCTAGGTGGAACTGAGCCAAAGGGTATTGCCTCCTACCACAAGAGTCAGGGAATAGTTCATTCTAGAGAGAAATGTCACCTTCTCACAGGTGAGCTTTTTGAAGGATTTTACAGATTACTTAGACTTTGGGTCCTGCTATACGTACAGTGCCTCAGGACCTGTTTTCTCGCTTCATAAATTAGACTGATACACTCAAGTATTTTTTTGAATAACAACATTGAAAATATTTTAAAGCTATGTCTCATTCATTTTATATTTAAATATCTGAATTTGATTTGAATTGATATTTTAGAATAAGATAGTCTGTTTTTGCAGAGGATTAAATGTTTATTTTTTTTTTTCATTGTAACAAGTTAACCTCATGTAAAAACAAATGTGGTTCTGAAAACATTCTTTCTTAACTACAGCTTTGACCTCGTTCTGCTCCATTGCTGGTTCCCTATTGCCTTCCTTATAAAATGCAAGTTACCATATAAAGTGCAGATTCATAGTTGAAAGTCCCTTGAATATAGCTATTTTTAAATTTTAATGTGCATAAGATTCCTAAGGATTTCTGGAAACTTCCTTAGAAGTTTTGATTCAGTAGGTCTGGAGCAAAGCAGTGGGATGCATTTTAAAGAACTACTATCAAGTTCTTTTGTAAGCTGTTGGTCTTTGATAAACACTTTGGGAAACATTCATAACAGTTTCATCTAATTCTTTCACTGGTCTTTTCTTTTCCTAACTACCTTTCCTTCTTCCCTTTAATAGGCTCTTTTTTTAGGTATTACCTATTATTATTTTTTAAATTGTCTAAATGTTTGGTCATAGAGTCTTTAGACAGGTCTAAGTGCAGTGCTTTGAACAAAACAGGTACTCATTCACTGCTGACGGGTATTTTCCTGCTGCCAGGGCATCTAGCTCAGACACCAGCGTATTTGGCTCTGGTATTTGAAGAGCCCAAGGATATTTTCTTTCCAGATTTATTTAGATATAATTGACATATAACATTGTGTAAGTTTAAGGTGTACGATGTCATAATTTGATGTATGTGTATCTCAGGATTTTCATAGACTGTCAGAGGTTGAGATTCTAATAACATTTAATTTTGTTGTTGCATAACTCACTTACTTTCCAGGCATAAATATATAGAGAAAAAAAACATCCAAGTGAAATCTCTGTAACAGCAGAGCATATCCACTCAACCCTTGCAGCTGGGGTCTTCCTTGATTTCTTGATAAGCCCAGGAAGTCCCATTGACCCCTTGGACTGTCACAGTTATCAAGCATCCAGTGTTAATTCTGGAAAATATAACTATCAAAAATACATTAGAATATATTAGGGTATTGGACAGTGGGGATGTTGGTTTTTCTAAGAAGTTTGAGGATCACTGGCATAGAAGGGATTAAAGGGTTTGTTTTTCTGGGGGGTGCTTTGAGTTATTATTCCATGAATGTTGGACACAATGTAATAAATAAATGAACTCCTAATGGTTGTAGGTAGAATAACATTCTTGTTAAATGGATAGACATGTAGAGACTCTATACATATATTACCACAAGACTTAGTACACATATTCTCACATTTGTAATCTATTTCATGGAGAGGTCAAATGGCTCTCTTTCAGGATTCTTATAAACCTTATTTATGAGGGAGGAAAACGGTCATTTGTGCACTTTCATTCAGACCTACTTTAAATCTGGTTTGGTTGTGTTTTCCAGATCACTGCTCTTTTAAATATTTGTATAACTCAAGAAATTTAACTGTCTTCATTTTATGCTTGGGTATTGGGATCCCACTGTGAATTACTGGGTTTTCATTTTTCTCCCCTCCCCTCCCCCCGCCCCTGCCCTGTTTCTTCTTATTTTTGCTGACAACACTCTAAAACCATTTTTACCATTTTTCTTTTGTTGTCCTTTTTTCTTAGCTTAAATATTGGCTACACATTGATTAATAGACTTAGAAGTTCTAGTTTTCAGTTATGTATCTTCCATTATGAAGTCCACAGCAATTTTAGTTCAACTCTCAAAATTTTGAGAGAAGTCAAAAAGCTATTCTAAGCAAACCTGACTTAAATTTTATTTCTTCACAGGTAGATGGCTGCCCTTTAATGCTACATATGTTTCCATTTAGGAAAGAAATGACTAAATTAAAGGTATTATATTTCTCCTGAAAGGAAATGAAGAAATATATATTTCAATAAAATTCCATTCTTGATCGTGAGGTTAAGGTGACTTTTGAGTTGTCAATAATTTGCCAATTATTTTCTAATTCTTTAGGTCTCTTTGTCTCTATTCCATTTTAAAAGAAGGCATTGAGGCTTTTCTCAGCCTCATTTCCTAGCCAGAAATTATAGTTATCTGACCTTAGACTATGATGTTTGCTTAAAGAGGATGGATGGAAGGGAGACAAGTTCCTTCATTTTGGGACTTCTCTTTCTTTTTATGCCCCATCGTACTCCCAGTTTTTAAAAAATGGGTTGTCTTGAAATAATTGAGATTAAGAAGACTAAAAGATACACTGTGTAGTTGTTAATATCTGTTTAAATCTGAGAGAAGGAGATGTGATTTTTATTGTAAGAAAATGAGTAGACGTATTTTATATCATACCCATGACTGTAGTCAACTAATAATTACTGTTTACCTACCTTTTCCCACTCTCATTGTTTCCCTTTGAGCTTCTAACAATGGAAACTGTAGATCACAGATGTCCCCTGCATTTGCATTTGTTGGGTGAGTCGTAATAGTCTGGAAATCATTTTCTTGGCCTTCTCCTCCTCCATGTGTCATGCTCAGTCTTCCCTACTGCCACAGCCTGCACTCTTCTTTCTGTGAAATATTCACTTCAGCAGCCACTAGTCCAGCAGGGCACAATGAGTTATCTCACTGAATGACATGGTCCACAAATTTGAGAAATCGGTGGTTCTGTTGTGTGAATGGCATACAGTAGACCATCACTGAGCTACTCTGCTGATTTACAAGATGGTTTTGTACTAACTGAAGGTGTTTATTTTGCAAAGTGAGCTAAATTCACATTAAGTACTTTTAAAGTGATCGTGTTAGTTTAATATTAACAATATCCTGGAGTGCCTGAGTGGCTCATTCAGTTAAGCATCTGACTTAGGCTCAGGTCATCATCTCACGGTTCGTGGGTTCGAGCCCCATGTTGGGCTCTGTGCTGAGCTGAGAGCCTGGATCCTGCTTCAGATTCTGTGTCTCCCTCTCTCTCTGCCCCTCTCCCACTCCCACTCTGTCTCTGTCTCTCTCAAAAGTAAATAAACATTAAAAAAATAAACAAAAAACAAAAAACAATATCCTGCAAGCCTGGTAGAATTTCTTTTCATTATTTTCCCAAAGTGTATTTGTTTGGTAAATTTTTATCTTTTTGTTTTTGCATTCATTCATTCATTCATTCATTCATTCACCTGTTCATTAAATAGATTTTAAATGCCTACAGTGTGCCACACAACAGAGAAGTTGCCAGTTTGTGTCCTGTACATCATGTCCCTTCAACTGTCTTCCTGTTTCTATTACTTTGGCTAATATTTAAAGAGACCCTGCCCTTTTTTTTAAACCTCTGCATATGTACAGAGGATATATGGATGGAATTTTCTTCCATTTAACTTCAGTTTTTATTGTTTCATTATATAGGAATTTGGGGTCATGCAATACTTTACAAATATTCAGGCTTAGAAGCACATATCTCTCTAAGGCATGTCAAAAGCCATTTGAGCCTCTGTCCTTTGGAGGGTCTCAAATCTGAGGCATGTCAACTGTGATTTCCATTTTGTAATTTTATTTATTTATTTAGAGTGCATGAGCAGGGGAGGGGCAGAAGGAGAGGGAAAAGGAGAATCTTAAGCAGGTTCAATGCTGTCAGTAAACAGCCTGACATGGGGCTTGATCTCATTAAGGCACAATCATGACCTGAGCTGAAATCAAGAGTCAGATGCTTAACTAACGGAGCTACCCCACCCCCCCTCCATTTTGAATATCTATTTACTCTTGTTCTTATTCCTTATCAAAACCCGTTTTCTTGGCATGTACATGATATATCTGACTCTTCATCATTGTATTATTTTAAGTTTTCATTTTTCTGTGTACATGTCTACCAGTGTTCATATTAGGCTCTATGTAGACTTTTCCTTGACCAAGTATTAGTGCAGGCTTCAGAATAAACATCAATGACCTTAAATATCATTCAGGTCTATTTTGATTTACCAGGTAGTTATAATCTTGAGATGTCTAAATTGTTTTTTGCTAAATTACTGCTAACCTTTTAAGTAAATCTTTCAGTTATTTTGTATCTATGCTATCAAGATTGTTAAAGTTGGGTGTTCAGAAATGTACATGGGCAAGGAATGCTTATTCAGCAGTTTATTGAGTGCCTTTTCACTACTCATAAAAGCTATTTCTTTAGGTTATTGAAGGGTGTACAAAGATGTATATGAGACAGAGTCCCTACACTAAAAGAGTGATGCTGTAGTGTCGGATAGGTGAGAAGAGCCACACCCTTAAATAATTCTGGGACAGTATAATAGCAGAGTGTAAAACTATGGGAGTGATGTGAAGCGATTATAAGACTGAGGAAGGTATATGTACTGCAATTGCCAAATGATC
The DNA here is from genome assembly GCF_018350155.1 of Leopardus geoffroyi. Taxonomy (NCBI): domain Eukaryota; kingdom Metazoa; phylum Chordata; class Mammalia; order Carnivora; family Felidae; genus Leopardus; species Leopardus geoffroyi. The sequence continues at coordinate 55,358,176 of NC_059338.1, read as the reverse complement.
TAGAATAATGAAAGTGAATGTTTAGAGGTTGGTCCTGGAGAATACTTTGCACAGGAAAAGTAACATTATGTGTCAACTATACCTCAACTTGAAAATTTCGGGAATAAGAAGATCAAATGGATCAAAATGATCACTAAATGATTATACTTTAATTAAATCATGAACTATGTTAAAACTGTCCCCGTGTTGAAAAAAAAATTCTTGTGTGCAAATTCCATCCCCTTTGTAGTTTTTGTGTCTGTTCCTGCTGAATGACTTTTATCATTCCTGATTATGGCTCATATTTTCCTGCTTCTTTGCATGCCTAGTAATTTTGACTGAACACTGGACAGTGTGAATTTTATGTTGTACTGGGTTTTGTCTTAATAATTTTGGGCTTCATTCTGATATGCAATTAAGTTAATAGGCATCCAGATTGATCTCTTTGAGGTTCGCTTTTGGAATTTATTTGCATGGCTCCAGAGCAGCCTTTAAATCAGGGCAAATTTGACCTCGTTATTGATTCTACTTGAAGCCCCAGGTATTACTAAGTATCCACTCTGGCTTCTTGGAAGCCAACTATTCCAAGCTTGTGAGCTCTGGAGTAGTCCTTTCTGGTGGTTCTTTCTCCCAGCCTTAATAGTTTCCTCATATGCATTCACTAGTCTGGAACTTTATCTCTGTGCAGCCCCTTTTTCTTCAATATTTGAAGAATATTGCTCCACTAAATTTTACCTGATGGGGCACCTGGGTGACTTGGTTAAGTGTCCCAACTCTTGATTTCAGCTCAGGTCATTATCTCTCATGGTCTTGAGATCAAGCCCCATGCTGAGCATGGAGCCTGCTTGGGATTTTCTCCCTCTTTCTCTCCCTACCTCTCTCTCTACCCCTTCCCCTCTCTCTCTCTCTCAAAATAAATAAATATTAAAAAAAATAAATTCTACCTGCCTTTGTAGCAGGATGCTCGCAGAGAGTCATGACACAGAGGCTTTTCTTTCCAGGAAGCAACTTTATTCCTGCCAGCACCGCTCAGTTGGGTTTGTAACCAAAGAACTGAGTCCCGAACGCCATGTAGTGTAGTTTCTTATGTATTTTTCACTTCTTTGTCTCCCATATATGGTAACACACAAATATGCAGTCTGATTAAGTGGTCTCATGTTACAAGGTCATGAGGGATGTTGTCGCGTATGCATATATCCAGGTTGCCTTGAGGTTTTTTTCTTTCCAAAGGGAGGGGACCCTACCACATCTTGGCTTCCTTGAACCCTGAATTCTGTGCCTCCATTTCAGTGAGACTGTTGAGGTTTGTATGGATTCTCCCTTCCTGTGCTGCCACATTGACATTTTCTTGAGGCAATTGAAATACTCACCTTGTTGATTTCCCTTCTCTCAGGAATTACTGTCTTGCATTGCCTGTTGTTCAATGTAGAAACCCTGTTCTTTTATATATTGGGTCCTATCTTCTAATTTTTTAAGGTGGGAGGGTAAATCTGACTCCTCATACTTTATCATGGCTGGAAGTGGAGGTAAGACTTTGCTAACCTTTTACTCTGATAATGGTCAACATTGAGATCACAGTAGTTTTCACTGCTCATGAAAACATTTCCAGGGTCATTTTTGGGCATTGGCTTATGGCTCTGAGGTGATGAAAAAACCTTAAACATCTATATCTCCCAGAGAAAGAGTTTACCTTAAACTATTTCTTTCACATCTCTCTCTTTTTGTAATATGTCTCCCCATTATAGAAGCTCCCAAAGAAATATAGAATACCAGATGAGTCAGTTTTTTTCAAGTTAAAAACACCAATTTGCTAAAATCTTGATGGTGCCTTCAAGCTACTATAGGGATGTGAAATTCAGACATTTTTGGGTGACAGAGGAGGCTGCCTGGCTGCCAGGTGGATGAGTTAACAGGACTTGGGTTTGTAGTTGTCACATTTAGAACTTAACCTTAAAATCTACCTCCATTAGACTCTGCAGATGGTTCCCACTGATATGGCAATGTCACCATATTAGTGGTTACCATTAATATGACCTCTTCACAAGAAGAATCTTTTTTTTTTTTTTAGTGTTTATTTTTGAGAAAGAGACAGAGCATGACCAGGGGAGGGGCAGAGAGAGAGGGAGACACAGAATCTGAAGCAGGCTGTCAGCACAGAGCCTGACATGAGGCTTGAACTCACAAACCATGAGATCATGACCTGGGCTGAAGTCGGACCCTTAAATGACTGAGCCACACAGGTGCCTCTCAACAAGAATCTTAAGAAGAATTTTGTCAGGACTGTTTATTGTTGTTTGCTTTTGCTTGCTTCATCATCTCTTGGAAGTTGCAAAAAAAAAAAAAAAAAAAAAAAAAAAAAACCATCCCAATGTTGGTCTTAGAAAGAATAATGGCAAGGATAATAAGGAAAGGGAAATTAGTTCATGAGGCCATCCTTACTGTAAGGATTATACATGTACCTAAAATAAGTGGCCTTGCCTCAGTTATTCCAACTGGTGGGAGTTAAATGTTAGATGATGTGCAGTCTGAGAACCTCACAAGGATAGTTGTTTAAAGGTGTAAACACATTACAGAAGTGTGGGTTCAGATCTATAATTTTTAAGTTAAAATTCAATTACCTTAACTAAATGCCTGTAATTAAATAATAAACTGAGGAAGCAAATGGATAGCCCTTCAGACTTCATAAAAGCCAACTTGTATAGGCTGTTGATACCTGTATATTTCCATAGAATTGAGGGAGACTAGTGGAGCTGTGCTAAGCTAATGAAGATTGATAAGCATCCTTTCCCTGCTGACTTGCTTTTGGCTGGATGATAATGTATTTGTGAAGTTGTGGTAAGTGTGTATGTGAATATGCTAAATACTGTGCAGTTTGGTGAAGTATCCATTGCATTTCCACCTCATTTGGGGAGAGTGGTGGGATTACCATGCAGTGACACATATCAGAAGTCAGACAAGAAGAATAGGGAGCAGCTATCTGTTACTTTGCTGGTAGCATGGAGGTAGACCTCGTGAGGTTTGTGTTCCTGTGGATCAGGTGGCTGCATTTGGACTGAGTCTTCATTTCTTCTCTTTAAGCCTCTAGCTTTATAATGAGCTTCATAAGAGTTATAATCTATAGGACGTGTGTGTGTGTGTGTGTGTGTGTGTGTGTGTGTGTGTCTACTATACTGTCCTTAGGTTAATTTCTCCCAGCAGGTTTTGTGTGTATGCATGTTGGGGAAATGATTGTATATTACCCATCAAGGCTTCTAATTTGACTGGGCTTAGATATTTTTCAAAAGCAATGCTCAGAGTTTAAATGTTTTAAATTTCATCATAACAGGCTGAGAAAAATCAGTATTTCACAGCAAATAATGAAACACTTTTATTTGACTTCACTTTCAAAAGATTATCAATAATAATTTCAGGGGTGCCTGGGTGGCTCAGTTGGTTGAGTGTCTGACTCTTGATTTCGGCTAAGGTCATAATCCCAGGGTCATGGGATCGAGCCCTGCATTGGGCTCTGTGCTGAGTATGGAGATTGCTTAAGATTCTCTTCTCTCTCTCTGCTCCTCTCCCCCACTTGTATGTTCTGTATCTCTAAAAAAAAAATAATTTCAGGTATATTAATAGCAATAACTTTCCTTAGTATTTATATAGAATTTCAGAGTTTCTCTAAAATAGGATATATCAGAAGTAGTTAAGTAAATTAAATTTGTTTCCTTTGGCCCTGACCTGCCGTGTCTATATTCATTTTTACTCTTTGTGCTATCTCATCTCTCCCAGGTCCCCGAATTTTCATATACACTTAGTAGCTCGAAAGCCTTTCCAAGAATATCTAGTAAGCTCATTTATACTCAGATACAAGTAATTGATACAGTTTAAAGTGTTAATACCCTATAGGCCTTTGAATATTAACAAAAAAAATTGAGAAACCTTACTTACAGAAATTAATCTCTATTACTTGAGTTTTCTATTGGAAAGAGGATGGTGTTTGTTTGATTATTTTTAATCTGTAGGGGATTTTCAAGCTCTTAAAACCATACCACTTAGGTGGCTATAGTTTGCTTCTACCCAAAGTTAGCACCTTAAGGTAATTCCATCTTCAGTAAGTTCCACGTTCTTTATAAATTATTTGTAATCTTTAAAACCCTCTATTTGTAATGAACAGACAGCATTTCAATCTGTTGACAGCTGATGAAACAAATATAATATTTTAGAGAAATAAAATAATGTACTTGAAAACACTTTGGAAAGTGTTAATACATTATATGAACAAATTTTTATTGGTAAATCACTTAATACCTGCCAATTTAAACAGTCTCACTAATTTTTAATGAAGGTACTAATTTATAATGGATAAGGAAAGTAGAAGTTAATACTGAGATGTTTTAAGAATGAGCTGTGTTACCTAGGAATAAACCTAACCAAAGATGTGGAATATCTATACACTGCAAACTGTACAAAGCTTATGAAAGAAATTGAAGAAGACACACACAAAAAAAGGAAAAATATTTCATGTTTGTGGATTGGAAGAACAAATATTGTTAAAATGTTGATACTACCAAAGCAATCTACATATTCAATGCAATCGCTATCAAAATAACACCAGCATTCTTCACAGACCTAGAACAAACAATCCTAAAATTTGTGTGGAACCAGAAAAGACTCTGCGTAGCCAAAACAATCCTGAAAAAGAAAACCGAAGTTGGAGGCATAACAATTCTGGACTTCAAGCTGTGTTACAAAGCTGTAATCATCAAGACAGTATGGTACTGGCACAAAAACACACTGAGATCAGTGGAACAGAATAGAGAACCCAGAAATGGACCAACCCAGAAATGGCCAACTAATCTTTGACAAAGCAGGAAAGAATATCCAAAGGAATAAAGACATTCTATTCAGCAAATGGTGTTGGGAAAACTGGACAGTGACATATAGAAGATTGAACCTAGACTACTTTCTAACACTGTACACAAAAATAAACTCAAAATGGATAACAGACCTAAACATAAGACAGGAAGCCATCAAAATCCTCGAAGAGAAAGCAGGGAAAAACCTCTTTGACCTCAGCCACAGCAGCTTCTTACTCAGCACGTCTCTGGATGCAAGGGAAACAAAAGCAAAAATGAACTACTGGGACCTCATCAAGATAAAAACTTCTGCACATCAAAGGAAACAGTCACCAAAACTAAACGGCAACCAATAGAATGGGAGAAGATATTTACAAATGACATACCAGATAAAGAGTTAGTATCCAAAATCTGTAAAGAATTTATCAAACTCAACACCCAAAAACCAAGTAATCCAGTGAATGGGCAAAAGACACGAATCGACACTTTTCCAAGGAAGACATCCAGATGGCTAACAGACACATGAAAAAATATTCAACATCACTCAGCATCAGGGAAATACAAGTTAAAACCACAATGAGATACCACCTCACACCAGTCAGAATGGCTAAATTTAACAATTCAAGCAACAAAAGATGTTGGCGAGGATGTGGAGAAAGAAGAACCCTTTTGCACTGCTGGTGGGAATGCAAACTGGTGCAGCCAGTCTGGAATACTATATGGAGGTTCCTCAAAAAATTAAAAATAGAACTACCCTATGACCCAGGAATTACACTACTAGGTATTATCCAAGGGATACAGGTATGCTGTTTCAAAGGGGCACATGCACCCTCATGTTTTAGCAGCACTATCAAGAATACCCAAAGTATGGAAAGAGCCCAAATGTCCATCAATAGATGAATGGATAAAGAAGATGTGACACACACACACACACACACACACACACACACACACACAATGGAGTATTGCTCAGCAATCAAAAAGAATGAAATCTTGCCATTTGCAACTATGTGGGTGGAACTAGATGCTAAGCGAAATTAGTCAGAGAAAGACAAATATCATATGATGTCACTCCCATGTGGAATTTAAGATACAAAACAGATGAATATAAGGGAAGGGAAGCAAAAATAATATAAAAACAGGGAGGGGGACAAAACATAAGAGACTCTTAAATATAGAGAACAAACTGAGGGTTGCTGCAGGGGTTGTGGGAGGGGGGATGGGCTAAATAGGCAAGGGGCATTAAGGAAGACATTTGTTGGGATGAGCACTGGGTGTTATATGTAGGGGATGAATCATCACTGGATTCTACTCTTGAAATCATTATTGCACTATATGCTAACTAATTTGGATGCAAATTAAAAAATAAACGAGGAAACTGGAAAACAAAAAAACCAGAATGAGCTGCATTAAGAACCCTGATATTTCTTAATTTGAATACCTAAGTTTAACTGTCATTTTTATTTTTTAGGGTTCTGGTGTTTGGCATGGAAGGGTAATATTATACACTGCCAAATGGCTAATGCCAAGTTGAAAATGTCTAATATATGTATATACTATGTATATACTATGTATATACATATACATAGGCTCACATCTGAAAGAGCTTCTCATTGATCTGATCACTTCTGGAGAGAAGAAGGAAGGCACTTGTTCACTGATAACACGGGCAATTGAAAGAAGCGCTGCCAAGGGAAACAGCTACTACATGTTGCCGGTTCTGCTGGAACCCCTGTTAATGTACTTCCTCAAACAGATGAGTTTCCTGAAGGAACCAAATTCCTAAGTGATAATTTAACCAAAACACTAAGTGACTCTTGTTCTTAAAACAGAATCTAGATAAGAGGAAGCACTAAGGTCAAGATGTGTAAACTACAACTAAATTGTGAAGATGATTCCACTTCCTAGTATTCAGGCATTGAAGAGCTCTGCAAAAAATGCAGTATTATGTGACTTCCTCAATTATGTAATTTGTTTAGGCATATTGGTTAGGAACTGAAAATATAGCTCTCTCAGATTTTATCTGTTGTTCTATTAATGAGAATATTCTTATCTGTTATGATTTTTTTTCCATAAGGGAAAAGTATAAAAGTGACTAAAAGATGAATTATGTTATCTTTGTAATTATAGGGAAACCTCAAGAATTTACTGATTTTATGAAATAAATAGCTGTGCCATTTGTAAAATGTTATTAATATGGGGTATTATAGAATTAATTAATTGTCTTTATTTAAATGAAAATATTTTAAATATTATAAGCAAAATATTTCTGTTGTACCCTAATGGAAGAACATTACCTCATAATAATTTGCCTTAGTTTTAGCTAATGACAAATGACAAGTACATGAAAATATGCTCAACATCATTAGCATTAGAGAAATGTGGATTAAAACCTCAACAAGGTAATTACTATACACCTATTAGAATGTCTAAAATCAAAAAGAGTGACTCTACAAAGTGTTGACTAGGATGTAGAGGAACTAGAATGCTCATACGCTGTTGATATATAATGTAAAATGGTACACCACTGTGGAAAACAGTTTGGAACTCTCTTAGAAAGTTGAACATACACCTACCATAGAACCAGCCAGTCTAATCTTAGGCATTTACCTAAGAGAAATTGGGCATTTGTCTTCATAAAGACTTGTACACAAATAGCCAAAAACTGGAAACATTGCACATGGTCATCAGTAGGTGAATGGATAAACATTGTGGAATATTACATACAATGGAATATAGCTCAGCAATAAAAAGGCGTGAACAACTGATACACACTGAGCAATATGGATGAATCTCAAAATAATTGTACAGAGTTAAAAAAGCCAGACAAAGGAGTATATGTATTGTATGATTCTATTTATATAGATTTCTAGAAAATGGAAACTAGTCTGGAGGAAGGGTGGAGAATGGCAGGAGGAAGGGATTACAAAGCAGCATGAGGAAACTTCTGGATTGTGATGGCTATGTACTTGATCACAATGATGGTTTCACAGGGTTTACATGGATCAAAACTTACCACACTGAATGTTTTAAGTATGTGTGTATTATTGTTGTGATTGTTAATTTTATGTGCTAAGGAAATGTCCAGAGAGCTGGTAGAGCATTATTTTAGGGTGTGTCTATGAGAGTGTCTTCAGAAGAGATCAGCATTTGAATTGATAGACCAAGAGAATCACCCTCACTAATGCATGTGAGCATCATCCAGTCTGTTGAGGGCCTGAATTTAAATGAATGAACAAACAAATGAATGGCAGAGGCAAGGTGGGTTTGGCTTCACTGCTTCAGCTGAAACATCCATCTTTTGCCCTTGGGCATTGGTGCTTCTGGTAGTAGAACCTTTGGATTCAGATGGGGACTTACTACCTTCTCCTCCATGGTGTTTCAGGCTTAAATGGAATTATACTACTGGTTTTCCTGGGTCTTGAGATTGCAAATGGCAGATTGAGGGACTTCTCAGCCTCCATAACCATGTGAACCAATCTCTCGTAAAAAATCTCTTTCTATATATGTGTATATACATGTATATCTTTATATCTTTCTATCTACCTACCTACCTCCTACCTGCCTATCCATCCATCAATCTATCCATCCATCCAACTATCCATCCATCCATCCTACTGGTTCTTATAATCTAGAAAACCCTGAGTAATACAATTCTGTATCAATTACACCTCAATAAAGCTGTTAAAATACCATTTGTCCATCTACCTAATTGCTATGAATTTGTGGCTTAGTTATATATAGAAACTATTGCTTATTTCGGGGGTAGGGGAATGAGGATGTGCTATACCATCTTGCTCATGCTTTGATTTTTGTGCTCTGTTTCCCAAAGGTGTTAGATAATAAACAGTGTGACTAATCACATACACATTTTCCTAAGGTTAAATTCTCTTTAAGATGTTGTAAACTCTACTAGCCTCATATTTCCTGAGTTCTTAGTTCAGATAATGAAACTTGGTGGTTGCTCTATCAATTGTAAGGATCCTGGTGACTGTTGTGCCCTCCTGTTTTTTTACTTAAAACATGATCATAACTTTGATAAAACTTACATTTAGATCTCAAGGCAGGTCATATCTCGACCTCTTTTGATAAATGTAGGACTTGGTGCCTACTTGGTTATCAAGTGGCAAAGTATTAAAATAGAAACCAGATTTTGAAATATTTTACATGCAATGCTTTGCATTATAAAAGCCTAATTTGTCATCCACATGGCTTTTCTGTCCCTGAAGTGTGTTTATGTTTGGGAAAAACATTCTTATGCTCTAAAGTTTTAATTTATTAGTCAAGGAATATATTTCTTTCTTTTTTTTTTTTTTTAATTTTTTTTTTCAACGTTTATTTTATTTTTGGGACAGAGAGAGACAGAGCATGAACGGGGGAGGGGCAGAGAGAGAGGGAGACACAGAATCGGAAACAGGCTCCAGGCTCTGAGCCATCAGCCCAGAGCCCGACGCGGGGCTCGAACTCACGGACCGCAAGATCGTGACCTGGCTGAAGTCGGACGCTTAACCGACTGCGCCACCCAGGGGCCCCAGTCAAGGAATATATTTCTGAATAATCAACTTTCTAAAGAGGCAGATTTTCTGCTTAGGCAGCAAAACTGAGTGTCAATAAATGATTTATTGTATGGCCTTGGCCAATGCATAGCCTATTTGGTCTTTAGTTTTCTCTTCTTTGACATATATATGGTGTCCTAAGCATAGCACTTATAAGCTGACATTGTGAATCCCTAGGCAGTAGTTTCCTAAAGTCTTCTTTAATTCTTTCACTGCTGGATTGTGCATTCTTCACTTGGACAGATCTCTCCTCGTGTTGTGCCATACAAGGATGGCTTGGGTGATAATGACAGTAATGTTTAACTAGAAGTAAGACATTAAAATAAAAATTTGATGTGCTCTAAAATTTAGAAGAATCAAGATTTTCATGTTTTTTAAAAGATTAAAAACTGTTGTTCTCTGCTCCCAATGCCAACCAAAACTATTTATTTGACACATTACCAACTCCATCTTGTACAGTTTGCATAATACTTGTAAGGCCTGATGGGCATATAGTTGAAGTAAAAGCCTTAGTTCCTGTATGGGGAGGCACAGGGTGGAATTGACAATTGAGTGATAAGCTGTGCAGTTGTGACTTTCAGTGTAGAAGGAGTTCAAGGAAAGGAGAGATCAAAGTGGGTTTGAGGAGGTGGAGAAGGCACAGTGGAGGCCCTGATGTGATGTAAACTTCAGAACAATAGAAGGCAAACTGGGTGATGATCTAGGTGGAGAGTCAGATTTGAAGTTAGGTCTTGAGAATGGGATACACAGGAGACAGTGAGTAGACCTCTCCTTCCGCTTTGGTGATGAGGCTGAGTTGGTACAGGGTGAGGCCTGATTAGAGAGAACATTGAAAAGTTGATAGAGGAATTTGGAATTTTGTGGTGAAAGACAGAGTGCCATTCTAGATTTTTGAGCAGGGAAGTATCATGTGTTAAGAAAATGTTTTAAGAATTCTATCTGGAGGACTGAGGTGCCTGAGCGGCTCAGTCAATTAAGTGTCTGACTCTCAATTTCAGCTTCGGTCATGATCTCACAGTTCATGCAATTGAACCCCCACATCGGGCTTTGCACTTAGCATGGAGCCTGCTTGGGATGCTCTCTCTCCCTCTCTCTCTGCCCCTCCCCTGGGCGTACAGGTGCTCTCTCCTCTCTCTCTCTCAAAATAAATAAATACTAAAAAAAAAAAAAAAAGAATTCTATCGAGAGGACTTACTGCAATGCAAGCTCAAGTAATAGAAGGGTTGACAAGGCAGTGGGAAGTTGTTTTACCTAAAATGTAAATATAATTTAGGATTTAGGATTGCTTAGGTTCCTGGATATTAGTAGTTTCCCCCAAAGCCTTCAAAGTTTCGTTTCATCTTTCCAGTCTCATTTTCTCTGGTGTTTTTCACTCAGTCCTCTACAGCAACAGTAAATATGGCATTCTTCAGGCTGTTCTTTCTGTCTGGAATTCCTTCAGTCATTTTCTTTTTCTGATGTACTTCTGTTCTCTTGTGAAAAGAGCTTCAGCCAGATGCCAACTCTTCTATAAACCTTATCCAACACCCTCCTTACCTTAATTATTTGTGCTTTTCCTAATATTCCCCAGCACTTTGCATAGACTTCTCTAATAACACCCATCACTTTGTTCTGTAACTTGGTGTTTATCCGACTGCCTTGTCTAGTAATCAGTAAGCTTCTGGAAGGCAGAGATGATTAGATTTGTAGCCAAGCACCTAAGTATAACTCCTGTAAAATGGTAAACAATCATTTAAGTGCTCCTAGAATGACTTAATGGGTTCTTCTCCATCTCCACGAATGCAGACTTTGAGATCTTGTGAGATCTTACCAGTATAAACTTTAGTGGGTGAAAATACAGTAGAAGTTTGTATTCCACAAAAATTTAATGTCATGAAATTTAGCATGGGCAAGTTAAATGGATAGACCAGTAAATTTATTTGCTATTTTGAAGAGTTATTTTACAATGTGAATTATCAAAAAAAAATTATTTGGTTGTTTCTTTGCTACTGTTGTAGAAAGCAAAGGAGTTTCTACTACTATAATAGTAATACATCTACATTTAAAAATTATGGTTCTTTTAGGGAGCTAGACTTTGTATTTATCATCATTAATAGCACTGATTTTATAGTCAAAATATTAATAAAACATTGTCCTGTTTATTTTATTTTCTTCATTCACAGAGGTAGTTATATCATGGTAATTATATAAATGGTTATTGATTCTAGGCATTTAATAATAGTCCTTTTGTGGAGAAAAAGACTTCAAAGCTTTAAAACATTCAAGTTTTAACTATTAATAAAGATCACCAGATAAGAGATGATCTGCTTATTTAGTTTGTATTAGATGCATATATCTAGAGGACTAGCAAATTTATGACCTTACACTCATTTCTAGTTCTTGAAGATGTATTTCTTTCAAACTTCATATCCTAGCTGAATGCGACATTTACTGTTATCTACAGATTACAAACCTGTCTATTAATTTCCCTTGTAATTATATGCCATATTCACACCTTCAATTTTGACAATTATTTGTGGTTTTAGAAGTTTAGGCAAATTATCTTGCACTTTCAGTGAAGCCAGTTATCTGAGCTTTAAGTAGATGGGAACTTAGGGAAGCATTCAGTGTACCCTGTGCTCTATTTTTTAATTTACAGTACCTTTCTGCATCTTCATTTTTCTTACCTCATTTAAAAATTTTTTAACTAGAGGAATGCTAATAGTTGGGAGTGGAGTGGTGTCGAGAAGGTTTAGTTTTGAAAGAAATGTGTTCAGAATAAAAGGCGTTGAATCTCTGTTAAGTTTTTGTTTTAATTTTCTTTAGGAAAGCTTTGGATGTGAGGTTGTGTTTCTTCACTCTTGTGGTTATTATCCTTTTTCATACATTCCGTGTTTTCAGTAAACACCCTGAAGGATCATATCCAAAACTCTATGTGATACCTGTGTGGTCTACCCAGCACATTATTCTGAAGGACAGCTGCTCCTGTGTTTAGGACACTGAACTACAATGAATGCAGTCTTAGATCACAGCACGTTCTGGGTAGGGGTGTTTTATTATTGGTTTATATTGAACTTGCCATCTGCTATGATCGCCAACTCTTCTTTTTTGTACTTTGCCCGGATTCTCTATTTGCAGTCCTGATTTAAGAGCAGGACTTTATATTTATTATGATAATAAATTTCTTTTGTTACATTTCACTGATGATTTCAGCCTGTTGAGAATTTTGGGTCCTGATTCTTTTTTCCAGCTTGTGTCATTCTTCCTCTGCATAATAAGGTTACCATTTTACTTTGCTCAAATGGCAGGGGAAAACAATGCTTCTCAGAACTGGGTCTGGAACCTTCTGAGGTAGCAAAGAACCTTGTTTGTCCTCATACATTTCTTAACCTTCTTTGGTTTCTGGGTGCCTAGTATTATTCCTTGAAATCTTCTTAAGATAGCAAAGTGACTGTCAACGTTAATGCTCTTAAATCACTGTGCTGCTTAGTATTCTCACTGTTGAAATTCAGTTCCCTCTGGGGGCAGTGACATTTTATATCTGATCACCTTTTATTTCAATTAGTGTGCTTGCTCATTTCTACAAGGGGAGGTTTAGTCCTTGGTAATGAGCCCAGAAAATTCTGAGCCACACCAGTAGAAAACACCACCAGAAGAAGGATGATTTTTAATGAAAACATTCTCATATTGTGGCATTTCAAATAGGATAACTACAATTGAGGAAACTGGGGCAACACTTTATTATGCAATTTTTTTGAGATAGCTAAAAATATATTCTCAGCAGAGAATTAATGAATTAGAGTGATTTTATGCTAAGCAGATTGGCTTTAATTAGGGATATTTAGCTTACTAATAAAATGTCACCACAATTTGAAGGTAGAGAAGTTCTGTTAGAACAGCTTAAATTGATATGATCTTTTTAAAACACATGGTTCAGCATGTTAAAATAACAATTTAAAGTACATATATGAATATACTATTATGTGATAGCAACCTTCAATTTTGAAGTTCTAGCTGGATGGACTCTTGGGTTTTACTCTCTTGAATAGGTGAGTTGCTGAATAAATGTTATCTCCTAATCAGGGAGACATTAAAATAAATGTATTATTTTCATGAATACGTTGGGTAATGAACTGCTTAAAAACATGGAGGCTATGTACTGCTGTGCTTTAGAAAATTTTACAAATATTTGGGGTGTCTGGGTGGCTCAGTTGGTTGAGCATCTGACTCTTGATTTCAGCTCAGGTCATGCATGATCCCAGGGTCGTGGGATCGAGCCCTGCGTTGGGCTCCATGCTGAGTGTAGAGCCTGCTTGGGATTTTCTCTCCCTCTCTCTCCCTGCTCCTCTCCAGCTCAAGTGTGCATGCATTCTTTCTCTCTCTCTCAAAAAACAAACAAAAAAGAAAATTTGACAAATATTCATTTATAAAACATGATAGATCTGATCATTTCCAAAAGAAGATAATGTTCTAAAATAAGATCCGGGGTGCCTGGGTGACTCAGTCAGTTCTGTCAGACTCTCAGGTCATGATCTCATGGTTTGTGAGTTTGAGCCCTGCGTTGGGCTCTGTGCTGACAGCTCAGAGCCTTGAGTGTGCTTCAGATTCTCTGTCTCCCTCTCTCTGTCCCTCCCCCACTCATGCTGTGTCTCTCAAAAATAAGTAAATGTTAAAAAAAAAATAAAGTAAGACCCTAACTTTCATAGTTACAGAGAACAATTAAGAAAGGACTAATTTTTGGGATGCCTTGGTGTCTCAGTTAGTTGAGCACCCCACTCTTGACTTTGCCTCAGGTCATGATCTCACAGTTTGTGAGTTCAAGCCCAATATCAGGCTGTGCACTGACTTCTTGGGATTCTCTCCCTCTCCCTCCTCCCCTGCTGGCTTGTGCACTCTCTCAAAATAAATAAATAACTTTTTATAAAGGAAAAAAAAGAAAAATATTTTTTTCAGTATTTACTGAGTGTAATGTTTATTTTAGTCTCTATGGCAGATAGAGAGGAATCAGAGACGAAAGCAAGATAGTCTTGGACCTAGAGGAACCCATAGACCAGAACGGGAGTCTGAAACTTAAATAGCAAATGTGGCCAATGAAATGAGAAAGCTACTATCATAAGCACAATCATTACGATAATCATAACTATACCTAACATGATATTTTAGAGGAGAGATACCTGATCTCACAGGCGAGGGGCATGGGTAGCATCGCACGAAAACTTTGTTGAGTAGATGCTCATGCTGAATCTGAATGAATAGTAGCTAACCAGGTGAGTGTGTGTGTGTGTGTGTGTTTTGTGCAGTGATGTGTGTGAATGTGTGTGGAGATGCCTGTATATTTGGAAGAACAAAGAAAAGGGGTGGGAAGTAAGTTGGAATAAAAGTTTGGAGGTGAGAAACACACTGAAGTTGCTGGAGTGTATAGTGTTTGTGTGAGTGAGAGACTGGGGTGGGGTACATGAGGAGCTGTGGACAAAAGAGAATTTTCAAAGGCATTTGGGCAAGGGGATGGTATAGTCATCTTTACATGTTAAATGGATTGCTGTGATGATGATGGGGAAGGTGGCCTAATGGAGCAATACTCAGGGTGCAACTGTGTGGTAAGCTCCCCAGGTAAGAGTTGATGAGGGCTTCCCTCACTTGGCATTGGTGGTAGGGATTTGAGGGTAGTCAAGAAATTTTAAGAAAGTAAAGTCAGATAGATATACCTATCTGACATATCTTTTGCTAGGTTTGTTTCTAAGCATCATATAGTTTCTGATGATATTGTAAATTATATATTTCTAAAATTATGTTTCCTAATTAATTCTCACGATGAAATAGTATGTAGAACTGGCGAATTGCATCACCATTAACATGGTTAATTGCATTAACATGAATGAATCTTATAAGTGTAATGTTGAATGAATAAGCAAGTCCCAGGGGAGTGACTTCATTTTTATAAAGCTTAAAAACAAGCAAAACCGAATAATGTTTAGAGATACATACATATGAAATAAACCAATATTGAAAAGGAAAAATTAAAAACAAAATTAAGGATGATGGTTATCTTCCATGGAGGAGGAGATGAAGGAAGGGATATGGAATGGGGAAGTACATAGGAGGATAGAATGGTATTGGGCGGTTTTGGTTCTTGTGTTGCAAGTGGGTGTATGGATGCTAGAATTATTATTGTCAGTCATTATATGGATGCCATTCATCATATATGTTTTCTTCTATATTATTAAACATTATAGTAAAAAGATAATAAAGGAAAAAGTAGATATCCAGGTAGAAATAAGAACAAGGTATTTCCAGATTTCTAGCTTGGATTACTGGGTCAGTGATGGTGATGTCAAGTAAACAGAGACAACTAAAAGTTTATTCAGATAAAATGATGAGCTTAGGTGCTTGAAGCATATTCAAGCAGATGGATATTCAAGTGTGCAGCCTGGGGGGGAAATCTAGGCTAGCTCTGTGGATTTGGAAGTCATAAACATACAGTGTGTTTCAAACCCAAAATTAGAAATTTTATCTAGAGAAAGACAGTGAATAAGAAGGGCATCAAAACAAGCACCAGCATAATGTCAGGAGAAAAAGAAACCCATGCAGAAAATAAATGGATGGCAAGAATGTGGGGACTAGGGGTTTGGCCACTAATTTTTTCAAAGAGATTTTATAAATGGCATCAGTTATTCTTATCCTTTTATGGTTGTATTTTCAGAAGTGTTAAGGGGACCCAAGAGGTCAAAAATAACTTCTGAGATATTTTCTATGTCAGTTCTTCCCATGATGTCAATGTCTTCCTGAAGATTTCCACGAGACTGTGGCAGCGTGGTATGGTGAAATACACTAGGGACCAGGAGTGAAATCATCTAAATTTTGTATTTCCACCATTTTTTAGTTCTGTGACTTTATAAAGAAATCACTTAGGTTTTTTGATGATCACTTTCCAGAAAATGGTTTTGAAGATCGAATCACCTAGTGCACATACAGGTGCTTTGAACACTATATGTGTGCTATACATATGCAAAATGATCTGTTGTTAATTCAAAGGACCTTCACTACTGTTGAGGCTTCTAATGATGCTGTCATTATGAAACTCAGAACTTACCATGTTTTTCCTCTAAAAATATCAGTCTCAAAGGATTGTTATGTTGGAATGAAAGTCCATTCTTATGTCACATTTGTTTACTAAGCTACACTGAGGAAAAATAAGTGTCAATTTAAATACTGTTTTTAATTTTCTATTGGGAAAATAAATGATTGCTATATCAAGGTAAGTTTCAAATACCAAATACAAACTGATGCTGTTGATGTGTTGCCCAAGCATGAACTTCGGTGGTTACAACTGGTGCCTGTAGGAACATTTCTCAGATTCTGCCTGCATTTGGGTCATTTAGCTTTGATAGAGAAAAGCTTTATTTCTAGTTATACAGAAATAATAACTTTTATTATAATTATTTTATTTTGTATATTTCTTAGGTGTTTATTTATTTTGAGAGAGAGTACATGCGTGCATGCAAGTTGGGGAGGGGCAGAGAGAGAGACAGAGAGAGAGAAAATCCTAAGCAGGTTCCAGGCTCAGCATGGAGCCTGACATGGGGCTTGATCTCAAAATCACAAGATCATGACCTGAGCTGAGATCAAGGGTTGATCACTTAACCCACTGAGTCACCCAGGTGCCCCATCATTAGTTTAATGGCAATATTTATATGGCACTTAGCATGCACATACTTACCAGCTACTCGTCTAAGTACTTTGCATATATTGACTTATCTAATCCTATGAGGTAGGTGATATTATTATTGTTTCCATTGTACACAGTGGAAACTGAGGCACAGAGAAGCTATAGTTCACCCAGGATAATAATACCTGCTTCCCAGGGTTGTTGTGGGTGTTAACCTGTGATATGTGTGTCTGCTTGTTAATAAAAGCTTGGTGTATAACAAATTCTCAAGTCATTTAAAATTGAATGCAAGGGTTAAAAGCTACTGATTACACAGTCATCAGTATAATCTTTGGGGCTTGCACTGGGGCAAAACCATAGATTATACTGAAACAAGTAAAAATAAGTACTTTTTAAAATTCGGCCTGTGTAGTTTCTTTCTGCATCCTCCTCCTGTTTTCGCTTTATAGTGGAAACAAATAAAAATCATTATATCTTTAAATAATTATTTAAAGGAATCTAATAACAAACTCAGAATTATTAAAGAATAGTAAATATAAGGTAATATATATTAAAGATTTTAAGGGTAGCACTTTTAGTAAACCTTGATTTTGTGTAGCCTTTAAGGGATATCATCATTATCATCATTATCATCATCATCATCTTCATCATTTTAGTTAGGAAACTAAGGCCTAGAGAACTTGTAGTTTAGCTGGGATAGTAATACAGACTTCTTTTTAAAAAATTTTTTTTAAATGTTTATTGTTGAGAGAGAGAGAGAGAGAGAGAGAGAGAACAAGCAGGAGAGAGGCAGAGAGTGAAGGTGACACAGAATCCGAAGCAGGCTCCAGGCTCCGAGCTGTCAGCCCAGAGTCCGACATGGGACTCGAACTCACGAACCGTGAGATCATGACCTGAGCTGAAGTTGGACGCTTAACCCACTGAGCCATCCAGGCACCCTAGTAATACACACTTCTCAAGATTGTCATGGGTATTAATAGGAGTTCATGTGTGTTAATTCATATCTTAACTTGTACAACAGATATGTCCTAAGAATATGTATATAAGTTTTGGATTCAAATTCTGTTTTAAATGTGATAGATGAAAATATTTTTGTTGATGTATAAATTACACTTGGGGTGCCTGGGTGGTTCAGTCAGTTAAGCGTCCGACTTAGGCTCAGGTCATGATCTCACGGTCTGTGAGTTCGAGCCCCACATTGGGCTCTGTGCTGACAGCTGAGTCTGGAGCCTGCTTCAGATTCAGTGCCTCCCTTGCTCTCTGCCCCTCCCCTGCTCACACCTTCTCTCTCAAAAATAAATAAACATTAAAAATTTTGGAAAAAAAGATGTGTAATTATCCTCCAAATTTTCACTGGAGTGGGTGCCAATACACAGTTCCATCTTATACTGATACTGCATTCTAAAATCATTTTTTAAGGCCAAGACAGGTTTTAGTCAAAATCACTATTAGGACCATAAATTGCAATCCTATATATATAGTTCTGTGTACACAATTATCATTTCTTCTAACCTTCACTGCTCAGTTTTTACCAATGGCTTTCAATTAGTTCTTGAATTGCTATTTTGAGGATGTTAACAGAAAAGAATTTGGTAGCCATTATCAGAATTCAGTTTTGTTTTCTGTGTAAACTTCTTCCCCCAACAGGTTTTAAAAATAAAATTAAGTATGAGTCAAATTTCAGGCACTAGTTTTATATTGATTCTTAAAAAGAACTGTAAGAGTCATAACAATAGCCTACATTTTTTTGGATTGTATCTTTATTATTATTTAAAACGTTTTTAAAGTTATTTATTTATTTATTTATTTATTTATTTATTTATTTATTTTGAGAGAGAGAGAGAGAGATATTGAGCAGGGGAGGGGCAGAGAGGGAGGGAGAGGGAGAGAATCCCAAGCAGGCTCTGCACTGTCAGCACAGAGCCCGATGCAAGGCTCGAACCCACGAACCATGAGATCATGACCTGAGCTGAAACCAAGAGTCGGATACTCAACTGACCAAGCCACCTGGGTGCCCATGTCCCTTTATTATTGTATACTGTACTTTTTTGTCTCTTGTTACAGTTTTTGTTTTAAAATCTTTTTTTGTCCAATATAAGGTAAATATTCCTACGTTGGCTTTTTTTTTTTTTTTTTTTTGACTTCCATTTGCCTGATAAATGTTTCTGCATCCCCTCACTTTTAATCTGTAGGTGTCTTTAGGTCTGGAATGAGTCTTATAGGCAGCATATAGATGGTCTTGTTTATCCATTTGGTCATTCTGTGTCTTTTGATTGTAGTGTTTAGTCCCTTTACATTCAAAGTAATTATTGATAGATATATATTTGTTTCCATTTTATTACTGGTTTTGTGGTTGTTTCTGAAGATACTGTTGATCCTTTCTTTTCTTTCTCTTTTTCATGGTTTGCTGTTTTTCTTAGTGATATATTTGGATTTCTTTGTCTTTATTCTTTGGATATTTATTAGTGGTTTTTGATTTGTGGTTACCATTAGATCTGTATATAATCTTTTCTGCATATAGAAGTCTATATTAAGTTGATGGTCATTTAAACTGGAACCCATTCTTTATTCCTCTCCTCCCCATATTTTAGGTATATAATGTCATATTTTACATCCTTTTACTTTGTGAGTTCCTTGACTGATGTTTTACAGAACTATTCATTTTCACTGCTTTCATGTTTCTTACCTTCATACTGTCATTTTGGTCTTTCCTTTCCACTCAAAGAGTTCCGTTAATATTTCTTGCAGGGCTGGTTTAGTGGTCATGAACTCAGCTTTTGTTTGTCTTGGAAACTTTTTGTCTCTCCTTCTCTTCTGAGTGATAACCTTGCTGGATAGAGTATTATTGGCTGCAAGTTTCTCCCATTCAGCACTTTGAATATATCATACCACTCCTTTTTGGGTTGGAAAGTTTCTGCTGAAAAATCGCTGATAGCTTTACAGGGTTTCCTTTGTATGTAACTGTCTTCCTTTGTCTTGCTGCTTTTAATATGTTTGATAGCACTATATTTTGACATTTTAATTACAATATGTCTTGGTGTGGTCTGCTTTTGTTGGTTTTGTTTGGGGTTCTCTGTGCCTCCTGTATCTGGATATCTGTTTCCTTTCCCAGATTATGGACATTTTCATCTATTATTTCTTCAAATAAGTTTTTGGCCTCCTTTCTCTCTTTTCTTCTTCTGAGACTCCTGTAATATGAATGTTATTACCTTTGATGAAATCACTGAGCTCCCTAAGTCTACTTGTTTTGTGTAATTCTTTTTTCTCTCTTTTGTTCAGCTTGATTACTTTCCATTACTCTATCTTCTTGGCCATTAATTCATTCCTCTGCTTTTTCCAGCCTGTTGTTCTTTTGATCAAGTGAGTTTCTCATTTTGTTTACTGAGCCCTTTATCTCTGCCTTATTTCTGTGTTAATGATTTCACTGTCTTCCCATCTTCTCTCAAGGCCAGGGACCTATGACCGTTGCTTTAAATTCTCCATCAGGCATGTTATTTGTTTCTGTTTTGCTTAAATGTCTGGCTGTGACCTTGTCCTGTTCTTTCATTTGGGACAGATTCCTCAATCTTCTCATTTTGTCTAAGTCTCTGTGTCTTTTTCTCTGTGTTGGGAAAGTCAGCTATGTCTCCTGTTTTTGAGGGTAATGGCTTTATGAATAAGTGGTCCTAAGTGCCCTGCAATGTGGTATCTCCTGTTCCCCAGGGCCTAGTGCTTCCAAAAGTGTCTCTAATGTGTGCTATATGTGTCCTGGCCACTTTATCCTTCAGGCCAGTTGTCTTCAGAGGCTCTCTTTGCCTATTGTGGACAGTGTTTGGTCTCTGGCCTGTATGTGATGAGTTTTAACTAGGTACATTCTGGTCTGCTTGTAAAATGAGAACTGTCATAATTGCTGCCAGAACTTAGGTCCTACAAAACTCCTGGGTTGAGACACAGTGTGGGAAGGGGTTTGGTTGGTCTCCTGGGGGAGGGGCCTGCCTCACAGGGACTGAGGCAAGTGTGGCTGGGAGGGGCAGTTCTTCTGGAGTGAGGAGGGGGGGCTTGATGTAAGCAAGTTAAGTAGTGAATGTTGGTGCTGTGTTGGTTCACAGGTAGCTCTGTGTTTATGCTGAGGGAGGAGGAGGGAGAAGGCACCTGCCAGTTTCTTTGTTCCCAGGGGGTCTCTCTGTGAATGCTGCCTCTGAGACATGATCTGAGAAGAGCAAATAACCTCCCACCCTGTGCCCCAGGTGCTCTTCAGATTGTTGTTTACACCCTGTATGTCCACAGGCTGTTTGCTCTGCCTTTTCTCCAAGAGCAGCTCCAATGTCCTCAGTTCTCCCAGAGCAGTTTTAAAACTGTAGGCTTTAAGCTCCATTGGTTATAAGAACTCATGAAACCCAGGCCCTCTTGCTTTCCAAGAAATTGCTATGGGGGTTTGTTTTCCCCAAGCACTACCCTGTGTGCTAGTCTGTCTCTTGCTCTTCTACAGACTGAGGCTCCCTCCCAACTCCTACAGTCACAATCCATTTCTCTGGCAAACAGGGTTTCCACACTACCTACCTTCTTCAGTGTGGCTTCTTCGCTACCTTTAGTTGTGGAGTTTATTCTGCCAGTATTCAGATCGATTTCTGGGGTATTTAGGATGATTTGATAGTTATCTGTGTTCGTGGAATGAGGAGAACCTAGGATGCTCCTACTCTGCCACCATCTTTCCTTCCTAATAGCCTCCATTGTTTACATGCTTAGTATGGAATGAACATTGTGCAAAATGCTTTATGTGGAACATTTCATTCAACATTTATCCACAAAGAGGTGTGCATTCTGTCTCTTATACTCCTCCATAAGTGCTTTACGTTTTCATTCATTCCACAAATATTTTTTAACTGGATATTTTGTTATTATTTGCTGAGCTGATTTGTCCCCAATTCCCATTTGCCTTTTCACTTTGGTAGTTTTGTTATCATTTGTTTGTAGTTTTAAATGTTCTCTTTTCTCTTATTGGTCAAAAACCCAACTCTGTCTATCTTCCTAAATCTACTCAGATTCACTTCTTTCCATAAATCCTTTACAGACCACCCCAGCCCAAAGACCCTTCCTTTTGGTAAATCCTCATAGCATCTAAGTACTCCATTGTTTACCAATTATGACAGTGTTTTCTATCTTAAATTTTAAGCTTTTTAGATAATTTCTATATGAAATTTTATTTAAATCTTTTGCTTAATTTTCATAACTTTGTCTTCTTTTTCTAACTTGGGTCAGTTGTTCAAGATTGTGAATGACAGCTTTAACACTTTGTGTCCCCTACAGTTTCTTAATAAGTAATAGATTTTTGTCTGGCCAGAAAAATCAACTCTTATTTGAAAGGATATATTATATTACAGAATGGAAAACAGTCACAGTTCTGTAACCTAAGAAGCACGATGTGTAATTGAAGACTTGTTCACAAGGAAATGGGAAACCTTATCACAAAAGCCAGAACATGTTTTGGGAGACTGAAAATATAATATTTTCATGGTATTATTAAACTTCTTACTAAAATGAAGTCCAGGGAGCAATAACATACTCTCCAGAGTCTTATCCAAGGCTACTCTCTAACTGATTGGAGAATGGGAGGAGATGGCTCATAAAAAGGTCCTACAGAGAATGTGCAGAAAAAGATTTTGCTCCATAGTGCTGATTCATGCTGAATGCGGAAAAAATACTAGAAATTCTAAAATGCTGAAATAGACATTCAAGTCCTCATGAGTCTTTGAAAAATAGTGAATAGCAGTTTAAAGTCAAAAGTATCCATTCTTTCACTGATTTTTGAAAAATTATTTCTGTATCCTTAAGGGATGTTACACTGAAGATATAGAAGGTACAGTCCCTACTCTGTAAGTACTTTCATTGTTGCATTGGAGATAAGATATATAAACAGTGACTATGCTGTGTCATACATGCTATGTGAATGTTCTTAAACATTGAATGGAGATTCTTTAAGGTTCTTTCTGCCTGTAAAATCACATGAGTAGTAGTACATTCAGAGAGCCCTAAAAGTTTCAGAGGAGAAAAGCATTTCTCATAGTCAATGAAGTGGTCAAAGGGAGTTTTTAGTAGAAGTGATTTTTAAGTAGGGACTTGTTAGGTAAGCACAGATTATAATCATGAGAATGATACAAACCATTTATTGTTTGTTATGCAGGAGCCAATACTAGGTGCTTTAAGTACACCTGTGAGGAAGAGGGTGGAGTTATCTGTGAAATTATCCCCCAATTTTTGTGTATATGTAAATTTGTACATTTTTATCGGCAAAGATTCCAGGGTCCCCAGAAACATGAACCATGGTAGCACATGTAATTTCTGGACTTAGAGAAATGCCCACCTAGGGGGGTGGTAGGTGGAAAGAAGGAACTGTTGAGAATAAAGAAGCTGTGAAAATCTGACAATTGGAAGCTCCAAGGAGGAGAGAACTTAAAATAATGAGAAGCAATTGGGATAGGATGGTTAGCAGATTGTCCTTGGGAGTCAGAATGTTTAGATTTAAATCCTGGACTGCCACTCCTAGCTGTGAGACCCTGAATTTGTTTAATCTCTAGACTAAGACCTCTGCCATCTAGATTAGCTGTTACATATTCATTTAAAATTTCTTTGAATATTTTTAAGAGAGGTTACTATGTGTTAAATCCTTTAATTCATTTATTCTTTGATGTAATATAAGTTTGTTCAGCTCATATAACCAGCCACTGGGAGAACTTTGATGAAAGAAGCAGAAATGGCCATGCTCTTTTCCTCACAGTAACCTGTGAAAGAGACTCCATTTATAGAGATGGGAACTGAGGTGTGGGCAAGTTAAAGTGACTTTCCAAGTCACGTGATAAAGAAATGGTAGAACCTTCAAACTCAGGTCTGACTCCAGAAAGTCTTAATCAGTCATGTTCTTGACTACAGAATACTGTATAGGCATAGCTAACTCTGCAAGAATGTTAACAAGGGGGAAACTTACTTTACTTTAGGGATGGTTTACATGTAGATTGCTTGGTTTAAAGAGGAAGGATACAGGTATTTTGGATGGGCTCTTCTACCATAATGGAATTACTAAGAGGGGTTTTCAAATAATATAGCATATTTCAAATCAGTTTTCAGTATGATGACACACTTGGATGGTCAAATAGTCAATACGTTGTTATTGATATTGTATTGTTCATTGTGATCCATGCAATGTATTCATATTCCAAGACCCTCTAAAATGAGTGCACTTGTTTTCCAAGCCAGATAATTTTTTTTCCTCACATATTTTTTTATTGATTGTTATTTTTTCAACTCCTTTAATTTTCTGTTTGGCAAAAGTAATTGATTATCCCCATGTTTGAACTCATTTTTAAAGGATGTGAGAAAGTTTTCTATTATTTAAGTTCCTATTGAGATAATTGGTGACTGTTGTAGCTAAATATTAGTTTATGTGCAATCTGAATTATAAAAACCACAGTACTGAGTTTTGGATCAGAACTTTATTTTGTTTTTCTCTGTAGGTACATTTCTGTTAGCATCATTTTAGCTGACCACATAATGCATTGAGTTTTGCTAAGTGTTGGATGATCTTAGAAAATTCCTTAGGATTAAAAAAAAATCACTTAAGGAAAGCCTTAAAATAGTTTAAATTTATTTATCTTCATTTAGATAATTTATACACTAATCAACCTGTTTTATTAAGTTTTCTTCATACTAGGAACAATTTTTCCTTTTTCCTTTTTCTTTTTTTAAGTTTTCAAGAACTTGTTGGATTGACTATTGTCTGAGTTGTAGAATAATTTCTGCAGTTTATGAAAGAAAGGCATCTTGTCAGTCGAAGTTACTTTGCAGTTTAGTTTTATGCCATCAATTGTAAATACAAGCATACCTTAAGAGATATTGCAGGGTTTGGTTCCAGAGCACTATAATAAAGCAGATATCACAATAAAGTGAGTCAAATGAATGTTTTGGTTTCCCAGTGAATATAAAAGTTAGGTCTGCACTATACTATTATACTACACTATAGTCTATTATGTGTGCAGCAGCATTATATATTAAAAAAAACCCATATCTTAATCTGTGCATATCTTTTTTTTTAAATGTTATTTACTGTATATTTTATTTACCATTTAATTTAATTTTTTTTAATTCACATCCAAGTTAGCATATAGTGCAACAATGATTTCAGGAGCAGATTCCTTAAACCCCTTACCCATTTAGCCCATGCCCCCTCCCATAACCCCTCCAGTAACCCTCTGTTTGTCCTCCATGTTTAAGAGTCTCTTATGTTTTGTCCTCCTCCCTGTTTTTATATTATTTTTGTTTCCCTTCCCTTATGTTCACCTGTTTTATATCTTAAAGTCCTCATATGAGTGAAGTCATATGATATTTGTCTTTCTCTGACTAATTTCGCTTAGCATAATACCCTCTAATTCCATGCATGTAGTTGCAAATGGCAAGATTTCATTCTTTTTGATTGCTGAGTAATACTTCATTGTGTGTGTATACACACACACACACACACACACACCATATCTTCTTTATCCATTCATCCATTGATGGACATTCGGGGTCTTTCCATACTCTGGCTATTGTTGATAGTGTTGCTATATACATTGGGGTGCATGTGCCCCCTTCATACCTATATCCCTTGGGTAAATACCTAGTAGTGCAATTGCTAGGTCATAGGGTAGTACTATTTTTAATTTTTTGAGGAAGCTCCATACTGTTTTCCAGAGTGGCTGCATCAGTTTGCATTCCCACCAGCAGTGCAAAAGAGATCCTCTTTCTTTGCATCCTCGCCAACATCTGTTGTTACCTAATGCCTATTGTTGCCATTCTGACTGGTGTGAGGTGGTATGTTATTGTGGTTTTGATTTGTATTTCCCTGATGATGAGTGATGTTGAGTAGTTGTGAATTCCCTTGTTGTGATTTCAGTAATAATTTTCTTTTTTTAAAGATATTTATTTTATTATTATTATTTTTAAATATTTATTTTTGAGAGAGAGCATAAGTGGGGGAGGGGTAGAGAGTGAGAATCCCAAGCAGGCTCCATGTTGACAGCAGCAAGCCTGAAGTGGGGCTTGATCTCACGAACCACGAGATCATGATCTGAGCTGACATCAGACACTCAACTGACTGAGCCACCCAGCACTCCTCATTTCAACAGTTTTCATGGCATCTTCACCAGGAGTGAAGAAACCATTTTCTTTGCTCACCCATAAGAAGTGACTCCTTGTCCATTAAAGTTTTGTCATCAGACTGTTGCAATTCAGTCACATCTTCAAACTCTACTTCTCATTCTAATTTTCTTGCTATTTCCATCACATCTGCAGTTCTTCTGTCACTGAAGTCTCTAATCCCTCAAAATTGTCCATGAAGGTTGGAATCAGCTTCTTCCAAACTCTTGTTGATGTTAATACTTTGTTTTCTTCCCGTGAATCATGAATGTTCTCCATGGCATCTAGAATGGTGAATCCTTTCCACAAGGTTTTCAATTGACTTTGCCTAGATCCATCAGAGGAGTCACTATCTATGGCAGCTCTCACAAGATGTATTTTTTTAATGTTTGTGTATTTATTTTGAGAGGCAGGGAGGGGCAGAAAGAGACAGAGGGTGAGAGAGAATCCAAAGCAGGCTCCACACTGTCAGCGCAGAGACTGATAACAGGGCTCGATCTTAGGAACTGTGAGATCATGACCTGAGCTGAAATAAGGAGTCAGCTGCTTAATTGACTGAACCACCTAGGCACCCCACAAAATATATTTCTTAAATAATAAGACTTGAAAGTCAAAATGACTGCTTGATCCATGGACTGCAGAATGGATTTTGTGTTGGCAGTCATGGAAAAAGCATGAATCTTGTCTAACATCTCCATCAGAACTCTTGGGTGACCAGGTACGTTGTCAATGAGTAGTAATATTTTGATAGGAATCTTTTCTTCTGAGCAGTGGGTCTCAACAGCGGGCTTAAAATATTCAGTAGCCCATGTTGTAAGCAGATGATATAGTGTTGTATAGGCTTTGTTGTTCCATTTTTCGAGTACAGGCAGAGTAGATTTAGCATAATTCTTAAGGGCCCTAGGATTTTCAGAATGGTGGATGAGCATCGTCTTCAACTTAAAGTCACCAGCTGCATCAGCTCCTAATAGAGTCAGTGTGTCCTTTGAAGCTTTGTAGCCAGACATTGACTTATCTCTAGTTATGAAAGTCTTACATCACATCTTCCAATAGAAGACTGTTTTGTGTACACTGAAAATCTGTTGTTTAATGAAGCCACCTTCATTAATTATCTTAGCTTGATCTGAATAATTTGATGCAGCTTCTACATTAGCACCTGCTGCTTCACTTTGCATTTGTATGTTATGGAGACGGCTTCTTTCCTTAAACCTCATGAACCAAACTCTGCTGTCTTCAGACTCTTCTTTTGTAGCTTTCTTACCTCTCTGGGCCTTCACAGAATTGAAGAGAGCCTTGCTCTGGATTAGGCTTTGGCTTAAGGGAATGTTATGGCTGGTTTGATCTTCCATTCAGACCACTGAAACTTTCTTCATA
Source organism: Leopardus geoffroyi (assembly GCF_018350155.1). Lineage (NCBI taxonomy): Eukaryota > Metazoa > Chordata > Mammalia > Carnivora > Felidae > Leopardus > Leopardus geoffroyi. Next base: position 55,330,640 of record NC_059338.1, on the reverse strand, counting down.
TCAGCAATGACACTGTTTTGCTTTCTTCCCATTCATGTGTTCACTGGAGTAGCACTTTTAATTTCCTTTAAGAATTTTTTCCTTTGCATTTACAACTTGGCTGTCTGGGGCAAGAAGCCTAGCTTTTGGCCTGTCTCTGCTTTTGGCATGCCTTCCTCACTGAGCTTAATCATTTCTAGCTTTTGATTTAAAGTGAGAAATGTTTGACTCTTTCAATTGAACCCTTATAGAGGCCACTGTAGGGTTATTAATTGTCCTAATATCAATATTGTTGTGTCTCAGGATATAGGGAGGCTCATGGAGAGGGAGAGACATGGGGGTGGTGGGGGGGGAAGGCTATTCGGTGAAGCAGTCAGAACATGCAGTGTTTATGGATTAAGTTGGCTATCTTTTATTTCTGTGGTTCATGGCATGCCAACAATTACAATAGCAACATCAAAGATTACTGATCACAGATCATCATAACAAACATAACAATAAAGAAAAAGTTTGAAATATTGTGAGAATTACCAAAATGTGACACAAAGACACAAGTGAGAAAATGCTGTTGGAAAAGTGGTACCTATGAACATGCTTGACAGAGGGCAGCCACACAGCTTCAGTTTGTAAATAGCAAATCATCTGCAATGTGAAGTAAAGCAAAGCATAGTAAAATGAGGAATTTTCATATATTCAAAATAAAATGTTTATTTTTATTTGTTCGGACTTTTGTTGTAAAAATATGTCTTATCATCCTCAAGCTATACCATATTGACTAGTTAGATAGTGCTTGGGCCATAGCTGATAAATATTTTTGTATGGCCCCCAGTAGCATTGAAGTGATTGCTGTAATGAGACAGAATTTAGAGGAGATGCACCTCCCTGTTTTAAGAATCTGTTATTTTACTAAAGTTAAATGCAGTTAGCAGAGCAGGTGTTCAAAGGAAAATTCTTATACTTTTAGCTATACATACTGTATGTATATACAAGGTTGGGACAGAGGAGGAAACCTTTTCTGAGTAATGTTGTGAAGACTGCTATTGGCAGAGATTCAAATATTACATTGTTTTGTAGAAATTGACAAGCTGGTTCTAAAATTCATAGGAAATGCAAAGGAGCCAGAATAGACAAAACAACTTAAAAAAATGACAGAGTTGGAGAATGAACACTACCTGATTTTAATACCAATTACAAAGCTGCAATAATCAAGATAGTGTGACATTGGCATTAAAGAGCGACAATGAGGCCAATAGAACAAAGTCTAAAATGGGCCTACAGAGAGGCGCCTGGGTGGCTCAGTCGGTTGGGTGTCTGACTTCAGCTCAGGTCATGATCTCACAGTCCGTGGGTTCGTGCCCCACATCAGACTCTGTGCTGACAGCTCAGAGCCTGGAGCCTGCTTCGGATTCTGTCTCCTTCTCTCTATGCCCCTCCCCTGCTCATGCTCTGTCTTTCTTTGTCTCAAAAAGAAATAAAAACATTTAAAAAAATAAATAAAAATGGGCCTACAGATAAATAGACAAGTCATTTTTGTTAAAGATATAAAAGCAATTCAGTGGAAAGAATAGTATTTTTAACAAATGGCATTGGGTAAATTGACTATCCATATGTAAAAAGTGAACTACTATTCATACCTTTACCATATGCAAAAGTTAAGTTGGCTGTGGTTCTAGCTGACCCTTCATGGCTTTCAAGAATTTGTCATGAAGACATTTAAAGTGCTTACCTAATACGCTAAGATCTTTCAAAATATTTAGATGGAATACGGTTGCTTACAACTTGTGCATAGAAGTGTATACTTACGGAAAAGGCTTTTTTGGTCAAGCAGTTAAGATATTATAATATGTATCCAGCAATGTATATTATAGCTCAAATGTTTTCTTGGAGAATATCTTTTTAGTTACATGTTTATATACTTGTAATTCTGGTGTGATTACTACTAAAATCTCATTTATAAGCTTCATTCCTTGTGTATAAGATTTTATGTGAAAATAATGTTTTCATTTTGTAAATTAGACTTTGAATTGTATTTTTTGCATTGAAATCCAGTTATTTGAATTTTCATGATAAAGTCTAGCCATTTCACTTTTTAATAACTCTACAGGTTTTTACTTGGCAGATCACTTTATTTTTTGTGTTATTAAAACAAGGAATGACATTGCATCATTTGCTGTTTCTGAATTTTTATATCCAATTATTCTTAAATATCATTGTAATAACATATTTATTTGAAAACCTCTTTTTTGTATTTTCAATTTCTAAACTTTGCTGATTATTGGAAGGAGGCAAAAAGAGCCTTTGGTAGTCAAAAGTAGTACTACAAAGTTTGTGATCTAAAGCTCATGCATTGTAGGGTCATGGCCTTATTGTGGGCTTTTCTGTTTTTTAGCCTCAGACCATATATACTGAGTTACTGGACTTTTCAGTCTAGAGTAGAATACAAAGCTACAAGTTAGAATGGGAATATTCTTAAAAGTAGAGCATTGCTAACAGTAAGAAGTGACAATGACAGACCTGATAGCAAGAGAAGAGACACACACACAAGAATCATAAAAAAGATAAAAGAGTACACTGAAACCAATATAACACTGTATGTTAACTTCACTAGAATTAAAATTAGAAACTTAGTAAAATAAAAAAGGTAAAACAGTTTTTAACTAAGCAATCTATAGCAAAAATCATTGAAATAATAAATATGCCAAATGACTTACAGAACACTGTTTAAGGGTACAGGAAACTATATAACACATGCTCAATTTCTGTAAATTCCTGTAGCCATTTGTCAGTACTTACCTTGCCCTTTCAACAGCTTTTAGCATTATCAATTGCTCCTTTTCCTTGAACCATACTTTATTCTTTTGGCTTCCATGTTGCCACATACTTCTGGTCTTCCGTCTATCTCTCTGGCCGCTCTGTCTCTTTCATTGGATGCATTAGCTTCTACCTGGCCTGTAAAGTTTGCACCTACCCAAGGATCCTTTCTGTGTCATTTCATATACTCCCTTAGACAATCTCTTATGTGTACAACTTATGTACCTGTGACTCCACATTTATAGCTCCTGGGCTAAACTCCAAACTCATGTTTCCAGCTGACTTCTCGACACTCTACTTGAATATTTCAAAGATGTCAAACTCAATATGTCAAAAGTTATTTACAATCATTTTCTTCTCTGCATCCTCAAACCTCATGTCCTCCAGTGTTTATATGTTGATTCATTCACTTATTTACTCACTCTTTTTATTTGTTCATTAATTCAACAAATACGTATTGAGTGCCTAGTAGATGCAATTCACTGTTTTAGGCACTTGGGAGTTTAGCAGCTAATGTTCCTGTTTTCATGGAGCTTATATTCCAGTGGATAAAGAGAGCAGCAAAAAAAAAGAAAAGCTTCAGTTCATTATTATGTATACTAAGAAAACAAATTGGATGATGTGATAGAGTGTGACTGAGCTGCTGCTTTTCTTTGTCTGCCTGGTCAAGGAAGCCTCACTAAAGAGGTGATGTTCTGAATGAGAAGTAAATGACAGGGAGGACCCGACACATGCAGAGGTCTGGCAGAAGGGCATTCAAGAAGAGGAGCAGTTTGTAGAGAGGCCCTGAGCTGGGAATGGATTTGGTGTGCTTGAGCAGAAAGGAGGCTGTTGCCGCTGTAGTGATTTGAGCGTGGCAGGTGGGGATAGTGTTAGGTATGGAGGTCGACAGGGGCCAGACTGTCGAGGACTTGGAACCCCAGGGTAATTAATTTGACTATTTCTGACTGCACTAGAAAACCAACAAAAGGTTTTAAAAGGGCAGAAACACCATCTGACACAGGGTTTTAGAACGCTCTCTCTAATTGATTGGTGGAGAAGGGATTCACTGGAGCAAGACTGGTGTCAAAAAAACAAGTTGGATGCTTTTATGGTAGTCCAGGTGAGAGGTGGTGCCAGCTTAGTAGGAGGATGGCCACAGTGGAGGCAGTGAGAAGATGTTTGGGAGAGAGCCGAGGAAAAGAAGGATGCAAAAATAGTTCTGGTTTTTTACTTGAGCACCCTATTCAGTGGTAGTATCAATAATTGAAATGTGGAAGACTGTGAGGAGGAGCAGGTATGGATGACGGGAGGAGAACTCAGTGGGGAATTATAGTTTGGTTTTGGACATGCTAATTTTGAGATATCTATTAGACATCCAAGTGGAAATGCTAATTAAGAATTAGAATTAGATACAAGAAATTCAGGGGGAAAATGAGTGCTTGAGATGAGTTTGAATTTATATGTATGAGTAGATGAGAGAAGATACAGATGACAACAAAGAATGGAAGGTCTAGAAGGAAGTCTGGCAGTCCCTGATATTTGGAAATGTAGAAGAGGAGAAACAATAAGCAAAGAACATGGAAAAGAGCATTTAGTGAAGAAAGAGAAAAGTCAGGGAAGTTGGAATAATGGGAGTCCATGAAAGAGGATGTTTTGAGGTAGAAGAGGAAAATCATGTCAAAGGCTGCTGACACTTAGAATAATTATTCACTTTGCAATTTTTTGGCCAAGGGCTTCACATGCTTCTTATTGGGTTTCTGTATTTGGAATACAGTTTATCTCTTGTGTGCTTTACATGGAAACTATGAGGATGGAATAGAGTTGATTTTTGGTATACTCTTTGAGATCCTTTGAAAAAATATGGAACTAAATTGGGCTATTTAGCTATTACAGCTGCTGATTCTGAGTATTTTGGATACTTGTGGTGGAATATGTCGTATAGATGCCTATTGCTGGTGGGACTTCTGTCAAGTGCTGGCTGGCTTTGGTTTCATGTGCCAGCACTAATTCAGTTATCTGGAGCCACTTAACTTTCACTAGCAGGCTCAGCCTAACCCAGGCTTCAGAACCAGCTCTGCTCTTAGGCAAGAAAACTGTAAAAGCCATTATTGAGCTGTAAATATCAAGGCAGCATTGATATTAACTTGTTTTCACCCTGAGGTCTGTGTAAGTGGCTTTGGCTTTGTATCCTATGAAAAAGTCTCGAGTTTGCGTCTTGGTTTTCTACCTGGTATCCTCTGGCTCACTTGGGTCTGGAGTTCTCTTTTGATCTCCTCTGCCTCTGGAAGTACCAGAACCCTGATCCTAAAGGGTAGATTTGCATCTGATCTCTGATACCTGCTCGGCACCCACCTTTTTTTCTACTATGAAATCTTGGCCCTACTTATTCCCATCCCACCCCAGAGTTGTTGTTAACTCTTTTTCTTCTTCTTCTTCTTCTTATTTTAATGTTTAGTTTTGAGAGAGAGCGAGAGGGAGAGGAAGAGAGAGAGAGAGAGAGAGAACAAGAGAGAGAGAGAGAGAACAAGCTGGGGAGGGGCAGAGACAGAAGGGGACAGAGGATCTGAAGTGAGCTCTGTGTTGACAGTAGAGAGCACGATGTGGTGCTTGAATTCACGGAACTGTGAGATCGTGACCTGAGCCAAAGTCAGACACTTAACCAACTGAGCCACCCAGGTGCCTGTTCTTAACCCTTCTCCTGAGACTTTCACCTTTCACCCACTGCTGGACTCTCTTAGGTTGTTTTATTTTAGATTTCCCTTTTTTTCCTGATTGCTAGACTTTCCATGTTTACCTTAGGGACACAATTGAATTTTGCTTCAAATCTGGGTCTATATAATTCATATCTAACTCACCCTGTTACTTATTTAACCACATTTCTTAGGATCTTGTCTTCAATTTGGAATGACTTGAAGCGTTAATGGAAGCATTTTTTTTTCAAAACTGATACTGATCAATGGTATGCAAAGTGGACTGCTTTGAAGAAGAAGGAAGGAATCCACAGATGTTCTTTACTCTAAATAAAGTAGGCATTAGGGAAACACAGATGAGTAAAATGTAGCCTCTTTTCTTGAGGAAATATGTTTTTAAATATAGTCCTACATAGATACTTTACAGCCAGTGAATTCAGCTAGTCACATTGAAAACTATTCCCTGTTTATGCGACCCACGTACTCTATTTTCAGTGGAGCCCTGTGCTCACAAAACATTGCTATTAAAACACTTCAGAAGTAAGACCCAGTTAAAGTATTGAGGACACCAGTTCTTAGAATAAAGATTGACAAGAGGTTATGTGCATGTGTTCCATAATTATTCTTCTTTGCTTAACCTTGATTAATTGCAACATATGCGTGTTTTTCCACATGGAAGGGGCATATTGGAAATATTTAAATTGTTATGGTCGTGCTGTGCTTTTCACAGATGATTGGAATGCTGCCCGGCATAAACCATCTCATCCTTCCCCCAAACAACTTGTCAGTTGTTTAACCTAGCATAATTTGTTTTTCATGACCATTAGAAATGACAGTGCTAAAATGTTTTACAGGGAAATAAAAATAAAAAAGAGTGATAGCTCTGATTTTTTAATACTCTTCTTTTTTCCCACATTCTTTGATATAAAAATGTATCTTAACCTTTGCTTCAAATGTTGGCTATTTTCTTTTCTTTTTTAAAAAAATTTTATTTAATTTATTTTTTAAATTTACATCCAAGTTAGCATGTAGTGCAACAATGATTTCAGGAGTAGATTCCTTAATGCCCCTAACCCATTTAGTCCATCCCCCCTCCCACAACCCCTCCAGCAATCCTCTGTTTGTTCTCCATATTTAAGAGTCTCTTATGTTTTGTCCCCCTCCCTGTTTTTATATTATTTTTGTTTCCCTTCCCTTATGTTCATCTGTTTTGTATCTTAAAGTCCTCATATGAGTGAAGTCATATGATATTTGTCTTTCTCTGACTAATTTCGCTTAGCATAATACCCTCTAGTTCCATCCACATAGTTGCGAATGGCAAGATTTCATTCTTTTTGATTGCTGAGTAATACTCCATTGTATGTGTATGTGTGTGTGTATACACACACACACACACACACACACACACCCACCACATCTTCTTTATGCATTCATCCATCAGTGAACATTTGGGCTCTTTCCATACTTTGGCTATTGTTGATAGTGCTACTATAAACATTGGGGTGCATGTGCCCCCTTTGAAACAGCATATTTATCTCTTGGATAAATACCTAGTAGTGCAATTCCTGGGTTGTAAGGTAGTTCTATTTTTAATTTTTTGAGGAACCTCCATACAGTTTTCCAGAGTGGCTGCACCAGTTTGCATTCCCACCAGCAGTGCAAAAGAGATCCTCTTTCTCCGCATCCTCACCAACATCTGTTGTTCCCTGACTTGTTAATATTAGCCATTCTGACCGGTGTGAGGTGGTATCTCCTTGTGGTTTTGATTTGTATTTCCCTGATGATGAGTGATGTTGAACATTTTTTCATGTGTCGGTTGGCCATCTGGATGTCTTTGGAGAAGTGTCTATTCATGTCTTTTGCCCATTTCTTCAGTGGATTATTTGTTTTTTGGGTGTTGAGTTGGATAAATTCTTTATAGATTTTGGATACTAACCCTTTATGATATGTCATTTGCAAATATCTTCTCCCATTCTGTCAGTTGCCTTTTAGTTAAATGTTTGCTATTTTTAACACTGGGTAGACAGGAATGATTTTTAAAACTAGGAGTCTTATTCTGCAAAATGAAAACATACTATGAATTTCAGCAATACAGGTTATACAGAGACCATAGAATTTCATGGATGCATTATCAGGGTTTCAGTGATAATATGCACATAAACTTCATCCTTTATATGAGCCTGTGGCTAAGTTGGGCTGAAGTCTGGGATTGTTTGAGGAAGAGACCATTTCATGTACCCAACTACCAAGCATTTAGAATAAAAGGAACACTGAAAACATGCCAAGAGAAGGTGTACCACTGGACACCGTATCTTTCTATGAAAAAGAATATATCTCAACCACAAGATAAAATTGTTAGGACTTCCGACATATTAGTTTGCTATAGTGTAAAAGTCTCAGGAGACACACATTTACTAGCTCTTAAAAAGTCTAGCTGTTGATCAGCTAGTATAGCCTGTTCTGTAGATTTTGGTTTAGGTTTAGAATTTTCTTCATCCCCAAACTCATGTGAACATTCTCTTAGAGGTGAGTATAGTAAGTGATGCATTACTCTTGTGATAATCCTTTTAAGATTTTCATCTACAATTGTATTTTTGGACAGCAGAGAAGTAAAGCTGTCATCTTTTAAATTCTACATTGCTAATAAAGATTTATTTAGGATTCTGTGATGATACAAGCTGACTGATAATCCTCCTCAATAGCAACTGTGGTCAGTTGTTCAAAAACATTCATGCCACCTCTGCTATCCACCTGTTTATGGTCCGCTTGGTAGGGAGCAGGGATCCCATGACAGGACTGGCTTATCTTGTTTCTTTTAAAAAAAAATTTTTTTTTAATGTTTATTTATTTTCGAGACAGAGAGAGACAGAGCATGAACGGGGGAGGGGCAGAGAGAGAGGGAGACACAGAATCGGAAGCAGGCTCCAGGCTCTGAGCCATCAGCCCAGAGCCCGACGCGGGGCTCGAACTCACGGACTGCGAGATCGTGACCTGAGCTGAAGTCGGACACTTAACCAACTGAGCCACCCAGGCGCCCCTGGCTTATCTTGTTTCTAATAAGACATACCTTATTGGCAATATAAACCTGTAGCTATGAATTGTAACATATTTTTCTAATGAGGAATTAGGATGTGTGATCTATCACTATACTGTTAGATGCAAGGGGACATAGACCTGGGAGTCTCCAGAACTGGGTAGGGATGGATTGCAGGTAGCTTCCTTCTGGCAACTCAGAGTAGGTTTTGCCTGAATTCCATCCTGTAGGATGAATTGCCTTCTAAGAGGTTCCTGGGGATCCATAGAAAAGAGGATTTTGTGGGTATTGCCCACTGGTTCTTCTGATATGCTGGGCAGGTATGAATCCCAGTGATGGACATAGATTAGACCCAGTTGACATCCCTGTTATGGTTACTCTTAGGTCACTCATTTTGGATCACTGTGTGTGTGTGTGTGTGTGTGTGTGTGTGTGTGTGTGTGTGTTACATTTTGTGGTAGAAATAATAGGGTTTGTAGAGTTTAACCAGTAAGAATATATACAGAAATGTTTTTTTAAGACATGAAAGGATTTTACACAAATATGGTAAGTCCCTACTCTCACCTAATGAATTTCACCACCATCACCTCTACTTGTTTGTCAACTCTCATTGTTCTGTTTCTTTTCTGTTCCCTTGGATGAATTGGCGTATTTGTTTCTAATTCCTTTTGTCCCTTCCTTAAGATATCACATCAGCACTTGTTTTTTTCTCAGTTCTGGATTGCCAACTTTTCCATGGTATGGATTAATGCCATCAACCTATGAACATGTTAGTCTACCCATCTTTATAAAGCCCTCCCTTGACCTCACATCCCTCTTTAGTTGCCCTCTCACTTCTTCCTTCTCCTTTACAACAAAAAACGAAAACAATTGTCTACAATCAGTCTCTACTTCTTCTCCTCCCCTTCTCTCTTAAATCTGTTCCAGTCAGGCTATCAGCCACCCCACTCCACTGTAACAGCTCCTGTCAACCTCCTGAAGGACTCTCAAGTTGCTCAATTCTGTGATCCATTCTTAGTTCTCATCTTACCTGACATGTTGGCAGTATTTGATGGAGTGGAAGGTCTCTTACCTTCATGAAAAACCCTTTCTACTTAGCTTTGGGTCACCTCTTTTTCAGTTTCCCCCCTATCTTGTTAACCACTCCTGCTCACTTTATCTCCTGACTTCTAAACATTGGAACACTCAGGGCCTAGTGCTCTGGCCCCTTCTCCATCTAACTCTCACTTAGTGATCTCATCTCTTGTCTGACTTTAATGAATTCCAAATATATATTTCTAGCTTTGGACTCCTCCCTAGATGAAAGACTAATGTGTCTAGCCCCAAAGGCATTTTTGTGCTAATTAGAAAAAGCTGCTCTTTTCCTCAAGCACTTGACTGCCATCTTCTGGAAAATTTTCAGAATAAATAAACACTTAACACATGACTGCAAATGTGAGTGGTATCTCTTACAGCTGTGTAATCCTCAACCATTAGCAGCAGTTCTGTTTCTCCACTTGGGTGGTGTATAGTGGGCAATGCAAGCTTAATAGGTCCCCAGTCAAACTCCTGATTCCCAACCCCCATCTCCCTATCCTCTTCCTTTCAGTCTTTTCTATTTCAAAATTCTTCCTATCGCTGAGGTCAAACTCCTTGAAGTTGTTCTTGATTTCTCTCTTTTGCCTACACCCCACCTTTAATTCATCAGCAAATCCTATTGTTTTTCCTTCAGAGGACACTAGAATTTAGCCACTTCTCACCCCTCCCACTGCTGCTTCCCTAGTCCAAGCTCCATCATCTCTCACCTCCATTATCCCAGTAGTATCCCAGCTCAACAGACAATAGACAATAGAGTCTTTATTGTCTGTTCTCAACACTGTAGCCACAGACCTAAAACCTAGGTCATGGGGCACCTGGGTGGCTCAGTCAGTTGAGTGTCCAACTCTTGATTTCGGCTCAGGTCATAATCCCAGGGTTGTGGCGTTGAGCCCTGCATTAGGCTCCCTGATGAGCGCACAACCTGCTTGGGATTCCCTCTGCCCCCTTCCCCACTCACACGTGCATGCTTTCTCTCTCTAATATGAAATAAAACCAACCAACCAACCAACCCACCAACCAACCAACCAACCTAGGTCACATCAGGTCTCTCCTCTACCCCAAACCCTTCAAGTGTTCTATTCAATCAGAGTAAAATTTAAATTCTCACGGGCTTCACACAATCCAGGTCTGTACCACAGCTCTGACCTCATCTCTTTTCTCTCTCTCCCATATGCTCTGTGATCCAGGCATGTTGACCTTGCTCTTGTTCCCAGATGCTTCCAACTTCACGTATTCTGCTGGGATGTTCCTATATAAAACATTGCTTGCTCCCTTCTTTTCTTCAGTTTTTGCTCAGATATCACTTTGTCATATCAGAGAAACTTTCCTCAACCAAAGCATATAACGAAGCAATCCTCCTGCCCTAGCATTTGATGTTTCCCTTACTCTTCACTTTTCTCCATAAGACTTATCATCTGGCACACCCACATTGTTTACTGTTTCGTCTCATGCAGATTTAAACTTTGTGAGGTTAGACACTTATTTTTTTTCCTCCTGCAATTTCTAAAATAGTGCTTGGTGAGTAGTAAGAGCTCAAAATATTACCTGAATAAATAAATGAATACCAGCATCTCTAAATCTGTCTGTGGGACCCTATCCTTAAAAAGACACAAAGGTTTGAGAGTGTCCTGCACAATTCTAATCTCCAAATTTCAAAATAAAAGCATTTTTATAGGAGTCCAAGAATGAATTTAAATATAATTTGAAAATTGCATTGATTTTGCCTCTTTCTTTCTGGAAGGGCACTGGTTTCCTATGGAGAAAGCAGGTAGGTGCCCTCTAGTGGCACCGAGAGAAATCTACATTTGTGTCACTTGAATTCTTGATAGTAACATAATTGAAAATATAGTCCCTGATCCAGAAGCTTATTAATTTTATGAAAGTAATAATTATGGTAGCTATAAGTCCTCAAGTGTGCATTTAACACAAAATTTGTTGAACTGAAAAATTACAGTTCCATTTCTTATAAATTATTTATGACTCATTTTTACATATTAATTTTTGTTTTCTGAGATCTGACATCCTTTGTTCCTCTTTATTTTTCTTATTGTTTTATCCTCTACTTATCTCTAACCTCTTATGTTCACATGATACTGGCCAATCCCCTGAGTAGATAAATGAAATAAAGGCTCAATTTTCTGGGAATTTATATGCTAATAAAAATGGTACCTGTGAGGGCAAACATGTGAGAGAACATGCCCAGTGATGCAGTAATCTCCTCAGGCCAGAACTCTGAAGCCTCTTCAACCTTTACTGTGTATACTTCAACCATTGAGGAATGAACTCAAGCCTTAGCTGGCCATTTTTTCAAAAGTGACACATACTATATGGAGAAAGTAAGAAAGAAAAATATTCATGTCCACCTACATTGACAGTAAAGTCTGAAATGAAGTAAAGTCTCTGATTATCATTCTAACTTTTGAAACGTTAGGCCATTACAGTTCTTTGGGAAATTAAAACTTAAACTAGTTGGTCCAATTCAGGAGCCATGACCTTTCCAGTCCTGAGTAGCAGGGGTGGCTCTGGGAAACCCATGTCTGACATCAGGAGGCCTGAGCAATGATCAGACAAGCATTTTTGGAAGGTGGTAAGAAAAGCTCAGGAAGAAGATGAACTCCTGGTGCTAGAGCTCAGAATAATCCTGGCCATTTTACAGGGAGGAGACTTTGTCTGAATAGCTAGCTCCAGGGGGCAAAAGTTGGACAAAGGAAATACGATTAGAAAGCAGATTTCATACCATCATTAAGAAACGTTTTCTGGGGGCACTTGGGTGGCTCATTTGGTTAAATGATGGACTCTTGATTTCGGCTCAGGTCATGATCTCATGGTTTGTGAGTTTGAACCCTGCATTGGGCTCTGCACTGACAGTGTGGAGCCTGTGCTGACAGTGTGAGCGGGGGAGGGGTAAAGAGAGAGAGGGAGAGAGAGAGAGAATCCCAAGCAAGCTCCACATTCAGTGCGGAGCACCAGGAGGGCCTTCATCTCATGACCGTGAGTCTAGAATCCCAAATCAAGAGTCGGGTGCTTAACCAGCTGAGCCACCCAGGTGCCCCCAAATGGTAATTTTTTTTAGAAGTCTAATAGTGTCAGCTTCCTTTTTGAGTTGTGCTATCATATACCTGACACATCTGGAGGTACGAATAGAAATCAATAGCACAGCAGTTAGTAAGATGTTACTGAAACTTAACCCAATTTTCTGTTATTACATATAGTTTAGAGTTTTTCCTACTTCCTACTAATTTTTTTTTTTAGATTGCAGGTAAATATTTTCCTTGATCTAAAACTCTATTTTTCTTGAGAAATTGTCTTTTCAATTACACAAATTGGTGTGGTATCTTGAATAGTATATTTTAAAGCTAAGATATTCCATATATTATTTATCTTTAAAGAATTAAGTAAATTTTGTTTCTAAACCATCTTGCCTTCTAAAGGTATCTTTATATAACTTAGCATTCCCTCTAAATAGAGTGGTGATGTGAAAAAGGACATGCTAATAAGATTAGTAATAAGATTAGGTAGGCTTTGTATGTACCCTAGACTTAATTTCTTTGACAATCAGATGCTGTTTGCTTTATCATTTGGAGGGCCAACATTCTCTTTAAGTCATGCTTAATTGCTTATCTGAAAATTAGCAAATTTAGCATTCTTAGCATTTGTGCTATGTTTGATATTTCTAAAGTGTTAGCTGTGTTTCTTAGTAACTGCTATATTCTCTCATTTTAATGGCTACAGAGACAATATTGGATACTTTGCCTTGTAATTAAAGAAACATTGTTTCCTTATAATTATTGCAAGAATGCATAGATTTTAAGTTGTGCTAATTTGTCTTTTGTAGAGTATGCTGAATTTCTACATTGCAAAGGAAAAAAATTTACAGATTTTGATGAAGTTCGCCATGAGATTGAAGCAGAAACAGATCGAGTGACTGGAATGAATAAGGGCATTTCTTCCATACCCATTAATTTACGAGTCTATTCTCCACATGGTAAGTAAAATAACAAAATTCTAAATTTTTTTCCTCAAAAATCTTTGCATTAATTGACATACATTATTTGTGCAGAAGATGGTTTGTTCTCTCAAAAAGTACCGGGTTTCTAGGATAGTGTTTGGATACTACCATAAATGGTATGATTCAAAGAGCTCACAGATTTATGGGAAAGCAGGAGATGACTTTTAAAAAGATCAGAATTGAGTAAGTCACTTAAAATTTTTTCTTTATTTTAAACTCTTAGACTTTCTAAGAGGTATGCGTGAAAACTTCTATTTTTTAATATCTTCAGTTTTAGCAAGAATCTTAGAGGTACATGGATGGTACTGTAGTTGAGTCTTCTCCTATTGGATTTTCTTATAGTGCTATATATTTCTATTTATTCTCTTCCTGAGGCATCAACTCTGATTTTTTTCCAGACTATCAGAAGAAACTTATAAATTACATAACCAGTTCATGGCGTATGATATGGAACAACCTCTATCCTGACTAAATTTTCAGTGGGGCAGATTTTCATGTTGGTGCCACCCCTGTCGTGTGTGGAGAACGATAGCCAGGCTGCTGCTGGAGTCACTGACTCAGGGGTAGTTTCCTGCCCTCCTGGTGGTACTCCATGAGTCTGGGCACATAGCCTGCACCGTAACCTCATGGTACCACAAATGACTAACAGCTGTCCAGTAGGCTGAGCGGCTAACCCTCTCTAGATAATATATAATGCTTTTGAAGGGAAGGACAAATCTTACCCTAAGAATTTTTACACTATTTGAAGGCAATTGTACAAGACCGGCAGCCAGCGTATGCACTTATTGTTCAGTGTTTGAATTATAACACACTAGTTACAGATATGACAGCTCTCTCTTAGATATGCAAATCAGTGCCTTTCAAATTATGTTAAGATAATTATTTGGCATAGCACAATCATGTCACAAAAATAAAGAAAACTAACAAAGCCATTTTGTATTCTGTGCTTTCTATTCTACACACATGAGTTGGAGTTAACTCAACACACAGTATATAAAGCTGAGCTTGTTTTACTTCTACTGAAGAGACTGGTGATTTTTCATTATTGATATTTTTTAGCATTGAGAGTATATGTAAGACTCCTTTTTTTTCCACACAGTGTTAAATCTCACACTTATCGACCTACCTGGAATTACTAAAGTGCCCGTGGGAGATCAGCCACCAGATATTGAGTATCAGATCAGAGAAATGATTATGCAGTTCATCACGCGGGAGAACTGTCTCATTTTGGCTGTTACTCCAGCCAACACCGATCTTGCAAACTCAGATGCATTGAAGCTAGCTAAAGAAGTTGATCCTCAAGGTGAGTGTGTGGCTTTTAGGATGGAAGAGAATTAGTTTAACATGTCAAGAGTTTGGGTATATTTCAAGGTAACACAAATTCTCATAACTTAATTTCATTATTAATTTAATTAGCCATTATTAATATTGTTAGATTTTTTTAACTTAAGATGCTGAAAGAAAAATGACTAGGGGATATAGTCTAAACCTATGTAAATAAATGTAAGATTAAGTGAGATCCAAGAAAACAGATATTTCTAATCCTTATGAACTACTTATTTTAAAAAGCAAATAAAATAAACTGCTGGTACAGAAATCAGATAGTCCCCTCAGTTATTGAAAGAGTTACCTGAATATACTCCCAGTGAAAACTCTTTCTGTTTCATGTATGTCTTGTTTCTTTAAAATAGGAAACCCTTTTAATGCATGTAAAATAGTTTTATTTTTGAGAGAGAGGGAGAGAGAGAGATAGGGAGGGAGGGGCATAGAGAGAGGGGACAGAGGATCTGAAGCAGACTCTACACTGATGGCACAGAGCCCAACGTGGGGCTCGAACTCACAAACTGTGAGATCACAACCTGAGTTGAAGTCGGACGCTTAATGGACTGAGCCACCCAGGTGTCCCTAATGCATGTAAAATATTATTTAGCTTATAATTACTTGAAATAAGCACATATTGTAAAAGCAGAGATTTATCTTATTTATGCTGATGTTTTGATTTTTTTCTTTTTGGGAGCTAACAATAGTTTATCTTCAGAGACCCCAAAATGGGGCTCTGTGTGTGTGGTGTGTGTGTGTGTGTGTGTGTGTGTGTGTGTGTGTGTTTAAAGTCATTATGGAAGGGCACTCAATGATGTGTCTATTCAGTGTGGAGATACATGTTCCCCAATTCTAGGAATTATTTTTGATAACTAATTGCCCCTACTTTCTCTGTTCTCTTTATCTGGAATTCATATTATTAGTATGTTAGAACTCCTGGATTAACCTTATTTAAAAAAAAACCTCCTCTTTTATTCTTTGTCTCTATGTTCTACCATTTGCAAAATTTATTCAACTTTATCTTCAGCTCCTCTAATTAATTTTTCATTTCTGACATCATTTAAAGAAGTCCCAACAGCATTTTCTCATTTTGTGAATGTTATTTTTATTTTTTAAAATAGCATCATCCTCTTGGTTTTGCAAGTACACTATCTTCTCTAAACATTTTAATGAGAGATCTTTTGAAGCTTTCCTTTTGTAATTTACAATGTCTCTGAGTCCATTTTTTTCTGGTCATTTTTCTTGGTCACTGTCTTTGATGTCACACCCTTTTTTCAAATGATTGGCGATCTTTTGCTGCTTGCTCAGATACAAGAGTAGAGCACTAATAAGCTGACAGAAATTCTGTATGTGTCTGCATGAGATTCATTGACTAATGGGCATTATCATAGGGTGACTGGGCTGGCCATTTTGTTGGGAGCCTTCCTCAGCTGCTATTAGATGCTACAAGTATTACCACTTGAGCTGGTCTGATGTAAACCTAATGTCCAGTGTTCTCAGATGGAAGAGGAAGAATTGTTGTCATGGCGACATGGGGTGGTTCTCTCTGTTTAGCATGTAGACTCCTAATGAATCCCTCCGTTTTCATAATGGCATTCCTAAAGGTCTTCCTCAGTCCACAGTCCCTCTATCCTCTTCTGAAAGTAAATCTTCAGTATTCTGCTGAGGTTAAGGAGGAGTAGCTATGTGGTTATGCAAGATGGGGGAAAGGGTCTGGAGGTCTAACAACATCGTATAGACATTTTCAGCAAATTCTTCCATTTTTAGCTCCTCTCGCACCCTGGCCTTGGTGCATTTAGTTTTTAAACCTTTCCAGAGTTCTTCATTAGTGATTGTTTTACTTCTTTGTGGCTTCCTTCAGCATCTCTGACATTGGTGCTTGCAACCAAGGAGGTGGAGGTTACAGGTGGCTAGATGGGGACCATCACCAGGGCTCTCCAAAATCAGTGGCGCGGGAAAGCCAGACTAAGGAGTGGGGCTGGGGTCTAGTTATAAAAATGATGCTGTAACACCCCTGTCTCAGCAACCTTCTTGTCTCACAGAAGGCAAAGCCATCGATATCTTATGGGAGCAGAGGTAGCAATTCTATCGGTGGATTCTAGCAAGTGCAGCACAATCACATTCCTAAAAAGTCCCCTCGAAGTTGAGATGAAACTTCATGGAGAGTACAAATGATATCCCCCAATCTCTGTTTCTAGTTTTGTCAGTCTTTGGTTTTGTCTCCTTGGAGGTGGTTCTTTTCTCAGATCTATTCTCCTCACAGGCGGCAAGATGCTTGCAGTTGCCTCTGCCTTACATCCTCACAACTTCAAATATAGTAGAACAGCCAACTGGAGAATCTTTTGTTTTTACAAATTCTGAATTTTATGAGAAATATAAACTAAAAGAAAATTGGCCAAGTAATATGTCCTGTAAAGTGTCCTCAATTCTTGAGATTCATTTAACATATTCATGTTCTATTTAACTCGTTTTGTATTGAAGGGATTGTTATTTTTTTTAATGTTTATTTATTTTGATAGAGCATGCATGTGATCGGGGGGAGGAGCAGAGAGAGAAAGAATCCCAAGTAGGCTCCGTGCTGAGAGCTGCCCCCAACACTGGACTCAACCTCATGACCTGACCTGAAAGCAAGAGTCAGACGCTTAATGGACTGAGCCACCCAGGCCCCACTGTGTAGAAGGGATTATTAATGGCAGTGACTATATCTCACTCCTCAGCCTCCTCAAAAGAAAATTCATTTATGACCCAAAGCAATAACTCTCATGTGATGGCATAACATTAGGTAGGAGCAATTAATATTGGTGGAGGGAATCATCAGTTTACCAGAAAGAAATCAGTCTTTACAATCTCACTGAGAGTATTAACAGCGTGTTGTTACATCATAAGTGAAATACAACATCGAGTTTTAGTCATGGATTTGTAATAGTATGCTACAAATCTGTATCCAGAAGGTTAAATTGGAACTTTTTTCTAATTTAGGCCTGGCTTATTTTATAAGCCTGTTGTTATCAGGTGCTACCTAGAAATTGCCATCTGAATGTTCATGGACTTACCAAAATGAGCGTCATTTCTTATGGATCAGTAGAAGTACTGCTTTGTCAAAGACAGACCTTCCTTATACCAGTTTTTCATATTCTATATGTGGTAGTTCTGAGGACAGATTTTTGTAAGTTTTGCAGATAATTGGAAGATAATTTTGCAAGTAATTAATAATTTTTCAGAAAAGAGAAAACATTCAGTGCTACTGTGTGCCATTTACTTGTCTGACTGATTCCTTCATGGTGATTGCTAAGAAGGACAAATTAATCCATTGCCTGAAGATTCTTAATAAGTATGATTCTTGGGTTAATTACTAAAAGTTCCTTGCTAGCCTCAAGGCTTATAATTTGCTTTCACATCTCTCTTTAAATTCCGTAACACTGTTACCCTCAGGAACCCTGAGAACTATCCAAAGGGTTTGCATGATGATCATGTCTCCCTCAGAGATCCATTTTGGTGTGTTGCTAACCTGTGGCTTTGACTGGTCCTGGACATCATTGAAGCTCCAAAGGAAGAGGGTTAATTCTTTCCCAAACCAATAGAGTTCAAATTCTATGTTTTCATTAGTGGTAGAAGAATTAATAGAGAAAGGAAGAAGCTGGAAAGGCCTTAGAATGTGGTGAATAGGGCTATGTTGTATTGGGATTGACAAATAGAGACTTCCATTTACTTTCTGTGCCTTTCTAGTCATTCTGTGAGTATTTTTTAAATATCTGACTCAGAGGTCTAGTTTTCCTTATAATTACCACTTTGGTAAAAAAGCAGTGACATGTGTTGTTTAGATATGTGTTGCTTAATTTCCACATGTTGGTAAAATTCCAAAATTTCCTTCTGTCATTGATTTATAATTTCATTTCATTTTGCTTAGAGAACTTACTTTGTAACATTTCATTCATTTAAAATTTGAGACTTGTTTAACGGTTTAACATGTGACCTGTCCTGGAGACTGTTCTATGTGCATTTGAGAAGAATGTGTATTCTGCCTTTGTTGGGTATAGTGTTCTGTAGATACTTGTTAGGTCTATTTGGTTTATAGTACTACTCAAATACTGGTATTCTGTCTGGCTGTTCTAGTATTGAAATTGAGACATTAAAGTCTACCACTATTATTGATGAGTTATCTATTTCTCCCTTCAATTGTGTCAGCTTTTGCTTTATGTATTTTGGGATGCTGTTGTTAGGTGCATTTACACTTGTTATGTCTTCTTGATGGATTGGCCTTTTGATCATTACAAAATGTCTTTTTTTGTGTCCAGTAACAATTTTTGTCTCAAAATTTATGTTTGATGTTAGTATAACCATTCCAACTCTCCTTTGGTTACTGTTTTCCAGGTATATCTTTTTCCATCATTTACTTTCAACCTATATGTGTCTTTGAACATGAAATATGTCTCTTGTAGACAGTGTGTGGTTGGATCATTTTTTAAAACCCATTCTCCAATATTTGTCTTTTGACCAGAGTGTTAAATCCATTTCCATGTTATGTAATTACTGATAAGGCAGAATTTATATCTGTAGTTTGCTATTTGTTTCTGTATGTATTATGTCTTTTGTTTGTCTATTTCTTTATTAGGAGTAGAGAAATAATTTTTTGTTAAAAATATATTTCCTGCTGTACCATTTTAATTCCCTTGTCATTTATTTTAATATTTTTAAAGTTATTTTTTACAGGTTGCCATGGAATTATAATTAACATCTTAACTTCTAACAATATAGCTTATATCTAGTACAACTTAATTTCAACAGTCCACAAAAATTTCCTCCCATGTAGCTCCATTTCCTCCCTTTGTTATGTGCTGTAATTACTACCTATCAACACAGGCATATAACTATTTCTTTATGCAGCTGTCTTTTAAATCAGAAAGGAGAAAAAAGAGTTACAAACCAATAATAACACATTTATATTTTCTTTTACCTACATTGCTACTTTCACCAGTGTTCTTTATTTATTTGTGTGGATTTGAGTTACTGTCTAGTGCCCTTTCTTTTCATCCTGAAAGACTCCAGTTAGTATTTCTTTCTTTTTTTTTTTTTAATGTTTATTTTATTTTTGAGACAGAGAGAGACAGAGCACAAGTGGGGGGCGGGGGGCAGAGAGAGAGGGAGACACAGAATCTGAAACAGGCTCCAGGCTATGAGCTGTCAGCACAGAGCCCGATGCAGGGCTCGAACCCACGAACTGTGAGATCATGACCTGAGCCGAAGTCGGACGCTTAACCGACTGAGCCACCCAGGCGCCCCCAGTTAGTATTTCTTATAGGGCAAGCCTCCTAGTGTGGGATTCTCAGTTTTTATTTATCTGGGAATGTCTTAATTTATCCTTAATTTTTGAAGGAAAATTTTTAGTTAATAGTCTTCCCCCTCCCCCACTACTTTTTGAGTATGTCATCATCTCATTACCTTCTGACCTCTATGGTTTTCTGATGAGAAATCAGCTGTTAATCTCATTCAAGACCCCCTTGAATATGATGGATCTTTTCTCTCTTGCTGCTTTCAAGATTTTCTCTTGGTTTTTGAGAGTTTGATTATGATATATGTAGGTGTGGATCTCCTTGATTTTATCCTATTTGGAGTTTGTTGGGGTTTTGAGATGTGTAGATTAATGTTTTTCATCAAATTTGGGACATTCTCAGGCATTATTTTTTCAACTATTCTTTTCTTCTCCTCTCTGGCTCCCATGAAATGTATGTGAACATGCTTTATGTGTTTCACAGATCTCTGAGGCTTTGTTCATTTCTTTTTTAAAACATTTTTTTAATGTTTTATTTTTATTATTGAGATACAGAGAGACACAGAACGTGAGCAGGGGAGGGGTAGAGAGAGGGGAGACACAGAATGTGAAGCAGGCTCCAGGCTCTGAGCTGTCAGCACAGAGCCCAATGCTGGCTCGAACTCACAAACTGTGAGATCATGACCTGAGCTGAAGTTGGCCACCCAACCAACTGAGCCACCCAGGCGCCCCTCACTTATTTTCTTTATTATTGGTTCTTTTGTTTTTCTATTCTGTTTCTTGGGTGGGAGGAATAATCCCGATTGACCTATCTTCAAGTTTGCTGATTCTTCTGCCTACTCAGATTTTCTGTTGAATCTGTCTAGGGAATTTTTTATTTTTATTATTTTAATTTTCACCTCCAGAATTTCTGTTTAGTTCTTTTTAAAACTAATTCCATGTATTGATTGATATTCTGTATTTGGTATAACATTATGCTTGTACTTCTAAAAATTATGTAGATATGGCTTTTTTTAAGTCTTTGAACATATTTAAAATAGCTGATTTAAAGTCCTTGGCTAGTAAGTTCAATGTCTGGGCTTCCTCAGAGATAGTTTCTATTGAATGCTTATTTTCCTGTGTATGGGCCATACTTTCTTTGCATATCTTGTAGTTTTTTCATTGAAAATAGGACATGTTAAGTAATATAATGTGGTAACACTCAAAAATCAGATTCCTCTCCTCTTCCAATGATTGTTTTTGTTGCCATTTGTTGTTGTTGCTGTTGGTATTTGTTTGCTTAGTAATTTTCCTGAACTAAATCTATAAAGTCTGTATTCTTTGTTGTATGTGGGCATTAGAGCCTTTGCTCAATTTTCTTATTAGTCAGCTAATAACTTGACAGAGATTTTCTTAAGTGTACAGGGCAAATAAGTCTCCCAGCATTTGGTGAAGGTCTTGGTGTGAATTTTGGAATATGCCTTCAATAGCAGGCAGTTTACAATTCTGCCTTAACTTTCACTTCCTGCTTGTGTAGAGGCTTAAGTTTAGCCAGAGTTTGCGGTCTTTTCAGATCTCTCCTGAGAATGTGCACAGCCCCAGGCATGCATGTAGCCTTCTAGATGCTAAATTGTACATATATACAAACCTCAATGATTCTTATCGCCACCTCATTCCCAGCTTTTCGTTTAAATTTTTTGGTCAGATTCTTCTGCCCCAACTCTTATTGCTGCTTAAAGTAGCTGTGATGTTAAATATTGCCACTGATTGTTCTTGACATGCTTCCTGGGTAAAAGGCTGTTGTGCTGAGTATACTCTGAGTCAGATCAAATAAAGAAAAGCTCTATAAATAGGTGTTTTTAGAGGATTGCTAGAGAGGTTAAATAATTACAGTTCACTGAAAATGTTATTTTTGGTGTATTCCAATCCTATTCTGTCCCCTCCAGTGGCTTCTGGCTGCTAGTTTTCACTGTGATTTGGGGGGATTTTCATTTTCAAGACTACTGTAGAGCTAAGGAGAGGGGAATGGGAATTGGAAAAGTTCAAACACCACAAATCTTGCTGATCTTACTGAGATTCAGTCATTTTTGTTGAACAAATGCTCCTCAGTTTGTTACAAGCATTTCGTTAATTTGAGAGTTCTGAAAAGTTGATTTTGACAATTTTTTGCCAGTGTTTTTGTTGCTTTTATGGAGAAATAGCCTTCCCCCTTATTCCATTCCATTATTCTTCATTCTGATCTTATGTAAATTTAATAATTGGGAAATTGTCATATAAAAGACATTTGAATTGGGATGCTGAGGGCAATCTGTTTGTGACATCTGTTACCCTGTTGGTCTTTAGGATTGATTTCACTGCCTATGCAAGTAGCCTATTTTCACCACTTCATCTTCAGCTTTCCTGAAGTTTTGCCCTTAGCTAATGAGGGTGACCTATTTAGATAATAGAGGGCAATTCTTTATTCAAGGTACCTGAAATATAATCTTATCCACCGATGTACATAATTATATAGTTTTCTGAGAGATGGTCTAATTTAGGCAGTCATGATTTTGTACTAAATTAAGCCTCTTTGACATAGATAGGTCATTTTCAACTGGGCAGGACTTGGGTATATTTGAATATATAGTTGGGAAGTTTATGTTTGCCTAATGATATTAAAAATAAAAGCTTTTATAAAATGAATATTACTATAATGCTGGGATGTATTTGTATATGTCTTATATTAAAACAAATGTACTGGTGAATTATTCTCCCTGTATATGTAGAATGTAACACATTTGTGACTAGAGAAAGCTCAAGCTTATCTTTTGTATCATTTGTGAAAAATATTTTTACTGACTAAATGAGGATTTTTAGTAAAACTTTAAGGGGATTGGCTATACTATCTACAAGGTCAAATTCCTAGTCATTAGAACTAAATAATGTTTTACATATAATTTTCCCTGTATCATTGTCTTATTATTTTAAAGTGCTCTTACATACTCTTAGTTTCACCAGAATACTGGGAGGTTCGTTTGTTGAGAGGTCCCATTTTGGGGTGAAGAAGTTTATGCAGATGTTGGTGATTTACACTATTGAATAACATGGCTGTGACCACATAGTGCACTTGTGGTAGCCCCTCTACCTCATTAGACCACTTCTCAATTAATTGTTTTATTCAGTGGTGTACATAAAAGAACACAGAGCTTGGAAGGCCTGTCACTTCCCAGCTGTATGTTCTTGAGCAAGTCGTTCAACTTCTTCGAGACTTATTATCTCATCCAGAAAATAAAACGAAGTTATCATAAACCTTGCCTCAAAAAGTTGCTATAATAATTAAATAAGATAAATGTATCTGTAAAGATAACTCTAAGCTATTAACCAAATGCTAGAAATTATTTTCCTCTTGAAAAGATTCAAAGGACACGACTTTGTTATTTTATTGTACGTAATTTATAGGGATAAGAGACCTATAAAACAATCACTAGCCTTCTGTAACCCAAACTGCTGCCTGTACTAATATGAATTAATGAAGCTTGATAACACATAGAATTATAATAGAATTATTTTGAATATTTTAATATTGTAGCATAAAAATAAAAATAATTTCAGATTCATTTACAAATTGTTAGATTAACTGTAGGTGAAAGGAGATTTTAGCTGGGTCAGGTTGGAGCTGGGGTAGGGTGGAAGGAGGGGTCTTTACTTTGGCTTGATGGGTTTAAGGCACTGTGCCAGCTACCGCTCATAGATTTAGAGTAAGAGGGCAGACTAGGATTCTCAGCACAGTCTCACAATGATTCCTCTAATGAACACTTCCTCTAACTATTAGGAATTTCTTCTACTCAGCTACATTAAAAATTCAGTCACTGCCTTTGTTAGTTCACTAATTTCTTGTTCAACAGACATTTATAATTCATCTTTTGAGCTAGGTAAATGCTCATGGTCAGTAGTATATATTCTATATGCAGGACCACCTGGTAGGAAACTGGACTATATAGATGCTCAGTATATATTTCTTTTTTTTAAATGTTTATTTATTTATTTTGAGAGAGAGAGAGCGTGTGAGTGTGTGCAAGCAGGTGAGGAGTAGAGAGAGGGAGAGAGAGAATCCCAAGCAGGATCCATGCTGTCAGTGAAGATCCCAATGCGGGGCTTGAACTCATGAATCATAAGATCTTGATCTGAGCCAAAATCAAGAGCCAGATGCTTAACCAACTGAGCCACTCAGTCATATTTTTGGTACATATATCAGCCCCTCAGTATGTATTTCTGATAATTTTTGTACTTTCCACTATTTAAAAAAAAGCTACTTGTTTGCATGGCATCTTTTCTTATGTGTGAGGTCATAGAAATCCCCAGGGAAAAGTATTCCAGAAGATCTGCTTTATGAACTGAACATTTTCATATTTTAGGGGATGTAATTTGGTTCACAGCATATGTCAGTTCAAGTGAAATGAGTTGTGTAGTAACACCATGTCATATGTTATAACCACAAGTATCCTGTCAAGCAGGTGGCATTACTCAGTTTATATAGGAGGAACTGAGCTTAGAGAACTTGCTCATAATCAAACAGCTGGTAAGTAGCCGAAGCATGATGTAAGCCCACATATCTCTGATAACAGCAGGTCTGGTTTGCCAATGTATCATCAATCTTTCTCACACCAACTGTGTTATAGACACTGTATTCAAGGATAATCATGAATACTTCTTAGAATTTTATAAAATTGAAGTGAAACCTGTTTAATGAAATATTATGGTAGTAAACACAGTAAAACATTGCCAAAGTTACATTGAATTAGATTTTGCCTTACAGTTCTTTTGTAAGGCAGATATCTATTGGAATATCTCTGCATCAATATGTGTAAGAAATAGACCACTTGGCAAACTTAAAAACTGAACTCTTAGAGCAAATATTATAAATGCTGGAGAAAGAATTGTTTTGGAAGAGTTCATGTTTACATTATCACGTGAATGCTTTTTCATTATTTCCCAAAAGCATTAATGAGCATTATTTTCAACTGGTTTCATGAGATTTTCATTTTTCATACCAGTTTTTAATATGGCTATATTGCTTTAATTTTAAGAGATCATTTTAGTTGCTTTTTCATTTGTTCAACACATAGTTAATAAGCAACTACTATATGCCAGGCACCATTCTGAGCATCATGAGAAAATTGGTAAGCAAAACAAAAATTTTAGGCTTATGGGGCTTATATGCTAACAGAGGGAAGAGATGAAAGATAAACAATTATTTTAATATCAGGTTAATATAATGCCAGACACTGATGAGTACTATGAAGAAAACTAAATCAGAATAAGGGGAGAGAGAGAGATTTGGAATGCTATTTTAGGCTGTGGAAGAAGCATTTGAGCAGAGAACTGCTAAGTGAGGGAACAAGCCTTGTGAATATCTGGAGGTGGAGCATTCCAGGCAAAGAAAAGAGTAAGCACAAAGGACTGGGGTGGAACTGGTTTGATGTGTTAAGGAGCCACCAGGAGGCCATTGAGGATGGAGCTCAGTGAGAAGAGAGCAGCAGATTCTAGAATCAGAGAGGTAGGCAGGGCCCTTGTCATGTGGGTTCTTTTACATCACAAAGACTTCGCATTTGTTCAAAATATAGCTAATGGACGGTTTTGAGTGTAGAGGGACAAGATTTGATTTATGTTTTCATAGGTCAGTCTGGCTGCTATGAGAAGAAATGACTAAAAGAAGGGCATGAATAGAAACAAAGAGATCACTTAGATTATTCCTATAAAGAGATCCTGTGGGGAGACAGAGGATGTGGCTTGGAATAGAGAGGAATGGTACAGAGTGAAGAAGCTGTCAGAGTCAAGATATATTTTGAAAGTAGAGCTGAGAGAACTGATGGCTTGGAGCCTGAAACCTGCTTCAGATTCTGTGTCTCCCTGTCTCTCTCTCTGCCCCTCCCTTGCTTGTGCTCTCTGTCTCTCTCAAAAGTAAATAAACATTTAAAAGAAAGAAAGAAAGTAGAGCTGAGAGTGTCCTGATGGTTTGCTGTGGAAAAAAAAGAGTCAAGGATGACTTCAAAGGTTTTAACCAAAGGAGCAAGTTAAATGGTAATGCCATTTGCTAAGATGGGGATTGTTAAGAGAGAGGAAGATGTTTGGGGGAATCAAGAGTTCTATTATGAACATGTAAAATTTGAGATGTGTATTAGACAGGTAAGTAGTGATGATAGAGACTAGAATTCAAGGGAGAGTTTCATGCTGGATTTAAGAATCTGAGAAACATCAGCCTAGAGGTGGTGTAGTGAGTTGAACTATATCCCCCAAAAGATATGTCTAAGGCCTCATCTCCCATAACTGTGAGTGTGTCCTTACTTGGGAATAGGATCTTTGCAGATGTAATTAAGAATCTTGGGATGAGATCATCCTAGATTGAGGGTGGACCCCTAAATCTAGTAATTAGTGTCTTTATAAGAGAAAAGAGAGGGAGATTTGGGAGACACACACAGGGAAGGACATGTGAAGATGGAGGCAGAGATTGGAACTATGCTATCATAGCCCAGAAACCCCCGGAGTCACCAGAGGTTGGAAGAGGCAAGGAAGGATCCTTCTCTGGAGCCTCTTATGGGAGTGATTGTAGCACTGCTAGCACTTTAAATTTCAGACTTCTGGACTCCAGAACTATGAGAAAATAAATTCCTGTTGTTTTAAGCCACTAGTGGTCATTTGTTGCAAGAGTCATAGGGAACTAATTCAGATAGTAATTCCTTGAGACTAGTTAAGATCATGTAGGAGATGAATATAGATAGGGAAGAGAAGCATGGTCAAGGAAATAGCTCTGGGGCTCTCCAAGTCTATTTTAGTAGTGTTGGAAGGGAGGAGAAAAAGCAGATGCCACTGAGAAGTGATAGAGAGCCAAGTGAACATGGTACTCCAGAAGGTACAGGAAAAGAGCATTTTGAGAAGGGCATTGTGATGGATGTGCTAAATGCTGCTGAGAGATCAAGGAGAATGATTTGGTAGGTCAAAGCTGAGCCTACTGTGAGGAAGCCCAATAACACAGTCAGAAATGGAACACAGGACTTGGTAACTACGGGGTAGTGAGATTTCCCTTATATTGTAATGAAGTGGTACACCCAACCTAATGGCATAAAAGGCAGGGCACCCATATGTCTTTGCCTCTCTGGCTTGGCAGTTTACCCAGTCCTGACAGGCTATATTCAACTTGAACCTTATCGTGCTCCTCTGTGAGGAACCAGGGAGGTGCTGGAAAGCTGCATCCATTCAGTCACTTGTATTCTTAGCCCTGAATTCTTCAAACTTGTTGCTGGAAGATTCAGTAGTAAACAGAAGGAAAGCAGCTTGAACTAGGTCTAAATCATCATTACCTCCAATCTTTGTATCTAAATCAGACTTTTATGTTTTCATCTAATAGAGACAAAGGTAGAGAACTGACCATTGGATTTGCCACATGAAAGTCATTGGTGGCTTTGATAACAAGGGCTTGGTAGGGCAGTCTCCTTAGAGAAGGTTCAGAAGGGACTTGAATGTGAGGAAGTAGAGATAGTATATAGGCAGCTCTTTCAAGTTTCACTGTAGAGGGAAGCAGGAAAGTAGGATACTAGTATAAATTCAAAAGAATGTTTTTGAAAGATGGGAGATATTAATAGCATGTTTGTGTGTTGATAAGAATAAGGCAGAAGAGAGATAAAATTGGTGAAGGACAGAGATGAGATAAATGTAGAAGAAATAGGATAAAGATAGGATAAATAGAAAAATCCTTGATTTTCTCAGGGAGTGGGAATATAATGTAGGGCACCTGTGGGTGCCATAGATAGGAGAGAATTAGATTGTCTCTCTATTTTAATAGTAGTGAAGGTATAGGATATGGATGCAGATGAGGTTAGTTGGTTAGATTGATTGGTAGGGAGAGCACTTTTTTCATGTTGAGTTTATTTATGATGGTATAATACCCATCTATCCTGGTTGGTTTTAATGGTCTTATAATAAAGACACCATGTTTACACTGCTGTTCAACATCTGCATATTTTTATAGACACTGCTATACCCTAGCTGACAGTTCATCATAAAGAGACACTCACATTTCCTGTAAAGAAAGCAGAGGAGTCAGTCCCAACAGTGGTATTGATTTATTACTTGAGCATGAGTTCATTACCCATGAAGACTCTCATTGTGCCTTTTATTTTCTGGGCACAGCAGTATTTTAGCATTACCCATCAAGTTTGTCGTCTACAATAGAACACTGTTCAAAGGCCTCACTAGGGAGGCAAATGTGTCTAGAAATTCCCTTCATGGTGATTTATTTCACAGCAAATGAATTTCGTTTCTAAATCTAGCATGACCAGAGGTCTTCCTAGAGTATAAAAACACTCCGCGAGGACTGTAAGACCTCTGGTTGGGAAGAGAGTAACATTTTCTCTTGAGATGAAATTTGTGAATTGGGTCAGAATTTACCATGAAGCTGGAGGTAGACTTCTTTATTTGTTTTCTGGAGGTGTGTTCAACCAACATCTTTAAGCTTGTGCCTTTCAACAAGTCTCTGTCTTCAACCTAGAAAAAGTTAAAGTCCATGGGTGATGTAAGCTGATATTGATTGACCTTTAGCAATATTTAGCAGGCATTTACTTTTCTGTCTGGTCATGGAGGTGCTGTTAACTTGAACAGAAGCTTCAAGCCTCCAGGCATTAAATCAGCATTCAGAGTATGGTGACTGTGTTTATAAAATACAAGTATAAGAGCAATCCACGGAGAAAAACCCATTTTTCAGGCAGTGTATCTTTCTCTGTAGGTATTATTTTTCCCCAGTTGGATTCTCATTTTACCTTGAAATTCTTAGCATAAA
This sequence comes from Leopardus geoffroyi, assembly GCF_018350155.1. Taxonomy (NCBI): domain Eukaryota; kingdom Metazoa; phylum Chordata; class Mammalia; order Carnivora; family Felidae; genus Leopardus; species Leopardus geoffroyi. The sequence continues at coordinate 55,301,678 of NC_059338.1, read as the reverse complement.
TATTTGACCATATTAAAAAAATTAATAGATCTTAAATAATTGCATTAAGAATCCAAATACCACCTGATACTAATTGAATCAATTAATATGTGTGAAGATATCACTCTTTAAGAAGAAATAACTCAGTGTGTATCTCATAGAAGCCATGTTTTAACTTCTTAAGGGATATAGTTTTGAGCTTATTTCTAACATGAATGCAACTCCTAAAATCAATCAATGTTTTTTGTTTTTGTTTTTTTAAATGGACAAAGAGCTAAGAACAGAGGCTGAAAACAAAAGCATCTGTGGTCTTTGAAAAAGTTGATTTATATCAGTTCTCTTCAATCAATAAATCTTTTAAATTGAGAAGCACTAGGTACTAGGCTTGAACAATGTCTAAGTTAGACAATTTACTCTTAAGAAAGCAGGGCCCTCAAGTACACATGATCTTGCAGTCCTGATCAAAACTTTGATAGGAGGCTTATGGAGTATATCATCATAATATTATACTCTGAAGTCTGAGAATTACAAATGCACATTTCAAATGCATGTTACTATTTTGCATTGTATGTACTTCAATTTTAAAAGTTACATGCATATGCAATTCAAGTAAGTTTGCCAATCTTATGTTAGAAATCAGCCCCTTTGCAGAGAGAATCGTGCATCTGTAGATTGGTTAAATGGGCTTGCCAAAGTGTACAGAACTTCCATCTGAGCTTTAAAAAGTTTGTTGAGTCTTAGAACTATATCTAAGATTTATCTACATATATATATATATTACATATAATTCTTTATATCTATATTTATGTATAGAAATAAAAAGTATGTTGAATCTTAGAATTGGAAACATGACCACAAAAATACTTATCTTACAAGGCTTAAAAAAATCTTTTTTATAAAAGTGTATATTTTTCATATAGTATTTTTATTAGGAAAAATAAAATGGCCTGGATTATAAAACTTACCATCCAAAAGAATAGGTTTAGAACTTGAATATGCATATGTATAGATGACATTTGAATTCTTTTAAAAAAATAGGAATAAAAGAGAAAAATGAGAGGGCATTTTGGCAAAAGTGAATACACTGTTAAAATGTTATTATTGTCATCAAGATATTATCAGTGTAACAAGCCATGGAGATATGGATTCCTAAAACTGACACGTTCATCCCTTTTGCCACTTGGGGTCACTGTAAAGACATTGCTTGAACAAATCTCAAATTTCCCAGAGGTGCTCTTTGTGAAATTTGAATGAAATTTGAATGTGGAGAAAAACACTATTTATGAGAATGACTAAAAAAATAAATAAGAAAGCAATAAAACAATTGAAATTAATACCGAAAGGAGCTAAGCAAATAGAACAAAGCCCTAAGCCAGTAAAAGGAATGAAATAATAAAAATTAGAGCAGAAATAAATGAAAAAGAGACTAGAAAAACATAGAAAAGATCAATGAAATCGGGTACATGGAAAAGATCAACAAAATTATAAACCTTTAGCCAGATTCATCAAGAAAAAAAGAGATCTCAAAAATAAAATCAGAAATGAAGGAGGAGAAATAACAACCAATACCACAGAAATAAAAAGGATTATAAGAGAAGAGAATATGAAAAATTATATGCCAAAAAAAATGGACAACCTACAAAAAATGGATAAATTCCTAGAAATATATAACCTTCCAAAACTGAATCAGGAAGAAACGGAAAATTTGAATGGACCCACTGTTAGCAGTGAAATAGAATCATTAGCCAAACAAATAAAAGTTCAAGACCAGATGGCTTCACAGGTGAATTCTACCACACACTTAAAGAAGAGTTGATACCTGTCTTCTGAGTGCTCCAAAATATAGAAAAGGAAGAGAAGTTTCCAAATTAATTCTATGAGGCCAGCATTACCTTGATACCAAAAGCAGATAAAGACACTACAAAAAAAAAAAAAAAAAGAAAGAAAGAAAAGAAAACTACAGGCCAATATCTCTGATGAACATAGATGCAAAAATCCTCAACAAAATATTAGCAAACCAAAATCAACAATACATTAAAAAAATCATTCACCATGATCAAGTGGGATTTATTTCAGGGACATAAAGGTGGTTCAGTACTCACACATCAATCAATGTGATACATCACATTAACAAGAGAAAGGATAAAAACCATGTCATCACCTCACTAGATGCAGAAAAAGCATCTGATGAAGTACAACATTCACTCATGATGAAAACTTTCAACAAAATGGGTTTTGAGGGAACATACCTCAACATAATAAAGGCCATTTATGAAAAGCACACAGCTAATATCATAGTCAGTGGTGAAAAAACCAAGAGCTTTTCCTCTAAGAGCAGAAACAAGACCAGGGTGTTCACTGTCACTACTTTTATTCAACATGGTATTGGAAGTCATAGCCACAGCAGTCTGGCAAGAAAAAGACATAAAAGGCATCCAAATTGGTAAAGAAGAAGTAAAACTGTACTCTTTGCAGATGATATGACACTATATTTAGAAAACCCTAAAGAATCCATGAAAAAAACTATTAGAACTGATACATGAATTCAGTAAGGTTTGCAGGATACAGAATTAATATATAGAATTATGTTGCATTTCTATACACTAATAATGAAGTAGTAGAAATAGAAATTAAGAAAGTCCCATTTACAATTGCATCAAAAAGAATAAAATACCTAGGAATAAACTTAACCAAGAAGGTGAAAGACCTATACTCTGATAACCATAAAATACTGACTAAAGAAATTGAGGATTCCACAAACAAATTCATATTCTATGTGCATGGATTGGAAGAACCAGTATTGTTAAAACGTGCATACTACCCAAAGCAATCTACAGATTTCATGCAATCCCTTTCAAAATACCGATAGCATTTTTCATAGAACTAGAACAAATATTGCTAACATTTGTATAAAACCACAAAAGACCCTGAAGAGCCAAAGCAATTTTAAGAAAGAAAAACAAAGCTGGAGGTATCAGAACCCTAGAGTTCAAGATATACTGAAAACTGTAGTAATCAAAACAGTATGGTACAGGCACAAAAGCATAGATCAGTGAAACAGAACAGAAAGTCCAGAAATAAACCCATGCTTTTATGGTCAATTAATTTACAACAAAGGAGGCAAGAATACAGTGGGAAAAAGATAGTCTCTTCAACAAATACTGTAGGGAAAACTGGACAGCCACATACAAAAAATAAAACTGGACCACTTTCTCATATCATACAAAATAAACTCAATGGATTACCTCCTACAAAAATAAACTCAAAATGGACTACAGATCTAAATGTGAAACTTAAAACCTTAAAATTCTTAGAAGAAATTACTACAGGCAGTAATTTCTTTGACATTGGCCATAGAAACATTTTTCTAGATATGTCTCCTCTGGCAAGGAAAACAAAAGCAAAGATTAAACTAATGGAACTATACCAAAATAAAAATCTTCTGCACAGCAAAAGAAAACATCAATAAAATGAAAAGACAGTCTACTGAATGGAGAAGTTATTTGCATATATTACATTTGATAAGGTGTTAATATCCAAGATGTATAAAGATCTTACACAACTCAACACCAGAAAACCAAATAATCCAATTAAAAATGGGCAGAAGATAGGAATAGACACTTTTCCCAAGAAGACATACAGATGGCCAAAGACACATGCTCAAAATCACTAATTATCAGTGAAATGCAAATCAAAATCACAATGAGATATCACCTCACACCTGCAAGAATGACTAAGATCAAAAAGACAAGAAATAACAAATGTTGACAAGGATGTAGAGAAAAATGAACCATCATGCATTGTTGGTGGGAGTCAAATTGGTACAGGGACTGTGGAAAATGTTATTCAGTTTCCTCAAAAAATTAAAAATAAAATTACCATATGATCCAGTAATTCTACTACTGAGTATTTACCCAAAGAAAACAAAACCACTAATTTGAAAAAAATATATGCACTTTTATGTTTATTGAAGCATTATTTACAATAGCCAAGATATGCAGGCAACCCAAGCGTCCACCAATGGATAAAGAAAATGTAGCATATATATATGCAATGAAATTGACTCAGCCATAAAAAAGAATGAAATCTTGCCATGTGCAACAATATGAATGGACCCAGAGAGTAAAATGCTAAGTGAAATTAATCAGACAGAGAAAGACAAGTATATGATTTCACTCACTTGAGGAATTTAAGAATTAAATGAACAAGAAAAAAAAAGAGACAGAATCTGAAGGGAAGATGGCGGCATAGGAGGACGCTGGGCTCACCTCCTCTTGCTGATCACTTAGCTTCCACCCACACCTGCCTAAATAACCCAGAAAACCACCAGAAGACTAGCAGAACGGATTCTCCAGAGCCAAGCGTAGACGAGAGGCCCACGGAAGAGGGTAGGAAGGGTGGAGAGGCAGTGCTTGCTACACGGACTGGCGGGAGGGAGCCAGGGCGGAGCAGTGGCCTGCCGGTCAAGCAGAGCCCCGAGTCTGGCTGGCAAAAGTGGAGGGGCCAGACGGAGTGTGTTCTGACAGCAAGCGGGACTTAACATCTGAATGGTTATAAGTTGACAGCTCTGCTCATAGAGCGGGAGGGCTGGAGGACAACGGGAGGGAGAGTTGTTGAGCCCTGGAGGACAGAGCTCAGCTTGGCAGGGAACAAAGGCGCTCGCCAGCGCCATCTCCCTCGCCCATCCCCTGGCCAAAATCCCAAAGGGAATCAGTTCCTGCCAGGGAACTTGCTTGCACCGTGCAAACACCCAAGGCTGTGCTTCTGCCGATCCATCCCTCCCCGTGCCGCAGGGCTCCTCCCGAAGCGGATCTCCGAAGGAAAAGTGAGCTGAGCCTGCCCCTCCCGCCCCTGTGCACCTTGCCGATCCACCCCAGCTAATACTCCAGATCCCCAGCACCACAAGCCTGGCAGTGTGCAAATACCCCAGATGGCCACGCCACCCCACAGTGAATCCCGCCCCTAGGAGAGGGGAAGAGAAGGCACACACCAGTCTGACTGTGGCCCCAGCGGTGGGCTGGGGACAGACATCAGGTCTGACTGCGGCCTGCCCACTAACACAAGTTATTCAAGACAGCAGAGGGGAAGTGCCCCGCAGTTCCGCACCACTCCAGGGACTATCCAAAATGACGAAACGGAAGAATTCCCCTCAAAAAAAACCTCCAGGAAATAACGACAGCTAACGAACTGATGAAAAACAATTTAAGCAATATAACAAGTGAATTTAGAATAATAGTCATAAAATTAATCGCTGGGCTTGAAAACAGTATAAACGACAGCAGAGAATCTATTGCTACAGTGATCAAGGGACTAAGGAACAGACAGGAGGAGCTAAAGAATGCTATTAATGAGCTGCAAAATAAAATGGAGATGACCATGGCTCGGATTGAAGAGGCAGAGGAGAGAATAGGTGAACTAGAAGATAAAATTATGGAAAAAGAAGAAACTGAGAAAAAAAGAGATAAAAAAATCCAGGAGTATGAGGGGAAAATTAGACAACTAAGTGATGCACTAAAGAGAAATAATCTACGCATAATTGGTATTCCAGACGAGGAAGAGAGAGGGAAAGGTGCTGAAGGTGTACTTGAAGAAATAATAGCTGAGAACTTCCCTGATCTGGGGAAGGAAAAAGGCATTGAAATCCAAGAGGCACAGAGAACTCCCTTCAGACGTAACTTGAATCGATCTTCTGCATGACATATCTTAGTGAGACTGACAAAATACAAGGATAAAGAGACAATTCTGAAAGCAGCCAGGAATAAACATGCTCTAACATATAAAGGGAGACCGATAAGACTAATGACGGATCTCTCCACTGCAACTTGGCAGGCCAGAAAGGAATGGCAGGAAATCTTCAATGTGATGAACAGAAAAAAATATGCAGCCGAGAATCCTCTATCCAGCAAATCTGTCATTTAGAATAGAAGGAGATAAAGGTCTTCCCAAACAAATAAACTGAAGGAATTCATCATAACTAAAACAGCCCTACAAGAGATCCGAAGGGGGATCCTGTGAGACAAGGTACCAGAGACATCACTACAAGCATGAAATCTACAGACATCACAATGACTCTAAACCCATATCTTTCTATAATAACACTGAATGTAAATGGACTAAATGCTCCAACTGAAAGACATAGGGTATCATAATGGATAAAAAACAAGACCCATCTATTTGCTGTCTACAAGAGACTCATTTTAGACCTGAAGACACTTTCAGATTGAAAGTGAGGGGATGGAGAACTATTTATCATGCTACTGGAAGTCAAAAGAAAGCTGGAGTAGCCATACTTATATCAGACAAACTAGACTTTAAATTAAAGGCTGTAACAAGAGATGAAGAAGGGCATTATATAATAATTACAGGGTCTATCCATCAAGAAGAACTAACAATTGTAAATGTCTATTATCTGAATACAGGAGCCCCCAAATATATAAAACAATTACTCACAAACATAAGCAACCTTATGGATAAGAATATGGTAATTGCAGGGGACTTTAATACCCCACTTACAACAATGGATAGATCATCTAGACACATGGTCAATAAAGAAACAAGGACCCTGAATGATACATTGGATCAGATGGACTTGACAGATATATTTAGAACTCTGCATCCCAAAGCAACAGAATATACTTTCTTCTTGGGTGCACATGGAACGTTCTCCAAGATAGATCACTTACTGGGTCACAAAAGAGCCCTTCATAAGTATACAAGAATTGAGATCATACCATGCACACTTTCAGACCACAATGCTATGAAACTTGAAATCAACCACAGGAAAAAGTCTGGAAAACCTCCAAAAGCATGAAGGTTAAAGAACACCCTACTAAAGAATGAATGGGTCAACCAGGCAATTAGTGAAGAAATTAAAAAATATATGGAAACAAACGAAAATGAAAATACAACAATCCAAATGCTTTCACAGGAGTGAAGGCAGTCCTGAGAGGAAAATACATTGCAATCCAGGCCTATCTCAAGAAACAAGAAAAATCCCAAATACAAAATCTAACAGCACACCTAAAGGAAATAGAAGCAGAGCAGCAAAGACACCCCAAGCCCAGCAGAAGAAGAGAAAAATAAAGATCAGAGCAGAAATAAACAGTATAGAATCTGAAAAAACTGTAGAGCAGATCAGTGAAACCAAGAGTTGGTTTTTTGAAAAAATAAGCAAAATTGATAAACCTCTAGCCAGGCTTCTCAAAAAGAAAAGGGAGATGACCCAAATAGATAAAATCATGAATGAAAATGGAATTATTACAACCAATCCCTCAGAAATACAAGCAATTATCAGGCAATACTATGAAAAATTATATGTCAACAAACTGGACAACCTGGAAGAAATGTACAAATTCCTAAACGCCCACACACTTCCAAAACTCAAACAGGAGGAAATAGAAAGTTTAAACAGACCCATAACCAGCGAAGGAATTGAATCAGTTATCAAAAATCTCCCAACAAATAAGAGTCCAGGACCAAATGGCTTCACTGGGGAATTCTCCCAGACATTTAAGCAGAGATAATACCTATCCTTCTCAAGCTATTCCAAAAAATAGAAAGGGAAGGAAAACTTCCAGACTCATTCTATGAAGCGAGTATTACTTTGATTCCTAAACCAGACAGAGACCCAGAAAAAAAAGAGAACTACAGGCCAATATCCCTGATGAATATGGATGCAAAAATTCTCAGCAAGATACTAGCAAAACTAATTCAACAGCTTATAAAAAGAATTATTCACAATGATCAAGTGGGATTCATTCCTGGGATGCAGGGCTGGTTCAACATTCGCAAATCAGTCAATGTGATACATCACATTAATAAAAGAAAAGATAAGAACCATATGATCTTGTCAATCGATGCATAAAAAGCATTAGACAAAATTCAGCATCCTTTCGTAATAAAAACGCTCGAGAAAGTCGGGATAGAAGGAACACACTTAAACATCATAAAAACCATTTATGAAAAGCCCACAACTAATATCATCCTCAATGGAGAAAAACTGAGAGCTTTCCCCCTCAGATCAGGAACGTGACAGGGATGTCCACTCTCACCGCTGTTGTTTAACATAGTGTTGGAAGTTCTAGCATCAGCAATCAGACAACAAAAAGAAATCAAAGGCATCAAAATTGGCAAAGAGGAAGTCAAGCTTTCACTTTTTGCAGATGACATGATATTATACATGGAAAACCCGATAGACTCCACCAAAAATCTACTAGAACTGATACATGAATTCAGCAAAGTTGCAGGATACAAAATCAATGTACAGAAATCAGTTGCATTCTTATACACTAATAATGAAGCAACGGAAAGACAAATCAAGAAACTTATCCCATTCACAATTGCACCAAGAAGCATAAAATACCTAGGAATAAATCTAACCAAAGATGTAAAAGATCTGTATGCTGAAAACTATAGAAAGCTTATGAAGGAAATTGAAGAAGATATTAAGAAATGGAGAAACATTCCGTGCTCATGGGTTGGAAGAATAAATATTGTTAAATGTCAATATTACCCAAAGCTATCTACACATTCAATGCAATCCCAATCAAAATTGCACCAGCATTCTTCTTGAAGCTAGAACAAGCAATCCTAAAATTCATATGGAACCACAAAAGGCCCCAAATAGCCAAAGTAATTTTGAAGAAGACCAAAGCAGGAGGCATCACAATCGCAGACTTTAGCCTCTACTACAAAGCTGTCATCATCAAGACAGCATGTTATTGGCACAAAAACAGACACATAGACCAATGGAATAGAATAGAAACCCCAGAACTAGACCCACAAAAGTATGGCCAACTCATCTTTGACAAAGAAGGAAAGAATATCCAATGGAAAAAAGACAGTCTCTTTAACAAATGATGCTGGGAGAACTGGACAGTAACATGCAGAAGAATGAAACTAGACCACTTTGTTACACCATTCACAAAAATAAATCAAAATGGATAAAGGACCTGAATGTGAGACAGGAAACCATCAAAACCCTAGAGGAGAAAGCAGAAAAAGACCTTTTTGATCTCAGCCGCAGCGATTTCTTACTTGACACATCCCCAAAGGCAAGGGAATTAAAAGCAAAAATGAACTGTTGGGATCTCGTCAAGATGAAAAGCTTCTGCACAGCAAAGGAAACAATCAACAAAACTAAAAGGCAACCAATGGAATGGGAAAAGATATTTGCAAATGACATATCGGACAAAGGGCTAGTAAAATCTATAAAGAGCTCACCAAATTCCACACCCGAAAAACAAATAATCCAATGAAGAAAAGGGCAGAAAACATGAATAGACACTTCTCTAAAGAAGACTTCCAGATGGCCAACAGGCACATGAAAAGATGCTCAACCTCACTCCTCATCAGGGAAATACAAATCAAAACTACGCTCAGATATACCTCATGCCAGTCAGAGTGGCCAAAATGAACAAATCAGGAGACTATAGATGCTGGAGAGGATGTGGAGAAATGGGAACCCTCTTGCACTGTTGGTGGGAATGCAAACTGGTGCAGCCACTCTGGAAAACAGTGTGGAGGTTCCTCAAAAAATTAAAAATAGACCTACCCTATGACCCAGCAATAGCACTGCTAGGAATTTACCCAAGGGATACAGGAGTACTGATGCCTAGGGGTACTTGTACCCCAATGTTTATAGCAGCACTCTCAACAATAGCCAAATTATGGAAAGAGCCTAAATGTCCATCAACTGATGAATGGATAAAGAAATTGTGGGGGCGCCTGGGTGGCGCAGTCAGTTAGGCGTCCGACTTCAGCCAGGTCACGATCTCGCGGTCCGTGAGTTCGAGCCCCGCATCAGGCTCTGGGCTGATGGCTCAGAGCCTGGAGCCTGTTTCCGATTCTGTGTCTCCCTCTCTCTCTGCCCCTCCCCCGTTCATGCTCTGTCTCTCTCTGTCCCAAAAATGAATAAACGTTGGGAAAAAAAAAAAAAAAGAAATTGTGGTTTATATACACAATGGAGTACTACATGGCAATGAGAAAGAATGAAATATGGCCCTTTGTAGCAACGTGGATGGAACTGGAGAGTATTATGCTAAGTGAAATAAGCCATACAGAGAAAGACAGATACCATATGTTTTCACTCTTATGTGGATCCTGAGAAACTTAACAGAAACCCATCGGGGTGGGGGGGCGGGGGGGGGGAAGGAAAAAAAAAAAAAGAGGTTAGAGTGAGAGAGAGCCAAAGCATAAGAGACTCTTAAAAACTGAGAACAAACTGAGGGTTGATGGGGGGTGGGAGGGAAGGGAGGGTAGGTGATGGGTATTGAAGAGGGCATTTTTTGGGATGAGCACTGGGTATTGTATGGAAACCAATTTGACAATAAATTTCATATATTAAAAAAAAGAAAAAAGAGACAAATAATAAAACAGACTTTTATTTATGTATTTTAATGTTTCTTAATTTTTGAGAGAGAGGTAGAAGAGAGAGAGAAAATATGAGTGGGGAAGGGGGAGAGAGAGAGAGGGAGACAGAATCCAAATCCGGCTCCTGGCTCTGAGCTGTCAGCACAGAGCCCAATGTGGGGCTTGAACTCATAAACTGAGAGATCATGACCTGAGCTGAGGTTGAATGCTTCACTGACTGAGCCACTCACGCCCCAGTAAAACAGACTTTTAAATACAGAGAGTCAACTGGTGGTTACCAGAGGGAAGGTAGTTGGGGAGAGAGGTGAATGAAATAGATAAAGGGGATTAAGAGATACAAACTTGCAGTTACAACATAAATAGGTCACAAGGATGAAAAGTACAGCATAGATAATATAGTCAATAAGATGATAATAATGTTGTTTGGTGACAGATGGTGACTATACTTGACTCTGGTAAGTATTAGGTAATATATAGAATTGTTGAATCATATTATACACCTGAAACTAATATAACACTGCATGTTAATTATACCTCAATAAAAAAAGAAAAAAGAAAGCAATAAAACATATTTTCCCTTAATTATAATTGCATACTCATGATCTGAATCTTTTTTTTCTCACGAATTCTCTTCATATTAATATATGGATGAATGTTGCATTGCTAGTCATGTCTTCTTTGTTCCAAAACTCAAAGACATTTGAAACACAATAATAGTAACCTGTACAATTAAATCTGAATCCCGAATTCTGATAGCATCATGAGCATCTAACATTCTCTTGGCATAGTAGTTTTTTTTAAGTTGCTATAGAAACATATTCTATAAGCCATTCTCAGAATGTTTATCTAAACCAGATCTATATAGTTATTTTGTGGGCAATATAAATAAAATATGACCATTAAATAAATACAAAATTCTTCTAAATTTTTGTAAGAACTTCATTCTCCCTGTCTTTCCCTTTCCTTCCTCCCTCTAGCCTACTCCCATCCTTTCTCTTCATTCCTTTTTTTCTCCTCCTCTGCAACATCTCTTGAATGTTTGCTATGATCCATGAGTAGGAGAACCATTTCTTCCACAGAGACAAGAGTGAAATAAGAAAATACATGCAGATAGAGGCTGATTTATATCTGGAGAGGCATTTGAAGAATTTATTGCCTGTTAACATAGATATTTCTAAGTCAGAGCAAGCCTGTTGGCTGAGAAAGAACTGGGAGTGGGGTGAGGAAGGAGGTTAGGAGAGACGGGGTTGTGTAAGATGTTTGAGAAGAGAGGTATTTTGAACAGCCACTGTGGAGAAAGGGAAAAGGAGAAAGTGGACCAACAGTAAAGAACTCCACTGAGGCCAGAGTCGATCTGCACCAAGCTTCAGGCTTGTGTGATTCCCAGAAACATTCAGAACAAGGGGGTCAAAAGAGGCAAATATTTTGATTACTTTTGAGTTAGAATTTTGAAGGGTTAGTTGGATGGAAGACAAAATGCGCAAAAGAGTTAAGGATATTGGAAAAATAATAATTGGGGAGCTAGACTGTAAAATCCTTGCAAGAAGGGAAGAAAACGAAGCCAAAAAGACCTGTAAATTTGGGGGGAATTGGGTGGTTCAGTGATGGAATTCTGGATGAGATTGGAGAATAGCAATGCATTATTCATAGTAGGTGAATAAAAGAATTGGAAGACTAGGAGTTTGTGGTCTTTAGAGTATTGGAGCTTATGATTTACAGCTGGAACAAGTCCAGGTTATAAATGTCCAGGATGTGGTCATGGGAGGAAATTGCTAAAATGGCATGCAGGTGAAAATCATTGAAAAGAAGAGCTCAAGAGACTCAATACAGCAAGAGAACTAGCTACATCATCCTCACATACATTGATGCTGCCCAGATAATGGTGGACATAAGGGTAGTAAGAAGTACCATGATTCTAAAACCTTCGATAAAGTGTGTGTGTGTGTGTGTGTGTGTGTGTGTGTGTGTGTGTGTGTGTGTAAGATGGATATCTCAGCATTTGGTAGAAGACAGCAACAAAGTGTAGTAGAGGGTGCTGTAACCAGATGATGTAAAGCTCCAAAGCAATGTTTTTTATGTGAAGGTAGAAGATTTTGGTTTGGAGCAGCACTGAGGATTAAGAAAACTTTATTAACCTTCATTCTCTTCTCCAACCCTGGGCTCCGTGAAGCCTGGAAGAGTATACAGTTTGCAGTCTCCACCTGAGACACATGAAGGAGAGATCTGGGTTTAAATGAAGGCAAAGAGGTGAGAGCTATTGTTTAGATCAGAGCATAAGTGTGTTGGAGTAATTTGATGACAAAGATGGTTCCAGATGGCACAGTGGAAAGGATTGGCAGAAAGGCAGCAAGGGGAGGAAGCGGGAAGCATGTTGGAATGAAGGTACATGCTGTTCTGCTGAAATAACCAAGAAATGTTCTTAAGAAACTTTGCCTTAAAAAGAAATTATTAATAAAAGCATAAGACATATGCAATTATATTTTAAAACAGTGCAACCTAGTGGATAATAGCAGAAACTCTGGAGCCAAGCTGCTTGGATTTGAATCCTGGCTCTACAAGTTAATAGCTGTGTCATCTTGGGCAAATTTCTTCATCTATCCATGTCTGAGTTTCCATATCTATGAAATGGGGATAATAATAATACCTTCCTTATTAGATTGTTACAAATTTTAATAAATAAATGTCTATAAAGTACTTAGAAAAGTACCTGTCACATATTAAGCTCTATAGAAGTTTTACATAAAATTAATTTCTTTCATTGATTAAAAAGTGGGATTGTGGCTGTTGAGTTTCAGGCTTGCAAAGTCATTTTTTTACTGCAGGAATTTCTGTTATAAAAGACCTTTAAAAATCCATAGATAGTTGTAGTATTTTCAGGAAGTGTATAGATGCTAAATTTAAATTTCACTCAACAAAGTTAACCCTTGCTGTCCACTTCCTTCTTGCCTGTCTTTTCTTATGGTTGTCAACATTATCACTTGTCAAAGGTTCCTTGCATTCACGTGTTGTTATCTTTATAACCCATTATGATGCGCCACCCTTTCAAAAAACAGTTGTATTACCTATGTAACTGTGTGTATGTGTGTAAACCACAGTTTTTGGTAATGGTGCCTCTAGCTGTCTATATAATGCAAATCATGTTCCCTGTTTAGTAGATCCCAGCAGAGCAGAAGGACTTAATGGAAACTTTTGCTGTGGGAGAAATTCTCATTCAGAGGAGCTTGGATTTGGTTTGAGTGTGAAGGGTGACATTAAAAAAGAGTGATCTGGTGCTTTCAACTAGTCCCAAGTTAACCAGCTAAGATTCCAGTTAAAAGAGTGTCCATGCTGTTGCCAACAGAGTCCCTGGATGGTGTTCTGGGCCAGATCATTTTGTGGTCAGCAGTCAGCAGTCAGCAGTTTGAGTTATCTGTTCAGGATGCCAGATAGATTACTAAGGGCTGTGTGCAGAGCCTGATTAGTTGTTGTCTACAGTAAAAACCGTATGAGAAAGGCAAGAGTAGAAAATACATAATAGTCCCAGGACCACGCAATGACAAAATCCTGCTGGGCAGACACTGTGAAGACTTTCAGGTCCTACCCTGGCAGTGAAAGAAGTTTCTTGATTAAATCCTAAGTGTGCTTTCTTGGAGGAATGCCCTGGTACGTAGTCCATTGTTCTCCCAGGACTCCTCCTTCTGGGAGTTTGTTCTTTGTTTGTTAACCTCTATGACAAATCTGACAAATCTGAAGTGGAAATGAGGGATTTTGACCTACTCAGGAAATGCACAGCTTTTACATCCTGCTGTCTACTTGTAAAAACTTGGGGCCATAAATATTGCTTTAAAGACGAATACTATCAAAATCTCTTTTAGGCCAAGCTTTTTGTTTCTTTGGGAACATAATTTCTTAAACATTCAGTCAGCTTCACTATCTGTTTCTAGTTAATTCCATGTACAAATAATTCTGTGTACAAAACTTCTTCCTAGACATAAATCCTGAATATATACTATTTCTTTGTTTCCTTGCCACCAGTACCCTTCCCCCACCCCTTTCTTTCTCTTTCAACTTACTGGGGTTACCTTGAGGCTACCTGAGACTATAGGTTTGGAAGGGGAGGTGTGCATTTTAAGTGTAAAGTTTGATGAGTTTTGACAAATATATACACTCACATAACTACCACCACAACCAAGATAAAGAATATTTCCATCACCTATAAAGGTTTTCTTGTATTCCTTTTCATCATCTCAGCCTGGTCCCCCACTCCTTGCTGCGGGAAACTACTGATCTGCTTTTTGTCACTATAAATTAGATTTGTCTTTTCTAGAGTTTCATATACAATAGAATCGTATGGAAAATACTCTTGGTGCCTGACTTCTTTTGCTTAGCATGTTTCTTGATATTCATCCATGCTGCTGCATTTTTCAATAGTTCATTCTTCTAAATTGTTGAATACTATTTCATTATATGGACATGTCACATTTAGTTGATCCATTCACCTGTGATGGAATTTTAGTTTATATCCTAATAGGTGATTACAAATAAAGCTGCTACAAATATTTATAAATAAGTTTTATCTATTCATATGTTTTCATTTCACTTGGGAAAATACAGAAGAGTGGAATTGCTGGGTAAGTGTATGTTTAGTATTTTCAAGAAACCCCTAACCTCTTCTCCAAAGTGATGTACAACTTTTCTTCGTAGCAGCAACATATGAAAGTTTCAGTTGCTCCACATACTCACCAACACTTGGTATTTTTAGTTTTATTTTAGTTGCAATCACTGTAATGTCTGTGTCATGGTATTGATTTGCATTTCTCTGATGACTCATGATGCTGAGCATCTTTACATGTCCTTATAGGCCATTCATAGATTTTCTTTTGTGAAGTGTCATTCAAATCTTTTGCCTATTTTATTTTTTTATTTTTTTAAAAAAAAAATTTTTTTTTCAACGTTTATTTATTTTTGGGACAGAGAGAGACAGAGCATGAATGGGGGAGGGGCAGAGAGAGAGGGAGACACAGAATGGGAAACAGGCTCCAGGCTCTGAGCCATCAGCCCAGAGCCGGATGCGGGGCTTGAACTCACGCACCACGAGATCGTGACCTGGCTGAAGTCGGACGCTTAACCGACTGCGCCACCCAGGCGCCCCTCTTTTGCCTATTTTAAATGATCTGTGTTCTTAGTATTGTTATGAGATTTAAAAAAATATATTTTGACCCAGATCTTTTACCATGTACTATAACCATTTCTTTGTTTATAGCTTGCTTGTAAATTATTATTTCACCATATCTTTTAAAGAATAAGTTTTATTTATTTGTTTCTTAGAGATTTTTTATTTTTATTTTTTCAAAGAACAAGTTTTCAATGATGTACAATTTATTAATTTTTAAAACATGATCTACATGTTTTTATCTTGTGGATAAAACATCCTTTCTATGAAATCTTCATCTTACTGAGGTTGGCAGAGATTTTTATTCCTACGTTTTATTTTAGAAGTTTTATAGTTTTAGCTTTAAATTTGGGTCTGAAAAAACAAATTTAGGTCTGTGAACCTTTTCTTTTTTTTTTTTTTAATTTAAAATTTTTTTTTTTTTTTTTTTTTTTTTTTTTTTTCAACGTTTATTTATTTTTTGGGACAGAGAGAGACAGAGCATGAACGGGGGAGGGTCAGAGAGAGAGGGAGACACAGAATCGGAAACAGGCTCCAGGCTCTGAGCCATCAGCCCAGAGCCCGACGCGGGGCTCGAACTCACGGACCGCGAGATCGAGACCTGGCTGAAGTCGGACGCTTAACCGACTGCGCCACCCAGGCGCCCCTGTTTTTGTTTTTTTTTTCAACGTTTATTTATTTTTGGGACAGAGAGAGACAGAGCATGAACGGGGGAGGGGCAGAGAGAGAGGGAGATACAGAATCGGAAACAGGCTCCAGGCTCTGAGCCATCAGCCCAGAGCCCGACGCGGGGCTCGAACTCACGGACCGTGAGATCGTGACCTGGCTGAAGTCGGATGCTTAACCGACTGCGCCACCCAGGCGCCCCTCTGTGAACCTTTTCTTGTGGATGGTGTGAAGTAAGGGTGGGTCAGAGTTCATTATTTTCCATATGGATATACAGTAGTTTCTGCACCATTTATTTTGAACAGGCTATACTTTCTCCATTGAGTTAAATTGGCATCTTTGTCCAAAACCAGTTGTGTGTGTGTGTGTGTTTGTGTGTGTGTAATCATTAATTCTGGACTCTTTTCTGTTCCATTTATTTATATGTCTATTCCTATACCAATACCACAGTATCTTAATTAGTGTAACTTTATAATAAGCCTTGAAATCAGATAGTGCAAAATTTTTCATCACTGCTTTGGTTATAATAGGTACCTTACCTTTTCGTTAAAATTTTTAAATCAGCTTGTCAATTTCTACAAAAAACTTAAGAAGATTTTATTTGGTGTTACATTAAATGTATAGCATTGCTGTCTAATATGCTAGCCATTAGCAACATGTGGCTATTAAAATTACAGTTAAAATTAATTAAAACAAAAGAAAATAAATTAGTTTCTCAGTCACACCTCATTTCCAGTGCTAAATTACCACATGTGACTAATGGCTTCTGTATTGGAAAGCCTACATAAAGAACATTTCCATTATGGCAGAAATGTGATTTAAGCTAATACACTTATTACTTCTGGTAGCCTTTTATAGTTTTTGAGAGAGATAGAGTGTGAGCTGGGAAGGGGCAGAGAGACAGGGAGAAAGAATCCCAGCCAGGCTCTGTGCTTGGTGCAGAGCCCTATGTGGGGCTTGATCTGACAACCATGAAATTGTGACCTGAACTGAAATCGGGAGTTGGATGTGCAACTGACTGAACCACCCCATTCTCCCTGCCTTATAGATTTTCAAAAATATTCTACATTAACAGTCTTTCTGTATGTGAATAGTTTTACTGTTTTCTTTATAACCTTTGTGCAATTGAATCAATTTGTCTTTCTTTCACTGACTAGGACTTCCAGTAGAAGGTTCAGTCAAAGAGTGAAAGTAGACAATTTTATTGACCTTTTCAAATAATCAGCATTTAGCTTAATTGATTATATTTATTGTTTGTATTCTATCAAATTTATTTCTGCCTTTTATTATTTTCTTATTTCTTCTTACTTTGGATTTAATTTGCTATTCTCTTTCTAGTTTCTTGAGGTCGAAACTTAGATTATTGGTTTTAAACCTTTTCTATTTGGTAATAGTAATATTTTAAAGTTACAGGTTTCCTTCTATTTAATTAGTTGTGTACTACAAATTTTGACACGTTGTGCTTTTATTTTATTCAGTTTAAAATATGTTTAAATTTCCCTGGGACTTAATTTTTGACCCATGGTACTTTAGAAATATGTTGTTTAATTTCCTAATTTTTTGGAAATTAACTTTCTGATATGATTTTATTGCTTTTATTTTATCATTTTTTAAATGTTTATTATTTATTTTGAGAGACAGAAAGAGAACATATGAGCTGGGGAGGGGCAGAGAGAGAGAGAGAGAGAGAGAGAGAGGGAGAGAATCCCAGGAGGCTCCACACTTAGCGTGGAACCCAATGTGGGGCTCAATCTCACCACTTGAGCCAATATCAAGAGTTTGATGCTTAACTGCCTGAGCCACCCAGGCACCCCCGATTTTATTCCTTTTAAATTTGTGGAGATTTGCTTGTTTGTAGCACATACGTTCCATTCGGATAAATGACCAATGTGTATTTAGGAAGGATGTGTATTCTACTGTTGTTGAATGGCTTGTTCTATAGAAGTCTTATAGACATCTTCACATAGACGTCTTCTTTTTATTTACTCATTATCTTCACATTTTATTTTATATCCTTCAGCATTTTGTGCATATTTATAACAGCTTTTTTTTTAGCATAGCCTGTGAATTCCGCTGTTTCAAAATGAGATACTGTTGGAGGATTTTTCTTCCCTCCTGATTGTGGTTACATTTTCCTTCTTCTTTGTGTTTCTAGTGATTTTTGTTTGAATTTGGATATTTTGAATTTTACTTCATTGAGTGCTGAGTTTTATTCTTTAAAATGTGTTGGACTTTGTTTAAGTGAATAGGTTACGTTACTTGCAGATAGTTAGATTTTTTTGAAGCTCATTTTTAGGTTTTTTTAAAAAAGTGAGTCTGGAGTACCTGTGCAGAGGTTTGACCCTTTTGGTGCTTCAAATCCAGCAGATCTCTCCACTCTAGCTGGTGGGACTGTAATGACTCTCAGTCCTGTGTGAACTCTTGGAGTTGTTTGGTTTAGAGCTCCCTGAAAGTTGTTTTTTGCTCAGCCAGGTGGAATTTTACCTTAGGCATGCATGCATTCAAAGACTCAAGGAGACCCTTAAGCCCATTTCTAGAGCTCTTTCTATTCATAGCCCCCTTTTATCTGGCACACTGTTATGTATATTCTAGCTGTCTTGGTCTCCTTGAAATCCAGTCTGTGTCTCCTCAACTATGCATGACTGCTGGGCTCTCTTTGGAGTTTTCCTCCTTGAACTACAGTCCAGAAATTTTCTCCATGCAGAAGTTGGTTAATTTTATGGTTATGTTATTTGTGTCTCTACTCTCAGGTATCACAGTTCTGTGCAACCCATTGTTTCCTGTCTGAAAACAATTGTTGCATATATTTTATCAGTTTTCTAGTAGTTTACTAGGATAAAGTCATGTCTGAACTTGTTACCTCTTTTATAGCAAGAAACAAAAATCACTGAGCTCCTTAGCTTAACTGAAAATTATTAGTGACCTTTTTTTCCTGAGCCTTTTCAGTCTATTCTATTGTTCAAGTTACAAGAACAGTTGGCTTTTTCAAACATTAAAAGACCCAAAGCTCTACCTTCTCTCTAATCCATGCTGTTTCTGCTTGCAAAATGATAAATTTCTTACGTGAACTCATCTGTTTCTTAAATTCCTTGCTTTAAGCAACAAGGAACGATCAATATGAGTTAACACTTTGGCTCTTTCTAATACCTTCTCCTCTCAGTAGGCACTTAGTCTGCCTCACAAGGTATCACATGAAGCAGCCTTACAAAACATACAGCTATTGCATGACATGAGTCTTGATCTTTTGGACTTGCTATATTTGTTTCCTTGCTACCTAATCTTGGTAAGTTAAGTTTTCATTACAGCAACTCTCTTCTGCAAAGTACCACTATTTTTACTAATATACAGAAATAAGTACAATGAAACGTGTAATGGTGCAAACAGTAGAAACGTCCATCCTGGGCAGATTTTCAGGGTAGTGTGGTGTTTCTTGTCTATGAGATAATTCAGATACCCGGATAGTTGCATTTATTATCCTTCGGGACAAGGTTTTTGCTGGTTTGCATTTGTTACCTTTAGGTGCTTACTATGGTTAGATCTATCAAGTGGAAGGTGATAGAGCAGGCAGGCGTACATGTGAGGAATTATACAGACCAAGTCTAGAAGTGGCACATATCACTTCTCATATTCCACTGCTTAGAACTCAGTCACAGGCAGATTGTAAGGGAGATTGTAACTCAATTTTAAGGGAGATTTGGAAATATAGTTAAGCTGTATGCCAAGGAAGAAGGAAATGGATTTAAATAGACAAAAAATATATGGATTCTTTTTCTTTTGTTTTTTCATGCCTTAGTCTCTTTTGCAGTACTCTATTTCTAAATTTTCTTTTCTTTGGAGTAATTCCTTCTCCATTCCCTCCTTATTTTCTTTCTCTCTTTGCCTTCTCTTTCTCTTTTCCCTTCCTTCCATAAATACTAAAACTTTCAAGTATTTTTCTAAACTCTGGGCATACACATTGGTGAGCAAGACAGTCTATGCTATTATGGCAATAGTAATTTTTATGTTTTCCATTTTTAACTTAATATTTTATCTAGTACCACATGTAATAATATTACCTGATGGCTTAAAAATGAAAACTGTTACTCAGAATTGTTGGAAGTAACAATCCAATAATGTTAATGGAAACTTATAGGAGGAAAAAGATGAAACTATTCCTATTCATCACTGATTGCTTTCAGAAATAAAAGATTCCATAATCTTTGCCAAACAGAAACAACAACATTTACTTCAAACTCCCCCCAATCCCACCAAAACCCAAAACAACAACAAAAAAAATGCATTAACTGAAGGACATGTAATTTCCTAAGTCTGTTTTTAATTTTGCCATATATATGTTTACACTAAGCTTTTCATGGATTTTGTTTTTCATTGCTGTTGTTTCAGTGTACACTGTGTTCTAGATTACTTTTCTGGCAACTGCTAATGTGGTTCGTGGCTTGGTGTTTTCCCATTTCTCCATTAGATGAAACAACACACTACTTAAATTTAGTTGCATATATAAATGAAAGAAATGGCAGTGCTCTTATAGGGAAATTATCATATTGACAACAAACCTAGATAACATGGTAGAATGTTATCATATTTCTTTTTTGAAATTTGTATTTTAATTCTTGTCTGAACCTAAGAGAAATAAATATGCTT
Organism: Leopardus geoffroyi; assembly: GCF_018350155.1. Lineage (NCBI taxonomy): Eukaryota > Metazoa > Chordata > Mammalia > Carnivora > Felidae > Leopardus > Leopardus geoffroyi. Next base: position 55,280,869 of record NC_059338.1, on the reverse strand, counting down.
ATTTTTACTCTCATTTATTCATTTAATAAATAAACATTGGCTGAGTTTCCACTCTGTGTTTGGCACCTATATGAATTGCAGGAATGTGTAGAGTAGACGTCGTCCTTATTCATAAAGAGATCATGACCTGCTGGGTGAGAGAGACAAAGAAGCAGATCCTTTCATATAAGAACTATAATTTCAGTGTATACAGAGAGCCTTGAAGGCACAGAGAAAGGGCTCCAAACTTACGCATGTGGGAGGCTGATTAAGGATCTGCAGGACAGGCCTGTAGGATATTTTGAAGGATAGGTAGTAGTCATGGGCTGGGGAGATGGAGTAGGAGGACCCTAACCTTACCTCATCCCACAGATACAACTAGATAACGCTTGCATCAACCTAAGCAACCCAGAAAACAACCTAAAGATTGACAAAACTAACTCCACAACTAAAAGTAGAGAAGAGGCCACGTAGAAGGTAGGAAGGATGATGACACAGTCTGGAAACAGACTGTGGCCATCCACAGTGGGGAGCGAGCTGGTGGCATGGAGAAGGATGGAAAACAGACTTTCACACTGGGGAGCCCACAAATGGGGAGGATGAATCCCTATAATATTTGCCTTTGAAAGCAAGACAGGCCAAATTTCACGAGTTCTTGCAACCAGCAGGACTTAAACCCTGGAATTTAAAAAAATTGGCAGGCTCAGCTCTGGGAGAGCCTGGAGGGTATTAGGAAGCAGAGTCCTTGCCCTTAAAGAGAGAGCATGACAAACAGCCTGTAAAGATACAGTGTAGAACCAGCAGTGTGAAAAATGCTGGGGGAAGATGGGAGGGAGACTGATTTGTTCATTTCAGAGCATGGCCCAGAGAGACATGGATCACAGGGAGACCCCTCCAGGAACAAAGGAGCTGGAAGGTGCCATTTCCCGTCCCTGTCCAGCATAAACAACGGCCACCTGTGGGAACCAGCACAGCCTCATCACTCCTTACCTAACTTGCTTGTACCAAGGCCTGCCCTACTGTACTTCACTGGATCCACCCTTACCAGTCATGCTGGCCTCAGTCCCAGCACTGCAGGCCCTCTCCCCCATAAACCCCACATCTTTCTACCCATGTGTTTTGCAGGACCTCAATTCTGACAGTGGGGGCAGGTCTTGTTTAGTAGGCATACCACAATACACCTTGTAAAAAAAATGTGCCCCACCCCTGCTGGGAACCAAACACTGCTCACAATAGGCAGAGAGAGCCTCTGACGACAACTATGCTGAAAGAAAAAGGAGCTAAGACTCAACAGCGGAGCATACGCAATACTCATAGGAGACACTTCTTGAAGTGCCAGGCTCTAGGGAACAAGAAACACTACACTTCAGGGCACTATAGGACCTCTTCTTCATAAGGCTATTATCCTTAAGAGCAAGAGAAGTAGCTGACCTTCCTAACACAGAGAAATAAGCTCAGAAAGTCAGACAAAATGAAAAGACAGAGAAATATCTCCCAAATGAAAGAACAGAACCAAATTACAGCAAGAGACCAAAGTGAAATGGATATAAAAAATATGCCTAATAGAGAATTTTTTTGAGAGAGAGAGTGAGAGAGCAAGAGAGTAGTCAAGCAGGGGAGGAACAGAAAGGGAGAGAGAGAATCCTAAGCAGGCTCCATGCTGTCAGCACAGAACCCAACATGGGGCTTGACCACAAGCACTGTGAGATCATGACCTGAACTGAAATCAAGAGTCAGATGCTTAACTGCTTAATTGATTGAGCCATCCAGGTGCCCCAAGCTGATAGAAAATTTAAAGTAATGATCATAAAGATACTCACTGGACTGGAGAAAAAAGTCGAGGACATCAATGAGACCCTTAATACACAGATAAAAAAAGAACCAGTCAAAGATCAAGAACATAATAAATGAAATTAAAAATACACCTGAAAGAATCAATAGGCTAGATGAAGCATAGCAACTAATTATCGACCTGGAAAACAGATAATAGTAAGTAACCAAGCTGAGCAAAGGAGAGGTAAAAGAAGTTATGCAAAGTGAGAATAAATAGTCTTAGGGAGCTCAGTGACTTCATCAAGCATAGTAACGTTTGCATATAGGGATCTCAGAAGGAGAGAGGAAAGGGAGCATAAAATTTATTTGAAGAAACAATAGCTGAATATGTCCTTAATCAGGGGAAAGAAACAGATACTAGATATAGGAGGCACAAGGATCCTCCCAAAAATTCAACCCAAGGAGGTCCACACAAAGATACATAGTCATTACAATGGCAAAAAGCAGCGATAAAGAGCAAATTTTGAAAGCAGCAAGAGAAAAGGAAGACAGTTACATTTAAGGGAAACCCCAGAAGGCTATCAGTGGATTTTTCAGCAGAAGCTTTCTAGGACAGAAGGGAGTGGCATAATATATTCAAAATGCTGAAAGGGAAAAATCTTCAGCCAAGAATATTCTATCCAGCAAGACTATCATTCAGAATAGAAGAAGTGATAAAAAGTTTCCAAGACAAAAACTAAAGGAGTTCATGGCCACTATACTAGCCCTACAAGAATATTAAAGGGGACTCTATGAGTGGAAAGGGAAGACCGTAAGTGAGAGTATGAAAAGTAAAAAACACAAAAGCAGTAAAAATAAATATTTATATAAAAATCAGTCAAGGGGCTCATAACATAAAAGTAGGCAAAACATGACACCATATACCTAAAATGTGGTGGTGGGAGTTGAGGGGGAGAGGAGTAAAGAAATGAGTTTAACTTAAGCAACCATCAACTTAATGTAGACTGATATATGCAGAAGATGTTATATACAAACCGAATGGTAATCACAAATCAAAAACTAGTAACAGATGTGCAAAAAAGAAAGGAATCCAAGTATATCACTAAAGAAAGCCAACAAACCCAGAGAAGAAAGGATCAGAGAAAATCTATAGAAACAAGCCCAAAATGACAAAGTGACAATAAATACATATCTATCAATAATTATTTTGAATGAAACTGGACTAAATGCTCCAATCAAAAGACATAGGGTGACGGAGTGAATGCAAAATTTGACCCATCTATAGCTGCCTACAAGAGACTCATTTCAGGCTGAAATATACCTGCAGATTGAAAGTGAGGGGACAGAGAAACAATTACTATGCAAATGAATGTCAAAAGAAAGCGGGGGTAGCAATACTTACATCATACAAAATAGACTTTAAAACAAAGACTGTAACAAGAGACAAAGAAGGACAATATACAGTAATAAAAGGGACAAACAAACAAGAGGATATAATAATTAAAAATATTTATGTATCCAAAATGAGAGAACCTAATTACATGAAACAGTGAATAACAAACATAAAGGAAATAATCAATAGTAATACAGTAGTAGTAGGAGACTTTAACACCCCACGTACATTGATGGAGATGGAGAGATCAGACCAACAGACAATCAACAAGGAAACAGTGGTTTTGAATGACACACTGAACCAGATTGATTTGAGAGACATATTCAGAACATTCCATCCTAGAACATCAGAATATGCATTTGTTTTGAGTGCACACAGAAAAATCTTCATAATCCTAATTTCATATATTAGGCCACAGAACAAATCTCGACAAATTCAAAAACATTGAAGTCATACCATGCACCTTTTCTGACCACAATGCTATAAAACTGGAAACCAACCACAAGGAAAAGTCTCAAAAAAGCAGCAATATATGGAGATTAAATAACATGCTACTAAACAATGAATGGGTCAACAAAGAAATCAAAGAAAAAATAAAAAATTACATGGAAACAAATGAAAATGAAAACACAATAGTCCAAGATCTATGAGATGCAGCAAAAGTAGCTCTAAGTGGGAATTTTATAGCACTAAATGCATATATCAAGAAGCAAGAAAAATCTCAAATAAATGACCTAACTTTACACCTAAAAGAGCTAGAAAAAGAAGAACAAATAAAACCCAAACCCAGCAAAAGGAAGGAAATAATAAAGATTAGAGTAGAAATAAACAGAATAGAATTCTCAACTGGAAGATGGCGGTGTAGGAGGACGCTGGGTTCACCTCCTCCTGCTGATCGCTTAGATTCCACCCAAATCTGCCTAAATAATCCAAAAAGCCACCAGAAGACTAGCAGAACAGACTGTCTGGAGCCAAGTATAGATGAGAGGCCCACAGACGAGAGTAGGAAGGGCGGAGAGGCGGTGCACGCTCCACAGACTGGCGGGAGAGAGCTGGGGTGGTGGAGGGGCAGCCCCCCCCGCAAGGCAGATCCCCGAGTCTGGCTTGCAAAAGCAGACGGGCCAGACTGCGTGAGTTCTGATAGCCAGTGGGAAACATCTGGAATATTAAAAGTCAACAGCTCTGCTCTTGGAGAGCGGGGAGAGTGAGAGGGCACCAGGAGGGAGAGTTGCTGAGCCCTGGAAGACAGAGCTCGGCTTGGCGGGAAACAAAGGCGCTGGCTAGCACCATATCCCTCTCCCATGCCCCAGCCAAAATCCCAAAGGGAACCAATGCCTGTTACCAAACTTACTTGCACCATGCAAACACCCAATGCTGTGTTTCTGTGGATCTATCCCTCTGATGGGTCTCCCTCCCTCCTGGTGGGGACCACCAGGGCCCCTCCCGCAGGGGACTGCCAACAGCAAAGTGAGCTAAGCTTGCTCCTCCAACCCCTGTGCACCTTGTGGATCCACCCCATCTAATATGCCCTTGGCCAGATCCTATCAAAGCAGCACCACAAGCCTGGCAGTGTGCAAGTAGCCCAGACAGGGACCACACCACTCCACAGTGAGTCCTGCCGCTGGGAGAGGGGAAGATGAGGTACACACCAGTCTGACTGTGGCCCCAGTTGTGGGCTGGGGGCAGACATTGGGTCTAACTGTGGTCCCACCCACCAACACAAGTTACTCCGGATAGCACAGGGGAAGTGCCCTGCAGTTGGGAGCCACTGCAGGGACTACCCAAAATGATGAAATGGAAGAACTCTCCTCAAAAGAAACTCCAGGAAGTAGCAACAGATAACGAATTGATCAAAAATGATTTAAGTGATATAACAGAACAAGAATTTAGAATAGTAGTCATAAAATTAATCACTGGGCTTGAAAAAAGCATAGAGGACAGCAGAGAATCTATTGTTACAGAGATCAAGGGACTAAGAAATAGTCATAAGGAGCTAAAAAATGCTATAAATGAGGTGCAAAATAAAATGGAGGCGACCATAGCACAGATTAAAGAGGCAGCGGAGAGAATAGGTGAATTAGAAGATAAAATTATGGAAAAAGAGGACGCTGAGAAAAAGATAAAAAAAATCCAGAAGTATGAGGGGAGAATTAGAGAACTAAGTGATGCAATCAAACAGAACCATATTCGTATAATAGGAATTCCAGAAGAGGAAGAGCGAGAGAAAGGGGCTGAAGGTGTACTTGAACAAATCATAGCTGAGAACTTCCCTGATCTGGGGAAGGAAAAAGGCATTGAAATCCAAGAGGCACAAAGAACTCCCTTCAGACATAACTTGAATCGATCTTCTGCACAACATATCATAGTGAAACTGGCAAAATACAAGGATAAAGAGAAAATTCTGAAAGCAGTTAGGGATAAACAAGCTGTAACCTACAAAGGGAGACCCATAAGACTAGTGACAGACCTATCCACTGAAACTTGGCAGGCCAGAGGAATGGCAGGAAATCTTCAATGTGATGAACAGGAAAAATATGCAGCCAAGAATCCTTTATCCAGCAAGTCTGTCATTCAGAATAGAAGGAGAGATAAAGGTCTTCCCAAACAAACAAAAACTGAAGGAATTCATCACCACTAAACCAGCCCTACAAGAGATCCTAAGGGGGATTCTGTGAGTGAAATGTTGCAAGGACCATAAAGTACCAGAGACATCACTACAAGCATGAAACCTACAGACATCACAATGACTCTAAACCCATATCTTTCAATAATAACGCTGAATGTAAATGGACTAAATGTTCCAACCAAAAGACATAAGGTATCAGAATGGATAAAAAAACAAGACCCATCTATTTGCTGTCTACAAGAGACTCATTTTAGATCTGAGGACACCTTCACATTGAAAGTGAGGGGATGGAGAACTATCTATTGTGCAACTGGAAGTCAAAAGGAGGCTGGAGTAGCCATACTTATATCGGACAAACTAGGCTTTAGATTAAAGGCTGTAACAAGAGATGAAGAAGGGCATTATATAATAATTACAGGGTCTATCCATCAAGAAGAACTAACAATTATAAATGTCTATTCGCCAAATATGGGAGCCCCCAAATATATAAAACAAATAATCACGAACATAAGCAACCTTATGGATAAGAATGTGGTAATTGCAGGGGACTGTAATACTCCACTTACAACAATTGATAGATCATCTAGACACAGGGATCAGTAAAGAAACAAGGGACCTGAATGATACATTGGATCAGATGGACTTGACAGATATATTTAGAACTCTGCATCCCAAAGCAACAGAATATACTTTCTTCTTGAGTGCACATGGAACGTTCTCCAAGATAGATCACTTACTGGGTCACAAAAGAGCCCTTCATAAGTATACAAGAATTGAGATCATACCATGCACACTTTCAGACCACAATGCTATGAAACTTGAAATCAACCACAGGAAAAAGTCTGGAAAACCTCCAAAAGCATGGAGGTTAAAGAACACCCTACTAAAGAATGAATGGGTCAACCAGGCAATTAGTGAAGAAATTAAAAAATATATGGAAACAAACGAAAATGAAAATACAACAATCCAAATGCTTTGGGATGCAGCAAAGGCAGTCCTAAGAAGAAGGTACATTGCAATCCAGGCCTATCTCAAAAACAAGAAAAATCCCAAATACAAAACCTAACAGCACACCTAAAGGAACTAGAAGCAGAACAGCAAAGACACCCCAAACCCAGCAGAGGAGAGAAATAATAAAGATCAGAGCAGAAATAAACAATATAGAATCTAAAAAAACTGTAGAGCAGATCAATGAAACCAAGAGATGGTTTTTTTTGAAAAAATAAACAAAATTGATAAACCTCTAATCAGGCTTCTGAAAAAGAAAAGACAGAGGAACCAAATAAATAAAATAACGAATGAAATGGAATTATTACAACCAATCCCTCAGAAATACAAGCAATTACCAGGGAATACTATGAAAAATTATATGCCAACAAACTGGACAACCTGTAAGAAGTGGACAAATTCCTAGATACCCACACACTACTGAAACTCAAATGGGAAGAAATAGAAAATTTGAACACACCAATAACTAGTGAAGAAATTGAATCAGTTATCAAAAATCTCCCAACAAATAAGAGTCCTGGGCCAGATGGCTTCCCAGGGGAATTCTACCAGACATTTAAAGCAGAGCAAACACGTATCCTTCTCAAGCTGTTCCAAAAAATAGAAAGGGAAGGAAAACTTCCAGACTCATTCTATGAAGCCAGCATTACCTAGATTCTCAAACCAGACAGAGACCCCCACAAAAAAGGAGAATTACAGGCCAATATCCGTGATGAACATGGATGCAAAAATTCTCAACAAGATACTAGCAAATCAAATTCAACAGCATATAAACAGAATTATTCACCATGATCAAGTGGGATTCATTCCTCGGCTGCAGGCCTGGTTCAATATTTGCAAATCAATCAATGTGATACATCACAATAATAAAAGAAAGAATAAGAATCATATGATCCTGTGAATGGATGCAGAAAAAGCATTTGACAAAATTCAGCATCCTTTCTTAATAAAAACCCTCAAGAAAGTCGGGATAGAAGGAACACACTTAAACATCATAAAAGCCATACATGAAAAGCCCACAGCTAATATCAACTTCAATGGGGAAAAACTGAGAGCTTTCCTCCTCAGATCAGGAACGTGACAGGGATGTCCACTTTCACCGCTGTTGTTTAACATAGTGTTGGAAGTTCTAGCATCAGCAATCAGACAATAAAAGGAAATCAAAGGCATCAAAATTGGCAAAGAGGAAGTCAAGCTTTCACTTTTTGCAGATGACATGATATTATACATGGAAAACCCGACAGACTCCACCAAAAGTCTACTAGAACCGATACATGAATTCAGCAAAGTTGCAGGATACAAAATCAATGTACAGAAATCAGTTGCATTTTTGTACACCAATAATGAAGCAACAGAAAGACAAATCAAGAAACTTATCCCATTCACAATTGCACCAAGAAGCATAAAATACCTAGGAATAAATCTAACCAAAGATGTAAAAGATCTGTATGCTGAAAACTATAGAAAGCTTATGAAGGAAATTGAAGAAGACATAAAGAAATGGAAAAACATTCCGTGCTCATGGATTGGAAGAATAAATATTGTTAAAATGTCAATACTACCCAAAGCAATCTACACATTCAGTGCAATCCCAATCAAAATTGCACTGGCATTCTTCTCAAAGCTAGAACAAACAATCCTAAAATCTGTATGGAACCGCAAAAGACCCTGAATAGGCAAAGTAATATTAAAGAAGAAAACCAAAGTGGGAGGCATCACAATCCCAGACTTTAGCCTCTACTACAAAGCTGTAATCATCAAGACAGCATGGCATTGACACAAAAACAGACCCATAGACCAATGGAATAGAATAGAGACTCCAGAATTGGACCCACATATGTATGGCCAACTAATCTTTGACAAAGCAGGAAAGAGTGTCCAATGGAAAAAAGACAGTCTCTTTAGCAAGTGGTGCTGGGAGAACTGGACATCAACATGCAGAAGAATGAAACTAGACTACTTTGTTACACCATTCACAAAAATAAACTCAAAATGGATGAAAGACCTAAATGTGAGACAGGAAACCCTCTGTAAGCCTTTAGGTGAGTGTGCTTTTCCTCTCCCAATCTCACTTCCTCATCTGTATAATTGAGATAATAGTACCTATCTCATAGAGTTGTTTCAAGTGTATGTCCACCTCATAATCAAGACTCAATTCATGGTCTCTATTATTATTTTTATCTGAGTGTTTAGATTCCCAGTGAAGTGCTTTGGAAACATGCTGCCTTTGAATCTCTTCTGGCAATGGCTTTTTGAGTATAGGTCTTGAGTCCACCAGCAGGAGTTCATTGATTATTTTTTAAGCTGCCTATTTGTATAACTAAATGTGAAAAGAAATAATCTCCTTTGCTATCTCCTTTGCAGTACACCGCTAAGCATAGACTTCTCTGCCTTTGCAGAAATAAAGGAATAGTAAAGAAAAAACTTTTAAAATTTCACTTTTATTTTTATTACATTATAAATATACATAATTAAAAAAATAAGTTCCAAAAATAAGTTCCACGCTTAACAAAAACTGTTAGTCCCTTGCCCACTCCTCCTGACTCTTGATTACTGATTTGTAGAGTCTATCACTTTCAATCCTTTTAGCTTTCTTTTGGTATTTACATCCATATTTCTGTGTAATCTGTTTATACTACCGTTTCTTCATTTTTTATTTTTAGATATTCACTTTTGACTCTTTACTGTAGAGAAGGATTTAGCTGTCTTATATCTCTCTCCCGTACCCACTTATACTAACCATACACATATACACTTACCTTCCCGTGTTCTACTAATATAATTATATTTAAATATTTATGATTCTGAAAATATCATTTGCAGCTGAGCCATGTGTCAATTATGATTACATTTCCTTTCTTACATGATATTGCTGTCTTCAAGGTTGATAGTTGTCTCTCTTTTTGTTTGTTTGTATAGTCTTCTATATATCCATCACCATTGCTTTCTCAGCCTCTCCGTCAGGAGTCTATATCTTTTAATACCTTAAAACATTGTAGGCATTAGGTATTCTATCACCTTCATTGTTTTTTTCTTGGTGGAGAAACACATTTTTTCAGTAATCTGCACCCTCTCATTCTAACAGATATTGATTGTTCTTCTAGCCTAGTACTGGGATCCACACCATCCTGAAAAGTCCCTTCTTTTCTTGGTTATATTATATTTCTTCCTTCCTAGATCTCTTTACTTCTCTGTCAGTTTGCTTCCCATGTTTGGTGGACCACACCTTTTAGTAGTTTCCAAAGAAAAAGAGAAATGGAAGTAAAATATTTTGATATTCTGCAAGTCTGAAAATATCTTTTTCTACTGTCACATTTATTGATAGTTTAGAATTCCAGGCTAGAAATAGTTTTACCCTCAGAATTTTGGAAACAACACTCTATTGAGTTTTAGTTTCCAATTTGTTGCTGGGAAGTCGGATGCTGTAATAATTCCCAAACTTTCTTTTGTCATGCTCTCACCTTAAGTTCATTATGAGCTTATTAGGATATTTCATTTGTTGCCAGCATTTGAAATCTTATACTGATATATTGTGTGTGTTTTTCATATTGTGTTGGACACTTGATGGGTTCATTCAATGCATAATTTCATCTTTCACTTATAAGATATTTTCTTGAATAGTATGTCCCCACCCCACCAATTATTTCTGTTTCATCTTCTCTGTTTTTCTGGAATGCCAGTTATTCAGATATTGCATCTTCTGGATTATTTCTCTAGTTTTAAAGAAGTTTTTCTTTTTCTATTATTTACTTCTATCTCTTTTGTTTTCTGGAAGAGTTTCTAACTTGGTCCTCCAACCATGTGACTAACATTTTTTAAAATTTCTACTCATACTTTTAGTTACTGAGAATCTCTTTCGTTTGTTTGAATGTTTCCTTTTATGACATTCTGTTCTTATTCAATGAATACAATGACCTCTCCTTTCTTTCTGAGGGTATTAATAAAAATAATAAAGTTTTCTTCCATGTTTTGCATTATCTTTGTTTTCTCCTGTTCTGTTTTACAACTTTTGTTTGTTTTGGTCTCAAAGACTCTCCTTGCTATCCACTCACGTTTAAAATTATTTTTTTTAATATTTATTTTTTATCAAAGCATAGTTGACATACAATATTGTATTAGTTTCAGGTGTACAACATAGTGATTCTACAATTATATATGTCACAGAATGGTAAAATAAGTAAGTCACATGAATGAAAAGTACAGTGTAAGGAATATAGTCAATAATATAATAAATTTGTATGATGACAGATGGTAGCCTACACTTACTGATTTATATTCAAAAGTGAAATAGTAATAGGTGATTGGAAACTCTCTGTGGGTGTGCTTGGCCAAAGGAGTTAGAGGCTTTGCAGTAGGATGATTTATTGGGCTGTCTTGATCAGAGTTCCTCTGAATTTCAATATCTATGTTTTCCTCTTAGAATGGTAAATTTCCCCAGACCGAGTTGTTCCAGTTTCCTGCTTGGGGGGTTAAATTCTGCCATCCAGCTTTTTCTTAAACTGGACTGAGGAGAGAGGTCTCACCATTCAGTATGTGGAATTTCACTTAATCACCCTCTTTTAATACCTGATGCCCTCGAACTGGGCCAGGTGCCCATTAGTTCAGTTTTCCATAGTTCAGTGTTTCCAGAGAGTAAATCTGCACTCTCCTGCCAAGATGGACCAGGGTGGCTTTTAGCTGTGTTATCCATGGAAATCTTACTGCTTTCATCCAGCGCTCTTGTTTTCAGCCTCAGCTGCCACCACTGCTCTCCATTATTGTCAGAGCTATTCGTTTTCCTGAACCTTTCTGAGAGGCTGTGATGTAAATTATCCAGCTTCTGGGCTTCTCCTGTCATTGGCTTTCTTGGATGCAGTTTTCCTCTTAGGCTAGTCTGTTAAGTTAGTTAGCAGTCATCCTGCTGGGTTTCCAGTTTCAAAATTTTTCTTCAGTTCTCTCCCATTTTTTTTTTTTACTTTCTTGTTTTAAACCTTTTTTATTTTTAAAATTCTTTTTATTGTGAGAGGCAGTATATTGCATGGGTTCTGGATGCCTAGACCCATGTATGACCTTGAGAAAGTTACTTAATCTCTTCCTGCCTTAGTTTCCTCATCTTAAAAAAATAGTAGTTGGAGTCCTTTTTAAGATTAAATGATTTTTTTTAGAGTAAATGATTTAAGACATGTAAAGCATGTAAAACCATAGCTGACCTAATAAATATTAGCCATTTTAGAGTGCTTTCAGGTAAAAAGATAAAGGTGTGTGTTCACTTTATCATGTTTAACTGGGAGTCCAAAGAATGCACTTAAAGATTTGAATCACTAGGCAAATATTGTTTATTTTATCTAGTGAAGGGAGCAATGGGCAAAGACAATGTATCTGGTGTGCTACGTAAAATGTCTAGGTTTTTACATTATTTTATTACGTTATTTTATTTTATACCTTGGAAATTGTGGTTTCCAACTCTTTATATTATAGATGAAGAAAACTGAGACCCAGAGAAGAGAGTTAAGTGACTTTCCTTGAGACTAGAATCCAAGCCTCAGGATTCCTAGTTTGGTCTTCTTTCTGTTAAGTCATATTTTTTTTTCTGAGGAACCGGGAATGCTGTGAGACTTGAAACTTTATTCTTAGTGATGACACTATCCTATACCTAATTTTCTTATAATTTGTGTGTCAAGTGCTCAGAAATGGATCAATAATCAGCTTTGATTTATGATACACTCTCTTCATTGGTCCATGTGTAGCCTACTTGTTTGTTTTCAGTAAAGTAATACATAAAAAAATTAAAGCACCCATATCATGTGCAGGACCTTGGAGGAAAATTTTAAGTGTATAGTTTCCATATATACATGGTACAAAAATAAACTCATATATTTAAAATTATTGTGGTGATATTATGAATGGGTGGTTTTATTTTATTTTATCTTAAATGTTTATTTATTTTTGAGATAGAGAGAGGGAGGGGCAGAGAGAAGAAGACAGAGAGAGAGAGAGAGAGAGACAGAGAGAGAGAATCCCAAGCAAGCTTTGTGCCACCAGCGCAGAGCCTGTTATGCAGGGCTTGAACTCACAAACTGTGAGATCATGCGTGACCTGAGCCCAAACCAAGAGTTGGATGCTTAACCAACTGAGCCCCCCAGGTGCCCCTGGATGGGTAATTTTAAAACTCTCCTGCTCATCACATCAAAATTTACCAGACTGGGATAGCAGTGGATCAGAAAACAAAATAAGAGAGAGGAACAGGAAAAGGACCAGAAATATGAGTACCTTGCATTTAGTCTTGGGACATATATGTCTCTAAAATTTGTTAGTCTTCTGCATACTGTGTAATAAAGTGGGTTGGTTTGTGATACAGGTTTAAGAACCATTGGAGTCATCACCAAATTGGATCTTATGGATGAAGGAACAGATGCCAGGGATGTTCTGGAGAACAAGCTTCTGCCTCTTCGCAGGGGTAATGTACTGTGTCCTATACAGGATTTGCTTTGATGATGTAGCAGAGAAATGATTGGGAAACCAATGCAAAGCTTGGCTTTATGCCTTCACAGTTGTGAGGAATAATGTATTCATGATTAGTTATACTTTTTATGGAGTGGCATAATGTTCCCAAGTGATATATTAAAAATGATCCAATAGGAGAACTATTTCTTAAAATAATAGGAATAGGAAAACAGGAAAAGGAAGGGTTTGAAGGGGGGTATAAATATTCATCATAGACTGCATAAATATATACTGTTCTGTTTTAAGTGTGACTTATTTACTTGCCCACCATATGACAAAACTGCTAAGAGACACGCTGTATTAAAATGTACAGAGCTTTTAAGGGCAAAAGACATTATTGTGTTAATGCTAAGAAATTATCATTAGCCACACGAACCAGCCTTTGTTAAATACTGGTGTCTCAAACTGAGTTCGTAAAGGGTTCAATTCTTCAGTCCTTAAAAATAATTTTGCCTGGCTTATTCAGCCTCTTCAAGAGCCTTGAAATCTTCCCAGAATAAACAACAAAAAGTATTCCAAACCCCATTGTATGTGTTGTGTTTCAGGTTACGTGGGGGTGGTAAACAGAAGCCAGAAGGACATAGATGGGAAGAAGGACATTAAGGCTGCCATGTTGGCGGAAAGGAAATTTTTCCTCTCACACCCAGCTTACAGACATATTGCTGATAGGATGGGGACCCCACACCTGCAGAAGGTCCTTAATCAGGTAAAAATGTTTTCTCAAGCAACAAGAACAATTATGAAATATGTAAGTCACTATTAGAATTTGTATTTCATTTTAATATTCATTTTTTTCCAAAATAAGACATTCAGCTTAAATGATATGAATTAAAAAACGAATGTAAATATTTAGTTCCACATTCCTACTGTTCTCAGTGAGTAGAATCTGCTTTAATGTTATTCAAATAATACTGCTCAAAGCAGAAGTATATACTTATTTAGGAACAGTAAACAAGGGTATACATCAGCGCCCATTTTACTCACAATATGTAGTTATCTTAAGAAATTAAACTTGTATATTTCTGAAATGTTGATTTGTTGGGATCTGGTTTCAAAATGTCAACATGTAATAGTTAGCTTAGATTTCCCTAAGTTAGAAATCCTTGTAAGCTCATTGATCTCCATTCATCTAAGAAGTTTTTCCAGATTAACCCCTTTCTCTGCACAGATAGACTTGGGTCCCCATCTTCCAACATTCCATGCACTTACATACTTCTTCCATAAAACCTCAGTACATTTACTTTTTACTTTTTTTTCCCCATATATTCTCCATCTCCTGGGGAAGTTAAGCATCATCCTTAGTGAGTGCAGGGCTTCCTCCCTGAGTTTTGATTACATTGACCAAATGGTGAGCAGCTGTTCTCACCAACAGAATTATAAGATATGCTTTAACTTTTATTTATGAGTTTTAACAGTCAATTAATCAAGTCATTATTGCATGTTCTGATTGTTTGCTCCTAGAAGGTGTCAGTAGAGACTAACACAATAGCAGGCTACTTGTGACATTGGACCTGAACCATTTAGGCAAAACAATTGAACAAGTTTTAGGAAAAAAAAAAAACAGGCAGTGGTATACTTCTATTTTTTGTGACATAACATAGACTAATGTAAAATTTGTGCTTTTTACTTATGGGTAGATGAGTATTTAGAAGCCATGAGGTGGTGCTGTGCTTGTGTCATTTAACAAATATGAATGAATGTATTTTAGAGAAAGAACATTAGTTTGTCATGCAAAAACCCTAATAGTCCACAAATATATTTAGTATTGGTAAAACTCTCTTTAGATTATTACTTTCATGCCTGGATTTATCTATGAAAAACACAAATAAACTGAAAAAAGTCTTAGAGAAAAATCATTAGGATGATTAGGAAGATAAGGTTGGAAATAACTTAGGTTGTGAATACTAGAAAAATAGAAAGAATATGATTGGCCATTTTGTTTTACAAATGACCCCTAAATTATGACATAATTGGATTCTGGATGACTGAAAACTGAATGAATTTTGTACTGAAGATCTCTCATTTCTTGGATAATCACCTTCTTTTTTACTGCTTCAGGGATCTTCAAACTGTTTGAAAATAGGATACTTTTATGGCTGATTCACTGTGTGCACCAGTACCTTGGGCCCTGGGGAACAGTTTCTATGGTGAAAAACTGGAACAGAACATGACACTTTTGAGGAATTCAATGTCATTATGGCTGGAGGGCAGAGAATGAGGGAGTGAGTTATAAGAGATGAATTTGGAGAAGTAGGCAGAGGCTGGATCCTGTAATGTTTGTAGGCAAGTTAAAGATTTTTGTTCTTATCCTAAGAGCAGTAGGGAGTCATTTAAGACATCTGAATAGGCAAATTACACAGTTGTATTTGTGGATTAACAATGATCATGGAAGTTGCAGGTAGGAAGATCAAGACTAGACATGAGAAGTTAGGAGTCAAAATGAGAAATGATAGTAGCTTGGTCTTGGTTAGGGCCAGTGAAGATGAAAAAAACAGAATTGAGAAATGTTTAGGAAAATCAAGAACTTGGTGGTAAATTAGCTTTGGTGAGTGATAGAGAGATGAAGTCAAAGATAACCTCCAAGTTCCCAGGTTGTTATGATGTCTCCAAGATGGAGAGCTCTGAAAGGAAGATTAGGTGCTTGATTTCAGACATGCTGGGGTTGAGGTGTCATTGACACATCTAAGAGAAGTAAAGTCCATGGTCTAATACATATGCCTATAGCAAAAATAAAAAGTCTGTAGATAACACCTTGGTAGTCACAGGTGTTTGGATATTTATTAAAGCTATGGGTGGAATAAGATTCCTTTAGGAAAGAACAGAGTGTGAACAAAGAAGATTAGGAATCAGATTTGAGGAATGTTGGTATTTACAGGTCTGGTGGAGGGAGATGACTTGGCAACGGAGATGGAGAAGGTACATCCATAAATGTTAGGATCTAGGGCCACAAAAGCCAAGGAAAGAAGTTTTTTAGGAATCTAAGAGTGGTCCACAGTGTTGCTTTGCTGTTGAGATATCTAAGAAGCAAAAAGTGGAAACCATGTGTTTTTATCATTTACCACTCACATGGCAGACAGGTGGCTACTGGTTTCTCGTGGTTACTGTTACTCTTAGACTTGGGGGTTTGTGATGTTGCTACTGGGAATGCAGTCCTCTACATTCTGCTTCAGAGCTATAACAATAGCATATGCTGGGTAATAACATACATCATACTATGCGCAAAGGTATAATATAGTTACGAACTATCAACAATTAAATAAGTATAGTAACCTCAGATAAACATAAAAAATGATTAAGATGGTTTCTTCAGTCAGTCTGGGAATATTTATTCCCCTTACTTTTTTTAATGTTGTCTTTTTTTTTTTTTGAGAGAAAAAGAGAGAGAGGCAAGGCAGAAAGAGAGGGAGACAGAGGGGCCAAAGCAGGCTCCTCGCAGAGAGCCCAAAGTGGGGCTCAAACTCACAAAATGTGAAATCATAACCTGAGCCGAAGTTGGACACCCAACTGACTGAGCCACCCAGGCTCCCCAATTCCTCTTACTTTTAATTTATTAGTCTTTTTCCTGCATTTCTGTGAAGTTTACATTCTCTTTTTTTTTTAATTCCAAATTTATTAACTGATTCAAGAAGATTATCTTTTTTTCTTTTCTTTTAATTCAGATTTTTGCTTAACTGCATTGTAATAGAAAGAACATGAGGCAGAGAGCTAGCCAATCTGGGTTTATACCCCACATTTTTTTTTGAGAGAGAGAGAGAGAGTGAGCGAACGTGGGTGCACATGAGCAGGGGAAGGGGAGAGGAAAAGGAAGAGAGAATCTTAAGCAGGCCCCACACCCAGCACAGAGCCCCATGTGGGGCTCAATCTCACGACCATGAGATAATGACCTGGGCCAAAATCTAAGAGTTAGATGCTTAACCGACTTAACCACCCAGGTGCCCTTTTTTCTTAATTAATTTTCTTTTTTCCTAATTAAGCTTTTTTCTTAGTTAATCATGTACTCATAGACAATCTCTCAGAGAATTTTTCACCCTGCTGAGCTGGAGGTGCCAGCAGATGACCTTCAGCGGCGAAACCAAGTGGATGGTTAGGTAGAGATAGCAGCAGCAGAGAGAGCTTTCCTTTGCTAGTCATGGAGCTTTAATATGCAAACCGCTAAAGGCAGAAGCCCCTGAACACCCACCACTGCACTGGCGCTAGAGGCAGGGCAAGAGGAAACACTGTCTGAGCTGCAGAGTTTAGAAGTTAACAACTAACAGGTACCTATGAGTTCCACCAGTATGGTCCTGAAAACATCCAGCAGCACCTAGAAGTCCCCAATTCCTTCATTTCTAACTAAATTCTAACTTAAGGTTCCATCTGATATATTAATTCATGCAAAAATGTTATTAGGCAGCCTCATTATTAACATTGTGTGCATTTTAACAAGGGTGTTTCCAGGCATAAAGAGGTAGCCCAAGTGAGTGACTCCAACTGAAGGCATTTTGAGCATGTCCTTAAGGCCATGGAGGAGAGAACTGGAGCTTCTTCTCATTATTTACCTACAGAGTTAGTCTCAAGTGTATATACGTAATTGATTTCTAAGTTTTGAATGATTAGGGAAACAGTAAAGGTCAATTTTTATCTCATGAGTTAATCTTTAATCTGTTATATCTGTACGATTTTGTTTTGTTTTATTTAGCAACTTACCAACCAC
This sequence comes from Leopardus geoffroyi, assembly GCF_018350155.1. NCBI lineage: Eukaryota > Metazoa > Chordata > Mammalia > Carnivora > Felidae > Leopardus > Leopardus geoffroyi. The sequence continues at coordinate 55,262,914 of NC_059338.1, read as the reverse complement.
ATTCGAGATACCCTGCCGAACTTCAGGAACAAACTACAGGGACAGTTGCTCTCCATTGAACATGAAGTGGAAGCCCATAAAAACTTCAAGCCCGAAGACCCCACCAGGAAGACCAAAGCGTTGTTGCAGTGAGTCACCTTTCCCTTCCCTTGTTCAGCATTTGAAACTAATTTCTTCAGTTTGCTCTTGCCTCAGTCTGTTTGTCATGCTATTTTCTAGGTGTAACAGAAGAAGCAAGTATATGACACTTGGTGCATGTTAGACAATGGGCCTTAGGTCTTTATGTGGTCTTGAAGAATAATTGTGGATCTTCCTCTCTTACTATAAATTTACCAATTTTTCATCCCCATGTCCAATTTCATTGTACTTTTATAACTGGATTCCAAAAATGAGTAAAACCAATAATGATAACTCAGCAGCGTTTTTCCTCTTAGTCTTTAGAAGTGGACGAAGGTCCTGTTGAAAATGTCATTTGTATTGTACAACTGTTTCTATTGATGTCACTCGTACTTATTATCTTTTTATTATTTTAGTCATTTCACGTGATTTATCCGTGTGCATTTTTCAGTGGAATGAAAACCAAGGCTTTAATAGTAAAGTATGGACAATAAGGGCACATTTAGATTTCTTTTTCCTTTTCGGTTATGATTTTAATGTAGCTGTTTAAAAATACAAATGTGAAAACTGCCAAGTATCTTTTTACTCCTTCATGGTCTTTCCATCTTACCCTTGGATTACTAGGTTTATCCCTGAGAGGTCTCAGGTGGTGCAGCAGAGTTGTTAGAGAATTGCCAGCTCCTGTGCCTTTTATCTTTATTCTCTTTTTTTGGCCCTTCCTAGCCTCACCTGCCTTTTTATTCCTGTGCTGCAACTTAGGTCAGGTTCCTCTCGACCAGAAGACTTCCTGCCCAGCTGATATTCTAGAACATCCTAAGTCCATTTACAAAGATAATGCTTGCCATCTCTTATGGCCCCCTTCTTCCTGTGCAGGCTTGATCAAGATACACCCCCCCTTCATTTGATGTTTAAAATTCATGACATAATTCCTGTCTTTGTAGAGATATTTCTAAATGCTCAAATTATTTAAGTAAGATTTTAATGCAACATTCTGTTTCCCTATTTAAAAATATTATAGGATCATACAGAGGAAAGAGTGGATTCAACTCTTTCCTAGTTGTTTTTTTTTTTTTTTTTTTTTATTCCTGGCTTTGGTTAAGCTCCTATAAAAACTCTTCAAGTTACAGAGAAAAGAAAGCCATTTCTGTGTAAGCCGTAGGTCATTATCTTAACATCCACCTGAAACTATTCTCCTTACAAATGCTGGTCTTGCCTCTGACTCCATTGGACTCAGATTACAGACTTTTCTATATCTAGATTCTTCCCTTGTAGGGAGCTAATCAGTTCCTTCCTCTCTCCCTTTCTCCTTTCATTCTCCCCTTTCTGCCTACCTCTCTTCTTGCTTTCCTCTCATCTCTTTGTGTTTCACTTGGTGTCTGGTTCTCTGATACCTACTGGAAAGACTTTTGACCTCAAGAAGAGGCCACAATAGAAAGAGGGAAACAGATCTATAAGCAACTGTGTTAAAATCTGATAAATGCCGTATTTCTGGTAAGTATAAAATGTTAAGGGAGCCCAGCTGAGGAAGCAGTTACAGGTGAGGAAGGTTGTGAGTTCACAGAGAACAAGATATTTAATGAGACACTGATGTATGGGAAGAGTTTGTCAGATGGAAGAGGAAGACCAGAGAATAGTGCAAACTCGGGTATGGTTTGTTGTAGTGGGCCAGGGGGCTGGAGTGTAGGGTATGAGGAAAGGAGTGGCCGGAGGTAAATTTTCTAAAATTTCCCAAGGTTTCAGTGCATGTGTCATGTCTATACCTTCTCAGGTGGTTAAAAATTAGCTTAACATTGGCAATGTTGGCATATGTGTAAACATAGCTACATCAAATTATATTCTGAATTTTGTGGCCTGAATAATTTGCAATTTTAATTTATCCAGGATTTCGTTAAAAGAGAATAAAAAGTACGAGTTTTAGATGGTTTGAATTTTTTCCTATGAAATTTTAAATTTGGAAGTAGTACTAGTATATCAAAATTAGTTTCTAAATTTAGTAATCACAAATATAAGTGGTTATTTTCTCCCTATATTTCTTTGTTTTTTACCAACCACCTTAATTCATTCCTTCATTGAAGTTATTGAGTACCTCTCATATTGAGAAGGGAGAGATAAATGAAATGCATGGTCCTTGCCCTTAGGAGAGAGACTGATAAGTGAACAGTGGTGATGTTCTCTGCTAAGCACTATGCTGAAAATAAGCTGAAGAAACAGAGGAGAGGCCCTTCGTCTGATGGCAGTGAGGAGGGGTGGTGGAGAGGGTCATGGAAGTTTTCCTAAACACTGATGCTTGACCTGAGTCTTGAGGGACAGAAAAATAAGCCAGGCAAGGAAGCAAGCGGCAGAGAAAATGGTATTCTGAGCAGAAAGGAAAACAGGTGTAGAAGCACAGAGACGTGGTGCATGTAGGGAGCTGCCAATTGCTTCTTTATGATTGGCTTAGAGGTGAATGAGGACTAGTAGTGAGAGATGGAGCTCCAGGGCCAGACCACGGAGAATCTTGGGTGATGACTTCAGGAGTTTTACTTTTATTATTAAAATGTGGGGAATCATTGAAAAACAAGGCTAGAGCTAGTTGTGGAGGGGATGGTGGTCACAAATTTGCATTGTTCTGGCTTCGAGAGGTCTGTGATCCTGGGGGTGGGGAAGAGAGTAGCTCACAGGGTAATGAGGGGGCTCAGCTGGAGCAGTTAGGCCATTAGATGAGTGTGATTCATTTTGATTCTTCTATGCAGTTTTATTGTTTAACTTAAATTCTTATTTTAAGTATTTTTAAGTATTTTAAGTATACTTCTTTTAAGTATTTTTAAATACCATTTTATGATTTCAGCTAATTGGACAGAATGCATCTAATGACATAGATATTTAAGATATATATTTTAATTATACACCTCAAATAAATTTTAATAGCATGTATTTCATATAGTTACATTTTTGAGTGCAGGGATCATTCTGCCAGTAGGTGCCACTAAGAACACTAGGAAAAGGACTCTAAGGGATAAGCACAGCAAATTGGAATGAGAAATGCAAAGCCTTATAACTTTAACTTGAATTTATTTCTCTTTTACAATTATAGGATGGTTCAGCAATTTGCTGTGGACTTCGAGAAGAGAATTGAAGGGTCAGGGGATCAAGTAGATACGCTGGAGCTCTCAGGAGGGGCTAAAATTAACCGTATTTTCCATGAACGCTTTCCTTTTGAGATAGTAAAGGTTTGTACCAAATATTATTTTTTTTCCCTTTCACTTCATTTCGTTTCCATGTTCTATTCTATATAACTATTCGTAAAATGTTATGTGAGTGATATGGGACTAAGAGAGTTTTTTGAACAAAAATCTCCATACTCAGGTGATGAAATTTAGGAGAGAAGTATTTTCTTACTGATGGTTCTGATTGTATTTAATGGGATCTAGCAACATTTCAACGTATTTCAACAAGTACTAACTGAGTTCCTATGATATTTATTTGTTGTCTAATTAATTTAAAAATATTTCTTGAGCACCTATTCTGTGCCAAAATTCTCGATGCCAGTGATCAAGACAGAGGCACTGTCTGGTGGGGAGTGGCAGAAAATTTTTACAGATAGGCAAGGTAAGAAAACACCAAGTGTTATTATGTAACATAATGTTAGAAGGGTTGGGTGAGCCACTTTTGATGGGATGTTTCAGGCAAGGTCTCTCTGAGTAGGGGACACTGAAAGCATGATCAGAATGGCATGAAGAGGTCAGCTGTAAGGATCTCGGGGAAGAGGGTCATTCAAGGCAAGCAGCTGAGGATGAGGCCCTAAAGCAAGCGTCTGTACAGTGGGTAAGGAATAGATGAAGCTCGGGCAGAGCTGAGGAAGGGGAGCCGGTATGCCATGGATTCAGAGGAAGGAAGCTCCCAGTTTACGTAGGGCCTTCCAGGTTGCAGTGGAGGCATTTACATTTAACAGTGAGAAATTAGGGGAGAGTTTTAAGAAAAGGTGGACCCTATTTGGTTGATTTTGAAAGGAATGCTTTGCAGGCTGGATTGTAAAGGGGCAAGAGTTGATTCAGGGAGACAAGTAAGGTAAGTTCACCAGTACAGCCAGAGCGGGAGGAATCCACTTTCTGTGGGGCCTAACGTTTATACGGTTTTTTTTTGGGGGGGGGATGTTGAAGAAGAAGAATACAAAATTATAAATACACAGGCACAGGGTCTTGGAAGGTGCTTATGCAAGAGACAAGCCCTGAAACTTAATCTTCTTAGCTTCATAGTCAAAATGCTCCAGAAGAGAGGATAGAGAGAAGTGGATGGATTTGTGATTTTGGTGGTAGGGTCAGTAGGGCTTGGATTGATATGGGGGATGCAAGAAAGAGAAGATTCAGGATGACCCCTAAGGTTTTGGCTTGCACAACAGCAAATGTTAGTGCCCATCTGATGAGGGAAACTGAATAAAAGCTGAGTTTGTGTAGAGGTATGAACCAAGAATTTTATTTTGGATATGTTTAGTTTGGATTGCCCAATAGGCAGCTGAATAGTTTTAGAGACTATGCTCCTTGCTTCACATACAGAGGAGGGTGCTTATATCTTGGTGTGGGAGGGAAATGGGCAAATAGTTTCGTTAAAATGTGCTAAGTAAAGTGATAAACTTCAGTACAAGGTGCTATGGAAACACAGCCTACGGACCTGAATCCCTGTATGAGTGCATGACGGAGTCTGGCTTCTGAGCTGAGTTTAGAAGGATGAGCAACTAGTGAAGCAGGAGAAGGTTCGGGGCTGGAATTGTTCCAGACAGAAGGGAGGAACGGTAAAGGCTGAGCTGTGGGCCACAGGGTGTGGGTAGGGAACTAAAGCAATTTATCGTTCTGTGGTATAAAGTGTGAGGGGGGAAATGGATAGACAGGCTGGAGAAGCCAAATCTGAGAAGTAAAAGGCTGAACCAAATGTGCTCTGATATCCCTTTTAGGTCTAAGCTCCATGACACTTTGATCCTAATTCCAAGTAAATTTAAAGTACCTAAAGCTTCTGGGAAATTTTTATGCAGCAATCTGTCCTGCATTGGATTGGTAAAATATTATTAATTTCCTCTTGTAAAGAGGCCTTGAATGCAGGTGGTTAAAATGGCCAGGGAGAAAAGACAGCCATTGTTAATCTCAGCACAGCTGGACTGCTGTTGCATGTCAGGTGACACTTATTTATGCATTTGTCTGTGAATACATTTACTACATTCAGCAAAAGAATGAAGTATTGTATATTTCAAATGAATGGCCAGATTTATGTGCAGAAGGCATCTTTTATGCATAGTACTCCTATCTATAAGAGAGTTAAAATCCACTGCACTAAAACTCTCAGAAATCTCCAATGTTCTACGTTGCCTTGAACTTTATATAAACAGATGTTTTGACCATCTGGGTTTAGGTTAGGAAAGCCATAGTATACATTTATTAATAACTAATTCAAGTTATCCTCATATTTTAATATTCAACAATATTATTATTCAAAGGAATTAAGTGTTTTAACTGTGGCTCATTTTGCTTCTGCAGATGGAGTTCAATGAGAAAGAATTACGAAGAGAAATAAGCTATGCAATCAAAAACATACATGGTATCAGGCAAGTAATTCACATTTCCCTTGTCTCCAGTTCAAGCTACTAAGAGAAAATTAATGTTTATAAATGGCTAGTGAAGTAGGCTTTTCATCATCTGAGCAGAGTAGAATACAGAGGTGGGAGTAAGAAATAAGACACTCTAGTTTGAGTTTCGTGCTAATTTCCTGTATTGTCATACTCAGAAAAGAAGACTTTTCAGTTAAAAAAGCAGAAACGCTTTCTGCACTCACAGCATTGTGCTCTGCACAGGGATTTTACCAACAAGCAAGATCTTGTTCTCCAGAGCCTGGCATGTTGGGGAAGGAGGCCTGACATGCTCAGAAGTAATCGTTACATACACAGAGACAGGACAGATACATTTCGGCTGGAGCTGTAGAGTAAGATTGGAAAAGATTAATGAAGAGTGGTGACTTTTGAGTGGAACCTTGCCTGTTTAGAGAACAAGAATGATTCCAACAGGCAACGGTATGCTGTGTGTTTACACGTGCGTGTGTGTAAAACCTGAGAGTATGGAGATTGTCGAGGCAGGAGGATTAAAGAAAGTACTGAAAGTGGGAGGAGTATTGTGAACAGAGGCATAGAGGTGGTAAAGCGCAGTGTGGAGTTATGGAGCAGAGGGCCTGCTTTTTGACTGGAGTCAGGGATGTAGACAGGAGCATGGTGGGATCTGAGGCTGGGAGTAGAGCTTGTACCTTGTGTGGAAGTTTCCCTTGTATGCAACGGGATTATTCTCATTTAGTTTCTTTAAAGAAACTCAAAACACACATTTCTTGAGTTCATGTACAGAAGGCTAAACAAAATTTAATGGCACATATAGTAAGTGTCCTGAATTTAAGGTATTGAACTTAGGATGCCCACTTCATAGATTATCTCCTGTGAAGCAGGTGTCCCCTGTCTATTGGCAGCTGTGTATCTCAGCTTCTGCCACAGGGTTGAGTTGAGACTATTTTGGGAACAGAGCCTGAGAGGGCAAAGCTTGATGCTGAGTGTACATGTAAAAGGAGTTATGACATTTGGATTATTTATCATTTTAAAATTCAGACATCTGCTCTAAAAGTTGCAAATAGGATAGGTAAATATGCATTCACAAAATAAAAGGGAGAAAACATTCTATAACCAAATCCAGTATTTTTCTGTTACTATCAACAGGATTTCTAAGTTCCCTATTAACTCTATTCTGTCTCGCTCAAATATAGAATGCATTTGGTATGGAAACTATGTCTTACTCTTGAGCTGGGCAGAGCTGGTATCCGAAAATGTCAATCTGCTAGGTGCAGTGAAACCAAATCACATGTTTTGGGTCATAAAGTATTTTTATACTTACTTTACTGTAAAAGTAAGACATAGTACTTTTACTTGGCTTTTAAAACTCCTTACCAGGGGCGCCTGGGTGGCTCGGTTGGTTAAGTGTCCAGCTCTTGATTTCGGCTCAGGTCATCCATGATCTCACGGTAGTGAGACTGAGCCCTATGTTGGGCTCTGTGCTTTCAGCGTGGAGCCCACTTGGGACAGTGTCTGTCTGTCTGTCTGTCTCTCTCTTCCCCTCCCCTGTGTGCACGCATGTGCTCTGTCTCTCTCAAAATAAATAAAACAAAACAAAAACCCCCAAACTCCTTACCACATACATTTCTGTTGAATGTAACTGCAAAAGCTCAGTAATTCCGTTTTGAAAATTTCTGATTTACTTACATACCAAAAGGAGAGATTGTTATTATTCTGGAGTTAATTTGCCTATAGGATGATAAGAAGTACACAGTGTCCTGAGAATAAGACACACCGATGGCATGATTATTTAGCCTCTTAAATACACTTCATTTGACAAGTTTTGTTTCCAGTTGATTCTGTTAGACATTTGAATAGAAGCCATCTTTGTTCACTGCAGACCTGTGGGTCCTTCTTTGTTCTGCAAAGTGTGCGGATGGCGAGCAAGGGAAGAAGACAGCCCTTGTGGGGCAAACAAAGATAAATGCATTAATGCCCTGCCTACCCGTGTAGTAATGGGACTGTGTGTGCTCAGACCACTGCAGTGCCAAATGGGATGCTGGGGTTCAGAGAAGGAAGGCCTTGTCAGTGGCAGGACTGGAGAAGGCAAGCTGTAGGAAGTGGTTGCTTTTGATCTGGGCTTTGAAGCACAGGTGGGATTCGGGACAGGCTGAAATTGTGGGGAGGGTGAAATGAACATCACGGACGAAGGCAAAGACAGGAAACGTTGGTATGAATATGTTTGTGGAAAGGCAAATGGTTGGGTTTGGCTGGAACGTAGGGTGCATGAAAGGGTGGAGGCAAATAACTGCAATGGAAAATCAGGGTCAGACAGGGGAAACGTTTAATATTAGACCAAACGGTGTGGATTTTATTCTATGTCCAACGTGGAGAGATTTCAAATTACTGTATAATATGATCACTATAGTTAGAAATAGAGGCAAACATAGGGTGCTAAGTAAATGGTTAGGAGGGGCAGTATAAAGCTGCTGTAAGGGGACGTGTTAAATTTCCCAAAAGAGGTACCACAGAACTGAGTGGTCAAGGAGGAGAAGTTAATCAAAGAAGTGAGAAGAGCATGACAAAAGCATTGTTAGGACACCAATTTGAATTAATTCCAGCTAAGTGAAAAGATACTTGCTATTTTGGTTATCATTTGTTATTTTTGTAAATTCATGATTTAGGCATTCTGTGTCCCAAAGTTAGTTCCACTTAACTGTCTTTCTTTTCCTCTAGCACCCCAGGACCTCAGACTGGGAACCACTGAGCTCACTATAATACAGCTCTCCTAGGAAGAATAGATTGCATAGTCAGGAACGCTACCATTTCAGCGTTCACAAAGTGAGGATTATTTTCTGCTCTCTGAAGGGCAAGAGAGGGTTGCTTTTGGAATACTTTAGGAATAGAAATGTAAATTTAGGACCATTTTTATTGTAGCAGTGCTTTTTATTGCTGTGAAACTGTGAGATGAGACAAATTACAGTCAAGTGTTAGTTAGAAGTCGTATTATTAGAGTCCATGAAAACATTTTGGAAACTGTTTTTAGGTAATGCTAGTCATCTATAGATTGGGATTTATTAAGGAATTGTAGTATTGAAAATGTTATTACAAATGAATAAATCACTATGTAACTTTCAAACTTGGGCATTACATGCTTGCTTTAGGTGGCATGCCAATTGAAACCTTTTTCAAAAAAGTACTGGATATTACTCAATTTAAAAAATCTAATGTGCTGCTTTATTCCTTACGTTCAGGACGGGGTTGTTTACTCCAGACATGGCATTTGAAGCAATAGTCAAAAAACAAATTGTAAAGCTTAAAGGACCGTCCTTGAAGAGTGTAGATCTGGTAATACAAGAATTAATCAATACCGTCAAGAAGTGTACCAAAAAAGTAAGTTTGAATTATTTAACTTTCCAACAAGTAACTATTTGGTTTACCCATCTTTCCTATCCTGCTACGTGCCTCTCTTTTCCTGACCCTCACTTCGTTGTGTTTGTCCAAGAGGAAGGAATGTGAAAAGTACTGAGTGGGAATTGCTTTCATGATTGATTGGCAGAGATATTGTCTTCTATCACCCATGTCCGATAGGTTTGCCGAAGCCAGGAAGAGTATATTTAAGTCAGCTATTTTTTTTCCTCGTTGTCTTAAACAGGTAAACATCACTTTAGAATAATTAGGTGAATGCTCTAATTTTTCTTACCATGTGTAGATGGGGATAATGCCAGAGAAGGGAATTATTGACATTGTGTATATCAATGAAAAAATTCTTCTAAATTGTAAATGAATACCACTTGAACCTGGACAGTCTGGGAAGCAGCAATGTGGCGTAGTAGTTAAGGCCTCAGGCTCTGAGGTCCAGGTGCCTAGATTCAGATCCTGGCTCTGCTATTTACTTTCTATGTGACCTTGAGTATCATACTTGTTAATTTATTTGTGAAATGAGGGTGATGATAATAATACTACCACCTCCATGAGAATTAAACAAGATGATGCCTCAAACCCATGGGGCACTTTGCACATTGATTAACCATAGCAAGTGCTCAGTAAATGGTGGCTAATCTATAAATGGCCATTTTAGTAGCATCCAATATTCTCTACCTTGTGATATTTATTGAATCTATGATGTAGAGTGGTGAGGAAGACACTCTTCGCCAGGGGACTCCTCACTGAGGAATGTGGAGAAATTGTGCTGGATTCCATCCATTCCATGAGAGCATGAAAGGGGTACCTTGTGTTAGAAAATGTAAGGGAGTTAGAGATGATGATTAGGGTAGGGCAGGCCTGGCCCCGTGGCAGTTAACACTGGTACTTATGATCATTTCTTCAAAGTATAGAGAGTTCCCTTCCCTTTCTGTGTGGTCACTATGAGTACCCTCCCTGAACAACCAGTGGGAAGAGAGAGGGGATGAGAGGGACAGAGACCGTAGATGAATATGAATTTGGTTTCTAGTTACCTGACAAAAATTCGGATGAAGAAGGATGTAAGTAGGGAAAGAGGAGGGCCAGCTGAATCCCTGGATGCCAATGCTAGAAGAAAAGGAGAAAAAGGGGGAGTAGCTTGGGGCCCAGAAGTGGCTCTGAGATTCCGACTTTTTCTCTAGACCTCTTGCTATTCTTCCACATTGTTCCTTAATATCCTACTTCCTTTTCTCCAAAATGGGGAAAGCCATAGGATTAAGGGACTGAGGAAAGGGAAGAGGATGTACATAGAGAAGAAAAAAAGCCAAACTTTATACCAACTCTCCATTTGAAAACTGGAAGCCCATTGGAAGCCCATTGATAATACTACACATTCCTCTTGTCCTTGCCTATACTTCAACATGCAGTCAGTCTTGCCACCTGTGTAGTTAAAGCTCTCCTGATTGGCCGCCTCATAAGTGACACTGAATTAACTGATGCTACCTTCTCTATCAACCACATGATTGCCACTCTCAGCCCAAAACCCCTCTTTAGATTGCCCATGATCTCCTGTTCCCACCAGTAAAACTGTCTTCTTTCCAAGGATCCACTGTGTTGTGTTTGACCTCAAGCCTGTTTAGCCAGTTACACTTCTCATTTTAATCATGTAATTTAGATGAAGAGTAAATGAATTGATCAAATACAGAAAAGACTTTGAGTTTTGTTTCTATAAACACAACTTGGGAAAGGCTTGATAAACGCTAGCTATAAAAGCTTTGCTTTTGGCTAGGTGTAGGCAGGACAATGCTGAAAGAAGGTGGGGGAGTTATAAAAATCTAGACGGGCTCTGCATCCAGATTATTTCACAAGTGTCTTCAGGTTCTCCTGTTACTTTAAAGAAAGCCAAACTGGAAATCATAGATGAGGGATGTGGTTTATGTAAGACAGAAGATGCATAACTCCAATCAGCAGATCCATATGCAGAGAATAGGCCTTGGCCTTACATCAGAAGATTGGCACATGTGTGTACATTTATGTTTTAAGTTATATAGAGTGTTTATGGGATGTATGAATCTTTTTTTTTTTTTATCGTTTTCCATTGTATCCAACTTGCAGGAAAGCCAACAGTCAGTCTCGATGGCATGGGAAGAGACAGCTTGTTCCTGGACACTTTTTGGCTTCTATTCTTTGCTCTCTATCCTTTGAACCTCCCTTTCCATTATGCTCTCTGGATCAGTGGTAGTTGTATATTGTACTGTCTTTGTAAACCATTGTATGTTTTGTCTTAAATAAAACCTTGTTTTCTCCTGGAGATTATTGCTTACCCTGCAGCTCTTTTCAGTGAAGAATATTTATTGGCTCAAACCCAAAGAATCTAGGTACCTGGATCCGGGTTGACATCTGCCTACTTCTCCTTTTGTGGCTTCCAAACATCATGCCTTCAACTTCCTATAAAAGTCTTCAGTTAAGGCCCCAGTGGTACAGGCTCTGCATTTCCCTTCTATTCACCATCATCATCACATCTTGGTCACTCCCTTGCATTTGTCAAGATATTTAGAACATTCCTTACATTTTTCCTCTTCATCCTAAATTCACTTTCAGCTTGGATGATATCAGTAGAGATCCACGTAGAGATCATGTCCAACACCCAACAGCTACTTTGAGATCTTTGACTCCAGTGGCTCTCTATTCATTCCGTACTAGCATCATACTTCCATGACCTCTTCTGGTCCTTGTCATCATTGACAAATGTTCTACCAGGCAATCCTTCAGAAATTTCAGACTCTAAATCTAGGGTTTTCCCCTCCCAACCTCTCTAGGTTTTAAGTCAGTTAGAAAATTAGTAGAAGAGCTTAGATGAGGATTGAAATTTAGTATCCACTTTGCTGCTGATAAATCTAGATCAGAAAATGTGTCTGGGACTTGCTGCTGAAATGGGAGCCTCTTGTTACTTCCTCTTCCAATAGTAAACCAAAGCCTGCAGTGTTGGAGAGAGTTAGATGTGCACCCATGAGCCATACAGAGTATTTTGGCTTGCCTTACATCTGTAGGAATGTAAGCCAGTAAAAGTCAGAGACCCACACGTGAGCAATGACATAGTGTACCCACCCTACCCAACAGAGAGCTGAGGACTGATGCATGACAGGTGCTCACCATCTTATCAATCAATACATCTCCCCCCACCCCCACCCCCTTTTTTACTGTGAGCTGGAGAAAATAATAGAAGCTTCTTCCATAGGACTTCCCCAAGAGGGCAGAAGTTGGTGAAAGTTCCTACTTTATGAGTGAGGTATGAAGAGTACTATTGAGAAGGAAGTGAGGGGACAGTTCTTCTTTATATCTAATATTCTATCACAAGCTCCTACCTTTCCAGCTTGCTCTCTCTCTCCTTTGCTCTCCCTATAACCACTCTGCTCATCAACTTCATTCTTATTTTCAGTAATTATTTCACAGAGAAAATAGGGGCTATAAATGGGAACATTAATTTCCCAAACTCACTGGTATTCCCAATTCTGCCCGTCCTTGTCCCTGTCTCTCTTGAGGTGGATTCCCTGGCCAGGGCTGGGGTCCTGCCTGTACTCTCACCCTCTTAAGGAACTTACTCTTGATTCTTCTATTGCTTCCATTCTTAAATTCTTCCATTTCTTAAAATTTCTTGATTTCTTCTATTTATGACTTTCTGCATCACATTAAAAACAATCTTTCAATAATCTTTTACTGTTAAAAGTAGTAACAACAATAACAAAGCCTATTTACTACCTTATTCTCCTTTTCTTCATGTCCAACCTTCTTGGGGAAAAAAGTAGTCTATGCTTGCTATCTTTATTTTCTTATCTCCGGTTAATCCATAACCCTCTAAAATGTGGCTTCCATGCCACCACTCTATTAATTATGGCAAAGATCAACCAGAAGCCTGATTGCCAGATGTAACGCATACTCATTCCTGGTGCTATATTCTACCCTCTTTTTGAAGCTGACACCCCATTCTCATGGGTTCTCTTCATCTTTCTCATGATCCCTCCTCCATCTCCTTCAGGAGTTTATCCACTTTTCCTGCCTCTGAACACTAGAGTCACACAGAGCTTGCTCCTGGCTTTCTTCTCTTTGCACTGTCCTTTCTCCCTGCCAGATCATATCTCCCATAGCTCACCTACCACTTAAAATGTTGATCCTCAAATCTATAGCTTCAGCTCAAACCTCTTTACTGAAACCATCTACTCCACACTCTGCTGCCATTACACTCTTCTTACTTATGTCCCCGCAGATATTTTTTAAACTAAATTACTCCAGAGGACTCCTAAATTACTCCAGAGGACTCCTAAATTACTCCAGAGGTTTTTCCACCTCCAGTCTGGGCGCCATCAAATTCATCCTCCCCACTGCTGTGAAAGTAGCCCTTCTAAAATGCATCTATTTTGCCCATTCCCTCAAAATTATGCAATGGCTCCTTATATCTTGAGAATAAAGTTCAAATCATTTATGGTTGTTTTTAGTTTCACATCTGATCTCTGAATCCTTCTTTAGCTATATCCGTTGTCACTTTGTGCTTGCTTCTGCCATTCTAAGTGATTTGCACCATTTTCACAGATTTTTCATGCCTTTACCATTTGCACATGTGATTCCCTTTGTTTTGAATGTCTCCTTTTCCTCTTGTCTTCACCTTCCATCCCCTCTTATTTTTTATGATCCAGCTCAATCATCATCATTTTCCTAAAAAATCTTGTACGGCCTCTGTGAATCCTCCCCTGATCTCCATCCTTGCTCCCTTTTCAGTGCTTCACTTGACACCCTATGTTTACTTTTATCAGAGCACTTATGATATGGGATTGTAGCTGTTTATAATTTATTTGTTTGGGTAAATGACCTAAATAACCTATAATCTCCTCCTGTTGGTTCTAAACTCCTTTTAAAAAAGAGCTATGTCAGGGTGCCTGGGTGGCTCAGTTGGTTAGGTGTGCAACTCTTGATTTCAGCTCAGATCATGATCTCATGGTTCCTGAGTTGAAGCCCCATGTAGGACTCAACACCACTGATGTGGAGCCTGCTTGGGATAGTCATTCTCTCTCTCTCTCTCTCTCTCTCTCTCTCTCTCTCTCTCTCTCTCTCTCCCCCCCTCCCTCCTTCCCTCCTTCCCTTTCTCTCTGCGCCTCCCCTGCTCTCTCTCTCTCTCAAAATAAATAAATGTAAAAAAATAATAATAAAAAAGAGCTATGTCTTCTTATTCTTGGTATCTAACATAATGACTAACCCTACAGAAGAGACACTCTATAAATACTTTATAAATTAAGAATTGAGATATTCTAGGGGCACCTGGGTGGCTCAGTCAGTAAGCAAGTTGATTTTGGCTCAGGTCATGATCTCATGGTCGTGAGATCAAGCCCTTGCATCGGGCTCTGCACTGACACTGTGGAGCCTGCTTGGGATTTTCTCTCTCTCTCTCTCTCTCTCTCTCTCTCTGTGCCCCTCTCCCAATTGCACATGTGCACTCTGTCTCTCAAAACAAATAAATAAACTTACAAAAAATTTTAGATATTCTAAAGTTATCCTGATGCTAAAGAAATCTGTACTTTAAAAAAATATTTTAGTTATGACTTCTATTTTTATTTTTTTTAAACTTTTGTGTTTATTTATTTTTGAGAGAGAGAGAGAGAGAGAGAGAGAGAGAGCGCACAAGCAGGGGAGGGACAAAGGGAGAGGGAGACACAGAATCCGAGGCAGCCTCCAGGCTCTGAGCTATCAGCACAGAACCTGACACGGGGTCGAACCCACAAACCACGAGATCATGACCTGAGCTGAAGTCATCTGACTTCAGCCACCAACTGAGCCACCCAGGCCCCCCTAGTCATTCCTTTTTAAATGATAAAATTTGAGCAGGTTTTCTTTTCCTTATTTCTCATTTTGATGTTCTTGACTTTTGCCCTTGTTATGTCTACTTTCAAGTTCTTTTACAAGCAAAATAATCTTGATTAAAGTTGAGGATACCTGGCTTTATTACTTGACCCCTTTGAATATGAGCCATAGATAATGTGATTATATTATTTATCATCCAACATAGGACTCTTTTGAGATTGAAAGGGGGAGCTATTAATACTTTCACTGGAATAGTAGGAGTAAAGCAAGACTTCTCCAGGCCATCTGAAAGGCATAGTTACTCTAGCTGTATTGTGAATGTATATATTCACATGTATTCTTAAAACAGTATTTTCATTTACAACGTTTCTCATGTTGAATGTCTTATGTGTAAAATACTTAATTTTTTTCTTAAGCCACATAAATAAACATCAGTGGAAAACATGGGATTTATGTGTGTTCAAGTAACAAAACACAAAGCTAGACTTCTAACCTGGGGAAATGCAGTCTTCTCGTGTATTTTCTCATTGTTGTCTCTGGGCCACTGGAGGACAAGACAAGAACATTAGAGCTTTATGAGTGTTTGGCTTCACTCCAGAGACGTGTCAATTTCAGAATTTTTCTTGTGGGTATTAGCTCTCAGCTGCTTTTCTTTACCCCCAATTCTCCAGTGCACCATTGCAGGGTCCTGAGTTTCTTTCAGGAAGCACTGAGAGGAACATCTTGTTTTTTTTAACCACAGTTTAGCAACTGTGCCATTTATTGGCCTCTTGGGAAACCACATTCTTGGATTGCCATCATACCAATTAATTGATTTTTTTTTTTTTTTTACCCAGTTCAGAAAAAGGAAAAAAAAAAAAAAGAAAAAAAAAAGAAAAGCTTTGCAAGGAAATAGAAAAGATGCATTAGTTGGCTGTTAGAAAT
This sequence comes from Leopardus geoffroyi, assembly GCF_018350155.1. Classification (NCBI taxonomy): domain Eukaryota; kingdom Metazoa; phylum Chordata; class Mammalia; order Carnivora; family Felidae; genus Leopardus; species Leopardus geoffroyi. The sequence goes on along the minus strand of NC_059338.1, from coordinate 55,247,070 downwards.
ATAAGGAAAATTTTTTCATTAAAAAGTGCTATTAGAAGAAATGCTGAATTTTGTGGCATGTTAGGTGACTCAATATCTTGCTTTGAGTACACATAACTAATCAGGTGAATCTAAAGTCCTTAGTATGGCTTTCAAGGCCTACATGATCTTACTCCTTTTCACCTCTAAGCTCCTCCCACTTTCCCCTCCCTTGGTCCATTCCAGCTACACTGGTCTCCTCGTTTCTTCAACATGTCAAGGGGATATGATGGCAGGGCCTTTGTACTTCTCATTCTCAGTGTTGGAAATGCTCTGCCTCAAGATACTTATACAGATCACCCCCGGCTTCCTTTCAAGTCTCTCCTCAAATGCCATTTAATCAGTCTTTCTCAGATTCTCCTATCTACAGTTGTACATGCCTTCCTTCAAAACAGAGACATACACACACATACACGTAAGTCTTCATCTACATACCAAACTTCATTTTTCTTTGTGGCACGTATGACCACGTGAATTATACTATGTATATCTTTTGTTTTTCTTGTTGTTGGACAATAAAGGGACTTTGAGAATATAAGCTCCATGGGAGTAGGGATTTGGTTTATTCAGCACTCTATTCACAATCTTAAAAAGCCAGATTTTCAATAATAATTATTGAATGAATAATTGAAAGAATAAGTGAATCATGTCTTATTGATGTGGCAGATAATGATGAGTTTGACTGAAGTAGCCACTTGATTACCTTCCATGAAAGTCTATAGGTTGAAGGAGGATAGCTGCAAAGCATCATGCTCAGATAGGGCTCTTTTAGGTCTGGATAGATCTGCTGTGGTTTTCTATGAACAAAAAGACTCACTTTTCACCTTCTCTGCCAGTTGGCTGTCAGTCTAACAAACTGCTATGTTCTGCATATAATAGATGCCTCACATAACTCATGTTTCAAATCAGGCTGATTATTAAAGTTTGAACCTCTCATTGGGTATTGTAGAGAATTCAGGCCTGGGACGTGGCTTTTAAAGAATAGGAATTTCACCTTTTTGTTATTGTTACTTGTTTTTAACCCCACCCCCACCTATTTTATTGAGGCATAATGGACATATTTTGTTAGTTCCCAGTATATAACAGAATGATTCAATATTGTATACACTGTGAAATGATCACCACATTGGGTCTAGTCAACAGCCATCACCACACATAGTATTAAAAAGTTTTTTCTTGTGATGAGAACTTTAAAGATCTATTCTCTTAGCAATTTGCGAATATGCATACAGTATTATTAACTATAGTCACCATGCTGTACATTACATCCCCAGGATTTATTTATTTTTTAACGATAAGTTTGTACCTTTTGAACACTGTCACCCATTTTGCCCACTCCTTGCTCCTGGCAACCACCAATCTGTTCTCAGTATCTATGAGCTTGGTTGTTGTTATTATTGCTTTTTAGATTCTACAAGATTCCATGAGTGTGATCATGCAGATTCTGTATGACTTATTTTGCTTAGCCCCTGCCCTCAAGGTCCATCTAACTTGTCACAAATGATAGGATTTCCCTCTTTTTAATGGCTGAATAATATTCCAGGAATTTCACCTTTTCATCTCATAATTCACTAAAGAATTTATGATCTTTATAATTAATTCTTAATTTATAATTTGCCCTGGCGTCTGCTTTTCCCCTTGATTTTTCTGTTTTTCTCTTTTCTTTTTACTTTAGAGAGAGAGAGAAAGAGCATGAGTGGGGGAGAAGGGCAGAGGGAGAGAGAGAGAGAATCTTAAGTGGGCTCCATGTTCAGCACAGAGCGTGACCTGGGGCTCGATCCCATGACCCAGGATCATGACCTGAGCCGAAATCAAGAGTCAGATGCTCAAGTGAGTGAGCCACCCAGGCACCCTGATTTTTCTTTTTAAGCTGTTCATTAATACGTCTACCAGAGATAAACTTGGAAAGAAAGGAAATCTGATTATTATCTTCAGGTGTTGTTTGGGGACAGTGTCAGCTCCACCCTGGGCTCCTGTTTGGGTGTGCTCTGAATTACTTCATGAGGCTCTCTCTTCTGATTATCTTTCAGCCTTATTTCACTCAAGGTTGGACTTTTGTTTTTATTCTTCAGCATTTGCTAACATTGAAGTTCTCATTTCTCTGCTTAGATGAAATGTTATGGTGAGAACATACCAGTATAACTTACATATTCTTCTATCACATATGCACCAATTGTAGAAAGTATCTGAGGTGTAGAGATTTGGGATTTGCCCACTTGGAGAAGGAGGGCCAGCAGCATTTCTTTTTCTCTGACCACTTTACCCAAGGCCACCTCAATGGGACCTGGCTCCCTTCCCCTTCTAACAACTTTACTTAGGTCTTCTAAGACTTCCCATGTTCCACTTCTAAAATACAGAACACTTGATAAAAAAATTTTCCCATTTACACTTGTGCAATCTCTTGACCTCTGTACTAGAATTGTTTCTCACCTTTGCAGATGTTACTGCTTCTGTTTTACCTTTTGTAATAATAAATGTCTTATTTCATAATAATAAATAAATATTTTCTCCTTTCCTGAATGAATCCAGTGTTATGCTATAAACAAATAAAGGATTTCTAGGGACTTGGGGGCAGGTTTTAATTCACAGAAATGGAATAAAATTATTATATGCTTTCATGAGCAGTAAAATCATTACTGTTACTCAGTGGCCAACATTGGAAGGTTTATAGCTTTTGTATCAAAACAGAGTCCATACCTTTAGGTTAGCCAAACCAATCAACTCAAGTCATGTGCATTAAAAAAAATTGATCTGGTCTTTAGTTTATTTTCTCCGTTTGTGTTTGGTATGGAACTATGAACAGATGGTTACCTAATAACCTGAGTCTTTGCTTACGGCAGCAAACTAGTTACTCTTTTTCAACGTTTATTTATTTTTGGGACAGAGAGAGACAGAGCATGAACGGGGGAGGGGCAGAGAGAGAGGGAGACACAGAATCGGAAACAGGCTCCAGGCTCTGAGCCATCAGCCCAGAGCCTGACGCGGGGCTCGAACTCACGGACCGCGAGATCGTGACCTGGCTGAAGTCGGACGCTTAACCGACTGCGCCACCCAGGCGCCCCGCAAACTAGTTACTCTTGACGGTGTAGAAATCTTGCCTCATCCTGTGTCTGTTCCAAGAGAAACCTAATAGCATGGCTCTCATGGTCTGATTAATCAATTGTTAGTAAATTTTATAAGTGTGTAACTTTTATTGCATAGAAAGGCCATTCAAGTAATATTTTTTCCTTTAGGGGAAAAATGTGGTCCATGCTTAAAAGCAAATTTTACATTGAAATGCCACCAAAATAATTAAATGCTGCCATAAGTAACACTTAAAATATTGAATTTTATTAAAACATGTTTTGTATTAAAAAATATATGATGCTATTTTCTTTCAGACCATAACTAAAATTTTCTCTCAGAATTACTTCATATATACTGCATTGTTTCCACATTGGATATTCCTTATTACTTAAGATTATTCAGTGTAATTTTAACAATAAGCTGTTTAGGGGCACCTGGGTGACTCAGTGGGTTGAGCGTCCAACGTCGGCTCAGGTCATGATCTCGCAGTGTGTGGGTTTGAGCCCCACGTTGAGCTCTGTGCTGACAGCTCGGAGCCTGGAGCCTGCTTCAGATTCTATGTCTCCCTCTCTGTCTGCCCCTCCCCTGTTCAAACTCTGTCTCTTTCTCTCTCTCTCTCTCTCTCAAAAATAAATAAACACTTAAAAATAACAAAACAGTAAGCTGTTTAGAAATAATTTGTCATTTGATTAATGTCCTGCTCTGTCTGGAAGTTTCATTGTTTTGATTTTAAGCATCAGATCCTCTGAGGTCTTCTCTGAGCAGGTTTAGCCATTTATTTTTCATGTGTTTTCTCTTGATTTTTATAAAATATTTCTCTCTGGTGTGACAATATATCTTTATAGTCAACCTGCCACCTCAGACTGTTTTTAACATCAGGTAGTTTGACAAAAACTGAGTGTCGAGCTGGCTTATGGCAGTTGCCCAATGAATCTTTGTTAAATGAATGACTGATGTGAAATAAATTCAGGAATATAAAATTAATATAATCAATAGCAAAGCTTTAATTCCTTGATTCTGTATTAATCAATTTCTAGAATATTTAAGTAGTTAATAGGGGAGTAAATGCATAAAAATGGTATCCTCTAAATCAATATTATTTTGGCATACATAATTACAACTTTGATGATTTGACAAAGTAAATATAGTCTTATAAATGCAAGCTTTCAATTTGGCATTCAGAGCAAAAGAGATAGGAAATTATAATGGTTAATATGGTTGAGGAAACATTGTGCCTTAAATAAGAGACCTAGAAGAGAGGTGAGGAACTGAACTGGGCAATCAGAGTGAAGTATTTTTTAAAACAAAGGAAAGGGTTATGCAAACTGAGCAGGAACTGCCATTGAATGAGCTAATGAAATGAGTGGCAGAAAGCCTGATCAGAAATCAGAAATGATTCAGAATATGAGTGGGACTTTTTTTTTTTTAAACTTCTTCCTCTATATATTATGAGAAGAATTGGGGCTGGAGTATTATATTTGAGAGCCAGCAATTCAAGCCAACATTTTGATTTTTATACTCCTACAGTCTTTCCAGATCAACCAGCTAGATAGAAACCATACCAGCTTCATTACTGCCTTCCAGCCATGTCTAGGTCCTGCACTGCTTAGTGTCTCCTTCAATATTTCTCCTCCTTTGCCTCCATGGGGGCGGTTCTTACAGTGTGTTCTCTTTCCCTTTTCTTCCACTTAGAAATTAGGCTCATTTACTTCCAGTTGTCTCAGTTGTAGGTACCAAATTATGGCTCTAGTGGGCTCCTTTCCTGGTGAAGTTAAGCCCATGGGTAGTAAGTTTGGAAAGATCAGGAGATACACACACATAAAAAATCAATCCTCCCCACAAGGCCAGTAGTTGGGAGGGTTCTTAGATGTTTCTGCTTCTTGGAGTACTCTTGTCATTTTGGCCTTTCTCAAGACTTTAATGATGGCTGCATACTAGCTTGGGAACCTTCAGCTATCAAGTATTTTGTTTCTGAAAAAAAATATTTATAGTGCCATTCCTTGGTGTTTTAAAAATAACCTTCTGCTGTCATCCATTTTCTAAATGCTGTTAGAGGCTTGACTTTCCTTCTCAGTAGACCACTATTCCTTGTGTTGTCGCTTTTCTGCAGGAGGACAATTCTATATTTGTGCAGCTGTTGTCAAAAAGCAAAGGTGTGCCGTTAGCTTGGGATGCTCTGAGTGCAGAGGAGAAACAGTTGCTCTGGTGGCCTAGGAAAGGCTAGTGGTGACTGTCACATATACCACCCGGGTTTGCACTAGTGAAGAAGAACGACTGGTGTTGATCAGCTATCTCTTCTCTGCTTAAAACTTTTTACAGGATTCACAAAAAATAACTTACAATATTCTCAGAGTATAAAAGGGCTGCTGGGATAATAGACTTTTCCTGGGGAATGTCTCCAAAACTTGAAGTGGAAGTTTCATTTGTGCCTTCAATTATTCATGAAATAATCCCCCAAATGAGCCATACATCTCAGGATTCAGCTAAGGATTTCAAAAAGGGAGTAATGGTTTGGTGATCTCCTGAAGAGACACTGGGCTGTGAATTTTGAAAGTAACGAGGCAGCCAGGTCTCTATGCTTTTATTATGATGCTACGCTCTATGGTCACTGTAGAAAAATTTGGAGAAGGTAGAGATGTAGATAGAAAAAAATGGAAATTATGCATAACCCATGATTCCAAGAGATTATTCCTATTAACATTTTGTAGTATTTCTATAAACCTTTTTCTGTGTGTGGACAGTAGACTTGCAGCCTTAGAGGTTGAATATTTATGTATGATTTGTGATTATGATGGTTCCATGAAGAATTACAGTTTGTTGTTTAGCTAAGACACTAATGTGCATCATGCATACTATAAAGTTGCTGTGTACAGTGACCTTGTTTGACCATGGGGCAGCTATATTTCAGGGAGGTTTAGTTCCAACTGCTTAAAAATTAGGAGACATGTTAGGTGCTACAATATTACCCAAGAATTTTGAGATTTGTAAGATCTTGGATTGTATCCTTGAAGGGTATCAAGGGTATATGGTGGCCAGGACTATGTGTATATGTGTGTATGCTTATGTGTAATCACATTTATATATATGTGGTCTGATTTTCTTCACTTACTGTCATAAACACTTTACCATGTTTTTAGATATTATTTAGAAATTAGATAGAATGAAAAAATTAGGTAATGGATATTATTTGAACAGGTAATTATATCCCATTAGTGGATCTACCTTAACTTATTTAATATCATTACATATTTAGGTGGTTTAAATAGTTTTATTTGTTTATCTTATTGTTGCTATCCGAAGCAATGCTGTGATGAATGTCCTTATTATTTTATCTCAGAATCCTGTGAAATAATTAGGTTGACAGATAAACAGAGGGTTTTAAGATTTTTTTTGATACATATTGCCAAATTGCTTTCCAGAAAGATTATTCTCATTGTCGCTTTTTCAGCAAGTTTAAACTGCTAGTTTCAGTATACCTTTATCTAGATTAAGTCTCATAAAAATAATTAGAACCATTTGACAACATGAGAGTTATTATCTTTCTTTGCATTACTTGGATCATTTATGCAGTTTAATATTTTTCTTTTGCTATTGATCATTAAATTTCTTTTTTAATAAAATCATGTCCTTTGCCTATTTTGTGGGATATTATTATTATTTTCAGGTGCTTTAAATGATCATTGAATTAGCATTTGCCTGTCATAAGCCATGAATTTGCACACTTTTCTCCATTCTATTTCTGCTATCCCAGTACACGTCACCAGCATTTCTCATCTGAATTGCTTCAGGAGACAAAATTCATTGCAGGTCTGCAAGGATCCTTCTGATCTGACCTCTGTTTACCTTTCTACTTTCACCATAAGACCATCCTCCTCAGTCTCTGCTCTGATCTTTCTTTACTTCTTTTACCATTCATTGTCCCTGTCCCGCATTGCCTTCACACTGTTCTGGGGCGTGGAAAGCTTCATTTCCCCCACAACTCTTCTACACAACTTTACCCAAGTCCTTCTGGATTAGGCCTCCTTGAATATTCTTGTAGAATCCCATTCTTCTTCTTTCTTACATTGAAAACAACTATGATTAATTCATTCCTTTTTGCAAATTAAATTTTTGACAATTACCTGCATAATTTAGATGGGATAAGTGATTGAAATGTATTATTTCTATAGTTTTGCCAAAAAGTATGTACATGCAAACATATCTATTAGGGAAGAATTAAAAAAATTATGTCAGGGTTCCTGGTGACTCAATCAGTTGAGTGTCCAACTCTTGATTTCAGCTCAGGTCATGATCTCACAGTTGGTGAGATCAAGCCCCCTGTCATCAGACTCTGCTCTAAAAGCGTGCAGCCTGCTTGAGATTCTCTCTCTCCCTCTCTCTCTGCCCCTTCCCACTCAAGTGCACATGCACATGTGTACTCTCTCTCTCTCTCAGGATAAATAAATTAAAACTTAAAAAAATTGACCTCTGTGGTTCATGGAATAAATCATTCTCAAAGAGTAGTGGACAGGACAATGGGCTCTGGAGTCCCAAGGGCTTGGGTTGGAATTCTAGGCCCACCAATTCTGAGCTGTTTACTCTTGGGCAAGTTGCTTAACTTCTCTATGCTTCATTTTCATCCTCTATATAATGGAATTAATAATAAAATCTATCTTTTATGATTGTTGTGGATTTTGAATGAGATAACTCATGAGGTGTTAAGCACACAGCCTAGAACATGGTAAGTACTCTCTAAATGTGAGTCATTGTTCTCTTTTTCATTCTCATTTCTATCTTCTTTATCTTTGAACTTTATTAAGTGCCAACTCTGTAGAGCATAGTACTAGATGGTATTTGGATTTCTGTTTTTGTTTTTGCAGGGAATTTCTCTACTGGTTTTGAAGTGTTTCCTATCAGATAATGTAGTTATTTTGATTATTGTTTGTGGAGCCCTTTCTGTCACTCTGCCATTCTTCTTTAGGATATTTTACTTTCGCTTCTAGATTTGCAATATGTACCTTCTATAAGATAACATATCTTTGCTTCTTTTTTTGCAGTATAACTTTTTGTGTATTAACTCAGATGTTTCTCTTAACAGCTGGCAAACTTCCCCAGACTCTGTGAGGAAACAGAAAGGATTGTTGCCAACCATATTCGTGAGCGAGAAGGGAAGACAAAGGACCAGGTGAGGGGAGGCTTCCTTGTTGGGCAGGGTCTTTGTCAGAAGTGGAAGTTCTCCAAGGCTGTCTGGTGGTCTCCAACAGTTGGCCTTTCTCTGAATGGCAAGAAAGAACACAACCACATATGTTTATTTTTACTTATTTATGAATTTTATACATGTGTTGCTATACTAACATCTTGTGTATGTTGAGAATATAAACAAGTGTAAAAGCTTTGAAGGATGACGTTTAGAAAACAGTAATAGGAATTACTTTTACTCTCGGTGCCCCATGGATTGTCATGTGCACCCCTGGCATGTATACACTCCACTCTGAAAGCCAATAACCCAGAAACATTCCACATGTTTTCTTTAAGCAGAGGTTCTTAGCTTTTAATGGGCCGACAGATGGGTATCAGGATATTCATAAATTCCTAAAATGTCATGAAGAATGTCAGTTTTTTCCCCCTAGGTGAATGGAGAAAGCTATTCATCAACTTATCCATGGAACCTGTGATTAGATACTTAAGTATCTGTTTAAACAGTTTATTTGTTTGTCTTATTGCTGCTATCCCAAGCAATTCTGTGATGAATGTCTTTATTATTTAATCTCAGAATCCTGTGAAATAATTAGGTTGACAGATATACAGAGGGTTTTAAGATTTTTTTTTGATACATATTGCCAGATTGCTTTCCAGAAAGATTATTCTCATTGTCACTTCTTCAACAAGTTTAAACTGTGCTCGTTTCAGTATACCTTCATCTACATTCATTTTCATAAAAATAATTAGAGAAAAAAATGTTTAAGAACAGTTCTTTTAGGGCACCTGGGCGGCTCAGTCAGTTAAGCATCTGACTTCGGCTCAGGTCATGACATGGGTTCGAGCCCCACGTTGGGCTCTGTGCTGACAGCTCAGAGCCTGGAGCCTGCCTCCGATTCTGTCTCCCTCTGTCTGTCTCTCTCTCTCTGCCCCTCTCCCGCTCTCACTGTGTGTGTGTGTCTCTCTCAAAAATAAATAAACATTGAAAAAAAAAAACAGCTCTTTTAAACATTTCTATTTAGTGAATATATATATATATATATATATATATATATATATATATATATATGGCTTGTAAGGAGTGACCTTAAAATTATCTTCTAATCCTATTTAGCTCTTTTAATTCAAAAGGTTATTTTATGCGAAGGTAATTCATTAGAAAAAGCTAAGGACTGTGTGTAAATAGTAAAAGCTTCTTAAATTTAAGTGGATTTTATTCTTAGTTATTTACAAAAATGTTATAATGGGAAGCATGAAGGTTTTCAAATGCTCTTCAATTCCAGGACACAGCTGTGACAGCATGTAGAGGACACTGGACTCAGGCCATGTGTTCTCTACAAAATAACAGCATGTTCTTGTGGAAATCACTTCTCAGGACTGTTGTTTTCTCATGTACAGCTTTGGGATGTTGGTCTATGTCATCTCAGAAGTCTCTCTAAGTTAGAATTCCAAGATTTTGTGCCTCTTAGAATTCCAAGATTTTGGAAAGGCGGAGAGGGAAAGCCAGGGAAAAAGGAGAAGGCAAAATAGAAGAGAGAGAGAAACCACAGGGAGAGAGACACAGGCAAACTGCCACAGAGGGTGCGTGTAGGGGTGGGGTGGGGTGGGGTGGGGCGGGGTGGGGAGGGTGGAAGGAGAAAGTGAAGAGACAGGATGGAGGCCCAGTAGGTTGGGATATTTGTGACTCAGTAAAACTTGACTATCAGCTTGAGCTGTGGGATTCATTGCTACTACTTTTTATCGTTGTGCTTTGAAAGTTAATTAACCATTATTCATAGTTTTCACTTGTTTTCCAGCTTCCACACCCTTGGATAGCTACAGTAGCCAAAAAGAGGAGAAAATAGGCTTTCTGACTTAGTGGAGATAAACAAATCAATGTTAACTCATGAGCCAGTGAAATCAAGCCTGGGGCCAGATATAAAATCCTGACACCAGAAGTTCCCCCACACATCTAATGTCATGGCTGCAGTTGGACCAAGAAAACTGAAGTTCTAGTATCAACTGTACTCCTGACCTTAAGTCAATAAGATAACAATTTTAATTTAGTGTCCATATTTTATAAAATTCAAAGGATAATATTATCCTACTTAACTCTTAGGGATCCTATGTAAAAACAATATTGAAGTAGTACAATTATTATCTTAATTACCTTTGTTTTCCTATCTAAGCAGTTGTTAGCTTCATGTTTCCTGTTTCAGAGTTTTGCTTTACTGAAACAATGTAATCAAACTTAGCACTGTTGTTAAGAAGATTGTGGGCTTCAGGTTCAGACTGCCTGAGTCTGAATTCCACCTCTGCCATTATTTTCTGTGCAAATAATAAGGTGCTTGACATCGTATACTTCAGTTTCCTCATCTTAAAGTGAGATAATAATGGTAGTTAACTCATAGGAATTTTATGAGGATGAAATTAAGCATCCAAATGCAGTTCTGAGTTCTTCATTAATTTTAGTTGTTTTCATTGTTTTTCCTACAGAGCTGTGGTACCTAGTATCTGTGAGAAAGAATTGCGTTTTTCTGATTTTAAGAGAAATTGTCTTTCACCTGCAACTCTGATGTAGTGATCACTTCATTCCCCAAGTGGGAGATAAGGGATGGAGCAGGTGTCTCTACTAAGTGGCCATCTCAGGTGTCCTAGTCTGACAGTTCATCAGCCAACCACTTGAAGAAGCTGGTGCTTGGCACCTATAGTACAACCTGTGCGGTGAAAACATTCATGTTCTTGGACATGTGAAGGTAGCAGTTTGCATAGATCTCAGGTTTGAGTTCCGAACTCCATGCTGCTTTGGGTTGTATGATGCTTCCAAAGTAGCTGGCCAGAGAGTGACCCATTTTCCCAGGCCTTTGTACCAGAAATGCTTTGAGGTGTTCTTGTAGTTATTTTTTAGTTAAAAAAATTTTTTTAATTTTAATGTTTTTTTTTTTTTTATTCTTGAGAGAGAGAGAGAGAGAGAGAGAGAGAGAGAGAGAGAGAGAGAGGGAGGGAGGTGGAAGAGGGGCAGAGAGAGAGGGAGACACAGAATCCGAAACAGGATCCAGGCTCTGAGCTGTCAGCACAGAGCCCAGTGCAGGGCTCAAACCCACAAGTGGTTGAGATCATGACCTGAGTCAAAGTCAGTTGCTAAACTGACCGAGCCACCCAGGGAGCCCCAGGTTTTAAAAGTTTTTAAGAAATTATTACTGACCTCTGCTCTGGAAGCCTTGTGGGGGGGAATTCTTCAATATTAAACATATAGACAACCATAAATCTGTGAGCTTTTTTCTAAGACATAGGTTTTTTAAAATGTGTGCCTGCTATCATTCCAGGTGCTTCCACACATGTAATTGCATGTTAAAGGGACTGACTTTGTGGGTGATTATTGCTAGCAGGGGTAGCTTTACTTTTTCTTTAACTAAATATTCAATAACTGTGGGTAAAAAGGCAGTGAGAAACTCTGAGAAAGTGAAAAAATGAGAAAAAAATGTACTATTTTCCTTTTCATCCCCCACATGCGACCTGGCTCTTTTCCTAGGATGAACACAGACTCCCAGTTTCCAGGAATATGAATGAGAGCAGCCATAGTTTTTATTTTTTTTCCCACTTTTTTCCTATACTGCAGTCCAAGTTAATGTGCATGAACGGCCAAGATATTCGTGACAACCTTTGGCAATGCTGAGAATTATGTAGATATTTTGCTCTTTATGGTGGCAACAATTTATTTGTGCTTAAACATTATGGTTTATTGATACAAACTCCTAGCCAAATGGATTTGGGAGTATAACATTTAACAGAATCTGGCTTTATTGTCAGGAGAATAGAGGCAATACCACAGACAAAGTAATAATGATGACTCCTCCTAACTCTAGAGTTTTGTTCATTAGGACAAGAAATGAAACTGTATCTGAGGATACGAAACTTTTTCATAAAAGTATGACGTTACTGACCTCATAGTGCCTGTACCGTGACTTTATATTTGGTAGTAAGGATGGATTTGGGTGATGCATTAATTTTTTTTGGCCGGGTCCCCTTGGGATTCACAGCAAGACGACCAGCTGAGATTAGCCATAAAAGCAAACCCTCAGAGCCCATAGCATTGGGTAGTGACAGAGAGACAACAATAAGCGGCCATTTACTGATTATGTGGTAATAAATTGCTCCCTTTAAAGCAAAGTCTTATTCAAGGCTGGTAGACAGTTATCAATTTATAGCCCCAAATATTTACTGGGCACCTACTACGTGTATCATGCTACGTTCTGGGGATAAGAGGTGAACAAGACAAATATAACTCCTGCTTCCATGGAGCTTACTTACAGTCTTTTTAAAAAATGTTTATTTATTTTGAGAAAGAGAGCAGGGGAGGGGCAGAGAGAGAGGCAGAGAGAGAATCCTAAACAGGCCCCACTCCCAACGTGGAGCCTGACGCAGGGCTCAGTTCCATGACTGCGAGATCATGAGCTCAGCCGATATCAAGAGTCAGACACTGAAACAGCTGAGCCACCCGGGCACCCTGAGCTTACTTACAGTCTTGTGAGGAAGCAAAACATCAAACAAAATATACACAAAGAATTAATTACATTTGTGGTATATACCACAAATAAAAAGTATAAGGTGCAATATACATACAAAATATAATACAATATATAGCCTATATGACAGTATTAGCATGATCTAACCTGGTTTGGGGTGAGCGTATAGTGTGAGGATCTGGTAAGCCTTTCCTGAGGAAGTACCCTCTGGGGAACATTACATAGACCTGGTCAGTGAACTGTTATCCTGAGGGCTCTGATGCATTCAAATTCATCTTCATTGAAGGGAGGCAGCATGAACATGCTCATCATGTTTATCAAAAGTTCGTTCAACAAAGTCAAGGTGCAGAGCTCTGGAGGTATGTAGGCAGGGTTTCTGGATTTTTTTTTCTTCCTATTAACAAGCATTCTAGAAAGAGAAGGGACACACAGTTGGGAGAACAAAAGGAAACTTAGGAAGGGAAACTCAGTTTTGAGTATCTCTGGGATAAAACTCTCTTACAGTGTCTGGTTGGTTGCTCTACCCTCTCTTATCTCCTATTGAAGAATATTTTCTACAGAGGGACTTTCCAAACCTCTGACTTAAAGTTTCTGAGTATCTCATGATTAGAACATTTTCATGTTTCATGTTTATGGGAACATGCATTCAGTTCATTCCTTGACAAATCTTGATTGAATGTCCATGAAGTTCAAGGCACTGGGGATAGAGCATGGATACAGCAGATGGGGTCTGTATACTGAATAAGTAAAAACTTACTATGTCAGCTAGCGGTAGTGCTACAAAGGAAAATAAGGCGGTATAATAAGGTACAAACAGAGTGCTGGTTTATTTATTTTTAATTTTTTTAAATGTTTATTTTTGAGAGAGACAGAAGAAGCATGAGCAGGGGAGCTGGAGAAAGAGAGGGAGACACAGAATCTGGAGCAGGCTCTAGGCTCTGAGCTGCCAACACAGAGCCCGACATGGGGCTTGAACTCATCAACTGCAAAATCATCACCTGAGCCCAAGTCAGGCCGACTGAGCCACCCAGGCGCCCCCAGAGTGCTAGTTTAGATAGTAGGGAGGATCCCTCTAATGAAGTGATCTTTTAGCAGAGACCTGACTGAAGTTTTGCTTTGATAACCAGGCCTGTTGATCTTGAAGTTTTCTATTTATTTGTATATTGCCTTTTTGAATTGGTTGATGAGATGTTACTCCTGCTTGCCTAGAAGGAGCTTAAAGAGGTAGAAGAGAGGAGGAAAAACAAGAGATAATATTGTTATTTCATGGCTAATATATAGTGCCTACAGGAACAGGAAGCTCTGAGCAGCCCGTCATTGGTACACATGTATCCTTCTTTTGAACATTATGCCTACATTTTAGAGGACTAGAATAATCCTACATTCTGTATTAAATTAGCAGAGTCCATGCCTATAAACTATAAACATGTTGTCTTCATGTGGGACTCAGACTTTTCATGTAGATTTTTAATTTCTGAATTTAGAGTAAAAATTGTGAGTCTAATGAAAAAAAATTAATGCAACTTCTCATTTTTTTTTAAAAATTTTTTTTTTCAAACGTTTATTTATTTTTGGGACAGAGAGAGACAGAGCATGAACGGGGGAGGGGCAGAGAGAGAGGGAGACACAGAATCGGAAACAGGCTCCAGGCTCTGAGCCATCAGCCCAGAGCCCGACGCGGGGCTCGAACTCATGGACCGCGAGATCGTGACCTAGCTGAAGTCGGACGCTTAACTGACTGCGCCACCCAGGCGCCCCTGCAACTTCTCATTTTAACTGAAGCATCCTTTTAAGAATTAAATAAAGATAAATAATTTGTAGGCAATTACTCAGTTTTGTGTTTGAGAATATTTACGATCAGTTTTCACTGAAGGGTTTCTCTTTAACTTATAGGTACTGCTACTGATTGACATCCAAGTCTCTTACATCAACACCAACCACGAAGATTTCATTGGATTTGCAAAGTACGTAAAACAGTTGATTGCCACATGCTTTCCTCCTGATGGTTTGTCTAGAATACACATTGTGAGTTTCCTACTACAACCATATCTCTTTTTGAGAGCACATTCTGTGTCAGGATTAACTCTGAGTCAACCACGTAGGAGGTCTGAGCCTCATGGCCATGAGGCCATGTTTTCTCGATAAAGTAGTTGGCTCCTTCATTGTGCAGCATGTGAAGTCATATGTGTCTTAGATATTCATTGTTTTTGGATGGTGATCTGCAGTTTGTACTTGAACTCTCATAGATAAGCAGTAACAGATGCACATTTAAAATATGTTTGGGAACACTTTCTCACATAAATTTGAAACATCAAATGCAATTCACAGGATACAAGCTATTTTATAATCAGTAATTCAGAATACAGAGGCCTATTTTTTTTTAAACTCTCCTTTGTAAACTTAGATGGAATCTTTTTAGATGAACATTCTCTTTTCTACAAACTGTGTACACTTTATATAAACTTGTCTATATATTGCTATTCTATCATACATGTATTCTATTATATTCTAATATTCTATTGCTGCATTCACAGATACTGTCATGTAGATATGCTTTGTTATTCAGGGTTGGTTATTCATCATGTGACATTTTCAAGACCCTAAATTCACCATTTTTCCTGCCCTTTAGTGGAACAAGTTTTTCTTTGCTTTTAAGGAATTTTGATTCTAACTCTAAAATATGTTTGGGGCATGTACAGGGTTCCAACTTCAGGTACATAAAACGTCTATTTTATATAAAATATAAGGCAAAGGGGCCTATGTACTGTTACTTGAACCATATATTTAAGAATAAGGACAAATAAGAAATACAACACAGCAGAATGTAAAACAAATTTATTTAATTACACTCTGACTTAGAAGCAACGCTATGTAGATTATGTGATGTAAACTAAACATTGGCCTGAGGAATAATTTATAGACATGTTTTAGGGAGCAAAGGCCTAATTATCCAACAGACAATTGTCTCATTCTAAACTTGGCTGTCCTTGTGATGGCTTAACCAAAGGTTTATGTATATTTTGCATCCATTGTGTGGTAGATTAGTTTTTCTCAACTATTTTCTGTCCGTGACCTGTGTGTAAAGTTGTTAGAACACAGTGATTAATATGTTCCTTTGGTCAGTTGTCTTTTTAGCCACACTACCAACTCCAGCTTCGAGATAGGTATTTTCTCCACAGGCGCTTCACACAGACCTGTTTCCCTCCCTTTTAACCCCTGTGGCTGTCACCATATGTACTGCTCAATTCCTTCTGTGAAATCACTGGTGGGAAGAAATCAAGACTCTGATACGCTTCTCTATCCCTGGGCTTGGAGGGGGAACCTGAGAATTTCTGCCCGGTTTCCAGCATAGTCTGTGAACTCCATGTGGCCTGTGCCAAGCTCTACACTAGTTGCTAGGGGCAAAATATATAAGAAAAAGAAAAATAATTTTTATTTTTTGTTTTTAGGAGCTTGCCCAATAAGTGAAAAGTAGAGAGAAACACATGTAAAAAGTTATGCTGACACATTCTCCACTTACTTCACTTGCTTCTTTGAGGAATCAAAAAGAACAGCAAACCCTTGAGTCATTTGAAATAATGAGAATGCTGCCTTTAATACTGATTTTTATTGGTTACAAATGCCAGTTAGGTTCTTATGAAAATGTAGCAGATGTAGATGTAAACTTGACACCATAACTTAAAAGTGAAAAGGATGTTGCAATGCTGCCCTGTTGTGGTACCTGATTTAAGGAGGAAACGTAAAAAAAATCATAATGAGTTTGGAAGGATTCACGTTTTTTTGAACAAGTTTTGTAATCAGTACTATGATTTAAATTTCACCCCTATAGTCTTCTGGAACCATTTCCCCCTAGATTACTCTTTTATTTATTTTTAAAGATAAATGGTCCAGTGTTTATTTTCTCCAGTAAATTTCAGTATTTTCTACCTCAGAAGCTGTTCAAATACAGTATTATATGGACTGGATTTTCAAAGGCATGTAGCTTTGCAAATGTAAATACTTTCAAATTCAGCCTTTTGATGCAGTCTCTCTGTAATCCAGGTGACTGCCCCACTTTTCCAGCAGTGACATAGACTATGAACATTTATGATGGAGAAAAAAGAAGCATTGTTCAAACTGCTTTAGAAACCTAGCAACTTTGCACATTTTTCATCTAATTTAAACTGCACATCTAAACTTTCTTTTAAGGGACTGATCTGGGAATCAACAGTCTGGATATTTTTCCCAGGGTTTGTCACTGGTGAGCTTTGGGTTTTGGCAAGTCGTTTAGCCTTTCTGTATCTCAGTTTACTGCTCTATCAAATGGAGTAATAAGTAATCCCTGTCTTGTGTACCTTTGAGGGTTGTTGGAAGATCAGATTATTGAAGTTATATGAAAGTGCTTTTGAAAACTGTGGTGTAGCCTGTAAAAGTGAGAGTTACACACACACACACACACACACACACACACACACACACACACAGAGTGAGGGAGGAGAGCAAGAGAGAGAGAGAGATACACAGAGGAATTTGATTACTAGTTGTACCATTTTACTTTATTATGAAATTTATGATGCCTGGAGTATGATTGCTACTGGAATTTTTTTTAGTTGCTGATATTGTCTCCAAATGAGACTCAGAGGTAAATGTTCTTTCCATTTGTATGCTGAGCTGGAGTTTATTTCAGTGTGACATGGGATAATTATGAATATGAAGAAATGTTCATTTCAAAATCACTTAAGAGGTTGTGGTATTTTTTTGTACTTTTAAAAATTAAAAAAGTATGGTTGTAGCTATAAATTTCAAAGTTGGCAGGAATGCTGTTTCCATCAAAGAAGAAAAGTCAAGCCATATTTGAAGACAATTATGTAAGTATTTTTAAGTTCCAAAGATAGAAAATTAAGGTCTGGAGTTGAGGAAAAATAAGCATTTATTTCATGAGATTTTTAGAGAGTTGCCAAAAGAGGGGGGCACCTCTCAGATTTATAGGATGGTGATAGACATAGCATTTTACACACACACACATATACTTTTTTCCAACTGGGATGACTGTTGTTCTAAAAGTTAAAAAAAAAAAACAAATTGTTAAAACTAGATTAACATAATATTAGTTCTCAGAGTAGCATTCAGAACATCTCAAACTTCTCCCTTCTGCTATTGACCTTATTCTGCTCTGCTGAATGTATGGAACTTTTTTTTCATCTCCCAGCTATTTGTTAAACGTGGACCGTAAAATATGTACCATGTGTAATGTGTCCAAGTAAGCACTGCTGTAGGCTTGCTTTGGAATTTCCTGATTTCTGAAAGCTTGATCTTTCAACTGTAATATAGTTTCTGAACCTAAAAGTCCTATATTTCAGGAGAAAATGTCAACTTTCCTCATGACTTAAAATTTTAACTTATCATTCTTCTCTGTTGGAAAAAAAACCAACCCTACATTCTGTTTTTTTTTTTTTTTACACAATACTAGTTCTTGCTATTTAAGAAAGCAAAAGCTAGTCCAGTTGTTCTTTTATTCACTTCTTCTCATTTTCTGTTATCCTGCTATATTTGAGTAGAAAAGCAAACGTGTTAGCAGAATGCCTTGGGAAGTGAACTTTCACGTTCTTGTGTTCTTCTTCGTTTGTTCTATGGGCACAATTTGCCTTTCTGAGTTACTGAGACTTATGAAGTTCAGTGGTTTAAGAGAAAAATGGGCTCCAGATACAGACCGTTAGAGTAATATCTCTATGCCACCAGCAGCAGCCCAAGGTTTGTTTTTTAATCTGCTGGGTGGGTAGATCTCAACACCTGTTTTTTCATGGTTGAAATGATATAGTGTGCAGATTTCAGTTCTTGTTACATGAGTACCATGAAAATTCTGTTGGTTGTAATATTCATTTTATCTCTTTCTTGATCCTCTGGAATGTCTCTGTTGCCATTTTCCTGAAGGTGGTATATGGGAACCTTGGCATCAAATTCCAGAGCAATCTGGGTTTTTCCTTTTTTGTTCTTTTTTTCCCCTCCAATACATAACTGCATTCTATCATAATAGGGTTTCTAGTTCCTATTCTTACATGAGAATGTTCTCTCGCTTGTGGAATCAAAATTTAGGTATTGTAGCAAGATTGTTCTTTTGATTCTTATGCAAATTCAGGAATTGCTTGCTTACTGGGACTAGTACCAGGTAGAAATACAGGGTTGAACAACTCATAAGGGCATCATTAGTATCACCAATTCAAATAAGTTATGAATTCTGTTTCAAGGACCATTTTAAAAATAAGCAGACTTCAACTTTGCTCTTTCATTCTCAAATCTGTTATGTTGAACTTTATCTTCATCCTTAAAATGGATCTTAAGAAGTGAGTCATCCTTCTTTGATAAGCCCCCAGGTTCTGGAGGGTGTTCTTGCATAATATTTAGCTTGTGATGACTTCACTAAATACCCTGCAGGGGGAATTGACATCATGTAGTTTTCTTCTCCTTTTGGCTTCAATCTGATTGGATGGAGCCAGGCTGGCATGTGATAAGCTGCACTCTTGGGACTCTCAGCAAGTGTTCATAATCTTCTTGGGATAATGTAAAAGAACATTCTGAAAGAGCTTCTTAACTCCAGAGTGATGTTGTCCAATAGAACTTTCTGAACGGGTGGAAATACTTTATAATCTGTGCTGTCCAATACAGTAGCCACCAGGCACGTGTATCTATTGCATAGCTAAATGTGGCTCACAAAACAGAAGAAATAAAATGAAATGAAAATTAAATTTTAATTAATTAAAGTTTTGATTTATATAGCCACATTTGGCTACCAGCAACTGTATTGGATAGTATAGTCCTAGAGTATGGTGAATCCAACTGATTGCTTTGAGTCCTTCATCAGTGAGCCATACTTTACTGGTGGGTTGGTGGTGGTACAGTGGTAGCTACTGGAATAGAAGAAGGAGATAACTTTGTTAGCTGCTGCTAAGCAAATACGAAGTTTTAGGAGTATGCAGTCAACTCTTTGAATGCTCTGTCACCAGAGTGTAAAGGATGGGCCTTTCCCTTAAACTGCTTTAGTCCGTATGTTGCCATTTTACTAGTATTTTTTCTATCATCATTACTACTAAAGTTTCATCTAATTCCAAGTCTCCTCTACAATCTAAGCATAGTGGTGCAGGGAGAGGCATACCCTAACATTTGCCATGGAATCTGTGTCTCTGAGGGACTCCATTTCCTTGATTCACTTGAACCCTCTATGGATTGACTTAGAGTCAATCTTTGACTGCGACTCCCCTTTTTTCTTTCTCACTTCTTTTTCACTTTTCAGCCTACTGCAGTCCTGTTTCTACCACACTACTCTACTGAGACTGCTTTTGGCTGAGACAAACAGTTAATCCAATAGACAATTCTGAGTCATTTTACACCTTAACCATTTCTTGTTGAGGTCTGTCCCTTTGCTTCAGTACCCCTCCACTGGCTCCTGGTTTCCCTTTCTGTTCTAGCCACTCCTTCTCAGTTTTATTTTGGAGCTCTTTATCCTCTGATCATGGCTTAAAAACTGTTTTTTTTATCACTATTTTTTAATAGATCTTCTTCTTTTCTCACTGCACCATCCCTGACCGATACCTCCCACTACAATGGTTTCATTTACCACCTTTTTCTGATGATTCTAAATCTAGAACTGTATTCCAGAGCTTTTTCCTGGACTGTGTACCATATTTTACTACACACTAGGCATCTTTACTTGTATAGCCTATGGAAACCTCAACCAAATATTCCTAAATTAAACTCATCATGTGATCTTAGAATTTACTCCTCCTCCATTGTTCTTTCTCTCTGTGGATGGTACCTCCCAGTTCAAACCAGAAACCTGAGCATCTCTCTACTCCTTCTTCTCATCTTTGTTTCCCACCATCTTTACCAAGTCCATTTGATTCTGCCTCTGTAATAGCTTTTGAATTTGTCTATTTCTTCCTGTCATCATCACTAATGTACTAAAGTTAGCCTTCTCTTGCCTGGGTTACTACAACAGTCTCCCTGCCTCTCGTCTTGTTCATTATCATTCTTTCTGGGTCGCCCTGTTATTTTCAGAATAAAGTCTAAATTCATTAGTTTGGTTTCCAAGGTCCTGTAGAATCTATCTCCTGATTACCTCTTGAGCCTATTCTATTGTCACTATTTCTCTCTATCCTATTCCCTAGCTCTGTGCTCTAGCCAGACTGACCACTGTGTACTGTACTCTTGCTGCAGCACATGTCTGTGGCACACTTTGTCAAATTATTTAAATTCCCTGTTGCAGAAAACCATTAATAATCTAGTTAAAGATAACCTTGGTATCAAACTATGATTTCATAAATATTTCATAAGAAACCACTCTAAACACTGGGCTAGGTAATGTCAGTGGTGAGAGAGGTAAAGATACTAAGATCTATGCAACACACCATCAGCCATCAAGGAGCATAAGTTGTTGGAGGGGAGTTAGAGACCTGCCTATAATGAAGTCCTGTTTATATAATTCAGGCACAGACCAAGAGCTTTCGGAGTTCCTGGGAAAGAAAGATAACTGGAACCTTCTAAGAAGGCATAATCCAGAAATGGTACCTGATTGACTTTGAAGGTTGGGCAGGACTCCAACAGTCAGAGGGAGGGGGTTGAAGCTGGCTGTTTCCTGTCTTCCTTGCTTAAGAGTCAATACTACCCATTTCAGGGAGGTAATTTTTACTAAATCACTGCTTTGACCATGCCATTTGCTGGCTCTGAAACTTTGAATATTTTTGCTGCCTCTAAGGTAGTGGCCAAATTCTTCATAATTGGCCTCAACATACAGTTATTGTACTAGATGGCTTTTAAGGTCATTTTACAAACCTGAGTCTATGATTATATAATTCCACCATAATAGTTTTACTTTCCACAACTTCCCTACATGCCTCATTTTTCTACCTCCTGGCTTTGCTAATACTACTCCATTCTCTTGGAATGCATTTGGTCGTCTTCCTTTATTACAGCTTAACCTCTTTTCAAGTTTTCTGTGAAAATCTTAAGTCACATTAGACCAAAATAATCTTTCTTTTCTTTGAACATTTGGAGCAATTACTATGCATAGGACTTATTTGGAAAATGGTCACACGCCCTCTTGGCACTCTCTTTTATTATTTGAATCTTTTATTGTATGTGTATGTGTATAGAAATGAATATGCAGAATAAATTTTGAGCTAAAAGGTAATATGGGGTTTTTTCTTTCAGTGAATTTCATTGTACTCTTATTTTTACGAAAAAAAAATTTTTTTTCAAAATACAGATATATTTATTTATAAATATTAGGTACACAGTTTATAAAAGACTAAAAATCCTCTCTAGGACACAAAACTATTATAGAACAAAGATAGGTGCTATTGTACAAACGGAATGAGTGAACATAAGACTATGTGATTCTTCGTTTATTTTTTTTTTCAACGTTTATTTATTTTTGGGACAGAGAGAGACAGAGCATGAACGGGGGAGGGTCAGAGAGAGGGAGACACAGAATCGGAAACAGGCTCCAGGCTCTGAGCCATCAGCCCAGAGCCCGACGCGGGGCTCGAACTCCCGGACCGCGAGATCGTGACCTGGCTGAAGTCGGACGCTTAACTGACTGCGCCACCCAGGCGCCCCAAGACTATGTGATTCTTAAGCACATTTATATTACACACAGTTTTAAAACTAACATATCTTTGAAGCTGTAGAATTGGTAGGCAATGTATTTAAGAATTAGTTCAGAGACTTACAAAACAATTTTATTGGTGATATTTATGTGTGGGGAGAAGAAACTGTTTATCGCATATAACTATAACGTTTCAAGGGACATGACTTCACAGGAAAGTTTTTATAAGAAACTATTAGTTATTTTAGAAATTCTACCTACATTAGAATAACATTATATATTCCTGCTCTAATTCCAACTATATCAAGTGAAATGATAAAATTTAAAATTGTAGCATTTTAGATAGTCAAGTTACAAAAGGAACTAAAGACAGAAACTCAGATTGAAAGTTTCAAATACCCACTGAGTTCGACACCTTTTCTTTCTTAGTACAAAGTATCTGCTCTTAGACATGGGGTATTCAGTTAATTACCCTTCCTGGTGACCTCAGCTACAATAAAAAAGAAAGAAGCCAACAAAGACCACAGACTCACTAGCACTGATGGAAAGCGATAGTAAAGAGCCAAAGCACAACAGACCACAGCAGTCTGGGTAACAACAACTGGGTGGAAAAGCAAGCTAAATCTTCCATGTCTTCACATTTGAAGGGAGTCACTCTACACATTACAATTACTGACTTTTCGACTGATCTATAGAATCAAGGAAAGGCAATGAAAAGTCAGCATTCTGTTTAAAGGCTGGCATGTATATTATACATTTCAAGAACAAGCCTATGCAAATATATCAATTTTATCTAGAACACCTTTTCTGATGATGCAGCATTACTGTACTTATATTTAATGACTAAAAATTTATCTCTAACTTAAGATGATTAAAAGTGAACAAGTCAACATTATGATGAAACCTGTTTATAGCCAAGGAATATAGTAAACTACTTGACAAATTTACCATCTTAGAAACTCCCTCTGCTAAGATCGAAAAGGTAGGATTAGCTCTCTGCTGCCCAGAAGGCAATACCTGCTATAAGGTATTGAACATCAGTAAGAGAGCTTACTGCCATGAATACTTAGGTACTTGGCCCACTCCTAAGAGACACACAAAGCCACAACAAGCAAACAAAATACCCCAGGAACAATAAAAACCCCATTTCTCATCATCACTTTATTTGTCTTCTGCTGTTCCAGGCTCTGAGAACATCGGGCATAGTGCTGAATTGGGACGGCATACGAAAGCATCGGTTTCACCTCCCAACTCTGTTAATTGTTCCAATGAAGACACACAAGGATAATGGTCTTTTAACATATCTGGCAATTTAGAAGTCTTCTCTTGAATACGTCAAGAACATCTCACTGGTGTTAGAAACTTTAGCTCTTTAAATGTAGAATCTGTATTGTCAAACTGTATCTTCTTTTTTACACTTTGTAGGTATGGTGTAGTAGACACATTATATTTAATTAAGCAACTCCCCCTGGTTTCTGTACTGGGGGTTTTAACATCATTGGTTGAATCGTTTGTTTTGTCATCTTGCTCTTTTTCATCATCCTGGAATACCACATTTCTAGTTTTCTTTTCCATTTCTGGTTTTCCTGACTCTAGATTAACCCCTCTATCTTCAGTGCTGACTTCATGGATGTATTCCTTGGTTGCACAAGCCTCCTCAACATTTTCTCCATATTTAACTTTTTCTTGACTCTCCATTGTCAGAATATCTGCTATGGTATGTCGCATCTCTTCAATAGGCTGAGCGCCCGCCAGAATGGCTTTCTCATAGATTGTGATAATGTTTTCGATAGGACTTGTGAGTGGTTCAATACGTGCAAGGCATATCCAATATTTAACAAGCTTTTTGGCATCTGGAATATTTTTAATCAGGTCATTCAGTATGACCAATATTTCTTCTTTGGGGCATCCCTCACTAATCAGGTTTAGGCATTCAGAAAATGTCTTGTTCACTTTTTCGGTAAATAATCTTTGTTCATCTTCTTCTACCATGGTAGTCCAAAAGGACCCAACTGGGTTTTCGTGTTGCCCTTCAGGCTCAGGCTGGGTAACTCCTGAGCTAGGAGGCCTTTTCAGGACTTTCCTTTTGCCAGCTTTCTACTCACTCAGACGAGCTTTTCTCTCTTCTGCTGTTTCTTTGGGCTGAGCTGATCTATCAATAGTTGCTTTTGCTATTGTATGCCTGCGAGGGTCTACGTTTTTCGACTTTTCTATCAGTTTGGTGTTAGAAGACGAAACAGGCCTGGCTACGATTTCAGACTTCACGCTTCTTGTTAGTGTCTTCTTTCTTTCTATATTCTGAGAACCGGTTTTGGCACTAGATGAAACTGTGTTTAATTGCACTAACTCTTTCTCGCGAGGTCCTTTCCGAATCGTAACATTGGCCGAGCTTCTACCGATGCCTGGTCTCACAGCGTCCTGAGCATTGTCGTGGTGACTTCTAATAGGAGGTCGCAGAAGCTGTCTGTTCTGAATTGTAGTGCTCACAAGTTTTGTGGTAGTCGTCACGTTAGAGGCTCTATCGCTTTTCGCTGTCACACTGCTGCTGTTTGTGCGCAGAGGCTCTGTAGCTTTAGGGACTGTAGTCGAAAGTTTCTTTATTGCTGCAGAACTCTCATCTCTGATTTGTAGAGGCTTTCTAAATGAATTAATCTTAGACTGAACAATTTGGCCACGGTAAGATCCAAGCACAAGCTTCTTGGACATGTTAGCATCTTGCTTTGGCTTTTCTGTCATTATTTGTTTCTTTTTATTGTTGTTTTTAAGATGAAACACTTGGCTTAATGTCATGTGTTGACCTGGAGGGTCACCTTTAATTGGTACCAACTGCCCAGTTTGATTATTATCCTCAGAATTAGGTGTATCAATTGCTATAGTTGAATTGGTTAGTTCATTAGAAGGCCTTAAAGGAATACAATTTTTTTCCATTGTTATATTATTTTTGCTCCCGGGAGGTCTACTGACATTTTCTTTACCAGCCATTTTTGTTTTAAATTTCAGAACTTTTGTCTCTTCATGGACCTGGCCCTCAGAGGTCATCACTTTCTGGTCTCTACTGGATATGTGATTTTCCTCCTTGTATGCAAAAAACGTTTTTCTTTTTAACATATGTTCCTTGAGTTTCTGTCTTCTTTGTTCTCTGAACTCGGGCTGGGCCCTCTGGCCCCGGGGCAGTTGTAGCTCCCGGGACACTGCTGGGGTGCTCATGGCTGCTGCGGGCGGAGGACGCGTCTCGGCCCTGACAGTCCCGCACTGCTCAAGCCAAGGCAGCGGCAAACTCTTTTACAAAAATTTAAACCTCTTATTATACCATTTTAAAATCATTAGGTCTTAGAAAATTAAACTGAGTAAACCTAATGTGTATGTTTGGCAAAACCTTCCACAATGACTTGTGTGTAATAGAAATTTATATAATTAACAACAAACACACACACAGAGTAAGAAGATATAAGGTAATTAATATCCTACATTTGGAACAGAAGCTCTTTTTTTTAGCTTTCTTTTATATCTTCATATATTTATTCTTTTTTTAAAATTAAATTCTAGTTAACACAGTGCAATATTGGTTTTAGGAGTAAAATTTGGTGATTCATCACTTACATACAGCACCCATTGCTCATCACAGGTGCCCTCTTGGTACCCATCACCCATCTAGCCCATCTCCTACTTGCCTCCCTCCATCAACCCTCAGTTTGTTCTGTATCATTAAGGATCTCTTGTGGTTTGTTTCCCTCTCTTCTCTCCCCCACCCTTTACCTATGTTCACCTGTTTTGTTTCTTAAACTCCACATGTAATAAATCATATGGTATTTGTCTTTCTCTGGTTGACTTATTTCATTTAGCATTATATATTCTAGCTCCATCCACGTCATTGCAAATGGAAAGATTTCATTCTTTTTGATGTCTCAGTAATATTCCCATATTATATAGTATATATATACACACACACATACACACACGCATGCACACACGCATCTTCATCCATTCATCAGTTGATGGACATTTGGGTTCTCTCCATAGTTTGGCTGTTGTTGATAGTGCTGCTATAAACATTGGGGTGCATGTACCCCTTTGAATCTGTATTTTTGTATCCTTTGAATAAATACATAGTAGTGCAGTTGATGGATCTTAAGGTAGTTCCATTTTTAGTTTCTTGAGGAACCTCCATACTGTTCTCCGGAGTGGCTGCACCAGTTTGCATTCTCACCAATCATGCAAGGAGGGTTCCCATTTCTCCACATTCTTGTCAACACCTGTTGTTTCTTGTGTTGTTAATTTTAGCCATTTTGACAGGTGTGAGGTGGTATCTCATTGTGGTTTTGATTTATTTTGTCCAGCCATCTGGATGTCTTCTTTGATCTATTCATGTCTTTTGCCCATTTCTTAACTGGGTTATTTGGTTTTTGGACATTGAGTATGGTAAATTCTTTACAGATCTTGGATGTTAACTCTTTATCAGATACATCATTTGCAAATTATCTTCTCCCATTCTGTAGGCTGCCTTTCAGTTTTATTGATTGTTTCCTTTGTAGTGCAGAAGCTTTTTATCTTGATGCAGTACCAATACTTCATGTATTTATTCTTATAGAGCTTATTCTATGTTATTTGTGTTTTGTGTATGTATCTCACTACCTACGCTAGGAAAATTGGAGGCTTTTTCATGTTTATATCTTCTAGAGTGCCTTGAAGATAACTTGGTGCCCTAAAACTTTTGACTTACGTCAAATTAAAGAATTATATATAGGTATGTTTTCAGTATTGCAGATATAACCAATTAAGGTACCTATCACCAAGAATATCTCCAAAGGCTTAAATTAACTTACAAGTCCTTACATGGTTTCTCATGAGTACATTTTAATTTTTATTTATTTATATTTTTAATTTAATTTAATTTATGTTTTTAGTTTATTTTTTAAAATTCAAGTATAATTAGCATACAGTATTATATTGGTTTCAGGTGTACAATTCTGTACATTTCTCAGGGCTTATCAAGATAAGTGTACTCTTAATCCCCTTTATCTGTTTCACTCATCCCCCACCAACCTCCTCTCTGGCAACCACCAGTTGGTTCTCTTTATTTAAGAATGTGTTTTATTGTCTCTTTTATCTTTGTGTGTTCATTTGTTTTGTTTCTTAAATTCCATATGTGAGTGAAATCATATGGTATTTGTCTTTCTCTGCCTGACTTACTTCAGTTAGCATAATACCTTCTAGGTCCATCCATGTTGTTGCAAATGGCAAGATTTCATTCTTTTTAATGACTGAGTAATGATCCAGTGTGTGTGTGTGTGTGTGTGTGTGTGTGTGTGTGTGTGTGTGTATGTAAAACATCTTTATTCATTTATCTATCAATGGAAATTTGGGTTGTTACCATATCTTGACTTGTGTAAATAATACTGCAATAAACATAAAAGTGCATATATCTTTTCGAATTGTGTTTTTGTTTCTGTTGGGCAAATACCATTTAGTGGAATTACTGGATCATATGGTAATTCTATTTTAAATTTTTTGAGGAATCTCCATAATGTTTTCCTCAGTGGCTATACCAGGCTGCTTTCCCACCAACACTGCATGAGGCTTCCTGTTTCTCTACATCTTCACTAGTACTTATTATTTCTTCTGTTTTTGCTTGGAGCCATTCTGACAGGTGTAAACTGATATTTCATTGTGGTTTTGATTTGCATTTCCTTGATGATTAGTGATGTTGAGCATCTTTTCATGTGTCTGTTGGCTCTCTGTATATCTTCCTTGGAAAAATGTCTAATCAGTTCCTATGCCCATTTTTAAATTGGATTATTTGGTTTGGGGTGTTAAGTTGTAGAAGTGCTTTATGTATCTTGTATATGTACCCTAATAAGATATATCATTTGCAACTATCTCTTCCCATTCAGTAGGTTTTCTTTTCATTTTGTTGATGGTTTACTTTCTGTGCAGAAGCTTTTTATTTTGGTGTAGTCCCAGCAGTTTAATTTTACCTTTGTGTCCCTTGCCAAGGGACACATATCTAGAAAATGTTTCTATAGCTGATGTCAAAGAAATTACTGCCTGTGTTATTTTCCTGGGAATTTTATGGTTTCAGGTCTCACATTTAGGTCTTAAAATCATTTTGAGTTTATTTTTGTGTATGTTATGAGAAAGTGGTCCAGTTTCATTCTTTCACATGTAGTTGTCCAGTTTTCCCAACACCATTTGTTGAAGAGACTATCTTTTTCCCTTTGTATTTTCTTGCCTCGTTTGTTGTAAATTAATTTAACATAAAACCATGGGTTTATTTCTGGGCTCTCTTTTCTGTTCCATTGATCTATGTGTCTCTTTTTGTGCGTGTACCATACTGTTTTGGTTATTACAGCTTTGTAGTGTAGATATCTTAAAGCCTAGGATTGTGATACTTCCTGCTTTGTTTTTCTTTGTCAAGATTACTTTGGCCACTCAGGGTCTCTTGTGGTTTCATACAAATGTTAATATTATTTGTTCTAGTTCTGTGAAAAGTGCTATTTGTATTGATAGATCTGGATTGCATGCAATCTGTAGATTGCTTTGGGTAGTATGGATATTTTAACAAAATTCCAATCTATGAGCATGGAATATCTTTCCAGTTGTTTGTGTCATCTTTAATTTCTTTCATCACCGTTTTATAATAATCAGAGTATGGGTCTTTCACCTCCTTGGTTAAGTTTATTCTTTGGTATTTTATTCTTTTTGGTGAAATTATAAATGGGCTTGTTTTCTAAATTTCTCTTTTTGCTATTTCATTATTAGTTGATAGAAATGCAACAGATTTCCACATATTAATTTTGTATCCTGAGTCTACTGAATTCATCTTTAGTTCTAGTAGTTTTTTGTGGATTCTTTAAGGTTTTTTCTATATAGTATCATGTCATCTGCAAATAGTGACAGTTTTACTTCTTCCTTACAATCTGGATACTTTTTACTTCTTTTTGTTGGATTTTTTTGTCTGGGTAGAACTTTCAGTACTATGTTTTTCGTTTTGGTTTTTTTTTTTAAGTTTATTTATTTATTTTGAAGGAGAGAGAGAGAGAGCGAGAGCAGGGGAGGGGCAGAGAGAGAGAAGAGAGAGAATCCCAAGCAGGCTTCGTGCTGTCAGTGCAGAGCCCTATGTGGGGCTATAATTCATGAACTATGAGATCATGACCTGAGCTGAAGTCCAGAGTCAGCCGCTTACCAACTGAACCACTCAGGCATCCTCCAGTACTATGTTGAACAAAAGTGGTGAGAGTGGACATCCTGGTCTTGCTCCTGCTCTTAGAGGAAAAGCTCTTGGTTTTTCACCATTGATTATATTAGCGGTGTGTTTTTCACATAAGGCCTTTATTATGTTGAGGTGTGTTCCCTCTAAACCTACTCTGTTGATAGTTTTTATCATGAATGGATGTTGTAGTTTCTCAAATGCTTTTTCTGCATGTATTGAAATGATTATATTGTTTGTCTCTCGTCAGTGTGATGTGTCACATTGATTTATTTGCAAGTATTGAACCACTAGAATAAATCCCACTTGATCATGGTGAATTTAATGTATTGTTGAATTTGGTTTGCTAATATTTTGTTGAGGATTTTTGCATCTATGTTCATCAGAGATATTGGCTTATAGTTTTCTCTTTTTTGTAGTGTCCTTTTCTGGTTTTAGCATGAGGGTAATGCCGGCCTCAGAGTGAATTTGGAAGCTTTCTTTCCTCTTCTATTATTTGGAATAGTTTGAGAAGAATAGGTATTAACTCTACTTTAAATGTTTGGTAGAATTCACCTGTGAGGCCATCTGGTCTTGACTTTTGTTCGTTTTGAGGTTTTTGATTCAATTTCACTGCTGGTAATGGGTATGTTAAAATTTTCTATTTCTTCCTGATTCACTTTTGGAAAGTTATATGTTTCTAGGAATTTATCCACGTCTTTTAGGTTGTCCAGTGTGTTGGCATATAATTTTGCATAATATTCTTAATAATCCTTTGTATTTCTGTGGTATTGATTGTTATTTCTCCTTCATTTCTGATTTTATTTATTTATTTGAATCCTCTTCTTTTTTTGATGAGTCTGGGTAAAGTTTTATCAGTTTTGTCAGTGTTTTATCAGTGTTTTCCAAGAACAAGTTCTGGTTTCATTAATCTATTCTATTGTTTTTTTATCTCTATTTCATTTGTTTTTGCTCTAATTTTTATTATTTTCTTCCTTCTACTAGCTTTGAGCTTTGTTTTTCTAGCTCCTGTAAGTGTAAGATTAGGTTGCTTATTTGAAATTTTCCTTGCTTCTTGAGGTAGGCCTGCACTGCTATAATTATCCCTCTTTGAGCCACTTTTGCTACATCCCAAAAATTTTGGAACATTGTGTTTTCATTTTCATTTCTCTCCATGTATTTTTGTTTTAATTTCCTTTTTGATTTCTTGGTTGATGCATTCATCGTTATTTAGCCTCCATGTATTTAGGTGCTTTCCACATTTTTTCTTGTGATTGATTTCTATTTTCATACCATTGTGGTCAGAAAAGAACCATGATATGATTTCAGTCTTTTTGAATTTGTGGACCCTTGTTTTGTGGCCTAACATGCGATCTTGTCTGGAGAATATTTCATTTGCACTTGAAAAGAATATGTATTCCACTGTTTTTAGATGGAGTAATCTAAATACATCTTTTAGATCCATTTGGTTTAATGCGTCATTCAAAGACACTGTTGCCTTGTTAATATTCTGCCTAGGTGATCTGTTGATGTAAGTGGGTTGTTACAGCTCACTACTATTGTTGTATGACTGTCAGTTTTTTTCCTTTATGTATGTTAATGGTTGCTTTATGTATTTAGTTGTTCCTATGTTGAGTGTACAAATATTTACAATTGTTATATCCTCTTGCTGGATTGTTGCCCTTATCATTATGTAGTGTCCTTCTTTGTCTTTTTTATAGTTTTTGTTTTAAAGTCTGTTTTGTCTGAGAAAAATATTGCTGCCCCAGCTTTCTTTTTGCTTCCATTTGCATGGTAAATGCTTTTTCCACCCCTTTACTTTCAATTTGCATGTATCGTTAGGTCTGAAGCCAGTTTCTTGCAGTTAGCCCATAGATGGGTCTTACTTCTTTTTTTTTTTTTTTAACATTTATTTATTTTTGAGACACAGAGAGAGGCAGAGCATGAGCAGGGAAGGGGAAAGAGAGAGAGATACAGAATCTGAAGCAAGCTCCAGGCTCTGAGCCATTCGTTGGCACAGAGCCCGACACAGGGCTCGAACTCACGAACTGTGAGACCATGACCTGAGCTGAAGTCGGAAGCTCAACCGACTGAGCCACCCAGGCACCCCGATGGGTCTTGCTTTTTTATCTGTCACCCTGTGTCTTTTGATTAGAGTCCATTTACATTCAAAGTAATTATTGACGGTATGTACCTATTGCCACTTAGTTACTTGTTTTATGATTGTTTTTGTAATTCTCTGTTCCTTACTTCTCTTGCTCTCTTCCCTTGTGATTCTATGGCTTTCTTTAATGATATGCTTGGATTGCTTTCTCTTTTTCTCATATCTGTTCCAGGATTTTAGTTTGTGGTTACTCTTCAGCACATATAGAACATTTTACACATATAGCAGTCTATTTTAAGTTGATGGTCACTTAATTTTGAACATATTCTAGAAGCACTAAATTTTTACTCTCCCCTCCCATGTTTTATGTATATGATGCCATATTTTACTTTCTTTTATTTTGTGAATCTCTTGAACTGATTTTTATAGATATAATTTATTTTACTGCTTTTGTGCTTTAACCCCCATACTAGTTTTATAAGTGATTAATTTTTATTATGTTTGTATTTTACTGTGAAATTTTTTCCTTTCACAATTTTCTTTCTCCTGAGTATGGGCTTTTCTTTCTCCTCAAATAATTCTCTTCAATGTTTCTTGTAAGGTTGCTTTAGTTGTGATGAACTCCTTTAACTTTTGTTGTCTGGGAAATTCTTTCTCTCTCCTTCTATTCTGTATGATAGCCTTGCTGAGTGTTTTTGGTTACGGGTTTTTTCCTTTCAGCACTTTGAATAAATCATGCCACTCCCTTGTGGCCTGCAGAGTTTCTGCTGAAAAACCAGCTGATAGTCTTCTGGGTTTCCCTGTATGTAACTGATTTCTCTTGTTGCTTTTAAAATTCTCTCTTTATCGCTACTTTTTGTCATTTAATTATTATGTGCCTTCATGTGTACCTTCTTGGGTTGATTTTGTTGGGGGCTCTCCATGCGCTCTGGAATCAGGTATCTGATGCCTTCTACAGATTAGGGAAGTTTTCAGCTATTATTTCTTCAAATAAATTCTCTGCCCCCTTTTCTCTCTCTTCTCCTCCTGGAATCCCTATAATGCAAATGTTATTATGCTTGATGATGTTGCTGAGCTCCCTTAACTTATTCTCAGTTTTATTATTCTTTTTTCTTTTTACTGTTCAGTTTGCTTTCCAGTACTCTGTCTTCCAGCTTTATGATCCATTCTTCTGCCTTCTCAAAGCTACTATTGATGCCTCTAGTGTATTTTTAATTTTATTTATTGAATTCTTCATCTCTGATTGGTTCTATTTGTTTTCTATCTTCTATCTTTTTGTTGAAGGTCTCACTGAGAGCCTCCATTCTTTTCTCAAGTCCAGTAAGTATCTTTATGACCATTACTTTGATTTTTTTTAATCAGGCATATTGCTTGCCTTTGTTTCATGTAGCTCTTTTGCTGTGATTTCGTCTGTTCTTTCATTGTGACATATTCCTCTGTCTCCTCATTTTGTTTCACTATCTATGTTTGTTTCCATGTATTGGGAAAGGCAGTTATGTTTCCTGGATCTTGAAAGCAGTGACATTATGAGGAAGAGGTCCTATGGTGCTCTGTGGCACAATATCCTCTGTTCACCGGAACCAGGAGCTTCAGGGGTGTCTCCTGTGTGGGTTCCATGCACCCTACTGTTGTGGTTAAACCTTGTTTGCCTTCAGTCCAGTCAGCTGCAGTGGCTCACTTTACCTGTTGTGGGCAAGATTTGGTCCCTGTGCTGTTAGGAGGCCAGTTGGAGGTTCCTGTGGACTTGTAGCTGGGTGACGTCAGTCAGGCCAGAGGACTGTTTGTTAGGGCTGCAAAGTAACCTCAAACTGCAGGGCTCTCTCCTCGCGCTGCCTCTTTGGAGGTTTTTGTGGTGGGGGGGGGGGTGCTGGCAGTGAGACCAAGACCCTCTGCTGGGGCTGCAGACGCACTGATCAGCAGGGCACTCTGTCCAGCCTGCCAGGGGTAAGGCCAGCTGCTGGGGCTGCAGTGGGATTGGTGTGTGTAGTTTCTTCCCCTCTCACCAGGGCAGGAGTCACCTTGGAGTGTTGCCGGCCCCTTTTGCGGCCACTTGCAGGATGAGATGCAGGAGGAGCCACTTTGGAGGGACTCTGGTAGAACGAGGCAGGTTGGATGGGCTGAATCCACAGGAGAATGCAGGGGTGAAGTGCACGGTGTCAACAAGATAGGTGGAGGGTGCTCAAGCTGGTTTCCACAGGTGTCTGGCTACCTAGGCTTGGGCCAGGGGTTGGCGGGGCAGTGGGAAGAAATGGCACTTGCCAGCTCTTTTGTTCTTGGAGAAGTCTCCTAAAGCTCTCTGTCACTCCAGCATGCATTCTGAGATTACTAAATAACTCTCCTGCCCACAAACCCCATGCGCTTTTCAAACTGCTGCTTCTGTGCTATATCTTGGTGGGATTGTTTGTTGTCCTGTCTCATTAGGGCAGAGACGCAGTTTCTTATTGCTTTCCACATCTCCCAGAACTAAGCCTGCCAACTTTTAAAGTACTGGAGTTAAGCCCCACTGGTTATAAAAAACTCATGAAGTTAAGCCCCACTAGTTTTCAAAGCCAAATATTACGGGCACTTGTATTTCTAGTGCAGGTCCCCTGTGCCTGGGGTGCCTGGGATGGAGTCTGTTTCTCTACCTTCTCTGTGCTTGTAGTGTCCCTCCCATCTGTGATTAGTCTCACTGGGAGTTTGGTTTCCCACCATGTCTTTGCCCCTCCTACCTTTTTTTGATGTGGCCTCCTCTCTACAATTAACTGTGGAAAGTCTGTTCTGCCATTCTTCAGGTCATTTTCTGCTTTGGTTGTGCTGATGTGGCTGTTACTAGGTATGTTAGTTGGACCAGGTGAGGTTAGGATCCTCCTCCTCTGCCATTTTCCCAGAAGTCTTCCCATTTTTAAATAAATATTTTGAAAAGCTTTCAGTTCAATCATCATTGCATATATAAGAGTTAAGATAAAGAATGTTTTCTAACTAGACAGTTTGGTTTTTATTACCTAAATGCATCATTAATAAGTATTTTTATGGGGCCAGTTGCTGTGAAAAGATTATTCTTTAGGTCAAAAGTACAGTTAATTTAGTGTTTGTTTTAGCACTAATATTTGAGATTGGCTTATAAGATAAATCTCTTTTTCTTTTTGCATATTCTTGGAATATGGTAGATCCTAACTAGGATTGCAGGGTAGATAAAGTTTCTGTCAGCGCAAAGTCTCTTCACCTAATGTCGGTCATAAGCTTCTGAAAATAACTTTGCATCTCAAGGAATCTTGGATGTAAAAGGAACCTAAGAGGTGCACGTGGGTGGCTTCAGTCTGGTGAGTGTCAGGCTCTTGATTTTGACTCAGGTCATGATCCCAGGGTTGGGGGATTAAGCCCCACGTTAGGCTCTGGGCTAAGTATGGAGCCTGCTCAAGATATTCTCTCTCTCTGTCTCCCCCTCTGACTCTCTCCCCTGCTCATGTACATGTACTCTCCCTCTCTCATTAAAAGAAATAATAAATAAAAGGAACCTAAGAAACAGCTACTCCAGTACCCCCCCTTTGTTTCTATCTATCTATACACGCAAATACACACACACATACACACACACACACACACACACACACACACACACACTATAAGAGCCATAAGAGCCATATTTTTTTTTATTAAGGTAGCACAGGGAGTCATCAACAATCTCTGGCTTTTGCTTTATGTTCTGTTTTGTTCTCTTATGTGATTTAAGGGGACCTACACATAATTCAAAGGTCCCCAATAGTTTGCCTACTTTAAACACCCATGGATCTATCATAGTTTGAAATGATCATAATAGTCAGTGATTTATTTTAAAACATTTCCCCTTAAGAAAACCCTAAAAGAGAATTATGGTGGTTGGAATGGATGACCATTTCCAGGAAGATGGCATGGTCATACTACAATAGTAGCTGTCCCAGTTCTTCCCAGAAGAGGAGAAACCTGCAGTCCCTAGAGAAAGAAAGTATGGCCAAAATCTGAAGCCCCAGAGGAATAATACGTTCAGACACACTCCATGCTTCAGGGCCTGGTGAGAAGCCAGGAGTCAGTGTGGAAGCATCAGACCCCTGGCCACAGCCTAACACAAAGTTTGTCTCCTTTAAAATTTCACCACAAAAACCTGAATAATTTAAATTTGGATTATGTAGAGAAATGGTTGGAGAGAGATGAATTTCATAGTGATTAAGGGAAGCAAGCATTTAACTAAAAACTAGTAAAATAACAATAATGAGGAAAGAAGAAGCTGAAACCCTGAAATTAGCAAATTGAAAAACAATTAAAAATACACACATAATATCTTAAGGAATCATATGCAGTGTGACCTTTTATCACTGGTGCCTTCCCCAGCCTCATTTGAATGCAGTATATATTTCTTCACGAGTTTGAGTAAGGAGAAGCAGTTTAAGAAGAACTGGAGATTATAAAAGATTGCTATTTTGAACAACTTTTCTGAATGTGTGATTTGTGTTGTGCTCCTGAATCATAATATCCCATCACTTTAATTTTTTGTTTGGGGTGCCTGGATGGCTCAGCTGGTTAAGGTCTGACTCTTGATTTTGGTTCAGGTCATGATCTCACAGTTTGTAGGTTCGAGCCCTGCATTGCACTGTCAGTGCAGAATCTGCTTGGGATTCTCTCTCTCTCTCTCTCTCTCTCTCTCTCTCTCTCTTCCCCCTTCTCCCCTCCCCCACCTTCACTTTCTCTATCAAAATAAATAAAAATAAATAAACTTAATGTTGGGGCACCTGGGTGGCTCAGTCGGTTGAGTGTCTGACTTCGGCTCAGGTCATGATCTCGCAGTTCATGAATTCGAGCCCTGAATCGGTCTCTGTGCTGACAGCTCGGAGCCTGCTTCAGATTTTGTGTCCCCCTCTCTCTCCACCCCACCCCTGCTTGTACTCTGTCTCTGTCTTTCAAAAATGAATAAACATAAAAAAATTTTTTAAATAAATTGTTGATTAATGACTTTAATCTACTTTTTCTCTGTTTTAGACTATTTCATCAATCTCCAAAACAGCTTCTATAAACTATTAAACAACCAGTGAGAGGATTCAGTTATTACTAGTCTTCTCAGAATTACCACCAATGACTTGTGTTTTCTTGTATCAATAGGTGTTTACTCATGGATTAGCTGAAAAGAAAGCCTTCAATTCTTTTGACAGAAACAGTAACATCACATATAAATATCTGGGCTCTTGGGTTAAATTGTCGGGGTCATATCAGGTTCTTAACGCCTCTTTGCTCATGTTATAATGATATCAGTCTCATTGGACTTTTCATTCAGCAGATATTTGTTGAAGCCAAAGTAGTTTCTAGGCACTGGGGATATGGAACAGGCAAAACCCTCTGCTTACAAGAAGCTTACATTCTAATGGAAGAACACAGAAAATAGACACACAAATCAGTAAACTATATAGTATGTTTGAAGGTGAAAAGTGCCATAAAGAAAAATAGAACAGTATAAAGAGGATGAGAGTCCTGGAGGAGGGAGGCATGCAATTTTGAATAGGGTGATCATAGTAGGTCTCACTGAAAAGATAAATTTGAACAAAGACTTGAAGGAGGTGCTATCAAGAGCCATGCAGATGTATGGGGGAAGCATATCAAGGCTTCAGGTGGGAGTATGCTTGGTGGGCTCGAAAAAAAGAAGGGAGTCAGTGTGGCCGGACCTCTCCAGTGAACAAGGTGGGGAGAGTTGATGATTCAAAGAGGCAGAGGGTGGGGGTCAGTTGAGTAGGGCCTGTACCATTGTAAGGACTTTTACCCTGAGTAGAATGGTATTGCATAGTAGTATAGAATGTTTTAAGCGAAAGAGTGGCAAGGATCCCCTTTTTAAAAGGATCACTCACTCTGGCCTCTGTGTTGAGAATCAATGTTAGGGGGACAAGTGTGGAAACAGAGACCCGAGTAAGTGATCACAACCACACAAGTAAGAGATGACAGTGGCTTGGACCAATGTGCTAGCAATGAAGGTGGTAAAAAGATGTTGAATTTTATTTTATTTCTTTTTAAAAGACTTTTGTTTTTAAGTAATCTCTACATCCAACATGTGGTTTCAACCTGTAACTCCAAGATCAAGAGTCTCATGCTCCACCACCTGAGCCAGCCAGGCACCCCAAGCTGTTGAATTTTAATACATTGTTGAATTTTAAATACATATTAAAAAGTAGAGTCAATAGCATATGCTCGTGATTGGATATGGAGTGCGAGAGAGAGAAGAATCAAGGATTTTGGCTTAAGCACTTGGAAATATGGAATTGCCACTAATTGAGGAGGGGAAAACTGTGGTGGAGCAGGTTTTAGGGAAGAGATCATAAGTTCAGTCTTGGCACATTAAGTTTGAGATGTGCATTAGACATCAAGTGGAAAGCGTGAGTTATCAAAAACATTTATGTGTCTGGAGCTGGGGAGAAAGGTCCAAGCTAGAGATCACTGTAGGAGTTGTCGGAATGTAGAATTCAAAGCATTGAGTTTGGGTAATTTCACAGAGAGTTTGGGATCTGGAATCAGACTAATTGGTACTTATTAGCTGAGTGACTTTGGGAAAGCCACTTTGCTTCTCTATGACTCATTTTCTCCATCTGTAAAATGAGAAAAATAATAGTAACTATCTCATGGGTTAAAATTGAAATTTAAATCAAAATCACTAATACCTACAAAGCACTTAGAACATGACACTTATTTGATATGTATATTTAATAAGTGTTAACTGTTAATTTTCAGTACAACTATTCTGTATACATACTAGGACATCACAAATACTTGCACAAACTCCTGTCACTGATGTAGCAATACAGCTTTTTATCCTGTGGTGTTATGTTTTTGTTTTGGGCTTGTTAATTGGTACTAATTCCCCTTAGTTGGTTTTGCTTCCAGAATTAAACTGCTTCCAGAATTTCGTTCCTGGAGTTTTGGTATTTGCTCTGCTTCAGTTGTTGATATATTTTGAAAGCCTGTATATATTTTAATATCTGTTACTTGTTCCCAAAGTTTCTTCAGTGCTCTTCTCCTTTGCTTTTCTTAGTGCTCAGCAGAGGAGCAGTCAGGTTCACAAGAAAAACACAATTGGAAATCAGGTAGGAATTTTTAAAATAATCAGTGCATGCACTCTCCCCAAAGTTTGAACTCAGTCGCTTGATTGACTGCTTTTTAATGCAAATTAATCATGTGCAAATCTTGCTGAAAATGCAGCTTTTTGTTTTGTTTTGTTTTTGCTTTTAAGGTTTTTGGAGTGTGTTGCATTTTTTTTTTTTTTTGCTACCTTATGCACTTAACTTTATTGATTTATTTTAAATAACTTTTCTGCTACTTGCTCTGCTTTTCAAAATTGACTCCTTGTGTCTTACTTTGCTTGCTTATGTTACCCCTAAATTTGATTTAACATTGAATCTGTGAGTCAGTTCAAGGTTAAAATATGGTGAGTAGTTGCATGAGCTTCTGATGCTGCTGACTAGTTCACACATTTGCACAGCTTGGTAACAGTGAAGGGACAGCTCATAAAAGAAGGCAGTTGTTGGATTTATCGCTGCCATACCAAATTTTTGTTGGTTAATGAAGATGTTAATTCCTAAGAAGATCTGATCTTTTGAGTTTTTGTGTTTTGGGCTGACCAGCTGTCTCTGACTAATAGCGCTCTGCAGAGATTGCATTAACTCTGACAGTTTGCTGTTTCTTTTATGTTTTATGTGATAATGAATATTTGCATTGTTATTTCTTTTCAAGTCAAAACAATGATGATTTTATAGGTTTTTTTTTTAATTCAGAGGTACAATTATTGAACAAATTGAAACCTCTGCTCTAGAAGTTTTTCCATTGTTTTGAAAGGAGAAGAGGTAATAACAGACTTTATTTTAAAAACTTTTTTCTGAACTAAAGCATATAATTCTTTGCTATTTCAGGGAACCAATCTTCCGCCTTCAAGGCAAATTGTACGAGCTAAGTTCTGTAAGCTTTACTGTTGCTTTTTCATTTAGCTTCCCAAGGGCAGAGTTTGTCTTTAACTGATTAACTCAACTAGCGCTTGCTACTAATTTTTTTTTAACTTAGGTTGTCTTGTCCGTAACACTCTATCATTGATATAAAAATCCTCTTGAGAGGGTTCATCCCTTCACTGCTAATAACTTGCTGTGATTGAAAGGTATGAACTAGTAAACTCTAAAATGCTGTAATAATAAACCCTTAACATTGTGGGTGCTTTGATTATTTCTCTAATTTTAATGGGCCTTAAAATAATTAAAATCATTAATGATCTTCATCTCTGTCCCTTTATGCTCTGTTGTTACAAGGTGTAAGCCTTTCTCTACAACTTGTATGATAATGTTTCCAATAAATGTAGTTGGTGCTTGTAAAAGGTGGGTATTAAACCCCTGGTTTTCGATGTATTTGTTATAAGTCAACTTAATTATAATTATTTGGATTTATTTAAAAAAATAAAACAAAACCAAAATTACATCAATTCCTATCTTACATGGCTTTAAAGTTGAATCTTTTAAAACCAGATATTGTATCTTCATTTTATGGAAGTGTAAAGATACTGTCAAATTTCTGGCGTAGACATTTAAAAAAGACCAAAAAAATTACACTCTTATTTCTACCATGGATGAAGCAGCTTTAAAGTCTTTCTTCCAATTGTGCTCAAGTTGAGACTGAGATTGGAGCGTGGGCCAATTATTTGCCTCATGATGTTTTGGAAGAAACAAACTTTGGAACTAGACATTCCAGGGTTTAAATTCTGCTCTGTCACTTAGTAGCCATGTGGCCTGGGACAAACTGAACCC
This sequence comes from Leopardus geoffroyi, assembly GCF_018350155.1. Classification (NCBI taxonomy): domain Eukaryota; kingdom Metazoa; phylum Chordata; class Mammalia; order Carnivora; family Felidae; genus Leopardus; species Leopardus geoffroyi. The sequence goes on along the minus strand of NC_059338.1, from coordinate 55,206,656 downwards.
AAGTTTGCTCAGTTGTGTGATGGGAAAAATAGAAAGCATTTCTGTAGGATGATTGATACTGATGAGAATCAGAAATAATTTACCTAATGAGGTTTGCAGCTGGATACTGGGTGTATGCCTGCAAACAGTATAAACCTTGCTGTTAGCAGGTAGGTACTGTTCTTGAAACTTCAGGGAGAAAAAATATAAAATCTAAGAAAATTACAAAAGTTATAAAATGAGAACAATTAAACACTTGGGAAAATTAGAAGCTGTGGCAAATTATTCTGAAGCTTGCAATGCCCAGATTAAGGCTAGATGTGTGGTATAAAGGATTTATCCATAAAACCTTCCTCAGAGTCAGAAGCGCTAGCTCGTAGAAGTTTATACTTATTGGAAAAGCGAGAGTATAGTGGCATAAATGCATATTTTAAATCAGATCTGAAAGGAAACTCCAAACAGTTTTCAATTATAGATTGCTTCCAAATGCTAAAATAATGCTAATTGTGTTTCTGTGACTTACTTTCCCTGAATACTTAAAAGCCCATACGTTATGGAAGTTTTAAAATTCAAGAAAATAGAATTGAGTGAGTGTTATAATAGAATACAGATCCCTACCCAAAATCCTTACAGTCAGATGTACCTTTAATGCCAGAACTTTTTGGAGTTTAGAAAAAAAAGTATATTGCATATTTCCTATATTACCCAATATCCCTGTGGGGTCAGAGACAGCACCCTTTAATTAAACACATCACGGTTCTACAGTAAAACAAATGCATAGTCCCACTAAGTAGATTAAATGAAAGATAAACATATTTTTCTGTCAGGTTAGGTTTCGCTGCTTCATTTTTGTTTTGTTTGTTTGTTTGTTTTAAAAGAAAAACCTTTTACTTTGCAAGTAAAGTGTTATGAACCTGTATATCTTCTATATCAGGATCAAATTCAGTCATTGAATGCAATATAGTATATTTCAGAGAATCTTTTATTGTTTTTAGCTGCTGAGCAGAAATGAACCATGATTACTTGAAATCATTTCTTTATGAATCTGAATGTCTGAGGTTGATTTCAGTTTCTACAAAAAGTTTTGGCCTATCAAAAAGCTCAAAGTCAGGGGCCATTGGAGCCCAGACTGTTAACTGATCCTGGAGTTGATGGGGCTGAAATATCCTGTGCTATCCTAGCAAGTGTTTATCCATTCTGATATTCCCTTCAGGCTCCTGGTTGTAAAAGATTCTTCTGTGCAGAATCTGCTCTGAAATATTTTAGAAGGATTTAAGGAAAGTAAAACTCCTCTTTAAAGTCAATCCCATTAGTTTTTGGCTTTCTAGAAATTTGTCATCTTGGAAGTTCCACAAGTTGATGTCAACATATGTACAAAAAAATGTGAGCACACAATTAGCCTAAAGTTGCACTGCCCAGTAATTTAACTGTAACCTTCATTCATCCCTTCACTCATCAAATATGTATCCAAAACTTAAGAGTACCCAAACCTGTGGTAGATGTTTAGAATAGAATGATGAATAAATCATGGGTCCTATCCTCAAGGAGCTCACAGCCCAGTGGGGATGATGGTAAGTAAGCAAATTGAAGTTGGCCTCCTCTTTCAAGGTTAGCTCCTTCTGATCCTTCAGGTGTCACTGAAATATCACTTCTGGAATAGGCTGGCCCTGAGCACGAAGATCTAAAATCACCATCCCGCCCCTCCTTGTTGACATCATCTATTATCTTGTTATCTTATTTATTTTTTCATATTCCTTCACTAGGACGTAAGCTCCATTACAGCTATTTTGTGTGTGTGTGTGTGTTGCTGAAAGCCGTGGAGTATCATTGTAAGGTTTAAGCACAATCATAACATCTTAGATTATTCTGCCTACATGTGAAAGGTTTTGAAGAGAGGATGAGATTAGAAAAAGACTAGTTAGAAGGCTGTTGCAGACAAGAGATGATGGTGATCTGGGCTAAGCTATGTGTGATGGGTTTGAGGAGAAGCTGATGAATTCAGGACATAATAAACAGGAAGAGTCTAGAGGATTTACGATGAATTGGATGTTGAAGAGAGGGCCGGGGATGATCCCCAATGCTGTTTAGATATCTGATTTAGGCACAGATGAATGGAGATGCTGTTCATGGAGAAAGAAATATGGTAAGAAACTCAGATTTGGATTCAGCGTTAGGAAGGGTAGATATATTGAATATGAGTCACTGTGGGAGACAGGAGTAAAAATGTCCAGAGGGACGTTTGATAAAAGTGTCTAGAGTTGAGAAGAGATGGAGAATTATTTATTCCAAAGGTAGTAGGGAGCCATTGAGATATCCAGTAGGAAAGGGATGTCATCTAACTTGTATGGTAGAACGATTTGTGTGTCAGCCGTATGGGATGATTTGGAGGAGTAAAACTAGAGGTTTGGAAATTGGTGGAGATGTTTTTGAAATAATTCAGGTAAGAAAATACAAATGTTGGTAGCAACAGGTATGTGGAAGTGACAGATCCAAATTATATTTAGAGGATGGGAAGAGTTATAAATAGTTGTGGAGCTGGAAGGAGGGAGTCATCTTTCCAGGCTATGGCTAAGGGGATCCATTGACCAAAGGAGTGCAGGCGAAGGAAAAGCAGATTTCAGGGGAGATGGGAGAAGGTGGTGACTTCAGCCAGATACATTTTTTGTGCCTATTGGAAATATCAGGAGGGTTGAGGTTCAAGACTTGTCTAGACTGGAGATATGTTTTATAGCTGTCAATGTATGTACATGGTAGTCATGGAAGTCATGGGAGTAAATGAGGTTGTCTCCAATGGATAAAAACAGAAGAACATAAGGGATTTAAAGGGTAATGGAGAAATTAGAGTTAGGGAAGAATGAGGAACTGAAAAGCAGTCTAAGAAGTGAAAGAGGTAGGAAAACTTGGAGAGCAGTACAATGAGAGCCAATGAAAGAGAAGGTTTCAAGGAGGGAATGCTGATTAGTATTAGATGTTTCCTAGAGCTCAAGAAACATAGGGGACGTTGTCAAAATAGGTGGACTGGTAGTGTTGGGGATCACATGAGGTAGTACCAGTTCTTTTGGTCTTATGAATTACTCTTCTACCTTATAGCTAGAAGGTAGCATAAAGCTTAGAAAGCAGACAATGGAATTGATATCCTGAGCTGAGTTTGTTTTTCCAGGAAGGCAGCAAATAAAGTCAAGAGAACAGAAGGGTTACAATTTTGAAAAGACAGGTTGAAATAAAAGATTGTATAATCTCATATGAATAGTTTTGATTGATGTATTAGGACAAGTCAACCAAGTAACAAACAACCCCAGAGTTTCAGTAGCTCAATACAGTAACAGTTTAATTGACCCTGCTGTAACAATCCACTGAAGGTCATTGAGATGCTGGTGGTGAGAGTAAGGGGCATCTATCCCTGGTTTACATGGTCAGTCATGGACTTTAGAATCTTCTTTATCCTTCTAACAGATGGGAAAGAGAAAGAAGCCTGAGTGAGGGAAGTTTTTAAGGACCAGCCTGAAAATATCACACATTTGTTTGCATTTCCATTCCATTGATTGACCAGAACTCAGTCATTTGGCCTCACCTAACTGCAGGGGAAACAGAAAAATATAATCTGAACTTGCGCCCAGGATAAAGAAAAGAGGAGAGATGGTGTTGACTGAAAATTGAAAGGAGATGGGCAAGCCAGAGCACTTGGGGGGTGGGGGGGGAGGAGATTTACTGAAATTGGAGAAAATGTGTACAGTAGTCCCCTTTTATCTATGGGGGATACATTCTAAGACCCCCAGTGAATGCCTAAAATTGTGGATAGTACCAAGCCCTACATATGTGTCTTTTTCTATACATACATGTGTACATACATACATACCTGTGATAAAATTTAATTTATAAATTAGTCATAGCAAGAGATTAACAATAATAGCTAATAATAAAATGGAACCATTATGGCAATATACTGTAATAAAAGTTATGTGAGTCTGACCTCTCTCAAAATATCTTATTGTACTCATCCTTCTTGTGACAATGGGAGATGATAAAATGCCTACGTGATAAGATGAAGTGTGGTGAACAACACAGGCATTGTGGCATAGCGTTTGGCTACTGACCTTGTGATGATAAGTCAGGAGGATCATCTGCTTCTGGGCTGCAGTGGACATTGGGTAACTGAAACCACAGAAAGTGAAACCTCAGATAAGGGAGGACTAACACACCAGGATTAAGGGGAAAAGGTGGTAGGTTGATGGTTGAAGTCTGTGAGTGGGATGCTGTATCTCAAAGTGGGCAAGAGAATGGCACCTGAAAGAAAATCAGAGATGTTATCGGAATAAGAAAGAACAGACACTGGAAGAAGGGAAGGACAAATGATAACTACAGATATTTGTAGAGCATTGTTTGTCTTCAGAGGGTGTGGGCAGCTGAAGAGAAATGGAGACGAAATTTCCCAGATTTAAGGTCTAGGATATATTGAAGCCAGGAGGATCACATGATTGTTAATCCATTCCTTTAGTTATAAGAATCTGGGACAGGAAGGCACAGCTGACATGCTCATTGGTCCAGACTACACCCAACTGTGATTGTACAATTAGAAGAAATTTTTCCTTAGGCAGGAAGCAAGGCAGCTACTTACAGGGGCTTGCATGTCAGGGCACCTTCTGGTCCTGAGCTTATTGTTTTGTTTTCCACCAATGTGCCTTCTATTGCTTTAGATTGGAGTATGAAATTTAGCTTTCCCAAACCTACAAGGCTCTGGATAACTGGATTCACAAACTTCTTGAATTGTTGGCCACAAGCAGAAAAGACCTTTCTCCTCAGAACAGATGATGATCTCATCCCTCCCTACTTTCTTGAAAGCTAGCTTTTCTGTAGGTCTCAAAAAATTATCGACATACCCTCTACAGGTCTCAAAAAATTACCCACACACCCCAACATCCTGAAATTTGCCTACTAAGTCCCCTAGTTATTCAGCTGCTATAAGTACATGGTTTGAGACCAATGTTACAAGAGGTGAGAGTTTACTCAGCTATTTTATAATGGTTAAGAAAGATTGACAACTCTTAGGCTACAGTAGAGGGCGCTGCACAGCCCCTCCTCCTCATCCCTCCATTCAGCTTATTCTACCTTTCTGGGTCTGCTGCTCAACTCCCACCCTCACCTGACTTCCCAGGTACTATTATCTATATCAGGATTCTTTCAGGTGTAAATTTCAGAAAAAATTAACTTACACGACCTTGGGAAAAAAGTGAATTAATTCGTTTACATGTGTGAATATTTCAGAAATAAAGTTAAGTACTCTTTAACCCATGGGTCAAACAGTGTCAGAATGAACTAGATGAACTCTTTCCATTTTTTGGTTCTGCTTCTTTGCTGTTGGCTCTACTCTTAGAGTCCAAAGGACTGCAACATAACAGCTGTCAGCCCCTGGGGGATTTCCTTCCTACTTTGAATCCAGCAGAAATAAATTAATCTTCCTCCCGGAGGTTTCAAAAAAACTCCTGAGGTTCACGCTGATTGAATAGGCTTGGATCTGTGCTTATTCCTGAGCCAGTCACTATGGCCAGAGAATGAAGTGTACTGATTGCCTTAGGCCAGACCACCTGGGCTTCTTCACCTTCTTCTGGGGGTGGGCTCTTCACCTCAAAGAGCTGTTGTTGGAAGAAGAGGAAATAGACCCTGGAGGTTGTGTATCGGAGATGATGGCTACAGGTGCTTGTTGAGCATTGTTTGTCTTCACAAAAGTTTAATTTGGATAATAGGATTCTTAATGTATGTTGTCTTCTTAAAGGAATATAAAATGGTTAATACCGCATTATTAAAACGCTATGGTTCATTTACTGATTAATGATTTTTTTCCAGTTCATCCTTTGGCTTTCTCCCCCCACTTCACCTTCCTCTTCCTTTCTTTTGAAAATACATTTCTGTGAACTATATTAAGATGAGAGGTGGTAAAGTGCAGTGGTTTTTCAGAGCTGGAGCTCTGAGAAGCCACTGTGTGGCCAGGAGCAAATTATTTAATTTCCTGTTCCTTAGTTATCTAAAGAAGCTGATAAAAAATGGTAACTGCTTCATGAAATTTTTGTAAGTATTAAATGGGATAATACAAGTTAAGTACCTACAACAGGGCCTGGCTGATAATAAGTCCTATATAAAGTGCTTGCTATTATAATGGTTGTTGTTGTATATCTGTATTATTTTGTTAGTCTTCAAGAAAGATAGTAAAATAATTGTTTTTATTTTCTAATTGATCCTTTTCCTCCCTTGGAAGTGGGAAGACTGCTACAAAACAACAATGAATTCTGTATATCCAGTAACGATTCATGGATTAATTTTTGAGGATAGATTTCTGAGTACAGAACAAAGAAAAAACTCCCTACCCCAATATTCTAATAAGCAGTTAAATGTATTTTAAGTAGATATTATAATTTTTTAAACCAGCCAACACTTCTTTATCAAATTGTCATTAAAAGTACTAAAAAAACATTTGTAGGAAGAATTGAATTTTTGTTCTACCTCTCTATTGATCTTCAAGGTGGCCAGTTTTAGTGAAAACTCTGTCAATGCTATAACTAGTGCTTTGTTGTTGTTGTTTTTATAGAAATAACTGAATAATTAAAAATTATCAAATATTTGTAGGAAGGTAGAATATATACCTTTAAGAATGTATGATGCGTACCTGTATTCATTATGCATTACATAGATGCCCCTGTCAGCAAAGAAATATTAATGTGATTTTTACTAAGTATACTGGATTGCATTTTAGTAAACATTTTTAAAATTGTGCAATTCAAGTCAGTGGGAATATAATTTGTTATGCCAATACATGCATATATCACAACTGCTTTTGCATGTATCATATGTGTAAAATGAGATCTGTTGTTCCTAGCTGTGTTTCTTTCCTGTTAGGAGAATACAGCATTGTTTGTTGCCACTTAGTGTGACATTTAAATCTTCAAGTTTATAAATGAATTCTGAGACTGCCGTTTTCTGTGATGTGTTAGTTTCCTGGGGCTGTCATAACAAAGTACCACAAACAGAGTGGCTTAAAACAAGAGAAATACATTCTCTCACAGTTCTGGAGGGCTACAAGTCTGAAATGAAAGTGTCTTTAGGTCATATTCCCTGTGAAAGTTCTAGGGAGGAACCTTTCTTGCCTGTTTCTGGCTGTTCATGGCTCTGCATTCCTTGGCTTGTGGCAGCATGACTCTAATCTGCACCTCCGTCTTTTCATGGCTGCTTATGCTCTGTATGCGTCTGCTTCTGTGCGGATGCCAGTCATTGGATGTGGAGCCCACTCTAATTCAGTATGACCTCATCTTAACTAATTACATCTACAAAGATCCTATTTCCAAATAGGATCTTTGGTCCTGTTCCTGTTCCTGGTCCTGTTCTGTGGTTCCAGATGGAAGTGAATTTTGGGAGACTGGATTCAAGTCACTACACCTTGGCCACTTGTAAATTATTTCTTTTTCTTTCCTTTTTTAAAAAATGGCTTACTATAATAAGACTTTATCTGGAGTTTAGCTATACAGTATGCTGATGTACTTTAATGGTTTATTAAACTAAGAATTTATAAATTGGACCATTGGAGCTTTAAAAGATATTTTCTTTATTCTGTTTGGAGAAAATACCTTCTGGTATTGACATAAAGTGGTGCTATTCTTCTGCATGGTACCATTAAAATCTTGTGATTAGTTGCTGGTTTGTTTTTTTTTTTTTTTTAGGATTGCTTCTTGAGAATTTATCTGTTTTTCTAAAGTTTGTAGCACACAGATAATACATCATGAGGAAAAAAAGGAAACACTGAACACTTTTAAGTGATAATACACAAACTCCCTTTTTCCTCATTCTTGTTCTGCCTCATCTAGTCTTCTCTCCAGTCTTATCCCCTCAAGAAAGGGAAGAAGTTGGGGGAGGAGAGGTAGAGAGAGAGAACCAAGAGTCAGACAGACAAATATGGTGTGGAGCCATAAATCCATCTTTAGATTTGGGAATTTGCATTTTCAGAACCTACCAAGAAGAAAGTTTTTATCAAGTATTTACTTAAAAAAATAAAAATAAAAATAAATGGATAAAGGGACGAATGGCTGTCCACTCCCATCGGTTCTATAGACATCCTAACAATTAACATTGATTACTTACAGTGTTTCAGGTACTTCATACATTAACTCATTAACTCCTCCCAAGAACCCTGTGAGATAGGTGCCCTTAGTATCTCAGTTTTACAGATAAGGAAACTGAGGCATGGATAGGCCTAGTAATGTGTCCAGTCTTACAGTTTATACATGACAGCATCAGGATTCAAATCCAGGCAATTTGATTCTAATCTTTGTTCTCTTAATTACACTGTTAAACCACTGCTTCTAATAGTTTGTAAATTGCGTCAAGAATCTCAGTCTCAGTTGTGGCAAATCACATTACTTAAATCCATTCACTGTCATTTTTATTTATTACTTAAATTGTTTCTTTTTTTTTTTTTTTTCAACGTTTATTTATTTTTGGGACAGAGAGAGACAGAGCATGAACGGGGGAGGGGCAGAGAGAGAGGGAGACACAGAATCGGAAACAGGCTCCAGGCTCTGAGTCATCAGCCCAGAGCCTGACGCGGGGCTCGAACTCCCGGACCGGGAGATCGTGACCTGGCTGAAGTCGGACGCTTAACCAACTGTGCCACCCAGGCGCCCCACTTAAATTGTTTCTTAATCTAAATCTGATTGATCCTGAATAGAATGAACTTAGGTTTGTATAAATTAATCTGATTGTGGCAGTCAGTTTGGGCTGCTGTAACAAAATACTGTAGATTGGGTGACTTAAACAACAGACATTTATTTCTCACGATTCTGGAAGCTAGAAGTCTGAGACCAGGGTGCCATTGTGGTCGAGTTCTTGGTGAGGGCCCACTTCCTGGTTATATTCTCACATGCCCTTCCTTGGTGCAGGAAAAGAGAGAGGGAGAGATCCTGTGTCATCTCTTATGTATGTATGTATTTATTTTCAAAGGAGACCCCAGGCCCAATGTGGGGCTTGAACTCATGACCCTGAGATCAAGAGTCACATGTTCTACTAACTGAGTCAGTCAGGTGCCCCTCTTCTCTCTCTCTCTCTCTCTTTTTTTTTTTTTAGTTTATTTTTAAGAGAGTGTGGCCCCAGGTGTGCACGGGTGAGGGACAGGGGGAGAGAGAGAGAGAGAGAGAGAGAGAGAGAGAGGGGAGAGAGAGAGAGAGAGAGAGAATATCCCAAGTAGGCTGGAATCTCACAAACCAGAACCAAACTGTGAGATCATGACCTGAGCTGAAATCAAGAATTGGGTACTTAACTGATTGAGCCACTCAGGCGTCCTTCTCCTCCTCTCTTTATAAGGGTATTAATACCATCGTGGGGATTCCACCTGCATGACCTCATGTAACCCTGATTGTCTATCAAAGGCCCCACCTCTTAATACCATCCCATCAGAGATTAGAGTTTCAATGTATATATATTTGGGGGGAATAATAATGTTCACTTCATGGCACTGATTAACAATGAAAAACTGTAATAGCTGTTAGAACGTGTTTCCTTTTTTCCCTCAATTCCATGGAAATATCTCCAGAGAGGCCAATCAACAGCTTATAAAATACAACAAATCTTTATTTTAATAAAATAGAGGATGGAATCTGTGAAAGCCATACTTAGCAAAATGTATGGCCTTCTAAATTGTTCTGTATCTTTTTTTTTTTTAATTTTTTTTTTCAACGTTTATTTATTTTTGGGACAGAGAGAGACAGAGCATGAACGGGGGAGGGGCAGACAGAGAGGGAGACACAGAATCGGAAACAGGCTCCAGGCTCCGAGCCATCAGCCCAGAGCCCGATGCGGGGCTCGAACTCACGGACCGCGAGATCGTGACCTGGCTGAAGTCGGGCGCTTAACCGACTGCGCCACCCAGGCGCCCCTTGTTCTGTATCTTTTAAAATCTCGACTTCTATTTGGAATAGCACTTAATGTATGCCTCATCATTTTTTCCAGAACATACACAGAGGTGCTTACTGTATTTTTATGGCCAAGTTGCATTTTAATTGAAGGTATAGGGCTTAATATCAGTGAGGAACAAATCCTATCTACTCAAAATTACCTTGAAAAATGCCTTCAGTGGACAGAATCTAGCCCTGCATTTCAGCTGTGGTCTTTTAAGAATTTTATTTATTTATTTTTTAACATTTATTCATTTTTTTTTTAAATTTTTTTTCAACGTTTATTTATTTTTGGGACAGAGAGAGACAGAGCATGAACGGGGGAGGGGCAGAGAGAGAGGGAGACACAGAATCGGAAAGAGGCTCCAGGCTCTGAGCCATCAGCCCAGAGCCTGACACGGGGCTCGAACTCCCGGACCGGGAGATCATGACCTGGCTGAAGTCGGACGTTTAACCGACTGCGCCACCCAGGCGCCCCTAACACTTATTCATTTTTGAGAGACAGAGAGTGAACAGAAAAGGGGCGGAGAGAGAGAGAGACACAGAATCCGAAGCAGGTTACAGGCTTTGAGCTGTCAGCACAGAGCCCTACATGGGGCTCAAACCCGATCATGACCTGAGCCGATGTTGGACGTTTAACCGACTGAGCCACCCAGGCAGCCCATTAGCTATGTTTTTTTTCTTGGGGCAGAAAAGGCCTGGTTTTGTTTTTCCAGGGAAAAGGGTACCTGGGAGAACTAAGGGCTTCTCCTTCCTCTCTCCTACTAGCTAGCTCACAGCTACCCCTTTCCTCCCTGCTTCCTTCTTTTCCTCCCTCTGCCTCTTTATTTCCTCTTTCTCCTGTTTTATTGCAAAGCATGATGTGTTTGATTCCAGGTAAGTACAGTGCCTGGGTGAGTTGAATTCTCTGGAATTTTTGTAACATTTAAACATTTTGTTTTCTCTCACTATTATTTTATCAACCACCATAATTTCAGATCTGAATGTTCCCCTGAACTAACAGATAAATGGCATCTTAGAGTCTTTCCATCTATGACTAATTTCAGTATTTATGGACATTGGGGTTGTATCATTTCCCAGGTTCTCAACAAGTAGCTCTCACTGTTTTAATTTCTACTTCTTTAATCTCTATTCCACATCTCAGAGAAGTTTCCACTTTATTCCTACATACAGGCTTGTGATGGACGCACACTGGTTGCTCTGCCCTTCTACACACATCCCTTCCTGCTCTTGGTGTCTCACCCACTGCACCCCTGCCTGCTCCTGGTGTCTCGCCCACTGCACCTCTTTCTGCTCCTGGTGTCTTGCCCACTGCACCCCTCCCTGCTCCTGGTGTCTCGCCCACATCTGCTGCAGCTTCAGGTTGCTCTCATTTCCATTCCTCACCAGTTAGATCATCATCTAGTCCCTTGGCCACAGACACTTTTTAAGTAGTTTGTCAGGATAGAGTTGTAACTCTAAAAAGGCAGAGGGGTGCCTGGGTGGCTTAGTCTGTTGAGTGTCTGACTCCTGATTTTGGTTTGGGTCATGATCTAATGAGTCATGAGTTCGAGTCCTGCATCGGGCTCTGCAGTGTCCGTGTGGAGCCTGCTTGGGATTGTCTCTCTCTCCCTCTCTTTGCCCCTCCCCTGCTCATGCTCTCTCTCTCTCAAAATAAATAAAAAAAAAAACTTAAAAAAAATAAAAATAAAAAGGCAGAAATGGCTCCTGAAGTGTTTTTTTTTTTAATTTTTTGCTTCAAGCCTTCCCTTGTGTGCACTACATAGCTCATTTGTAAAAGTTTCAATGTAGTGTTTGATTTTGAAGTTATAATGTTCATTTGTTACATAAGAAATATAGGAACACATTTTCATTGTGAAGAAATTACATAGTGCTGAACAAGTAGATATATGCTTGACTCTCACTCGATCCCACACACTTCCATAGATATAACCTCTCTTGTCATTTTAGAGTACATATGCATGCATACACACACACCCAAACACATGCGCGCGCGCACACACACACACACACACACACACACACACACACGGTTTGGGATTTTAAAAAATAAAAGTGGTCGCAAATATTGCACGTCTTTTACACTGTAGTTATAAGCTCCACAAAGGCAAGGACTTTTTGTCTGTTTTGTTCATTGATAGATCCGTAGCACTTAAACCTGGTGTATGGTAGACGCTTAGTCGATTTTTTTTTTAAGTAACTTTAGCCACTTAATGATGTCTTAGAGATTTTTCCATGTAAACACACAGACAGAAGACAACTAAACTTCTTTAACTGGTATATAGTATTACTGTATATTGCACAGTGTAGATGTGCCATTGTTAATTTAATGATTCCCCCGAGGATAGGATTGTTTTGTTTCCAGTGTTTCCTAAAAAAATACAACAGCTGAACCAGTTTATAGACCCCTACAACTATATATGCAAGTACCTGAATTCCCAACACTGGATAATTATATTTTATATAATTTTGGATAATTTGATGGGAACAATAATGTATTATTTTGATTTTCATTTCACTTATTGAAGCTTATAAGGCATCCTTTAAGACATTTAAGAGATATTTATATCCCATCTCCAGTGAAATGTCTGATTGTGTCTCTGCCCATTTTGAAGGGACTGTTATGTTATTTTCTTATTGTGCAAGTATTTTCTGAGTGTCATTTGATTTTATTGTATATTATGAAACAAAAATTGTAATTTTGATCTGGACAAATTTTTCAATTTTTTGCAGCATTTATATTTAACTTGCTTATATTTTCTTCTGATAGTTATATGAAAATGAAATTATTTTCTTACTGCTCACATACTTCTATCCTTTAAACCTTAATCATTTATGTCTATAATTTACTAGTGAGAGAAATATTTTTCATGTGTTAACCACTAGTATTCTTTTTTGTAATTAGCTGTTCATGCCTTTGCTAATATTCTCTATTAAATTTTTTGTACTTTTTGATTCATAACAAATTTTATACAAAATGACATTGATAATTTGTTGTATTGATTAGCAAGTATTTTTTTCATTAACTCTTGTATGTTTTAATTTTACTTACAAAGTTTTTGAGGTAAAGTTTAAAAACACGTTTTGTAGTAATACCTATTGCTCTTTTTTTTCTCTTTTTTCTACTGCATTTATGTTTAGGAAGGTAGTGTCCACCTCAAGAGAAGCTAAATATTTACCCATGTATTTGTAGCATTTTTATGAAGCCTTTATTGTAATTTGTCCCTGTAATTCATTTGGGATTTATCATAGTAGAAAGTAAGGCAGGGGATGCCTGGGTGGCTCATTCGGTTAGTGTCTGACTTCGGCTCAGGTAATGACTTCACGGTTTGTGAGTTCAAGCCCCGCATCAGGCTCTGTGCTGACAGCTCAGAGCCTGGAGCCTGTTTCAGGTTCTGTGTCTCCCTCTCTCTCTGCCCCTCCCCCCCCCCCCACCCACACACACACTCTGTCTATCTCTCTAAAAAATAAGCATTAAAAACAGGGTGCCTGGGTGGCTCAGTTGGTTAAGTGTCTGACTTCAGCTCAGGTCATGATCTTGCGGTCTGTGAGTTCAAGCCCCGCGTCGGGCTCTGTGCTGACAGCCCAGAGCCCAGAGCCTGCTTTGGATTCTGTGTCTCCCTCTCTCTCTCTGTTCCTCCCCTGCTCATGCTCTGTCCCTCTCTGTCTCAAAAATAAATAAAACATTAAAAAATATTTTTTAAATAAACATTAAAAAAATTTATTTTTTTAATTAAAAAATGTTTTTTAATGTTTATTTATTATCGAAAGACAGAGAGAGTCAGAGCGTGAGCAGGGGAGGGGCAGAGGGAGAGGGAGACGTGGAATCCGAAGCAGGCTCCAGGCTCTGGGCTGTCAGCACAGAGCCCGATGTGGGGCTCGAACTCACAAACCGCGAAGTCATGACCTGAGCCGAAGTCAGACACTTAATCGACTGAGCCACCCAGGTGGCCCCCCAAAAATTTTTTTTTTAAAAGAAAGTAAGGCACTAACTTGGGGAGCAGAGTGTAGGTGTTAAAAGCATGATGGATTCTGAAGCCTGACTGTCAGGCTTCAATATTTGGCTCTGCTACTTGCCAGCCATGGGCAAGTTACGTAACAGCTCTGTGCCTTAGTTTCCCCATTTGCAAAAGGGATGTGATTATTGTATCTACCTCTTAGAATTAATGTGATTAAACGCATTTGTGTGTGTAAAGCACTGAGTACTGTGCTTTATACATTATTATTATTGACAGTGACAATAAGAATATAATAATTATTGTTAAAATTTTATTCCAGAGGAGCAGATGTCCAAATATAATTGAATGATCTATCTCATCACTGTTGATTTGCAACACTTCCTTGATCATATAATAATGTCAATAATAATAGTAATAATCATAGCAGCTCATAGTTCTTGAGAGCTTCCTCTATGGCTATGTATTGCACTAAGTGCAATCCTTACATTTCTACAACACCTTATAAAGTAGGTTGCATTGTTTCTTCTGTTTATAAATGATGTAACTCAAGCTTAGAAAAGTTAACTAGTCCACTCTAGGTCATACAGTGGATAAATGGCAGAATTCTGGCCCCAGTGCAGGTCATAGATGAGCTCTTATCCTAGGATCTGTATCTGGGTTTTGTATCCTGTCCCGCCATTTGTTGATTTTTGTACAGTGACCCACTTTTAAATTATTGCAGCTGTCTAATACATTTTAATATCTGCTAGGTCATTTCCTTTCATTACTCCTCTTTTTAAAAACTGTATTTTCCTTTTGTACATTACTCATTCTTTTAGTTGAAGATTAAAATCTTGTCATGTTCCAACTATAATTCTATTTGAATTTTGATAAGATATTTGTAAAGCCTATAAATTACTATGAGAAGAAGTCCTATTGTTTCACATTCTTTTATCCCATCCAATCAGATGGTGATTTCTTCAGTTAATTATTATAATTTCCTGTTTTTTCCCTTAATGTAGGTAAATACACATTTATTGTTAAAATGTAAAATAATGTAGAAATACCCTTATGCTGTGATTATGAAGGAAATGTTTTTTAAGTATACTAATTATTTATTGCTATGTGATACTATTGATTTTTAAGCACTTATTGTGTATCAGTGGGAATTGACTGGATTCTCTAATAATTTTTCATTTAATTATAATTTTTATCTTACCTGTTTGTAATGGGAATGTTTTATTTAATAGGAATGAATGTTTGTTATCATTTGATTTTAGCTTATAGTTTAAAATAGATTTATTGTGATAAAGAAATGAATTCATCTTTTTCTCTGTATCTGACATTCTCTTTCAGAAATGAGCATTTAATTGAGATTATTATGCTCTTACATATTGAACAAGTTATGTAATGTATTATTTACTAACCATCCTTGCTTTTCTAGCATAAACATGATTTCATCATTAGGAGGTGATTCTTTTACCACTGAATTAGTTTTCCTGCTATTTAATTAAAGATTAGTATATTTTGCCTATGACATAAAGTTATTCTTTAAAAAATAAATGAATATGTTTAGAAATTAATGAAAAAGAAGATGAGTGAATATGCAATACTATTGAAATTCCTACTGAAAGAGACATGTCACAGAAATTCCTACTGAAACAGAAATGTCACAGAAATTGAGGAGAAAGGTTGTTATGCCTTATTCTTGATCATCTCAATTTGCTTGATAAAACAGGAAGCTGGGGTGGTTGTTAACTGCCTGGGGAGTGGGAGTTACTTGGGAGCTTTAAGAAGATGGTGAAATTCAGTACAGTTACCAAGTGAATTGTTAAGAGGAGCAAAAGGGCTTATATCCTTTGGCCAGCGCACATGCTGAAACTCTAGTGTAGAGACGCTAATTTCTGTATTTGTTATAGTGAGAAAGCCCCATTTCCTTCATTTTAGCCAATTAAGGTTAGCAAAGGACAAATTAGAAAACTTCACTGATTACAAAGGTGTCATGGGATATTCTGTTAGTGATGATGGCCATGTTCTATACCTGAAGGTCTTTTTTGTTTTTTGTTTTTTGTTGTTTTTTTTTTTGTGTGTGTGTGTGTGATGCAACATGCCCAAGTTCTTATAGATCTTTTTTTTTTCAATATATGAAATTTATTGTCAAATTGGTTTCCATACAACACCCAGTGCTCATCCCAAAAGGTGCCCTCCTCGATACCCATCACCTACCCTCCCCTCCCTCCCACCCCCCATCAACCCTCAGTTTGTTCTCAGTTTTTAAGAGTCTCTTATGCTTTGGCTCTCTCCCACTCTAACCTCTTTTTTTTTCCTTTCCCTCCCCCATGGGTTTCTGTTAAGTTTCTCAGGATCCACATAAGAGTGAAAACATATGGTATCTGTCTTTCTCTGTATGGCTTATTTCACTTAGCATCACACTCTCCAGTTCCATCCACGTTGCTACAAAGGGCCATATTTCATTCTTTCTCATTGCCACGTAGTACTCCATTGTATATATAAACCACAATTTCTTTATCCATTCATCAGTTGATGGACATTTAGGCTCTTTCCATAATTTGGCTATTATTGAGAGTGCTGCTATAAACATTGGGGTACAAGTGCCCCTATGCATCAGTACTCCTGTATCCCTTGGGTAAATTCCTAGCAGTGCTATTGCTGGGTCATAGGGTAGGTCTATTTTTAATTTTTTGAGGCGGCACCACACTGTTTTCCAGAGTGGCTGCACCAGTTTGCATTCCCGCCAACAGTGCAAGAGGGTTCCCGTTTCTCCACATCGTCTCCAGCATCTATAGTCTCCTGATTTGTTCATTTTGGCCACTCTGACTGGCGTGAGGTGATATCTGAGTGTGGTTTTGATTTGTATTTCCCTGATGAGGAGCGATGTTGAGCATCTTTTCATGTGCCTGTTGGCCATCTGGATGTCTTCTTTAGAGAAGTGTCTATTCGTGTTTTCTGCCCATTTCCCGGAAGGTCTTTTTGAAAGGATGTCACTGGTTCGCTATCACAGTGAAAATAGAAAAAGAAGTTGAGAAATTTTTGTATATATTTCCAATAGAGCTCTTTTGTTGTTTTTGTTCATTGCCTCCCATATTGAAATCAAATCCGCTCAACATAAGTATTCTCCCAATTCACCATGACCAAGACAAATTGTAGTTTCTGTCCCTGAAGCACGAATCTTTTCATACTCAGTGCAATAACATTATAGAACTTTTCCTTAGTTAGTGTTTAGCCCAAGATCCTCAAAATACAGAGACATCCTTACATTCTCAAGATATTTCACCAAGAGAATGCTGAGAATGCTCCTAGGAAAGAAAGCTGATGTTGACCATGTCAGTTTAGATACAGGAGGATCTGTGATCAGCCTGTGGGCTCCTTTCTAGGCATCAGTACAGACTTGCTTTATCTTGAACCTCGTTGTCAAGCTACCTAAATGTCAGAGCATTAATCCCAGCATTAGTGTAAATTGCTGGGACATTTTATTGTAATTTTTTTTTAAATGTGTTTTGTCATGGGATAATCCCATGTGAGAACAATTTTACTTTTTTCTCAAAAAAGTAGATGAATGGATAAAGAAGATGTGGTTCTTTGGAATATTACTTGGCAATGAGAAAGAATGAAATCATGCCATTTGCGGCAACATGGATGGAACTGGAAGGTATGCTGAGTGAAATTAATCAGTCAGAGAAAGACAGATATCATATGTTTTCACTCATATGTGGATCTTGAGAAACTTAACAGAAGACCATGGAGAAAGGGAAGGGGAAAAGGTAGTTACAAACAGAGAGAGGGGGAGGCAAACCACAAGAGACCCTTAAATACAAAGAACAAACTGAGGGTGGATGGGGGGTGTTGAGGGAGAGGGAAAATGGGTGATGAGTATTGAGGAGTGCACTTCCTGGGATGAGCACTGGGTATTTTATGTAAGTCAATTTGAAAATAAATTATATTTTTTAAAAAGTATATATCTTCTGATCTTAGGGTCTCAGATTTCCCAGATTATAGCTATACATGTCAGTTCAAAATTCTACTTGCCGTAAATCCCTTATCCCTTTATGGATTCCCTCCTTTTCTTCTCTCTCCAGACATTTCAATGAGCAGGTCTCTTAAAGCTTCTGTGGAATCATATTAACTTTCCCTTGGAAGTAGTCTGCATGGTGATTGTAATTTTTTTTAATATTGAAATTTCATCTTTATTTAAAGTCAGTGGACATAGGTTTAATAGCATACATTGGTCTCTCATGTTAGTTTGTATTATGTGAAAGGCCAGAGCAATTCTAAACACTAATGTGGCATAACTTTGTTTGATTGTTTGTTTGTCTGTTTGTTTAAAGACCAGGAGGTGTTTCAGTTCAGTGTCTTCTAATGATGCTAATGTTTAGCATCTATTGAGTGCTTTTAGGGGCCAAGCATTAAAACCAAGGTTTCTATGTTGAAATACCAAAGTATTCTTGTTGAATACTTTCAAGAGCTTTATGAAAGTTTGGTTATCATTGTCCCTATTGATTGATGAAGAACGTAGAGTCGCAGTCTTAAAGTGACTTTCTTAAGGTTACTTCATTGCAAATGATAGGGCTGGGTCTTTACTCTGACATGACATTATGAAATTTGCCAAATATACAGAAGAGCTAGAAGGATAGTTCTGTGAATGTCCATATATACTTACTATCTAGATTTAGCAGAGGTTAACTCTTGGTCATGTTTGCTGTATCTGTGTGTGTGTGTGTGTGTGTGTGTGTGTGTGTGTGTGTGTGTGTACTATTTGTAAGTAAGTGGCAGGCATCATGACAATTCATCTCCAAATACTCCAGCCCCCACATTTCTTAAGAAAAAGTCATTCTGGGGGCGCCTGGGTGGCGCAGTCGGTTAAGCGTCCGACTTCAGCCAGGTCACGATCTCGCGGTCCGTGAGTTCGAGCCCCGCGTCGGGCTCTGTGCTGACAGCTCAGAGCCTGGAGCCTGTTTCCGATTCTGTGTCTCCCTCTCTCTCTGCCCCTCCCCCGTTCATGCTCTGTCTCTCTCTGTCCCAAAAATAAATAAACGTTGAAAAAAAAAATTAAAAAAAAAAAAAAAGAAAAAAGAAAAAGTCATTCTGCTTTATGTCCAAACCACTATTTTCTCACCTAAGAAAATTAATAGTAATTCCTAATACACTCTTTCATCCTTGTGATTTAATTGCAGTGGTCCTAACAGCTTGAAAGACTTAATGCTGGGCTCAGATTTATCTGAAAACTCCTGGAAAGATCAATGTGGTTTATTTGTTTAGCAGTATATATTTCCTAATTATATAAGTATATAATTATGTAAGACTTTTCAGCGGTGGTCTCTTAACCAAATTGTAAACATATAGAATCTTAGCAAAACTAAGAAATAAAATGTCTTACCCCTAAGGTTCCTATGAAATCTTTTTGACTCAACAACCAACCCATTCCTCTCCTTAGTAGGGAATTCTGTTAGGCTGAATTCTACAGGGTGAATGTTCCCTCTTCACGAAATGAGTGTCCTAGTTTCATAAATGAATCTGAATTCCTTGAAGCTTTGCACTGTGCGTTTGCCTCACCAAATAATTGGCCGAAGTTTTCGTCCTGACTCTGGTGAGGTTATTTACACTCTTAGTGCATGATGGATTATTCCTGTGGGTAGATTTTTTGATGCACTGCCTTTTCTATTGCCTGAACGGAGCACTGCTTGGGAAGAGTGTACATAAATAAAAATGAGCATGGGAAATGCAAATATGAATCTGAAATGATGTCGTCATCATAATTTAAGTCATTTCTAATACCTATGGTTATTCTTGGTCTACAATGCAATATGAAATCTTTATATATGGACTTCTGTCACCTCCAGCTCCTTTTCTAAGTTTTAATTCAAGTCCTTATTGACTTTTCATAAATGTCTTTTATGAGTAAGCACTAACATAAATAAAACCTTAGTATAATAGTAACTCACTTTCTTGTTTCCTGCCCCAGTCTACTAAAAATGATCTTCTTAATTAAGGTAAGGAAGTGTTAGCATACATTTGTATTCTCAGTTTTTTTCTCTTCGAAAGTTTTTAACTTCTCCAGCAACTCTGGTCTTCCTGTTGACCTGCTGTAAAGAGGAGGAGGGGAAAGGAAAAGGAGGATTTGTTTTTGAGAACTCAACTATCTATAAATGACTTCCTCTTGTTTGGTACATCCACTTGCAGGGTTTCATTTTCAAATGCCTGGTTGCAGAATCCACGTCCTAGAGGAAGGAACCATGTCATCCTTCAGTTATCCTGTGCACATAGCTCGACCACTGCTCCGAATATTATCTCCTATCACTTCTGGTATTTCTTGTACTTCTCCTCTTCCTGAAGTTCATAATTCATGTCACCGATTTCCGGTGCATACGGAGTCAGGTTTAGAAATATGAGACAATTTTTAAATTACACATGCAAAGCCTAGCTGTTTGAGCCAACATCTGCAACTAGTTTACGGGATTAAGCAAAATAGCTGCTCTGGATGACTGATATTTACCAGGGCCTCTCCATTTCCCATCAGAAATCAAAATGCCTGTTACTTATATGTTCTTTGGTTTTCAGTAGAAATCAGGATTTCATCTGTTAGATGAAGCTCACTTTATTAAGTTCTCTCACAGAGTATCTTCAGTTACAGCCAATTTTCAATTTGCCATGTTTAAGGAGATCAGGAATAATATGAGTTAATTAAAATCCACAAATAATTATAATTAATACACTTTAACCAGAATCCAACACTCTCCTAAAACTTTTTGCTGAAATGACAAACGAGTAAAACATCAGATGTTGTTTTGCTTCGTTTTGTTTTGTTTTGTTTTGGTGCAAACAAAAAAAATCTGAATATGTCACACCCTTGCTTACAACCACTCAAAAGTACTTTTTCTTTACTTTTAGGATAAAGTCCAAACTTTAGCATCCATTTTTCTATCCCTTGACTACTTCTAGCTCCTTCTCTTGCCACTAGCATTCCCGAATTCTGTGCTGCAGCAACAGTGACCTTCAGTCAGTGCCCTCAGTGGTTCTGACTCTATCCCAGGTGGGGCTTTAGATGTGCTTTTTTTCTGTACTTGGAACATCTTTTCCATTTTTTGCCTGAATAATATCTTCTTATTTTCCTTAGTTTAAACATCGCTCCCTTAGGAGTAACTTCCCTGACTTCGGCACTATTTTCAGTTCTCTCCTATATGTTTCCATAAGAACATGTATTTTTCTCACCCAGTGTCTGTACTTTTCTTTGTTTAATCTTCTCCCTCACTTGCCCTTAAAACCTGAGATCAGGGGCTGTAGTTGCCATTTTCTTTGCTAAATTCTCTGTGTCTCACTTAGAGACTGCTCATTTTAGGTGTCCAAAAAATAACTGTTGAATGAAAGAAAAAATTACATGTTTTAAAATCTAGAAGTAAATGGTCAGGGATGTAAATTACCTATAAAATAATGACTTATAAACGGTGAGGTTGACATGCAGAAGAGAACATGTAGAATATATCAAAACTCATTAATTTTAATTTTTTGCTAACATTTATTTATTTTTGAGAGACAGAGCGAGACAGACCATGAGCAGGAGAGGGGCAAAGAGGGGGGCCACAGAATCCAAAGCAGGCTCCAGGCTCTGAGCTGTCAGCACAGAGCCCGATGCGGGGCTTGAACCCACAGACGATGAGATCATGACTTGAGCCAAAGTCAGACACTTAACCAACTAAGCCACCTAGGCGCCCCCAAACTGCTCATTAATTTTAAACATCACTTTTTGTCATCCCGAGGGGGAAAATGGATCTTAAGAATGTAGTTGTTACTCACAGTTGTCACTTCAGGCTTGCCTAGAATGACCATTCAAGTTTCCCACCTAAATATGCCACCAGAAAAATAAATAATGCATGATTTAAATTTGATGAACATTTAGAGCTAATCACCCAATTATGGATTGTATTTAGACTCCAGCACGTGCTATCATCATTTTAGATGGAAGAGCTCTTCATTTATCATGCTTGACCTTTATTTAGTAGATGTCTCCCAGACTGCACTGTCTACCTGTTATGTGTTTGCAAAAAGCCCTTGGTGTTGGGTTTGCCCCTGGTTTAGAGCTATTGTATCAATGATTTATTAACTAACCTATGATCTGAGGAAAGTATAAGTATTCCAAAGGCGCATAAAGCAAAATTATGTTACTGGGTCAACCAAAGTGGGTGTTCTCCTTGGTGAACTATAGATATAGACATAGACTATATGAGGTGGAGTTACCTCCCAAGATTACTTTAATTCTACAAACAAGGTAATCATGGGGAATCATGGCCAAAGCCATGACTCCCCCAACAGGGGAAAGCAGGGTCTTTTTATTAGGGTTTGGGATGAACATCCAGAGGGGGATTTTATTATAATAAGTCTGAAATAACTGTTGGGCACTTCTGGCACCTCCTGATTCATCTGCACAGGCGTCATCCTCAAATATTTCTTTTTCGATTATAGCAGTTAATTAGTTTCTAAAAGGTGATGTTGAAGCTTCTACTTAGAAGTTTCCTGAATTCTGGGGGTCAGGCCAGTGATAATCTCTACTTCACAATGATATCTACCATTTATTGAACATTTATCAGATCCCAGACATTCTACTGATTGCTTTATGTATATTCATCCAGGACTCACAGTACCTACTTGAGTTAGGACTCTTAGCTCCAACTTTCAGATGGAAAAAAATGATTTGTTAGAGTAAGTACGTGGCCCAGGTCCATGCAGCTAGTAGACAGCAGAATCGACACGCAAACCCAGAACATCCATGCTTTCAGCCAAGCTGTAATCTAATTGGGAAAATGGAAGCAAGGTAAACACGATCGCAAGTAATTCAAGACAAGATGCTGTAAGTGCTAAATTCAGATAATGAACAAAATAAATGTCCAGGGAAGGAAGAGATTCTAATAGAACTTCTTAATTATTCACTAAAATAGTATCATAGATTGACTGCTTTTTATTTTTCTCTTAAAGTGTATTTATTTTGAGGGAGAGAGAGAGCATGAAATCAGGGGAGGGGCAGAGAGAGAGGAGAGAGAGAATCCCAAGCAGGATTCCATACTGTCAGCATGGAGCCCAATGAGGGGCTCGATCCCACAGACCATGAGATCATGACCTGAGCCAAAATCAAGAGTCAGATGCTTAACCAACTGAGCCACCCAGGCACCCCTTGATTTCTTTTTCTTAGAGTGTTATATTACCCAGGAATTGTTATACTTCTACCTATCACTCTCTGGCATATTTTTTTATAATCTTATTATAATAATAGCTAACACTTTTTGAATGGCTGTTTTGGATAAGGCAGTGTGTCAGGGGCTTTGTTCTTCAAAACACTTTGGCCTGACTGATTGAATAAAATCCATCTTGTTGCTTCTCTTCATGAGAACATTTCCAGGAGGTTTTTTTTTTTTTTTTTTGTAATTTTAAAAAATGTTTTATTATTTATTTTTGAGAGAAAGAAAGAGAGCCAGAGGAGGGCAGGGGAGGGGCAGAGAGAGAGGGAGACACAGAATCCAAAGCAGGCTCCAAGCTCTGAGCTGTCAGCACAGAGCCCAACGTGGAGCTTGAACTCATGAACTGTGAGATCATGACCTGAGCTGAAGTCAGACGCTTAACCGACTGAGCCACCTAGGCACCCCACCAGGAGCTTTTTAATATATCTCTTTGATAATGTTTTCTTCATTGGACAATTCTTTTTTTTTTTTTAATTTTGGAACAATGTTTTTCTGCATTTAGAAGATGTTGTAAAGGTATGATTTATCAATATGAAATCAGGGTTGCCTGGGAGACTTTCTACTCCATCACTCATGCATTTCAGTCTGGCAGCTTCCCCTCTCCCCCAAGCCACACAAACAATGCTGGGTAAGGTTGTGCAGCCAGCATGTGTTTATTAGTGGAACCACAGTGGTTGTTCAAATATTGAAAGCTTTTATACCAGTTATTTCGCTGCTTGCTCCCCCAAGTGCCTGTCTATTATCAGAGACACTGAGGCTTCTTTCTCAGAATCCCCCAACTTTCCTCTTTATTTAGAAATTAGAGGCAAAGATCAGGTACAGAAGGAGGTCTCCAGTGTTCTGCTCCAGCACTGTGACCCCCACACCTTTTCACATTGGTCAGGATGATCCCATACTGGTTGTTAAATATTTTGAGTATTATCTCTTCAGTAACCTCCATGTTACCCAAATCAATTTTGGGGGGTATTTTCTGAGTATTTTTAAAATTTTGAATCTCACTTTCTCTCACAGTGGCATTTGACCTTTTCCATCCATTTGTCATATTAAATCATTCATTTGATTTCTGTGGGTGCAGTATCCCCTATTTTGTTCTCCCAGCTTCTAGCCACTCATGTCTCCTTTGTGGGTTCATCTTCCCCTCCCAGACTTTACATGTTGGTTTTCCTCAAGCCTCAGTCCAGGGTCTTCTTCTTTTCTTACTCAAACTTACACTTTATGTCATTTTTTCATACCTATAGCTTCAATCACATCCACAGTCAACAATTACAACTCTGTGTATCTGATCAAGACTTCTCTATAGCAAATGGATTATTTTACATGTTCACATTTTGACATGCCCACACTGAACCCATGACTTATTTCCTCCATAAAGGTGGCTCTTTTACTCTCTCCCAGTGAACCTGCCTCCATAGGCTGTCCAGTTTCAGAAACTTAAACCTTGGGTGTCGTCCTCGACACCTTATTCTCTCCCTTGACACCTTATTCTCTTTCATCTTCCATCTCCAGTTTATCATTGTCACATTGCCTTTTCCTCCTATATATTCCTCAAATCTGCCCACTTGTCTTTATGCCCATTTCTGCCACTGTCATCAAAGTTACCATTGTCTAGAACTTAGGATTCTATCCACTTTCCCTGCCTCCTTTCTCCTCGCTCTAATCTCTTTGCCAAACCAGAGCTAGAAGGGAAATTTTCATGATGCAAATCTTATGTTGCTGCCCTACTTGAAACACTTCAAAGGCTTCCCGTTCCTCTCAGAATAAAGACCAAATCTCTTCACATAAATCACACAACCATGCATGGTCTGCCTCCTTTCCAGGCTTGTTTTGCAAGGGCCCGCTCTTGCTTTCTGTGCTGAGGCCACCTGATCCCATGCTCCCACCCCAAACTCTTCAGATTTTAGTGTAAGTTTTAAAATTTTCAAGTTCATCTCCTTGCATACCCCGTGAAGGTCAGGGCTCTTAAAGTACTGAACCAATTCCTGGCAGCACCAACCACAGCTGTGATTGTACATGTGCCCGTGCGAGTCTTCTCTTAGTGTCTATTCTCCCATTTTTGTATAAGCTCCATGAAGTTCAGGGACTGTGCCTATTTTTATTTTTATATTGGGGGTGGGTTTATCCTTATATTTTCAGTGTGCTGACACATATAAATTACTCAGTAACTTTCTATTAAATGACCCAATATTTACTAAGGTGATTTCTTCTTTTCTCTCTTAAAGAAGCTCTCTGAATTATTTTTAGTAAAATATCCCTAATTCTACTCAGACCTTGCTAATTATGAGGTATCTTTTCCTTTATGTGTGTATATTTTTGTCCTTGAATGGGAGAAATAGATGACGAGCTTAGTTCCCATTCTGTTTTGTATCATTTGGAATCTTTTCCACATGGAGGGCTCCTATTAACTTCAAAGGAGGCTCTGCACATGGAAAAAATACGCAGGAAAAAAGTGAAAAAAGTAGTGCCCTGATTTTCATCATGGTTAATGGCTTAGATCTTGTAGAGCTCTGTTTAGGTAAGTAAACTCTGAGAATAAACAGCTGATTCTCAGTGAACTCTTCAGAAATAGTAGTGCATGTTGCAGAAACAATGCATAAACAGGCAACTGAGAAAATTCAGGGATATGATGAGAAGAGAAGAAATTCTTCATGAGTAATTTCGAGAATCAAGAAGGTACAGTAGCATGCTGAGCCACAAAGGCATGAAAAATGCAGTCGTTATGTGAGCAAAGGCTAATGTTCTGGAAATGAGACTCAGTGAGAAGAAGTTTAAAGGTGCTTTAATGGGGTGAGATGAATGGAAGATTCATGGAGGCCATCCAAAGGAGGCACCGTAGAAGTAGTCCTTGTAGGTTTGGGGGGTCCAGAAACAAAATGGAAAGGGGGATCGTCAAGGTTATCTTTGTGAGCTT
Organism: Leopardus geoffroyi; assembly: GCF_018350155.1. Taxonomy (NCBI): domain Eukaryota; kingdom Metazoa; phylum Chordata; class Mammalia; order Carnivora; family Felidae; genus Leopardus; species Leopardus geoffroyi. The sequence continues at coordinate 55,180,654 of NC_059338.1, read as the reverse complement.
ATTTCATAAAACAGTAACTTGGAGTTCAGCTTAACTTAAAAAAAGATTTTTTTTTTTTACGTGGTTAAAATTCAAACTCATGCCAGTTTTGTTAGGTAAAGGTTGGATTTTACAGAGAAACCAGAAAGTCATTATCTTTTTGGCACCTTTATCTTCATACAAAAGGGGGATTTGATACAGATATTAAATGACATTTCCTTATTTTCAATCAGTTTTATTGTACACTACTAATATGTTCTTAGTCAATCAAATCAGTTCCATATTTAAAATAGTCAAGCTTCCTTCATCATGGTGACTTCCCATATAATATTCCAAAATTACTTCTTTTTAAGTTGTGCTATAGTTATTTCACTACGCACTTGTTTATCATCTGCCTCAGTTTTCCAACATTAAAGGGAATCTCAAGAAATTGCCTCTTTTAAGCAAGCAACATGTGATGGCAACTTGCATCTTTAATATATTTGTTTAAGTGTATTTATTTTGAGAGAGACAGAGACAGTGGAAGCGGGGAGGGGCAGAGAGAAAGAGGAAGAAAGAGAATCCCAAGCATACTTTGTGCTGCCAGCGCAGAGCCCGATGTGGGACTCGAACCCACGAAAGTGTGAGATCATGACTTGAGCCAAAATGGAGAACTGGACACTTAACTGACTGAGCCACCCAGGCACCCCTGCAACTTGCATTTTTAATAGCATGAATACTGTAGGAACAAATGGAGAATATAGGACGACTGAAGGAGGAAATAAATATAACTTTATATCTTACCACTAATTTTCAATCACAGTTAACATATGGTATATATAAGTCTTTTTTCTGTCCTTACATTAAAAAATATAAATGAAATAATACACATATAATAATATTAGTAGGTACTGATCTAAGTCCTTTACATTTGTTAACTCATAATTCTCACAAAAACTGTGTTACAGTTGTTATTATAATCCCATGTTACATGTGAGGAAGTTGAGGCAGAGATTCACACAATGTTACCTGACCAGCAAGTGTTGGAGCCTGAAGACAATCCTGAACAGTATGACTATATAGAGTCCTGTCTCATATGAGCACTCTTTGACGAAACTATTTTCTCATATCTTGCATTCAGTGTTTTTGCTCAGCTTATTTTTTTTTTAACCATAAGAAACCTTGAGAATTTATTAAATTCCTAAAACAATGGAGGATAGAAAAACTTCAAATATCATCTTATCTGGTTTTAATTAACACCTAGAGTAAGTGCAAAAATTATTGCTATTACTATAATTACTATATATTACTATATAGTATATATAGTATAATACTATATACTATATATACAGTACATATGTATGTGTGTACTACATATACTATATATATATAACTATTATTATTATTATTTTGTAATGTGACTAACCAGGGTTGGGTACATTCTGCAACCACAGAACAGAATGATGAAGCCATTGGTTGAAATAGGGACTGAACCTTTGACCTTGACCCTATTCCTATTTTTTTTTTTTTTAGTATAGTCATCACACAATATTACATTGCTTTTAGGTGTACAACTTAGTGATTCGACAAGTTTATACATTATGGTACCATCTGTCCTATTACATTGTTATTACAGTATCATTGACTCTACTCCCAATGCTGCAACTTTTATTCCCAGGACTTATCCATTCCATAACTGGAAGCATATATCTCCCATTCCCCTCCACCCATTTTGCCCAGTTCCCTCAGTTTAACGTCAGATGTTTATATCATACTCTAGTAGCCAGTTTCAATTTAGGCAAATAGGTTGTTTCCGTTTGCCTGCTGTTAGAAACAATACTGCCAGTCAACATCCCTGTATATGTTGTGGGTTAAAGGCTGGGGCTCTGAGATCAGACCACCAGAGAGACTTTCTTTTATGCAAACATTAAGAGGCTGAATCAAATGGAGCAAAATAGACAATAGTGCCTAAGCTCCTATGAGGAAGGCCTGTTGGCTACAAGGAGGGGCTTGGCAGTAAAACAGGAGCCTGAGTGCAGTTTCCTCATCGGTCATATAAGGAAAATACTACCTTCCTCAAAGGATTATTCTGTGGGTTAAAAGAAATAATAAGCGTGATGCTTTTAGCACAGTGCCTGGCTGTGTTTAGTAAATGTTATTATTGTTATTATCCTGGAGTTCCAAGAAATGGAGTCAAATTGTATTCCTAATTTTGCCTATTTTAGATACTTGTGAAATGCTGTTCTGATTTCCTAGAAAGTTAAAACCATGAAAGGAACATCCAAACATACAAATGTCACTAAACAATTTATCATAAAATATTTGATAATTTCATGTCTCAGTTTGATTATTCTTTCAATATGCTCCACCTTATTTGCTTGTTTCACAGCTTCCTTATCCCAGTCATGAGATTAGTTCACCGGATGTGAAAATCAGTTTGTTACATTGTCAGCCCATGGTAACACACATCTGGGCATAGTCACGGTGGTCCTCATTTGTGATCATGGGGGCAGGGCACATAGCACAGTGCCTGGGCCATCAAAGGTATTCAGTAAATACCACTTGACTGACTTATGGAGTGTCTTAGGTGAGAAAGACCTTTGAACATGGTTCCTGACTTAAACTTCCTCTTAAAACTACAAGCATAAGGCCCTTCTTTTTCTCTCTTTAGGTGTGTGTTGTCTGTGGGCAGGTTAGCTCCCAAGATGAATAGGGGAGAGAATGGGAGAGAGAACAGTCCTGACTACACTTCCCTATTTGTCCTCCTAGATTAAGCAATCTGAGAAGTCACTTTACTCCTGTGTGTGTGTGTGTGTGGCGGGGGGGGGGGGGGGACAGAGATGAGTGAGTAGACAACAGGAGTGCCACCCCACCCCCTACTCTGCAGTATTCTTTAGCTTTTTTCATCTTCTGTTCCATTGGGTTAAAGGGGTAGGTCAGTGGTTAACCAGGAGTGTGGCTAGCCCCCTTTGTGGGAAGAGATCAACAGTCTACTAGTCCTGCTCCTGCTTCTTAAAGCCAGTCCTCCCACACTAACCATGACTCCTTTGGCGTCCTCCAAGCACCTCTAGTGGATAGAAGGCTCTGAAATGGGTCAAAACAGTACATCAGTAAAATTCAATCCGGGACCAGTGTGTACTTAAATGTTTCTTCCTCATCTTGTTTTCTGTTTCAAATTACATCCAGTCATATTGTAGCCTATAGAGATTCTGCAGTGATCATATAGCATCTTAATGTATTATAATATATTAACACTCAGTAATAAAATATCAACAAAATAGACATCTCCTTAATGCAGATATGAACTTGCTCCTGCTATGAAGTTGTCAGAAATTAAAGTCCACAGATTACATCATTGCAAGAGTTTGTAAAGTCTAAGGGACTTGTGGAACATCAAGTTCAAGTACATCCCCAGTGCATACGCTCTGGGCTTCAGGCTAGGAGGGTCTTGCCTCAGTGGAGTTGGAGTTCCTCCAGAAGCTACACTCTGAACCAGCCTCCACGAAAATGGGTTGTTCTTACTGGGCTTCTAAAGCTGAAATCATCTCTTGTGGCCCTTACTTCAGAGATAGAGCAAAGGTGGGCCATGAAAGATAATCACAGCACTAGCTCCAAATCAACCAGATTTATTAAGACAAATAGATTCCTTGGTCTAAAGCAGTTATCGCAGGCTATATTTATGTTCCTCTACCCTTTCTTTTCTTTTTGGTTTGAAGCTGCTAAGTACTTCATATTTTTTATTTCAGTATCATTAACATATAGTGTATATCACTTTGAGATGTACAATATAGTGATTCAACAACTCTACATATTATTCAGTGATAGTGGTTCATGATAATTCTACTCTCAATCCCCATCACCTATTTCACCCTCCCTGTCCGCTCTGGTAACCACCAGTTTGTTCTCTATAGTTAAGAGTCTGTTGTTGTTTTCTCCTCTCTCTATTTTTTTTGTTCTTTTGTTTCTCAAATACCACAGATGAGTGAAATCATGTGATATTTGTCTTTCTCTGACTTATTTCACTTAGCATTTATCCTTCTAGATTCATCCATCTTGTTGCAAATGACAAGATTTCATTCTTTTTTATGACTGGGCAACATTGTGTGTGTGTGTGTGTGTGTGTGTGTGTGTGTGTGTGTGTGTGTGTATAAATATATATATACACCACATCTTCTTTATCCATTCATCTATGAGTGGACACTTGAATTGCTTCCATATTTTGGCTATTATAAATAATGATGCTACAAACATACAGAGTGTATATCTTTTTGAATTAGTGTTTTTGTTTTAATTTGTGTTTTTGTTAGTTTTGCACCCAGTAGTGCAATTATTTGACCATACAGTAATTCTACTTTAAATTTTTTGCGGAACCTCCATACTGTCACAGTGGTTGCATGAGTTTGCATTCCTACCAACAGTGCATGAGATTTCCTTTTTCTCCACATTATCACCAACACTTGTTTCTTTAATATTTGATTTGAGCCATTCTGACGGGTGTGAAGTGATAGCTCATTTTGGTTCTGATTTGCATTTCCCTGGTGATGAGTGATATTGAGCATCTTTGCACGTGTCTGTTGGCCATTTGAAGGTTCATGTCTTCTGCCCATTTTTAATGGGATTATCTGTGGTTTTTGGTATTGTGGTGTAAGTTCAAAATATATAATTTTGAATACTAACCTCTTATCAGATATACCATTTGCAAATATCTTCTCCCATTCAGTAGGTTGTCTTGTTTTGTTGATTGTTTCTTTTGCTGTGCAGAAGCTTTTTGATTTTGGCGTAGTCCCAATAGTTTATTTTTGCTTTTGTTTCCCTTGGCTTAGGAGACATACCTAGAAAAATGTTGCTATGGCTAATGTTAGAGAAATTACTACCTGTGCTATCTTCTGGGATTTTTATGGTTTCAGGTCTTACATTTTGGTCTTTAATTCATTTTTTAAATATTTATTTATTTTTGAGAGAGAGAGAGAGAGAGAGAGAGAGAGCGTAAACAAGGTAAAGGCAGAGAGAAAGGGAGACACAGAATCTGAAGCAGGCTCCAGGCTCTGAGCTGTCAGCGCAGAGCCTGATGCGGGGCTTGAATTTATGAACCCCGAGGTCATGACCTGGGCCTAAGTTGGAGGCTTAACTGACTGAGCCACCCAGGCACCCCGGTCTTTGAGTTTATTTTTGCATATGGTTTGAGAAAGTGGTCCAGTTTCATTCTTTTGTATGTTGCTGTCTAGTTTTCCCAACACCGTTTTTTGAAGAGACTGTCTTTTTCCAATTGGTATTCTTCCTTCTTTGTCGTAGATTAATTGATCATAAAAGTATTGGTTTATTTCTGGGCTCTCTTCTATTCCACTGATCTGTGTGTCTATTTTTGTTCCAGTACCATACTGTTTTGATTACTACTTCCTGTACCCTTTTGTAGCTGTGGCCATTGACTACAACAGACATTTAGGGGTATCGAGAAGAGAGAGGGTAGACAGAGGAAACCTTTCTGGTTTCAGCCCTACCAGGCTGTCAAACAGTTTTTTTCTAGTTGTTTGTGAACCTATAAATTTACTGGGGGTAGATTCTCTCCCTAAGAAGTTATTCTTGCCACTGTGCACTTAGCCACCAAGGGCAAAGCCATCTGTGCACGTAGTCTGAGAAAAGGGCACTGAAACATTGCTGTCTGTTGCAGTGTTCAGGACTCCGCAGTGGTGGCAACCCTAGTCCCCAGGTCTTAGTTGAGTTCCCTCCCTCTACTGTGCAGTGTATTCAAAACCTCAGAAATTTTCCTATGCCTTTGTGTTTCCCTTCCTGCCTCTTGTTACATCATTTCTTGATCTCAAAGCCCCGGCCTTGTAAGGAGACTTTCTCCTGCCTGTATAATTAATCCAGAGCAGGCTTGTGAACTTGTGCTGCCATGAAGGGTGACCCTTGAGTCTGTAAATAAGCCACACGAGTCAAGGTTAGTTCTCTACAGTTTGCCTTGACCTCAGATAAAGAATGGCATTGAGGGAAGCTCATTGAACACTTCCTACCTCCCACCTGGGGCCTGAACCTGGTAAATTAAAGCTAGAACCTCAAGAGGGCTGTGTGATACACATGGGCCTCAGCTGCCTTACAGTTCAGAAGTAGTAAATTGAATTCTCCCTCTTGAGGCCTACTAGGGCCTATATGCAGAAAGACTCTTTTCCCTAATATTGAATCCTTGCCTCAGGCACACCTGCTTAGAAAAATCTCTGCCAGCCAAATTCAAGAAGACTATATCCTGAAGATGCCTGTGCTTGCAAAGGCACGTCTCTTCCAGCCAGCTGAGCAACTGGCCTGGCCTGTGCCTTTGCTGGGCCCAAGTGTTTGTGCAGCATTTACCCAGATAGGCCCTGCGGTGTATATACACTACCTTTTCAGAAGCAGCTACTCCTCTGTGGGTAAAGCCTATATATAAGCTTTTATAATCAGCCAACATCAAAATATGGAGCAGTTGATGATATGCAAACTTTTCTTAGGCTGCAACAGTTAAAAGCCAGCTGCAGAGCTGAGAAAAACTTGTATGGTTTACCATAAGCCAAGGCCAAGGTTAAAATGCCCTGCTCACAAAAGTTCAAGGCCCAAAGCCTTGGCCACATTAGAAGTTTTCCACATGTACTTTTTTTTCTCCCCATAATTTTATTCCTTGTCTGTGTATTAATTTTATGATCCAGGGTGCTGGCCAGATGCTGAGGTCCGAACTCATTCCTGACATATAAGTTTTGCCATCCCTGACAAAGCCTGAGTTCTTATAGCATGGAGGGGACTGGCTAGAGTAGGAACTCTCCAGAGTAGGCTTGCCGCTAAGAGAGGGCCTGGGCTGTTCTTCTCTCCCCATTGCTGGTCTTGCAGTTGCTTTCACAGTTTCTGTGTTTGGCAAAAGGAGCTTGGGTGATATTTTATGGCAACAATTTTTTTAAATGGTTGAATTCAAGCCTTACAAATATGAACACGCCCTTTCAGCTCTGAAGGTCCCTTCTAGTCATGTAATTATGAGCCTTCTTGGTCTTGTTTACTTGGATGCTCAAAACAGAATTTGATGTTCAAACACCAAGAGGCTGAAAATGGTTACTCTACTGAATGTTGGTAGATTTTTTTTTTGTAATTTTAAATTTGAATGCAAAATTAACGTATCTTTCTCTATGAAAATAATCTACAATCAACCCCATTTGTCTTGTCATTTGGTTCAAATGTTATTATTTTATTTAGTCTTTGTCTTCTTTTTCTCCCATATTTTCCTTTGTCTTGTTCTTTTAATTTCCCCTCACATTCTTACCTCTTATATTCTGACCATTTTTCCTGAATGCTTGTCTTTTCCTATCTTTTTCTGCTGCTTTACCTTGATTTTGTGATTTCTCTCACCCCTCCATTCTTTTGTGAAAGAGTACTTTAGGAATTGCCTTTCCTTGATTCTTATTTTGAACTGTCATTGGGAAGACAAAAAGCCCATTTGTGGCAAATATGCTTCCTTTTCCAGAAAGTGCTGGAAGTGGGCCAGAGCTTCTTAAATATTTTATGACAGCAACTTAACTTGCTGACAGCATTCGGTACTGACACACTTCCATGGGTGCCTGTGAAGGGATGTGGGCCATGCGCATTCACAACATGCTAGCTGTCATTCTCTCTTTTTTTTTCTCCAAATGAGAAAGCCTATTGCAATGCAATGACTGTCGTTTCATAGAATGTAATATCTAACTATTTTTGTCAATTCTTTGCAAATTTCATTTTAACTGTGATTAGTAACTCATAATATCCATATAGCACAATTGAATATATCCACTGGACCAAATCATGTTTTCTAAGTATCCTATTTAGCTATAACATTCAGCACTTCTAGAAATAGCGGTGCATCCTTGAGAGATTAATCCAATGGTGCCAGTAGGATCAGGCCAGTTATTACTTCACATCATCTTAAATCCCCAAAACTCCATTCGTGTCTTCACTTACATGGTGTGCACATTTTTTTAAACCTCCTTAGCACCTCCAGTCTCTTCATCTTTCCATTTTCTACCTTTCTATTAGGCCCCTCCTGGTCTCATTTCTCTGCCTGGGCTGGATTGAATGGATGATCACTTGAAGTAGTCCTTTGCCCCAAATCTTCAACATCTTTACACCCATGTACTTAGATCACGTGGACCTAGAAATTCAGAACGCTAGATCAATTTCCATTTATCTTCTCTTTTTCTACTTCTAGTGTGTAGAGCACTGCTGGCGACGATAATACACTATGCACATTGTATCCCTGCAATCTATGGCCTTCAATCTCAGCTTTCCACCATTTGTTTTAAAGAATTTATTTTTTTATTTTTATTTTTAAAATTTTTAATGTTTATTTATTTATTTTTTAAAGAATTTATTTTTTTATTTTTATTTTTAAAATTTTTAATGTTTATTTATTTATTTTTTATTTGTTTTAATTTTTTTTAAGTTTATTTATTCTCAGAGTGAGAGTGAGTGGGATACGGGTGCAGAGAGAGAGAGAGAGAGAGAGAGGGAGGGGGGAGAGAGCGAGGATCCCAAGTAGGCTCTGCACTGTTAGTGCAGAGCCTGATGTGGGGCCCAAACTCACAAACCATGAGACCACAGCTTGAGCCAAAATCAAGAGTCGGATGCCTAATTGGCTGAGCCACCCAGGCGCCCCAAGAATTTGTGTTTTTAGAGAACTTTTAGGTTTACAACAAAATGGAGTCAAGGTACAGAGATTCTTCATACACCCTCTGCCTCCACGTATCTGTAGCCTCCCCTATTACCATATAACTCATCAGATTTTTTTTTTTAACCAGGATGAATGTACATCCTCACGCAACATACATAGTTACCTTAGGGTTCACTCTCAGAGTTGTACATTGTATGGGTTTGGAAAAAGGTATAATGATATATATATCCTTCATTATAATAGCACACAAATTCGTTTTAACCCTAAAAATCCTCTGTTCTCTGCCTATTCATCACTTCCCCCACCCTTACCCTCATCCCTGACAGTAGCTGATTTTTTTTTATTGTCTCCATAGTTTTGCCTTTTCTAGAATATTCCATTGTTGAAATCATATACTCTATAGCCTTTTAATTTATTTTATTATTTTATTTTTTAACATATTTTTTTTAAATATGAAATTTGTTGTCAAATTGGTTTCCACTCAACACCCAGTGCTCATCCCAACAGGTGCCCTTCTCAGTGCCCATCACCCACTTTCCCCTCCCTGCCACCCTCCATCAACCCTCAGTTTATTCTCAGTCTTTAAGAGTCTCTTATGGTTTGGCTCCCCCCTCTCTAACTTTTTTTTTCCTTCCCCCTCACCCTGCCATGGTCTTCTGTTAAGTTTCTCAGGATCCACATAAGAGTAAAAACATACGGTATCTGTCTTTCTCTGGATGACTTATTTCACTTAGCATAACACTCTCCACTTCCATCCACATTGCTACAAAAGGCCAGATTTCATTCTTTCTCATTGCCACATAGTATTCCATTGTGTATATAAACCACAATTTCTTTATCCATTCATCAGTTGATGGACGTTTAGGCTTTTTCCATAATTTGGCTGTTGTTGAAAGTGCTGCTATAAACATTGGGATACAAGTGCCCCCATGCATCAGCACTCCTGTATCCCTTGGGAAAATTCCTACCAGTGTCTATAGCTTTTTTAGATTGGCTTATTTTACCTAGTAAAACGCATCTCGATTTCCTTTATGTCTTTTCATGGCATGATAGCTCATTCTTTTTAGTGCTGAATAAAATTCCACGATCTAGATGTACCATGGTGTGTTTATCCACTCATCTACTGAAGGACATCTCATTTACTTCCAAATTTTGGCAATTATGAACAAAGCTGCTATAAACATGCATGTGTGTCCATAAGTTTTTAACTCCTTTTGGTGAATACTAAGGATCACGATTTCTGGATCACACGGTAAGAATATATTTAGTTTCATAAGAGACTGCCAAACTGTCTTCCAAAGTGGCTGTACCATTTTGCATTCCTGCCAGCAAAGGTATGGGAATTCCTGGTGTTCCACATCCTGCATTTGTGGTTGTTAGTTTTCTGGATTTGGGGCATTTTTATTAGGTGTGTAGTGGTATCTCATTGTTTGAATTTGCATTTCCCTGATGGCATACGATATGGAGGATCTTTCTGTATGCTTATTTGCCATTTGTATGAGGCATCTGTTAAAGTCTTTGGCCCATTTTTTAATCAGGTTGTGTGTTTTCTTATTATTGAGTTTTAATATTTGAGTTTTGTATATTTTAGATAACTGTCCTTTATCACATAGGTTTTTTGCAAATATTTTCTCCCAATCTGTGACTTGCCTTCTAATTCTCTTGAAATTGTCTTTTGCAGAGCAGATGTTTTTTAATTTTAATGATTCCAGCTTATCAGTTATTTACTTCATGGGTTATGTCTTTGGTGCTGTATCTAGAAAGGCATCACTATACCCAAAATCATCTAGATTTTTTCTCCTATGTTATCTTTTATGAGTTCTGTAGTGCTGTGTTTTGTCAACCATATTTTACTAACTCTTGTTATGTTCACTCTCTTCCAATTACTGAGGAATTGTTTCATGCTCTCATTAAGCCTTCTTTCCAACTTCTCACCCTCACTCTCCTGCAGATAATTTAGTCTCTGCTCTTATCAAGAGAAATGGGAAGATCAAATATAACCTTCCCAAACTTTCTACCCTTTTCCTCACAAAGGACACACATCTGCCCTTACTCTCCCAACCTCTCCAGGTTCACAAGATGAGGTAGTCCCATTTCTGTTCAAGGACAGTCCCTTTCTGTACTCTTTATGCTTCATTCCTCTTCTTTATCTTTATATTATTTTTTTTTATATCACCAATATCTTATTCCGTACTGTTATTTCTCTTCAACCAATAAATATGCTCAGTACTTGACTATCCTTAAAAAAAAAAAAAAAAAAAAAAGAATCCAAAACAACAATAAAATAGCAGCAGCAGCAACAATGCCACCACCTCCTTTGCTCCTGTGTCTGATTTTAACTGTCTTTCATCCTCCTCTGGACAGAGCTCTTTTCAGTTATTGTCTCCATTTTTTACTTCCCATTCACCTTTCAATCCAATGAACTCTGATTTATCCTGTCACAGCACTGCAACCGGCATGGCTGAAGACACTATGATGTCTGCATTGCACTTTACACATCCCTCTCTGTGTTGAATTTGACACTTCCAACTACACTGTCCTTGAAGTTCTCCTTGCCTTTGGCCTCCATGACCTTATTGCTATTATTTCTCTGACATTCCTTTTCAGGCTCTTTTCTGACCTCTTCTTAAATGTTGGTATTTCTCCAGGATTCCACTGTGAGCCACTGCTATTTCACTCAAAGTTTTAACTGACATATCTGTATCTATCTATATCTGCCTATATCTATATCTATATCATCTATCTATGTCTATATCTATATATCTGTATTTATATCCAGATGTAGGACTTGCAAGTCTTCATTTCTAGTCCTAGCATTGCCATTTTGCTTCAGAGGTTGGGTCCCTTCTATGTGTGTTTTCTATAGGTACGTCAAATTCAACATGACCTTGGCTGAATTTATCCTCAACTCCTCTACTTTCCAACACTTGGTTCTTCTCCTCTGTTCCTTATAGGTTGGTAGCCCCAAGAGTTTCAAAATCATTTTAGAACAGCATAACATCCAATAAAAATATAATGTAAACCACATATGTAATTTAAACTTTTCTGACAGCCACATTAAAAAATAAAATGAGGGGTGCCTGGGTGGCTAAGTCAGTTAAGTGTCTAACTTCAGCTCAGGTCATGATCTCATGGTTCATGAGTTGGAAGCCCATGCCAGTCTCTGTGCTGACAGCTCAGAGCCTGGAGCCTGCCTCAGATTCTGTGTCTCCTTCTCTCTCTGCCCCTCCCCAACTCACGCTGTGTGTCTATCTCTCAAAAAATGATAAACATTGAAAAAACTTTTTTAAATAAACTGAAACAGTGGAATGAATACTAAAAACCAATTTTATTTAACCTAATGTATTCAACATAATATTATTTCAATATATGATAAATCTTAAAACAGTTACGAGGTTTTTGTTTTTGTTTTTGTTTTTGTTTTTGATACTAAGTTCTCAAAATCTAGGTTGCATTTTACACTTCTTGAACACCTGAATTGAAACTAGTCACTAGGGCCCAATGACCATGTGTGGCTACTGTAAAGTACAGTTCTAGAGTCTTTACATTCACTAATCTCTCTCTCATCTAGTTATAATTCCTGCTGATTTTATTTCATGGGTATTTCACCAGTAAGTTTATTTATTTTCATCCTTACTACATCATGGCTTTAGTTCACACCTTGGTCATTTCTCATTTGAGTTATTGCAATAGCTTACATAATCTAGTTTCTCTGTCTTGGAGAGAGTGCAAATCCACTAGAATGAAGGAGGATATAGTAGAATAACTCCTTATATGTACTTTTATCTAGAAAATAAGAAAGCAATTTGGACCTATTAATATTTAATATACATATTGATGCCAGCACCCTTGCTCTGTATTTTTGAGAAGTAATAATAAAATGGAAATGTAAGACATAAAGTACATTTTCCCCACAAAATAAAAAAACTTTTAGTATGGTTGATTTTATCTTCATGCAGACTTTCAAATTTCTCTGTATATTTCTATATGATGTACATAATTTATTAATACAATGGTTACATATAATTTAAAAATAAATTTATATATGTACTTGAAATTTATTTTAGTACTGCCAGGAGGAGTGAGATCAGTAAAATTTAGAGTCTCATGGAACTGGATCCACTCTGACTTTACCCTACCTGCCTCCCCGACCTCAACTTCTTCATCCCCACCACACATTTTCTGTATTAAGTGGCTCTTTCATATTTTGTTCCTGTTTGTTCTTCATACAGATAAACAAATTCCAGTAAAACCTTGGTTTGTGAGTATAATTCATTCTGGAAACATGCTTGTAATCCAAAGCGCTTATGTATCAAAGCGAATTTCCCCATAAGAAATAATGGAAATCCAGGTAATTCGTTTCACAACCCAAAAGTATTTACATAAAAATTATTATAATACCATAATATAATACAAAATAATAAAGAAAATACAAAATGTAAAGAAAAATAAACAAGTTAACCTGTGCTTACCTTTGAAAACCTTCATGGCTGGTGTGAGGGAGACGAGAGAGGAGGGTTATTATGTAGGACAACTTTCACTATCACTAACAGATCAGTGCTATCTATTGCTTCAATGGAGTCTTTTTCTTTTCGTGCAGCTTTAACAAGGAGCCTATCCAATGACACTTGTTCTTGCCTTCTTTAGAGGATTTCACGGAAATGTGACATTGCATTGTCATTAAACAGGTTCATCACTCGCACTGCTCCAACTTTATTTGGGTGGTGCTTTTCTACAAAATTTTGCACCGTTCCCCACATTTTACACATCTCCCTAATCTCATTTGAAGTGAGGGATTCCTCCATCTTTTTCTCCTCTTCCTCTGTAGATGAGATGCAGATGTAGACTTCTTATAAAATCTTGCAATTTTAGCCACTCACATACTACCTCATTTGTACTGCTCAATGATTTCCTTAACTTCCACTGTAATCATCTTCTTACCGCCTTTCTTTTCCACCTTTTCCTGCATGGAGGCCATTGCATACGTTTGCATGGATGTTGACTACAGTACAGTATTAATAAACTCTTGTCATATATTGTATTTAATGTAACTGGCAATAAGGCAGCAGAGGAAAGGGTCTATGTCTGCAGGCAACCTGACCTAGAATGAAGTAAAGTATCCCTAAGCTTACTCTTGTACGGAAAAGCAAAGGACCTCCTATAGGTCCTTTGAAGTGACAAAAAATACACTAGTGCCAGTTGTGGGCACCTTCTAATGTTCTGAAAAATCACTGATTTCTGCCAAACACCATGGCCTGAGGCCGAGCATCTGAGCATGGGAGACGATCACCCACAATTCCACAACGAGAGAGAGAGAGAGAGAAGAAGCGTTGGCTCAGTTATGATCATGTGACATTCAGCATCACGTACTACTTGTATTGCAAGACACTGCTCTTTATCAAGTTAAAATTTATTAGAAATGTTTGCTCATCTTGTAGAATACTTGCTGGACAAGTTACTTGCAATCCAAGGTTTTACTGTACTCCCTGATCTGGCATTCTGTTTCTCTTCCAGGCTCTTCTGAGATACCATTTCTTCAAAGAAAGCCTATGACAACTTCCTAAATTGTGTCAAGTGCCCCTTCCCTTGCTTGACATACATTTCTTATTATACTATTAGATTGAAATTAAATCTTTATGGATCTGCCTTCTCTACTAAGCTGTAAGATTCGTGAGGCAAGGATTGTGGCATCATCATATTTTTTCATCTTGACATATGATAGGTTCTTTAGAAATGTTCACTGAACTACTTTCATGCCTTTCCTTGTTGGTTCCAGCCTGTCCTACCAGGAGTGAAATAGCGATTTGCTCATTGCAATTTATGGAGTAACTGAAAGACTTCCATTCTATCCAAAGATGCACGAAAGCATACTTTCATTTTAGTACTGCGATTAGTATGCTATTTGTAAGAACCTCATAGGGTCGGTAACAATGTTAGTGTGAAATATTTGACCACTTGCTTCTTAGATGAGATTACTTGCTGTAGGAGAGTGAAGTTTTGACTGTATGTGTACAAGCAGTGGCCATCAAACTTCACTATGAATAATAATCACCCTGGACACATGTTTAAGTGTAGACTTCTGGGGTTTCATATGTACATATTCTGATTCATTTGGACTGGGGGTGGCCCAAGAATCTGTGTTTTAGAAAAGCATCCCAATGGTTATAATATAGTCGGTAGAAACCATACTTTGAGAAGTATTATTTCCTTCTTTCTGAAATAGAGAGTAAGAGGCAGGAGTAATTTTGAACAATTGAGAGAACTGCCTTAGTCAGAGATGGAGTGAGGTTCTGTGTAGAGGTTTACAGAAGTTACAGAGCATTAGAAAGGAGAATGGACACCTGGGAAAGCTGAAGCAGGGAATCAAGGGTGGCAAGGACTGAGGGTGTGGAGAGAGTCTTGAAGATCAAGAATAACAACTTTGGCTTATTTCACAATGTTCCCTAGGATTGACTTTTCTTCTTTAGCAAGAAAACTTATTATCAATAATTTTAAAAAATCTATTCAGGTAATTCATCTTCATTTAGGAACTGACACTCAGTAGTCATTAAATAAGTAAATTTTTTTGCTATTTCAGGGTCTCTAGGATATTGATTAATTTAGGTATAGGATGATTATTGATATTTAGAACAGTGTCATGTAACTCCATACAGTATTTCATTTTTGGTTCTATGACAACAAAAACTATCTGGCAGAGGGGAGATGGTTATCTGTGCCCTGTGAAAAAGCAGAATTTAACTTTGCAACTCTGAGAAAAAGTTAGATTTTCACTTAAAAGCCATTTATAAATAATTTCTATCAGAGCTATAATCTAAGTTGTTAATATGTTTTAAAATTTAAAAGCTGTTTATAGATTTTTATGAGGATGCTACATGCTTTTTAGCATGACAAATAACAACCAGAAGTAGATGGATAAATCTAGACCATTAAGAAGCTCCAAACTTTTAGTTTTTGCGTATTGTTTCAGCTTTCTTGAACCTCATTCAGTTTTATTTAGAGTGGTGAACTGTTAACAAGGAACTAATTGGTTGACTTGAGTTTCTTCTTTTTACCATTTGGTGGCCAGTCTCTGGTGAAAAATCCTAATGAGATGCAAACCAGACAAACAAATGGACCAGTGGACTGGGAGGGGGGAGAGAGGCAGTGGGCCTGGAGAGTTTATTATTGTTCACCCAATCAACTAAATATGTTTTAATTATAGCAGCAATGCCATAAATAGGCTGAGCACAAGCCTATTAGTCTGCCTCATTCAATTCTTTTCTGTTTCAGTTGCTTTGCTTCCACCATCCATATAAGTCTGCAATTTTAGTTTTGTCCATTTGATGGGAGAGATTTCCCTCTGGTTATCTGTAGTTTGGGAAGATAAATTGTCTTAAATAGCTCAATAGAGGGTAAGCTTTGGGGAAACAATGTTGTTCTTAGCGCAATTTATATCTTGTTTTTAACTCCACTTAGTACAAGACCTATGCTCTCCATTGGTTCACATTAAATTCAACATCTCTGCCAATCTGTGCTCTCTTGTAGGTGATTCGTAAGGGATGGTTAACCATCAGCAACATTGGCATCATGAAAGGAGGCTCTAAGGGATACTGGTTCGTCCTTACTGCTGAAAGCTTGTCCTGGTACAAAGATGACGAGGTAAGTCACAGAGAATCACAATTATTTTATTAAAGTGTTTCCAATTTCCAATTAATTGATATTATTGTGATGTACAGTTCCAAGACATGAGTGATTCTCTTTCAGTAAGACATAGCTTGGGGTGTTTGAAGAAGCATTGTTTTTTCTACATAGATTCTTAATTTAGAATATTCCCCTCAAATTTCTTTTATTGCTCTGGTATAGTCACATGTTTGCTAACCCGAAGAAATGGAGTTAGGGGTCAGTAGTTGGAAATTTCCTTCTTTGTAATAATGATGACAGACTGATATAGGGACAATTTTCATTAAATAATGTGTTGAAAAAACCCAGGGATATAGAGCATCTTAAGAATGAAATTAATAGCACTGATGCAGAGTTAATAAAGAATTTTGGAATTGTTGGCTGTGACATCTGTTTCAAATGCAGGCTTTTGAAAATGTCCAAATCAATAGTCTTCAAGCAAGCCCCAGGTAATTGTTTATATGAATTTTGTTGTTTGAAAATTTGATATCTATGTAAAAGCCTGAATTATGATAATTATGTTCTCTGGCTCATGTTAGATGTTAATCATTTTGGCCCTGTGACTTACTACTGATTTTAATCTGGTAGCTTTAAAAGTGCAAAAAGTCCTATCAATCTTGTGGACCCATTAGAGTGCTATCAAGTGATACTGCTAAATTTGGGAGGTCATGGATGAAATTAAACTATGTTTTGGAAATTTTAAGAGCTCTGGTTTGACCTGAGCTATTTTTGGTGCTTATAATGCAGTCCACAAACATTAGATAAGAATACTTTGTGATTTAGAAAGCTATTTACAGGTAAGATTGCCTCAATTTTGTTTGGCTGTAAAGGGCATGTATTTCAGAGTTAAACGTCCTTCCAATCCTGGCTTGGTATTCTTTTTGAAAGTCCTACAAGGTGCCTTTGTCAGTTGTTAGAGTTCAAGTTTCTTGTCTTACATAGTTCTTTCTGCTTCCTAAGTACTTTGTGAACAATAGTATATTAATCAGATGATCAGTTGATGGCCACTAAGTTTTCTTCAGTAAGGGAAATAGAATATTATAGAAATGTACAGAAACAATTTTTACACAAAAGCTTTACAATATTTTTTTATGTCATATATTTCACTGACTTTAGTCAAACATGGAGTGGTTGTTGTAAGGGTCTGAGGATTAGCAATGGTTTCTTTCCTTTGCTGGCTGCTCAGATAGCCCTGTCATTCCGTGGAAAGCTCTAGTCTTCAAAGACCACAGCTTCGGGAGCTCTGAGATGCCTGTCTAGATAGAAAAATCAGTAAATAGAGTGTCTTCTTCTTTTGTGTTCATTTGCCTTAAGAGATCTTCTCTTAGATACATTTTGTTTCCAACGACTTAGAGGATTATTTATGTACATTTAAATTCATATTGGTTTGGAAGCTTTTATCAGTTATTCTGGGGAAAGCAAAAGATTTTGCTGAGGATTCATAATAGTAATAGCTGGTGTTTTTTTATAGGTTAAAACACCTATATATGGTCCTATATGGACTCATTCAGTCCATATTGTAACCCTAAGGATAAGTGCTGTTGTTATCCCCATTTTTCAGAGAAAAGTAAACAAACAAACAAAACCCCAACTATTCAAAAAGTCCTTTCTGTAGGACTCAGTTTCCTTATTGCAGAATACTTGGTGTTTGTGAGCATAACTAATTTCCCAAGGTCACATAGCTAGTGCCCAAGGTGGCAAAGCAGAAATTCAAACTCAGGCTATCTGGCTTCTGAGCTCATGTCTTCAATCACAAGTGTATGCAAGAATCCCAGAGATGCTGCAGTTGTCCAAGTCAACCTTGTCCCACAGAGGTTTTATTTAGACAAGTTCCAGGCATATTGGCATTGACCTTTTTGTGGGTGTTAGTATGAGGGGCTCTGAAGATAATAGGAGTAGCTACTGTTATTGGAATATGGCTTTGGGGTTCTCTTGTCTGGCTATGTGGGCACTGAAACAAGGCCATTGGAAGGCACGTGATGCCCCCTGTAGGGAAGAAGAATCTTTGAGAGCTTTGTAAGTTAATGATCAGTAGTCATCCCTTCCATTCCTCTAGAAACTCAAGATAACTTTTTACAAAATCTCTGCTGCTGAAGCTCCCTCATGAGCATTTGCTTACAACAAATAGAAAATACATGTGTGCAATTATAATACTAACTGAGTGCTGGAGACATTTTATTAAAGGTATATGTTGGAGGGTATTTGGGCATGGGGCGGTGGGATGGGAATGACCCTTGAAATATGATGGAGTGATCTGGATGAAGAAAGTTTAGGAAAGTTTAGTTGATTTCAAAAAAGAGAAAATGACAAAGTTGCTGCTTTGTGGAATGAACAAATAGACTAATAATGCAATGGTAAGTGCTCTGAAGAAAATAAAATGGGGTAGTGAGCTAGAAAGTGATGGGGGAAGAACCTGTAGATTGGGTGTTTGGGAGGAAGTAACATTGAATTAGAGGCTGGGATGATGAGCTGTGTAGAAGATTTTATCGAAGAAAATTCCAGCAAGAGGGCATCATAAGTAAACCCCCACCCCACCCCAGGATGGCAGCCAGCAGGAATACTGTGGCTGGAATGTGATAGCATGGGAGAGAGAGGTAGGAAATAAAATCAGAGGTACCAGTGGGTGGGGTCTTATCAGACCCCATGCACTAATTTGGATTAAAAAAATTTTTTAATGTTTATTTATTTTTGAGAGAGAGAGAGAGAGGGAGGGAGGGAGACAGGGCATGAGCAGAGGAGGGGCAGAGAGAGAGGGAGACACAGAATCCGAAGCAGGCTCCAGGCTCTGAGCTGTTAGCACAGAACCTGACATGGGGTTCGAATCCATGAACCACGAGATCATGACCTGAGCCTAAGTCGGATACTTAACTGAATGAGCCAGCCAGGAACCCCCTAATTTGGATTTTATTTCAAGGATAATTGAGACCTATTGGCTTGTTCCAACGGGATGTAACATAATTGGATTTATGTTTTAGAAAGACCACTCTGGCTGCTGGGTTGGGCATAATGCGTGGGATGGAATGTGTATGTGGAAGGAGGGGAGTGGTAAGAATGGAAGACGGGAGACCAGCTAGCTAGGAGACTGTAGCAATGGTCCAGGTAAGAGAATATGGTAGCTTATACTGGGTGGCTTGAGAAGAGCTCTTGAATTCAGGGTGGCAAATTGATGGGCCACATACTGCAGCCATTAGCTACTGTTACTCATTAGAACTCTGCTCCAGAAACAACATAAAATGTTTTCAAAATATTAATGCCTGACTCACAAATGGCCTCTATCTTTAAATTGTTTGTGTCAGTGGGGCAGAGCGTTTTTCCACTGGGGCCATCCTCATTCATCCCCACCTCACCGTTCCTTGACCACCACCACTGTCATCCTCTACTCTGCTTTATTTCTCTTGCGAGAGTTTCCTACCATTGCAGACCACCTTTGAGCTTGCTGTCAGGGTTAAAGGGAGAGTACGGCACTGTTCCTTGATTTCTGCTTGTATTCAACAAATAGTTATTAGTGTCAGCTGGAAGCAGAAGCTGGAAGGGAGGGTGTGGGGAAAGGAGGCCAAGAAGAAACATCAGGAGGGTTGGGCTTAGAAGTAGTGACGAGTCTCTGGCCTCTTGACATTGTACCGTCTTTTAGCAGCAGTGTTTTAAATGATACTTAGATTCCAAAGAAGTCTTACTGCCATCCTTCAAACTTAACATGATTCTTTGGGCAACCTCGAAAACCCCAATTTAGAATATTGCTTTGTGAAAATAAGCCTAAATTCTAACTCAACTTTTGGAGTCAATTTGTTGGTAAATTAAATGCTCGTTCTTTATTCCCGTGGTATCCCTCTATACCCACATCAGCATCTGCATACTTGTAAATCCTGTTATATGACAGTTTATCTTTCTTAGTCAAGCAAATGTGACACAGTAAATATCATTAAGTTAGTTATAGATTCATTCATTTATTCAATGAGAAATTTACATTCAAATTTTCATAGAGGATTATCATTGTTTTTTCCGTGTTCTGCTGTCTTCCTACTTTCTTGTGTAATTAGACTGGTATGTTTTCATTATATCTACTTGGCTGTTGAGTAAATAGCATATTATGCCATATGCTATGATTTTATTTAAGTCATGACAAGTTTGTAATAATATAAATGACTTATGAAATACATTTGAGATGAAGAAAAATGACTCAAACTTTTTCCAGGATCACATTAATTGAACAAAAGACCCTATAGACTGTATGCTTTGTACAACAAAAGCAGTGAGGTATGAAGGACATGGATTTGCAATGGCTAATGCCAGTGTTGGAACAAGTCCGTCTTCTCTGGGCCTCTGCTTTTCTTTTCACTTGTTGCATGGGGACCTTTGCCGAGCAAACCACCTGAAAGAGATTTTCTAGGGTTCTAAGAAATCATTTATTAATGAATACTTTTATAAACTTTTAGGTATCACATTTATATATGTATGCTTGCCATTGCAAGTAACAACGGTGCCCTCCCCTGTAAAGCCATTCTTTGACTCACATGTCTTCTAATTTCCAATTTTTTTGTCATTTCATATTGTGAGATAGGATGTATAATATTGGGTTTTGTTGTTGTTGTGTGTATGTATGTATGCATGCATGTATTTATTTATTTTGGCAGAGAATGGTAAGGTTTGGATTCTTAGAGGGAACTCATATCCCATTTCTTTAGTGAGACTTGGTATACTGCCTGCCCCCTAGCCTATGGGTTCTCTTACACCTCAGCCAAGAATTGGAGCTGATGATACAAAACCATGTGATTTCCTATCCAAGCTGGCAGAGGCAATAGCATAATGACCCTGTGTAATAATTTTAAGCTAGAGTTGGCATGACTGTAATGGTAAGTCCCCAGTATTTTTCTTACTTTCTTCCTATGCTGAACAGATTTATTCACCCTACCTTTGAATTTTAGATGGATCACGAACACTCTCAAGCATCTGTGGACTGCACTTTTTGAACCATTACTCTATATTATAATAATGTTATTTGCAATGTTACTGATAGATGAGCTTAACAGAGAGGTTTCCACCTGTGTCCCAGACAGTGTTATTTCCCACATGTTACCTTCAAAGAGTCTTTACAATACAATGTGGTTATAGTAGGCATGATTAATCTATGTATATGACTGTATGTTATCCTCTAACATTACTCTAAGATTGGGGCTTTCTGTAACACAAAAAGAAATAAACCATCTTCATACAGGGTTAGACAGTTTATAACTAATCACCAAGGGGATTTGCTCAAACCTGGCTGTTCTTCTAGATCATGTTCTAAAAGGACAGTACCCTAGACTTGGAAGTTTCTGATACAGGTGGTCCTGAGCTCTTTTCTAGGGGGCTCATAGGCCTTTTCCTGGTTTCATCCTCCCCAGGGCATTCTGCCAATGTGTGTAACACATCAAGAAAGATCTGTTTATGGGGGTAAGGATAGTTTGGGCATGCAGGCTTGTATGTCCACATATATTCCCTTGTATTTGGGATGGATGATACTTAGATCCTTTGATTTCTATCAAAATAACAACATAAGGATATATTTAGTACTTTACTAAGGATTTAGGGAAGCAGTACAACAATTCAGACAGCCTCAAATGCCTCTGTACAACAGTTTTTATCCAGTGGACACACACTTGGGTATGTTACTGGCTGCTCTAACTCTGTGCTGGCCCAGCCCAATGACAATACATTGGCTTCTCTCTTTCAGTCTCGCCTCCTATTTCTTCCCTCAATGCTGTTAATATGGATTGCCCCAAAATCAAGGCACTTTTCCCTCTGTTATATACATCCATTCAGCTCTTCTTAGAATCTAGTTCAGCCTTTGCTCCAGCCTCATTTATGTATATCCAAACTAGTCAAAATGCTGAACCAAACCAAATGGACTTCCAATTAGCAAGATGCTCCCTAGTTTGACAGTAATTGTGGTTGTAAATTGTATTCCACTATTTATTCTCCCTGTTTAAAGTCATGAAGGCCGGCTTTCAATCTGAATGATAATCTTGATGATGATCATTGTCATCATAATGGTTAACATTTATTGAGTATATATAGTTTCCCAAGCACTAAGTCAGTATTTTATTTACATTCCCCATTTTATTTTTATTTTATTTTATTTTGTAATTTTTTTTTACATTCCCCATTTTAGAGATGAAGACTGAGACACAAAGAGAATGAGTAATTTAGCAAGCTACTCAATATTGGTGCTATGCTCTTAATTGCCTGAACACTTCCTAACAAACATTTTCTGGACACCTGTTATGCACTAGACTCTATTCTTTAGTCACTAAGGATAAAATGGTTAGCAAGGAACTCATGGTACCTGCCCTCATGAAGGATATTTACCAATAAAGAAAACATATAAACAAAACAAAACAGGGAACCCTATCAGATGTAGATTACAAGCTATAAAGAAAATAAATCCAGTGATATGTTTGACTTAAAAGGTGTCTGGGATGGGGATTACATCACTGGGGGGACATTGAATTGGGTGGTCAGAGGTTTATGTTAATGCTTTGAGGCAAGATTGAGCCTGCTGAATTTAAGAAACTGAATTAAGGCCAGTGTAACTGGAGCAAAGAGAGAAAAGAACTCTATAAAAGATTAAGGATTTTGACCCTAAGAATGATGAGAAGCCTTGGAAGCTTGTAAGCTGGAGAGTCACATAAGATCTGACTTTTTTACAGATCCTTTTGGTTGCCTTGTAGAAAAATGGATTGGAGGAGTACAAAACTGGTTTGGGGGTTTGTTAGGAAGGTATGGCTATGGACTATCTAAGAGATAATAGTTTGGGTTGGGGTGGGTTGATGGAAATTGATAGAAGTAGATAGATTTAAGAGATTATTTTAGGTGGTGAAAATTGACAACTCCTCACCCATGATATGTAGTGGTTCAGTGTTTAAGTTCCTGCTAAATTGTAAGCCTCTTGAGACCAGGAGCCATTGTCTTATTTACTGTTCTACCACCATGAACATGGCACTGGCAGGTGACAGTAAATATTGGTTGAGTGAAGATGTGATTAAGCAAATAAATAATATTTATTTATAATAATTCATCTTGTCCTCTTATCTCAGGTACCTAAAGTATTTAACTACAGGGTAAACTTAGAATTTGAGGTTGTCTTAAAATTTTCTTAATTTTCATCATTGAAGGTTAATGGACTTTTTTTCCTCCTCTGACTATATAGCTTCCTGAACTGAAATCATTTAAGCAGAAAGTAAATTTCCTAATGTTATTTTAAAACATTATAAATATATTTTGTACAATTCTTAGAAATGATTTAGAAAAGGGCTAGGTGTAGAATTAAAATAGAAAGTGGGACGCTGGGGTGGCTCAGTCAGATAAGTGTCCAGCTCTTGGTTTCTGTTCAGGTGATGATCTCAGATTTAGTGGGTTCGAGCCCTGTGTGGAGCTCTGCACTGGCAGTATGGAGCCTGCTTGCGATTCTCTCTCTTCCTCTTTCTCTGCCCCTCCCCTGCTCATGCTCTCTCTCAAAATAAATAAATAAATCAACATTAAAAAAATTTTACATGGAAACTTTCATTTCAAAAAGGATTTTGGGTTTAGGTACTTTTCTATTAATACTTTAAAACCAGGGGCACCTGGGTAGCGCGGTTGGTTAAGCATCCAACTTCAACTCAGGACATGAACTAATAGTCTGTGGGTTCGAGCCCTGTGTCAGGCTCTGTGATGACAGCTCAGAACCTGGAGGCTGCTTCAGAATCTGTCTCCCTCTCTCTCTGCCCCTCCCCCACTCACACTCTCTCTCTCTCTCTTTCTCTCTCTCTCAAAAATAAATAAACGTTAAAAAAATTTTTTTTAAATAATTAAAAGAATACTTTAAAATCAGATCTGGAAAAAGAGGATGGCTTTTATTTAAAATATGTATAAAATATGAATTTTAGAAGAATAGAGTCTGATAAAGGGAGAAAAAAGCCATTTTTCTCTTAATGTCAATGAGAAATATATGAATAATAGTTAAAATCTCTGAAGGGGATTGCTAGTTTATGTATAATGGTAGTGTGTAGCCAATATTTATTCCATTTTTATCATCCAGCATGAAGATTAAAATCATAACGGAATACTCAGAGGAAGCTAGGGTAATTGAACAGAAGTGTTCCCAATGAAAATGTGCTAACCTTATACTATTGAAGAAAATCCAAAAGCTGCATTGAAATAAGAACATTCTTTGGACTCTTAAAAAATTACAGGCCTCACTTTTGTGGGTTGAAGTATTTGGATAGCTTGATAAAGAGATTACATAATTCCTTTATAGGGATAATTACTTAGTATTGTTTTTATTATGTAGCTGTAACAGATGACAAGTGTAACTTAGGTAATAGAAAACAAAATGACAGCTATATCCCTGGATGGCCAAAGTTGTGAGACCAAGAAGTCACAGAAATCTTCAGCTATTTCCATTTTCACTTAGACTTTCAAGATTCCGCCTGTTTCCTCTACGTCTGCATGATCCTCGCGATGAGGTCAGGATTAACCCTGTGAACACTATTTACACTCCTTGCTGAGTTGTTTTAGTTAGCTAAAACTTAGATATTTTTTACCAAAAAAAGAAGTCGAATAAATATTGAACTTTAAAACATTTATGTTACTTAAAATTCTTCATGATTTTAGTTGTGTTTTTTCACATATGTAGATTTTTAACGTAGGATTATTTCATACAAACATTTCCACATTTTGGCATTATCCAAAGATTTATAATTTTGAAAAATATATACAACAACCCATAATGGCAAATGCTATTTCAAATTTATTAAGTATATTTAATAGACCCAAACCCACTCCCCTAAATGTATTTTTTATCTGACTTAAAAGTTTATTCTAGAAGAACAGTATTACTCTTTACCAGAAGAGTGCAATTTTTAAATGTGCTTCATTTAATGAATTTAAATAAATATAACATTCTTTCATTCTTTCAGGCATTTTTTGAAAGCCTGAAATGTAAAACTAAAATGTTAACCTCAAAGTTTAAGGGAATATTATTTGAAATGTTTTCCTGGAGTGGCTCACTTAAGGATGACTCCACTGGCCTCCTAGCTTTCCCTTTGGAGTTTGCTGGAATGGAACAGTCTTCTTTATGTTCTGACCTGCTGTCATTTCATCTGGAGAGGTCCCAAGCCCTGTCCTGGGATTGCCTTGCAAGGGTCCAGTAGAGTGATCCAGATGTAGAGTCCTCTCGCCATTTGCTGCTTGTCATATCAAACATTTAAAATTGGGCGGTAATATGTAAATATCTTGTGAGACATTTTTCTGTCGTCTTCCTGTTTATATTTTACACTTTGTGAACTATTGGTTAGTACTTTATTTGCTAGTAATAGGACTTTCATTTAAGGTAAAAACTTTCATTGCTCAGTGTGTTTAGCATAAGTATATTTTGCAGATGACCTATTTCCTAAGGCCCGTTGCATTTAGCCTTAATTATATTTTTACTTCATAGTTTTGCCCACTTTTTTCTTTTCTTTTTAAAGAAACTATAGTGTCATGTTTAGTAAAATAGCACAAAATCCTGTAAATTTTTAACCTCATGAGATTTTTAGCCTTAAGACTAAGTCTTTTATTTTAAAAATGAAATAGCTGAATAAAAATAGTTTTTTAGTCCAAAATATATCCCTGAAATATTTAGTTAAATTTTTTAAAAATTTTATGTAGCCTGGTGCCACATTTTAAAAAGTTTGACCAGAATCTAAGGAAAATAAAATTAATTTTAAATACTGAAGTTAAAAACATTTAAGTGAACCAAATCAAAGTTAA
Organism: Leopardus geoffroyi; assembly: GCF_018350155.1. Taxonomy (NCBI): domain Eukaryota; kingdom Metazoa; phylum Chordata; class Mammalia; order Carnivora; family Felidae; genus Leopardus; species Leopardus geoffroyi. Next base: position 55,154,613 of record NC_059338.1, on the reverse strand, counting down.
CAATTTTCTAATTTTATCTATCTCCCACCATTTTGCCCAGCAGTGTTTGAAACATTCATATACATAAGACAACCCTGATCATTTCTCTGCAGTTCACAGTATGTAAACTAAAGTTTTGGCATTTCCTCAAAAGACATGGTAAAATATTGTATCACCATTAATTCCTTTGCTTGCTCTTTTTGAAAATAATTGAATTGCCTGAACATCTCAAGAGTTTCAGAGTTTACAGTGAATGGGAGCATGTATTCCAAGTGAATATGTTGGTCTGGTAAATTCCACCTTTCGAACTGTAGTGTAATCTCCTTCTTAATTAAACAATAACACAGTAATAAATCTTGATGTGCCATGACACCTGGGAATATCAGAGCTTCAATTTCAATTTTCAATATATCGGCAGAGGAGAAGCAACTCTTTTATGTTGGAAATACTCTTTTCACTATGTTTTGCCCAGACCCAAACTGGTAGTTTATTAACTCAAAATACATGATTCCCTAGAACATTCTGTCTTCCCTCTTCTTCTTTTTCTTTTCTCCTTCTCTCTCTTAAAAAGTCATGATATAGAAAACTAAACTTAGTTTTTAGAGTAGGATTATTAAGAATCATTTGCTCTCTGTCAAGCATCAGACTGAAGTTATATTGTTTTGTCATATTGATTATGGGGTGCTGCAAAGCTGTGTACAATAAATGTCAAGGGTAGTAAGTGACTGACAACAGTTAGGAAAAGAGAACTATAGAAAGCAAAGGAACATTTTCAAAAATGGGTTTTATTATATTTCATAGGCACCACTCACTTTACTTTTGGTGGGTTTCAATATTCGAATCAAAATATAATAATAATAATAATACATACGAATTAAGTATTAAACCAACAGATTAAAACCCCAGGCCCCCGCGCCCCTCATTTTGGTTGTAGTTCTTGGTGTAGATGCTATGGTGTGAGGGCTGCTTTCTTTCAATGGCTGGTTGTCATTCAGGCTGGGTTGTCGTGTGACTGCCTGTCTGTGCCTGCTGTACAGGTGAGCGGATGTTCTGCACAGCAAGTGTAGACAGGCAGTCACATGACAACTCCGTCCAGCCAGGCCCTTGGTTCCTTCGGGCTTCCTTTGCTCATGGGCAGATACAATCAGTCTGTTTTCCAGATTTGGTGATTTTGGAGGGTCAGGGGAAAGGGAGAGAAACACACAATAGAATTAAACATTAAAACATTATGGAACTAAAACAAGTTAGACTTTTGACTTTATTCAGAATGTACATTTTTACATTTGTTCCAAGTGTGCTAACATGGATAATTGACGTGACAGAAAACTCACATCAAAATTTTAAGGAAAAACAAAACAAAAGATTAAATATAAGGTTTATTCTTAAATCCAATTCATATTATTATTACTGGCCCACATGCAGTCAGAGTTCAGAGTAATTGAACCAGATGTTTTTCCTCTTCACAAAAACTCTGCATATTTTAATACTGAAGTTAAAGATAAAGACTATGTTTATACATGTTTCTTGTAGTAGATAAGTACCATAGCCCATGAAAAAGAAACTTGTCATTTACATGGAAACGGCAGCCATTTTCAAAATAATTTATGAGCCTAATGTATCTGGCAGTTCAACCAGCCAACTTTGGTATCTGATGCTTTGAGAGTGGGATTTTACATGGGAATGTATTTTTGCCAATACTCCATAAAGCAACAGGAACTTATTTAAATTTATCATATTCTTTTTAATGTAAAGTTTTTAAGTATGGATGTGAAAACCAGATAAAAAGCCATTGTGAGCTTATGTGCTTCTCCTAATTAACTACAGCGCCATGCCATGAATCAAAAGGGTATAAACTAAAAGTTGTTACACACAGTGGTGCTCAGAATGTGTTGTGGACATTGATGGTACCATACAGTTACAAAATAATACCTTAAACACAGAAAAGGAAACTTCATTTCATATCCAAAAAGTAGAACCAAACCCTTTGGAAAATTTTCTTGTACTTTGTGTAAGAAAGAGTTAATGGTGTTAAACAGAGAAATGTAATTCTGATGACTCAAGAATAATTCTGGCTATTTTAATATAAATGATCAATTCACATTCATAGAGGTATTTAACAAGTTCCCCTGCCCTTTAAAAACCAAAATATTTAGATAGTCAAAATTCCAGTAAGTGGGATTTCTTCAAAAACAAAACAAAGCCTTATTGTCAAGGAGTATGTGCCTTGGAGTTTTTTCAAAGAATTTTAAAGAAAACACATAGTTTGTTATTTCCCTTTAATGATAAAATTATGAGAAAATAGCAAGTAGAAGCTTTATGGAGAGGAAAATGTTTGTAGAGACTTAAAGAAATCACAGTTTCTACACATCTGAACTTTTATGCATTAATTAGATATGGTACAATTAGTTGATAAGTGAAAATTTCCATTTATTTGATTTCAAGAAAATAAATGTCTGATTCTGTTTCTGGTCATCATTCTGAGTAGAGAATTTTTTTTTTCTGATGGAATCAAAAATGTCAGTAAACTTGGCTGCTATTTAGATAATTACAAGGTCAGAGTATGCAAAAACAAATACCTTAAGAAACTATTTTGTTTAGTTGCTTCATTCAGTGTAACAAAATATTTAGAGTGATTCACTTACAAAGAATATATTGGTGGAAATTAAAAATTACTGTAATTCTGTATAGCTTTCCCTCTCTCTCCCATAAATAATTTGATCCAGTTAACTCTGCTCAATTAAAGGAATGATGCATGCAACCTGAAAAAATAGAAAGAAATATTTGTGAGTTTATATGCTATATTTTACTATGAAACAGTTCTATTAAACCAAAATATCCAAAATATTTGAGCCTGAAAAACCGTTAACTTTTTTTCAAGGAGAAAAAAAATCTTGCTGAAAAATATGTACTCTATTCATAAGACTTTTAGATAATTCATGTTTCTAATAGATTTTTAAACTATAATTGTAGTAAGTATGTTGCATATGCACACTTTATAGTGCTATTGGACCTGTCTTTAACCTTGTTAAAAACATGAAAGGCTGAAAAAAACATTTAAGACTTTTTTCCAATCTTCCAAATAGAGTGAATATCAATCCACTATCACGTAAAATACTAGCTAAAATATAAAAGCGCTATTTACATTATTATCATAACATGTAATTTTTAATAAGGTAATTACACCTCATTTTCTTTTGTCTTCTATTTATTATCTTAAGGAAAAAAAAATGCATTCAAAGAATTATCTTCTAAGTCCTTTACAGCAAAATTAAGCCAAAGCAGCTTCAGGAAACTGGCTGTCACGATAGGTCAGGAAATTCAAAATGAATATTTAATTATTTTCTTTAATTTACCTCATCATCTCTATTTATTAAAACTGATAACGCTTGTTAATAAGAAACTTTCAAAAATGGATAAATATTTCTATCTACATCATTTGTAGCACATTAAGGTAAAAAGATAGAAGAAACCAAGTAAGAAAGTTTCTGTCTTCACTGAAGACAATTTCCTGTCTCCTCTCAGGTTAAAGTCTGACCTTCTAATTATTTTAAGTTGAGATTTCTGAGTGATGGTCGCTTAGTTATTATTTGGACATTATTGTGATGGGTGGGATATTCTCTTTAGAAAAGAGAAAAAAGGGTTGTTTTTATAGAGAAAAATCTCTTGTAGAGTAATTGAAAGCTTTGGCTTCTCTTTACTAAGGATAGACACTGGTGGATGAGTGAACTTTTTCTCATTATCAAGTTGTAGTTTTTTTAAATTTCCTTAAGAACAAAAAAGGAAAAATTCTTTCATTAGAAGTTTTATGCCTAAACTTTTTCCCACGGCGTGAAAAACTTGGGTGGTCTGTAAGGCGAGAGGTGGGGGTAGACAGTATATTTTGGTCTTTTAAAAACATAAACACATTATCTGGGCCGAAAGACAGAAATGCCAAGCAGGAAGGATGTTAAACCTATTGACTAATTGCAAGAAAGTGATCAGTGTGAAATTTCGTCCCATTGTAAACAAACTTTCTTTGATTTTGAGATCTTTGGCTTAAAAAAGGGAGTGAGGTTTTGAAAATATAAACTTTTATATTGATCCTCTTTCACTTAGGAATTGATGGTATTGAGTCTAAAGCCCTTAATTTCCTTTCTCTTAGATGCTAGAAAAAGCTTTCCTTTTAACCCAGTACCTAGCCTAACTTACCAGTCATCCACGCACTAAAACAAAAAATAACTACTCAGCTTCAATGAACTGCAGTTTGGACAGACCCCTGAAAACATTTTTCTCTTTCTGACAATGTACAGTGTTTAATTTTAATACTCACCATCATATCCAGGGGTAGTTTTACTTGAAGATGTCACTGTTGGTTAGTTTCCTCTGGAATAGATCCCATGACCTCTAAAATATTTGTATATCTCCTTATAAAGTAATATCAAAATAAAGTTAAACATTGTTCTAATTACCCTGGAAATAGACACGGTTATTTTATGATATGTGTGTATACGTGCTGGTATATATACAACTGCTTAAACTACCATCCTTGCCTTCAGTCAGCAGGAGTTTATAAAGTGAGCTTTTACTTTGGATCTTTAATTTAGCTCATGCAATTTAAAAGTAAGTGTGATTCCTTTTCATTTGTTTAAAGCTTGCATCAAAAATGGGTCCTCAGGACTCCACCAAGCACTTGCAGGCACTCCTCGGCTACCCCCTTACAAATTAATTCTTATGTTCCTATTCCTGTATTTATGCCAAGGACACAATCGAGTCCTCTCTGTCTCCAGACTAAAAGTCATCCTAGGGAGAAATTTGGTGGGCGACCAATTGTGGTTGGTTTCTTAGAAACAAAAAGGCGATTTATTATGAAGACAGACATTTAAATTGAATATACGTGAATGAAGGCAAGTTATGAAATTCTGTCATTTCTACAGAGTAAAAAAACGAAAACCAAAAACCAAAAAAAGCCCGTTATAGCTATCTTTCTTCTTTAGTAACTGCTTCAGTTAGTAAAAATATATATCGGAGAAAATAAGCTTCTGTATTTACCTAATAGGTTTTTTTTTTGTTTGTTTTCTTATGTAAAAGAAACTATATAGATTTTAAATATCTCTTGTTCTATTAAAAATAATTAATATGGAAGCCTCTAAGTCACAATAGAAAAAACAAAGGAAGACTTTACTATATCATCTAAGTGGAGAAGATAACTAAATTTATCCATACTTTTTATATTTTAACTAAAAAACATGAATAAAAGGTTATATGTTCTTTATGCCAGTTTGAGGATGATCAAAAGGGTCATTTAAAAAAGCAGATTGTTTTGACGAAAGATAACTTGGGGAACCTTGTTTAATAAAATGGGTCGCAAAAGAGAACTTGTGATAATTTTGAATTGTTGCAAAATGTGTAATTTAGAAAAGGATTTGTTCAGAAATCACTGTAATTTTAAAAAATTTAAAGGAGGACAAAAAGGGATCACATCCACTTTTTCATAAAAAACTATAGAACAGATGTTTTCATTATATAGAATTGTTTGGGAGTAGATATAAATGGGGGTTGAGGGAATTAGGGGTGAGGCAGTAACATTTTTCCAGAACTTTCTTTAAGAGACCCACCTTTAAAGTTCATCAAGGATCATATTGCAACCCAGACTTTCTCTATTATTCTCTCTATTGGGATTTCATTCAGCTTAAGGGTTTTCCTCCCTCCCACCTTCCCCACCCATCCCCCTTCACCTCCAGGACAGCTGGAAACTGACCAAAGAAAACTTTGCCTTCGTTTACAAATTCCTTTTTTATCAGTGGGTTTCTAGACAAAGTACCTTATCATTTTAAATGCTCAGAGAAATAGAAGCATTGTAAAATATAGGCATGAGGTCTCAGCTGACCAGCAATTATCAACCATTTTTTGATTTAAAAAAAAATGTGACACAGATGTATATTGGGATATCTGAAGACAGAGGTTTCTTCTATTCTGTGACTTAATCAGTTGCTGACTCACTAGGTTCTGGGTTGGCGCTCTTTTCTGGGTCAGTCCCATTTGTATTGTCTGGTGGGCAAGAACTTGGCAGCCTCTTCTTTTATTGTTAGATATTATCATGTACGTAAATTTTCAAAAAAAAGCACTCTTCAGATAGCATTGTAAAAATAGCCAATATTCTTTACTTGGAAGCAAAATGGATTCAGTCCCGGGGAGGTTAAAAGTTCTACTACAGCCCTTATTCAAGTAAGTTTTTAGGTCTTTGTATTATTAATTTCAACAATTAAAAACTAGCCTCATTAAGTTATTCTTAAGTGTCTGGAGTCTTTTCATATTTCATTTTAAAGGAGGAAAAACTTTAAACTTAAAAATATACTTGACTTCTAGATCTTCAGAAATCAACTAACATACAGTAAATCGCTATATACCACATATTGTTACTCTTTCAAAACTAAATGCATTGCTTCGCATGACACATATACCTCTGTTTCTCTCGCACGTGAACGCAAATCATTGGCTCCCCACCTTGCCTCTCCTGGGCACAGACCAGGTGAGCAGTCAAGGAGGCCTTACCCACAGGTCTTCTTTCCAACAGTCCTTTCTCAGCGGTGTCCCCGAGGGCTTCTTGGTCCCTAGTGTGCAAAACCTGTGAAGAAAAACACTGGGTATGAGATTTGAAAAAGCAAACAGAAGTCTTCTCCTTGGAAACAGCAACTTCTGTCCCCAGCCGTCCGTGGCGTTGCGCTCCCCTGCCCAGTCTAACCAATGTGCAGACTACTGTACAACGGCATTGTCCTGAACAGGTAGTCTGAACACTGGGGCGACGGAGCAGGATCTCCAGAAGCTTCCATCTGTGTACTTAAAATCCTGTCCCGGTCTTTGGGAAAAGCCTCCCTTCCTGCACCAGGGGTTGCATTCGGCTATCCCCCCTGAATTCTGCTGCACTGACTGAGACACACTCAAGGGCTGTGATTTCCAGTCTTGACGTGGCACATTTGCTGCAGACTGGGGAACTGGCAATGAATTTAGGACCAGGAAAAGGGGGAGGGCTGGGCTGGAGAGTCCATATATGGGATGATGTCACCCTGGGGAGGTTTGGGTATGCGCGGTGCCGCTGGAGAGACCGCTAGAATCGCCTGCTCTCAGACATGGGTCTGTGCATAAAATGGTACCAGATGTTTTAGTGTAATGTTAAGCAGTCATTTCATCTTCAGGCCAGATTTTTTTCCTCAACTGGGCAGGAAGTGGGCCTCAGTATGGAAAAGCTGTAAAAAAAGAGTCGAGATGTACAGTTCTGCTGTGGCCAACTGAAAGTGAGCTAGTGGAGAAGTACAAATCTGCTGTCCGATCCAGACTAGAAAAGTAATTTGAAGATAGAGGGTAGATAAAAAAAAAAAAAAAAAAAAGTAAACAGAAAGTTGAGCACTGGAAGGGAGGGCTCATTTGCAAACTTTTTTGAGCTGCCCTGTGGCACTTTATTTTCTGGTATTTCACTCGTCAAAAAGGGCAGATAAGTTCATTTTTTTTCTCTCTCTCTCTCTTTCCCTCCTCCTCCTCGTCTGTTGGATCTGTCAGCGGCTTGCAGGCTGCTCTAGACTTGAACAGTAATTATAGCAACTTCCTGAAAGTGAAGCCCCCATGAAAAGTCTGGAGAAATGTTCTTTGTCATGGCCTCTACATGAGTAATTAGTTCCACATGTGGCCTTCCTCGTTTCCCTCAGCGATTTTGGCTGGCTCTCGGAATGCCGTGCTATATAGTCCGACCTAAAGAAACTTTAAAGTTTTGATTTCAAACCTCCGCTATGAAATAACAGCCTCAGTCTCCTAACAAATTGCCTCTGGTAGATCCATCCTCTTAGGTCCAGCATTCTTTTTCACTGGGAATTCTTGATTCTGTGTTAATACTTTTGTTTTAATGGTATGCTATTGCTCAGTTTTATCTCTGGTTAACTAAGTCTGTTGAAATTTGCCAAGTACCGCTTGACCAAAGGTTATAACGTATCAGCCCACTGGCATTTACTTCTCTTTTCCTGTTGTTGCTGTTTTCAATTATATATACTGTTGAATATTCCGGGTATATAGCCCTGTGACTTTCCCTCCATAGAATTCTGATTAAAGTTTGAGTTACTTCAAACAAGAGCTTGATTAATTGCCCTTCCAGAGATCAAAATGTGAGAAAATTCCTAGGTAGCTTCCAAATATAATTTGAGTAGCCAAACTATGAAACTTAGTAATCTTTAAAGAATTACTACTAAAGCAATTCATTTCTACTCGACTTATGCAATACTTTTTAGAGGCAGAAAACTCTACCTCTTTTTTAAATAGATTGCGGTAAATATTTTAAGAAGCTTCAAGTGAGAGAGAACTGCCTTAAAGCCTTCACTTATCGTGAAATGTCTTCTCGTGAACTAACATACCATTAATGGGATCTACAGTTATGACAAGCCCTGGTCACCTGGGGAGGAAGATTAAATAAGATAAAATGGAATTATCCAGCAGGTTAGGATGGAACAGAGAGATTAGCATTGGGTACATCATTCACAGAGGGATTTAAACTATCAGTGGAAATCAGAGGGATTGCTTCCTATCCCTGTTCTTGTACTTCCAAACTGGTGTCTCCAGGGCCTCTCCTGTAGTGTTTGAGCAAGTCCAGGATGCCTCAACTCCTTTCCCCCCCGTCACTGCTTGTAGAATACTGGAAATAGGCAAGCGTGACTTCATGCAACCTAATAGTCTCATTACATGTGGATGCCAACTCTGTCATTGTTCAGTGTCCATATGTTTGTTCACAAGTCATCATAGAGGAGTCATGAGCCAATGGGACAATAGTCAGCCAGGAATCCAGCATTCCAGGTGTGGGTTTGTTTCTGCCACAAATAGTGAAAGCCTTTCCTCTGCCTTCTTCTATTTATATCGATGACACACGCCTTGGAAATTTTAGGTAAGGCGGAGGAAAGGTGGTTCTGCTCCATGATTTCATCTTAGTTCTCACATCTATAGTTTCTCAAATATAAGAGAGATCCTCTCTTGAATAGGGGATTTTATGAAGTTTTACTCAAGGAACTCAAATTTATAATTGTCTTTACAGCTTTTGAAGCATTTTAAATGACCGCTTGTGGAATACAACTGTACAGGTCTTGCCCTTCTTCGCACATGTACCTGCCTCATTGGGCTTCCAGTTGACTAACACGCTTTAGAGTTCTCTTTCCTTCAAATAGCTCAACAAATATATATTATTGCCGACTCATATGCTGGTCACAATGCCAGGGACTGGGCATATAAGGGTTAAGAAGATATGATTCCTGCCCTCAAAGAGCTCACACTTACTTACAGTATTAAGAATGCTAATCTGTCCCTTTCCAGAAAAAAAAAAAAAAAAAAAAAGAATGCTAATCTATTATCAAACTCAATCTAAAAAAAAAATCTTTCATGCCTTTGTGGAGAGTCTGTTGGTATTCATTTGGAAATGGCCTGAGGACTTTTTCTATGTCTGTGAAGTTATCAGTTAAATACCTGAAATGTGATGGGCTCTAGAAAGCACAGTTACGCACAACAAAGACTCGCCTTTGAGAATTAATGTTATTTAACTTGCTATTTCAAAGCACATGGACCAAAGTGATTGTTTGAATCAGTGGATAGTTTGGGGTGACTATAAAATTTGTTCTATCTTAAAATGTCATGAAAGGAAACACTATTTCAGTTGGTTATCATTCCCAAGCTTGGCAAATTTTTATGACTTTAGAAATTCTCAAATTGAAACCGGGACTTGTTTTGTTTCTGTGTACTTACAGAGGAACAGGGTTACTAGTGTTTACAATAGAGTATTTTGTGACATCCAGATATGGTGTCACAGATAGTATTTATACTCTCTACTTCAGGTAGTATTTATATAGCTTTAATTTTTGTGTTACAAAATTAGTGCCACGGGCACTATAAAAGTTCAATCAATAGAAAGTATGTAAAGAAAAAGTTAATCATGTTCCCTTCCAACCTCCTAACATTTCTGCTCTCCCAAATTAATGGTAACAGTTTTGGGTGATTCTTTTACCACGTTCCTCAAGGGCCATTTATGGCTTCTTTAAAGATTACAAAATCTTTTCACATACAATGTGTCAATTACTTATAATAATCCTATGGGGCAGATACTATCATCATTCCCATTTTATTGATGATGAAATTGAGGCTCGAAGTTAAGCATGTTACTTTGTGGAATTACAGTAAGTGACAGAACGCATCTTTTTTCTAATTCAAACACCTGTGCCCCGAAGCATATTGTCAGCCCTCAGAGACCATTTTTTCCCCTACAGAATTCTTATAGCACTTATATTTCCTGTGATTCATTTGTTAATTATCTGCTGCCTTTTCTTCGTTTTGTACTGAAATGTTACCAAATATTTCACATATATGGATTTTTCCCCAAATAGAATATAAGCTAATTGAAGGCAGGGACGGTATCTTTATACTTCAATTTGCCTGTGGTAGGCCATTCAAGAAACTGTTGAATGAATAAAAGCTACGTAGTATTCAGGTGGTTTCTGATCAAACATTTATCCTGACAATAATTCAAGAATTACAGCATCTTATTTTCTAAATTTAAATGGAAAATATGGATGCAGTTGTAAGATTTCTATTGGTGTACTGCAGCTGTGTATCCGATAGCGCTATTCTTTTATAAATAAATGTGAACATTGGGCCAGCCATATTTCCTTGCTTATTTTTGGCCTTGTAATCTTCTGGAAGCATCCTGTGTAGCTATCGGTCATATAATCTTGTGTGAAAAGCAGGATCTAACCAAGTTGTGGCGTTTCCTTTCTTGTTGTTTTCTCCTTCCCAGTTTGTATTTGAGATAAAAATCTAGTTGACCCCAGTTCGTTGCAAATTAGACAAGATAGCCCCACTCAGTTTGGCTTTATGTGATGTGGATTAGCACTTGTTTTTTGTTTTGTTTTGTTTTGTTTTGTTTTGTTTTGTTTTGTTTTATTGGAGGCAATGCAATCCCCTAATCGCCAGTATTTCCTATTTTGTTAGGGCCCAAAAGGGCTGGGAGATTTGTTGTAGCAAAGCTTTCCCCTTTCTGTCCTTCCCTGACTCTCAAATGGCTGCCTTCAGATCACTGCAGTGAAGTGCCCTTTTAGGCAGAGAGATGCAAATCAGAGGCTGTGAAATAGAGGAGAAATAGTTCAGAAGAGTTAACAGATTTTCCTTCAACAACCGAAAAAGAAGTGAAATTAGAACAGCTATACATCATAAATTTAATGCAACTGACTTTACAATCTTCAAAAAGCTTACGAAAGGCGAAGATTGTGAGAGAGTTGATTTTAAAGCGTACATTTACTAATGCATGTTTTGTTTTGCCTGTCTCTAGAATTTCCATTGCTGAGTCTGTTTATTTAGAAATCAGCGTCTAACCAAAAGCAGTATATATTTTATGAACATTCTTTCCTCAAATCAATTGAGAAAGATAATGTTACGCCTTTGAGTTTTACTAACCACTGGCGTGCACAGCAGCCATTTCTATATTTCAGTAACATAATACATCCGGCAGACAAACCTTAAAAACTCTGGCTCTCTTGAAAACCAGTCACAGGAAGGTAAATATATGATTTATGACTCTAGTAAAATTTGAAGCACTGTCTTGAAATCTTCAGGGGAAGGCAAGATAAAGGGATTGGAAAATCGGTGCTGGCCTTCCTAGGCAGATTTTAAGTGAGAGCGTCCTAGGAATGCAGTCTGCTGCCTGCTTCAACCCCCAAAAGCTGATGAGCATCATCTGAATGCTATGTGCTATCTATTGAAGCGTTCTATTGAATTCCACGTTACAATCAGACTTTAAAATGAGAGCTAGCTCACTTGGACCAGAGAAATATGGTGTCCTAGGGTCACTGACAATTTTAGAATATTGCCTCCTGATGTCTTTTGGCATCACCAATATTTTATTTCCTTAGTATGACTCAGAAACGAGCATGTATGATATCAAAAAGGAAAAAAAATCTCTGTATACATCACATAAAAACTTAGAAACCACTTTTTTGCAGGTGTAGAGAAAGTGTCCTTTCTGTGGCCAGAGGGTCTAGTGAAGCATGTTGGCTACAAGGAAGCATGTGTGTGAAAGGAAACTTTCTCCTTTACCCCAAATACCTGCAATTATGTAGTAGGTCGTTTTAGAAGCTCCAAGTTTTTAAGTGATGATAGGCATACTTGGGTAATGTAGGACACTGTGTCTTTATTTTAGGATTTATAATCCTCTGGTATATTCAAAAGGGGAAATACAAATTATATGAATTGCTAAAAGGGTTTGATCCAACATAAATCTGTTTAGTTGAGTATATTGTAAAATCGCTAGCTTCTTGATTCTGTTCAGACTCCAGAGAATTTATTCAAGAGACATATGAGCCCATATTAAAATACTTCTATTCATGCCACCATGGGAATGTACTTTACTTTTACAGGCCCTCTTCCCACCCCACCCCCTACCAAAGCACTTAGTGTATAAATTAGTTCATGTTGAAAGGTTATTTACATGTTGCCAATGAGTATTAATCGCATATGTTTATAAACACTTATATTATTTGCATAGTAAACAACCAAAAATGGCTTCAGTTTGCCTTACAGAATCAGATTATGTAACTTCACTGACATCCAGGCCTATAGTGGAAAAGCTGTAGAGAAAGGGAAGTATACCGTTTTCTGTTTTTAAAGGTTTGTTTTGTTTCTTTAATACCTATTTTGAGCACTTATTTTATCCCAGGCGCCCTGTGCTGGTGTTTTTCACATGTACTATAATATAATCCAACAACCCTGATGGTAGGATTTCTCCATGGTCACAGATGAGGAAGTGGGAGCTCCAGGAGGCAGTGCAGCGTGAGGGTTCCAGAGCTACACCATGTGTGTTTGAGTCCTGGCTTCACAACTTGTTATGTGAGCTCAGCAATTATTTAACTGTTCTGGGCTCTGGTCTCCTTATCTGTAAGATAGGGTTTCTTTGAGGACTAAAAAGGCTAACATGTGATAAAAGCTTGGAACAGGGCCTGGCCCAGAGGTGGGCCTCATTCGGGTTGGGTGCTGCTGTGAGGGCAAGCCAGGCCCCCACGTGGCTTCAGTTACTGACCCCTGATTCCAAGTCGGGTACCATGACTCCAAAGCCCAAGCAACAGCAAGTACTGTTCAGAAACAAAGTGTATTATTTTCCTCAAGGTGTTTATAATCTCACTAGGTTATTAAACCATGTACATGTAGAACTAGTAAAAAACAGAACTAAATACTTGATTCTAATAGGAAGACAATAGGATTGTTTTGAAAACACTGCAGTGGTAGCTGGGTCCTTAAGATAGCCTGTTGGAAAATCTTTTTGAAAAGCCCATAAGTTTATCCACTTTTATTATAGTTCTGTATGTGTATATTAAAACACACATATGTATCTAAATGTGCATGGATGTGTGGGTACAAATGTGTGTGTGTGTGTGTGTGTGTGTGTGTGTGTGTGTGTGTTTAAACTAAACCAGATTTTATGAGAATTACCAACATCAGAATCACTTCTTTCCCTTTTTAAAGAAACCTATTCTTTTCAAGGCTAGAGCATGTTCAATATTTTTTTGTAATCCTAGACATTAGTTTTAGTGTGTGCACGTTTCAGTCATTTTTTAAAAATTGTGCCCATCAGAGCTTTACAGGAATAATTGAAGGTTAACAAGTGTAAATTAGATGGGAAATGCATTCATAATTTTGCAAATGCAGTGTTTTAAGGGGACTGATTTCTGCAGAGGCGCAGCTATTGCTGCTTGTATTTGAAAACTGCACACACACTTTGTGTACTCCTGGTTCAGTTTTGTTAGGGAGAAGTCTACCCCCAACCTCTGCTTTGTAACAGAATGTATTCCTCTGGTCCAGTTTATTTCCTTTCCGTTTCACCTTGGTTTTTTCAAGAAAGAGCTAGTCTTGGATTTCATTGGCCAGAGTGGATGATGATTGCTTTTGAAATGCTGGCTTGTTTTGCTGGAGAACTAGTAGAATTTTAGTTTTCTGGGTTTTTTTTCTTTTTTCTCTAAGAGATCTGGACCCCACTGAAAATGTTCAGGGGTGGCCTTAGGTGCTACCTGGCCCAGTGTTTGTGTCACCTACTGGAACCAATGCCTAGAATTCAACTTGCATTTTCAGGGCCTACTGAAATTCTATTATTGAGAAGTTTACTAAAGAAGTTCAAGTCTTCTGAACAGAGAAAACAACAGGAGCCATAATAAGTGGCCTGAGAAGAACCTTTTGACTTTTGTAGAATTGCCTTTGTCAGTAGTAAAGCCAGATTGAGGATAGTGGACTTCCCTCCCTTTTTTTGTGATTCCAGACCATGAAATTTTCAGTACCACATTTCAATTGGTTAATTTTTGGAAAGTTTAGTCCCTCATTTTTTTTTTTAACCTTTAACAGTACAAGAAAGCTAGTGGGAGGTGATTTTCCAGTAAATTTTGTCCTATCTGTTTTCTAAATCAACCTTAATTTTAGTTCCATCTTTGCCTTCACATCATAAAATAATCAGTGTTGGTCACACAGTAATGCTAATACTGGTTAGGTTGAATCTAATTTGTTGATGTTGATTCTAACTGTATTTTATTATTGTTTAATTTGATTTTGTTTAGATTGTATGTTGTACATTCAGACTTATTTAGATGAAGAGCCATTTCTGCGGCATCCCTCTACTGGATCATTTTCAGTGTGTTTCTCTGTGTATTATACATAGGCAGGATTTCCTGAGTATATAAAAGTTCTCCACTTAAAACTACCATTCCCATGGTACATGATACATACCTCCTTCACATTCAATGTAGTAGAGTTTCGGTGAATTTTTGTGTATGTGCGTGCTGATGGAAACTGGAAAGGCCATGCTGAGGACTGTTTTAACAGTGTACGATAATTTTCACAGTACAGTTCCCTTGCTTACCAGTGTATACCGTGACCGTGAAATAGAGGTTTTGAATTAACATTCACAGTGAAAACACTAAAGCCTAGTCACTCAGTGCCTAGAGCAGAAGATGTTTGGTGATTTTTTTTTTTTAATTTTTTTTTTCAACGTTTATTTATTTTTGGGACAGAGAGAGACAGAGCATGAATGGGGGAGGGGCAGAGAGAGAGGGAGACACAGAATCGGAAACAGGCTCCAGGCTCTGAGCCATCAGCCCAGAGCCCGACGCGGGGCTCGAACTCACGGACCGTGAGATCGTGACCTGGCTGAAGTCGGACGCTTAACCGACTGCGCCACCCAGGCGCCCCAGATGTTTGGTGATTTAACCTTTGTACAGATTTAATTAATTGCATTTGATTTCAAATTTTCATCTTTTTGGAAGAGATTTCACTTCTTTGAAGTTAAATTAAACCTTTTTTAAAAGAGGTTTTTGTTTTAATTCCAGTTACTTAACATACAGTGTTATATTAGTTTCAGGTGTACGATATAGTTAGATCTTTGTATTGTTGGATACAACTGAGGTATAAGAGAAGGAGCACCAGACTTGATTGGGTCTAGCTCAGTTCTGCTATTTTCTTATTTGTCAAATGAGGCATGGTTGGGAGGAGGTTATTGGGAGACGGCCTGAATTAAATGATATGGATAAAACAAACTGAGATACTTTTGAAAACATTCTGCAATAATTCATATGGCAATGGTTTGGAGAGTTGTCATGGTGGTACCTTGGGGCAGGTGGTTACAGTGCTCTAGCAGAACTGTTTCTACCTGATGACTTATGTCGTGGCCCTGCATGTTTAAAAGGAGGAAATTCAACTAGTCATTGTGTCAAAAGGCAGTGATAGGTGTCAATGTCCCTCCATGATTACGTGCCAGTGTATCTCCACCAAGTGATCAAAAGGCATTCAGTAGAATAGGCTTACTGCTCATTTTTATTCATTTCTTCTCCTCCTCGTTTCTACTTTTCCGTCTTCCCTCTCCACCCCACTTTTGCTCAGTGTGAGACTTTCTCTTGCTCTCCCCTCTTCTCTCCAGCCTCGACTCTTCCTGCTTTTTCTTCAGAACAAGGGATTGGAATTGAGCAACCAGTGAAAATATGTATTCAACTATTTTAAAAGATTTTGTTTTTTCCCTTTAATTTTTCAATCAGATTAATTTAACCCTCTGTATGCATTGCTTAAAACAAGTAATTCCTAAACTAAATTACATTGCCTTTATACTTCCTTGTGGCCTTTAAAATAATTGTCTTATGAGCCAGTGACTTTTGATTTAAAACAAAACAAAACAAAACATTAAATGCCTTTGGAATGGAAGAGAGAGAATGTTAGAGCTTTAGATAGATCATACTGTTATACTTTAAATCAGCTTTCTCATGGCTCCAAAGAATATTGCATGCCAAATATTTTCAGATAACCATACAGACTTTATTGTGCAGTCAATTCATTCTTTCATCCATTTGCTGATTCTTCTCAGACTGTTGTTTCGCTTGTTCTGATATTTATATTTCTCCTTTCACACTTGATTCTAAGCTCCTTGCAGGCAGGGGCTACAACTGTAGATTCTGTCGGCTGCACAATGGCTTCTCATATTGAATCAGGTCAATAAATACATAGTGATCAATCTGAGTTTATCCTGAATGTGAAGAGTCAAAAAAGGGGACTCCTTCTTAAGTAAGAATCAAGACCACTAAATATCTTCTTCCTAATTTACATACATAGCATTTCTATTTACCTTTATACCTTTAGACTTTAACCCGCAGTTAGAATGCTATAATACATAGGCCATTCGTAGTACATTTGAGAGTGTGCTTAGAATGTGCTACAAATGCTACAGATGCCATCTTACTTAAAAATCACAAGGAGGAATTTTTTAGTTGAATGTCTGCTGGGAAACTACTGCCAGGAGAAATGTGGAAACCACATGAAATTCACTACATAAAGAAATCTGGTTTCCATTTCTGCACTGCATTTTGTGCTAGCAGGAAGAAGATAAACAAGCTGTTTGAAACTAAAGTGAATGGCAAAGGGATTAAAATTTTAAAATCCCGTATCGTAAATGTATTCTGGAATTTGTGAAATTTAATCCCATCACATAGGATCCTTTAAGAAGGGAGAAAATGTGTTGAGTCTTTTACTTTTAGATATCTCAGTGGAATGGATGAGTAATTTTGCTTCCTGTTGATGAGTAGTAATACAGCCATAACATTTGCTTCAGTTGAGATTAAAACGAAAGTCTCATGCTAGTCTTTAGTAGGCAGACATTATTTTCAGAGTGAGAAAAGGGAAGGAAGCAGGAAAACTCCCTTTTTCGGGGTTGGTTTTAAATCATCCCTTCTAGAGATGGCAGAATTTTACTCTAACGTTTTAAGTTAGCTATTTTTAAAACTCTATATGAAAAGGTATATGTGTGGGGCAGATCAAAGGGGAAGGATTGAACTGTTTATTTTCAGAAAAATAGTCTGGAGATTCTTTTTTTATTTTTCTTATTAGTGGCCCTTATACAATTTAAATATGTTTTGAAGTTGGTATTTAAAAAGGAATAAACTCGATTAAGATAAAATGGATTGTGAATAATAAAAATGTTGGCATTTAAAACATAAAGACCAATCATTCCAATTGTGATTTCCCTTTAATAAACGTAACCAGATTGTGCTTTCCCATATTTGGGAGTAACAGACATGCATTTCTAAATTCAGGGGGGCCTTGTGCTTTGAAAAAACCCGTGAGATCAAGATTATAACATTAAGTTCATCATATATTTGAGTGGATTAAAACTTTTCCTCACACAGCTCAATTCCTACTTTATGGTAGAAAAGGAAGGCAGAGTTATTTAAGGTTTATTTTGATTACTTTTGTTTAACATGGTGGTTTTGTTTGTTTGTTTGTGGCTGCTGTTTTACCATTTTAACTTTCAATCTGAAAACTTTTTGCTGGCTTCTCTTAATAACTAATACATAATTTGTCTAAGCCTGCATTCATAACCAAGGTGTCCTGTGTCTTTGGAAAGTGCCATTTTTCAGATCACAAATAAAAAATAAACTTCTGGTCACTCCATTCATTTGTTCACCCATTCACTCATTCATTCCTAAACGTTTGTCAGACTCCTACCATGTCACAGACACTGTGCTAGAGACGGAAATAATGCAAAATGCATGCCTTCAAGAAGTTTGTTTGGGATGACTTAAGGGGCAAAAACCATTGTTGAGAAGAATGAGTTGGATAAATGTATACTTATGTAGATGCTCAGGTTCATCTAACAGTAATAGACTAGGGAGCTAGAAGGCCTGGGTATGTGTCTGGTTCTACCATTTTGCTGTGTGGCCTTGGGAGCATTACTTGCCACCCTTGTGATTTGGGTGTGGTTATGAGGATTGCATGAATTAACTTGTGGAAGCTCTCAGCATGGTGCCTGGCATTTATTAAGTGCTTTATAAATGTTAGCTTCAGGGATGATTTTCAAGATACTTCACAATAAGTATAGTAGGGGCACCAATCAATTAGAACTGCTATTGGCTGTAAAAATCTGATCAGTGTATGGTCTGGATGTCAGTTCAGTTAGCCTCATTGGTATTATTGTTTCTACTTAAAATTTCTGAACCAAGCTTTATGCCTCACTCCTACCTCATCCTGTGAGCCAGGCTCTGTGGCACTCATAGACCTGGGTGCCTGCAATTTGTATTTTTGAAATCTTTTTAAGTAGCTAGACTTAGTATGGACCTTTTTGTGTGTTCCAGATCATTCAGGATGTTTTTCTTAACTAATACCTTCTAGAAGACACTAGAGCCAAACCCTGGGTTCTCAATTTCTTTCCCCTAATGTTGGTTGGTAATTGTGATAGTAAAGATAGTAAACAATTTCTTCATTTGTTTTCTTCTTTCTCTCCTCTTCTCCCTCCCATCCCTCCTCGTCCTCTTCCTGCTTATAAGAAAATAATATCTAAAGCTAATTGCCTCACATTCTTTTTTAGAAAGAGATATATACCATACATAAATACACTCTTTACAGTAAGCGGTCAGCAGTTTGTGGTAAGGATAGAACCTATATAAGAGCATTTGGAGGAAGTTAAAAGACATGTGAGGTGTGAAAGAATTTTGTTCTTTTGTAGTCAGAACACCTGAGTCCCAGTGCGACTACTTACTAATCACTTACCTACATAGCTAATTTACTTGACTGTGTGTTCCATTTTTCCATCTGTAAACTTGGGATGATAACAGAACCTTTTGCATAGGGTATTGGGAGGATTAAACAACATATTACTTATTAAGCACTAAGAACATAAATTTCAATGAATTTATTTAATTTGTATACTTAAGCTCTTAGGATGTAATTGGCATGAATTTATTCAGCAGATATTTAAAGCACTTATATGTGCCAGACACTATTATAGGCACTGGGGATACAACAGTGAATAACAAGACAAAAACTCTTGTCTTCGTGACTGTGCAGTTCAATGAAAAAAAATTAAAGCAAGAAAAGAGAGTAGGGAATCTGAGGTTGCAATATTAAATAGGGTGTTAGGAAACAAGAGGTTTGAGAAAGTATTTGCAAGTGGTAAGGATGTGAACATGTAGACTGCTGGCTAAAGAACCTTTCCAGAAAGGGAGAATAGCATATGCAAAGGCCCTGAGGCTAGCGTATGCCAGGAGGCCAGTGGGGCTGGGATAGGGTGATAGGAAGAATAGGAGAAGGTAAGATTGGTGCCAGAGATCTGCTTAAGATCCAAGTGTTACAATGACAGACATAGAGAGGGATATCAGGGACCAACCGATGAAGGCTTGTTAGAGGAGAAGGTGAACCTTGAAAGTGCACAGACTATGAAGAAACACATAGAAAAAGGAGAACATTCCTGTTAAGGAGAACAACAACATGCACAAAAGGAACAGACAGTGGAAGAGGTGGGCTTGGAACATATCCAAGATAACTTGTCCAGAACAGAGAGAGAGCAGTGGGGGAGGGAGGGACACAAGATTGGATAGAGTGGGGTTGGGTGACATCCTTCCTCGAGAGCCAGGGAGAGGACTTTTCGTTTCTGCTGATTTAAAAAAAAAAAAATTCCAGTCAGTGGAAGCAAATCAATGGCAAGATATTACAGTCTGAATTTAAAATCCAGGGATACACTATATACATAAAATTCTGTGAGGTTTGTTTTCAGAGATAAATAAAAAATATAAAATGTAAATGAGAGTTTTGATGTATAATAAAGAAAAAAATATTTTTCTTTTAAAAAGTGCTGACTAGAAAATAAAAGATTTCCTAACATTCAACCATGTGAGGTACAGTTATAAGTATCATGATTTGATAAACTAAATATTGTTTTAAATACTAAAATCATAATCCTTTGAATGAATAATCTTGGTGTTGATAGAAACCAGGGATCTCGTCCTAAAGGTTCTCTCTTTATGCCCCTGATCAAGCTTTAAACAGAAGGGTTGTTTTGCGGGCTGCTATGTGTACACAATGACATGCTCACAAACACGGTACAGAAATAAAGGAGACAAGTGACTCAAGTCATTTCAGCGGTCGCACACTGCCTTTGGAAAATTATCTTGCAGTTTGAGATGTACCGGCACTAGTTTTTCATTCATTTCTGCCCTTTTTAGCATTCTATTCCCTGTCAAGCTGCACACAGAAGTAGTAGGATGGGCAAAAGGAAAGAACAAGCACCCTGCTAGAGTCATCAGACTCTCACGTGTCCCCGTTGGCGCATGCTGTGTTCAACGTAATCTCTTCAAAAGACGAGCTCTTACTTGAAAATAAGTTTCCATCATCAAATGACTTCTGTTGCTGTGTTTCTGCCAGACAGCTCCTCTCACAGCGAGGTACAGCCCAAGACTGCCGTGCTGACTATAGCCTGTCTCACATGGAACTAAACTTATTTTTCACGTGAATTCATCCTCTTCAGAAATTGAGCAATATGTACAAATAAACATGTGTCTTTACCTTCAAAACATGAACAAGATTCAGTTTTAAGTTGATGTTCATGAGATCTATTTTAAGAAATAGATGATGTACTCATCAGTTGAGTGATACAGCCCAGAATACTATTAGGAAACTTGAGACTCTATTTCTGACTTCACCATTCTCCTGCAGCAGGAATTTGGCTCCCTGTTGATGAGTTTCCTGAGTGTCTCTGTGAAACAGATGCAGAATATCAGCTAATGCACCCAGTAGAATTTCGCTGAGGGATGATACAAAGTAATTGGTCTGGTGTTTGCTATAAAATGTGAATTACTTTTAAAAATCTTAGCAATTCTTCTATTAATAGGTTGAAACACTCTGTTTAAAACAGTATGAATGTATTGTTTGGTTTGGGGACTGGATTGTTTACTCTTTTCATCAGTGATTTTGATGACAGACTCCAGAATAAGTTCATTAGTTTTGGATGACACTAAATTAGGCGGTGATGTTAACCTCCTGTATGATCCAAATACAAAGTGGCACTTGCTGTGCAGTCAAACAATGAATAAAAAGTAGAATACAGCTCAGGAAGAACAAATGAATGGTACAGGGCTAAAGAGAACAAACCAAGACCTGAATGTTAACCATGACCCATTTCTCAACTTAACTTCAGTATTGTAGGACTCTTATTAAGAATTAAAAAAAATGTTTTTTTCACATTCGAATAAAAAAATAGAGATGTGAACTAAATCAAGAGTGTTGCTGGAATGTGAGGGGAAGACACAATAAGTATCACCTGAGAATAACGTTTCCCCCATGCTTGGCGTTAGTCATATCTATTTAAGGAGACATGTTCAGATTCTATGAAAGATATGAAAAAGTAAAGGAGGGTACGATAGATGAGCAACTAAAATGATTCGGGGTTGGAATGTGGCAGTATGGTGGGCAGGAAGAGGGGGATTGAGTTTAAGAAAGAAGGTGGTATTTTGACAGAGGAAGAAGCTTAAAATCAACTTAACTGTCTTTAAGTAAATTAGATTTCAGTGGAAGAAGGATGTTCAGCCACACTTCATCTTCCAAGGGAAAGTAAACAAGATAAATTAGTGTAAATTGCTACCAGAGACCTAGATCGAGCAAAAGAGAGCACTCTGTGGAATTGATTGCTGTTAAACTCCAGGGGGTACTACCATGATAGCTTGTGGATTTTCTCTCAGTGATTATTTTATAAAAATGGGATTTATCCACTTTGTTTGGATGATTGGTTATCTTAATTTCCTAAAAGCATGATTCTCTAAGGCAATCTTTTGGTTTAAGTATATTTGCAAAGGAATTGAAAAATTAGTTTTGTCTGTCTCCATCATTTTGTGAAATTTCTTGCTATTCATGTACTTCAAAGAATTTACTCAACAAATATATATAGGGCATGGGCTTATGTTAGTAAATGTTTTTATAATGGTAGGAAACAGCAATATATGCTATCATTGTCACTGAAAACAGTGCATAATTTCTTGCCTAACCTCTGCTTTTGATTATTTACATGGAGTTTTATATAAAGAACATACTTCAAAACTGGTATAATACAATGGCATATCTGTTGTTGCTTGATTATCAGCTTTGAGATTTCCCTTAGAGAATTCATGATTTTTAAGCTCAAAAAGTATCATTCCAAACATTTAGCAATAAATTCTGATCTGATTAATGTTAAGTAGCTTAATATAAGATGTTGTCATGGTGACAACTACTCAGAAACATAAATGAACATGCAGGACAAGAAAACAAAAGAGAAAGAGAGAGATGACTTTCTAATGTATTTCTCTTGCTTT
Source organism: Leopardus geoffroyi (assembly GCF_018350155.1). NCBI lineage: Eukaryota > Metazoa > Chordata > Mammalia > Carnivora > Felidae > Leopardus > Leopardus geoffroyi. The sequence continues at coordinate 55,132,006 of NC_059338.1, read as the reverse complement.
AAAAATATTCCAGCCAACGGTGAGAAAGAGAATTTTCCTTAAACACCTTTTTATATTTTTTGAATTTTGAACTATGTGAGAATGTATTGAAACCATTATAAATGTTACCTTAGAATACTAAACCTTTTTTTTTTTTTTTGGAACAGAAAAAAAAAGAAAGTTAGGTTTCCCAGAATAATTTACTTCAGTCTTTTAAAGCTAGTCTGAGATCATTAGATGAGAATGTTTAGTTACTCTTTTCATTGTTTTCAGGGCTTCAAGTAAGGAGACCTTGAGTAATGGATGCAGAGGGTGTTTTGAGAATGAATCCCTGTCTAATCTTTTAAATATTCCTTTGATACAGAAGCATGAATCTTTTTTAAAGCACTTAACATAAGCAAGTATTTGGTAAGATTCTGCCTTTTCACACAAACAGGTATCCTTGAGACTTCATATTGAATTAACTACTTTTTCAAGTAAGAAAAGAAAATACAATTAGAAACAACTGAACAGTAGCTCCCTACTTTCTGTTATCTTGATGCAGGGATCAAAGGAGAGAATTAGCTTTTTTGTTTTGTTTTGTTTTGTTTTGTTTTGTTTTGTTTTGTTTTGGTGCTACTATGTACCAATATAATAAAATGCAAGTTAAAGCAATAGCCAGTGTTAAGGGTTGTGATTAGCTTAGGGTGCTATTAAGTATTATGGCCAGAGGACCAGAAATACCCATATCCTCTGGAGACTAGAGCAACCACTCTCCTCGTGGTTTCTGAAGAAGGAATAATGGCAAGGAAAAGGAAAATAGCACCTCATTATTTGCTGGGGATTTGGCCCCACACCCCAGTGCAAAGAACTCTAGCTGCCTGGGCCGGACCACCTATATGCAGCAGTCACTTCTCCTGAGGTGATGAGGCCCAGATAGTTTCAAACCAAAGGGGCCACTTATATACTCACATCCATACCTATGATTTTTCCTTCTTATCACACTCCTACCACATGTAACAAAGACTCAAGTTAGAGTGACGTGTTTGGGGATGGGAGAAATGAGCCTTGGCTCTGGAAATGCCAAGCACAGGGAAGACATAAACCAGAGGAGGAGCCACACCTGTGCATGCTGCTGGATCCCTATCCATCACTTAGCAAGGGTGGCCCAATCTACCGAACCACAGCAATTCTTCCTCCCGGGGTGAGGATGGTGTGTGAGGAAGATTGTGGGTAGATGGTCTTTGAAGGGCACTTTCTCCCGAGGACCACCGACAGGGCAGCGCCGACCCACGGTGGAAAGTGGATGAGCCACACTGAAGCTCTGCTCTGCTTTGGTTTCAAAGCCCAGGGCATGCGTCCCTTGTGGGTATGCTGAGGGCACATGCAACTCTTTGTCTGGAGGCTGAGGACTTGGCACAGAGGCAACCGAGTCATTTCAACCAAGTTTATAATGTAGGTTCATGATCTAGTTTCAGCAGTTGGACATTTTTAGTCTATCCCAAGAAGCAATCTTAGTAAATCGGGTTATATGTATCTATGTGTTAAAGACCTAACTGGTCCGTAACCCAATTAATCTTTCAAAAATACAGCTTTATTGGGTGAAGTGTAGATGGGAAGGAACTCTGTACTGTCTTCCCAACTCTTTGGTAACTCAAACATTATGTCAAAGTAAAAAGTTTTTTAAAAAGTAGAAAACAAAAGGGGTGCCTGGGTGGCTCAGTTGGTTAAGCATCCGACTTTGGCTCAGGCCATGATCTCGCAGTTTGTGAGTTCGAGGCTCTCATTGGGCTCTGTGCTGACAGCTCAGAGCCTGGAGCCTGCTTCTGATTCTGTGTCTCCCTCCCTCTCTGCCTCTTCCCTGCTCGTGCTCTGTCTCTCTCTCTTTCAAAAATAAACATTAAAAAAAAAACTTCAAAAAAAGTAGAAAACAAAAGACCTAAGACTATAATGCATTTCAGAAAAGAAATAAGTTAAAGTGTATGTTTGTAAGGGAATAAAGATATTTCAATATGTTTAATATATAAAAATATGTATAGCTTTTATGTTACCATGCTACTCAAAGGCTTTTGGTGGTTTCCTATAATTTATAGGATACAGTTCAAATACTTGAGCCTTAGTATGTAAAATCTCTTAAATCCAGTCCTGGTCTATAAGTTATGTTATCTGCCCCATTCCAAATCTCTAGCTAAACTGGTATCCTCACGGACCTTCAAAAGTGATTTCCCTACAGGATGCCCACCATTCTTCTATCTCATGAAATTTAGAGCAATCCTGCAAGGCTCCTTGTTTCTTCCACGAAGCCTTTCCTAACCACTGCCAGGCCAGGGTAGTGTGCCTTAAAGCAAATATTGCATGTAAACCTTCAGTGCTTTTATTTAGTAAAACCCCTATTTGTAATATTAATTTTATATGTCTTTGTAGCATTTCTCAACTAAAATTTTTTTCTCTACTAAAGTTTTTAATCTGCTCCAAGCCAGCAATTATATATTTGTGATTTCTTCCCATTGCTAAGAATATTTATTTATTCCACAAACTTTTATCAGTTACATTGTATGTGCTAGGCACATTTTATGTGCTGCGTATTTGGAATATGGAACAAAATCAAATGATTTTTTTTAAGTTTATGTATTTATTTTGAGACAGAGAGAGAGAGAGAGAGAGAGAGAGAGAGTGCACAGGAGGGACAGAGAGAAAGGGAGAGAATCCCAAGCAGGCTCCTTGCTGTCAGCACAGAGCCTGATATAGGGCTCGATCTCATAAACCCCTAGATCACGGCCTGAGCCATATTCTGCTGTATTGTTTGTTGGATTGTGTGTCAGATTCCTCCTTAAGGATGGGCATCCAGTCTTTTTTCATCAGATCTCCAGTAATCAGAATAGTGTTTGACACATGTACGCTGAATGAGACAAATGCTAAAATACTGCAGCTGAAGACTATGGTTGATTGGTGGGACAATTATGACTGAGGCCGTCACTTAGAGAGGTCTTTAGCTGCCTGAGAATCACATTCTTGTGATTTTGTTGTTGTTGTTCTTTTTCTTCTCCACTTGATACTTTTAATCATGCTGTATGTATGAATCATCACACATGTTATAACAAAGGATTTGTGTGTACTGTCTGCTATCATAGTAATTATTTCACATACAGAATCTACACATACACATATAGAAAGTTTTTTGAGTTCCAGGAATACGTGCTGCCAACTCTGTAATCTCTAGCAACAGGTATCAAGTCAGCATTAGACCTGAATACCTTCAAAGGTTTTGACCCATCTTTGTATTTCAAGTTTCTGGCACAAGCAAGGTACCTAGGACAGAGTATATGCTTAAAATATGTTTGTGCAATTAATAATAGGAATAATCACGCTTCCTCTCCCCACCCAGCATCTTTTTTTGCGAGCCATTTTTAATCTCTTACAGTTTTATCAGAGCTGCTTAAAAAATAGAACTCACTGATTTGAATTTCTATTTAACTTTCCCCTACCTTCATGCTCTAAAATCCTGACATGGCTAACAGTGGGAGCTCTGAGACCAAAAAGGAACAAGAAAGATTTATGTCATCTAGAAGTTCATTTTCAGGTCCATGAATGGCAGAGAATTCATTTCATACAGAATTTTAAACTGAAAACTGCTCATTACTTACTAAGAAAGAAAACCTCATGATTCTTTTATGTAACTGAGATCCTCAATTATATTACACAGAACAAACAGGCACAGAGTTTACCTTCAAAGAATTTATCAAAATCAGCATACTGAAACTTTGAAGCCAGTTAGTTCTTCAGCTCACATTTTTCCAAAATATCTCATAAGAAGTTCAAGTAGAGAGACTCTAAAGTTTTGAAACTTGTCTTGATAACTTATATTACCACAATAAGGTTTTTTTTAAGTGCAATTTCCTGCAAAGTGGAGATTAATTCCTGATGCTCTGAGAGTTTGGGTTCTTTAGATAAAAGACTACAAAGGGAAAACATGAACATACCATCTCCGGGAGTAATTATACTTGTTAGATTTCATGGGTGTTACGTAGTTTTCCTGAACATTAGCACAGCTTTGCTCTATTTCAGAATTAAAAAAAAAATCCTTATGGTTTTAACTACCTATATTGTAATTTACTTTACAATAGTTTGGAGTGGGTGGAGGTGAATCCTTGTTAAATGAATGAATGTCTTTTCCATTAGTTGTTCCATGCAGTCTCCCTCTCATTGTATCAGCGTTTTTTTGAAAGGTTAACTGCACAATAATGGGAAAATATGGAAGCACATCTATTTCTTCATTATGGTCCATTACTTCTTCCTGTATGAGTTAACACAGGGTAGAAGGAACCTTGCATATTTTAACAAAAGGTTCAATGGTGATGGCAGGATAGACACTTTAAACAGGACTGAGTATACAGTTGTTCTGTTATCAAGACATTGCCTGATTGAGAACAGCTCTCTGGAAACATTCCAAGTATGTGTCTGGAGTACCACAGGGTGCTGGAGTGATTAGAGTTGCTCATGAGCAACCAAATGCCCTGGCTTGTCTCCACAAAGCAATTGAAGTATATGGGATCCCTGAGAGACATGGCTTAGTTGAAAGTATTCTCTTCCTGTTCTAGCCTTCTTTTCCCTCATTGGAAGTATTAAATGCACAGCAGATCTCTGCACAGGAAGCCCTAATGCAGACATTAGATTTGCAAGGTGTCCCTGGCCGACTCCACATGACATAGGCCCCTCCCACAGTCTTATTGCTTGTCAAAACCTGTATTGATGACATTTTATCTTTTAAATGTTTGTGCATTTATTTTTGAGAGAGAGAGCACAAGCAGGGGAGGGGCAGAAAGAGAGGGGGAAGAGAGAGACTCCCAAGCAGCCCCATGCCATCAGCGGATCACAGAGCCCAATACAGGGCTTGATCTCCTGAATTGTGAGATCATGACCTGAGCTGAAATAAAGAGTCAGATGCTCAACCTATTGAGCCACCCATGTGCCCCACTTCCTAGACATTTTAAAATTAGGTATAGATTATCAAGTCCTGCAGGCCAAATTGCAATAATGATAGGTGGATGGATCCACAAATAAGGGGTTTACACTATTGCTTCAAGAGATGAAAATTGGCATACATTTTTGGGATGAATATGGTTCTTTTGCATTTAAATTTTCATAGGTCTAGTGGTGTAAATGTTTATTAGTGATTGATAAAGTCAGGGATTGTGAAAATTGTACTAGTCTTTGGATATATTCGTTAGCTTTTTCTTTTAAACAATTATTCACATAGTTCAGGTTTCACCATAGTTTGTTTTAGTTACTGTCACCATCCAACTCCTGTTACAAGGCAGATTCCTTCTCTATTTCTGCACGTTGTCTGGGTAGTATTCTGTAATGAGTGGCATTTTCCTTCACTCCAGAAACTTCTTAGTAGAAAAGTCTCTTCCAGTTTTCCAGCAACCAGAGTGGGCTAAGATTAGGCACTCCCAGAGCTTGAATGGGTTCAAATACTCCTTCCTCTATGTGTCATCTGGATTCTGGGGCTACTCAAAGTCCAGTCTTCCTAGCTACATTTCTGTGACTGCTGCTTCTCAGAAGAAAAATAGTAATTGTGTTATTTTCATTAAGCCCTGAAGAATCATATAATCCTTTCCTCCTCTCTTCTGGGCTTTAGGTTTCAGGAAAAACAACTTTTTGCCTAAGGGTATTTAGTTTTCAAATGGTTGAGCCATCCACTGACTTTTTGGCTTGTTAAGCTCTCTAAATGTGACCACTAATGGCCAATGAGTCTTGACCAAGTAGTCTTTTTAAACTATTCCGGTAAAAAATATTTTGGTAGCTTGAGTCTTAGGAACAGGAAATTAACTTGGAGATAGTTAACTTGAACTTAGGGATAGGAAGAAACCTTAGAAAGATCTTAGGTGATTTAAAAGAAAACTTCCCAAGCAAACTTGACTTGTTAGAAAGTGTATTTGCAGCTATGGACGTGGACTCATATTCCATTTTCTGGCCGGATGACATTGGATTAGTTATTTGATATGAACATCAGTTTCTGTAACCGGGAAACAGTTTGTTGTGATATTTAAGTGAAATACCCATTATCTTGTTTCTTTTTTTTTCTTTTGCAGAAATTTGACTTCCAGTTTTAGTAGCATCATCAAAGAACTGAGAGCAAAACTCATAGCAAAATGTTGGGTTTTGCACTATGTGAAAAAAAAAAAAATCCCTTGCAGCTCTGTTTATAAACTTAGCTGCATTTTTTCTGAGTATGTTTAAGAAGCAAGTTTGGAAGGAGCTAGAAATCTATGCACTATAAAAGCAAATTAGCTTTTACATAAATGTTTTTGAGGGAAAGGATCACACAATAGAAGAATATCACATGAAGAGAAATCAGAGTTTTTTGGTTTTGTTCTAGTTAAGCTTTAAATTCACATACTTTAAGTATGAGATCTATGTTAAATGCACTGTTTTTTACATCTTCACAACAACCTTTTCAAGTAGGAGTACCATTAATATTCTTCTTTGATAGATGAGGAAGCAGGCTTGGGAGGTCAGGTACCTTGCTTCACATCTCACAGCTAATAAATGGCAAAGCTGCTATTTGAACACAGGTGTGTTGGACTCAAGCTTTTAACAACCAACTGGGAGGGCTGTAGTGAATGGGGGAGACTCTAGAGCTAGGCTGCCACTTATTAGCTGTGAGACCTGGGGCCTTAATCTCTCTCTGCCTCCTCAGTGAATGAAAATAGGATTAAATGAATTCATATCTGTAAAGCTCATAACATAGCACCTGGAGTATGGTAAGGACTTCAGTGTTAATTGGTGTTGTCATTGTCAGTATATTATTATAATTATTTTCTAAAGATGGTCGCTTAGGCTAATTTTCTTAGAGTTTATGGATGGTACATCAGAGTATGTTTAGTTTTAGTTTTGTTTTTTTGTTTGTTTGTTTGTTTGTTTGTTTGTTTTCTGGCTGCAAGAGCCAGGGAACATTTGGGTCTGCGTTCTCTATGTCTGACCTCCTCTAGTCTGGCTAACTACCCTGACATGAATTCTTAGAGTCCATGTTTGAAGAAAGCTGGTGGATTGTACCTTTTGGTAACCAAATCATAAGGAAGGAAAATTGAGGGGCACCTGGGTGGCTCCGTCCGTTAAGCATCCGACTTCAGCTCAGGTCATGATCTCGCGGTCTGTGGGTTCGAGCCCCATGGGTTCTGTGCTGACAGCTCAGAGCTTGGAGCCTGCTTTGGGTTCTGTGTCTCCTCTCTCTATTCCTCTACCCTGCTCATACTCTGTATCTTTCTCTCTCAAAAATAAATTTAAAACAAAATTTTTTTCTCAAAAGAAGGAAAATTGAATTTGTGAGTTTGTAGGGATCATGCCAGCCCTGTCTTCATTTATGTTAAACTAAAAATAGAAAAAAAAAATCTAACGAAGGTGATGTTTCCACATTGTTTGGAATAGTGATACTATTTTTCTTCAGCCTGAATTTTAACTTCTGTCCATCATTGAATTCACAATCTCTTTCTATATCCTGGTTCCTTTTCAACATAACTTCTATCAAATAGGGATTAGTTTTGTACTTCAGAGGTCATACCTCCAATTGTTCTAATAACTCCAAAACAAACTGTGAGGAATAGCACATAATTTCAAGCAGAGGAGAGTTTGTAATTGGTATGAATTGACTAGTGATATTGACTATTTCCCCCACTGTACTTATTCTATATTGTCTTCCTTATTCATCTTCAGCTCTTTTGATTTGGGATTTTGTTTGGGAACAAATAAGTATAGAATGGTTTCTCTTTAGTCACCATGAGCATGTTAGTGAGTAATTTATTACATTAAAAAAAAATAGAATTTGGGGCGCCTGGGTGGCTCAGTTGTTTAGGTGACTGACTTCAGCTCAGGTCATGATCTCACAGTTCGTGAGTTCGAGCCCCACGTTGGGCTCTGTGCTGACAGCTCAGAGCCTGGAGCCTGCTTCAGATTCTGTGTCTTCCCCTGTCTCCGCCTCCGCTACTCACACTCTGTGTCTGTCTCTCAATAATAAATAAATGTTAAAAAAAATTTTAAAAATAAAAAATAAATAAATAAATAAATAAATAAATAGAATTTAATGTCATATGATAAAAGTATAAGAGGAGAATATAAGAATGAGATTACTTGAGTTATAATTTACCTCCTGGGGAGGTATGACTTCACAGAAGGAAGGGAAGTAGATCAGATGTGTATCTTGTCTGAAATTCTTATTTACTTCTTATTTTCCATTTAAAATAATCAAGTAGTAGAGCTGTATACTGTCTACTCTGCTCTGCAAGACCTCAGGGCCAGCTTCTCCTTGGTGGTGAGTGAGGGGATACAAACATTCTTTGCAAAATGTGCTGATTTCAACCTTAGACAGAAGAGTTAGGCTGATGACAATATTGAACTGTGTTTGTCAAATTGACTTAACTAATATTTATTGTATAGTCATCTTGGGTTGTGCTGATTTCTGTATCCAGATGATAGATATAAATAAATAGAACAGTGCCAAAAAAAAAAAAAAAAAAAAAGAAAAAGAAAAAGAAAAAAAAAAAAACCCAACTCTGTAAATAACAGTCCCTGAATTTTTATTCACCCTGTTGTTGAGGGAGATCTAGAAGAGGGGATGTGAAATTGTATTCCAGACACAAGAAATGTCAAGTATAGAGGCTTGAAAGCATGAAAGAGTGATGTATTTAGGGAACTTTTACATGTGACCAGAGAACAGCACCTGGTGAATAAGAGGTACTTACTATCTATGAATGAATAAATATTTGTTGAAGGAATAAACAGGGTCCTTGAGAAGAATGATGGGAAACGTGTGTGGAATGTACAAGGGCGCAGATCAGGGAGACTGCTAAGGAGCTGAAACTTGGTCCTTCTGGTAAGTGGTTCATAATTGGGATATTGCTGCTGCCTTGTAAGGAAGACCAAGCCCTTCGTAGGGAGGCTTCCAAGATTTCACTGTTTCATTTTTGTTACATCTGTCCATGCATACTGTCTGCTGATACCTGTCACTGTTAAGCTGAGTTGTAGGTTTATATGATGCAGTATAGAGAAGAGTACAGCTATGTACAGAGAAAGATGGTGAGCTATGGTTATAGGTGGTGGAGAGTTCTTGAAGGCAATGGACTTGTGTGTTAGAGACATTATTCTAGTAGAGGTGGGGAGGGTGGCTTGAAATGAGGAAAACTGTGTGAAGGATGATGGATGCCAGAACTAAGGCACTGGCAGTGAAGACGGAGAGAAAGTGAAAGAAGGAAGATGGTAAAGTGGTAATCTTGACAAACTTTTGATTGAGCAGTTTGATGAGAGAATTGAGAGAGGGGGATGATCCCAAGGTTTTTGTTTAAGCAAGTGGGCAGAATGACAGTATCAATAACCAGACAAGGGATCCAGGAGAAGGTGCAGGTAATAGGAATGTTAGGGATAATAATCATTTCAGTTTGGGATACAGTGAAATTCACAAGTATGTGAGCCATGCAGACAAAGATGTCTAATTGAAAATATAGGACTTGATCTCAAAAGAGACCTTTTTAATCCTGAAGTTAACCAGGGAGAAGTCTATACCAAGAATGATTTCAGGATAAATTAAAATGGAATAAAACTATGGCTAGATTTACTTGTATTTAAAAGTAGTAAAGTTTAGGGGTAACAGTTAAGATGATTATAGCATTTATGTTTGTCTGTCACAGGTTTAGTATGCATTAATTTTGCTAGGTTTCCAGTTTTATGTACAAAATGAGTATCAAGGTGGATTCATGCTTAAGTGAAGGTACCTGCAGACTAAGTTTTCTGGATCTTATGGCCAGGACCAAGCTAGCACAACAGTATTTAGAGTCCACATACCTAAGAGGAAATGAGCATCTTAAATGCTGAATTTGAAATCATGATGAGGTAATAGTGGTGCCCGTAAGCTATGTTCTGAGAAAAACCTAATCTGTTGATTTAACTGACTAAAAATATTGAAAGTGATACAATTCCTTAGAGCATATGCTTCATGGGAAGTGAGGGGAGACTATTATAATTTCAAATATTAGAGAATACTTGTCACAAGTACTATAGTTGAAACTTAAATATATTTAATGATTGAATATAGAATGAGTTTTTTTCTTTTTTCCTGGGCTTGAGTCCATCAACTCAGGAAGGAAATATAAATTAATGGAGCGTAAGTTTAAGTTTTAAATACAAGGTTTTGAGACCTTTCCTGCTTAACTGTGGGTCCATTGTCAAGTGACTATGCTCTGTTTTGAAATAAATGTGTCCATAAGTGAATAGAGAAGATTTGAGACCAAAAACACTTTTTTCCTTGGCAGCATCTGAGACTTGGACACCAACTCTTGATTTTTACTGTTTGGTTTAGAAGGGCCTGACAAGTTACACCTTGGTAATTTATCTTCCTTGGCTGACATTTTTGAACAAATACCTTAGTGTTTTACTTAGAGCTGGTGTCGTACTTAGTATTTCCTTTTTTTACTGTTTAATATAACTTGTTAATGTACCTTATATCAGAGAAAGGCCGCTAAAGTTTCTGGTAAGAGCAGTGTCTAATGATGAAAGGTTGGTAGACTATCCTATGGATGGCACATAGACTGCAAATAGATAATTTATTTTATTGTTTTGTGTTTTCATAAATGACGAAGGATATAGCTGTGCTTCAGGTTTATTTTCTAATATTAAAGGTACCTAAAATAAGCATTCATTATCAATATTAAGAAGCATTTTCTGAATGAGATATCACAAGAAGTCTCAGGAAGGTGCCATTTGTCTAAATTGCTTTATATCTTTTAAGAAGAGACATTCAGAGTGCCTGGGTGGCTCAGTCAATTAAGCGTCCAACTTTGGCTCAGGTCGTGATCTCACAGTTTGTGAGTTTGAGCCCCACGTCGGGCTCTGTGCTAACAGCCCAGAGCCTGGAGCCTGCTTCAGATTCCATGTCTCCCTCTCTCTCTGCCCCTCCCCTGCTCATACTCTGTCTCCCTCTCTCTCTCAAAAATAAATAAGCATTAAAAAATTTTTTGTATAAAAAAAGACACACAGTAAGATCATCATTAATTTGTGGAAGTACTAGTTCTTAAAAAATTATCTTCTCCTATATGGAGTAAATTTAGTTAATTAAAGCATGCTGTGTTCTGATGAGACAAGTACAGGGGAATTATATTTACTTATAATAACAGTTGATCTGTTTCATTGCTACACACTCTCTCCTGTCTTTGCTCAGGTATCTTCCAAATTGTTGTCATTGTTTGCACAGGAGACAGGGTAAAGAGCATGACTGGATCAGCACAAATATATTTCCACTTTTGGAATAATAATAGACTGGCTGTAAATCAGTACTATCTTTATTTGCAAACAGCAACCCTCTTACCCATGTGGGTGCACCTTGATTTTTGTCTTTAATTTTTAAAAGTGATTACAAGTAAACTGATGTAGGAGGGAAATCTTATATTTCACTGAGTCAAAACCCATTGATAATGATTTATTCATTAATAGTTATTGAGTACTTATACTTACAGGTTGTGCCTTGAGAAAAATTGAGTAAAGATGTAAGGTATAGTCCTCATTTCCTGAAGATCTAACAGTATCATATGGAAGTCTCCATTCATATATTTAATTTCAGTGACATTAGAAAAGTCATATTATTTGAAACCAAATGAGTAATGTACATAATAAGTATGAATAAGAGAAAGGAAAGAGAATCCTCTGACAACTAATAGAACTATTTCATGAAGCTAAGGCTTCATTTTCTCTCATTTTATTTTGAAAAGCATTTGAAAAGGTGAAGGAAATTTACAGTGAATAGTAGGATAAATGTTATCCTTTGTAACAACAATTGACCTTTTACTATACTTGCTTTATCATGTATAAGTAAAACTTGGACAGGTCCAGCTAAAAGGATCAAAGCGTGCTCAAGATTGGGGCAACGTGAAAGATAGGTTTTGTCGTAGCCAGCCCCCAAAAATATCTCTCCACGGATCCTTGTATAATCCCTCCCTAACATTGTACCAGGGTTGATTTGTGTGACTTTGGTAAATTCAATAAGTGCCCCACTCCCTTAACACAAAGATGTGCATGTCCTGATCCCCAGAACCTGTAAATATGTTATATTATATGTCAGAAGGGACTTTGAGTGTGTGATCTGTGAATAAATTCGAGATTTTGAGATAGGAAGATTATCTTGGATTCTCTGGGTGAACCCAACGTAATCACACGTCCCTGTAAGAGGGACATAGTAGATTTAACATTAGAAAAAATCTATAAGATTGGAAGCAAACATCAGAGAGGAGAGAAGATGTTACCCTACTAGCTTTGGAGGAAAATAGAGGAAGGGACCACAGGCTAAGGAATGCAGGTGGCCTCTAGAAGCTGGGAAAGAAAGGAAATGGATTCTCCTTAGAGCCTCCAAAAGGAATGCAGCACCTCCAACCCATTTTAGACATCTAATCTCTAGAGCTATAAGATAATAAATTTGTGTTGCTTTAAGCCACCAAGTTTGTGGTAACTTGTTATAGCAGCAATAGGAAACCAGCACAGTGACCAGCAGACTATGGCAGAAATGAAGGTTTGCCACTTCTGAGGCAATTACATTATAAAAGACTGTAGCTTCTCTGTTCGACTCTTTCCTTAGGTCATTCACTGTGGCAGAGGCCAGCTGCCATGTCATAAGGATACACAGGCAACCTAGGGAAAGGCCCATGTGGCAAGGTACTGTGGTTTCCAGCTGATGGCCAGCAAAGAAATGAGACATGTCAGTCACCGTGTGAGCGAAGTTAAAAGCAGATCTTCCTGTTGGATGAGGCTTCAGAAGACTGCAGCTCCACCTGGGAGCTTGATTGCAACTCATGGGGGACCCTGAGCCAGAATCACCTGGCTAAGCCAATCACAGATTCCTGGCCCACAGAAACTGTGAGATAATAAGTGTGTACTGTTTTGGGGCGCCATTTGTTATACAGCAAAAGATGACTAAAGCAGAGTTGAAATGGTAGTTTTAGAGGAGATTGTAGAAGGGTTGAAAGCTAAACTAATTCACCTCTCAGTAGGGAACCCTTGACAGTTTTGATCTGGGAAGTAACCAACTCAAAATAAAACAAGTTTTATTTGTTTTGATATATTAGAGAACAGGGAAATTGGAGGGAAGGAAAGCAAATGTAATATTAGGGATAGTAAAATTAGATATAGCACTGAAAACCTGCTCTAGGTCTGTGAATATAGAGAGGGACAGCAGAGGATATAGGTAAAACTACAAAAGAAACTCAACAGGACCAGGTGACCAAATGGACTCAAGGGAAAGGGTAATTGAGAAGTGGAAGCTGGTGTTTTGAGTTTGAAAGAAAAATGGTATAGTTCTGAAAGTGGGACATTTACAGTAAGAACAAGTTTTCAAAATTTTCTTATACTCTGTGAAATTTAGTTGCGTAAGTGAAAATGTTCAAAACAAATTTAGGATAAAAGACTTCATTATCTTCCTTGTGGAGGCTTAGAAATATAAGTGAGGGATGAAATTGGGACGTGGGGCAATAAGAGTATGAGATGTGATGTTACAGGATACATAATTGTGTGTATAGAGCCCTGTACACTTTGGCTCTAAGTGTCCTCACAGAGGAAATGCTGACAATAACCTGGCTTCAGTACCAGTAAGACTAAAACATGTCTTCCTGGTGTCTTAAGTACACACATTCTCAGCATTACCTTATGGTGAGTACTATAATTTTAATGAGAAGAGGTAAAAATAGGCCACTGGGTTTTATTATTAACTGATCATCAGTGATATTTAGGATTTCACTGTCGATATGATGGTAAGGATATACGCAAGATTGCAGGAGGTTGATTTCTCTGGAGATAAAGTGGAACCAGCAGAATCTAAGTTATTCTTCAAGCTCACTGGGGCAATATCACTCTACATCTCAGTCCATAAAGTAGAGCAAAAATAGTGATCTTGTTTTAGCCTAAAATATAAAGAGTGCTTTAAGCTGCTGGTTAAGAATTCATTGTAAACCCAGGATGTTAACAGCAGTCATCAGTATGTACTATGAATGAAATTGAATTTGAGGGTTGATGGCCAACATGGTTAGTTTATGGAGCCTACTTTCAGATTGTCACCTCTAGTTTTGTATTTATAGAAAACATCCCCTATCTGGACTGGAATTCAAAATTTTCGTTTATTGCTAGTGGTACCTGATTGTCATTTGTGACCTTTGGTTTATATGTGAGGAGGTAGAATTTGGTAAATGGTGGTCTCCCAAAACTTTTCTGACCAGCCCTGCTGGGTCTCAGTTTTGACAAGTTGTTTCTCCCAGTAGGTTTTAATCAGATGTAGAATGTAAGGTGATGTTAGTACTCTTAACAGTGTCATTCAGAAAACCAAAATAAAATGATAGATATGAAGATGCCTTGAAAAGTTAAAGGAACATGTAAGTAGTAAGTATATTTATCATCATTATTAAGATTATTGGAACTGTTATTATATTAAAATAATACTACAACTTCTGAATTCAACATTAAAAAGAGAGGGAGAAATATTTTGCTATGGTTTATTTCAGCTTCTGTAGAACTTCCTGTGAGCTTTCTGAGAAAAATATGTGCACAGGCAATATATATAAATATACATGTGTTTTAATGATGCTATACTTAAATCACTTGGATTGTTTGTAGCCTTATTTAACTCTGGACTTATTTTACCAGCATAGTTTTGGAAATATGAATTCAATAATTCTTAAGATATATCCAGTAAAAACAGGATGACCAGTATGTGAGAAATACTTCTTTTTTTTTTAAATTTTTTTTTCAATGTTTATTTATTTTTGGGACAGAGAGAGACAGAGCATGAACGGGGGAGGGGCAGAGAGAGAGGGAGACACAGAATCGGAAACAGGCTCCAGGCTCCGAGCCATCAGCCCAGAGCCTGACGCGGGGCTCGAACTCCCGGACCGTGAGATCGTGACCTGGCTGAAGTCGGACGCTCAACCGACTGCGCCACCCAGGCGCCCCGAGAAATACTTCTTCATATCTTATCTCTTAATCTTCACAAAAACCATGTCAGGAGGTATTATTATCTTTTTATGTAAAAGGAAACTATGGCTCTGAGATATTATTAGCTTTTTGCCCATACTGTGTGTAGCAAGTATTTGAATAAATAGCTAGAGCACCACAGTTAGTTAGATATAAGCTCAGCAATGAAAATAAATTTGCTTAGATAAAATATAATTGCATTTATAAGTACTGTGTCAATATTCATATTATGTCTCTGAGTCAAATTTACATTGTTTTCAAAGCAGCCATTGCCTTCTGTTAACAGGCCTCTCTCATGTTATGTTAGCATGAACCCACGAGTTTGCCAGGTAGAAATCTATGCAAATGTGTTACCAGTTAGTCTTGAGTTTGGTAACCTAATTTATATAAAGAATAAGCTGTGATGTATTTTGGGTTTTCAGTGTTGAGCCGTCAATAGAATAGAAGATGGTGAATAATGTTTTATGGAGTCCAACATTTGTTTGTACTTCATGGTTTGCTGATTGCTTAGCCATTCTTTATCTTACCCATTTGATCCTCACCATCACCTTGCGCAGTAGATAGGGCTCATGTTATTCACCTCATTTTTCAGGAGAAGAAATCAAGGTCAAAGGAGAGTGTGTAATTTTTTTTCAGCAAACTTCAAATATTATCGGTGTAAAAAAGATTCTGATAAATAGTCTAAGGGCAAGCGGGTCCAACACAATAACCTCAGTACCTCTTGCTGCTTATGTAACGAGGAGTTTACTGCTAGGTTATAGTTTTATTTAGGTAAAACTTCCCATCATATGGCATATTTGGAGATAAATAGGTGGATACAAATTTTCCTTCTGTCTTCTTCTGCGGGGATATCACACCACTTATTTTAGCCCTCGTTGTTCCGCGGAGGAGTGCTGTACGCTTCTCCACTGGCTGTGTGTTTTTGTGGAGAGTTGAAGAAGCTGCCCATATCCTTCCCACAGCGATATTGCCCATCCTAGAACCTTGACCCGGAACAATCTGCTGGGTTATGTATATGGAAATTTGCCTTGTGGTGGCTTGTGGTGTTTACTTGTGAAAAAGCCACAACATCTGATAGGTTTGTTTCCTAGTCACATATGTAATGCAAGATTATGTCAAACAAGAATAAGTTGTCTCATTACCAACATTTAACAATAGTTCTTTCATCGCTACCCAGCGTTTATCAAGCCCTTACCTAGCGCACCTGCAGTGCCAAGCTCTGAAGAACACAGCTCTTCACTCGGCTCGTAATCTAGATTGTCAGGTCCAAACATCAAGGCAAGGAGTTTCCAGTTTCATTTTTCATATATAGCAGTTGTCTTAGTGTGTTTGGTTTGCTGGAACAAAAACAATAGACTGGATGGCTTATAAACATCAGAAATTTATTTCTCACAGTTCTGGAGGTTGGAAGTCCAAGATTGGGGCCTAGCAGATTCAGTGTCTGGTGAAGGTCTGTTTCCTGGTTCATAGATTACCATCCCTCTGTATCATTACATGGCAGAACAGGTATGGAAGTTCTCTGGGGTCTCTTTGATAAGGGCACTGGTCCCATTCTGGAGGACCTCACCCTCATGACCTAATCAGTTCCCAAAGGCCCCACCTTTTAATACTATAACATGGGGGTTAGGTTTTAATATATAAATTTTAGAGGACACAAACATTTTATTTAAAACAGTAGTTTGGAAAGCATGTGAGTCTTCTCAAAGTATAAATAATTTTAAAAAATGCTTTTACACCATGTCTGAGATAAATTTGTTCTTTGGCAAAGGTGATTTTAATTGGTGGCACTTTCTAGGACTAGGAAAACAATCTATTGACGCGCCTCTCAGAGTGATCAGATGAAAACAAGAAACACATATGCCCAGCCACACGAACTCTCCATTGTACTCTTGATGAATCCTTTCTTATGTTTAAAGCTGTTGAGTTTATATATATATATCTTAAGAGCAGGGCAATTCTCTAAAAGACTACACTACTTTCTTTATGTACAATGTCAGTGCCACAATATTAAACAGAAATGAAATATGTGGCTGTGCTTTTCAAAAAATGTGAATATATTTCTCTATAGAGTTGTTTTGTAGCTATATTGCTATTAAAGTAGTGCCCAACTCCAGGCCTGGAGACTGCTGACACACAATTAATCTCACAAATTTATGAATGCCAAAGCATGGAGCAAAATGAAAACAACTGGGGGAATGTTTAAGGGAAATAATTGGACTGTAGCCAGATGTGCATGTGTAAAACATCACCCCTTAACTCCTCCCCCATATCCTGTCTGAAGACAGGATTTTTTTTTTCCTCAAAAATAAATGGGTTATTTGAAAGAAGCAGTGGTCTCTGACTGAAACTGAATAGGCAAAGCCAGACTGAACATAATTGTATATGTTCTTGGTGTCTTTGTTTTTTAATTAACTCATTGGGTGCTGCTGAATCAATCTGCCTTACGGCTGTTCTTGATGGCTCTCACCACAACGTTACACACTCCACTTGAAGATAATAGAGAAGGGTTTTCAAGAATGTCAATTTTCTTGAGTTTTGGGCTGTCATGAACTGTAAAGTTTTACTATTAGAAATGGACATTAAACTGTCCAGTGTGGAGGAAGTTGAGAAGTGAGGTCCGGTTAAGAGGGAGAAGAAAAGTGTGAGAGCATTTGTTTGTTTGTTTAATTAGTCTAAGATAGCTACAGGTGCTAAAAAGAAAAAAAAAAAAAAAAAGAATTTCTCCTAGGATGCTTAGCTCACTAGGTAAAACCTAAAAATCAAGGTAATATTGACCTTGCATGTATAAAGTTAATTTGGACCTGGCATCATTGGGATATGAGAAACTAGAGGTCTGGGTGCTGAATAAGAACCTTCCATGTTGGTGTCCAACCATCATAAATATTTTAAATGTACCAGAGAAGAAACGGTAAGGCACATTATTTACTTAAATGTCAAGAAGTACTTCCTTGAGAACAAGGTAACCAAGTCCAGCTATAACATCCAAATAATTTCAACAAAGGAGTTTTCTCCATAGACTTGCTTTTCTCTTGCTCTGCATAAAACGAAAAATAAAGATGAAATTAAATTTTAATGAGCCAGCTTAGAAATACTCAAGACCTTTTGCCCCACACGCCCCTCCCTTTATGCTCCTTATGCAGTTACAGAGACTTTCCCTGGGATTAGAATTCTGAGCCTTATTAGGCAAAGTCTCAAGATTGGATTTCTGTTCTTATGCTGGGGGAGAAACAAAAGTAGAAACATTTTAAATGTCCAATCTTTTATCTCACTTAAGGAAGGATTAAGGACACCAATTCTTTTTTTTTTTTTTTTTTTTTTATTTAAAAAAAATTTTTTTACACCTTTTTTTTTTTTGAGAGAGAGAGAGAGACAGAGCACAAGTTGGGGGGACAGAGAGAGAGAGAGAGAGAGAGACACACACACACACACACACACACACAATCCAAAGCAGGCTCCAGGCTCTGAGCTGTCAGCACCGAGCCCAATGCAGGGCTCAAACTCACAAACCGTGAAATCATGACTTGAACCAAAGTCGGATGCTTAACCCACTGAGCCACCCAGGTGCCCCAAGGACACCAATTCTTGATGTTTCTACAGTTGGTGGCAAATTGCACTCTTCTAACTGTGAAGATAATTATTCAATTTAAAGCCTAATTTTAGTATCATAATTGTTGGACATAATTCCCACAAAAAAAAGGAATTAGTCTATTTTCCCAATTCCTTTTCCAAAGGGAACTGGGTGGAGAGAGGCATTTTCCTGTGCCAGATGCCAGGGTATTAATGAGAAGTGATGAATGCAGAGAAGGATAGCCAATGAGAAGATCACTTGTTTTATAAATATATATACACAGATAGCAGAGTGTCTGTGCGATGGCTGGTATTCCCCCCCTTATTTGTCTCCATATAATGCCCAATAGAATTGTATTTCAATTAGCCAGTTCTAATTTCAAGTGCAAATCATTTCTGGGAAAGTTATATATTGGTTTTTACCCACTTATGAATATATAATTTCATGATGTTGAAAATAATCTATATTATCCAAAGTTTAAAAAAGTTAAATTAACATAAATTAAACCTTGATGTCTTAAGCAAAAACTTGGTAAACAAATACTCTAGAATTATTTGTGTGGTCATTTAAGGAAGATACAGTGATTCTGGATTTCAAGGCATAAATACAGTAAACATTATCGACTTTTTTAGTAAAGGGTGTGCTTGGTCCAACAGATGATAAAATCCTTAATTACTAGAATGTCAAAATTCATCAGTTGCTTAAAATTATTTGGTAATAGATTTGTTTTCTTGCTAGAAAATGAAAGCCATGTAGTAGGAATTTCTAGACTAGCACTTAAAACAACAGTGACCACAACAAGGTCATTGTGAAGGTCATTACATTCCTGCAGTGCTCCCTCCTCCTCCCCACTACTCTCTTGCAAACCAGCTCTTTCTCTAATCTTATCCATCTGGAAAAGACCACCTTTATCTACCTTTTTACTCAAGTCAGAAAGCTAGGAATAGTCTTCCATCCTCCCCTCATCATAGCCTTTCCAATCCATCTCCAATTCTTGCTAATTCCATCTCAAAATAGATCTCCAGGGGCACCTGGGTAGCTCAGCCAGTTAGGGGTCCGACTTTAGCTCAGGTCATGATCTCACAGTCCGTGAGTTCAAGCCCTGCATCGGGCTATGTGCTGACAGCTCAGAGCCTGGAGCCTGCTTCGGATTCTGTGTCTCCCTCTCTCTCTGCTCCTCCCCTGCTCATGCTCTGTCTCTCTCTGTCTCAAAAATAATAAAATAAAAACATTTAAAAAAATTCAAAATAGATCTCTAATCTGACTCCTTCTCTTTAGTCCCATGGCCACTTGCCGGTCTAAGCCAGCATCATAGCCAATCCAGATGGCCATAATGCACTGCTACCTGGCGCCTTCTTATCTCTTTGCCTTCATTCCCTTCTTTGCTCCTCCCCCTCCCCACGCTGAGGACTCCCCTCTTGCCACACTGTTCCTTTTTCTACTATTCCTTTGAGGAGGGCTCCTTCCAGTCAGGGCCTGTATCCTTTCAGCCTTAGGATTCAACGGAAATGTGACCTTTTTCAGAGACACTTTCTCTGACTTCCCTTTCTAGTCTAAATTACCTTCCCTTGTCATACTTGGTAATGGCACCTTCTTCTTTTTCCTTGGAGCATTTATTCTAATATATAGTTACATATTTATTTCTATATCTGTTCCCTAATATAAGACTCAGGAGGCCAGGAGCCGTATTGCTATTGTTCACTGCTGAATCTAGAAGATAAACATATTTCCTTGGCATACAGAAAGCTCTTGAATGGCACTCTACCAAATTTTGATAATGCGAAGTTAATTTTGCCACAGTCCCTAGCCTCAAGTTGCTTACAGTCACTTTATTAGAAAGATGAACAAAAATTCTATAGCGCTCTCTCTCTCTCTCTCTCTCTCTCTCTCTATATATATATATATATATATATGATTTTTTTAAGTTTATTTATTTTGAGAGAGAAAGAGCATGTGTGGGGGAGTGGCAGAGAGAGAGAAAGAACCCCAAGCAGGCTCCATACCACCAGCACAGAGCCTGATGTGGGGCTTGAACTCAGGAATGGTGAGATCATGACCTGAGCCAAAACTAGGAGTCAAACACCTAACTGACTGAGCCACTTAGACGCTTCCAGAGAGATTTTTTTTTTAAATGACTTTTAAGATCAGGGAAAAGAATTTGTAGTTGAAGCAATCATACAGAAGCATTCTCCTAACTTAGAATTCTTTAGGTTGGCAGGGGCGTTAACACTTCAGGTCATTAATGGGTTGCTACTCCTATAGACAGGAGCTTCATTATATATTTAGAGTGGAATCTACAATTAAACCAGAAATTTTGGTAGTTTGTATTAAGAATTTCTTGATATTTATTAGTTTTTTATATGTACATTTATATATGTATCCACTGTGTATAAAATTTCTATCTAGAATGGTCTGTCCTGTGAGAGGGAAAACATCCTTTTTGGTGAATGTTTCTCTGGCTTCCAGAATCTCTGCAGAGTACCAAAGGGGAATGCAGAGATAAGGGGAGATATTGCAATCTCATATGGATATAGAAATAGATAGAAGGAATAGATTAAAGGGTCATCTCTTCCAATATAGAGTATGTATAGAGGGAAGTGGGCAAAGCTATACAGGTCTTTGAAAACGTTTACATTATCTTCCCATTAAAGGATGTTAAGAATGTCTAAGCACCCAAATGCTTCTAACCACATGGATGAGGGAGTTAGATATGCAGTCCAAATTTAGCATGAGATAACATGAATTATTTAAAAAAAATTTTTTTAATTTAATGTTTATTTACTTTTGAAGGAGAGAGAGACAGAGTGTGAGTGGGGGAGGGGCAGAGAGAGACGGAGACACAGAATCCAAAGCAGGTTTCAGGCTCTGAGCCGCCAGCACAGAGCCTCACGCAGGGCTCGAACCCACAAACCGCAAGATCATGACCTGAGCCGAAGTCGGACGCTCAACTGACTGAGCCATCCAGGTGCCCCAACCTGAATTATTAATAAAGAAAATGGTCCCAAAACAAGTATGACAAATACCATTATATTTGTAACAGTTTAAATTGCAGAGCTTTTCTAAAACATACCTACCACATAAAATAAAACCCAATGGCAGGAGTGCAGCAGTTTTTGCCACAATTTGGAAGCTGGTCAATGAAAAATAGGAATTTATAATTAATTTTGTTTAGAAGTGGAGAAATTTTGAAATGTTTATTCTCCCTTCTAAAGATTACCCTCAACACAGTATTGAGCAGCATGTTCGGGAGAACATGGCAATACCCCAGAACACCCCCCCAGGCTAGGTGCTGAGGGCTTAAAATCCCTCTTTTAGAAATTCATTGTTCTCTTGGTTAAACCTTGCTCTCTTCATATCGTCCACTTTAAAAGACAAACCCTTCAGGGAGGTGTTAAGTCTGGACATAGGAAAGGAGGAGAAAGCATATTAGAATTCACTGAATCTGGGTCAGGGACTTGGTATGTGCATTCTCCTTACAGTCCTGTGTTTTCTCTGTTTCACAGATGCAGAAAGCAAGTCTCAGAGAAGTTTAGTAACTCTCCTTTATGTGAATGAATTGTAGAGCTGAGGTCTGACCTCCCAGTTGGTCTACCTGTAAACCCACGTTCTTTCCTTTACGTGATCTGCATCTTACAGTCATTAATGTGATGCTTTTCTCGTAAAGGCTGCGGATCAGAAGCATAAAAGTGTGCTAAGAATCTGGAGGAGAAGTAGTGATAAAAGAGAGGACAAGAGAGCAGGAAAAGGAGGCTGGAGAGCCCCTCAGTCAGTACGTAGGGAGTAGCTTCTCTGGGCCTCACTTATCCATAGATTTTGCTTCCTGCCTCAAGAGGTTTGGAGGGACTGGGAACCAAAGCCAAAGTGACATTGAAGGAAGCTCCTAATGCATCCTTCTTTATTTGCATCAGCAACGAAGTCCACAGGCCCCTTCGGTATGTGAACACCTGAAATTAAAAGACTACAAATATGCATTTAGACTGTTTACTTTAGGTTTCCTGTTTACATTTGTTCCAATTTTATTCTCTCACTGGGAAGTAAAATTGTCATGAAGGGGGAAAAGGCGAGCAGATGCAAGAGGGAAGCGAAACCCAGTTTTGAAAGTAGAACCATTTTTACATTAAGTTAAACTGTGGGTTTAAAACACTCAGCTCTCTATTGGAAACCATTGTGGGTGGAGAGCGTTTGCAACAGAGCTTCACCTAATTCATTCTATATGCTTGGCAAAGGAAAGGCTGAAATAAGAGCCAAATTCCAAAGGTCTCTGAGGGAAGCAAGGTCACACTGCATTCAGAATTATATAGCAACCTGGCCTGAACAGAGGATTTTTAATGTGTTTGTACACTTAGGAATCATTCTTCTAGAATATTGTAATTGTTTAGCCATTTTGTGAGGTTCTGTTAGAAATGTATTACAAACACTGCTTCACAGATAGATAAAAAAGACTATCAAATAATTTAATCAAGTTAAGTCAGTTGATTTTCTAGCTACTTTTGAAACTGAAAATAAAATAATGTGGAAGGACTTAACTGATTAGTCCACTATCATAATCAATTTGTAGAAATGTCTAAGAAACCATATTTTGCTTTTTTTCTTTTTTTGGCCTGAGGAATTTGGCCCATCCTCATATAAAAATTATGCTTTAATTCCAAGGCATCTTATTATGAACAGTTGTTGAATTTTACATTGTTTTATAATTAGTTCTGCTCTTTAATAAAGCTCATTTGCGAGGTAAAAGGGCAAAATGTGAGAAGCAAGGAAACCAAAAGTTGTTCATCAGCAATTACAATAAAAATAGGAATAAGCAGAAATGTCATTTTAACTCACTTTCTGGGAAGACATTCCAGAGTTTGGGGGTTGACAGAACATCTTTTGGGTGCTTAGGGTCCAAAAGGGAGTAAGGACTTCAGACTTTTGAAGTTGTTTTTGCTTACAACCAAATTTACCTCAAAGTGCAGAGTGCATAAGAGTTCATTTAAATGTCGGTTACAAATTCCAAGAAATGTGGAGATATAAACCAGAAAGACAACATGACCTGAACAGGGGTTTGGGAATGTGGACTGTGATGTTGACCTTGTGTCATTTTTTTTGTTTGTTTTTGTTTTTAACTTTGTAGTGATGAAATACAGCTTCTATTCTGTTGACCCCCTTAAGGTAGTACCAAACACAGATAAAAATGGAGCATACTTACGTCTCTTTTCCTGGGGAATAATATGGAAGGACAATTCCTCCCTCTTCTGAAGATGATATGGGCTTAGAGCAAAGTTTCAGCCATTTCTGAGAGCCCAGGTCCAGGCATCTGGGTCTTTTGATACAAATGTTGCTACTTCCCACCTCTCCAAAGGACTTCTTGCCCTCTAGTCATGGTCAAGCCAGCTGAAGGAATCAGAATCAGTTGTTGATAAAAGTTTTCAGGGCAGCTTTTGCCAACCTTGAAATGTACTCTGTCTATACCAGTGGTTCTTAAACTTTAGGAGTCATAAACCCATGTAAGAACATGGTAGAGTTATTGGCCTCTTCTAGAAGTATTGCACACATTCACAAAATGGCTTCCAAAAGTTCTCCAGTCCAGAGGCCCAGTCGTGGACCATGGGTTATAAACCCTAGCTCTGCAGGGTTAGTTTCCCTAAGTTCTGAAAACATTGCGGTCCAAGTTGTCCTCTCTAAGCAAGGAGCTACTCCTTTTGGCCATTAAGTCACCGTATGGAGAGAGCAAATCTATTCTCTTCATATCCTACCCATCTTAGAGAAGAGCTCTGAGGTGACAGAAGACCTGTACATAGGGACCTAACTATTTTATGTCACTGTCTTTTCCAGTGTCCAGTTTTAAGTTTGAGCAGATCTTTTCTTCTTCCTTTCTTTACATCAGAATCCTACCCATTCTCATAACCTGCTCTACTCTCCTCTCCCACCTGCCTTCCCTCACCAGCAGCCCGGAGTGACCACTCTCCTAGTGATTTCTAATACCACTTACACTTGGTACCAGCCATATAATGTTCATTATTCTCTTTTTGCTTATTTTTAAATCCTTTTTTACTATGAAATATTTCTAACAAAATAAGATTCAACAAAACCTTAGCCTCATGACATACTTGCATCAGATCCTTAAAAATAATAATTGTAGTTGTAATGAAAATCTTCTACACTGCCTTGGAACCCCTTTCTCTTCTTCTCTCCCAGCAGGAACCACTGTCACTTTCAGACATGGTACTTTACTGTTAAAAAAAATTTTCCCCCTCAGTGTAGATCTGATTCCTCCAATGAGACCATAATTCCTTGAGAACAGATAATAAATAGCCGTATTCTTCTTTTGGTTTGTCCCACAGTGTTTGACTCAGTGCTCCAGGAGTCCTTAAAAACTGACTCTAGAGGGGCGCCTGGGTGGCTCAGTCAGTTAAGCATCCAACTTTGGCTCAGGTCATGATCTTGCGGTTTGTGAGTTCGAGCCCTACGTTGGGCTCTATGCTGACAGCTCAGAGCCTGGAGCCTGCTTCAGATTCTGTGTGTCCCTGTCACTCTGCCCCTTGTTTTCTCTCTCTCTCTCTCTCTCTCAAAAATAAATAAACATTAAAAAAATTTTTTTTAAAAAGTGACTCTAGATGCATGCATGTGGGGTTACTTGGATTTTGGTACTTTTTGACTTTAAGGTTCTCCTCCATCTTCTTGTCCCTCAAAGATCCTTTGTATCTTTTCTCCAAAATGCAGAAGACCATTTACTCTCATTTTCTATTTTTTTCTCTTCTTTCCATGGAAGAAGACTCAGATTATATTAAATTTTATGTTCCTTTAAATATTCTGTTGCTCTTCATTTCTCCCATTTCCTTATAACAGAAACAATTCTTAGTCCTTGTGTCTCAGTTCATTTATTTGTAGGTTTGGGGAAATACTCTTGCTTTAGATAACCTTGAACTTTATTCAGGTAGTATAAAATATATGTGTAATATGTGAGTAAAAGGCAAATTCATTTTCCCCCCAAATGTTGTCATTTGATGTATTTATACACTTGAAAGATTCATCACTTTGTCCATCTTAGCAGTCCTGATATCACCCTCTGTTTCACAGGTAAGGAAACCAGGGCTAGGAAGACCAAACAGCATTTCAGGTCGTAGAGCTAGGGCAAAGGGCTCTAGATTTCCATTCTTTTCACCTCACCATTATGCATTATTATAGTATGATTTTGAGAATAGCAGCTATTAATCTTATTGGATGATTGGACATTGTTTGGGCCACTTTACACTTCCACTAATTCTTATAATCAACTTAAGTTAGGTGGTTTATTGTCCTGTATTACAGTTACCCAAACTGAGGCTCAGAAAGGTAAAAGGAATTCTTTTAAAGTCAAGCTAGTAATTACTCCTGGTAATAATGACAATAATAGCTCACACTTTTTTTTAGCACTTATCAGGTACCAAGCTCTGGTCTAAGCACTTTATGTAAATTAACTCATGATTGCATTTTGGGGCACAAACTCTATATCTTCACTCCATAGATAAAGAAAGTGAGACTGAAAGAGGTTAAGTAACTTGGTTAAAACCACTCAGCTAGGAAATATCGGAGGGAACTTAAAAGCCCAGTAGCCTGGTGCCAGAATCCATGTGTTCCCTCCCACCAGCAGAAACAGGATTCACATCTCCTAAGTGGGTGTGCTTTTCATTATGCTTCCAAACTCTTCTGCAGTATAATTCTTCTAATTTGTTATAAATGTAGAAATATTTACTCCAATTTAGAGTCCAATTTCTTATTCTTTTGACCTGGAATGTCCTTTACCAAATGAACAGCAAAATCCAGTTTGCCCTTCAAAATCCTGCTCAGCAGTCTGTTCTCTTTCTTCCCTCTCCCAAAGAGTTAAACACTCTGGTAGAGATTCTGCCTCTGAACCATGTTTTGACATTAAAAAAAAATAGACTTTTAAAAATAGAAAAAGTGGAGCAGATTATACAGAGTTCCCATATACCCACTTTCCCTGCTCATAGTTTCCCATATTTTTAACATCTTGCATTAGTGTGGTACATTTGTTACAGCTGATGAGCCAATATTGATTTATTATTATCAGCTATATATTTTTTAAAATTTTTTTAATGTTTACTTATTTTGGGGACAATGAGAGAGACAGAGTGCAAGCGGCAGAGGGGCAGACAGAGGGAGACACAGAATCCAAAGCAGGCTCCAGGCTCCGAGCTGTCAGCACAGAGCCCGACGCAGGGCTCAAACTCACGAACCGTGAAATCAAGACCTGAGCCGAAGTCGGACGCTCAACCGACTAAGCCACTTAGGCGCCCCATTATCAGCTATATTATTAACAACTATTATTATTAACTACAGTCCATAGTTTACATTATGGTTCATTCTTGGTGTTATGCCATTCTGTGGTTTTGACAAATGCATAATGCTTTGTATTCACCATTAAAATATCATATAAAATAGTTTCATGGCCCTAAAAATCCCTGTGCTTCACCAGTTTACCCTTCCTCCACCCCCTTCCTCTAAACCCTCGACAACCACTAATCTTTTTGCTCCTTTAACAGTTTTGTATTTCCAGAATGTCATGTGTTTGGAATCATACAGTATGTAGCCTTTTCAGACAGGCTTCTTTCACTTAATAATATGCATTTAAATTTTCACGTGTCTTTTTGCGGCTTAATTAAAAGTTTCTTTTTATCGTTGAATAGTATTTTGTTGTATGGATGCACCACAGTAGGTTTTCCAGTTCACTTATAGGAGAACATCTCGGATGTTTCCTGTTTTGGCAATTATGAAAAAAGCTTCTATGAACACTGTGTGCAGGTTTTAGTGTGAACATAAGTTTTCAACTCATTAGGGTAAATGCAAAGAAGCATGATTGCTGGATCATATAGTAAGAGTATGTTTAGTTTTGTAAGAAATCACCAAGGTAGCTGTTCCATTTTACATTCCCACCAGCAATGAGAGTTCCTGTTGTTCTTCATCCTCACAACTATTTGTTTTTGTCGGTTTTTGTTTTGTTTTGCTTTGTTTGGATGTTTGCTATTCTATTAGTGTGTAGTGGTATTTCACTGTTATTTTAGTTTGTGATTCTCTAACGACATATGATGTGGAGTTCTTTTCAGATGCTGATTTGCCAAGTGTATTATCTTCTTCGGTGAGGTGTCTGTTCATGTCTTTTACCCATTTTTAAATTGGGTTGTTTTCTTCTTGGTAAGTTTTAAGAGGTATTTGTATATTTTGGATACTAATCCTTTATCAGATTTGTGACTTGCAAATATTGTCTTCCGGCCTGTGCCTCATCAATTCTCTTAACAGTGTCTTTTCACATAGCAGAGGTCTTTAACTTAATTTAAAAAACTCATCAGCCAACCCAAGGTCACTAGATTTTCTCCGATCTTATTTTCTAAATGTTTTACAGTTTTATGTTTTTCTTTCAAATTTATGACCCATTTGGAGTCAAGTTTTGTGAAATGTGTAAGATCAGTGTATAGATGCATTTTTTCTCATCATGTGCATGTCCACTCATTTTGGCATTTCAGCACCATTTGTTGAAAAGATTATTCTTTCTCCATTGGATTGCCCTTGCTCCCAGTTAGCTATATTCTGGGTTTTCTATATGTTCCTCTGATCTGTTTATCTGCCTATTCTTTCACAAATACCACACTTACTTGATTACAGTAGCTTTATAGTATCTTGAAGTTGAATAGTGTCAGACCTGTAACTTTGCTCCTCTTCAGTATTGTGTTGGCTATTCTGGGTCTTTTGCTTTTCCATATAAATTTAAGAATCAGTTTTTCAGTGTCCACAAAATAACCTAATGGTATTTTGATTGAGATTGCATTGAATATATAAATCAAATTGAGAATGGACATCTTAATGAGTCTGAGTTTTTCTGTGTGTGAACATGGAATATCTTCCCATTTATTTAGATGATCTTTGATTTATTTTATCAGTTTTCTAGTTTTTCTCATAAAGATCTTGCTCCTATCTTGTTAGATATATAACTTAGTATTTCTCTTGTTGGTGTTAATGTAAATGGTTTTGTCTTTTTAATTTCAAACTCCAATTATTCATTGCTGGTGTATAAGAACACAACTAACTGTTGTATACTAACCTCCTATCTTGCAACTTTGCTCTAGTCACTTATTAGTTCCAGAAGTTTTTTTGGGTTAGTTCTTTGGCATTCTCTACACAATCATGTTATCTGCAAAGATAGTTTTATTTCTTCTTCTACAATCTGTATGCCTTTTCTTTCTTTTCTTCTCTTATTGCATTATCTAGGACTTCTAGCATTATAATGAATAAGGAGTAATAAGAGGGGACGTTTTGCCTGGTTCTGATCTTAGGAGAAGGCATCTAGTTTCTCATTACTAAATATGATGTTAGCTTTAGTTTTTTTTAAAGTTTTTTGTAGGTGCATGTTGCCAAGTTGAAGAAATTTTCCCTCTATGCCTAGTTGGCTGAGAGTTTTTATCATGAATGGGTGTTAGATTTTTGTCAAATATTTTTCTGCATCTATTTATATAATAACATGATTTTTTTGTTGTTGTTCTTTATCCTGTTGATGTGAAGGATCACATTACTTGATTTTGAGAAGTAAACCAACCTTGTATACCTAGAATAAATCCCACTTGGTCATGGTGCACACTTTTTAAAATCCATTCTTAGATTTGATTTGCTAACATTTTGTTGAGGATTTTGTATCTATGTTAGTGAGTGATATTGATGTTTTGTTTTCCTTTCTTGTAATGGCTTTATCTGGTTTTTATTTTAGAATAATGCTGTTCTGATAGAATGAGTTAGGAAGTGTTCCCTCTGTCTCTATTTTCTGCAAGAGATTATAGAACTAATATCATTACTAACTTAAACCTTTGGTGGAATTCACCAATAAAACCATCAAGGTCTAGTATTTTAATTTTTTTGGAAGGTTATTCATTATTGACTCATTTGATTTAACAGAAATAGGCCTATCAGATTATCTCTTTCTCTTTGTGTGAGTTTTTCTAGATTGTGTCTTTCAAAACATTGGTTCATCATTCTTTTACATGTTCTGTTTCCAAACCATACATCTACTTTTACGTGGCATATTTCATAATTTATTTGTGTGTGTTTTCTTCTACTAAATGGTGGAGTTTTTGAGAGGATAGACCATGTTTTAAAATTTTGCATTATTAAGACTTTGCACAGTGACTGGGATATTTCATGGAAGTTGAATGATAGGACCTGAAGTTGTTCAAAATATCAGATGGATATATTTATGGCAACATCAAAGCTATAGGAAGAACATGAGATTTTTTATAAATGTTAAAAACTTTTTTATTTTACAAAGGACTAATCCACCTAGTCCTTTTAACTGGTTTGGTTCTTTGGTGAATTTTAATGTTGAACTATAAGCACTTTACTGTTTGAGAGAAGGCTGACCAATAGTGAGTCAGAGAAATCTGAAGTTAAAGGATTTTAACCTAAAATGATGACATTTGTCATTGGAGAAAGTATTAATAGAATTATAAGAATGTGATTTATCCCTTTTCCTATTTCTAGAAATTATCTGGTGCATAAGACAGAACACACCTGACTAAAGACAATAACCATATAACCTGAGCCCCACTCGGGAGAACTGATCATTAAAAATTACAAAACAGGAAGTTAGACTTGTAATTTAAACTTCTGCTTAGTCTTCGGCTATGATTAAATATTATGTTCAGGACAAAGAATGAGCTGGAGGGTCTCTTTAATCTCTGCTCTGATCTGCTAACTGCTATTGTGTAACTGAGGTACCTCGTGTTCCCCAAAGGGTGAGCCACAGGCCACTTTCTTCAGACCCCATGTTTAGATTGCTTGCAAGCCCTCAAGTGCTACATCCGCTGAGATTCCGTGTTGCATTTCATTGATGTGTTCAGGCTCTTTTGGTCAGTGAAACCGAAGCATAAACATTGTGCTGACAAGTCCGGGTCATGGAGCGGTTTTGGTCGCTGAACTGCCCAAGCAGGTTATTAGGGAACAACAGTGTAGCAGCAGCAGCAGCAAGTTGTTTATATGATATCTGATCTCAGACGTTTTGCATGTATTTAACACTATATGAATCTGTTTTTGAGATTTTTGATGATTATGGTAAACAATCAGATTTCCTGGTGAAGTTGACTCTTGTGTTATTTCTAATAGAATTTACCACATTATTTATCTGTATTTCTTCTCTATAGTCTGCGAAGTTTGCTTTTGTATAACAGCGGGTTATTTTTAATAATCCGTGCATGTTAAAAAATGTTTACTTCCAGTGATTTATTAAATAATAGGGATTTCTATGGGTTTGGTATCAGAATAAAATGTGTTCATTTCCTCAGTTGCAAGACTGTGTGATTTAATGGATAAATTATGATATAAGTTTGATTACTAACTTGGTTATTTATGTGGTGTGTGATATTTGCAAGGCTGCTTGACCAATTTGATTCTTGATTTCCATCACTATAAACCGGATAAAATATTCTGCCACATTTTTAATGGTCACAGAGACCTTTGATATTTTTCAACAAAATGCCTGTGCCAAGGGTTTTGTTGCCATCAAACATGCATTTAGTAATAATAAATAAGTTTGACATGAGACTTTTAAAAAGAAATTAATTGAATTGGGGCTTGTGCGCCAAATTTTGAATGCTTATAAATTTAACATCTCTCCACTCAGATGTTATGGGCATTTGTGTCCTTCTCCTTAGATCTCTACAAAAAATGAGCGTAGCACTTTCTTACAGTTGTATCATAAAGTATTTATATCCTTTTGCATGCTGAGGTTTTATTGTCATGAAAAAGATTTTCTTAGCAGTATGTAACATCTCCCAGTGCTATGGCACATGTTGACAGGGACCATATGCGCTGCCTTTTTTTTTTTTTGTTTTTGTTTTTTTTTTGGTATAATGAGCTATGTTGAGGAAACTTGACAACATAATGGCCTTTGCAAATTTATTTTGAAACTTAAAACTGGTATATGTTTTTAAATTTTTGTTTTTAGTGACAGTGTGTCTTCTAGGATCATAGTTACTTTTCGTAAATTTATACAGTGTATTATTTGTACTCATAAAGAATACACCTGATGGTGTTAATGCAGGACTGAAAGGACTAACACAGTGCCCCTGAAATGGCAGTATGGAAACCTAAGGTCAATTATTTTTATATTTTCAGACTTGAATCCTTTCCATTTCAATGGCATCAAATTTCTGTTCCCTTCTTGGACATCACTACTTGAATGAACTTGAAATCCAGCCCATCTTAAATTCAATTTATTTATTTCTGCCTTCACCTCTATGCCCTGAAAACCTGTTATTCTCCTGCATGTTGGATCTTACTAGCCTCAGCAGCTGCACAATTCTCCCAAATTACAAACTTCCTCAGAGTCATCATGGATATATCTTCTTATACAAGCCCTATATCATCTTGTCTTCAAATCCTAATAGTCATTTTTCTCCCAAATATTGTCCCTCCTCTCAATCCTCTAGCTAAGGTCATATCCTTACCATAACTCTCCTGGACAATTACAACAGCCTCCTGAATGTTTCACCCTCCACGCCACATTGTGATTCTAAAAGCACAAATGTGATCATGTCACTTCCCTTGGCAAAACATCTGTTGCCCCTTGATTCTCCATTACACAGAATAGTACTTTAAACATTACAGGTTGCAAGCTATTAACAAGTAGTATATTCAAATTAGTGACTTGCACTGAACTTTTAAAAATTTAATAGAAAATAAAATAGAGTACATCACAGTTTGTAAAGGTATTGTTTTGTGAAGGTCTGCTCTGGTTATATTTATCTATAAAACATAGATGTGTTTGGGTACCGTTTTATGTAAAATGTATGTCTGCCCATGGGTTATGGTCATGAAAGTTTGAAAACCATTGGTATAAAGGATAAAGTTCAAACTTTTTCAGGGCATGGAGTTTCATTTATAATCTGCCTGGTTAAACTTCTTACCATCCTCTCTCACCAACTCTTCAGAGAAGCCTATGCTGATTTCCACTTCAGGAACTCACCATATTTCTCTTGCATGATCTTTGCTCTTATACAAACTAGTTCTTTTAAACAAAGTAGTAGTTCTCAGACTTCTGGTCTCAGGGTCCTTTTAAATTCTGAAGGAAGTATTGAATACTTCCAAAAAGCCTTTATTTATATAGACTATAGACTATACATATTGATATATAATACACTAGTAATATATGTATATATAAAATACTATAATATACAATTAAAAATGGAGAATTTAAAAATATATGCATTAATTTATTTAAAATTATAATGAACCCATTATATGTTGTCCTAAGTAATATATTTTTGTGAGAAATAACTGTATTTTCCCAAACAAATAAAATTAGAAGAGTGACATTGTTTTGCAATTTTTCAGATCTCTTTAATATTTGGCTTGATTGAAAAAAGATTCTTGTATCTGCTTCTACGATCTGTTGTGATGTGCTGTTTAGTTGAAGGATTTGAAGAAAATCCAGACTCTAACAGAGATGTAGTTGGAAAGGATTGAGTATTTTTTTTTAATTTTTTTTTAATGTTTATTTTTGAGACAGAGAGAGACAGATCATGAATGGGGGAGAGTCAGAGAGAGGGAGACACAGAATCTGAAACAGGCTCCAGGCTCTGAGCTGTCAGCACAGAGCCCGACGCGGGGCTTGAACTCACTGACCGCGAGATCATGACCTGAGCCGAAGTCGGCTGCTTAACCGACTGAGCCACCCAGGCGCCCCAGGATTGAGTATTTTAATAAACTTTTCAGATAATTGTGTATATATTCTCCTTTAATACTACACCAAAAGTCAACAAGTAGAAATTTCTTAAATATTAGTTACAATGTAGATCTGAAATCATACCAATTAAGTTTTAATAATCTATAACATTAAAATTCATGTTCTGTCTTATTTGCACTTTGGATAGATCTTTTACCCATGCATGATTTTGCAATATCATGCACTGGCCATTTGGGAAATATTGGTTCTTTGAATGTAGTGTAGATCTTCCAAATGTTTATCAATGTCATCAAATAATATTTAAAACTACATTGGTTAACATTGGCATGGATTGCATCAAATAAATCTATAAGCATTGGGAAGCTGGCAAGTTTTCCAAAATTTTAATTTTCACATAAAAGCTCTAATTTTATGATTGGCAGCTAATCTGGTGGTTGGTTGTTTTCCTTGAAATGTCATACAACTGAATCAGAGTTCTCTGGAACTGTAGCCTCACAGCATTCGATACATTAGAATTTCTATAGTTTGTCTGTGATTCTTTCAAGTAAAAAGGGGGTTCCATGAAATAAGCACAGCTCCAACATTACATCAGTGCTTTTCCTTGAAACAGCCGTTGAATTATAGGATATAGAAAAAGTGTTTTATGTGTACTTCTCCATTTCATCATATACAGTATTTAAAAGGCAATGTTTTTAGGGGCACCTGGGTGACTCAGTCAGTTGAGCATCCAACTTCAGTGCAGGTCATGATCCTATGGTTCACGGGTTCAAATCCTACATCAGCCTCTGTGCTGATAGCTCAGAGCCTGGAACCTGCTTCAGATTGTGTCTCCCTCCCTCTCTCTGCCCCTCTCCTGCTTTCTCTCTGTCTCTCTCTCTCTCAAAAATAAGTAAACATTAAAAGAAAATTTTTAAGGCAATTTTTTAAAAAATTAATAATTTTTATTCCTTTATCAAGGATATTCTTAAGCAAATCTGACTTTTTTTTTCTTTAACTGCAACAGCTTAGCATCGAAGAATATAACTACTAGTGCAGTTTAGTGCCCTTGCCTTGATTTGTGCTAAGGCACCAGCAGATTCACTACCATTACTTCTGAATCATCAGTGCAAATGTCAACATGGTGAAAAAGACAAATATTGCATTACTGTTATTATAAAAATAATTTTGACCACATGAGTCTATCATGTGGGCCCTCTGCAAAGGTATTGCTGACTCCCAGGGGAACATGGTCCACATTTTGGGAACTGCTGACTTGAAATCTTCCCTAAGCTCATTTTCTGCTTGGAAAATTTATATTCAAATCTTAAGATCAAGCTCAAAAGTCATGTATGTTTTTTTTAGATTAAAATAAATTTAATTTAATTTAATTTAATTCAATTAATTTATTTACTTATTTTTTTGTGAAGCCTTCCAAAGTACCCCAGGGTAACTTGTCACTTTTCTGGGTTCCTGTGACAGCCTGTGTCATATTTACCTTTGTCCATGAAGTCTTACTGGTAGGTGTGGAGTCTTATTTCTTCACCATCCTACAATCACTGGTGGACCTCAGGATTTATTAATGAGCAGCAAGCATGTTCACCCAGTTA
The DNA here is from genome assembly GCF_018350155.1 of Leopardus geoffroyi. NCBI lineage: Eukaryota > Metazoa > Chordata > Mammalia > Carnivora > Felidae > Leopardus > Leopardus geoffroyi. The sequence continues at coordinate 55,097,193 of NC_059338.1, read as the reverse complement.
CATATATTAGTTTTTGTCACACATGCACACACTACACACACACACACACACACACACACACACACACACACACACACACACTTTATTGGTTTTGTTTTTATAGGGAACCCTGACTGATGTAACTGACTCAATCACATTTTTGCCAAGCTTATGCTCATAGAAGTCATAATAATGTAAGATTTTCATATCACCATATAGGTTTCAAAGCACCTGCACATTTGTGCCTAATTAACTGTTTCTCTAGAAGTACTCAGAAGCAATGAGCACTACGGATCCATGGGGAAAAGAAAATATGTTGAACTACATAGATCCTGGTAGAAAGGAAGTAACTGGTGGGAGAAATAACCAGGAGAGAAGGCCCTATTATGAGATGAGTTGTGTCCCTCCCAACCCCACCAAAATCTTGAAGCCCTAGCCCTCAGTAACTCCAAGTGTGACTATATATGAATATAGGGTCTTTAAAGAGGTGATTAATTTAAAATGAGGCCATTAGGGCAGACCCTAATCCAATACAAGTGTTGTCTTTATAAGAAGAGGAAATTTGAACATACAAAGGTACACTAGGGATACATGCAGAGGAAAGACCATGTGAGGACACAGAGAGAAGGTGGCCATCTGCAAGTCAAGGAAAGAGCCTCAGGAGAAATCAAACCTGATGATACCTTGATCTTGAACTTGGACTCCAGAACTGCGAGAAAATGAATTTCTATTATTTGAAGCACCCAGTCTGTGGTATTTTGTTATGGCAGCTCTGGCAAACTAATACAGGTACCAAGGGTGAGCAGTGATGACTTTTCAACTCTGCCTGGGGCTGGACATGATTGTGGTACATTAGACATTTCTGTTCATCCAGAAGCCAAAGCAGTGGATCTGAAGAACTGCCTTGGATATGCTGGACTCATTCATCTTTTACTGGCTTAAGAGAGGCCAGTGTATTGTTGCTATTTGCATTAAAGCAAGGAGGAGACTCTGACACCCCTTTCAAGAGCCCCACAGTAGCCTAATGCTATATTTGCAGTGCTCTTGCCTGAGTCCTTGCTTGAAATTCCAGAAAAGTCTTGCCATCTTAGGCAACAGCATCTCATACAGCCTAGTGATTTTTTTCATCCTAATGTTTCTAAGGCTGTTTTTCATCACCTGGAAAATGCATTTACTGAAGTCTGTTTTAAATAGCTAAATAGATTTATGAAATAACGTTTTTTAAAATGTTACTAATCATGAGATGGTATATGACACAACCATCAAAAATGCACTAGTAAGACTACTTATTTGTCTGATGCTTTGCAGTTTTAATAATAATTATATAATAATAATAATATTAATATTGTAGCTAACACTTATATAGTATTTACCATGCACCAAACACCATTCTGAGCTCTTTACAGATGCTACCTTAGAAGTATTTTGACATAGACTATCTCATTTGGCTCTTGTAATAAAGCTCTGAGTTAGGCAACAAGGTATATTATTACCATTTTGTAAATGAAAAAATTGAAACTTAGGGAAGTTCAGTGATTTTCTCAAGGTCACCCTGCTGATAAATGGCAAAGTTTGAAGCATAACCCAATTCTTCAATTCCTAAATTAGTGCTTTTTTCAAAACCACCTCTCTTGTAAATGGCATAAAATATTTTACGTTGTATTATATATATATATATATAATGTAATATTTATGTAAAATATATGTAAATATTTTACACTGTATTTTATATTACAATGTAAAATATTTATATTATGGGCAAGCAAGCATGCTTTTCTTTGCCTGTTTAGATTCCAAACAAATAAATGTAAGAATCAGTAAGATAGGGAAAATGACAGTTGCCTCCCTAAAGGACCACTGACTTTTAGCCCCTTGCAGGAATGATTGGAATTGAAGAATGGAGTCCAAGAAGCACCTGTTTCTCACACCAGGAGCTGTATGGATTGGAGAACAGAGTAAAATTGAGCTGGAACTTAAGCAAAAAGGGAATATTAAGCCACTATAAAAATAACAAAGTTTTAAAGTTGCATCTGAGCAAATCAGGAAGCTGTAAAGGGAACCATGATATAACATGAAACAAAAAGAAAAGGAAAACTTTTTCTTTCATGTATTTATTTCATTGGTAAGATGAATTCGATTTATAGGAGGCACAAAATGTGCCCCTCTCCCTCCTCCCCGCAAAGTTATATTTTTGAGACAGAAGAAGGAGGGTAATATATGTCTATGGAAAATGTTTGGCTGTAGCATACATCAATATGTCCTTTCATATATAAACTATGTCAGTTTCTATACTCGGATTTCATTCCTAGACACAGGAAAAACCCCTCATGAGGAAAGAGTTTAAATCTAAACACGACAGAGAAATAAGTGGTTAAAGAGGGCTTGTTAAATCCAGTGATTTCCTCCCTTAAGGCATAACTCCCGAGCAAATTTAAGATTGCTCATATAGCAAAAGGGCAGTAAAGAGGGATACATCTCATTGTTTATTTCTAAAAATTAGAAAATACTATCATAATATCCTTTGGTGATTTCAGTATCTGGGATGGGATAGACTCTACCCTGCACGTAAAGACACTTAGGAAACAAATTTGTATTATTGCTTAACCAAAACCATGATTAACTAATTAAAGCTGCAGACAAAAAAAGACGGGGGGGGGGGCACTTTTCTGATTATCGTCACTCTATAATTACTAGTATTTTCCATAACCTAGGCAACTCGGCTGTCTAAGAAACAAAATCCAGCTGAAACTGAACCTTCAAAAGTTTTCCTTCTACAGTTTTTTTCAAGGCCCAGAGCAGGATCTCTGTCATACTAAAGTTCCTCCTGGATGTCTGGAAAAAGTCTTAGAGTCTGGGAGACATTCCAAAATATGTGTAGTGACCATTGCCACAGGCGCGAACTGCTTAATGCATTTTGCAGAAATCTCCACCACAATGCAACTGATTACTGTCTGAAGGGATTTTTTTTTTCCTTTTTCAAAATAGCAAGCCGCTAAAATATGCTTTTTTATATTTTATTACATCCTTAAGTATCTCATGTGGACTGAATATGACTGGAGGAGAAAGTTGCTGCTCTGAGTTTGACACACAATGTCCAGTTTAAACAATTTTTTTTTTTAAATTGATGGGTTAGGTGACTGAAAAAAGGAAAAACTCTGGACCTATGGAGACTACACATACAAAGTTATATACTCATTACTGAAACTTGAGTTTCTGTCCAATTCTGTCTATTTCAGTAGATACTGAAATAAGGTCAGAGGATTAACGTGAAAAAAGGGCTTTTTAACGAACAGGTGGAAATTGAAAAGAAAATGGAATCTGGAGTTTTATGAGTGTCTCTGCCTTATGGGGATGGTATTTTTGAGGCTAGGGACGGGGGTTGGAGGACTTGTAGTAATATTTCTACATAATTGAGATCAAATTGTTCGCATTCTTTAATTCTGTTTATTCGTTGTAGTGAAGCAAAGGAATGAACTTGTAGTTAACAAGCAGCGGTTTGGTTTTGGTTCATCTCATGCAAACAATTGCAGTAGGGTTCTTGCCAGGCTGTTTCTAATGTCACATAGAAAAAGTCTGATGAATCAGAGAAGGGAAAGTTCAGGGAAGATACTGTAATCATAATAAAGAAAGGACAGAAGGGACATCACTTACGAGATTTCTACTTCTTGTTCTCATGGCAGTTTCTGTATTCTTGCTTGAAGGTGAAAGGTTGCTCTGATCCTGATATCAATCCTATCTCATCCTGACAGCAAACTGAGGCTAGTCACTATGCTGGAAGATTTCTTGCTGACAGTGATTCATGTGAGCCAATTTTCAGAGGTTCTTAAATAGAAGCCAGTGTGTGTCTTTTTCTGTTGCATAGTCACTGAAGATATTTCGTATGATATAAAGTAGCTTTGCGAAAAAATTTATTTGCGCCATATATTTGAACAAGGCCCACCTCAGAAGTTATCTAGTCATTCACAGGCATCACATTTTGAGCATTTCATGTTTCATGTATATGTGTGGTGAAATTCCTATTCTTGTGGTACACAGGTTACCACAGGAGGAGGTGTGAGATGCTATTTAAGAAGCCCAAACCTTTTACTTTGTATTGTCATGGGAGACTGAAAAAGAAACAGTAGACTTGTGGATTTAACTTATGTATGGTCTTAGGAATTATTTATTAACATCATAAATTACATAAGAGGGGATAATAAAATGATTCTAGGAACAGGAAAGTAAAGGACAGACAGATCGGTCCTGATGGAGAGAGAGCATACTCACTTCTTTACCTTCTGATGGGTTTATACCTCATCTGTGCATCCAAGCCTCCTTCCATATGAAATCATAACATTTTTTGCTTTGGAACAAAACCTAGAGACCACATAGTCAAACATCTTTTCTGGTAGATAAAGGAAACAAAAGTCTAGAAAAGTTAGCTAGGTTGCTCCAGGTCAAATAACTGTTTGGAGGAAGAAAATCTGAATCTCAAGAAGTTGGTTTTGCCGCCTACCAAGGCCAATGTTCTTTTCTCTTTTCCCACACAGTGTCCCTTCACCTAGCTCTTCTTCCCCTGAACGACAAGAGAGCAAAAGCTGATGACTCAACGGTCAACCAGGCAGGACACTGTTCACTTGTAGAGGCAGCCCGTTGCGTACAAAATAGCTATGCTTCAGGCCAACAGAACTAGAAATGGCAGGCTAGTCCTGGTTCAGTCTATACCTGCTCCAGTATTGCTTTTTGTAGAAACCACTTTGACTTGGTGAATTAAAAGGCATCATTAGATGAGGGCACAAGGAGGGGGGCTTTTGGGGTGCTTGATGATGACGTTTCTCCATCTGGTGCTGGTTACCTGGGAATGTCGAGTTTGTGAAGATTCTGTGAGCTGTGCATTTTGGGATACTTCAGAAAAGTTTTAAAATTTTTACAGAACAATTAAAAATTCATTGTTAAGGAAAGCATGTTGGCATCAAAGAAATTAAGTACCTCTAGGAATTATTTTGCAAGTTTATTTTTAAAATTTAAAACAAACTATTAAACAAAAACTGTCATTGTTTGGCATGACCAGAGTTTTTATTGTAAAGCAAATTTAATCTCCTCCTTTAGGTAGAAAGTTTTTCTGGATCCTGGGTCTTTTCCTTCACATTGCGTAACTACTTAAAAGAGTCCTTTAAAAAAAAAAGACTATGAGATGGAGCACCTGTGTGGCTCAGTCAGTTAACGTCTGACTTTGGCTCAGGTCATGATCTCACAGTTTGTGAGTTCGAGTCCTGCTTGGGGCTCTGTGCTGACAGCTCAGAACCTGGAGCATGCTTCTGATTCTGTGTCTCCCTGTCTCTCTCTGCCCCTCCCCTGCTGGTGCTCTCTCTCTTTCTCTCAAAAATAAGTAAACATTAAACAAAAATTTTTAAAAAACAAAGGCTATTGGATGCTTACCATGTCTTCACGCTATGGGAATTATTCTAAATTAGAGTTAAAGCTTTTCTTCATTCGAATTTGTAATGGTCTTCATTTGAAGTTGTAAAAGAGCATATTCAGTAACTGCTTTATATGGTTGGTACATGTGATTGTGTGTGTGTGTGTGTGTGTGTGTGTGTGTGTGTGTGTGTATACATTTGCCCAAGGGGTTAAGTTCCATTTATAAAAAAGAAACATTTATTGACAGGAATTAATCATCTTTCTCTAATTTGACCTTGAGCACCTCTGAGTAACTTTAACCTCTGAATTTAGAGACCAAGAAGATAAACTTTCAGCTTCAGATATAGTCTGATGAGATGAAGCCTTTGTCTGTCACCATGGTTATACTCAGATTTCAAGTCCAGGCTAAGCCAACTTTCCCATCTAAATATTTTCCGTCTGTAATTAGATATGTAATTAGATATAGCAGTGGATTCTAAAGATGACATTAAAATGTCATTTCACTATTAAAAAGCCATAATTTATTTTTTTTTTCATCAGCTCATTTCCAAGATTCACAAGAATCTCACTTTATTAACCGAGGTGACACATCTATGATTATTTGTTCCAACAGAAATGGACTCCTTCTAAGAAAAACAATGTTTGGATTAGGATTGCAGTCTGTAAGCACTCTCGCCCGTATGGTGATACGTCTAGATGTTCTGACGCCAGCATCCTTACACCCATTCTTGAAACATCACCACTGAAATATGGAGAGGGGGAGATTTATTTCTAAGCTTGAGAGCTTCCACTGACCCTTCCTTTGCTGCTGCTACTCTGTCTTACAGGAGCAGCGGTGCTGAATATCCGCAGCCAGTGTGATTGGTAGGAAACCACGTGTTTGGTGCGGTTGGGGCCTGCCAACCAATGGTGCACAGTCCTTTACTCTCTGAGATATTTGAAAGCTCTGGTGGCTCCTGGGTGTAGAAGCCAGTGCAGGTTCAATAGGACAGAGCTTTAAATATGCTGGAGACCTCATTCTATGACAGAGGAGTTGCCTGATTGAATCTGGGCTTCACGCTTTATTTTCCTCTGCTTCCTGCCTATTACACATTTTGTTTTCATTCTTTCTTTTCCTTCTCCTGACTAATTTTGTTTCGGAAAATTCAATTCAATTATTTTAGAATATACTGTATACCCAGCAGTATTCTATTCTTCCCTTGCTTTTTTCCCCCATAGCCTATCAATCAAACTTTATTCTGTTGCTGACTCTTCCTTGAGAAAAATTCTGAGGGAAAGAAACAACTGTTTTTAAAAGAAATTGTGAGGTGGTGTCGGTGCGGGGATGGGGGATGAGCTCACAGTACTGAGTTTGGAAAAATACACAAACTACCTGTCTTCAGATGAGTTTTTTTGTCATATTTTAAACTAGAATAGTCAACAGCTATATATTGCTTGAACTATAATAAGGTAGTTATTTAGTGAATAGTATTTTATATTTGTTCAGCATCTTTTAGGTATTGGGCTGGGGAAAATCTCTAGAGTATTTTTATTATGCCCGAGACACATTGTGAACTATAATTGTAACATCTGGTTGTCTGCTTGATTGAAATTGAAATGATTCCTTTATGTTTGAGGGCATCATAGGTATCCTTTAACCTCTGAAAGTTTCTTTGTATTCTGTAGACACAATCACAGTGGCATACCATTACAGAGGTCCTTAGTGAAAAATCAAGTAGGAGGAGGGTAAAAAAAAAAAAAAAAAAAAAAAAAAAAAAAGGACAATGGCATTTGGGGCCAGCTCTTACTTAAGAGAGCAATTAAAAAGAGAACAGTGGTATAGCCCAATCAGAATTAAATAGCAAGATTGATAGAAGATAAATAATTGGATATTTTGGCTTTGGATTAAGTACATGAAAAAGTTTAAAAAGTGAGAGAACTGAATTTTGTTACTCTTGTAATATTTATTAATCTCAATAAGGGTAAGGAGGACTGAGCAATTGATGTAAACTTTGCTTTCATTATAACAAGCTGAAGAACACAAATTTCAGCAAATTTTTGTTGGCAAAACCTGATTTGCACTAATACGAAGTTATTTCTAATCTTTATATATTCCACGTAATGTGACTGTTTGCATAATTAACTGTGGAAACACTCATGTGTGGGTTTGCAGCCTATAATGTATACGCAATTTTACTTTTGTGAATTCTGAAAAAAATCAATTCTGAGACATATGTGCTTCCGAGGACTTCTAGAATTGTGAGCTTGCACAACCCTCAACCACTGGGAGAACTATAAGGGAGATTATGAGTGAGCTAAAGCCTCCTTTAATAAGAAGAGTTGGTACCTAGTTTGTAAAGTTTGTAAAGTGGTTAAATCAAGAGGTAAAACTCTAAGCATATTATATAGGGTTATGCACCAGAAGATCTATGTTAGAAATTCAAAGAAATTTTTTCTTCAAGTGGAGAGGGATGTGGTTTTCATCACATGCTCTTCAAAACTCTTTGAACTGTTATCACATGCATATATTACTCTGGTTTAAATAAACTAAATTAATTATTTCAACAAACTTCCTTTGAGTTTACAGTGTGCTAGGTATTGTATATGGAAATATAAAAATTAAAACCTTTATGAATTGTAATATAGAAAATAGACTGTGAACAACAAACCATAATGCAAGAAAAAAGTGATAATTCATCTATTCAAGTAGAGAATAGAGTGTCTACTCTTTTCTAGAACTAAGAGAGAGCATAAGTAGATGTAAATGACTGTGTGTGTCTATGTGTATATGGAGGTGATGGGCCTCAAATGAGAAAAATCCTCTCACAGTGGTGCTGTCTCTGGTCAAAACCCAATGGCCTCAATCCAAGGGAAATAAGAGGGAGATAGGAATGGAGGCAAAGATACAGAAGAGTTCATAACAGAACACTTTTCTGTGCCTTCCCTGTTGTTAGGGAAAACCAACCTGCAGCTCCTTAATTTTGGCCTATTTTCCCTGGCAAAGAGGAAGCTGTTCAGATAGTTTTGTTTTGGTTTTTGTTCTTTTTTTTTTTTTTTTTTTCCTAGGGGGTAAGGGTAGAGGGGGAAGAAGGTACATTTTATGTGAAAACCTATGTCTTAATCTTACTCTCGAAATAGAAGACCCTGAGAAAATACACATGAGCCAGAAATTTTTTCTAGAAATTCAGCATAAAGTTAACTTTTTCTAGATTACAAATTAGATGTATGGAGTAAGTAGAACATGGCTCATCTGACCAGGATCCTAAAGTAGATGGGCTAACTAAATCTCACAGGTGGTCTTTAAGGATATCCCTAAACCCAGAATTCATTGCACTAATCCAGCCTAATTATTTTAAGGGCGTGAACAAATATGATGAGGTCATTGAAGAGAAAGGATTGTTTGCTTCCATACTCATCTTGGCAGCTGTAGCAGCTGTGGTAACTCTTCAAATACCCAGATTATAGGTTAAACCCTAAAGTTGAGCCTTTGAGTTTTAGGACTAGATAGAAGTTTCTTGAAATACCCAGTTGGCAGCAGAAATGATGTCATAGGAGCTGTATGCAAAATGATGACAATGGGGAGTAATCAGATACATTGTGAATAAATGCAATATACAAAGACTTACTAGGAAAAAAAAATAGAGAATGAAGAGAACTCTCCAAAGAGAGCTCAACAAGAGAAGTTGGTATAGAGTTAAGAGTGCACATGGGAAAGGCAGTGAGGCCTCTGACAGGTGGCAGGGGAAGTACGTTGACAGATGAGCTTTACATTTCTTGAAAACTTTGTCTTTATCTCAGAGTTCACAGAGATGGATGGGAAAGGAACAGATGTCAGAAACAGCAGTGCTTCTCAGGGAAGATTAAATGGTAGAGGAAATGGAGATCGCATTACCAAATAAGACGAGAAAGGAAAGTAGTATGTCTAAGTGGGACTGGATGGAATGGCCAGGTGGAATTTGGATCTGAAGTTTGAGGAGATATCATATTAAAACATCAAGCTATCACAGTATAGCTGGTTGAGATTCCATTAATTGATGACAATGATGGATGTTTCCTTTATTTGTTATTAAACTAGTGCCATAGGGAAGACAAAAATGAACATTTTAATTTTGGGATATGTGATCGGTCCATTCCAGGATTTTGGTGAGAAATTGAGAGTATTGTTAGAAAAATAGAAAGAAAAATAGAAAGAACTAGGATTTAGAAAGATTTGGGTGTATGTGAAAGATGGTTGGATTACATGATGTTACTTTTCATCCATTTTTTCTCTCCCTCCCTCCACTTCTCTTTTCTCCCTTTATTTCAGCATCTTTTCTCTTTGTTGGGACATGTGGAAGTGTGGGAACTCACAAGCAGTATTTACTGTTAAGGATATTGCCCCATTAGTCTGAGTACTTATTCACTAATAAAACATTTATATGAAAAATGTAATTTGAAAAAAAAAAGTAATTGTTTAGATTTCTGGTTCACATATTAAAGATCTTTTCAGCTGAAAGAACCTAAGGCTGGAGTTTAGAAGGCCTGAGTTTTAGCTCCAGCCTACTCGTAATTAGCACTCTGACATGAGGCAAGTCATATGCTCTCCTCTACCTCAGTTTCTTCAGCTGTAGAGAGGACATTAGATCATATCAAGAATGAATGTTCTTGGTGGTTGTCTTAAGTGGTGATTCTAATTAAAGCACACGGCATTTACTATAGTAACAGGAAGAGAAGGGATGGTTCCAAGACAGAAAATCACTTTGGTAGAGCACTTCCTACATGTTTATTCATTCATTCTACTAACGCTGATTACACGTCTACTGTGATTTCCTGTGTCTGGAAATGCTTTTCTTTCAGGTATCGACATTGCTCATTTCCTTGTGCCCTTTAGGTCTTCACTCGATCATCTTTTTATCAGGTTTTTTGTCTTCCCCCCCCCCTTTTTTTTTAATGTTTTATTTATTCTTGAGAGAAAGAGAGACAGAGCATGAGTGAGGGAGGGGCACAGCGAGAGAGGGACACAGAATCCGAAGCAGACTCCAGGCTCTGCGCTGTCAGCACAGAGCCCAATGTGGGCCTCGAACTCAACAAACCGTTAGATCATGACCTGAGCCGAAGTCAGACGCTCAACCGACTGAGCCACCCAGGCGCCCCTGTCTTCCCTTTTTAAAATTGTGCTCGCTCTCTCTCTCTCTCTCTCTCTCTGTCACTCAACCTCACTCTCTCTCTCCCTGGAATTCTCTATTCTCCATTTCCTGCTTTATTTCTCTCCATAACAGTCATTATTTTCTAATACTCTAAAAATTTTACTTATTTATTTACCTTGAAGGGTGCTTGGTAAATAGATCTAGGCTAACAAAGTATTTCCTACTAGAAGTCCTCAACGTGCATGCTAGGAAGAATATCAGTTGTTTAGAATTACACTTTCAACATACTGGAAGATTATTTGAAGACATTTAATCTCTTTCCTATATCTTATATATCTCTTCACTTTGCCTAGAAAATACTTTCTTTAGAGAATAAATCAAAAGTAAACTTTTCCTTGGCCCTTTATTAATGTTGTTCCATTATACTATGTGTTATTTTCCACTAATTTAACAAACTCCATTTTCTTTGGAACTTCTAAGAGAAAAACAGATTTAAATACAACTTATTTATTTTGTTATTTATATTCTCCACTTAGAAAGTAAGGCGAGGCAAGAATTTTGTTTTGTTCAGTGTTGTATACTTAACACATAAAATAGGCCTTATCACATATTTGGCCCTCAATCAAGCTCAATTATTTATTTACTTATTTATTTGTTCATATTTTTTAGAGAGAGTATGTGAGCAGGGGGGAGGGGCAGAGGGAGAGAGAAAGAGAGAGAGAGAGAGAGAGAGAGAGAGAGAGAGAGAAATCTCAAGCAGGCTCCATGCTCAGCATGGACCCCAACGTAGGACTCAGTCCCACTACCCTGGGATCATGACCCGAGCCAAAGTCAAGAATCGAATGCTCAACCAACTAAGCCACCCAGGTGCCCCAAAACTCAATTCTTAATCATCAAGTAGCTGAGGGATTCTAGTCTGGTTGTGAGTGTATTGTCGATGTGGGAATGGATAAGGAGACTGGGAAAGTCAGAAGTGGTAATGGATCCATGACCACAATTTTCAAGTGTTTTGAGCAATGTGTTGCTTCAGATGAAAATACATAGAAGCCTCATATGAAAAGAATAAAGCTCAGACCTAATGCGCATATAGTAGGTGAAAAGAACATGGCTAAGCCTGCTTTTTTCCTGCATCTTCAAGATAGTCCCTGAAGAGACTCTACACAGATTTTCTCAAATTTACCTACTCTCACAAATTACTTGGGACACTTATTAAAAATACAGATTCCCTGGCTTCTTACCTGGGAAAGAATGAGAATCTAGTAGGTAGTTAGTGAAGGGACAGAGGTTTGTAAAAAAGGAAATTGACAATAGATATTAAGGAAGGGTAAGGATTTGGAAGGCACAGTAGAGAGATAGGTTAGCAAAAGGTCAGCAGGGTCTAGTGAGTAAAGTAATTTTAATGGTAGTCAGTCACTTACACTTGTCTCCCACATGAGAAGAAAAACTTGGAATTTGGTTTGGGCTGAGAATCAGATATGTTTAAAAAGAGAAAAACAAAGCCATATTTAGGGTTTTGTTTTGTTGAATTTTATTATTGACAATGGCGCCAAAGAACCAACATATAACCACTTGAACTAAATAGAACATTAACAGAGTTCTAAACATTCAAACATGTGATGGGGAGAAAATTCCACTCGTCAAAGATCTCAGAAGAGACATAACTCGCTCATTCATTAAGCACTAGTAAACAAACAAAATCTAGAAAAAGACCTATTCATATTCTGTGGAGGGTTTTTTTTCATATTAAGTATCAATTTCTTTTTCTAACAGCCAGAGTATAATCAAATTATCTAATTTAAATTGTGTCTCTCCACACACCTCTTCAGGCCACACTGTATACCTATTCTTTTGTGAAAAATTACCAGATATTCTATAATTTTAACCCATTAATTCTTACAGTTCTTTGTATTCATTGAAATCTAACTTTCTGGGGCACCTAGGTGGCTCAGTTGGTTGAGCATCCAACTCTTGATTTCAGCTCAGGTCATGATCTCACCATTTGTGAGTTCGAGTTCCACACGCCCTCTCTCTTTCTTTCTCAAAAATAAATAAACATTTTTTAAAAAATCTAACTTTCCTCTAAGAAAACCATATCTCAAATAGAGAACACTCTTTTCCCCATTACCCTAGCTCCTTTTGGATGTCTCAGATTCCTCAGTATCAGAATACCCAAAATGGAATTCACAGTTTCTCTGAACCTATGAATCATCTCTGTCTATTGTTCCCTATCTCAGTGAATATCATCTCCATGTCCAATCCATCACTAAATCCCCGTTAGTTTTACCTGTAGATAGTTTTCAGAAATGCATGCTCTTCTCCTTCTACTTTCTAACTACCTTAGTCCAAGCTCCCAGTTGTCTTCTTCCTTGACTCTAGAAATTGCTTCCTACCTGTTCTACCATGTACATCTGGCCATTCTCCAAGTTCTTGGAAGTCTGCTCTAGGTGTCGCTCCCTTAATCACTTGCTTGATATTTCCACTGCCATCATCCTATTTCATCGCCTTTTTATCAGGACAGTGAAGCACCCAGCATCCTAGTTCCCTTCTCGGTTTTTAGTGTCTGCCTCCTTCTGTTTACACTGTGTTCTAATACCAGCTTAATCTTAATAAAACATACATGTTCACCAACTGTCACATTGCGTATTGAGTTAATTCCAAACTTCTTCATCTAGCATTCTCTTAACTAGAAATTACCATGTCCTCATACTTATGCCTATCAAAATCCTGCTCACCTTTTAAGACTCTGAAAACATTTCCCGACATCCCTTCCACCGATGAGGCACTTCTTTCCTTTGAAGTCACATAGCTCTGATGCTCTTCCCAGAGAGTCTAGATTTGAGAGCAGGGTCGGTCTTTCTATCACCAGATACACCTTGCACTGTCCATTGCATATAGTAAAAACTCAATATGTTTAATGAATTTTAGTTTATTTTAATTGAGTGGTTTTTTAGACTCTGAGTCTCTGAAAAGAGCTAGATTACTTTATTCATTTTAGTATTCTGGAGTTCCATAATAATCAGATGGAAAACACCCTGCATTTGAAAGCATAGCTGCACTCTATTTGTTTTATTTCAAAGTGAGCCAGGTCCTTTTACCACCAGAGAGGAAGAAAGGGGATTAAGCTGAAATTAATGTTTTGATGAAGATGAGGCAGATGGTAAATTGACCCGAGGGAAGCAAAAAAAAAAAAAAAATCAACTTGCCACATGTTAGCAACAGAGGCTCTTCATGATTGATGTTCAGTGACTTGGAAATTCTCTTCAGGGCAAACTGCATTTTCACTGCTTACTTATATACATTGTGAAGGATAGATTAATTTCAAAACAAGAACTTAAAGCTATAAGGAACCTCAGACATCAGCTTTAGTTTGTGGTTTTCAAACTTTTCTCTCTTCTTTTTTGTTTCTAAGCATCATAACTCTTTATTCAATCAAAATCTTCCTTGAAATCCCATTAGATAAAATGAAGAAAAATGGAGTTGTTTTAGTGAAAGCAGGGTGGGAGCCCAGGATCCAGCCCTCTTGCCTTGGGGCCCTCCAGCTTCTGTGGACCCCTGAAACACACCCGGAAAAGCCCTAGAATGCTGGTGACCTAAGTTTGAAAACCGAGGATCACATCTTACCTTTAGTTTCTTACATGAATAAACATAACATGCCCAGAATTATAGTACTGGCCAGTGACGGAGCCAGAACTAGAACCTGGGTTTCTTGCCGTCTAGTCTAGTGTTCTCCTCCCATTATATATATCATGCCATTTTCTTTGGTTTCACATACCTCCTTCTAGTCACCTCAGCTTAGTGTTTCTTTTTCTCTAGTGCATCACGTTATGAACAAAAAGGCTTTCTGAACTTCTTTGAGTGTTTTGATAGCTTCTACTCTCAACTCTGTAACTAGCAACTATTACTAAATGGCCATATCACTGTATTTTCACATAAAAATGCATTAACAAGTTGGTAGTATGTTGACTGGCAATTCTAAGAATTGCCACATTTAGGGAACCTTGGGATAATAAAGGTAAATAAGTGTAAAGGGCTAAGAAATCTATTTTGAAGCCTAAATATAGAGGTTTAAAAAGAGGGGAGATATATAGGACTTGTACAGGAGAATCAAATGGAACTTAGAAAAAGCCTTATTAGCTTTTCATTTCTCAAAATGAAAAATACTTCATTTTTTAGGTTTGTTTTCATTGCAGTAAGAACACCTAACATTAGATCTAGCCTTTTTACACATTTTATGAGTACAATATTGTTAACTCTAGGCACAACGTTGTATAGCAGATCTCTAGAATTTATTCATCTTGTATAATGTCTATTGATTAGCAATTTCCATATCCTTCGCTGCCCAACCTCTGGCACTGATCATTTTACCCTAATTCTATGACTTGGACTATTTTACATTCCTTATATAGGTGGATCCAGTAATCCCTTTTCTGGGTGTGTATCCAAAAGAATTGAAGTCAAGATGTCAAAGAGATATTAGCACCCCAATATTTATTGAGTTACTATTCACAATAGCCAAGATGTGGAAATAACCTAAATGTCCATTGACATATAAATGGAAAAGAAAATGTGGTATACATACAATGCAATGTTATTCAGCCTTAAAAAATAAGGAAATCCAGTATCCAATATCATGGATGAGCTTGAATATATTATGCTAAGTGAAATAGAGGGACAGATAGTGGATGACTACACCTATATGAGGCACCTAATTTCTTCATTTGAAGAACAATTTTGTGTAAAAAGTTAAAGAATAGGAAGTTTTTTAAAAATCCAATATCTCACTTTTAAGAAAAAACCACTGTTAACCCTTCCTTTAGATATCTCTCTTTTGAATGTAAAATATATGAATTTTATATCATTTAATATGAATATAATTATATTATGCATGCTATTCTACAACTTGATTCTTTCAATCAAGAAAAACCTTAGTCCTTTTTTCACTGAATTTAGATGTGTCCCTTTATTTCATAGACACACTGTTCTTTTGTATGGATTTATCATACACACTCATTTTTAAACTGTGATGAATAATAAGTTCATAATATTGGGAGGATTAAATGACTAAATATATGACAAAATGCTTAGAAAAACAAGCACCCGATAAATATTAGCTATTACTAATAGGTACCATAACTTTTTAGTCTTCAGTTGATGGACAGTTCAGTTTTTCAACAATAATGAAGCAAGTAACATTTCATACATGTACACTTGTGCAAGTATTTTTTTAGGCTGTATTCCTAAAAAAGGAAATGGAATTACTTTAGTCAAAGGTTGGACATATTTAAAATTTTGATATTTTAAAATTTGATATTTTCACATTCCCCAACTCTGTGCTGATTAACATTCCAATCAAGAATGTATAAAATATCTATTTCTCCATATATGATCAATATGGGATACTGATGTGCAAATATTCACACACATGCAATTTGAGTGTGCATTCCTTTTGATTATTAGTGAAGTTTGCTGTCTTATGTTTTATTGTCTCTTATTATCTGAGAACTGCTAAAACTACACTTCTCTATTAGTGTTGATTTGTATTTTTAAGCAGAGTTTCAAAAAGCCCTCTAGATATTATGGTTATTAACGTTTAGCATGTATTCTGCTAGCAGTTTTTCTCCACTTGCCATCTGTTTCCCAGTTTTTTTTTTGTTTTTTTTTTTGTTTGTTTTTTTAATATTTTTTTTTTCAACGTTTATTTATTTTTGGGACAGAGAGAGACAGAGCATGAACGGGGGAGGGGCAGAGAGAGAGGGAGACACAGAATCGGAAACAGGCTCCAGGCTCTGAGCCATCAGCCCAGAGCCTGACGCGGGGCTCGAACTCCCGGACCGCGAGATCGTGACCTGGCTGAAGTCGGACGCTTAACCGACTGCGCCACCCAGGCGCCCCTGTTTCCCAGTTTTGTCCGTTATTTTGTTGTGAAGCATCTCATATCCATGAGATTTTTTTAGCTGTAAGTTTTTATGTGAAATGTCAAAAGTTTTTTTTTTAACTCCAATATTACCAAAACTATCACCTAAATTATACTTTGGGATTTTGAGTTTTGACCCACCTAAAATCGATTTTGGCAGGGTGGGGAGGGATGGAAGCCAATTCTCCTAAAATTATTTATTCAAAAGTGTGATTTGTAATGCTACCTTTATCACAAACTAAATTCTCATTTTTTGTTTCATTATTTCTATGCTGTTTTCTATTCATCAGATCTGTCAGTGGACTTTTACAACAGGCTTCTGATGTGTCATTTTTATATTACATTTAAATTTTTTAATCTTTCTGATTACATAGGTCATTGTGGTGTTTTTTCTTTTTTAGAATTTTCTTGGCTACTCTCACCTGCTTGTTCTGTTAAATAAAATTTAGGATTATTTTGTTGTTACCTCTCATAAAATTTTATTGAAAATTTTCCCTGAGATTATATTATAGTCATTTAATCTTAGGAGAATATACAGCTTTAAAGAGTGGGTTTCTTATTCAAGATCTGTTTCTCAGTTTAGCTTTGTCCTTAGCCTAATTTTATAAATTTATTCATATAGGCACTGCACATTTCCTGTTAGTTTATTCCCAAGTATTTTCTATTGAATCCCCTAAATTCATTTAATGATTGATTTGGAGTACAATCCCATAACTTGAGCGTGCAATGTGAGTATAAATTTTGAATATTTCCCGTCAACAGCTGTCACTGAAGATCTCTCCCTTTGCCAATAGCTGATATGGAGCACAGTTTTTAAACACAGCTCAAACTGTACCTCAGAATCCTTTAAAATACAGACCATCTCTGAATAACATCTCTCACCTTTATGCAGTTTCCATAAAAAGCTTGTTTGGCCAAGATTTTACTATAAATTACTCAAAGAGCAAGTTTTTTTGTTTTTTTTTTTTCTTAACCTAAAGAAGGGAATCACTTAATTTGAAGTCTAGGAGTATACAAACTCACCGGGGTTAATAAATACTCCAAATTCAAACAACCATTATGCTTAATTCTCATTCATTCAGCAAACAATTATTGAGCCCTATTATGTTCAAAGTTCTAGAAGTAGACACATTTCCCTATTCACCAGTGACTTATTATCTATAGGAAAGATATGTTTGAATAATTGAAATACATGTTCTAAAACAAATCTGACAAAAGCAGTAAAAGCTCACAATCAAATGGCAATTAAACACCTAATGAGCGTGTGTGTGTGTGTGTGTGTGTGTGTATCTGTCTGTCCGTCTGTCTGTCTGTGTCAACCTGCATCAGTAACACTCTTTTGTAATGAATAGCACAGCTACACAGAAATATGTCTGGCTAAGGCAGGTTTCTATAAGGTGTGATTGTTAACTCTTCTGTCTATGTACAAAAATGTTGTCAGTAATAATCAGGTTACGCCTATGATATTTATTAAGTTCTAACTCTAGCACTAACTTTTGGAGTTTTAAAACTTAAGTGATTAATGAAAATATTATAGGAGAATGATTGAGTCCATGGTATGGAATAAGAAATATATCCTTTTTTATTACATACACATATATGTATATTACAGCAGGGTATAATAAACACGCTCCAGCATGCATGTTTGAGTTCTTAGGTAAACTTCCAGCTTCTCCTCACTAAGAAACTGGTAAGGAGAATGCTTCTTTCACTGTCCAAGTTGTGTGGATTCTTTTTTGTGTGTGCCTCAGTGTTTTTATCCTATACTTGTCTGTGCTAGGACATCATATTCTTGTACAGAAAATTCTTATACTTGTTTTTGCACTGTTCAAAGCTCCCTCTCTGGTGTTATTAGAGGTTTGTTTTGCCCTTTAATTCCTTCACTGGGGGAGTAAAAACTGTGATCCTGCTTAACCTGTAACCCTGGTGATGGCTCTGCCATGTTGTGATGTTTCTTGGTTGGTCTCTGTTCTGAGAATATTGTGTTTCCTGAGCTCTGCCCCCATGTGACAATGAGCCAGATTTTTTGTTGGGGCCAAAGCTCTTGATTGGGATACAAGCTAAAAATACACCTTTCCTTCGTTGGACAAAATTGTGCATGTGATAACATGCCTGTGAAATTCCATTAAATTATAGTCTCCACTATAGAAAATATAGTCAGTGGTATTGTAATAACATTGTATAGTGACAGATGGTAACTACACTTGTGGTAAGCATAGTGTAATGTAAAGTTGTTGAATCACTATGTTGTGCAACTGAAATTAATGTAACATAGTGTGTCAGCTATGACACAATTCAATTAAAAAAAAGAAGAAGAAGAATTATAGTCCCCTCTTCTTCACCATAGCAGGAGCTTACGGTATATTGTTTCAGGAAACTGATTGCTTTTCATGGAGCCCCTGGTGCTGTATTGACTCCAGGAAAGGACCCTTCGTTTAACCGCTTCACCCCCACTATCCTCTAGAACACATGCTATTTGAAAAGTGGGAAAAATACACGTGCTAACAGAGTGTTTTAACAGTTCGAATGTTTTTTTCAGTGAATATTATTTGCTTAGTACAGTTTCTTTTTTATTACAGCTTGAGGGTTTAATGTTCTGTGGGAATATCTCTTCTTGGCATGTCTATAGTAATTCCTCATTCTCTCTTTAACCCACTTCAACATACTTCACGAGGCTCTGTTCTCTCCCTCCACCAAAACAGTGCTTATGATGGTTGTCTATTTCCTATACCTTGACACATGTAATGGTTACTCCTCTATCCACATCATCCTGTATTTCTTAGAAGTAGTAGATATAATTGACCTCTGCTCCATCCTGGAATACATTTTTACCCTCTTTAGTCTCCTCTGGTTCTTTCTCTTCTCTTTTACCTCTAAACATTAGAGTGGCCTGGGCCTTCTCCTCTTCTGTCTACACACATATTCTGTAGCTGAACTCATCTATAGTCCTTTGACTTTAAATACCATCTGTATGCCCTATGTCTATGACAACCACAATTATATCTCCAACTCTGAACTGCAGACTTAGATATCCAGTGACCTGAACCTATATATTTAAATGTCTAATTGGCATCTCAAATTTAACTTTCCAAGACAGAACTCAACCTATATGTCCATAGTTTTCTTTATCTTAGTAACAGGCACTACCATTACATTCAAAACATGAAAGCCCACCTTTGATTCCTTTTTTTTTTCCTCACCATCCCCCTCACACCCAGTTCAGTTGCCCCAACTGTCATTGTAATACCCAGATTTCTTTCTCTATTGTTGGCTTTTCATAATGCTCCATTGCAAAGTTTTTCTTTTCATTCGGTCCTTTTTCTAATCATTCCCCCAAAGAGATGGATTTCAAAATGCTTATAGTTCCTAACATTTTAAATATAAGTAAATCAAGATAAAATATAAGTTCTTGTAAGAGGAACTTATAATTGAAGTTTACTGTAATATCAATATACGGGGTTGTATGGAGGAACAGGTGGGTTGCAAAAATGGTTTATAAACTCTTATACACTAAAACACAGTGACTATAATTTTGTATTTATTAAGAAGTTGATGTTACTAGCACCACTGAAAATGAATTTAACGTATCATCTATTCAATCATATCCAATAGTTATGGAGCATGTGTCTCGTACAAAGCTGGGTGCCATAAATACTGAGAAAAATTAGAGCTACTCAAGGAATTCACTGCCAAGGAGGGGAGGCAGGCATATAGAGGTAAATAAGTGTGATAGTGAAAGAAGTACAACAACAAAGCATGAATAAGATAAAGTGGAGGTACCCAAGAAGGTATGATTGGCTGAAAGGAGAGGCCATGTCTATCACACAGCTGCTTGAGCTAAAAACACAGGTACTTTCCCTCATTCTTGTCTTCCCCTCATCCCTCCCTCCAGCCAGTTTGATTTCACGATCTGCTGACTCTACTCCAAGGAGTTGTCAAACTTTTTCTGTAAGGGACAGATAGTGAATAGTTTAGGCTTTGAGGGGCCATGTGCAATTTCTTTCACTTACTCTTCTTTTCTCTTTCTTTTTTCATCATCCTTTAAAAGAGTAAAAATTATTCTTAGCAATATGAGCCATGAACACATAAACGAAGGCCAGAGTTAGCCCCCGGAACGATAGTTTGCTAACCACTGCTCTCCTCCAAAACCTGTTCCTGAGCTAATCACTTCTCTCCCCAACTACCATCCTTAGTTGGAATGACCACTGTCTCTTTCCTGCATTACTGCATTCGACTCCTGTTGGGTTCCTGCTCCTACTCCTGCCTTCCCTGATTCACACTCCACACTGTGGCCAGGTGATCTTTTAAATCATATATATCACTCCTTATATCAAGGAAGGTTCCCCTGATGAACCCACAAAATATAGTATCTTGCAACATTTCTGTTATACTTAGAAAACTGAGGTTGGGAGCCGGGAGGGCTGATGCTCTTGGAAGGCCAGTATGGTTCTCACCATTCTGGTTTTATTTTAAATACATGCTATTACTTGCTAATGCGGACAGTTAACATAAAAATGGAATCTGAGAATTATCATTTTATATAATTGTGACGGCTTTCATATTGAAATCTAATTATTCTGAATAATGAAACAGGAATTGATTAAATTTAGTTGTAAGTTGTTTAAGCTTATGGAGTGTAAGAAAAGGAGGAAGGGGAGAGGAAAGAGGACAGTATAAACTCTGTCATCTGAAATGGGATAAAGCTCAATATTTACATTTATATTGTTTATCTCTTTGAGCTGCTCTGGGTCTTAACTGGCGAAGCACTGGGGACCTCACTGGATCCTATGTTCAACTTTTTCTGTGTCATTAGCCAGATCTGGGTGTGAAAATCTCCCACTATCCCTACTTCCTTGCTATTATTTTCCATCAGCTTCATGATATTTTTTCTTCCCATTGGCACAGTCTTTTTCTGCAGCTCTCCCTTTTCTGTTTCATCTTTTGTTCAGGGCCCAACCTTACTGTGTTTTATCCCATGTATCCGTCATTCTTCCACAGCTCCATTTTTGAACCACACAACTCAGCATTTTACCACCCTGGCTTCTTAAAGGAAGTAGATAATTTGCAGCAAAAATTAAACATAGGTTCAATTACACATGTCAGTATGAATTAGACACATATTGTTGAGATATTTTCAAGAGTTCCCCCTTTAAATAGTACCTTCTTTTCCTCAAAAGATGAAAATGCTTTTCCATCTATTGCTTCTTTATTCACATAAAGTTAAGTTTATTTTTTTTCATTTTTAAATTTAAGGATTGAGTTTGGGTATTATTATCCCTGCTTTACATATGGTGAAACTGAAGCACTGAGCAGGAAAACAGTCCCCCCAAGGACACTCAATGTATGCTCCAGCCGTGGCTGGGCCTCCCAGGTGCTGAGGGCCAGGCCTGTGTTTTTTCTCCTGGTCTTGCTGAGGGCAATTAGAAGTTGAAGCAATTTCTAAGCTCTCCTCCAAATTATTTATAAGTCAAGGTCATTTGTTTTTATCTACTTGGACTATGTCAACCCTTTCAAATTCCAGATACACTTTTTCTATACCAATGTTTCTCAAACCCAGATAATATGCAAACAACCTTTAAAGGAAAAGGATCCTCATCAATTATGAGCATATGCAAACTATTTTAATTCATAATATTACTTAAATATGTAGAAACAGAAAATTGTTATATTTAACATAACTACAAATATGTAAACACGTCATACTGTTCTCATTCTACATAAAAAAAAAGTCAAAGTCAAACAAATTTGTACTACCAAAAACTTCAACTGATCAACATTAATGTGAAAGATGATGTCCTTTTAGGAAACATAATTGACTAGTCAACAGGAAAATATATTCTGGCTCCCAAGCATAGGATCTTTTGAGATTGGCATGGCTGGGCTAACTGTGCTGTAAGACCTCACCATCCTCCTTCCACTTTTATTCTATTGGGATGAAACACCCATCCACCCAGGGCACTGTGATGTCATTAGAGGAGAGTACATAACTGATGCGTTGATGTCTCTTTCTCTGCTCAGTCTGCCATGAACAGAGTAGTACTACTCAGTGCAAACACAAACATGGGCACTAAAAGTTTTGACTGCCAGTGCTTACTTTTAAAGTGGTTCCCCAGACAACTCAGAAAATCCCTTATACTAATTTTATTAAATACTACACAAAATTTCTTTTTCTCGTATTTATTTGTCTGTTTATTTATTTTGAGAGACAGAGACAGTACGAGCAGGAGAAGGGCAGAGAGAGGGAGGGAGAGAGAGAGAATCCCCAGCAGGCTTCACACTGTCAGTACAGAGCCTGACACAGGGCTTGAACCCAACGAAATCACAAGGTCATGACCTGAGGTGAAACCAAGAGTTGGATGCTCAATCGACTGAGCCACCCAGGCGCCCCCCAAATTTTTTTTGAATTCTCACAAGACCTTACAAACTCTGGGAATAAGGGGACTCCAAACTTACTTCTTTAAGACTTGGAGAAGCAGTCAGAGCTTTCAAGTCCAGCTTTGGACTAGATACCTGTTGGAATGATTTAAGGGCAACCTGAGGATCTCACACCTACCAGTTTGCTAAAGCAGGAGGGTGACTCGGTCAATTCAGGCAGAAGGATTGAAGGACCTGATTTAAATGCAAATATATTACCTGAGGACAATAATTAATAGCAATTGATTCTCTTGCTGACATTAATTTATTATAAACATAATCATGCATGAAGACAAAGCCTAGCAGAATGGGACATAGCATAGGTAAGTTTGATATCATCATAAGTCATCATGTATTAAATGCCTACTAGTCGGGGTGCCTGGGTCGCCCAGGCAGTTAGCATCCAACTTCGGCTCAGGTCATGATCTCAGGGCTCGTGGGTTCAAGCCCCTCATTGGGCTCTGTGCTGGCAGCTCGGAGCCTGGGGCCTGCTTTTGTGTCTCCCTCTCTTTCTTTGCCCCTCCCCCTCTCACATTCTGTCTCTCTCCGTCTCTCAAAAGTAAACATTACAAAAACATTTTTAAATGCCTACTAGTATCAGACATCTGTACAGGTAAACAGAGTCCCCATTCTTGGTTTTTAAAACACAGCTGGTAATACAGGACGAACGGAGGGAGAAGGGGAGCTTTCCTTGGATGAAGTAGAGGGAGAAACTTACAAACCAGGCAGTGGCAAAAGCCGCCAACTCAAGGCCATCTTGGTTTGGAGCCAGCAGAAAAGCGGAACTGCCCAAATGGAAGAGGTTTGGAGAAGGAAAACAAACTTTCTCTGCCTTTTAGTTTTTTAGCCAGTCTTGAGACTCTGGCTTATTTTTTAGAAGTATAAAAACATATCTATAAATAAAAGTAGATGATTCTTTAATTATGGAATTTTCATTTGTATATTTCTTTCAAAACTTTCATCTCTTCTTAAATACTTTCCTTGAGGTTATTCTGTGCAATCCACTGTGGGAGTGAGGCAGAGGAATTAATACCACCTCTTAGCCCGTCACATTTTCTCTCTCTCTTTCCATGGCTATGGACACAGTTCCACAATTCTGGAGTTCTTACAAATCTCCCTTGAATAGGAAGCCATAGTTTAAAGTTGTTTATATTGTTTCATTGCTTGCCACCCTCCCGGCTTGATATTGTTCATGTTTAATGTGTGTTTATCTGGTGGGCATGTAATTAACTTCCTATTTTCCCCTCATAGCTCTATAGCTTACAAGTATAAAAGCTTACTATTATAATTATGTTGAAGAGAGAACACCTTCCTGTGTTTATGGGTGGGAAGTAGATGGTTAAAAAAGGTTTTCCCCAAGGAAAAGCAAAGGAACACTTATCAGAAGTCTCTGAATGCACAGCCCTCTCATTTAAGAAGAATGCACATAATCTCATCTAATCCGATACCCCCTAAGAGTCATGAATTATTACTTTATACCAAGATAAGGTAAGACTCAGAGAAATCAGGTAACTCGCCTGGGTTCACATAGCTGGTGTCAGAGCTCATATATGAGCCCATGTCTTAACCCCAAACTACATGTCCTTTCCCCTTACCACGCTGCCTGTCCTGGGAGTCTCCTCACAGTGATCTCTGTCTCCAGGAGACTGGGATAGGGCCACCTGAACTTGCAATGAAAGCAGAGGGTACTTTTAGTGGGGTAGCTGTAGTTCTTTCCCCCTTATAGATAGGTCACTTCACTCCTTTCTGTCTTTCTCTACCCCCTGCTTTATCCTTCCCTGTGCTATTTTTTTTCTTCTTCACCCTTTCCACAGAAAGCAGTCAGCAGACATGATTAGGATTGATGGAGAACTATTCCAGTTCTTTTTCCCTTATCCAAAGCCCTGTTTCTGTGTGAACCTGTATTTGAGCCAATAACGGTACACAGACCACCAGCTGTGCTTAGAGCAATTCAGCCAAATGTCATCTCAAGTCCAGGGCTGCGTCCCAGAAGGTGCATGGAAGGGGCCCCTTTTTCCCTATTCCATCTTCAGTCCGTGTTCTTTGGAACACAAAGAGAAGGGCGCTGACTCAAGTACAAAGGGCATGGTACTCAGCTCTCCTTTGCAAACACTACAGCGGTCTCAGAAAGACCCTCACTGCATTATGTTACTATCGTGGGGGCGGGGGGGGGGGAGGTGGCTAGCTTACTAGTCAATGCAAAGATATGCATTGACTAGTCAATGCAAAGATCTGCTAGCTTACTAGTCAATGCAAACTAATTTGTTTGAATGCTCAGTCTTGTTGCTTTTCTTCATAGTGCTGCCTCTTTTTGAGTGTTCCTTCACTGAAATGATAGAGAGAGGGGAAAATTCAGCTTTGATTTTTATTCCTAGCTCTGTGACAAATGATGGGGGTAAAATTTAAAACTGTTCATCTGCTGAGTTCTGGGAATTGCCAGAGGATTTTGTTTGTACATGCCTTCCTGACCCCCATTTTCTCAGATAAGTAAAAATTATGTTGCATTTGTAAACAAGGCACTTTTATTGAGTTGAACTTTTACAAATGCATGGTATACTTAGCCAAAATAACACTTTTATTTCACACAAGTACACTCAAAGGGCTATACGTGTAGAATTTTGTGTGATTAAAATGCACTTGAAAGCTGTTACAAAGTAAGCATAATTTCAGTTTGTGGGGTCTCTTAAATTCACTTTGTAATTTAATGTGCAGCCACCGAAGCCAGAGTTGAGGGATATTACTACCAGAAATCTGTATCCTATCACACACCTTTTTCAAGTAAACCAGTCACTCTTCCAAACTTGAAAGGTTCTCTTTTTAAAAAAAATATAAGTTGTGTTGCCTTGGAACACAGAAAGAAATGAGGAAATGAGACCATTAAACATTTGAAATATGCTCATTTTAAAGTGCTTGCCGTATGTTTTGCCGTGCTGAGTAAATTTTTTCCTGCTTTAGTAACTGAGAAAGTATAAAACACAAAGTCCCTGTACTTTGCTTACTAGTAGAGAAAATTTAACCCATGAAATACACTGCTATTACCGTGGTAGCTTATAATAGTCTCTGAACATATATGCCACTGGAATTCATTCTGTTTTGTTCACATGTTGCCTTATTTTGTTTCTTGCAAAGCCACTCAAATTCTATCCTTCTTACCTACCCTTTTAAAATTTCTTAGGTATAAAATTTTTTATTCTGGAGACTGTTTCCTTAAGTGCAAAGTCCAGGAAATTCATAACTGCACAAACCATCTCCCCCCAACTCGCTCACTCGCTTGCTCTCTCTCTCTCTCTCTCTCTCTCTCACACACACACACACACACACACACACATGCTAATAAGCAGTTCATTTTTTAAAATGATGAATTACTGAGAAATGCTATTGTTCTGCTTTACTGACTATTCATTTTTTCTGAGACACAATAATATATAATGACCAGATACAGCTACTGTATTTTCTGAGTTCTTAGTTGTCAACAACAGAATCTACTGTAGCTGGTTTAAGTAGAAAACATTTACTGAGGGGTATAAATTGCTCGAAGAACCATTGGGAGGGCAAAATTACAGAATTAGGCTGGCTTCCCTGGACTGGTTCTCCAAACTGAAGTTCAGAATTGGGGTTGCCAGGGAGCTGCTGACTCCACCAAACTGGAGGCTGCAGTCAGGAAGCCACCCCACATTCTAGCCTCTGGATCCAGGGCCAAGAAAACAGGTGCCACATCCTCTGTAGCTCAGTGATGGGACTCACTTCCGAACCAAAGTCTGGTATGGATATGAATACATCGGATTGGCTGAAACTATATCTCATCTGGAGCCCTAGCTACAAAAGCAAGATCGGGCAGAGAAAGAGAATTTTGAATTGAACTCAAACATTATAAGGAGTTGGGACTGGTCATAGAGATAGCCCATCCTCAGAATCCACTTGATAGCTGTGATATTTCTAATCTATTAAGAGCCTGTACCATTCGGCTACTTGGAAACTCTATGTATGTGTGAAGCTTGCTGAATATAGGACCTCTCTGTAAGGTGAACAGGTAGCAAGCTTCTCTTTTCATTGAAAGGTTAGAATATAGGGCATTTTCTCTGAAACTATTTAGCTCCCCAGAGAAAAGCAGTCCAATATCCTGCTTGGTGGGGGCAGAGAAATACATCTGGTTGTTAGCCCTCTGGAGTAAGGCTGCGAAAGTGGCCGAGGGATATTTCCGTATGAAGACTTTTACTAAGTTTTCTTCTTTTTGTCCCACTTTTGCTATTCCACCTGCTCGTATCTCTGGGCCCCCAAACTTCTCTTGTATAATTTTCTTTCTAGGGAAAAAGCCTCTGTTCTCCTGCTGGGGGTAGGAACAGGCTGCTATGCGTTAAGGAGGTGACCCTGTGTCATTATTTGATCTTTGTACTAATGTATACATACTATCTGATCCTGCTGTCTTAGCCCCAAACTACCCCCTTCAGGTGCCTCCAAAGAACAGGACAGGATGCACTTGGGTGGCTTCTCCTCCATTGTCTCCCGCTGTAGGAATTTGGGGAAGTAACTCCTTTCTGTATGCTAAGTCAATGAATCCTTTTCTGTCTACCTTCTCTCTTTGAAAGCTTTCAGGAAATTCTTGTCTACTGTTTTCTCCCTTCTCATTTTCTTTGTCCTTGTGGATCGATATCGTTTTATTCTTTTACTATTACCAAATGGGTTTGGGGGAGGGAAAAGAGAAAAGTATTTATATAGAGATTAACTATTTAAAAGTTGAGATATAGTGTTTAGTTTTCTCACTTTACAATTACAAAAGTCCTTTTTTGGGGAGGAGAGGGAGTCCACATTTGAGGATATTAGAGGTACCTGGAGCTGTAGGACAATATATACTTTTTTGTCTCCTCTTTAATCAAGGCTTTTTAACATGGAACATATTTCTTTTTTTTTTTGTTGTTAATTTTTTTTTTCAATGTTTATTTACTTTTGGGACAGAGAGAGACAGAGCATGAACGGGGGAGGGGCAGAGAGAGAGGGAGACACAGAATCGGAAACAGGCTCCAGGCTCTGAGCCATCAGCCCAGAGCCCGACGCGGGGCTTGAACTCACGGACCGCGAGATCGTGACCTGGCTGAAGTCGGACGCTTAACCGACTGCGCCACCCAGGCGCCCCAACATGGAACATATTTCTTGAATGAAATGGAAAGTTTCCAGTCCACTGAAATGTAAGCCACCATACATACAATACCGGGCAGGAAAAAACAAAACAGCAAGTTAACACAATCCCTGTAATGGCCATGCCCTTATTCGTAGATGTTTCCTCCATCTACCAAATGTGTTCTGCTGGATACGGAGCTCAGCGTGGCTTCTGGGGTCACACTTAGCTGAGGCTGCAGTCCAAAGAGCACTCATCTGGCTGGGCCTTGGTGCTGTTGGCTCTGCTCAAGCAAAGCAGTCACCAGCACATTCAAACAGTGAATCTCAAAGTGAGAAACAAGAAGGCAACATAATAACGATATCAGAAAGATGTTAGCAAGTGCAAAAGAAAAAAAGAAGTGGTATTGCCCAGGAATGACAAGAGAATGGAGGAGGGAGCCCTCCAGTGGGCTCTTATGGCCAGGCAGGCTTCCTGGAGGAGGTGGAAATTGAAATGGACTCTGAAGAGACAGAAGGGGCCAGGAAAAGTAGGGTCTCCAGTTGGGTAATGGCGAGCATTACTATTTTTCTCTTACCCAATGGGGATATGCCAATATATAGCTCCCCTTAAGGATCTGAGTGAGTGTAGAGGGGGCAGCCATGAAGCCAGTGGCATAGCCATTGGGTTTTCTTGGGCCTACTCTGACAGCCCATCAAAGTCTACATACACATAGGCAGTTTCCTCAGTGTCCAAGGGAAAAATATAAAGAAGTACTTTTTACTAGCAGCCTCCTGGCTCACAGATGCTGTTTACTACTCAAAATGTAATTCTGATTAAAGCCGGGAATTAGAGCTCAAATGAAAAGATGGGTAGTTTGTATTATGAGTTTCATACGTGTACATCTCTCTAGTTATAACATCTTAATAGCAATAAACACCAGACTCTTCAAAAGCATGTGGAACTAGTATTCTGGTATTTTCAATATTTTTATAGCTTTTTCTTTTTTTCTTTGATATTTTGATTATTTTATAAGTCAATCATCATCTCTGAATCCCCAATCTAAGTAAAGCACTCTGCCAGGCCGTAAGGGGACTCAATCATATGTTCATTAAACACTGTGTGTGATGAATGTCAACTATGCAACTAAAGCTAAGAAGGAAACAATTGCTTCCCTCAAAGAGCCGATGCATTGACAGGGAAGTCAGGAAATAGTTACAGAGTAGCAGGGGAGCAAGACACACACAATGATGAACAACCACAGAAATGATGGCAATAGTAGCAGGTTTGTTCTTTCCCTGGGCACTTACCTTGTAGTTGGAAAGGCAGGGTCTAGGCACACTTAGGTGAAACAGTCAGGAAACTTATTTTTTCCTCTTGGAAAATAAGAGGGAAAGTAAACCAAGCACACAAGTGCTGTCAAGCGATCAGACCGGGGGCAGAGAAATTCTGGTAATGGTTGAAGACACCTGAGTGCTATGTCTGGCCACAGCAGGGATTTCTGATGGCTGGAGAGCACTGTATCCTTGAGTGAATTTCTGGGCACATCACAGTGCCCAGTTAGTCAGACAAGGGT
Organism: Leopardus geoffroyi; assembly: GCF_018350155.1. Lineage (NCBI taxonomy): Eukaryota > Metazoa > Chordata > Mammalia > Carnivora > Felidae > Leopardus > Leopardus geoffroyi. Next base: position 55,067,713 of record NC_059338.1, on the reverse strand, counting down.
ATGACAGTGGTTTGAACTGGAAGGATTTGCTAAATCATATCCATGGTTCTAAGAGATCTGTTTACTGAGTTAGCAGTCACAGGGAGCTTGGGGCGCCAAGTGGCTCAGTCGGTTAAGCGTCTGACTTCGGCTCAGGTCATGATCTCATGGTTCATGAGTTCGAGCCCCGGGTCGGGCTCTGGGCGGACAACTCGGGGCCTGGAGCCCGCTTTGGATTCTGTGTCTCCCTCTGTCTGCCCCTCCGCTGCTTGTACTGTCTCTCGCATTGTCTCAAAAGTAAATAAACATTAAAAAAAAAAAAAACTTTTTAAAAAGTCACAGGGAGCTAGATAGAGCTACTTGGTGTAGGAGACTTAGACAGATGAGGCCCATCGAGTTCCAGACAAACTGGGGTGAGAGCAGAGCTATGGGAACACCAGGAGAGCAAGGAGATCCAGGCCTGTGTACCAGAGTCCTTAGGTGTTCAACTGCAATTCATAGAGGTGACATCAGAGCTAGAAGATGAGTCTAATGGGCAGGTTTTCTCATAGCCCCACTCTGACCTTAATCAGAGGAACTTCACTTTTTAATCTACCCAATAGAATTAGCTTTGGTGTCAGATTTTTTTTTAAGGATCCCACTGATTTAAAAATAATAAGTCTGCAAGTGGGATGGAGAAGGAAAAGAAGACAGAAAAAATGAGACCTGTAATACTTTAAGAAAAAAAATGTGCACTAGGTCTGAACTAGGTGGAATAATCTTTTGCAGGAATTTTGTGAGGAAGAGAAGCAGAATGGCAAGTAGACAAAGGTATTTCTAGTGGAAGAAATAGTACAGAAAAAAAAACCCAAGGAGATATGATTAGACGTGTTCTGTATGGAAAATAAAAATGCATGATTTTCCTGGAAAGCAGGAGTCCTGAGGTTGGCGCAATGGGCATGTTGAGAAATTTGAATTTACTCTGAATGGCAGTACCGTTCATCTTGGAGAATGAGGTGGGGGTGAGGAGCATGATGAATATGTATGCTTACATAACTCTTGTGTAAGTTACTCAAAGGATGAAAGGTTAGCATTAATTTACGGGAGCATCATATTTTTCTTGGCCCAGGTACCCACCCCCAAACCCAGGATAATGTCCTTAGTTTCCCTGTTTGTAAACCTTCTGGCCTGGTCTAGGTTAGTAAAGCTTCACCTTATATGCTATAGCAAATTCATTCAAAATCAATCTTTCAGCCATTAAAAATAAGTGTTTAATATCACATCTGTTTAATTTTTAACATAATAGTATCGACATTAGTAGACATAATAGACAGGTAGACATGGTAGCAAAACAGTATACATACAACATAGTTGTAGAATTTCGTCATGTTGGCATTTTGTTTCTGCTGCATCCTTAAGTCAAAAGTGTATTAAACAGCATGTGTATATGCAGCAGTGTGTTACTATTAAGTGTAAACACAAAAGAATTTTAACATAAACCTTGCCCTCAAGGAGTGTCCAACTTATTTGAAGAGGCATCTGAGCATAAATAAGAAACAGCATCCTATGTAACCTAGGACAAAAATCATGGAAAATGTGGGCGCTCTCAGAAAAAGACATGTATGACATACCATAATCAGGGTAGGCTTCGTGGAAGAGATGGCACTTGACATAAATTTCAAGGCCACGAATATGTGCCTTCTTGCAGAGAAGAAAACATTCCTAACAGGTAGCAGCCATACAAGCAGAGGCAGAGAGAGTAAAAAACATGGCAATCAGTCTAAACTTTGTAAACATTTAATGGTTGAAAGCAGTGCTGGGGCACCTGGGTGGCTCAGTCAGGTAAGCGTCTGACTCAGGTCATGATCTTATGCTTCGTGAGTTCAAGCTCCATGTTGGGCTCTACACTGAGAGCACGGAGCCTGCTTAGGATTCTCTCTCTCCCTCTCTCTCTCTGCCCCTCCCCTGCTTGCACCCATGCACGTTCTCTCTCTCAAAATAAATAAACATTAAAAAAAGGAAAGAAAAACAGTGCCAATCAGTCAAGCATCTTTACAGGTTTTTTTCTTTCCCACAGAATTTTTATTTGATTCTCAAATATATGTGACTATCACATATTTTACTCAACATTTGGCTTTGGTTATCAGACATTTTCGAGTTAATTCAACAAGTATTTATAATATGTGTATAAATTTCAATGGCCAACACTCTACTAGGTACTGTAATGCATACAAATGAAGAAGTCATTGTCTTATCCTTGAATATTTTGTTGCCTTGCTAGTGAGAAAATGTACGTACAAATAAGATTCAAGGTAGTTCGTCAACCCAAGGCCACACAAAGATTCCCCAAGTTATGAAACTCCCTACATATAAACCACCAGTGTATAAAGACTTTGCAATGCTGTGCATCCTCAGGAGATATTCCTCCCCATGCCCAACCTTCTCCTCATACCCACTGTAGCTCCTTCTAAGCAACCGAGTTATATTGGCAGTGCTCTGCCAGCTAGAACCCCATCATTGGCCCCATCTGTCCCTCATCGATCCTTTCATTTCCTTTCAAGGTCAGTGAACATATCATGTAGCCATCATATAATTACCACCTCCTTCTACCTTAATTCATCTGCCTTTTACCACTCACAGCTCACAGTTCAGTTATTTCCACCTCATACAACACTTTTTCACATATTTAATGCATCCTTTTGGGGGTCTGTCTTATTTCTCCTTCTTCTAATACTTGTCAAGTTACTGCAAGGAAAAAACACATCATCTCTCATGTCCCCTCTTTGAACAAAGAATTCCCGGATGCCTCCCATACAAGTAGTGCTGGTAACCATTTTGTATGGAGGAGAGCAAAGTTACCATGTTTAAAAAGGAAAAAATGTATGTTGAATTAGTGACATCAGCTTCTAAAGCTTTTTTTGCAGAAGTTTCTTTCTGACTCTCCATGGGAAAAACCTTTCTCTAAAATTTTACAAGTGCTTCCTCCAAAAATGTCTATTAAGGTAAAATGTTTAAAGTATCAAATTACATCTTATTTACAAATGTTGCAAAACATTTTCTGCTTTTTATTTTTCTTTGCAAACGTAACCTACTTGAACAATAGAATTGATTGAACGTTCCAAATTACAAATGAATAACCTTCACACAGATTTGTTATGTAATATGCATTTATAAGATGAGCATACCTTATATAACATATAACTCAAAATGAGTAGAGGGCACCTGGGTGGCTCAGTCAGTTGAGTGTCCGACTTTGACTCAGTTCATGATCTCATGGTTCATGAGTTCAAGCCCCACAGCGCACTCACTGCTGTCAGTTCAGAGCCTGCTTTGGATCCTCTGTCCCTCTCTCTTTGCCGCTCCTCTGCTCATGCTCTCTCTGAAAAATGAGTACACATTTAAAGACAAAAAACCCAAGATGAATAGAATAAACAATACCTATTATGTGAATTGAAAGGAGAGAGGTTGGGGAGTGAGAAAGAGATAGTCATAAACTTTGGAAAACTTTTTGCACAGAACGTTGAACTTGAACTTGACTCTAAATAATAAACTGATGTGTTAGGGAGAAGTTGAGAGGGTATCTCAAGTTGGGAAAAGACTGTTGACAAAGGTGTGTTTGGTTGAAATGGAGACTTTTATGGAAGCGTAAAAGAAATATTCACAAATCAGGATTGGACCAATTTGTAGGTGTTTCATGTGACAAAAATGACCAATGTCACGTTAAGGAGTTTCATGGATTTTCTCCCATAAATGATAGAGAGATGTGAACATTTGGAAGGACTGTAATGAATTAGACAGAGTAGTTTTAGAAAATTGGTGATATTTGAGGAATTAGAAAGCAAGGGGACTGGATAGGAGACCATGTAAAACCACATGCTTGTGAGATGTCGGAGACCTGGACTAATGTGGTGGGAATGTCATATAAGTGGAGCTCTGACAAATGCTTCAAACAGAATGCAACATAGTCTTTTTTTTTTTTTTTTTTGCTGTTTTTTTTTATTTTTTATTTATTTTTTTAATATATGAAATCTATTGTCAAATTGGTTTCCATACAACACCCAGTGCTCATCCCAAAAGATGCCCTCCTCAATACCCATCACCCACCCTCCCCTCCCTCCCAGCCCCCATCAACCCTCAGTTTGTTCTCAGTTTTTAAGAGTCTCTTATGCTTTGGCTCTCTCCCACTCTAACCTCTTTTTTTTTTTTTTTCCTTCCCCTCCCCCATGGGCTTCTGTTAACTTTCTCAGGATCCACATAAGAGTGAAACCATATGGTATCTGTCTTTTTCTGTATGGCTTATTTCACTTAGCATCACACTCTCCAGTTCCATCCACGTTGCTACAAAAGGCCATATTTCAGTTTTTCTCATTGCCACGTAGTATTCCATTGTGTATATAAATCACAATTTCTTTATCCATTCATCAGTTGATGGACATTTAGGCTCTTTCCATAATTTGGCTATTGTTGAGAGTGCTGCTATAAACATTGGGGTACAAGTGCCCCTAGGCATCAGTACTCCTGTATCCCTTGGATAAATTCCTAGCAGTGCTATTGCTGGGTCATAGGGTAGGTCTATTTTTAATTTTCTGAGGAACCTCCACACTGCTTTCCAGAGCGGCTGCACCAATTTGCATTCCCACCAACAGTGCAAGAGGGTTCCCGTTTCTCCACATCCTCGCCAGCATCTAGAGTCTCCTGATTTGTTCATTTTGGCCACTCTGACTGGCGTGAGGTGATATCTGAGTGTGGTTTTGATTTGTATTTCCCTGATAAGGAGCGACGTTGAACATCTTTTCATGTGCCTGTTGGCCATCTGGATGTCTTCTTTAGAGAAGTGTCTATTCATGTTTTCTGCCCATTTCTTCACTGGGTTATTTGTTTTTCAGGTGTGGAGTTTGGTGAGCTCTTTATAGATTTTGGATACTAGCCCTTTGTCCGATATGTCATTTGCAAATATCTTTTCCCATTCCGTTGGTTGCCTTTTAGTTTTGTTGGTTGTTTCCTTTGCTGTGCAGAAGCTTTTTATCTTCATAAGGTCCCAGTAATTCATTTTTGCTTTTATTTCCCTTGCCTTTGGGGATGTGTCGAGTAAGAGATTGCTACGGCTGAGGTCAGAGAGGTCTTTTCCTGCTTTCTCCTGTAGGGTTTTGATGGTTTCCTGTCTCACATTCAGGTCCTTTATCCATTTTGAGTTTATTTTTGTGAATGGTGTGAGAAAGTGGTCTAGTTTCAACCTTCTGCATGTTGCTGTCCAGTTCTCCCAGCACCATTTGTTAAAGAGACTGTCTTTTTTCCATTGGATGTTCTTTCCTGCTTTGTCAAAGATGAGTTGACCATACGTTTGTGGGTCTAGTTCTGGGGTTTCTATTCTATTCCATTGGTCTATGTGTCTGTTTTTGTGCCAATACCATGCAACATAGTCTTGATGCAACAAAGGGGGTGAAGGAAAACAATATGTCAGAAATGATAGTGAGGTTTCAGATTGGGTGATGGGGAGAATGAAAAATATACCTAATGGCAGAACCAGGGAGGTTAGAGGAGAAAAATTGGGTGGATGAGAGGAAGGAAAGTGATGATAAGTATATGGGGCTCAATGCCATCAATAGAAAGTTAATATTAGCCACATATATCATTTTAAATAGTCTAGCAGCCATATGCAAAACACTAAAAATAAACAGATAAAATTGCATTTAATAATATTTTGTTTGCCCTAATATATTCAAAATATTATCATTTCAACATATAATCAATATATTTTTAAGCAGTCTCTACACCCCAAGTGGAGCTTAAACTTACAGCCCTGAGACCAAGATTTGCATGCTCTATCGATTGAGCCAGCCATGTTCTATCAACTAAGCCAGCTGCCCCAACATATACCAGTATGAACATTGCTGAGGGGGCATCTGGGGTGGCTTAGTCAGCTGAACATCTGACTCTTGATTTTGGCTCAGATCATGATCTCATGGTTCGTGGGATCGAATGCTTGGGATTCTCTCTCTCTGCCCCTCCTCTGGATGCATGTGTGTGCGCTCTCTCTCTCTCTCTCTCTTTCAAAATAAGGAAATAAACATTAAAAAAATATTGATGAGATCATTTACATTCTTTTTCTCACACTAAGTCTTTGAAATCTGGCATGTGTTTAATGCTTAAAGCATATCCCAATTTAACTAGCTACATTTAAAGTGTTCGACAGTGACCTGTAACTGGTGGCTACCATATTGCACAGTGTATTATTAGACAGTTTAATAGAACTAACAAAGATTATGTAGCAAATGTCTCAATTAAGCTAAGTGCTAAGACTCACTGTATTTTGGCACTCACAGTGCTAAGACTCACTGTATTTTGGAAATTATAATTCTGTTTATTCTTTCTCCCCCTCAATTCCTTTTGTTTCTTTTAGCTGCTTCGTATTAAAGATGTTCTTTTAACAGAACATCATTCTTTCCCCAGAGCACCAAGAATTTTAGAAATATCCATGATAGAGAGACTTTAATTGAACAAATCAGTCTGAATCTTCTTTTTCATCTCCCTTTGTCAGTCTTAAAACTCTTGATTATGAAATAATTTAGCAATATGTCCTCAAAAACCATGGATAAATGACACTTAGTATTTTGGAAATGAAGCTACATTTTTCATGTTCCCCTGTCTGCATATGTGTGTATTTCTCCAGCATTTAATGTCTGACGTAAACTTGCTGGATTTTTGGTCTTCACTATAGGCTAAAGAACGCAATATGAAAGGGAGCCTACTTCTATAGAAAACACGCCAAGGACATTGTGTTCCTTCTTTACAATGAAATGCAGATTTCCCATTAAAAGGCGAATCCATCATTTCAAAAGGTTGAATAGGATGGTGCGTTAAAAAAGTCCAGCTGCTTAAATTTAGGGCATTGAAAAACATCCAATAAAAAAATGTTCCCTGGGTTTCAAGCATTTTCATTTGATTATGTATTGGATAGCTTTTCATTCAATCTGTGATCTTTCCTGTTAGAATTCTATCCTAAAATAGTCTGACAAGTGTTTCAAAGAAGTTAGACTCAACTATGATACTTCAGTAACTTAAATTATGTATTTTGCTATTTAGAATATACTTGTGTTTGCTGAAATATTATTAATTTTTGTACAAGAAATGTTGGAATTTTCTTTCAGCGCTTTGCTTTTTCATGTTTATTCTTAGGCTTCTCTCACTTCCATTTAGTTTCTTTTATGTTTTTTTGATCTTCTTTGAAGACATGATATTGTCTGCCAGGACAGCCATTTTGTTCTCCAACGAGCTTCCTTCAACTGATTTAGTCATCTATTTCTCTCTGCCTCACTAATCTGATGTGTTCTGCCCAGAGTTTCTCTAATTAATTTGAGAGTAATGAGTGGCAAAGCTGATTCTGCTGGCAATAACTCTGTGGGGTCTGCAGACAACATGGCTACCACAAGCTGGCTAGAGAGCACGTGCACACACACACACACACACACACACACCCACACAGACATACACACACACACACACACACACACACACACACACACACAGAGTTCTGCTCCACACTACAGAGCCTAGTGCTGTAGGAACCAAAAGACTTATGTCAAACATGTTTGTACAGCACATGTACTTTTCGACAGGAAATACAGTTAATAGTTGTTTATTAAAAGTTGTGAGTAAGTCTCTATGCTTCCCTCCGCTGGAGTCTAGTCCTGCTTTTTCTTAGGACCAGCACAAGAGATATAGGCTGGGGCCATACACAGGGCTACTGTTGAACAAGGACTGTGCTAGAATACCCCTGGTAATAGATATTGACTAGGTTTCTTCAGCTGAGTGTTTGGCTCTCTCCTCCTAGACTGATCATTAGGCATTTATACATATGGTAATATTGCCCCTGGGCCAATCCCTAAATGTAAATGTTTTTCATTATTCTTTAGCATCCAGTATGTTTCACTAAGACCAGTTTGGCCCCATTTGCAGACCTCCCTCCCCACCCAATGTCCATTTTCTTCCTAAAGAATTGTTAATTTTAAAAGAGAATTTATTCTAGTTAATATCAGTCTACTTCTAATGGGTTCTTTTGTTTCTCAAAGAGGTCAACAATTTAATGGAATCACTTTTTTCTGGACCCACATTTTATTCCAGACCCAAATGAAGGAAATATTTTGCTGTGCTTTATCTAGTTTATAGGGGGTATTTCATACTGGGGTCCTGTGCTTCCCGTCCCTGCCAGCACTGGCTATCAAAACTGCTTAGGCTGCAAATAAAATATGAAATGAAATCCATCTGGCATTTCTCATTGAATTAGGACCAGAACATTTTTGCTAAATATTAACAGATGGCTAAATTCTTAATATCAAACTAACATTTTAAAACATCTAAGGGGACCCACATGAGGAAGAAAGGGTGGAGGACCATGTGTTCTCTCTATCACTGAGGCCTTCCTTCCTCCACACTTTTCCTCCCCTCATCCTTGCAACCCGTGTGTTGAGAATCATTGGAGTCTCTTTTCTCAGATAGCTTTTATTCCTTGGTAGCTGGTATCAAAATACTGTAATCAAATGTTGGACAACTCAGGTGATGAGTTGCCCTTGGCAGCCTTCAGGATCTTTTATTAAAGCCAATTCTCTCTCCATCTCTTTCTCTCTCAATAGGAAAAAGAAAAGAAGTATATGCTTCCCTTGGACAACCTGAAAGTTCGGGATGTGGAAAAAAGCTTTATGTCTAGCAAGCACATCTTTGCACTTTTTAATACAGAACAAAGGTAAGAAAATGAAGCAGCTTCTGTCTTCAGATTTTTTTTTACTTGAATTTCTGTGTCACCTAGAGACCATGTTTACAAGAGTTCCTTTGGTCCCACCTGGGAACTTGTTAACTCTTTGGTTTTCCTTTTATTTTGTATGTTTAGCTTTCACCATAGGTTATGGGTTCACAGGATTAAAACTTAGAATAAGAAGGATCTTCAAGTATTCCCTGTTCTTCCAGCAGGCACCCAAATCATGCTGCTTTCATTCTTAAAGTACATTTTATTATTTTAAAGTCTTTCTTGTCCTCAATTTATTGCATACATACTTGCAAATTACTCAGTTACAACTTTTGATAGTGTCTGTCCAGCATGGATGGATATTATTCAAGACCTTATATATTTTGGGAGGGCATTTTTGCATTGGTGAGTAGAATGATTCACTTAATGTAAATACAGATATGTAGTACTTCCCAGTTTTTCAAAGCACTGTGCATGTTCATTGTTTGATTTTTTTAAAAACAGTTTCTCATAAGGTAGAAAGATAGAGTAGTGTGGTTACCATTTCATAAAGTAGAACTGTAGTTCAGAGAGGTTAACTGATTTTCTTAAGATCATAAAATTAGTATATGAGACAGCTTAAAACTGAAGTAGGACTACTGTGTCTAAATCCACTTTTCCTTCCACTTGTGTCTTATTATTGTTGTTTGTTTTTTACTGCCACTCACCTACAACGTCGAAACTTAATTTGGGGCTGATTATCATGGAGTTCCACGGTTACTCACTGAAGTTAAGCAGTAAAATTAAATATAAACAAATGGAGAGGTAACAGAGGATGGAATAGAGAGATGTAAAAGTGCTACAATGAGACAAGGATAACAAGGAGATCTTTTCCAAATGGCAATGTTATAGGAAAAAGCTAATTAATTTCTATGAGTCAGTTATTAAGAGACTGAGTCATTAGGTGACAGGGTCTAATTTTAACCTATCTCTTCAGGCCTTTTATCTTTATTTAGCAATGAATGAAGTTCCTTGATTGGGTTCAATGACCGTCCCAGGGTCAATCACACAGTACATTAAAATAGCAAAAGAAGTCTTCTTCCTACATTCCCAGTCAGTTGCTCAGAGTGACTCATTATACAAAAATACCTAGAAAAACCACAAGAGCTAGTCATTTAAAGGATCAAGGGGAAAGAAAATTAAATATAACTCCCCTACCAAATACTGAGATGGGAGTTTTTAAAGACCTAGTATTATTTGAGAGTAGCTTATGAAAAAAAACACTGTGATGATAAAGAATAAAAAGATTTCCTGGAGAGAGCAGTAGGGTTGCTCATACTAGGGCCAAACAGTACTGTTTACATACTTTGCTCAAAGCAGAGGGTAGCTGGGAGGTCCTGAAGGAATCTTTACAGAAGTGCTTGGCCTTCCTGCCTGGATGCAGGGTCGAAGTGTGACTACTACATAGGAGGTCAATTTGAGTTCTTCATCAACCTGGAAAGTTCAGGTTATAAAAGGGCTTGGTACAAAATTTAAAAAAAAAATTAGAGGGGCGCCTGGGTGGCGCAGTCGGTTAAGCGACCGACTTCAGCCAGGTCGCGATCTCGCGGTCCGTGAGTTCGAGCCCCGCGTCGGGCTCTGGGCTGATGGCTCAGAGCCTGGAGCCTGTTTCCGATTCTGTGTCTCCCTCTCTCTCTGCCCCTCCCCCGTTCATGCTCTGTCTCTCTCTGTCCCAAAAAATAAATAAACGTTGAAAAAAAAAAAAATTAAAAAAAAAAAAAATTAGACAATGGTAGAGTAGCTTTTTTAGATGAACTGCAACTTATATTTTAAAGAGAGCAAAAGACACCAAAATAAGATAACTCTGGACCTCTAAAATTCTGGGTATTCTGGAATCCTAGGGTTCTTGGAAGGTATTGAATTCTTCAGCCACTTCTCAGAGACCTCTGTGAGTACGAGGATGTCCCATCTACAGGCATATTTGCTGTTGTCTTATGGCCTGAAATCTTGATTATTTTCAATTAGTTTTGTACTGGCCAGGACCTCCAGTACAATGTTGAATACAATTGGGCATCCTTGGTTTGTTTCGTATTTTAGGGAAAGTTATTTCATAATTTTATAATTAAGTACTTTCTGATAGGTAACTGATATCAGGTAAAGAAGACCCCTTGGGTTCCTAGTCGCTAAGGTTTCGGTTTCTGTTTCTGTTTTTATCATGAATGGATGTTGAATTTTATCAAGCACTTTTTCTGTCTCTACAGAGATTGTATGATTTTCTTCTTTATCTGTTCATGTAATGAAATATACTAATAGGCCTTCTAATATACTTAAACCATCCTGATCTCCTGAGATTAAACTAGCTAAATCACGAAGTAGTGTTCTTTATGATGTGTTCCTGGCTTGTTTGCTAGCATTTGCAACTATGGTTATAAGTGATATTGGCCTGTAAATGTCCTTTTTTGTGCTGTCCCTGCCTGGTTTCATATCAAGTTTGTGTTAGCTTTATAATTGAAGTGGGATGAAGTTCTCATTGTTCTTAGGAACATTCTGTATAAGATAGGGATTAACTGTTAATGGATTATGTGGTAGAACTCACCCATAAAAACATCAGGGCCTAGTGGACAGTTTTGGTAAGTAAGCTTTAAACTAGTGATTTAACGTATTTAATAATTATGGGTTTGTTAGGTTTTCTATTTTTATCATGTGTCAGTTTGGACAAACTGTATTTTTCCTAGGAAATCATCCATTCTGTTCATTTTTCAGTCCATTAGCCTCAAGTATTTCTTAAGGTTCTATTTTTTCAAATTTCTGCTGTATCTGAAATTTGACCCCTTTTTATTTTTAATATTAAGTCTTTTTTAACATGATCATTCTCGCCAGACTTTTACTTTTTCAAAGAAGCAGCTTTTGACTCTTTTGATCCTTTATTGTGTATATTTTTTCTATACACATAGATTTTTTTCTATACACAGAGATTTCTATAATCTCTGCTCCTTTCTTCAATATTTTCTTCCTTGTATTTATGTTTATTTTGTAGTATTTTTTCCTAACTTCTTAATCTAGATGTGTAGCTCATCAATTTTTGTCCTTTCTTTTTCTTATATATATATGTAAATCTATAGATCTTCCTCTAGGTAGTCTTTAGCTGCTTACCACAGATTTTGAGGTATAATATTTTTTATTATCATTAAGTTCTGTTTTCTTCAATCTTCTGTTTCTTTTTTATGATTTCTTCTCTGAATCATTTAGAAGTATGTTTACAGTTTATAGTGCATGGACTTTTATTGGTTTGCCATTGTTGATTTCTAACTTAATTGTATTGTGGTCAGAGAATACAGTTAGCACATGGTGAATTTTCATAAATATTCCATGTGTACTTGAGAAGAATGTATTGATTTGGGAGTGTGGGGTTCCATGAAAGTCTACTGGATTATGCTTGTTAATTACATTATTCAATCTCTATAGTTACTATCTTTTTTTCATATTAATTAAAACACTCAGCAAGTTTATATTAGGCAGCCATTATGTGCCAGGTACTTTTCTATGTACTTAAAATACATTGCAAATAAAATAGACAAAAAAGATGGTACACTGTAGATTACGTTCCAGAGAAGGGTGTTGGCAGGGAGACAGATAAAAGAAAGCCATAAAGAATCTCACTTTATCAGAGGGGTATTAAAAATCTCACTTTGTGATTATGAGCTTGATTATTTTATTAGTCTGTCAATTTTTGTTTTATGTATTTTGAGGCCAATCTATGTTATTGGTTCTTGCAAGTTTAGAATTGTGTTATCTTCCTGATGTCTCTCTCTCTCTCTCTTTATATATACTTATATATGTATATATGTGTATATAATATGTATATATTGTGTATATGTACTGTATATATATACTATGTATATAATTTTGTGACAACCCTCTTTATTCCTAACAGTGCTATTTGCCTTAACATTTATTTTGTCTACTCTTAATATAACTATACTACCTTTATTTTAGTTAATATTTTCTTGGTTTATCATTTTTTTGAAAAAAAATGTTTATCCATCTTTGAGAGAGAGGGATTTTTTGAGAGACTTTTTTACCTTTTTGCCATCAACCATTTTTTACCTTTTTGTAACCTTTTTTACCTTTTTGCCATCAACCATTTTGTATTTTTACTAAGTCTTCTCTTATACTAGCATGTATCTGTATTTGTTTGTTTTTAATCTCATGTAAGATCTTTTTCTTTTAACTAGTGAATTTAGTCCATTTATATCTTTATAACTGACTCATTGAATTTATTTGAACATCTTATTTTAGTCTTTCTCTTATCCTGCCTTTTCTATACTTGTTTTCCACCCTCCCCACTTTTTTTCCTGACTTCTTCTTTTTTTTTTTTTTTTAAGTTTGTTTGTTTTGAGAGAGAGAGAGAGAGAGAGAACACATGTATGTGTGGGTGAGCGGGGGAGGAGCAGAGAGAGAGGGAGAGAGAGAGAATCCCAAGCAGGCTCCAGTGATGTCAGTGCAGAGCATGACTCAGGGCTTGAACTCACAAATCATGAGATCATGACCTGAGCCAAAATCAAGAGTGGGACACTTAACTGACTGAGCCACCCAAGTGCACCCTGACTTCTTTTTCTTTAAATTCAGGTTAATTTATTTTTCTCCTTGCCTACCTAGTAGTTATATTCTTTATTTTAATTCTTTGTTTATACCTCATTTTTATTTGAGTTTGAAGTTAGTCTTTTCTACTCTTTTTCCAAAATGACCTTGAAACTCTTTAAGTCCACTAACTCTCCTGATTTCTACATTATTGTTACCCAGTATTTGAGTTCCATCTTACTTTCTTACTACCTTTTTAAAATTGGTTCATATAGGAAATGTTTGTTTAGATATATTAACACAATTGTCAATTCCTTTGTTCACTTTTCTTCTTGCATCCTAGTGTTTGATTTTGGTTCATTCTCCACGCCAAAGTGCATCCTTTAGAAATCCCTTCAGTGTGTGCCACTTGCTTGTAACTCTCAGGTGTTTATTTTCCTGAAAATGTTTTTATTTTGCTCTCATTTTTGAATAATACTTCTGTTGGATATTAAATTGTATATTCATGGTTCTTATCTCATAACTTTGAAGTCATTTTCCCCCTGTAGTCTGGCTTCAGCTTTTAAGAAATAATCTGTCGCTCCTTTTTATAGTTAATCTGTATTTTCTCACTGAATGATTTCAATATCCCTTTTGCCTTTGGTATACTGAAGTTTCAGTATGATGTGTTTATATGTGTTTTGCTTTATATCTTCTGCTTGGGATTTGTTGTGTTTCCCAATGAGGATTCATAATTTTCATAAAGTTTGAAAAACTGTATATCATTCTCTTTTGTCTCTTCTCTGCTCCTTTTTGTTATTCCAAAAATACCTATTAGACATATACTAAGCCACTTTATCCTATTCTTTTTTATACATATATGTCTCTTTGTACCTCATTTTGGGTCATTTCTTTAGTGCCATCTTCCAGTTCACTGATACTCTCTTCATCTGTGACCAGGCCAAAACAACTTGTCTGTCATCTTTGCTAATGGACAGATTTTTTTTTCTCAGTCCATTCTTTTTCTGAGAATGTGGCCTTTGGAGAGTGCTGGCTGTCACATAAATCCCAAGATCTTGTTTCCCATTCTTTTGGGCTACCATAGTCCAAGCCTTTTGGTTACTGAAAATGAGACCACCTAGCGTCAAAAGTGACAGTCTTTGTTTCCTCTTAAGGACTTCTTTCATTTCAGAAATAGGTTAGGCACTTAAAATAATGTTTTTCAGCAATATTTGATTTCTTGTAGGAAAGAGTTTTAAAATTTTGTAATCTGCCATTTTGGTTAAAATGGCATGGCCTTTCATTACCATTACATTGTTGAAACACAAAACTATGTTTCTGAATCCCCCAAGAAGTAAAGATTATGATAAAAGTGAACCTAGAAGGACAGTCTGGGAGTTCCCTGTGTTTACAAACATGAATGTTTTTACAAACCAATTAGAGAAAAGCAGCTGTTATTCTCCTGTTCTCCTGTTTATCTCTCAATAAAAAAATATCTATTCTTTTATTCACTCCAAAGTGTTTATTAGGCATTTCCACATTATCAGCTATACATGTCAGTATTGGTATTTTAAATGAAATACAAGATAGATCTTGTTTTGCATGGCATTTGTAATCACCAATGAGTGTCATACAACATTCATTTTTTACTAATCTTTTTTTTAATTTTTTTAATTTTTATTTATTTTTGAGAAACAGAAACAGAGCATGAGTGGGGGAGGGGCAGAAAAAGAGGGAGACACAGAATCCGAAGCAGGTTTCAGGCTCTGAGCTGTCAGCACAAAGCCTGACAGAGGGCTCAGACCCACGAACCATAAGATCATGACCTGAGCCAAGGTTGGACACTTAACCGAGTGAGCCACCCAGGCACCCCTCACTTTTCACTAATCTTAAGACAGAAAATGTAAGAATCAATGAAGAGGTAAAAAAAAGGGGGGGTGGGGAGGAAGAAAAGGTAGTCTAGTTGAAAGAATATTATACATGAAACAAATGGGTTATAGTGTGTAAGGAAACATTTAACCAGATCTATGAAAGCATATTTCATTCTAGTACTGAAGTCCCACAAGCAGTAGTTAGCAGCATGGCAGGTGACTTCTATTGGGTCTTGGCATGAATTGATGGAGAGGAAATTGAACAGAGTATCCCAAAGAGGAAATAGTATTAGTCAAAGCAAATGGTTGGGAAATGTTGCTTAATCTGTTGCCAGACTGTTCTGGAGGAGAAGAAGCTAATTTCAAAGGCAAGATGAGCCCTAGTTTAAAAAATAAAAACATTCTTTTTTTTCCCTCCACGGAGTTTATTGAACTGGACTTTCCCATGTAAGTTTATGTATTTTAATATTTTATGTAGATGGAAAACCCTGCATCTCTCAAAAGCCCATATGCTTAGCATAATTCTATCAGCTATACTTAAACGATATTCTTTTCACCACTGAGGGTGATTCTGAGGTTATGTTCCTATTTTTTTCTTTCTTCTGAGACATGATCTTATAAGGAAAGTTCTATTCTTGCTTTTGGTAATTTATCCATTTCAGAAGAGATGTACAAGAGATTTTAGGAGAGATTTTGTAAATGCTTCTGTTGATTTGTATGCTTCATCTCTGTCTTCCACTGCAGCGTTTTGGATCAATTTATTCAGCCATTCAGCAGACCCGTGGGAGATGTATTGGCTTGGAGCTAACAGCTCCTGTGTGAACACTGGGGTTATCACCAATGTAATATAAAATGTCATGGATTTCTAGGGTTCTCTGAGACCTTAGACATAATCTTGTCTGTCCTCATCTCACAGGTTAAAGAGTTGACACCCATAACAGTTAAATGCCTTCCCCGTGTCACAGAAGCCGTTAATGACAGAGACAGAACTGGAACCCGGGCCAGGTGTCTCCTGACCTAGGGCTCTTTCTGATACCACAGTTTGATATTAACTATGGAACAGGAATTCTACCTAATATTTTAATTGGAATTGTTCCCAAAAGAGCAGGGATGAAGAGATTTTTAACTTCTCGTGGAGGTATTTCAGTTTGTTCTTAGGTCTTACAAATTTCCATGGAATGCTTTTTAGTCTCATTTGCAAAGCCCAACATAGACCTGACCAGTACCCTTGCTATAGTTCTTAAAAAACTATATTAGTCATTGCTACTTGTACCACAGCATTATTCCTAAGAGCTCATTCAGTTGCTATTTCAATTTTCCACTATAAAGTTTTAAAACAGTTATTCTGTAATTCCCAGTCATCAGGTGTGTAAGAATTGATACATTTAACATCCTTCTTTAAAAAGCCTTCAGTGTCCTGGTGAATTAATATGATCTTTATGAGTCTGGTGACCAGATTTTTGAGCCATTCTAAACAGTGTTTTAGTGCTTAGATTTTTATAAATGGAAGGAATTGTTACTAGTTGCAGTGACTTCAGCGCTTGAGGAGAGTGAATTTCACACCTAGACTGATTTAACCTCCAAAAACTCCAGGTAAGAGTGTGCAGCCCCCAGCCCTCCTCTGGGGCTTTCAAAGAGCATATCCCAGATACCTGGGAAGACTGATAAATTATAATACTTTGTTCTCACATTCATCACATCGCGAAATCATTTTGAAATCTAAGTCTTAAGATTCCTAAACTTTGTGGCAGGATCTAAACTAAGATTGGAATGTTCCCCCCAGGTTTTTGTTCCATTTGATTCTGTTAGAAATGTCATGTTTTCTCTGGTAGAAGCATGTCTAGATAATGACTTCACTGTGCTGGTCTTTGCTCTCCCCAGGCAGACCTTCACTTTTAAGGTCATGCTAAGGCCCATTTGGTCCAAGGTATGTCAGCTCTGGTAACCAGCAGAGATCTGTGTCTGTCCAGGGGGCTTGTAGGGCAGCCACATGGTATTTTCTGAGTACCCCTTGGGGTTGTCCAGCTCTGTTTTCTTTTAACATAAGGCACTTTTTTACTTGACGCTGCTTTGTAGCTTCATTTCAGGATATGGTTTATCAACATTGCCAAGTGTTTCAATTCACCTCCTCCCCCGTTTTCCTACAGAAAGTGATTTTAGGATGTCTCACTACTCCACTTAGTCTCCAGCACGTTGCTGACACTCAATAAATGTCACTATAGCTAGTGTATGCACTTTAGGCATTCTGTAAAGAATGGCTCTTTATTCTCATTGTTGAGTGGTATATTTTTCCACTTGTTAGCTGGAAAGGAATTGGAGTCAGGTTTTCCATTTATATACCTTTATAGCTATGTTTCTATATTAAGATGTGCTTGGAGTTTAAGTTGTTTCAAAAAGTACTTAATTAAACAAATATGCTGGGCAAAAGGTGGTACACAATGCCTTGTCTAAGAGGTCATGTCTCACTTGGATGTGGTGGAGTGTCAAATCTATGTTAAAAGGGAAACAATTACTCTTCTGTAAATAGGGATGGCAGAGACTCAAATTTATTGGAAATTCAGTAGAGTAAAAGTATGCAGTGTTTCATAATAGGAAATAAAGTATTGTATAAGGAATACAGTGCAATGAAGCTTGTCTTTGGGACATAAGCCTGACACCCGAAGAAGTTACTTTATTTCATTTTACCCCACAGTTGTCAAAAGAATGTTCCAGGCATTTCTTCTTGCCTCATAGAATACTAAATGAGAATTGTTTATCTTCTGAGTACTCTGATTCAGGAAAATTTTTCTTTGTCAGATGAAGATTCAGTCAGTTAGTAACCAGTCTTCCAGTCCAAGCTGGGTAATGAAATGTGTGTTATCCTACCTTTCCCCATGCAGTGTTGGTGGGTCATCTTTGTGTGTAGGTGTGTTTGTAATACCCTCTATGAGTACCTGATAGATTTAAAAAAAATCAATTTGATAGTAAAAACTCTTTATCACTTTCACTTATCTTAGCCAGTTGATTGCATTCTCTCTGTAACTTCAGGTAGGATATAAATGTGTGATTTTCCCCATACTGTATTCTTAGTATCAAAACAATGCCACTCGATATGAGACTAACTGAAGTCTGATGCATTGTCTTGAGAAGCACATAAAGCAAACTGGTATTAATCAGATGTCAGTGATATTGCTGTGAGAACACTTAAATAATGTGTTTAAGTAATGGAATGTGCTAAGTCAACATTTTAACACTTTATACTACTTTCTCATTTTAACACAATGACAAATAAATTTATTAATTTAAATGTAATCATGTGACTGATACTTGTCTCCACTACTGGACTGCTTTCTCCTTTTTTTAAAATAATTTATTTATTTTTTAATTTACATCCAAGTTAGCATATGGCGCAACAATGATTTCAGGAGTAGATTCCTTAATGCCCCTTACCCACTTAGCCCATCCCCCCTCCCACAACCCCTCCAGCAACCCTCTGTTTGTCCTCCATATTTAAGAGTCTCTTATGTTTTGTCCCCCTCCCAGTTTTTAATATTATTTTTGCTTCCCTTCCCTTATGTTCATCTGTTTTGTATTTTAAAGTCCTCATGATTGTGAAGTCATGTAATATTTGCCTTTCTTTAATTAATTTTGCTTAGCATAATACCCTCTAGTTCCATCCATGTAGCTGCAAATGGCAAAATTTCATTCTTTTTGATTGCCACATAATACTCCATTTTGTGTGTGTGTGTGTGTGTGTGCGTGTGTGTGTGTGCGTGCGTGTGTGTGTGTGTGTATACATCTTCTTTATCCATTCACCCATTGATGGACATTTGGGCTCTTTCCATACTTTGGCTATTGTCGATAGTGCTGCTATAAACATTGGGGTGCATGTGCCCCTTCGAAACAGCATACCTGTATCCTTTGGGTAAATACCTAGTAGTGCAATTGCTGGGTCGTAGGGTAGTTCTATTTTTAATTTTTTGAGTAACCTCCGTACTGTTTTCCAGAGTGGCTGCAGCAGTTTGCATTCCCACCAACAGTGCAAAAGGTTTCCCCTTCCTCAGCATCCTTGCCAACATCTGTTGTTGCCCAAGTTGTTAATGTTAGCCATTCTGGCAGGTGTGAGGTGGTATCTCATTGTGGTTTTGATTTGTATTTCCCTGATGATGAGTTATGTGGAACATTTTTTCATGTGTCGGTTGGACATCTGGATGTCTTCTTGGGAGAAGTGTCTATTCGTGTCTTTTGCCCATTTATTCACTGGATTATTTGTTTTTTGGGTATTGAGTTTGATAAGTTCTCTGTAGATTTTGGATACTAACCCTTTATCTGATATGTGCTAGACTGCTTTCTATGAGGGAGAGATGCTGTTTGCCTTGTTCATTGTTTTATCCCCAGGGTCTATTACGGTACCTGGTAATTATGGGAGCTGAATAACATGAGTGAATGAATAAATGTGTGCATATTAAACTTTTCTTCTCTGTTATATGGCGAAGATATAAATAACACCAATTGCCAATAAAAAGTATTCTGTAGTTAAGCCCTAGAAGCCTAGCACCTCAGATCTGGGTGGGCTGAAAATGGATATATGAAGGAAAACTCCTAGAGAAAATGAACACAAATCTTTCATTTAAAAAGTAAGAACCAGGGGCACCTGGGTGGCTCAGTTGGTTAAGTATCAGACTCTTGATTTCCGCTCAGGTTGTGATCTCACCCTTGTAGAGTGCCGAGTCGGGCTCCACACTGTCAGCATGGAGCCTGCTGCTTGGGATTCTCTCTCTCTTCCTCTCTCTCAAAAAAACAAACAAACAAACAAACAAAAACAAAACAAAACAAAAAAAAACCCTGAGAATTTGCAGTTTTATACAAACTATATAAATAAGTTTTGTTTGAATTTAGTAGAACAATATTCCATGTCATTGTACTGTAAGAAAAAAATAGAGAGAATACATGTCTTATTGTAAATTCTTTGTTCCCGTGTTACCTTTATTATTCAGGGATGTTTTGTAGATATCTACATTTGGCCTTATAAATCTTCACTTCTTTAGCTGGAGCAAGGTCTTAACAAATTCCAGGTCTTCTATTATATATAGAACTTTGGAAAGTAAAGGAGGTAGACAGCCAGAAGATAGGATTTTAGTTTTCTATTGATAGGTTTTTGGTCCTTCTTGGTTCTGCTAGATCTATTAAGTTCACATGGGTCACACAGAGATTTGAGGCCTTTTGCAGAGTTACTGATTGCGAGTTCATAAATGACAGTAATGTTTATTTCCCACTACAAATCTAAAAAGGTAAACCCTATGCTTTCCTTGTCAAGGAGTTGAATAGAAATACATGTTTAGCAAGTCAATAAAAGGAAACTTTATATCTTGAAAGCTGTTAAATGCAAATCTTTGAATCAGAGAACTCTGTTTTTATGTCTGCTCTCTTCCTTTGTTCCAGTCTCTCACTGCAAAGATATTTGTTGTCATATAGTTCTGATCCTGCATATTACAATAGTTTCCCAGTTCTTGCTACTGCATCTTTTCCCTTTTTGAGTGTCTCTCTGGTTGTGAAATAGCATTGTTAGGAAATCCTAGGTACACCAGAGGGGAGTGGTGAAAATGTTTTCAAAGGGGGAGTCTGGGGAGAGTTGGATTAGAGAACTAACATTGTCTGCCCATTTGATTTGATTCACCGACTACACCAAGACAGAAATCAAATATGATTTAGTAATATTTTTGTGAACTAAGTCTGTGACAATTGATTTCACAGCTAAGATAAATTCTCATGAAAGCCAACATAATTGCTTGGGTATGAAATGTCTGTGGCTTGAAGCAATCAATTTAAATTCTTCTCTTATTGGTTTTCAAATTAAACTCTCAAGTGAAATAGAAGTATGATGCCCTACTTGGATGACTGTTTTTGCCTTTTCTGAGGGAGAAAAATAACAAGTTGGTGCTTTTTAGCTTTTTCAAATGTCATTAAAAGGCTTTGGAGACATTCTTCATGCTTAAAACACCTGTGTGTAATCCATATCCATTTTTCTAGGGGAATTAGACTTTGTGCTCCCTTTGAGTATTTCAAACAAAGGGACTGATAGGATAGAATCAGCAACTTCCATTCAGTTCCTTTCTTCCCAAGGATTTAAACTGGGGTTGTATTTTAAGCCATTAGTAGCGCCAGCAGGGATCTTGCTCAGTGTTTGAGGCATTCATGTTCAGGAGGTTTGTGTCCAAGGGCACTCGTGATGAATGAGCCCACTACGGCTGTGTAAAGTTCAAGAACAAAAAGAAATTATGTCCTTCACAGCAAGTTTACTTTTCTTCTAGGATTTCAGAACAAATACATTGCCTGCTCCCCACCTACTTCCTGGAATAACTATTTGCTGATGGGCAATCCCCTCCCCCCTCCCGCCCCTTCACACAAACACTGTGGCTTGGGACAGCCTCCATTTGGGGACCATAAAATGGCCCCAGCTGTGTTCATTAATGATAGGGAACAATCACTGGTTACAAACATGCTACAGAAAAATATGTGCTCTGTTCTATGATACAGTCTTTAAATGAGACGCTGTAGTGTTTAGGTTGCAAGAGAAAGTCTGACAGATCATCGTTAAAAGACATTGGTACTAATGATCCAATATCTTTAAACATGTGATTGTTTATAAATAAGATTGTATTGCTAGTCTTGGCTGAAAAATTAGCTTTTCTTTTTGAAAACTAATTAGTCGTTCTAAATCACCGTATTCAAGATATTGACTGGTTTGTCTCAAGCTTTTATTTTAAAGAGTGAGTTTACAGTTTCATTTTTTGTGGTAAGAATAAAATTAAAGTGAGTTGTGTGCTATGGCTTAAACTGCAAAGTGGTGATTCTGTGACAGCATACCCCCCTCCAAAGTGGAAGCCAGCAGGGAGAGAGCCAAGAGTGCCGGTCTTTCAGTCAGCAACCTGCCGGGAAGAGCTCTTAGGAAATGAATAAGCAGGGGTGTGAAAATTTCCCTCCCTGGGTCGAGCCTGAGGGAAATTTCTAAACACCTAAATTTCACTTGGCAGTCTTAGAGGCCTCCGAAGAACAAAAATAAAGAAAATTAAGGGTATGTTTTACTAACTATTGGAATAATCAGGTTTTTAGAGATGACTTATAGAATATTGTAAAACAATCTGCATGTTGACACAAAAAACCCTATGTGAAATAGGAGAATAAATAGAAATAAGTCCAAAGAGGGTTATTAGTCAAATCTGTTGCTGTTTAAATCCAGTTATACTGAAGAATCTATCCATGGCACTCTCTGGCAGGCACAGTGTTTACCATTATTACTAGTGTCACCATGTACTATCCTGATTTATTACTAAAGCAGTAACACCTTGTCTCAGAGTTCTTGAGTCTGAAAAAAAAAAAAGCACTCAAGAATATTAATTACAAGCCTGGCTTTTTACAATATCAATTTACAAATCAGGAGTCTTTGGGGGACCCAATGTTGCATGTGTGACATATTTTTATTTTTCCTCAGTTGATTTACTCTGCAACCAACTTACCCATAAAGAATGTCCTTAGTGACTGTACCTGCTGAGAGAAAATATTATGAAGGTTTTAATTATATACCTTGCATATAAGTTATGAATTATATTATTCTGCTTCTATTTGCTGCATTCAGAGGGAAACTATTTACTGGCATGTGTAATTAATTTTAATTAACACATGCAGCATCAGTAAAGAGAACTGACACGGCACAAGTTTGGTAGAAAATGTTAGTCACACTCTGCAACTAACTCTGAGCAGATGCATGGTTTCATAAAGAAAATATTTGCAGAGACTAACTGGAGCGAGTTTTTCCTTTTCTTTTCTTTTTCTAATTTTGAAACTGCCTATGTTTATTTCTTAGAATCTGAGGAAAATACTGTTCATAAAAAGGTACAGTCCCAAAAAAATGCGATTGCAGAGAGTAGTTTGGACTACTCAAACACAGTATCTGCCTTTGCTGCCAGTATGTTTGTTATACCCATACCTCACTCCATACCTATAAATCTCTTACAGGCCAAAGTATGAGTTCTATAGATACTAGCATGTACTTGTTTTAATATCATAGGATGATTTTGCTTTGGAAATTGGTAAATGCTTGCAACTTTGGCTGTTCTATCAGCGCAATAAGGTAGTTAAAATATTTCTGTGATTTGATGGTTATATTGTGAATTTCAAAATAAATTGGCCACATAAGATCCATACCCAGTGGCTCTCAACTTTTTTGGTTTGAGGACCTCTTTCTACTCTTAAAAGTTGTTGAAACCTTTAAAGAGCTTTTGTTTATGTGGATTGTGTGGATTATATCAGAAATTCTGTGAGCTAGTTGGCTTCACATTCTTGCTTAAAATTGGCTAGTGAGAGATAGTTATTCCATGGAAATTGACAAATTCTACAAACCATGTTTTTTTTTTCCTGGATAGCTAGTTGTTAAATATTTATTAGCATACTGCCAATTGTATCCATTGTCAGAAATTTAAAATGAGAAATTTTAAAAAATATTTATTTATTAAATCATTTAAAATAATAGTAAGTCTATTTCATGTTAACATAAATAGTATGTTTTTATGGGGAAAATATATATTTTAAAATATCAGTGAGAAGTGTGGCTCTTTTTTTGTATATATAACTTTGCAGAACTCTTTAATGTGTGGTTTAATGGAAGACAGCTGGATTCTCATATCTGCTTCTGCTTTTAATCTGTTGCAATATGTTGTTTTGGTTGAAGTATATGAAGAAAATCTGGTCTCACACAGACGTGTAATTAGAAAGGAAAGAGTATTTTAATAGTATTTTCAGATAATTATAGATTTTCTTCTTTGATACCTCACCAAAACTTGACAAGTGATAGTTTCCAAAAAGTTAGTTGCAGTATGGAATTTGAAATCATAGCAATTAACTTTTCATATTCTGCTGCATTAATCCATTGGTCTTCCAAGCATTTTTTTGTAGTTTTTTTTTAAGTGTATTTATTTTGACAGAGGAGGGGGGAGGAAGGACAGAGAGAGGGAGAGAGAGAATCCTAAGCAGGCCCCATGCTGTCAGTGTGGAGTCCAATGTGGGCTCGATCTCACAAACCATGAGATCGTGACCTGAGCTGAAATCAAAAGTTGGATGCTTGACAGACTGAGCCACCCAGGTGCCCTTTACATGCAATTTAAGGGGATCTTTTACTTATGAGTGATTTCACAGCATCATGCATTTGTCATTTGAAAATATTGGTTCACTGATTTACATTAGATCTTCTCAATGTGTACACATTTTATTATATACTATTTAAAAATTGCATTCCTAATATTACCACCAATATCATCAGAAAGGGGGAAGCTTTCAAACCCATGGTGGAAATACACAGTTTCCAGAATTCTAAGTCCAAATTTCATCATCGGTCATAAACACTGTCAGTTGTCTTCCTTTAAGTGACAGGCTCATTTTGTCCATTTTTGAGAAGATTTCTGCCAAAAACTCAGGCTTCCATAAGCACAGATGGACTATCAGTCAGACTTTCAAGTAGAAATAGCATCCCATGTAAAAAAATTGACTCTAACTTGCAGTTGAATTGCCCAAGTGCCTTCACTCAGGACAGTCACCTCGGTAGGCAGCACAAGTGCGAATGTGTACTTACCGCTTTGTGACATAGAACATTCAAAAGATGCATGTACTCAGCCTCTAGGTTTAATAACATTGATATTTATACTGCTTCATCAAGATACCCTTAAGTGAAGGTGGCTTTTCGAAAAACTGTGAGTACATAGCAATGAAGAATACAATGACTATCAATCCAGCTTTATGACTTTGTCTTGATTGATGCTAAGACACTTTTACTTCTGCACCATCAGTGCAAATGTTAACACATTTGCTGCAAGATAAACTGTGAAACTAAAAAAAAATTATTCTGCACTTTGACTATTTTAACACTTGTTTGTTGGTAAGCATTCGTTTAAGTGAAGGTCTTTGAGGATTACTTAGTACTGATGCTGGACAAATATAATCAAGACAAGTATGGTAATTCTTTAGATTTGTCCCATCTTAAGGCAAAAGTGTAATTCTGCAGATGAGATTTTTAACTCATGCTTCATGTCGACAGCTAAATCTTTAATTAGACAAGTTACTCTATCATGGGAAAATGACAGTGTAATTTCTTTTTACTGACTTTTTATCCACAGGTATTCATTACTGTGAAGTGTAAAATGTCTTTATTTATTAATCTCTTAGCTACAGTGCACTTCTCCAGCCATTGGCATACAAAGACTTATCCCATAAGATGCTTCAAGGGTTTTTTCATTTCTGTTTTGGAAAGCTCTAACAAAGAGTACTTGGCTTCCAAAGAATGCATTATAATTACGTTTAAGACATATGATTCCTTTTTCTTTAAGTGTTCAATGAACATTCTCAAAGGATGGTGTGATTAGCTGGCATTATAATGCTACTCAAAAGTACTCAGTTGCACTAGAAAAGAAGGTAAATTATAAATATGAGTAAAGCCAAGAGAAAGGAAGACCTTTCATCCTAGTTTTGTTTCCTATTTATAGCTCCGTCCTGTTTCTTTGCATCAGGTTCCTTCCTTCCAGGAGTCAGAGTGGTCTGTGAAGTGTGAGTCTTCATCTTTTTTAGCATCTTTAGATGTAGCTGTTGCAGATAAAGGTTGAGAAACTTAATCTTCAAATGTCTCCCTTTTTTAAGCCAATGAGCCATCCTTAAACATAAGAAAAGTATGTTACAAATACATTTTCTATTTTATAAAAAATCATTAAACTCTAAAATAGTATTTTAGATAAAAAATCTTAAATTTAGAAAAAGTCTTTTTTTTTTGAGTGGGTATTGCGAAACAAGACAAAAATGTATGCCTATACATTTGTTTGTCTCCACATGAGCAGAGGTAAACTTCAGGATTTCAAGTAGCGATTTATTAGATGATGATGAGGTTACAGAAATGATAGCAGCAGGTACAAATGAAAATAGTTATTGGGAGCACAGTAGAAATACTAAGAATGAATGAGTTAATCTCTGAAAATGTACAAGCCGCCTTTGAAAACTCCAGGAAACATGACAGTGCACAAGCTCACTTTCCATTGACTGCCTAAGTGATGATAGCTACATGTAATGTAACTTCTAGAAAGCTCCTCTGTAGACTCATAACAGAATGAAAGCTAAATGAGCAAACTAATATTATTACAAAAATAGTTTGACTTTGAGAACCGCCTGAAAGGGTTTCGAGGATCCCAGGAGTCCCTAGACAATGATTTGAGAACTATAGCAGTTAGGCAACACATGATGTGATGATTTATTGGTGTGGCATCAGTTTAAGGTTTATTTTCATGCAATGATGGAGATACTTGTTGCACCAGTAAGTCTATTGGTTGCATCTCTTGGTTTTGAAGAACCAAGAATCTACTGATTACCATATTAGATTTTTATATGTTCTACACACTGTCTTAAAGTAGAAGGTGAAAACAGAACACATCTGGAAAGACAGACTCATTTGGGGGCACGATAGATTTATTCTAGCAATCAAAGCCGTGCCATTCTGTCCTGTACTATTACACCTAGAATAAAATCTAAAACAGTTACGGAATTTCCCAAGCATTTGTTTACCCACCTTATCTTTTATTATTCTTTTATCATTGATGATGCTATTGTAGATGGGTGTCAGCAAGAGAAATCATCAAATAGCTTAGAGTTGGAAAAGAGATAAAAACTTTGGAAATGTGTTGATTTCCAAAAAGCAAGTATGGAAATGCAGATGTGACTAAAGAGAGTAACCCTATTTTACCAACAAAGGGGAAAGGATACAGAGTCTCAATCTCAAATGGGAGACCTTCCCTTTAATAGTTTGGGGAAAAGATATATGCATTTCTTCTACCTTCCCCTCCACTGTGATAGGCTTGGGAAGTGATGAAAGACAGGAACTGCTGAACTATGTTAGATGGGTTTTTACTAAATGGAAAGGGTTATTTGGTCAATAGCCTTCATCTTGAATCAAAACAGAAGTTTAAAGTGGAGAATTTTGTCCTCAAGCACTGCTTTTCAAACTGTTACGGTAAAGATTTTTTTTTTTTTAATTTTTCAAATTGTTCAATGTTTCAAATTTTTCAAATTTTTCAATTGTTTCAATCCCTCATGCAACCAGTATATGACCTGAGCCACACGTGACTCACCTTATGAGTTCAACACCACCTAAACTGGTCCAAACCCTATTCATTAGACTGGTATCTCATGGCTTCAATGTCATACAGTGTCAGACTGCTATAAAAGCTTCCAGCGGCTTCTGTCAGTTTCTATACCTACATACTGGTAGACTGGTAACGAGCAGTTCTCAGACCTCAAGTACTGCTCTGATGTTGGCCATTACAAACATAGGGTTGAATTTGTCAAATACACTTCCCAGCAGTGGGTAATTGTTCCTAGACAACTATGGCCTGTCATTTGTGTAGCTGTTGCCAGATGCCACAGTGGAGCTGGTTACAGTTGTGTGGGCTCAACAGGTCGAATCATTTACATCTCAGATTAGTACCCAGGGTCCAGATACTGATTTTGGCCTTTCCTATAAAATACAGAAGGATATTAAATTCTTAGCTAGATCACATGCATGGCAATTAACTCCATCTCCATTTTAACAAAGAAACTATCATCTGAATGAGTATTTATTAAACAAGAGTATACAGACCCTATAACATGTAATCACTACCATTAATTCTTTTCAAAGTAATTAATTAATTTTAATTAATTTCTTCTGCTACATGGAAAATATCTGAATTTTACTGCAGTGCGGGATCTCTACTCTTTTTGTATGGCTTCTTCTTATACCTGAATTGCTGAGGAGGAAACCTGAGAAAGAAGCAGTGATTGATATTTCAACTATCTAGTTTTTTTTTAAATTTTTTTTTTACTTAATGTTTTTAATTTATTTTTGAGAGAGAGAGAGACAGAGTGTGAGCAGGGGAAGGGCAGAGAGAGAGAGAGACACAGAATCTGAAGCAGGCTCCAGGCTCAGAGCTGACAGCACAGAGCCCCACATGGGGCTCGAACTCACAAACCGTGAGATCATGACCTGAGCCAAAGTCGATGCTTAACCGACTGAGCCACCCAGGCATCCCTCTAGTTCTTTTCAAACCACTTTACCCTGCTGATTTCTTTTGCCTCTCTCTACAGAGCAGTTTTTTTTTCTTCCATGTGACTTGGCTGGTATAAAATTATGAAAATATATATTGGTTTCCAACCCATGGGAACCCAGATAGTGCACTTGAGTGAGAGACCTGAGAAAGGCAATGATCAGCTGCTGTTATTTCTTTAGAGCTCTCATGAAAACACCTGTAACATAGTTCCCTAAAAATCATCTATTATTGTATCATAATATTTATTCTCCTACACACTTCTTCTCAAAGAGTGTTTCCTTACTGAGCCATTTTATGTTGAACTATTTATGTTTAAGGAAGGCATGGCAGTTGTCTTATGGAGTTGAAGGACTCACATTCCGTAGTGTCTTTACAGAGGATCAAATTAGTAATGGGTACAAGGGACTCAGAAAAAGATGGAAGCTCATCATCAGAATGAGTTTTTAAGATTTTATATTTTAATAATTCTGTATTTCCACTCTGTCTTTTCAAAACTAGAATGGGCAACTTGTGGGTTATGGAGCCACTCCATCAGCCAGAGCACTTTGAGCAGAAGCTAGATATCATTGTATTGACAGGGTAATCATGACTTGTTATTTACTCTTGAGGATAAAAGGGGGCCACTGTTAATGATTATGCTGATACACTTGACAATAAAGAGATGATCCAGGCAAAAAAGGATGAATTTTACCTGCTAATGATGATAGAGGAGAGTCCTGCTGAGGGGAATTTGGCTTGGGTGACCTCTATGGTACCTCCCAACTTAACCAAATAAAACCTGTTTTGTGCACAACTATTTCTTTATACTTTTTTATGATTACTTATTTTGTTAATATTCCCCAAATAGGGTGAAGTCTGAAGTGCATTATTAAGCATTAGAGTTTAAATTTTGTTTGGCAAGATTCACAATATGTAAATTGTGTTATAATTTTTTTAAATGTTGCAAACACAAATTACACATACACTCAAACACACACATTCTAATTTATACATAAACTAAATTGCTTAATATAACATCCCATTCCCCAACTGTCCTTGAGTGAGAGTTTGTGTTATTTACAAAGACAGTCTCAAATGTGATACTACTATTTATTATTGACACTTTCAACTTGTCTCTGGGATTCTTCTTATGAATTGGAGGATCAGCATATTTCCAGAAATATTTCCAGAAACCTTTGGGAGGTTGAATATATGGCAATAGAGAATAATCAATGGATATCTACATATTTAAGTTTTCAAATTTCCATTAGCAGAATTTTACCATGAAGTTAATAGAATTGAGTTTCTTTTTTAATGCGGTTAGGATGCTCTCTTCAAGAAAGCAGGTAGAGGGTAGAAATTATCCAACTTGTAAGTATTTTATTGAAAACTTATTATGTGCTTATGTCTGCGATAGAGCTAGTCTGCATTACGATTTTCATAGTATAGAGATAGGAAGAGATGGGCATTTCTGTCAATGGTATAGTATAATAAATGAGATTTCCTACCATCTCAATTTCCTAAATACCCAATGCACAAAGTAGTCTTAACATCTGTGTAAATAATCCGAAATACATTACAAAAACTCATACTTTGAAGGTCTGTCTCCTTTGGGCAGGGAAAAGACAATCTTCAGAACACTTCACAGGTCTTTTAGTAGCAAGTAATTGCAATGTGGAAAAACATAAGGCGTCATATATTTAGAGGAAAATGGTCCAAACTCTATTGAAAACTGAGAATCTGGGGGCACCTGGGCGGCCCAGTTGGTTGAGCTTCCGACTTCAGCTCAGGTCATGATCTCACGGTTCATGAGTTCAGGCCCCACATCAGGCTTGCTGCTGTCAGTGAGGAGCCTGCTTTGGATCCTCTGTCCCCTTCTCTCTCTGCCCCTTCCTCACTCACTCTCTCTCTAAAACATAAATAAACGTTAAATAAAAAGACTCAGAATCTGCTTAAGTGCACTGAGTGAAAAGGATCTCAGGGTCTCTGTATACTAGAGTTGAAGTATACGGTTGAAAGTATCTACCCAGTGTGTTGATGTGGTCAAGTGGACACATCAAGAATAGAAAACATCGTGCTTTTATACAAAATCCTGCCTGGTGTTTTATCACCTAGAACATTACATTAAAAACCCCTCAGTCAATTGCAAGAAGAGGTATAATATGACCAGAGCAGATTCTGAAGGTGAAAATTAAAACAACTGATAAGGTAAGAGAATTACCTTGCATGATCATAGAAAAAGGATTAGGATATTTCATTCTGAAAAAAAAAATGAGAGATGCTTTTGAAGTGTTAATGTCATTTGATTATGTAACTATGATTTTGCCCCATGAACTTTTAAACTGCTAGAATGAGGAGGGACCCTTGGATAAAAATAGAGGATGCACTGCAGTTTTGTCAACTACAGACTTTAATAGCCTACATTAACCTTGAGAGGTGGTGCAGATCTTCCTCAAGCTATCTATATGAAGTTAGCATATACCTGAAGGAAAGCATCTCTGAGCTCAGAGACTGATTGCAAGGAAGACCTCTTTTCCTTTGTTCATGTGTTTCCTGCTTTCTCTCTCACATACGGAATACTGTTGTGATGGATCCTAAGATTTGATCCAACATTATACTTTTTTTTTACCCTGTTGAAAGTAAAATAGAATTAAAACAGCAAAGTGCTCTCAAAAAAGTGCTCTGTAGTCTATTTTCCTTAGATGTATAAATGGCTCTGTTCTTTGCTAAGGGTGAATATTTCCTAAATTTTTATCACAGTTCATGATTTATAGCCATTTTGCATGGGTGCCTGTTGACATTAGTGTTTTATAAGAGGTAGCAAATACAGCTGCCTTCAGGGAGATGTTCACTTCTCGTTCTTTGACATGCCATGGAAGAGAAGCCATGTTTCTGTGATTCATTATCCTTTTCCTCATAAACACCCCTGCTTTGTCCTGCCTTCTGTTAAAAATCAGGAGTATCAGCATGTGACTTATTGCATAAGTATACAAACAGCCTGTGTCACATTGCACCATTGACTTCATTGCCTTTAACGCTCTCCCGTGTTTCCGTAGTAAACCCCAGCATATGCTGACTGGCTTAGAACCCCAGCAGACTGTAGTGACTGATTTAATTTGGAGGTTAAAATGTTCTTTCTCTGGTAGTTTCTGCTATCACTGTGACTTTTCCTAGGCTATGAGATCAGTCTCCCCGTGCTTAACCCAGGGAGGTGGTCCAGTTTTCTTATGGCTGAAATTTGCTTTGCTTATTTTCACTAGCAATCTGGTTTTATAAACATAATCCTGCCAGACTGTATGTCATTTTTCTCCCTTTGGGGTAGGAAATGAATGAATGTGTGTGTGTGCAGGAAAGGACTGATGCTTTGTCACCTTTGAAGGATGCAATTCAGTTATGAGAAAGCTTGAACATAATCATTTTATATTGGCTTGAAAAAAAATTAGGAGCATCTTTAATTCCTTTTACTACCCTGATGTGTATACTAAGATACACACACTTTAAATACACACGCTTATAAAATATTTGAGTAACTTTGGATAGTAGACTAGTGTAATAAATACTCAGTGCAGGGCCTTTTCTGTCACCACATATGCACAGTTTAGCGTGTGGGTATTTGTACTCGAATAATTCCCAAATCAGCACAAAACCGTTAGCAAACTTATTACCTTGGTCCATTTCTATTGCTGTTGTCAGATCAGGCTCAATCTTCAGTGAGACCCTGAATACCTTGATCACCACTATCACCACGTGAAAATACTAAGAGAGTGCCCTTGCTCCATCTATATGCTGGGGATCCCAAATGTACACATCCAACTCTACTCTTTGTCCTGGGCTTCAGATTTGTATCCAGTCTACCTACCGACCCCCAAGTTAGAACTGAATTCTGGATCTCCCCTCCTCCAATCTCCCAGCTGCTCGTGCCAGATACTTCAGAATCACCCTTGGTTCCTTTCTTACTGTCACTTTCTATGACCAGTTCCTCAGAAAAATATGATTGCCCGTGCTTGGAAGAGAGCTATATATTTAGAATTCAACCTCTTCCTGCTGCCTCCACCTCCCTGGGCTGGGGGCCCTTTCTGTTCCTGCTACACTACATGCTACTGTGAGTGTGCTCTCCACACAGGAACCAGAGAGCTATTTCAAAAGAAGTAAATCGGATCCTATTACACACCTCTGCTTAAACTGCTTCGGTGTCTTTCCAGCACACTCAGGACAAAGTCCAAACTTATTGTGTCCTATGAGGCCCTCCATTACCTGGCTTCCAGCTACTCATTTCTGACAACTCGTCATTGTTCACCCTGCTCCAGTGATATTGGCTTCCTTACTGTTTCTTAAATATGTTGACCTTATTCCTATCCGAGGGCCTTTTTATTTGCCAGAAATGTCCTTCCTCCAGAAATTTTCATGAATCATCTCTTCGTTTCATGTCTCTTTTCAAATGTCACCACTTCATCTTCTGACTGTTCCCTCTAAAGAGGCACTTCTGCCATTCTGTCCCCTACTCCTGTTCAGTTTTGTTCATAACACTTATTACTTCCTGATATGTTTGTTTATTTTTTGTTTGTTTTCTCTCTTGCCTGTTTAAGTATAAATTCTGTGAAGGCAACTTAATCTCATTTGTTCAGTGCTTGGCATATAGGAGCTATTCAGGAATGAGTGAGTGAAAAAGTGAGTGAATGAGTGAATGAATTTTGGCATGGCTTATTAATATCCTTGAGCTTGCTGCTTGATGGATTTTCTTCCTCAGGCTCAAGCTTACTCAACATTTACTTAATGGTAACTGCATGTTCTGTAAGGATATAAAAAATGGTACTGAACAATCATATAGAACTTCATACAGTAGTCCCTCCTTATCCATGGTTTTACTTTCCATGGTTTCAGTTACCCACGGTCAACTGCGATCTGGAAACAGATGACGCTCCTTCTGATATATCATTAGAAGGTTAATAGTAACCTAAGGCTAGGTCACAGTGCCTGCATCCTTCACCTCATTTCATCTCATCACGAAGGGATTTTATCATCTCACATCATCACAAGAAGGGTGAGTATAGTACTGTATTTTGAAAGAGAGACTGAGAGGCTGACTATATTCACATAACTTTTATCATCGTATATTGTTATAATTGTTCTATTTCATTATGTTATTGTGGTTGTATCTTACCGTGCTTAATTTATCAAACTTTATCATAGGCATGCATGTATAGGAAAAAACATAGTACATCTGGGGTTCCGTGCTGTCTGTGGTTTTACACATCTGCTGGGGGTCTTGAAACATATGCCTTCCACAGGACATATGAAGTGGGGAGACTACTGTACTTTACAGTTCATTTTTACATATATTATCTTCCTGTGTTAAACATTTAGGAAGCCATCCAAAAGAAATTCCAGGCTAATATTAGGAGGGAACAAGAAAAACATTGATGAAAGCTTATAAGGACAGCCACTAAACTCAAAATTATGGAAATTAATAGTATCCAAGTTTTACACACACAAACACACACACACACACACACAGAATGAGACAAGAGGAGTAGTTCAATCCAAGCTGCATTAATTAAGCTCTCCTGAAATACTGTTGTGAATGGGCTGAAAGGACGTGGAAGTGTTATTCCACATACGAAGACTGGAATACTGGACGTCATAGTCAAAGACAGAAAATTGTGTTCAAAAATTGCAAGTTTTGTTTCTCTGGACAGAGGTGATTGATACGTAGAAGTTCTGAAAACTTAGTATTTTCTCTGTGTGTGGTGATGGAAAGGGAGAATGTTTTAGCAGAAGTAAGTAATGGGAATTTTTGAAGCTGGTCTGAAGAGTTTTGGAGCTAGGGAGCAAGGAACTCCTCCAGATTTTTAGAAGGGAGCTGGCAATCGTATGGAGAGGAATTTATCTATAATGAACCACGATGGGACCAAAAGGAGGTGAGGTGAGATACACAGAAAGGAGCTGGGGAGGTTATAGAAATGTTCAGAGAAGATAAAATGACAGGGTCCCAGATGAACCATCCACTTGAAGTTGGGTTTCTTTTCTCTGTGGTCCACAAATAGCAAATCTCAAGTGGAGAGTCACCAGGAAAATGGTACCCAATTTGAGATTCGGTAAGCCCCCTAATGTTAGTCAACATCCCCATTTTCCTTAATGTAAGCATGCTTAAAACATGCCAACCTAGAAGGTGACACATTCCCTGGGTCAGCTCTTTGCTCCCACAAAGTGGTTTGGAGCCCAAAATGTTGGTGCATATTGTTTAGCACTGTAAATTAATTTGTAGACAGCTATTGTCTTTAATATAAGCAATTATTATTCATTTTTTAAATGTTTATTTATTTTGAGAGAGGGAGCACAAGCAGGGAAGGGACAGAGAGAGAAGGAGAGAGAATCCCAAGCAAGTTCCACACAGCGCAAAGCCCAATATGGGGCTTGATCTCTCGACCATGGATCATGACCTGAGCCAAAAGTCATCAAGGGCACCAAGAGTCAGATGCTTAACCCACTGAGCTACGCAGTGCCCCACAATTACTATTCATCTTAAACATACATTAACAAGTTTCATCATAGTATCTTATGAGTCAAGCTGGTTTGCAGACCCAACTCCATAATTTACAGTTCTGTTCTTAAATGTTAGCTTTTTTTTGTTTG
Source organism: Leopardus geoffroyi (assembly GCF_018350155.1). Lineage (NCBI taxonomy): Eukaryota > Metazoa > Chordata > Mammalia > Carnivora > Felidae > Leopardus > Leopardus geoffroyi. Next base: position 55,032,899 of record NC_059338.1, on the reverse strand, counting down.
GCAGTATTGTGCTTGTTTCTTCCTCACCGATACTTTGAAAATCTAATGTGCTTTTTGATCATCCCATTTCCTTGCTCTGAAATTTTAGAATTACATAGTGTTGGAATTGAAAGGGACCAAGAAATATCATATTTCACCTCTAGGCAAAACTATATCTAAAATATATTAGCAAGATGAGAATCTGTTTTACTTGCCTCCATGACTATTTATCCCAGGGTTTTTACCAAGCTCAGGGCACAGAGATGGAGAAGCAGGAGTTTGTGATTGATCCTGTCCATTGTTCATCCTCATTGCTTAAATTCTGTTCACCTCCTTCTTACTTACTTTCTCAGTTACATCATGGGGAAATTGCTTTGTGAGCTAGTAACTTTCTCCAGGAACATTTGCATTTGAATAGTAATCCCTACCCAGGATGCTAAATACTCTGCATATATCAAATCCCTAAATACCCTCTCAGATAGTACTCCCCTTATTTATCAACAAGTAAATTGAGGCTCTGAGAACTTGAGTAATTTGGCCAAGTCACAAAACTAAAACATAATTAACAAATTCCAGAGTTTGAATTTCTCTGATTCCAAAATCTATGCTCTTTCTGTCACATCGTGCAGATTCTTGTAGAAACCTAAAGCTCTCAAGACTCCAAAGAATGAAACTGCCAGAAACATTGACTGGTAAAAGTTTTGAGAAGGGATAAGGATATTATGGGTAGGACATACCTGCTAACTTACTCCACATATTAAAAGTCTCTCTGAGGGGCGCCTGGGTGGCGCAGTCGGTTAAGCGTCCGACTTCAGCCAGGTCACGATCTCGCGGTCCGTGAGTTCGAGCCCCGTGTCGGGCTCTGGGCTGATGGCTCAGAGCCTGGAGCCTGTTTCCGATTCTGTGTCTCCCTCTCTCTCTGCCCCTCCCCCGTTCATGCTCTGTCTCTCTCTGTCCCAAAAATAAAATAAACGTTAAAAAAAAAAAAAAAAGTCTCTCTGAATTTATTGGGAAGCATCTTTTGTTACACCGCTGGGGTGCTAGGCTTATCTCTACTTGGAGATAGTCTCAGATGCCTTATTTATAAATACAGTTCATCCTTCTTATCTGGTAACTTCACCCCCAGTGGAAACCGATATGTGTCCCTCAAATGGAGGGAGAAGAAAAGTGCAGTCCTCCAACCCCTGTACCCCAAGAGCTTCTGCGGCTGTCTCAGGCTTTAGCCTTCACCTTTGGGTCAGACCTGTTTTTATGCCTACTCAGCTCCAGCAGCATGGCATCATCCTGCATCGGTTTACTCCAGACTTTCTTCCTTCCCAGGTACTAGCCACCTTAGATCCTTGGTAGCCACCTAGGGAGATCTGATTATCAGAGGTTTGTTTGAATTACTGGAAAATTCTTCCTCATGTCTCTGGGCCTTGTTGTTAGTTTCCTTTCATTTTTTTCCCTCAGTGGCAATGGCTAAAAGGAAGGGGCTTCATACTTTTGGCCAACAGTGCTTTGCCTATTAGGTTCATCTTCCCTGGCCTTTTAACTTCATCTGCCTCTCTTTTAGTTACTTCGGAGGCTCCCCCCAGCTCCTTCATGAATGGGCCACATCTCTTTAGTTGGATTCCAGAATTGGGTACAATGGTTGGCAAGACTTGACCAGTAAAGAGTACAAGGCAGCACCTACTTATATTCTTCATAACCAATTCCCTCTTGCTACTTCCTGAAGCCATTTTAGTTAATACTTTCTATTCTTCTAGGAAACCAGGTTCACCTTGTTTTTATTGAGACGGAGGGGGTCATTTTCTGAGTTTAGCAAAGAAAGAGGTAAATTTCACTAAGAAAGAGCTAAGCTGTCTTCTTCCCCAGCTAAAAAGAGATCTGGGGTTGCCTTTGTGTTCCTGTAGTTAAAAAAAAGCACAGTTGCTTGTTTTGCAATAGGTTTTGTTCTGTGTTGCATGCAATTTTCTCTTTTTTATCTTTTTTCCCCCTTAAAATTAAATCCAGTAAAATGTGAAAGAAAGAGAAGTGCAATAATCTCCACAGCTGCTGAGTTTTCCTGGAAGGCAAAGACATCTCAATTTTAAAGTTAGTCTTAGAACATGAAATCATGGTTCTTTGAAACAGCTGTCTGGTCAAAAACTTCTTTGTAGTGTACATTTTTAAAGAGCAATTTTTTAAAAACCACTAGGAGCTTTGTAAAGATTTCCTTTATCTGGGTTATGAATTATTTTTGGTCTTTGAGTAATTGTTAAAGTGATGACACTCACTAGAATAAAACAGATGTCTGTTTTTTGTTTTGTTGTTCAGGGGGAAGAGGGAAATGCCGTCGGGACATTAGGATTTACTTGATACCTTGACAGTGGAGTCTAAATAATTGATTGCTAGTGTCTTTGCATTCTGTTCACTATCAACTTTTATACATAGTGCCAGAATACAAGCAAGGGAACTTGTCCATCTTAATCATCATGTGTCCTTCAGGGCCTAGCACGATTCCTGGCACATAGCTTCTCAACAAAGATTTATTGAATCAATCAATAAATGAATACTATAAGTACCATTATATAGAATGACATGTCGTGTAACCAGATACATAATTCACCCATTCTTCTGTTATCTTTTATGGAGATACCTAGAAAGGAAGTTTTCCTTAATACAGACTTTGAGGTTGAAAGGTGTATTTCAAAGTCTCTCTGGGGCTCCTGGGTGGCTCAGTTGGTGAAGGGTACGACTCTTGATTTCAACTCAGATCATGGTCTCATGATTTGTGAGTTCAAGCCCCAAACTGGGCTCTGCGCTGAGGATGTGGAGCCTGCTTAGGGTCCCCTTTCTGTCTCTCTCTCTCCCTCTCTCTCTGTTTCTCTCAAAATAAATACATAAACTTAAAAACTTTTTAAAAAATCTCTCCTGTTATTATCAGTCCGTTATGGGTCTTTCACCCATGTTTTGATATAAATCACCTCTGACATTGTTTATATTTTTGCCAACTCTTGGGAGTAATAACTTTCATAAATAGAAGGCAGTTATAGTTCAAATCAAAGGATGGATAAGTAGGGCATTATGGGAGCACAAAGGAGAGAGTAATGTCAGCAATTAATGCTACCTGAGAGAAGACTCAGAGGAGGGAACGTATGAGTCAAGGCTGCAAGGATAGGGGAAGTTCTCCAAATGGCGATGAAGACAAGGGGGCAGTGGTAACATGCGTGGGAAGGCCCGAAAGGTGAAATGGCATGCGATGGACCCCTGGCCATAGAACCATTACCATCACCTTCATCACTGTTGTCATCATTATCATCACCACCACTTTCTGCTTAAATGTTACTTTCACTCAAGATACAGGTTGCCATTGAAGTGCTAGATTTTTTCCAGTCTGATTTATTTTCTTTGAAGAGTCACTTCTATCCATTATGCTGAGTGTACCTAAAATGGCATCCACAAACAAGTCACTGAATAGCCAAGCTTCCTGCAGACCAGATCTTTACAAACTGTTTGCAATAAGAAGACTGACGTGTGTGAATGGATTTGGGGACTTAAACAATTGTATTTGATTTTCACTGTACACTGCTCACCCCAATCCTGGTCTCACTGAGGGGGAACCAGTGAGGTGCTGCTGAGCCAGAATGTGGGCAGTGCTGATAGCCTGGGGAGGGCCGGGGTGTCAGAGCCCATCTCCTGTGGCCCTGTTCACAGAGCGGCCCAAACTTCCCCAGTGCACCCAGGACATCTTTTTTTAGCCTCAGAGAGAACAGAGGCCTGAAAACCTTTTTTTTTTTTTACATGATAAAGATATATATAAAACTTTCCAAAATAACTTCAAGAAACTGACTTTGATAGAACTTGACATCATCATCACCACCACCATCATCATCATCATCATCATATCAACAAATAGTCATTTAAAAATAATTTGAAAGGCTAATTTTGTGGAGAGCCATTGTGTAAAACCATTCATACCACAACCATGCCAGCCCCTTTCATTTTTTTAAAAATTCCTTCTACCCTGTTCACTTTCGCAGTATCTCCATACTGCTAAATTTACACCAATATCCTCAGCCTAATCCTAGGTTTTAAGAATTCTCATCAAACTCTCTCTAGGTGTTACAGGGCTAGCATGAATTCATAACTCCATATTATCTCATAGTTGTTGGGGTTTTTTGTTTGGTTTTTGGTTTTTGGGGTTTTTTTTGGTTTTTTGGTTTTTGTTTTTTTGGCTTATTGATCAACACTCTGCCTTCTGGAATCAGGTGTCACTTCTCCTGTGTTGTTGGTTCCTCATAAATCTTATTCTTTAGGTCTTTCAAAATGAGTTCTTTAAAAATTCATATAATAATAATTATTATTAGTTATTCAGTTACTCAAATGAAAGGTCCCACAGGGGGTGACTCTCAAATAACAAATGCTGAAGGGAATGAGGCCAGGCTAATGTAGACTGGGCAGCAATCTTTCCTAGCGCATGATAAGGCATGGCGTGGAGGGGTCAATAGCCACTCTATACGTATTCCTCAGATTTTAGAAATGCTGAGCTTAAGCAGATCATTACCACAACCTCTTCTGACCTAAGAAATGAGACAGACTGAGAATAATTGTGGTTCTTTCTCTGCTTTCTTCACCAGTTGCCTTTTATTCCCTTCTAAAGTCTTTCGTTGCTCTGGGCTAAATGAAGTTTGGATTGCAACAACAATTTTTTTTTTAATGATATTGTAATACTGGCTCATTTGCCTGCTATTGGTTATGCCCAAGTGGACACAGGACCTGTGGCTGTTTGGTTGTTCTCCTATGGGAAAAGGCTTAACGAAGCTAATAAGCTGTATTAAAATAAAATAAACAAACTCACATGGCACCCAGCATCACAGCCACATGTAGTATGCTTAGTATTCATTATCCCGAGACACCAGTTCCACATCCCCAACTGCCTACTGGGCATTTTCACTCCTAAGGCCTTCTGTCACTTCCTGTTTAACCCATCCGAAACCAAATCCAGTACCCTTTCTTCAAAGCCACTCCTCACTGTTGGAATTTTAAGGGGTCAATAAACCGCACACTTTTCTTGCCCTCTCTAGTTAAAATGTGCTGTTGTTGCTGTTCTCAGAGGCCCAGGAAACAAACAGATAAGGCATGAACAAACGGCTGGAGATCTGTGGCCACATGTCTTGCTAATAGTTCAGCCCCCAGCGATCACAGCCCCAGCAGAGCAACCACAGGCCTCCACCACAGGGCAGCACTCAGCACAGCTTCTTGGAACGGGAGAGAAATGCATGTGTCCTGCGGGCGCAAGCTTGCTCAATTTCTCTTTTATAACTCACTAATCAAACCAGTCAGTTCTCCTCCTCTTTTGGGGAGGAAACAATGAAGTCTGGAGAAAAGAGGCCAGGAGCCAAAAGCCCCACAAGAAGCCAGGAGATCAAGTTCCCACTAACAAGTCACTGCAAACCTTCCTATTTTTACTTTGAATACCTTCTTAATTTATGTTACATCAGCATGACATTAGCATCTGGGTGTGAGGAAGAATATTTAGGTATTAAATATTCTACATCGTAAGAATTTCCACCACTTAAATTGTAATCTGCCTTCTTTATGATCTTTTTCATCATAAATAAGACCCCACACTTACAACCAAAACTCACACATTTAGCTCTTCGCTCATGACTGTGATTAACGCTGACACAGACCTGGTGCTGTGGCCATTGGCAGCCAGAGAAAGTCAGGACTGGTGGTGACTCAGCTGATTCTGCAGCTGCACTTACAGTAAATGTGTTTTGCAATGCTCTTATGTGTTAAAATATTTTTTTCCTTAAAAACTAAAACAAAAATTTTTTTTCAAATTTTAATTAATTAATTAGCTCTTTACTAAGTTGAGAAAAGGAAGTATCGAAAGACTGACTATCAAGTCAAGTCAGGCTAAAGGAACTTGTCCCTTTGGCAATGAATCATAACACTTTGAGTCAATAGACAACAGCCAAACTCCAATTTAAAATTGTTGCATTGAGGGGCGTCTGGGTGGCTCAGTCCGTTAAGCCTCCGACTATTGGTATTGGCTTAGGTCATGATCTCAACCTTGTGAGCTCAAGTTCTGCATTAACAGCAGGGAGTCTGCTTGAGATTCTCTGCCTCCCTGTTTCTGATCTTTGAGGCTGATCTTGAAAGCCAAAGACAAATATGTTTTATTTTATTTTTTTGGAATTCTCTCAAGTAATTTATTTTTATTTTTATTTTTCAATATATGAAATTTATAAGACAAATATATTTTAAGGAAATGAAGTGCTCTAAGCTATTCAGTCATTGGTGGTTGCTTCAGTAAGCTATTCAGTCATTGGTGGTTGCTTCAGTTATTCATTCCTTCATGCATTCACAATTATTTACTGAGCATATTCTATGTACTGGGTGCTATACTTAAGTTCTGTGAACAAGAGAAATATGTTCTCTGCTCTCATGGAATTTACAGTATAAGGAAGGAGACTGATAGCAAATAATTACCTACAACTGTTAATGACAACTTCTGTGAGAATTTATAATAGAGTGACCCCAGCATTTGGGGAATTTAGGAGTGGTGAAAGCTAACACTAGAAGACTAAAAATAGAGACTAGGTGAAGGGAGAAGGGACGATTGTTCCAGGCAGAGTAAACAGTATATACCAAGACCCTTAAGTAGGAAGAAGCTTTGTGTGCTCATGTAACTGACAGCTAGAGTCTAACATGCAAGAGGTCCAGGTCATTTACTACCCTATAGGCCATTTTGAGGTTGGTGGTCTTTATCCTAATGCAGTGAGGAGCCACTGATGAGGTCATGTTTGACTGTAGAATGGAGACGAGGAATGGAGCAAATACATAAGTTAGGAGGTTTTGCAGCCATCCAGGTGAAAGGTGATGGTCACCTGGACGTACACAGAGGTAGTGGAGATGGAGTAAAGGAGGTTTATTAGGGGGTGCACTGACAGAAATGATTGCTTGGAAATGAGGTGGGAAAGAACAAGATGTCAGAAACGACACCTAGGTATCCAGCACATGCACCTAGGTGGGAAGAGATATCATTTACTAATACCAGGAAACTTTAGAGGAAAAGATCTAAGAGAAAACCAAGATCTGAAAATAGAAATATCCAGAATGCAACTATAGCTTAGAGGGGAACTCTGGGATTTGTGAGTGGTCGGCTTATACATGGTGCTGAATGCAAGTGGTCTCTTGATAGAACTCTTTATAGAACATTTTTTTAGGAAAAACCCTACATAGTCGTGGTAGCTGGATTTTTGTTCTTTTGAGGTATAATTGACATATAACGTTTCATTAGTTTCAAGTGTACAACATAATTATTTGATATTATGTAACAAAGCGATCATAAGTTTAGTTAACATCTGTCACCATATATAGTTACAAAATATTTTTTCTTGTGTTGACAACTTTTAAGATTTATTTTCTTAGCAACTTGCCAATATGCAATATAATATTATAACTATAGTCACCATGATGTGCATTACATCCCCATGACTTATTTATTTTATAACTGAAAGTTTGTATCTTTTGTCCCCCCTACACCCATTCCCTGTGCAGAGGAATATATGCTTCCATATCTTGGCTATTCTAAATAATGCTACATTGAACACGGAAGTGCGTATACCTTTTTTGAGTTAGTGTCTTCATTTTCTTTGGATCAATTCCAGAAGTGAAATTTCTGGATCATATGATAGTTCTATTTTTAATTTTTTGAGCAATTTCCATACTGTCTTCCATAGTGGCTGCAACAATTTACATTCCCACCAGCAATACGCAGAGGTTGTCTCTTCTCCAAACCCTTGCCAACACTTATTTCTTGTCTTTTTGATAATAGCCATTCTAACAGATGTGAATTGTTACCTCCTTGTGGTTTTGATTTGCATTCCCCTGATAATTAATGATGTTGAGCACTTTTTCATGTGCCTACTGGCCATCTGTATGTCTACTTTGGAAAATAATTCAGATCTTCTGATCATTTTTTTTTAATGTTTATTTTTGAGAGAGAGAGAGAGAGACAGAGTGCAAGCAGGGGAGGGGCAGAGAGCAGGGGAGACACAAAATCCAAAGCAGGCTCCAGGCTCTGAGTTGTCAGCACAGAGCCCTATGTGGGGCTCTAACCTATGAACCACGAGGTCATGACCTGAGCTGAAGTTGGATGCTTAACCAACTGAGCCACCCAGGTACCCCTCTTCTGGTCATTTTTTAATCAGATTATCATTTTGTTTTATTGCCATTGAGTTTTATCAGTTCTTTGTATATTTTGGACATTAATCCTATACCAGATATATGATTTGTGAATATTTTCTTCCATTCAGTAGGTTGCTTTTTCATTTTGTTGATGGTTACCTTTGTGCAGAAGTTTTTTAGTTTGATACAGTTTTGTTGTCAAATCCAAAAAATCCTTGCCAAAAGCAGTGTCAAATAGCTACCTACAACCTATGTTTTCTTCTAGGGTTTTAGGTCTTACATTCAAGTGTTAATCCATTCAGAGTAATTGTTGTGTGTAATGCAAGATAGTGGTCCAGTTTCATTCTTTTGTATGCAGCTGTCCAGTTTTACCCACACCATTTAGTTAAGTCCTTTCTCCTCATTGTATATTCTTAGCTCCTTTGCCATAAACTAATTGGCCATATATATGTGGGCTTATTTCTGGGATCTCAGTTCCTCTGTTCCATTGATTTCTGTTATCTTTAGGCCAATGCCATAGTGTTCTGATTGCTGCAACTTTTTAATATAGCTTTGATCAGGGAGCGTGATGCCTGTAGCTTTGTTCTTCTTTCTCAAGATTGTTTTAGGTATTCAAGTTCATATGTTTAAAAATTTTGTGACATTCAATTTCCAAATATATTTTTTAAAAGATTTATATTTTCATTTATAAGTGAGATTGACTTATAGGAACATATCCCAAAATTTGGTCTTAAAAATGATAAATTCAAAGAAAAAAGGATCCTAGGGTCAAGTGAGTTTGGTGAGTCATGCATAACAGGTTTATTTCTTGGAGATTTATAATGTGTACTGGTCTGTTAATATTTCTGACATGACCTGCATAAAACTATCTTTCTCTTAAAATTTGGAAAGAAAGACCAATAAAACTCTCTGAGATCAGAACTGTTTTGAATAAAAGTTTTAATTTTGTTTCCAATTTATCCTGTGGATATTGGTCAGGTAAGCTTTTATAATTATGATTTCATATTGTTTTAGAAATTATATCCAACATTGATACTTTATAAATCCACTATCATAAAAGTATACTCAACATCTCTAAAAAGTTTAATCTTCTCTTTGTTAAATCATATGTATCATCTCTAATTTTGATTATTTTTATCTTATATTTACTATATATGACAGAGCTGTTTCATTGTTTGATTAATCAAAGAATAGACTCTTAAATTTATCAATGATAGTTTAATTTTCCATAATTAGGTCCTAACTTAACTATATCCTGTATTCTGCTTTGATTAGTTTTCCAATTTTCTTTTTTTTTTTTTTCTTTTTTTTTTTAATTTTTTTTTTTTCAACGTTTATTTATTTTTGGGACAGAGAGAGACAGAGCATGAATGGGGGAGGGGCAGAGAGAGAGGGAGACACAGAATTGGAAACAGGCTCCAGGCTCTGAGCCATCAGCCCAGAGCCCGACGCGGGGCTCGAACTCACGGACCGCGAGATCGTGACCTGGCTGAAGTCGGACGCTTAACCGACTGCGCCACCCAGGCGCCCCAGTTTTCCAATTTTCTAACTCCTTAAAGTCAATGCTATGTATTTTTGCCTTTTTTTTTTTAAATAATAAAACATACATGACTGTGATTTTGCCTCTGAATAAAAGTTTGGCTGCATGTTCTGAGTTTCAATCCAGTGAGTAATGTTATTTTGTGTGTTTAGCAAATAATGTCTATTATAATTTTGAGTTGCAATTTGACACAAGTTTTGGGGGAAGCTTTATTTTAAGTGGTTTTGTGGTTTAACTTTTATCATAATTTCTACTTTAACTGGAAATTTTATCATAATTTAACTTTTGTCATAATTTCTAGTTTTAGTGCAGTGCTTTTTTATCTTCAGTACAAGAAATCAGGAATATTTTCCATAAGATATAAAAATAATTCTGAGCCCTATTTTATTAAACTAGTATTATTGAATTCACAGGTTTGATTCTTAATTTATGATAATGTACCATCTTGGTATCATTAATTCATTGTCAACAGTCTTTGAAGTATTTTGGATGTTGACAAAAGGCCTAAATAGTAGCCAGTCAGCCAACAAATGTTATTAAGTACCTACTGTATGATGTAAATGCCAGAAATACATTGATGAACATTTAAAGTTCCATTATTGAACTTATATTGCAGTTGGAGGAGCATAAACAAGGGAAGATGAGGATTGGAAAGATAAACCAGTGGTTAAAAGTTTGAATTTTTTCCTACTTACAGTGCACAGTCATTGGAGGATTTTAAACAGTGTGGGGATATAATATATGATCATGGTGGCTTCTGTGTGGAGAGTGGAGCAAGAAAGATATCAAAGAGATGTCATCCAAATGAGAGAAGATAGTGGCTTAGATATAGGAGTCTGTAAAGATCTGGAGTTATCTTCATGTCAATAGTATTTAAGGTTCCCAGATAGGGAAGATCACCTTGGCAAAAGCACAGATTGAGGGAAATAGACCACTGAAGGAGCTTGGGGCACTCCCAGAATTTAAAAGTCTAACAAAAGAAGAGGAGACATCAGAAGAGATTAAGAAGCTATAGTCAGTGATGTAGAAGTATGGAAGTCAGGAAAATGTGGTATTACAGAAGTCTTGAGAAGAAAATGACTGAAGACAGAGGGAGTGGTCAATATATCAGATGCTGCAAAGTAACATGAAGATAGGGAATTGAACATTTGCTGTGGGAAGATGTAGATCACATGACCTTGATAAGAACTGTGTCTATAAAGTAGTAGGATCACAAATCTCACTGGGGGGAATTGTGGGGGAAATGATAAAGGAGAGAATAGAGAAAATGATTCAAGATAACTCAAGGAGTTTTGCTGTAAAAGCAAATAGAAATGGGGGCAATTCTTAGGGTGTGGAAAGGGTCAAGAGAAAGTGTGTGTGTGTTTTAAGATGCTTGCTATGCCATATGAATGATCCAATAGTAGAAAAGAGGCAATTGTGGAAGTAAAAGAAAAAGGGAATGATTGTAGGATGTTCATAAAGACATTAGAAGAGAGGGAACTCAGTATATAAGTTGAGGTTTTGGCCTTTCCTTGTACAAGAGAAAGACAGAGTCTGTGGTTGCAAATGCAGGTAGTCTGGTGTATTTGGTGGAAAGAATATAGATCATTCTCATCAGATTGTATATGTTTTTCCTATGAAGTATGAAGCAAGATTATCAGCCAAGTGTTAGTGGCAAAGGGCATATTATAGATTTAATGGAGGAAAAGTTATATAGTAATTAGTATAGTGATAAACCATTTTGACTACAGAATTATAGTAGGGAGGTCTGGGAAAGTTAGGTGCCCATTTGATATTTGTAGTTATAAATTTGGAGTGCAATAAGCACAATTGTATAGTTTTTCTCTTGCATTATTTAGAAACCTGGATGTAGGAACTCAGTAAGGAAATAATTCAGTCAGAGTTTTATTAGGTAAGTAAAATGGTGAAGGGAAACACAGGAAAGGGAGTTAAAGGTTTGCAAGATAGTAGTTATAGTACTGAACTGAGTCTGCACAGAAGTAAAGACATAAGGAACCTGATGATGAGTGGGAACATGATAGATCAGTGAGTGGGTCAGTAAAAGCCCACAATGGAGGTGGTTTTTCAGATTTTCAAAAAGGATGACCAAACGGAAATTTTGATTGATGAGTTTGTCATCAGTGCTCTGCTCTGCAAGTTGATAATTAATTGTAAAATTGATAGTTAAATATTTAGAAAGGAAATCAGTGGTCAGTAGGAACTTGCTTCGAATCTTAAAAAACAAGTTGAGCCAAACTGACTTCAATTTTTTAATAGAATTTAGCAGATATGTAATTAGATCTTGATATACTCTTTTGGAATATACATGAGAGAAAATAGAGGGACATGACTTGGTAGTGTAGTACAAATATGATGGATTTGTGATTAAGTGTCATTTTACTGTTGATACCAATGGGTACCAGTTAGCAGAACATTAACTCTGGCATGGGATCTTTTGAGGTCTGTTTAGTTCTATAGTATATCTTTGATAATGACATGGGAATATTATGTTATTATAAATATACAGATAATACAAAACCGGAAGAATTGTGAATCTGATAGTTGCCAGAATTGTAATTCAGAACATCTGAGCAAATTGGGAAATGTGCCAGACTAACCAAATGAAAAGTAATAATGCCAAATATAAATTATACTTTATGGTTTTTTTTAAAAGTCTGTACGTATTCAGTACAGGAGAAGTCTGGTTTTATAGGAGGTCAAGCCCAAAAGACCTAAAGGCCGTGAGAATAATGAATAATAGTAGTTTTTGTATTGTGTATATTTTGCTTGCATATTTACCTGATTCTGGGCACTGTGTAAATAAGTGTGTCACACTTGTAACCTTATTTTATTATCATTATAAGCCTGAGATAGATGCTATCTTCCCCATTTTATAGATGAGTACATTAAAACTTAGAGAGGTTACCTTACCCAGTGTCATATAGGATGATTAATGGCACAGTCTGGATTTCAACAGGTGTTTTCATGGTCTTTACTATATTCTACTACATGCTATTTGCTTACATTAGTAAAAGTTTTTGTCCAGAAAGTAGGGGAAAATTCCACCAAATTTCTTCCTTCCATCTGGATAATATTGTATCAGGAGATTTGTGATCAGTTGTGGGCACATCATTTTCAGAAAGTCCTTTTTAAATAGAGCAAATCCACAGAAGGGTAATAAGAGTATTGTGTTATCTAGAAATGTCTTCATATGAGAAACATTTGAAAAAATTGGCAGAAAGGTCAGCTTGGAGACTTAGAAGACTTGAGGGACAGATAATATCTGGTCCCAGATGTTTAAAGAGCTGCCATAGGTAAACAAATTAAACTTTATATTTTTAATACCTAAAGACATTCTTAGGACATGTAAATGAAAGTTATACATCTAATCAAAACACGGACCCATCATGTGGTCATGTTCTCTTCAGTGTAGCACTTAAAAGCCTTTTACCTATGGGATAAAATTCCTCATGCTCATTTTTAATGTTGAGGTAACTTTTATTTTTCAAACTATAAAACACATAGTTAAGCTTGATTTCGTAGTGAAATCATTCAGAAGCTCATATCTGCATGATGGTAGTTGAAATAGACTAAACAAAAAAATTCAGTCAGTACAAATTGCTGTGGGTTATCTATACAGCTACAGCATGTGGTGAGAACCTGGAAGCTACATCCACAGAATTTATGAGACTTCCAGTAAATCAGCTCCGTTCAGTGTTTTAGACCTGTATCCAACTCTTCTTGGATGTCTAGACACAGCCTAACATGAGGCTTCAAAAATGGGTAAAAATGAAGCAGCCAAAGCCACCAGAAGCCTTTGACCCTCTTCTAATGTTTCAACCAGATAATTATTTTCCCTCTCAAGAATTTGGCTATCGTTTGAGGGAAAAAAAAAAATCAAGATTTTTCCATGTGAAGAGCCCCTGAAAGAAAATACTCTGGAGAAAGGTCAATGACAATGGGCCAAAGCTGAATTCTTCAGATCTGCTTAGAGAATGTGGAAAGTCTGCACCCTCGCTACTTTCTGTGCTTTCCAGCTGGCCAGGAACCCCCATGGCATTTGTCCAGATTTGCCTTCCCCATACCTTTTACATCTTAAATGGAGTCATACTGTGCAGTGGAAATGCCTCAAATGGAAACTTAAGTAGTAGCTTAAAAGCTATGGTAGAGGTAATTAGAAAATTAAAAACTGGTGAATTTTGATTTCTATCAAGATAATCTATTACCCTTTCTGCCCTGTAGCAAAGATACGACCTTTCAAATTTTTCAACAATAAACCTTCGTACTTGGAGACTATATTTCCTTTAAATATGTCCCACTTTTAATTAAAAGTACTCATTCTGCTGGTTGTGCTTTGTCCCTTCAAACTTCTTTATCTTAGGTTTTCTGTGGAAAGATAAGGATTCTATCAAACATTAAAAAGTTGGTTTTAAAGATAAACACAGTCCAAGTTCATTCCATAGTTCATTCGTTCATTCATTCATTCATTTATTCATTCATTCCATTCATTTGACAAATATTTGTTTTGCAGAGGCCATATGCCAAGGACTGTGGTTGGCCCACATTGTGCCTTTTGTATGCTATGTGATCTTGACTTAATCTCTTTGAATCTCAGTTTCCTAACTGTAAAACAGCTCTGTTACCAATTTTGCAGGGGCTAATGGAGTTTAAATGAGATGACTTCTCTTTTTAAGACAGTGAAAAATTAGAAGCTTCTCTTTTACCCTTCTCCATCCATTGCTATATCCAAAAGATCATATACAACGGAGATGGAAAGTAGCAATGTTAATCAACTATTTGCAAAACTCATGGGAGCGAACTGGATTGAAATGTTATGAGTAACCACTGCATGCTTTACCTTGATTAGGAAAAATGGAGCTAAACAGGAAGATAACGAAAAGAAACTTCTATTCTCCTTACTGAATCAATGAAAGAAATGTGGATACTGTGCCAACACAAAATCCAAATAGCCAACTCTACTTTGAAGCCAATTCAAAAAGTGAATCCAAGTAAGAATTTACAAATGGGGAAGTCCAGGTGGAAAATGCCTGATGATAAATATTTATTCAAGTTAAACATATAGAGCTCCATTTAAGTAATTGCTTAAGTGTAACAAAATAAAATACTAAAACAAAAACAAAAAGATTCTTAAAGAGATGTGAAAACAATAATTCAGAAATAATATTCTAGGTCAGTATTTCTAGGTAGATTAGCAAATGCAGGAGATAAAGTGGCAGGAAGTAAATACTTCTAAATTCCTCAAAAAGGAATTTATATATATTATATTTATTTATATTTATTTATATTTATTTATATATTAATATTAATATTTATATATATTTATATATTATATATAATTTGTATATATTATATATATATGATTGAACTCAGGAATGATTTGGAAGACCTAAAGATAATTAGTTTCAAAAGAAAGAAAGAAAGAAAGAAAGAAAGAAAGAAAGAAAGAAAGAAAGTAATCATTTACTTGTAGAAATGAAAGCCACTAAAAAAATATAGAAGCCAAAAAGACAGTTCATTAATCAACATATGCAACGGAAATAGTAAGGAGCATTTATCAAAATGACAAAACTAAAACCAAGCATACAGCAATGGCAAGAAATAAACATGATTCAAACTTTCCTAATCATAGGCGGTGCTTTTCAGATTGGGATGAAAAATAAAACCCAACTATACTGTTGGCATTTATAACCAATATATCTTTTTTAACAGTAAAGCAAATGGATAAAAGTAAAAGAAGGGGCAAAGATATGTCAGGTAAATGGTAATTAAAAGAAATCATTCCAATAATAGACAAAAAAATGTCTTAATGAAATCAGAACAAAGAATATCACTGGCATAAATGTGTAAAAATGCCCACCCCCTTAGCAAAAATATTAAACCTTGATGGAAAATCACTTTTATATTATAAAATTTGTAAAGGTATTTTAAGGATGATGGTCAGTATTTTTATGGGTGTGATGATATTCATTATTCAATAAATATTAATTGAATACCTACTAGCACTGGTGGTCACTTTGTAAGACCTAACAACATAGAGTAATCAAAACAACACAGTCAAATATGACTTTCCATTTATGAAGATCTTATTTTATGTTATTCATTAAGATTTTTCCATTTTCTTAATTTAAAAAATGTATTCCTATGTTGTCTCTAGGCTTTCTCCTAACATGAATGGAATATTCTCCCATATCTAAGTTATTGGAAGTATAGCCTAGTAGTGTTTTGTAAAAGCCACTTGGGTTTTGAGTTAATTTTGGTAATTTATATTTTTTAGAGTATTATTAGTTTCCTTTAGGCTCTTACTTTTGCCATAGGTTTTTTTGCATATAATATTTGATTTTTTCCATCTCCTCGATTATTTGTGATTATGTATCCTATCCTTTCTTATTTGTGATCTTGTATACTTTTGTTTTCTCCCTTAATTAGTGTTATATTATCTATTTCTAAGGGGAAAATTCTTGTGGACGTCTTTATCCTTTATGTTATTTTTATATTTCCTATTAATTTTGGTTTTAATCTATGTTAATTCCTCTTCTTGGCTTATTTTTTTAGCATAACTTTATAATCCCCGTAGATGAATATCAACTCTTTTTTGAATATTGGCTTTTTTTCCTCCTCTCTCTAAATGATGAAAATATTTAAGGCCTTAAGTTTTCCTGTAGCCTTCACTGTGTTCCATTGGTTGCATACAATGTGTTTATATTTTTTATTGCTTTCTAAATAATTTGTAATTTTAATTTTGGTTTCTTCTGTAATACAAGGATTATCTAAGAATATGTTTTAAGGGTTTTTTTTGGTCTCTTTTTTTAGAAATTCTTTTTTTTTCTTTTTCTTTTTTTTCTTTTTTGATTAAAGAATGTGATCTATATAATCTCTCTTTTTAAAAGTTTCTTAAAGTTGGCATTGTGTATGTGTGTAGGTGCAAGTGTAAGAGTGATTTTTGTAAATGTTTTATGGCTAATGAAAAATCTTTATCTTCTATCTGCTTACTTACTTTGGTCCATTACATTTGCACAACTTGAAAGCAGTCATATTAGTTTTTTTTTTCTATATTTATATTTTAACTAATTGTATACATATAATAACTACAAGTTCATCTTGCAATTTTAATAGCATTTGCTTCCTTTCCTTACCTACTATGTAACTTGGTGCAAAAAAGGTTTATGAGTATTTTCCAGTCTTCACAAATTGTGTTTTATACTATTGTATAATAATATTTCTATTTATTCTGTTTAGTGCTTTTAAACTACTTATCCTGTTCAGTACTTTTAAATTCCATCTTGTCTGTTATTAATATTGCCATTCTTGAATTTGTATTTCTTTGTTTTGTGCCTGATTTCTTTTTGCCTGTTTCTTTATTTTTCCAAATAATATGTAACTTTTATAAACCTAGTTTAACTGACTAGCTGAAAGAATTCGGTCTACTGACATTAATTTCATAATTAATATACTTAAATTTATTCCTGCCATCTTATTAAAATTTCTTATTTTGTTACCTTTTTTAATTTTTTTTACTTGATCAAAAGGCTATTAATTTCTCCTTTTTTTCTGTACTTTTTATTTCATTAACATTTACATTCATCACCAGTGCATAGCCCTATTATTCCATGAGGTAAATTACCAAATATTTCTCCTCCAAACCCTTCCTTCTCCTACTTCCCCCCACACCCACTTTTAACAGTGAGACCCCTGGGATCCCTTTGCTGCCCTACTCTCTGCGCCTGCACCCATCAGAGAAGACCTGGGGAGCATTTTTTATTTCCTCCTACCCTCCCCCAACCTTTAGACTATTTGAATTCCTGTCACAGTGTGTCTCTTTTACTTTAAGAGTCTTTCGTTAGCCCTTACGCTGCATATTCTCAGATGGGCTATCATTATTTATTTTTATTTGACTCTGTGGATGTCGCCAGTGCTGTTGCTCACCACTGTTTTTCTCCTCTTTGTCTTCCCTCATCTTGAACATGCTCTGCGAGTTCATTTGGTGCTGTTGTAACTTCATCCCTGCTTAGGCAACTCCCACAGGTGAGGTGCGTGGTGATAGCCCAGCCAGTTGTAGGTCTCTGCAGCCTCTTAAGAGTCCATGAGTGTTACTTCATTGCCTTCTACCTTTTGAGCGTTCAGTCAGTGCCAGTCTAATTCTTTCTTCTTTCTAAGCAACTTGCTGTCTCTTTACAGAAGACTTGAACATGTTTTCTTTATCTCAGAGCTCAAGAATTGTATTAACATATGTCCATGTGGTATCTTTGCTCATCAAGTATACATGAAACAGCCCTTAAAATGTGTAGATTCAGATCTTTCTAAAAACCAGGATAAGATTCTTTTATAAACAGTAGTTTCTTTTTCTAATTATTTTTCTCCCCTCACCTTCCTTTTCTTTTTCTGAATCTCCTTTTATTTACAGGTTAGATGTTCTGGGTCTTTCCTCCACACTTTCATAACTTCTCTCTCTTTTCAGTTTTTAAAATTCTCCTACTAGATCGTGAACCCTACCAGTTCTGGTTTCAGCATTCATTATCCTCTCCTCCATCTACTAAATATTTTAACTTAAAATCTTTTGTCTAGTTCCAGGAAGCTTTTTCTTAATGTTGTACTTCTACCTCTTCAAATACTATTCTTCTGCTTCCCCTGACAGTTCGGTATTGATATACTGTTCTGATTTCTCTCTTCATTCATGCTGTCTCTGGCTATTATACCTCCTTATTAGATGCCCTTTTATTTTCCTTTGTTCATTGTGGCGCAGGTCCAACTGGTGGATACTTCAAGTGGACTGGTCCTATGAAGGTGGGAGGGCACAGACATCTCAGTCATCATGGCCCAAAATATGCAAGTTGCCAGTTACCCATTGAGACACCAGGAGGTAGCCTTTCTTCTGCATTAGGGTAGAGAAAACTCAGGCACACCCAAGATCCTGTGATCATTGAAGGACAGCCCTACCAAAGAGCTCCTACGTGCTGGTCCTTGCCTTAGACTTTTCTTGCTGTGTCCCCACAGCTTTGTTCAGCACAGAGCAAGAAAGTACAACTATCTAGTTCACACCCTCTACCTGAATACCAGTCCTGATATCTACTTGACTTAAGAAAAAAGGATGTGTTTGACCTAAGTTAGAAGTGGAGAGGAAGCAGAGCACAATTAAGTCATCATCTTTCCAGAATCCCCTGGGAATAAAATAATAAACATGAAAATGATGCATTCCCTGTCCTAATGTTGCTTGTGGGCTAGTTGGAAAGATAGACAATAAATAAATAAATAAATAAATAAATAAATAAATAAATAAATAAAATAACTCCTATAATTCTGAATTCACAACTGTAATTAATATATGAAGGAAAGGTGAATAGAAATATGATCTGAGATTCCAAGAAAGAATAAGCATTAACTGTGCAAGGAGGGAAGAGAAAAAGAACTACAGGCAGAGAGCAGTGTATTCAAAGACCTTGGGAGTAGGCATGGCACATTTGAGGAAGCCAAAGACAGTCAGCATGGCTGGAGCAGAAAAAGCAAAGGAGAGCAGAGTGTGAAAAGAAGCTGGAGAGGAGGGTAACAGTAAGGGGCCAGACTGCAGGGTTTTATAGGCCATGATAGAGTATAGTCCTTCCCTAAAAGCAGGTGACTAATGGAGCGTTTTACTCCATGGGTAAAAATATCTGATTCACATTTTCAGGGGATCACGAGGATTCAGTGTGGAGAGCACTCCACACTGTTTTGTTTTTGAGAGAGAAAAGGAGAGACAGAGCACAAGTAGGGGAGGGACAGCGAGGAGGGAGACACAGAATCCGAAGCAGGCTCCAGGCTCTGAGCTGTCAGCACAGAGCCCGACTCAGGGCTTGAACCCGCGAACTGTGAGATCATGACCTGAGCTAAAGTCTGACACTTAAACTTAACCGACTGAGCCCCCTCAGGCGCCCCAAGTGTGGAGAGCAAATTTAAAGGAGCCATGTGAGGAGGCTACTGTAATGTTTGAGGGAGGGTGGCAGTGAGATGGTGGTCAGCGTACAGGAAGTACACTTTTAGGTGGTTTATGAAGAGGGTATAAGAGTGTGAAAGGTAGGGAAGTCAAGTTAAAATCACCAATTCAGTCATTCATGTCAATGTGCCCTTGAGATACTCAAGTGGAGGAGTCAGTAAACACTGTGAATCTAGGACAGTCCTGGGCAAAAGAGATAAATTTGTTAGCTATCTGAGTTTCAGTATAAACTAAGGCTCTTAGGCATAAGTGAGAATACCTTGGGATAGAATAAGAAGAGAAAAAGACTTTAAATTTTTGTATACCATTAATATCCATGTAAATTGGATGATCTCTGCTGGAAAGGTGATTGATAATGCATATGAGTATCTTAAAAAATGACTGTAATTTTGATCCTGTAACTTTTTTATAGGAATCCATCCTCAGAAAATAATATTAGTAGATGTGAAAGGCTTATGGATAAAAATACTCACTTAAGCATTATTTATGATTATAAAAAAAGAAATTACTTAATTATCTAATATTTAAAGAGGTTAAGTAGATTATCATACATTTATATTAATGAATATTATACCATTCTAATTTGATGTTTATGAAGATGTAATGGCATAAGTAAATGGCCATAATGTAATAATAGTAATAAAGACACAAAATTGAGAGAGAGAGAAAGGGAGACAGAAGTGGATAGAGGAGACCTCAACTGTGTGAAACATTGATAGAACAAGAGTATAAAGAAATGTTTATCTATCAACAGTGGGAAATGGATGATTGTCACCATTTTTAGACTTTTATCTAGTTTCCAAATCTTTCTAAATGGGCATGTATTTCATCTTATGTATCCTTTTATTGTTAGGAAAAGAAAGAAAATTACAGGATTGTCCCAGTTGTAAATATGCACTTTATAGGTATTTCACTCTGTTAAATACTGGTTGATGTTTTGTTTTTTTATTTCACAGTATCGATGAGCCTTTCTGTTTTGAATCGAATTTAGTGTTTTAAGTTTGTAAGATTATTGCCATACCTTTTACAGTTTTATGAGCCATTTAGACTTATAAAATAGTTTCAGAAAATCGATTAATCACTAGGCAACAGCAAATCCATTCCCCTGGAACACCTCTCACTTGGCATCCAGTGTGTCATATTGAGAGCATTTGCGTTTCCTTCACTGCTTATTGCTTAGCAGTACAAGGGGCTCTGAATTCCTTAAAGTTTAAAAAGGATTATATAATAATATAGGAATGTGCTAATTATTTTAAATACAGTGAATTGCTTTTGTTTTCCTCCAGTGACTGTCAGAGAAGTATCCACATGGACTGTCATTTGTATCATCGTTGTCTGCAGCGATATAAAATCATTTTGAATTTGGTTCAGAACTGAAAGTATGATTTTTTTTTAATTCCAGGAATGTATACAAAGACTATCGCTTCCTTGAGCTGGCATGTGACTCACAGGAGGATGTGGACAGCTGGAAGGCATCTCTACTAAGAGCTGGGGTTTATCCTGATAAATCTTTAGTAAGTTGCATATAACTATTATTTTACAATTATTAACCATGTTTAAGAAGACATAATTCTACATACTGTATACTGGAGAAACTAGTTCTCTTTTGACTTAATTCGCTTCATATTTCTTTTTCTCCCTTAGGTTCTATTTTAAGAAGTTTATCAATATACTTGTTAGAGAAAATGTCCTACTCTGCCATAAAACATAATATATCCAATCTCAGACACAGAGAGAGTTTCTCTGTTTTAATTTAAAATTTTATTTTCCTTATATGGCTTTTTTATGGTTTTCCACAGTTGTCCCAGTAGTCATATAGTGGATTATAACATTCTTCATATAGCCATGGCCATATATATCATGTCATAACACTATTTCATAGCCTTAAAAATATACTTATTTTTATAAAATTCCTTTCACTATGTCTATAGTACCTGAATCCAAAATTATATCTGCATTCAAATTCTGATTAATGGCATTTGGAGTGTGAAAGAAGAAAAACATTATATCGCAATTCCTACTTATCTTTATAAATACACTTCAAGTATTTGAAGTCACTTCTCTCGTTCAAGTTAATAAACAGAATTTGTTTGGAAAACGTCTGGATTTAAATTTCAAAAGTCCCACCCAACATATGTACACACACCATTAAGCAGACTCTGCGAATGAGTGGCTCTCACTGCTTACTCACTGTTCCCCTTGAGATGCTGCACTATCCAGGTGTCTGCTCAGAACAAAAGTTCAGAGACTCAGCCTTGGGGATTTAGTCCAGCTTGACCTTTTGGTGCTTACTTGGCTCTAGATCAGTTTATAGGACAAGTCAGGTCATTTCTAGGCCCCAAATACGAAGAGTCTTCTCAGGAGAGCCTGAAATATGGGCACCGGTGGCGGGGGGTGGGAGGGGGGCAGAAATGAGGCGTCTCTAGGGGAACTTTAGACTTGACCACATCCCTGAGGTTGCACTGGAATTTAACCAAGTTCCAGAGGTAAGTGATTGAGGATTTATGCCAAAATGTTCTTCTCATTGATGTTATTTAGCTCACACATAGACCTCTTAACCCTATCCCAACCTACCTTTGTCTGGTTAGCACCTAAAACAATGACCCCTCCCCCACAATAACCCTATGCTCTCCCATGTGAAGTGCAACAAGCCCCTTTCCTAGTGATATCCAAGTACAGAGGTATCTATATGATTTCCATAATTGTCCAAATCTTATCAGTTGTGTACATACATATTTACATAGCTATATGCTACTCTAAAAACTGCACATGAGAAATCATTTGTAAAATCAGAGTACCACTTCTACTTTTGTTGTTAATTCTGATCATTTCTTATTACTCTTCCCTATCCATTGATGGTAGTGTGTTCAATTTCACAAACATTCTGTATTAAAAATGGACATATACTTAATTTTTAATTCATTCATTCCACAAAAGCGTATTGAGCACACGCTTTTTGCCAGGCACCACTCTAGGCAGTAGGGCAACAGAGGTGAACAGTAAGGTCATACCCCCAAGGAGCAGACATTAAACAAGTGAATGGATAACTGTATAACTATATAGTGGGATTTTAAGAGCACGATACAGTCTGTAAAAAAAATAAAGAATATTAAAGGGACAGACAGTGAGAAAAGGGCAGGCAAGCTTTATTTTAGTAAAGATGATTAGAGAAGGCCCCATGTGAAGAGTTGAGTAAATGAAATGGAAGTCTGAAGAAGAATATTTGTGGAGAGGACTAACAAGTGCAAAGCCAGCTCAGTGTCTTAGAGGAGCAAAAAATCAGTGAGTCCGGAACACAGTGAGGGAGGACAGAAGTGGTTGATAGTTTCCAAGAGAGTGGTCAAGGGCAGATTGTATTGGCCTTGAAGGAAGTGGTGAGCATTCGATTCTATTTTGAGTGAGATGGGAAGCCATTAGAGGGTTTCAAGCCAGTTAGTGACATAAGATTTACATTTTTAAAAGTCTTATAAGGCTGGGTACTATGAGAAGGTGTAGAGCATGTGTGTTCAAGCACAGGCTTTAGGGTCAAACTACCTAGACTGAAATTCCAGAAATTCACATAGAAGCTGTGAGATCTTAGGAAGGTTACCTAGCTTTTTTAGGTTTCAAAACTCCCATTTCTAAAATGGAAATAGCAGGAGTCCCCTATAGCTTGGTTGACAGGATAAAGTGAGAGAATGCAGGGAAAGCACTGAATATGGTGGACACAAGCAAGCACTCTTTTTTTATTTATAATAATAATGATGGTGGGGCACGTGGGTGGCTCAGTTGGTTAAGTGTTAGACTTTTGAGATTGGGCTCTGTGCTAACAGCATGGAGCCTGCTTGAGATTCTCTCTCTTCCTCTCTCTCTCTCTGCCCCTCCCCCTTCTTAAAATAAATAAATATATATTTATAATAATGATGATGATAATTATCATTTTCATCACAGCCTACTAAGATGAGAGCTAAAACACTGTAAATATTATAATGTAGTCCAGTGAGATCATAAATAGTTTATGCTATTTTCTATCTACCAAATAATAGAAAATTGGTTATATAAAATATTATATTGGTTATATATTAGTGGTGTGTGTGTGTGTGTGTGTGTGTGTGTGTGTGTGTGTCTTCCTACCATGCAATTGTAATGTTTGTGAAAATGTTTTCTTCAGTCATGATTTTGCCAAACTTATCTTAAATATACTAGACAATTTTGGTATTTAAAGAAATTATGCAATACATCTCTTATGCAATACATCTCTTATGTCTTGGCAAAGCAAAATTACCTATCTCTGGTGAATTGTTTTTATAAATTGGGATTTTCATGTATCCATAGCTCTACAGAAAGAAGACGCTCAATGAAACATTTGCTATTTTTTATCAGAATGCTCAATTTTAAGCAAATCTAGGGTTGTCCCACATGATCTGTTTGATTCTTTTAATATCATTTCTGTTTATAAGTACACTTTTGGTACAGTTGCTTGGACGATCAAGACAAAGGGGTTTTTTACTGTATGCCAAAGACATGACAGGAAATTAAACTTGGCAGTGTGCCATGAACATTGCTTTTCTCAGTTTTCATCATAAACAACATTTGCATTTCTTATGCACCATGTAGTTGTAGAGGTTATATTACACGATTGCTTGACTTTCAGATGTTTAAATGGCAGCTAACTACTGAAAGCAATCTAAGTAGAATGCTTATGTAAACATTCATTTTGTGAACATGCTTAGATTTGGAGGGATGGATACTTTTAGCTACAGTTATTCCTAACTTAGATTTGATGAAAAAGTCAGATTAACCTAGTAACAGATATCTCTCTGTAAGTAAATTTTTAGGACTTCTGGAGAGTCATTTGGGTTTTGTATCAATAAACCATTGAGTCGACAGCAAATCAATCTCTATTCTAATAATGAAACATTTGTCATACATGGACATAAGTCAAGACTCAAAACTTTCTGCTTCTTATACAAGATTTTTATTGGAAAAAATCTACAAAGATTATTTTTAAAAATTGTGTAATTTCAGCCTCATTTAGATAAACAGCCATCCTCCACATTTTGTTTTTGGATACATTTTTTTTTCCAACTAAGATTGCACACTTTTCTATTACATGCTTTTCCCCATCATATCTTTTCTATCATGTCCACATGAAGAATATTTTTATGTCATTCATATCATAATGTTCTATTACCTGTTTTTTTCTTTTGGAGTTTTCTACAGATTTTTTTCTTTCTTTCTTCCTCTTCCACTCTCTTCTCTCCCTTCTTCCTTCCCTTCATCCATCACCATTATGGTGGTCTCTAGAAATTCGAATATAAAAAACATGCAGTTCTTACTTTATAAGAGTTTCAAGTCTAGTGGAAATGAGGGATGCAACTAAATAATTACAATGTGGTAGAAACTATAGCGAATATATAAAATGCACAGCCCATCTATATTCCCATGTGGATTTTCTAATTACCTTTTGCCCCTTAATCGTTCTGGATCCAAAGCAAAATGTAGACTTCTTATTTGAACAGTATAATATGTGACCCTCAATGAGGCATCCTGGATTCAGTTTCCCAATATGACACTGAACTTACACATAACCTCTCTGAGCCACGAATTTAGCATTCTACCAGTCACCTGATCTTTTTGAGAAGCCACAATACTTTAAAGATATATGTAAATCTGAATTTGGGTTTAGCGGAATTTTATTTCTTTAACTTCTATTTCCTTTGGCCATTAAATTGAAATTATAACCACTATAAAATTTTATATTGTTAAATAATTAAATTGTTGTACAATTTCAAATTAAAGATGTTTCTAATGGAATTAGTTAATAGTATTTTGGTTTGGTTTCTTTTTTTTAAACTGATGAAACAGATAAAAAGTGTGTGTATATCAGTATTGTAGGCTACAATTAAAGAACTTTTAAAAGTTATTTTATAGTAAAAATTTATGTGCATGCATCAGTAAGTGTGAATACAAATAAATGGAAATTTGATTAAAATCTAAAGAACAAGGTATAAAAAATGACTGATCTTTTGGCACAGTTTTGTCAGCTAATAGTAGGACTTAAAGTATAAATAACATTAAAGGATTCCAAATTCTTTGGAACATTTTGTGTGCAGTGAAATGAAGGAGATTTTAAGTCAGATCTATCTCATATTTGAATCCCAGTCCTTCTATTTATTAGCCCTGTGGTTCAGGCAAGTTACTTAACTCGTCAGTTGTGTATTCTTTTTTAAACTCAAAATAACGATACCTTCCTCTGCGTGATTTTATAGGACTGAATGAGAACTATTGCATATCACATCTAGCTTGGTGCCTGCAACTGAGTGAATGTGTTCAATGCCACGTAGCCTTTATTATTATTGCTGAAAATCATTAATGGTCCATGAAGCTGCACTCCCCAGTTTAGTACTTTTTCTTTGCAAAGGATTAATGGGACTTAGGCAAATGAGGGAGAATTTCCTTACCTGTTGGTTAAGGAAGCAGAGTTGTTGTTGTCCACAGGGGTCATGTTGCCCTGTGGACAGGCTGGCTTAGAAATCTGTCAGTCAGGAGTGAGCCCGAGGGGCTGTCAGGGAAAGTGAGAATTCACAAGCCTGCCCTCAGATACTGGCCAGCTGGCTATCTGAAAGCAGCCAACTGTAGAGTAGCGGATGCCCTGGAAATAAATTTGGTGCAAATTCAGTATTGCCTATTTGTTAAATTAAATACTGCAGAGCTTCTTAAGAGACTTCCATTGACTGTATAGATAGATGGTCCTCCCCTAGAGGGTATGATTCTGTTCATTTTTTTTTGTTTTCTAACATTTATTCATTTTTTGAAAGAGAGAGGGGGGGGGAGGGGCAGAGAGACAAGGAGACCCAGAATCCGAAGTAGGCTCCAGGCTCTTAGCTGTCAGCCCAGAGCCCAATGCGGGGCTCAAACCCACGGACCACGAGATCATGACCTGAGCCACCCAGGTGCCCCTCTGTTCTTTCTTTAAAGTTTATTCATTTATTCTGAAAGAGAGAAAGCACAAGTGGGGGAGGGGCAGAGAGAAAGGAGAGAGCCAGTATCCCAAGCAGGCTCTGCACCATCAGCACGGAGCCTACGCGTGACGCAGGGCTCAAATTCACAAACCGTGAGATCATGACCTGAGCCCAAGTCAGAAGCTTAACCAACTAAGCCACCCAGGCACCTGTAGGGTATGATTTCTTAAGTGATGAAAAATGGCAGTAGAAAGTGAAACACCTGAAACTTCATATACCCCTGAATCCAAGACTTTCCCAGTTATAATTAATAGGACTGCTCTGGAAGTTGAAAGCATTCAATAAATGAAGTCTTTGGGGACTTCAGAAATTCCTTTTGGATAGACTCTAAAACTGAACTTTTCTCTGTGGCAAATAACAACTGGGGGGAGGGTCTCTGTGTCATTCTAGGGAGAGAAGAGGAATGCCCCCCAGACCTCCGTAAATATTTATTAGTATGGGATGACCACTCCTATGCATTTATTTATTCAGCCATCTAATAACACAAGACTGACGATGCCCGTGCTGAGTCTGACTACACATCACTTTATTCTTAGCTTATTCAGCCGTGCTTCCCACAGAACATCG
Organism: Leopardus geoffroyi; assembly: GCF_018350155.1. Lineage (NCBI taxonomy): Eukaryota > Metazoa > Chordata > Mammalia > Carnivora > Felidae > Leopardus > Leopardus geoffroyi. The sequence goes on along the minus strand of NC_059338.1, from coordinate 55,005,679 downwards.
AGCGGCCTCATGACCAATTCTGAAGAGTTTAGTTTTTCTTCAGTGGAGGTACTTGCCGTGATCTAAACATAAACTGTTGCCACACGGTGTAGTGGAAGGAATTATAAAACATTTATGGTTCACCATTCATGACTGTTATGCCTCTCTCAGAATAGACAATTGGGAAATGATTGAAGGAAACAAGAAATGGCAAAGCCACACCATGTCCTCCACTTGGATGTTTCTCATATTTAAGGATCAAGGCCCCCTACTCTGTGACATCACTGTTGCCACCACAAACAGAACCATCTGCCATCGAGCAGAGAAGCCAGTCATTCCCTAATGTGCAAAAATACTTGGTTGAACTCCTGAAACTTATTTGGTAGATCAAAAGCTGCACTGCTGTGGAATTCAATAAACTCCATCTGTTTGAGGTATTTTCAGCAATATTGCACTTCTTTGGAGAACCGGGGTCTTGTTATTCTCTAAAATAGTATTTTATTCCTGATAAAACTCTGTGGGGATCTTTACTGCATTATTGAACGGTTGGCAGATTCCTTACAGAGACTCTTTTCTCCCCCCTTCATTCATTCTTATACCGTTATTTATGTCTCCGTAGAAGCCAGTGATGTTAACAGTTATATCATGGCAACTCACAATGCCAAGAAGCTTCTCTACACTATTGTATCGGTGTCTTTAAACTGATATCATTGTTAAATATGATGGCCGTGATGGTCCTTGGATTAGACATTTCCCCAGGGTCACCAGTTGGCATTGCCCCTCTCCCGAAAATTTCTGTGTGGAGTATTTCTCCCTCCACATCCTCTTTTAAAAGTAAATGCCAGATCTCCAGCCCAACCTGTTACTGCACCCTGTGTTCAGCCTCCTCCACAGATGCACACACTTTACTACCAGCTCTCTTCAACTCCGCATCTCAGCGAGAAATTCCTTTTGGGCCCCTTGTGAGACGAATTCAGATCTGTTCCCTGCCCATATCCCATCACGTCTTCCCCACAGGATCTGACCCTGCAAGGACTCGGCTGCCCTGGGAGTAATGAATCACCATTTTATTTTTTTAAGCCATATGTGCGTTAAATTGTTTGATATAAATCATACTCTTGCAGCTCCAGTTTGAAACAGGAGACCCATTTGCCCGCCGCCTGTCACTGGCTGCTCTCTGTGTCTCTATCCAGAGTGTCTCTTTTAGAAACGACTACATTTTTTGTGACTAACCTTTCCAGACCCATTTTCTTGAATGTGGATCAGTGTTTATTTTGGCCACGTCCCCACTATACAGCTTTCACTTCCCATGCCAACCCAAGACAAAACGCATAATTTATGAAGTAGAGGAATGGTACAGATGGAGGTCGTAACTTGGTCTGCTTACCCTGTCTCCCCAGAACCACCCACTCCTTTCCTCTGCTCTCTTTTCCTTTCTTTTTCCACCTTCTTTGAAACCAAGGATGCAGTGTTTGTTTAAAAATGCATTGGCTGATGAAATTTTCCACTGCTTGGCATGTTGGAGGAGGGGCTGTCAGGAAAGGGCAAGCTGACATACTATTTTGCCGTTCATGCTAACAGTTCACTTATTACCAATTCAAACCAGTGCTTTTTGGCCAGGTCTCCATACTCCAAGGATTCCGAGCAGAAAGAAGGGGGGAAGTCTCTGTCATAATTTTCTGCTGTTATAAATACATGATTTCATTTAATATAAGTGGATTCTTTGACTTGTCCATGAGCTCGGGGTGCTGTGTGTGTGTCTGGGATGTCAGTGAATAGTTAAATTATTTGTTTTGATTTTGCTCTAGCATGAAAAACCTTACAATTTTTAAATAAGTTTATGTTTAACATATTTCTTTTTTGTTTTTTTTCCTTGCGGCTACGTGCACAGGGGAACAACAAAGTAAGTTCTTTGTCCTATCGCAGCTCCTCTTTCTCTCCAACCCCGCCTCCCCCGCTGCATGTATCTTGGCCAGAGCGTTTCTGTGCACATTGAAATGACTGTTGTCTGCGACAGTGCACAAATGATACAGGGTGTGCAAAGGAGAAAACATGCATAATGGCGGTTCCGTTTTGACCTTTTGGAAGGGAAACGTTACGCTCTTTAGGGTTGGTTATTGAATGGTAGTTCAGAAAGGTTGGTGGTATGAGGAAAGAGGTCGACACGGAGAGCAAAGATTATGAAGATTTAATAATAAGGACTCTTCTGCAGAAAGGGTACAACAGTCTGATGAAACCCAGTGCAGCTGAAGTTTCTGACCAAAAATCAAAGCTCTCATGTTAATGTGCAGTTATAAAAACCCCAAACTGGAGTCTTAAATAGCAGGATGGCTGGCTTTGCTGGTGAAACTGAACTAGATCAGTGCTCTGGCTTTGAAGGTGCCTTAAAATGGATGGAGGAGGGTGGGGTTCACATTTGACTTGGCTTCTGCACCCTGATGTATTCCAGCTGGACGGAAGTGGGAGGGTGTGGGGGATGGAGGAGGAGACTGAGTGTGCACGATAGATTTGTGAGACCAGGCAACACACACCAATGGTGAAAATTATCTTAATGTTATTATTGTAATTAGATAAATGAGCAATTGAGTCATTCATAAGGTTGCTGGCTTGTTTAAATTTAAATTCAGTTCTTCCAAAGGATTAGAACTCCTTCTCACTTATATTAGTTATATGATAGTAACATAGTTAGGGAAGATGGTCTTAAGTTTAGCAGGGTGATTTGTTTTTCATTTTTTCTGTGGAGAATTATTAGTGTTTTATCCTACCAGGTGGCCCACTTAATAAAATGGGCCTCATTGAATACAATAAGAATTGAAAAGATCTGTTCTATAAGGGGCTGCCTGCATATCTAAAGCAGCTGGAATTCATCAAAATTGCTATTCATAAGCCATACATATAGAATGTAAAACAAATGTGGGAAATCTTGCAGCTTAATTTGATGGAATGTGCTGTTATGGAATACGTTGAAATAAATGGTTGGTATTGAAAATGTGTCACTTTATAAATTTATATCTGGATATAACTACTTATGGCCCAAGTAATAATATTTAATAAAGTTAAAAATAATACAAGAAAAGTACAAGATAGACATTTGTGAAGAAGCAAGGTGGTGAACTCAGCTCACTAATAGGTCACTTTTTAAATATAGCAGGTAGCTTACGAAATTAATTAGAGATTTCTTACACAAAGTTAAGGATAATATTCTACCTAATACTACCACTACTAGAAAAAAACCTTTGGACAAAATATAAAACCCCCCAGTTTAGTGTTTATACCAGCTCTTGAGTAATAACCATGTCTGGTCTGGTCTGTTCACTTACATTGAGTCTCTATCTAGAATTTCATATGCTGCATTTCTTGTTTGTTTGTTAAGTACCACGAGCTAATTGTGAGTGCACGAATACCCAGCCTGTGCATGCTGAAGATCAGGGAACCAGCTGCTGACATTTGGGGGGAGGTGCTAACCCTTAGACCACTGGAAAAGCATTTATGATTTGCCTCTTTCACTAGTGACTCACTGATGACTTAAAGGCATTTGTAAAATTCCCCAAAGAAAACACTTCTCCATAGCAGGAGTTCTCCGTTTATTGTGTCTTGCTTGGTCAAGTTCTTCTGGGCAGTGTTCAGTTTAATAGAGTTTACTGATTTTCAAATAATTATAATGCAGTGAGCACTAAAACCCCCAAATTGTAAGGCTGCTGCTCATAAGGGAGCTTCTAGGAGGAAGCTGCCTTCATCCTAGAGGGTCTTCAGGCACCTGGAGCCACCACCTGCATCATGAAAACCTGGTCTAATGCTGAGGGAGTATCTTCAGGTGCCAGAGTGTCAGTTGAAGAGCATTAAAGATGCAAGCCCTGACTGTTTTGATTTTTAGTTGAAGAGTGGCTACATTGGAGGTGCTGGTATTTATTGCCCTTAGGCCTTAATTTTTCATTGTTTATGTTAGGAATAAGTGATAGTTTGTGAAAAAATGTAATGCTAATACTTTTAAAATATGATCATTATACTGACCATGTACTCTGGCACGAAAGAGCCTCCTCGAATCACAAACAGCACATCTGCATGCTATTTTCCTTTAGCTTAGAGTTTCAGTATAAATGGAAAACACTGGAATACAAGCTGTGCTGTCTCCAGAGTATAGGTCTGGAGTCTTCAAAAGGAGAATATGAGATTCTTTTTTCCCTCTAATTCTGGAATGCTTATTCTGAATTGTCCCCAAGGCAACATACCTAACTTGTTGCCTGCCATATACGTGAGCCAGCTGCAAAAGGTGACTCATTTTAGACTCACAATGGCTAATTGTTTATTTATGGAATGGCATTTTATTATTTATCATATTAACCAGACTCTAAAGAGAATGAAGTCTGCTAAATTAATGTTTCTTTAGATGAACAGGATGAATGGATTCATCTGCCCACGTACATTAGATGTAATGCACACACATCCATACACACATCCACACATGTATATTCTGAGGTGTATGGAACAACTTTACTATTCATTTTCTCAATAACAACTAAACTGATCTGCTTTAGCCGCGTTTAGATTATGCTTAGAATTTGGGAGCTAAACCTGTAAACTCCAGGAAAACAAACTTTTATAATAGATGCACATTTAGATTTATATCATGATGGAATAAAACACCAAGGTTCACGTTTCTCTTTGAACAGTTATATGTATTTTGTTATTTTTCCTTAAAAAGCAAAGCAAATTTTCCTTTCGTGAGGAGATCACAGTTGCTAAAAAAAATTTCCTTCCAGGCCCGTTACTTATTTTTCCTTTTGAAAATGTTTTCCTGTTGGCATAGTGATACTCTACATTGGTTAGGGTAGAGTCTGTCTCCTCCTTAGAGGGGTTTCCCTGAACCATGGATTCCAAGTCCATGTCTTCATGAGGGAGACAAGAGTCTAGGATTTCCTGAGTCAGTTTTGGGAATGTGAAGAAATACATACATTAACGGGGGTCGTTTTTTGTTCTTTTTCTTAATTTGTTGTACACAAATGTAAGTCAGAATGTCATTTGCAGAACAGAGGCCTTCAGGTAAAAAGTAATCTCCATGGTTTGTCCTAGAGAGTAGACATTTAATTTCCTTCTTTAATTTGATGCGCTGTCTTGGCAGGCATTTCAAGGAATTTAAGAGACTTAAATTTTATTTCTGTATTAAAGACTTTGTTAAATATCTATGATATTAGGCAAATTGAAGGTAGAGAAATAATAAAGAATAAAATTGTATAACAAAAGCTTTCAAGTTTTTTAATGATGTTGGTACAGAAGCATAAATGAAAACTAATCAAAAGAATCCTAAGTTCAGCAATGAATGCTTCAAAAAGTTTTAAGTTATGTGGAGAAACTATATTTAATCTCTTCTCTTATGAATATTTTATTACCTTTGAAAGAGAAATTTACTCCCATTTTACTTCAGTCTTCTTAAAGTAAAGGATTCTTACATTTCTCCGAGCATAAGTATTAAGTTGACTGCCTTGACTAGAGAGAAGGAGTATTTGAAAAGGAGAAATAGAACCAAACATGCTAAAACAATTTTTTAAAAACTAAGTCTTTATTAACTCCTGGTTAGGTTAAATGCAATAATGTTGTACACGTTGGAGGGCTTTGCTATATAAGAAGAGAAGAAAGAAAAATCAGATTTAAACTCTTGTTTTACATTTAAGTACTTTGTCTAGTGATTTCCTAAACATTCAGAAGACAAGTAGACAATGTCTAGACATTGTTGGTCTCCATTAATGGGAAAAGTAGTTACTACCTAGAGTATTTCTTTTGGTGATCCACTGGATTTTAGCAGTCATTTACAAAGATAGAGTGTGCCAGATCAAATGTCACCAAAATATATCACACTGAAGAACATAGATATTAAATCCATGATAATTTGTCTCGTCTCCTGTGCCAACCTTCAACTCCTAAATTTTTGCCATAGGTCATATGTGAGAGACTGTACATAGGCACTGAAAACCCATTACCAAACCTGTAAAGAAGCAAACAGTACAGTATCATAATGTACATTTCCTTTCTAATATTTAAAATGCATAAGTGCAAATAAGAACACTCTAAGTGTAGATATATTCAGCTCAATTAGGGCTATTTATTTTCTTTGAAAAATGTATGTGCTTTCCTTGATTTTCTTAGAGAAGCTGATTAGCGAATGTATTTCCCTAGGATTTAAGGAGAGCCCATCAAATTTGCTTAATTTATGCATAACCCAATTAAGAATATTATTAAAATGAAAAGAACAAATGAAAACTCACTAGCCTCAAAGTGTTAATTTCAGTTCCATATGCATCTAAAAATGAATTGTCTGTTTCAACCTTCGCAACACCAATAAACTTTTGGTTCTTTTTTGACAAACCTGTCTTAAAAGAGCATTGCTTAATGCTTAGTTTTTGAACTCTATGACTTTAATCTTAATCCATTGGATAAAAGGGCAGTTAAGTTGGAGGCAGAAGACTTTGAAAGTGAGTTGGAATCTATGTTATGTTCCCAAATTTATTGATCTTGCCAAATAGACTCACAGAAAAGCAAGAATTGTTCCGTTGCTCAGAAAGCTCACAGATAGAACAGGGACTTCTGAAGTGTTCTTGGGGCTTATTTATATATTTTATTTCCTCTGTTGTGTCCAAAATAAGTGACTTCACTCTAGTTAATGAGGAATGAGAATAATTTTGTCTTCACAGCTTTGACATATTTTCTCTCACAGTATTTTATTTTTTTAAAATTTAATTCCAGTGTAGTTAATATACAGTGTTATATTCATTTCAGGTGTACAATATAGAGATCCAATATAGTGATTCAGCAGTTCCATATATTACTCAGTGCTCATCAATTTAAGTGTATACTTAATCCCCTTTACCTATTTTCACCCATCCCTCTACCTGCCTCCCCTCTACTAACTATTTGTTCTCTTATAGTTAGGAGTTTGTTTCTTGGTTTCATTTTGTTTGCTGTTTTGTTTCTCATTCTTTTTATGGCTGAATTCCGATGTGTGATATTTATATATATCTCACATCTATATCCATTTATCTATCAGTGGATACTTGGGCTGCCTCCCTAGTTTGGCTATTGTAAATAATGCTGCAATAAACATAGGGGTGCATATATCCCTTCAAATTAGTGTTTTCATGTTCTTTGAGTAAATACCCAATAATGTGATTACTGGATTGTAGGCTAATTCTGTCTTTAATTTTTTGAGAAACCTTCATACTGTCTGGCACAGTGACTATACCAGTTTGCATTCCCACCAACAGTGCACAAGAATTCCTTGTTCTCCACATCCTCGTAAACACTTGTTGTTTCTTGAGTTTTTGAGTTTAGCCATTCTGACAGGCATGAGATGATATCTCATCATGGTTTTGATTTACATTTCCCTGATGATGAATGATGTTGAGCATCATTTCATGTGTCTGTTGGCCATCTGTATGTCTTCTTCCATTCAGTAGGTTGTTTTTTACTTTGGTTGGTTTTTTCTTTGATGCACAGAAACTTTTTATTTTGATGTAGTCTTAAGAGTTTATTTTTGCTTTTGTTTCCCTTGCTCAGGAGACTTTTCTAGAAAGATATTGCTGTGGCCAAGGTCAGAGAAACTACTGCCTGTCCTCTCTTCTAGGATTTTTATGGTTTCAGGTCTTACATTTAGGTCCTTTATCCATTCTGAATTTATTTTTATGTACAGTGTAAGAAAGTGGTCCAGTTTCATTATTTTGCATGTAGCTATCCAGGTTTCCCAACACCATTTGTTGAAGAGACAGTCTTTTTCCCCCATTGCATATTCTCGCACATTATTGAAGGTTAATTGAAGAGTATTGAAGAGTATTGAAGATTAATTGACCATATAGTTGTGGGTTTATTTCTGGGCTTTCTGTTCTGCTCTATTGATCTATGTGTCTATTTTTGTGTCAGTACCATACTGTTTGGATTACTGCAGCTATAATTTTGTAATATAACTTGAAGTCTTGTGTTGTGATACATCCAGTTTTGTTTTTCTTTTTCAATATTGCTTTGACTATTCCAGGTCTTTTGTGGTTCCATACGAATTTTAGGATTGTTTGCTCTAGTTCTGTAAAAAATGCTGTTGGTGTTTTGATAAGGGTTGCATTAGATGTGTAGATTGCTTTGGGAAGTATAGACATTGTAACCATATTTGTTCATCCAATCTATGATCATGGAATACCTTTTAATTTTTTTGTGTCCTCTTCCATTTCTTTTATCAGTGTTTTATAGTTTTCAGAGTGCAGGTCTTTCACCCTTTAGTTAAGTTTATTCCTAAGTATTTTATTATTTTTGGTGCAACTATATATGGGATTTTTTTCTTAATTTCTCTTTCTGAAGCTTCATTATTAGGGTATAGAAATGGAGAAGATATTTATACATTGACTTTGTATCCTGCAACTTTACTGAATTCATTTGTCCATTCTACTAGTTTTTTGGCGGAGCCTTTAAGTTTTCTCTCTATAGTGTCATGTCATCTGCAAATAGTGGAGGTTTTATTTCTTCCTTACCAATTTGGATGTTTTTTATTTCTTTTTGTTGTCTGATTGCTGTAGGTAGGAGTTATAGTACTATGTTGGCTGAAAGTGGAAAGAGTGGGCATCCTTGTCTTTTTCCTGACATTAGGGGAAAAGTTCTCATTTTTTCATCATTGAATATGATGTTAGCTGTGGCTTTTCATATATGGCCTTTAGTATGTTGAGATATGTTCCTTCTAAACCTACTTTCTTGAGAGTTTTTATCAAATATGGATATTGTACTTTGTCAAATGCTTTATCTGCATCTATTGAAATGATCATATGGTTTTTATCCTTTCTCTTAGTGATGTAATGTTTCGCATTGATTGATTTATGAATATTGAATTACCCTTGCATCCCAGGAATAAATCCCACTTGATCCTGATGAATGCTTGTTTTAATGTATTGTTGGATTTGGTTTGCCAATATTTTCTTGAGGATTTTTGCATCTATATTCATTAGGGATATTGGCCTGTAGTTTACTTTTTTGTGTGGTATCTTTATCTGGTTTTGTTATCAGGGTAAGTCTGGCCTCATAGAATAAATTTGGAAGTTTTTCTTCCTCTTCTATTTTTGGAAAAGTTTGAGAAGAATAAGTATTAACTCCTTTTTATGTGTTTGGTATAATTCACCTGTGAAGCCATCTGGTCCTGGACTTTCATGTGTTGGCAGTTTTTTCATTACTGATTCAATTTCACTGCTGGTAATTGGTCTGTTCAAATTTTCTACTTCTTCCTGCTTCAGTTTTGGTAGGTTATGTTTCAAGAAATTTATCCAGGGGCGCCTGGGTGGCGCAGTCGGTTAAGCGTCCGACTTCAGCCAGGTCACGATCTCGCGGTCCGTGAGTTTGAGCCCCGCGTCGGTCTCTGGGCTGATGGCTCAGAGCCTGGAGCCTGTTTCTGATTCTGTGTCTCCCTCTCTCTCTGCCCTCCCCCGTTCATGCTCTGTCTCTCTCTGTCCCAAAACTAAATAAACGTTGAAAAAAAAAATTAAAAAAAAATTTATCCATTTCTTCTAGTTGGCCAATTTGTTGGCATATAATTTTTCATAATATTATCTTACAATCCTTTCTGTGGTGTTGGTTGTTATTTCTGTTCTTTCATTTGTAATTTTATTTATTTAAGTCCTTTCTCTCCTTCTCCCTCCTCCCCCCCCCCCTTTTATTTTGATGAGACTGGCTAGTAGTTTGTCAGTTTTGTTAATCTTTGCAAAGATCCAGCTCCTGGTTTCATCAGTGTGTTCTATTGTTTCTTTTACTTTCTGTATCATTTATTTCTACTCTAATCTTTATTATTTCCTTCATTCTGCTGATGTGGGGTTTTGTTTGTTCTTCTTTTTCTAGCTCCTTTACATGTAAGATTAGGTTGTATATTTCAGATTATTCTATTTCTTGAGGTAGACCTGTATTGCTATAAACTTCCCTCTTAAAACTGCTGTTGGTGCATCCCAGAAATTTTGTACCATTGTGTTTTCATTTTCATTTTTCTCCATGTAATTAAAAAAAATTTAAAGTGATCTCTATACCCAATGTGGGTGGGGCTCAAACTTATGACCCCAAGATGAAGGGTCAGATGTTCTACTGACTGAGCCAACTAGGCACCCCTCCATGTAATTTTTTATTTCTTCTCTGATTTCTTGGTTGACCCATTCATTGTTCACTAACATGTTTAACCTCCATGTATTTGGGCTCTTTCCAGACTTTCTTGATTTCTAGTTTCATAGCGTGGTCAGAAAAGATGAATGGTATGACGTCATTCTTTTTAAATTTGTTGAGACTTGTTTTGTGGCCCAATATGTTATCTCTTCTGGAGAATGTTACTTGAAATGAAAGTGTATCCTGCTCTTTTAGAATGAAATGTTGTGGATTTATCTGGGTTTTTTTTTTATGTTTATTTATTTTTGAGAGAGAGACAGAGACAGAGACAGAGCAGGAGTGGGGGAGGGGCAGAGAGAGAAAGAGACACAGAATCTGAAGCAGGCTTCAGACTCTGAGCTGTCAGCACAGCCCAAACCCACGAACTGTGAGATCATGACCTGAGCCAAAGTCAGACGCTTAACCAGCTGAGCCACCCAGGCGCCCATGAATGTATCTGTTAAATCCATTTGGTCTAATGTGTCATCCAAAGTTACTATTTCCTTGTTGATACTCTGTTTGGATGATCTGTCCATTGATGTAAGTGGGGTGTTAAAGTCCCCTACTGTTATTGTATTACTATCAGTTAGTATCTTTATGCCTGTTAACTGTTTTTTGTATTTGGGTACACCCATTTTGGCGCATATTTACAATTGTTACATCTTCTTATTGGATTCTCCCTTTTATTATTACATAGTGTCCTTTGTGTCTTGTTACAGTCTTTGTTTTAAAATCTATTTTGTCTGATGTAAGTATTGCTACCTGGCTTTCTTTTGATACCCATTTGCATAATAAGTGTTTCTTCATCCCCTCACTTTCAGTCTGCATGTGTCCTTAAGTCTGAAATGAGTCTCTTGTAGGCAGCATGTAGATGGGTGTTGTTTTTTTAATCCATTTTGTCACCCTATGTCTTTTGATTGGAGTATTCAGTCCATTTACATTCAAAGTAGTTAAGTATATGTTTATTGCCATTTTGTTACTTGTTTTGTGAATGTTTTTGTAGTTCTCTGATCCTTCTCTTGCTCTCTTTCATGGTTTGCTGGCTTTCTTTAATGATATACTTGGATTCTTTTCTCTCTTTACTTTGCATATCTATTACTGGTTTTTGATTTGTAGTTACCATTAGGTTTGTATATAACATCTTCTGCATATACCTGTCTATTAAGTTGATGGTCACTTAAGTTTGTGCCCATTCTTTACTCCTCTCCCCACCACATTTTTGGTATATGGTGTCATAATTTACATCCTTTTATTTTATAATTCCCTTGACTTATTTTTACAGATGTACTTATTTTTACTACTTTGGTACTTCCTACTTTTTTTTACTTTTACTTGTGGTCTTTCCTTTCCACTCAGAGTCCCCTTTAATAGTGCTTGTAGAGCTAGTTTAATGGTCATGAATGCCTTTTGCTTTTGTTTGTCTGGGAAACTGTCTCTCCTTCTATTCTGAATAATAGTTTTGCTAGTTAGAGTATTCTTGGTTGCAGATTTTTCCTTTTAGCACTTTGAAAAGTCTGCTGATAGCCTTATGGAGTTTCCCTTATATGTAACTGTCTTCTTTTCACCTACTTCTTTTAAAATTCTCTCTTTATTGCTACTTTTGGCCATTTTAATTACTATGTGCCTTGGTTGATTTGGGGTTGATTTTGTTGGTGGATCTCTGTGACTCCTGTGTCTGGATATCGGTTTCCTTCCCCAGATTAGGGAGGTTTTCAGCTATTATTTCTTCTATTATTTCAGTTTCTATTATTTATATTATTATTTATTTCTTCAAATAAATTTTCTGTCCCTTTTTCTCTTTCTTCTTCTTCAGGGATCCCTATAATGGAAATGTTATAATGCTTGATGGAGTTGCTGAGTTCCCTAAGTCTGTTCTCATTGTGCATAATTTTTCCTCTCTCACCTGCTCAGCATGATTACTTCCCATTACTCTGTCCTCCAGGTCACTAATTCATTCCTCTGCTTCTTCTCGTCTGCTATTTATTACATCTAGTGTATTTTTAGTTTCATTTCTTTTATTCTTCATCTGTTTCTTTTTTACATTTTCTGTCTCTTTGTTAAAGGTCTCACTGATGCCCTCCAGTCTTTTCTTAAATCCAGTAAATATCTGTATGATCATTACTTTAAATTCTCTATCAGGCATATTATTTTTGCTTTGGTCTCTTACTGTGGTTTTGTTCTTTCAGTTGGGTCATACTCTTCTGTCTCATTTTGTCTAACTCCTGTGTCAGTTACTGTGTGTTAGGAGAGTCAGATACATTTTCTGCTCTTGAAAGTAATGGTCTTATGAAGGAGTCCTGTAGTGCCCCTCAGTGCAATGTCCCCCTATTCACCAGAACCTCATGCTTCAGAGGTGTCTCCTATGTGTGTTGCCTGTTCCCTACTGTTGTGTCCTAGCCACTTTTTCCTTCAGTCCTGTCATCTGCAGAGGCTTTCTTTGCCTGTGTGGTCAGTGTTTGGTCCCCAGGCCATGTGGGGCATGTAGTTTTAACAAGGTACAACCTGGCCTGTTTTCAAAATGAGACCTGTGGTTGCTGCTGCAGGGACTGGGGCTATGTGGGAAAGGCAAGCAATTTTAACAAGTTACACCCTTCTGTAGGGCCTACAGCCACCACAGCTGCTTCCAGGACCAAGGGCCCTGTAAAATACACTGGTCAGGTCTTGGTTTGGCAAGATTTTCACCAGTCTTTAGGGGGAGGGGACCGTGCAGTCCAAATTGAGACAAAGGTGACTGAGAAGAGCAGATCTGCCCAAAGTGCAGTGGGGCAGGGCTTGGTGTAAGCAAGTTAGATAGTGAGGTGGCTGAGTGTTTATGCTCGGGTGTTTGTGCTGGGGTTATGCTGGGTGGGGGAAGAAAATGGCACCTCCCAGTTCCCTTGTTCCTAGAGGGTTCTCCCTGCAATTCCTGCCTCTCTGGGACAAGCTCTGAGGTGAGTAAATAATTCTCTCTCCCATATGCACCAAGCATTTTTTCAAACTGCTGCTTCCATGCTGTATCCCTACAAGCTATTTGTTGTCCTGTCTCTTTAAGGGTGGGGACTCAGACAGCTTCCTATCACCAGTCTGGGCTCTCCCAAAGCCAAGCACTCTGATTTTTAAAATTCCAGGATTTATGGCTCACTGGTTTTAAGAACTCATGAAATTCAGCCGCTCTAGTTTTCAAAGCCAAATTTCTTGGTGATTCATCTTCTCTGTGTGGGCTCCCTGGTGTGATAATCCATTTCTCTCCCTTTTCCACCATTGACTGAGGCTCCCTCCTGCCCACAGAAGGTCCCACTGCAGTCCATCTAGCTCCCTACCACATGTCCATCCTTGCTACTCTCTTTGATATGGCTTCAACTCTACCTTTAGTTGTTGAGTTTGTTCTGCCAGTCTTCAGGTCATTTTCTGGGTTATTTGCACCGATGTGAGTGTTATCTAGTTGTATATATGGGGTGAGGTGATCCGGGCCCTGTTACTGTGCCACCGTGCCCCCCCCCCAATAGTGTCTCTCACAGTGTTTTAAACATCTTCTCATAGGGGCGCCTGGGTGGCGCAGTCGGTTAAGCGTCCGACTTCAGCCAGGTCACGATCTCGTGGTCCGTGAGTTTGAGCCCCGCGTCAGGCTCTGGGCTGATGGCTCAGAGCCTGGAGCCTGTTTCCGATTCTGTGTCTCTCTCTCTCTCTGCCTCTCCCCCGTTCATGCTCTGTCTCTCTCTGTCCCAAAAAAATAAATAAACGTTGAAAAAAAAAAAAAAAAGAAATAATTTAAAAATAAATAAATAAATAAATAAATAAATAAACATCTTCTCATATAAATGGAATTGATTTAACACTGCACCAAAATAAAAGAAAGTTTTTATGCCTCTCTTTTGAAAACATGTTATGATCAAGTATGATTTTAGAAGTTCCAAATGTGGTTAGTTTTATTTTGAAATTTAAGACCTTACAGAAGCGTTTTTATCAAAAAGTACAAATTAATTTTTATTTATCTTTATGTGATTATCATATTGTACAGTGCAATCATACCAGAATCATTGTAGTTGTAAGAGTTTAAAATTTTTCTCCCTATCCTTGGCAGATCAACTGGACAAAAACTAAAATTACAAAGAATATGATTACTGTAAGAAATAAGATTGATTCAAAAGATATGTGTGTGTATATTTTTTAAATATATAAATATTTGCTATCTAATAAGCTACAGAAAACTATGTATACATAGCAAATTGTAAATAATTTTTTTAATGCTTATTTATTTTTGAGAGAGAAACACAGAGTGTGAGCAGGGGAGGGCAGAGCCAAAGTTGGACGCTTAACTGACTGAGCCACCCAGGCACCCCCACAGCAAACTTTAAATGTAAAAGCTGATCTTTTTAGGAATAAGAAAATACACTCCAAAATGGATCCAAATGGAAATAAATACTTAATTAACAGACTATTTGGAATATAATAACAATGAAAACACTAAATAGGAAACATTATAAGGTATACCCAATGCTATACACAGAGAAAAATTAGTAACTTTAAATGGATTTATTATTTATAATGGAAGTGAATTAATTTAAAAGTTTGGAAAGAGATTGGGCACCTAGATGGTGCAGTTGGTTGAGTGTCAGACTCTTGATTTTTGCTCAGGTCATGATCCCAGGGTTGTGGGAACAAGCCGGCATAAAAAAAATACTCTCTCTCCCTCTTCCTCTACCCCTCCCCCACTCTCTCTCTCTATTAAAAAAAAAAAAATAGAAAGCGAGCAACACAAAATCTAAAGAAAGAAAGAATTAATGATTAAAGTAAAAATTAATGAACTGGAAAATGATGAAAGAATAATATGAAAGCTTAAGCTACCTACAAATTTAAACTTTGTGTGGAATAGAAGACAGTAAACAATTAAAAGGCAAATGACAAGTTAGTAAAATATTTCAGCATGTGTGACATTGAAGGGATTAAATATCTTCAAAATAGAACTGTTTCTATTTGATTCACTTAAAACACAACAAAAACCTAAGAAGAAAGAAAGCTGGCCAAATCAATAGACGTTGATTTAATACCCAAAAAGAAAAAAAAAAAAAAAAAAAGGACTGCTATAAAGTCCAGTTTCACTAGCAACCAAGAATTGTAAATTCACATAGCCAGCCATACATCATTTTTGACCCTTTAGATTATGAGAAATGTGAAAGAATGGTCATGATATGTAGAGTTGAGGAAGCTGCTCTTGTGCACTACACGTGGCGGAGTGTATACACGGCCCTCCTGGAAGGTGGCCAGTTTGATGTTACATATCAAATGCTTTGGTTATGCGCCAACCTTCTGGCCAAGCAAGTTTGCTCTTAAAAATGTATTTTTGTCAAATAATTCAATAATTGTACAAAGGTATCTGTTCATAATTAATTTT